>NC_143016.1:130487160-131770493 GCF_055824585.1 Amblyomma mixtum | reverse complement strand
GGAATGAAGGAAGGAAGGAAGGAAGGAAGGAAAGAAAGACAGAAAGAAGGAAGAAAGGAAGGAAGGAAAGAAGGAAAGAAAGAAAGAAGGAAGGAAAGAAGGAAGGAAGGAAAGAAGGAATGAAGGAAGGAAGGAAGGAAGGAAGGAAGGAAGGAAGGAAGGAAGGAAGGAATGAAGGAAGGAAGGAAGGAAGAATGAAACGAAGAAAAGGGTTGAAAAGGATAAATATGAAAAAAAGAAAAACAGGGAAAAAGAGAGAGAGAAATGAAAGGAACTAAAGCTGACAAGTTGTCGAGACCTCACAGTGTGTTATTCACTCGACAGAAAAAAAAATTCAAACGAACTACCGTTCAAGTTATTCGCGCGAGGCCTTTGCAACAAGAAATGCAACAGACGAATCGCCGTCGTTCTCTGAATCGCTAAATCCTTGAAGCCAATCGGAATAGAAAAAAAACGAAACAAAGAAAAACAAGATTAACTGCGGTTGGCGATATGCTTGGGAGCCGAAAAACGAATAGAACGAAAGTAGACATCGGAAGGAAAACTGTATATTTAGGAAATTGTGGGCTGAACAAACGCCGTTCAGTCCGCAATGATACTGCGCACTGCGATATGTGGGCTATAATGTTTGCATGAGAGCTTTGAATAAGGCGCGGTATCTTTGACCGTGTGCGGCGCTTTTTTCTCGGGATAATCCCTTGGTGTTCAACTCGTTCCCTCCATGCCGGCTCAACTTGTCGGTTGACTGCGGACCGCTTCCGCGTAAAGTCAATAGCATGTCCCACGGTGATAGCCACGCTTCCGAAATGTTTCACTGGTTTCCGCTGGCGCTTGAAACAGCTTCAATATTTAAGGCTTCCGCAGGATCGTGATATGAGCGTCGCATAATAAAGCTATTTGAAGTGCCAAAACACCATTTGCTAGATTCGACGTAGAGGCTTTTCAGTGGGCTTCGAAACTGTTTTTCTCGAAAGCACGTGTTCTACATAACTCTGGGATTATATTCACCACTAGAAGTGACATGAAATCAGCCGCGTAGACTTCGATGGCTTTAAGCATTACAATTTGATATTTTTTTCTTCTCCGACTGCTCAGCTTATGCTCGCCTTTTGAACTGCTAGATGTATTCACTGACTACTACCAAGAAGTGGTGCGGTTAAAGGACCGGAAAGAAGCACATTCACGAAACGCCGGATGTTCGAGAGATACTAGTACTGCAAGGCTAAAAAAGCATGTTCAACTGCTATACTGCGCGTGTGTTCACTTAAATTAACGACGTAAAAGTTACGAACACTGTTTTATTCATTATTATTCACTCTTTTGTTTTGAGAAAGCTGATATTATGTGTGCATGATGTTCCAAAATAAAAACGAATATCAATTTGGATCTAACCATGAATCGAAGAAAGCAGTTTTGCAGTTTAACTAGCAAAACTTGTTACGTTAAGTGCAGCACGTATCTATGAAACAGACTAATTGCATGTAGACTAGCCTGTCCACTCGGATGATTAGATAAAAACGGCTTGAAGTAAACAGAATTCATGCCCCTGTTGAGTAGCACAAAAAAGATCTCAAGCAGTCTTTTAATGTCACGCAGGAAGCCCTGATTTTTGAGTTTGCAAGGATGCGAGACCCAGATACCAGAGCCAGTAGTGTCACTCTACTTTTATAATACAGGCAGTTCCGAGGTTCATAAACTACAGAGTACGAAGAAACTGAAGAGAGGGACTGTATTTTTTATTTAATATGCAAAACCTTAGTTATTTCATTCGCATACACGGCAATAATTAACTAGTTCACCTAATCTGTCGCAGTATTTGGGCAGCTACGGAATTTTTGGCCTACGTGCCCGTAATTTTGGAATTCGTCAAGGAGCCCCGGGTAACGGTAAATAGTATTTCGCACCCCCA
The DNA here is from genome assembly GCF_055824585.1 of Amblyomma mixtum. Lineage (NCBI taxonomy): Eukaryota > Metazoa > Arthropoda > Arachnida > Ixodida > Ixodidae > Amblyomma > Amblyomma mixtum. Next base: position 131,768,584 of record NC_143016.1, on the reverse strand, counting down.
AAGAAGTGCAGCTCCAGAGAGAATAAGAAATTACTGCCTTGAAAAATTTATATATTCCAGTAACTCAGTGGAGTTCGATTAAATACTTCTTTAAAACTGGCTGACATATCTCCACACTTAATGTTATTTACATGTGTCTCGAAAAAAAACGAAATACTCCGTTCCGGCATCTAATTCAATCAAGTTAGCACTGCGTTTCGAGCCTTCATACTAGTTTCTTGCCCACCCACGCTTTTAAGGCGTACTTCGTGGGCACTCATTATCTCCAATTTAATATTTCGCTCAAATTATCTGTGCAGGATTCAGCTTCCGAAGGAACCAGCAGGAACTCTGCTTCCTGCGCGTGGAATGCCTTGCGTTTTATTTTTCGGTGTATCCTTCCGTTTCTCGTTTTCCTTTGCGGGTTGGAATGTGGTCATTGATATTTTGGGGTCAATTTATCGGACCCTTCTACAAAACCCTCGCTCCTTCCCCGCACCATCATCTTCAGTTAAAGCGACGAGCCGCCATTCGTGCGCCTTTAATTAAAGCATCCGAATTCTTCATTGCGGCGAGTCTGCGGCCTCTAAAATATGTAAAGCTCGCCGCACACTTCCACCTCTCGTCGGGTTCCTATCACAGTGACCACCCGTGTGGTCCATGCAATTTGTAATTACGAGGTGTCGTGCCGCACTCTAATGGGGGCTATTCGTTTCTGTAGTGGCAGAGACCGGACCAGAGCGCAGTTCTCGGGCTATTAACTTTCATTTTTAATATTTCTTAATTACGGGCACAATTTGAATGCAATTCCAAATGCGTGTTGAGCCCGAATACATAATAATAAAATGGCGATGGTGGTAGATCTTCTGAGAGTCTGGCTCTGGGCTGTTTTCTAAATGTTCACTTCGTCTTAATCGCGCTTCCGGGATTTTTCAAGGCTCAGGGGAAGTTTGCCGCATTCAACAATGTGCCACTGGAATGAAACCTGCAGTTTTGGTTCTTGCGGATGCAATAATATTGTAGCGAATTTCCTTAAAACGGGTTGTATAATTTTGTCTTTAAGTACACAACCTTTTCTTCGAAACCGTCTGCAAATACCCTTTACGTGGAGCTGCAAAGACAAAGGAAACAAGAAATCATAGATGGAAGCAGGAATCTGTAGCCTTAATTACTTTTTTCTTAGCTCAGTTTTGGCAATGATATTATTGTGGCCCAGGTCTCCGCGCACTGGGCTGAAATGCGTCAAGTATGCGCGCACAAACAGCGGCACAACACACAGATATGAACACACAACACACGGGCGCGTGAACACTTATGAACGCGCGCATATTATACGGCGATCTACTGACGTGGTTATGACAAGGACTAAAGTGCCAAGCAGCCTTCGAATTTCGAAACGGGAACAAAAGGAAGTTATACTCAACCCGCATACGCCCTCGTGTCGGTGTATGCTACGAGTCAAATTCTCAATTAGAGCTTATTGGTACTGACGGAGGCTAAGAAGGCGTCCTGAAGAAAAAAAAAGGACCATGAATGAACACTATGCTCAAATTAAGCAACTCAACCGTCCCGTGAAGAAGGTGATTAGGCTGAACGGAGACAGAGAGAAAAGAGGGAATAGTTGGTTGTGTTTTAAAACGCGCCGTCATCGAACCAGCGTCCTGGAAAAGGCCAGCAACGAAGTTTTGAACTCGGACGCCGGACTCTGTGTCGGTGATTGAGTTCAAAAGGAGCCTGAAGGCCGTACGCTGATAGTTCCATGAACTTTCTGTGAAGACAAAGGCTTTAAACTCGAGACGCTCGTAAGGCGCTTGGCGAATCGCCGAATCTTATAGTACTCGCACTGGAAATATGAAATCACAAGATCCAACTTGTAATTTATTCTCAGTGTACATAGATATAAGTAACTCGGCGTGACCCTCGTCCAAGCCTCTCCGTCCTAGTTTAGATAATGTCCCACGCGGAGTACAAAGACGCATGGTTATTTGTGATAGGTGAATCCCTTGCTGCGTGCAAGGGTGCGACTTGCGGTGCCGCGAAGGGTACAAGTGTTCCGAGCAGCGTTTTCGCCGTTCGATGAACCTGAGCTGGCCAAAACGGCTTGCCACCAAGGTCTTGCTTACGCGTATGGTCTCGTTAGAAGCATGACTGTCCTTTCCTAGATAGTCTTTTAGTTGCAGAAGATACCCGCTTGTCCCAATGTAATTTATTTATTTTTTGGTATGAAAACCCAGAGGGGAATATGAATCTGAGACTCCCGATTCTTTACCGAACCCCCAGTGTGGGTGTGTGCCATCTGTTGTTAGGCTAAAAACAAGAACATATCACACTCTTTGGAACTTCGCCTTGAAATCTGAGAGAACAGTGCTCCCAGAAGCTCTGCCGATGTTATACGGGGAGAGGGGGGGGGCTGTGGCAATTGAATAGACGGCGTCTAGTTCAGTCGTCACTGAGGACACAGCAGACAACAAGCTGATCTTTTATATCTTACAACAGGCATGCCGCCCCCTGCTGATTGGTTCGTGGCAATTGGAAACGATATTTGAAGATGGGAAACTTGTCAGCATTATTTCTTTGTACAGCGTGCGCTTTCTTGTTGCAAAACTGATACTGGTGTCACCGGCTGGTGGCACTCGCTGCGGCGTTTGTGGAGGAAATGGTGGAAACGGGGGTCTGAAAGATCACTTTTTGGAAAGTCTCCAGATCACCCCACGTTTGAAAGCGTTTGGGAAGATAATAATTTGAGAAGGGGAGTGCGACATACAGCTGAACCAGTGGGCATAGCAGTTACGAATAAACATCCCACCGATACAGTCTCCCTTCGGATCATCTTAGTTCGGCACGATAGGGAATAACTCTCAGTGTAGCTCATGCGTCCGCTTTACCGGGCAGGCAGTGGCCCCCGTCTTCTTCGCTCCTGGTCTCCGTTGAGAAGGTCATTTAATGTCTACAAAATATTAATAAGAGGAGTAGCGTCGCGGTAAACGATCATCGCTCACGCTCTGTTAACTGCGTCAGCACGTGAGTCGAACTCCTATAGGCGAGTACGTTACCAAGACCGGAATTAACTTACAATAAACAATGAAAGCACACGAAATTGCACTTTTAAATATTTTAACATGGTCAAGAACTTTCTATGAAGAGTGAATTCAGTCAAAGTCCACCAAGAAAAGCTAGTCCCAAAGGAACAAATAAACAATACGCAAACGGCCAACGCCTTGTTTCCGATCGCTAAAGCAATAGAGACACAGCTTCATCACGCTTACAATAAACTACTTTTCTGCAAGCCCCCTAGGAAGCACATTATTCAAACGTGTAAGCAAACTTTCACCTGACGATTCGTCGCTGCAGTGCTTGTATTAAACCTGTGCTCACTAGCGCCGGATGAAGCGTGTTTAATTGCCCTCCATGCGTGCATTAACGGAATAGTGAATGGCAGTGGCGTACCATGGCTACTCATTTGAGTTCTCTGCCATGCCCAGTGTCGGTCTCTTGAAGAGGCCACCACTGTTAGGCAAAAAGCCCCGAATTCTAATCTAAACAGCCCTATGCTGCAGTCAGTTAAAATCGGCTACAACCTTTCCCAAAATGATACGGAGCAATTTTGCGACCAGGAGGAAAGTGTAAAAACTTCTTGTTCTCTGTCGCCTACTGCCATCGCTGTGCCAACCGCTCGAGCATGGCTTCTACTTGCCGTAAAGTGTCGCCACCTAGAACGTTAACAAACAAGTGACTTCCTTACACGAATCTCTTTATTCAACGTGCGCCCAAATCCCTCTTTTACAGGAGTGTTTCACAGCAATAACAATATTCCTTCAGAATAGCTGTTAGCAAGTTGTTTCTTCGCTGTACGCTTTGTAATGCACAAATTGTTTTATCAGTTGCATCAAACAAGCATTCCGCATTTCCAATCATCTGTGTGTGTGTGCGTGCGTTTGTGTGCGTGTTTGCGTGTGTGTCTGATAACCCCCCAAGAAGGGCACCGTCATAAACTAAATCCCTAACCCAAAACGCTCCGTTTCGAATTCAACAAAACAGAAAAATAAAAAATCAATGCAGGCTTTGTCTCTAACCAGCCAACAGCGTTCTTTGTTTATTTTGATTCGCGATAATTAGTGCATGGTGCCGAATACGCAATCAGCCTAGGGGTATGTAGTTTTACTGTCGGGGCAGGCAGCCGGCAGTTTTTCGCCTGGCGTCACGGCGTACTTCTCGCTGTTGACGCCGCATCTCGAAGCGGTAAAAAAAAAGCAACAAAAGAAAGCTGCCGTTTGAAAAGAAAATATACTGCAGAGCATAAATTATGCCATTCACGCATTTGTTTCCCCAGTTCGCCGTTCGGTGTGCTTCCCGGGCTCCCGAGACATGTTTACGACGGGATGTAACCCACGTGAGCACACTCGTATGTGCTAACGACGAGTCGCCGATCACAGTTGTCGACGATAGGGGAGGAGGAAGGGGGAAAGCACAGAACCGGAAAGCACGGCGGCGGGGGGGGGGGGGGGGGGGGGCTATGCAGGGCTATAGCGCCGTAAAGAAATCTATCCCCGCGCTTGGCCTACGCGGTGCCCCTCCGAGCGCGGCGACTACCAGCAAATTGCCTCAGCGAGAGATAACTTGGTCGCTAAGGCGCCTTGCGTTCCCGCTTCATCCTCATCGGGAAGCCGTAGGACACAAAGGAAAAGGGGAAAGGAAACATAGAAAAAAGCGTCAAGGGCAAGAGGAGGGAACGACTTTGAAGCCAATGCAGCAGTTCTGGTTGTTTATGGGCCGGCGTAAAATTCCGTCCGCGTGTACCATTCGCACGCAACGCGTCGGGCTGCTGTCGGCGAGGCGTCCCGAAGCTTGAGAACAACGACAACAGCGGTACCAGTGAGTGAACGCGCGCCGAACATCTCCCATTCTGGCTCAGCTACCCTCTCAACGTCGTCCCATGCCTTCTACAGTCCTCAGACTCCCGCCTCGTCTGTGGAGCAGTGCGTCGTCGTAAAGTGTTTATGCCCCTGTGCCTTGTCATTGTCTGCCTCTCTACGGCTGGTCCCCGCCCCCTTCCTCTTCACTTCTTTCTCAAGCTCCACTTGCGTGTTTATTTATCTCCGCCATAACTTTCCCATTTTTGCCATTTTGTTGATTCACTTTTGTTGCTCTTGCTCCGTCCCTCACGCATTGAGAAGGCTGGCTGGGAGGTGTATGCACGACTGACTTGAGACAGGAAGGCATGAAGAGTACTCGGGACGCCCTAGCGGGCCATCAACGCGTTTTCCCTAGTCGGATGACGTCAATATAGGGGAGGCTCATCGAAGATTCCGCACTTGTCTTGCGCTGCAGCAATGACTGTCGGGGATCTTAGCCTTAAGGGACGCACAGATCCTGGTGCGTGTAGTTTATGTGCAAAGATTTGGGCGTAAATCACGACCCGGGAGCATGGGCGTTATACGTTACCGCCGAAATATGTTCGCCTGAATTTGCATTTCACTTCGAGGTGCCCCTCCTGTCAGCGTTGTCGGTGAAGTTGCGCAACCTTTGAGTGCATGAGAAGGGAAGTAAACGCAATAATAACTGCGAATATAAAGAAATAAAGAAAAATACAAGCAAGTATTTCCTTCTTTACGGCTTACGCAGCCTTTTGGGGCGCGCAACCCTGATTCATGAACATGGAGAGCAGCTAGTTAAAAACAAAAAAATAAACGACAATGGTCTATAAAATACAAAAATTTTTGGTTAACTACGAAGGAGTCTTAGTGCGCAATAAAGACAGGTTTTCATGACGGAGGGCATGCTTTGCACAAAAAAAATATGAATGAATAATGAGCTCAGGTAGTGTTAGACCCTCGTCTAACAAGTGCAGGTAGTTGCATTTGTTAGACGAGGGTCTGCATGAAATTTAGTGTGAGCGTACTTACACGTAACAACTGAAGCCTTCTGTTGGGGGCGGCTCGGTCTGCCTACTGCGCTGTGTTTCATGTGCTAGAAAGGACCCATTTCGCTCCAGCATCGCACTTTGTTACCATTTCTTCTTAATTATTCAATGACCTTTAGTTCGTGTGTGCAGCTTTGAGAACAACAATCGAGGTGGAAGGAGAAAACGTTACAGTACACAACCCAATGCACAGAAACACGATGTCAGACCCCGCTACCGTACTTTCCAAGCTTTATTAAATATGTTCTTCCGCTACCTCAGTCATCCCCGTCTCCCTGATATGCATCAGTGGAGCGTGACTGCGTGCGCTGGCCTTTGCAGCACGTATTAAACTGAGCACGTGTCACATTTACACCTTTGATTACACCACCCCCTACCACAGCATCAACCGCGACGCTAGATTGCTGAAAGCTTTCACGAGACGCGCACGGCGCGTGAAGCGCGAAGCATGGGCCAAGTAGAGCTACCAATAACTGGCACTGTGTATATGCCACTGCCTAAAATAAATATTTTTCATTAAAAGGAATAAGCAAAGTATGCGAAAACAATGAATGTGCAGCTGAGCCGTTCATCAATTCCTATATCGGCAGGCTGACTAACGTTCGCGGATAAAAAATGGTCAATATTTCATTACAAAACGTATTTTCGACCTAGCCGGTGTATCCAGGCATTAAAAAAGATAATTCCCTAGTTGTTGAACGGAAAACATCAATTTTGCAGTTGTTTATAAGTAGCGTTCAAAATTTTATACCGCACTTCACATTTGATAAAAATTGTAAACTAAAAATAGGTTTGGTTTGGTTTGTGGGGTTTAACGTCCCAAAGCGACTAAGGCTATGAGAGACGCCGTAGTGGAGGGCTCCGGAAATTTCGACCACCTGGGGTTCTTTAACGTGCACTGACATCGCACAGTACACGGGCCTCTAGAATTTCTCCTCCAAATAAATTCTAGCAGCCGCGGCCGGGATCGAACCCGCGTCTTTTGGGACAGCAGCCGAGCACCATAACCGCTGAGCCACCGCGGCGGCAAACTAAAAATACTAACATTTGTTAAAAAAACAGTCAGAGGTATCGTGCTCGCCATTTTTTGTTTGGAAGATGCGTAATAAACTGTAAATTAAAAAGCAAAAAACAAACTGACATTATCCCTCGTGGCAAACTTTGCCTGCAATCTCTCGCTCGGTCGCATACAAAAGCAGCGTGTTCGCTATATGAAAGGTGTTGAATTTGCCTGAAACAAAGAAATAACCGCCAGGTGTACCACGGGTTCGCTATATACATAATTTTATATTTAACGCCTTAACGCATTAAGGGTAGCACACTATGCGAGACATTGAATTTATTGTTGCACACAGGCAAGCAGGTAGAGTATGCCTGAAGTGCAGTTTCTGTTCTTTTTGACAAACCCTATCTACCTTTTCTTTTCGTCTAATTTAAACAATGTAGCACCAGAGAACGGCGTTAAGTAGTAGTAGTATAAAACTTTATTCCGCAAAATGGGACGGGGTTTAGGGGTTGGGGTCTTGAGCAGCAGGTGGTGTTCCTAGGTGCAGGATCCCAATGGTTCTTGCTGCCTCCTTGGCCCGCTCAGCCAGCGCAAGCTGATCTGGCGGGTTGGAGCTGGACAGAAGCTCCTCCCACTGCTCGACTGACGGGTTTCTAATTTTGGGCTCTATCGGGCTCGCCCGACAGCCCCATGTGGAGTGGCAGAGGGTGGCTATCTCTCCGCACTCCACGCATTCTGGATTGTATTGCGTAGTCCAAATCTTACTGTATATGTAGCGACTTCGGTATGAGTTTGTTTGTAGCCATCTCCGTGTAGTTGCCTGATATCTTGTTAGTGTCTTGTGGGGAAGTGGGTATTTACGGCGTCCTAACTTTCAGAACATGGTGAGCTCTCCGTAGCTGTTCGGAGTAGTGTTGATTTCCCCCTTGTCGTCGCGATAGTTAGTCCGAGGTTACACAAACAGAACGGCGTTAACAATCACTCGTGTCGTTTTAAACCACCTAGTAACATTTTGAGCACAAAATTTACATGTTTACTTCTATTTCATTTTTATACTGTCTATTCAGTTGTCTTTGAGGTGTAAAATGAATACAATGCTAACTGTGACCGCATCAATACCGCAAATAAGAAAATTATTAAAAACAAATCCTCTATGATTTCCTTGGTTCCGGTTACTTTTAGCTCGCTTCACATGTATGCACATGCATATGCAGTTGGCATAGTTACCGCAGCTTCAAAGACTATGCCGAAGAGTGAAAAGTGCTACATAGCTTTATCATTCTGCTCAGTGCTCACTCGAGGAACGCATTTTTGGTGCCGCAACTCGCCGCCACTAGTTTCGTTAACGCCGGCATTAGACCATAAGCGTCGCTTCTGCTGAATTTCCAGCATGCAGCTTCGACCGGCGCCGCGCCAGAAAGACAAAAAAAAAATGTGCGCCTTTTTGTCCAGTCGCAAAAAGAAATAAAGCTGAATAAGTTACAATGTCTGAGAGCGATGGGAAATGCTTATTTATCGCTCTAGCGAAAGTATTAACCCAGATGCGCTAACCCGCATGTCTTTAAACTTCGTAAATTTGCGCACTGCAGACTCTTAATCCCAGTAAAAGAGGATTATATCTCGTGTATGTGTTAATAAAGAAGCTACACGTTTTACGCCACCTAACGTCATGCGGCAAATCAAGAACGCGCGCACCTTTCAGAGCTTTAGCGGTTCAAATATGAGGCAAGAAGCCCACATGCGAGATTCTGTGAACTTCGCGTGCCAGGTGAACCATGTAAGCGCATTCACTCAGCTGTTTCACAACCTCTGCTCGTGCTCTCAAATGTGCTTTACTCGACAAAAGCACTAGCAGCCTTGGCACGTTGAAAACAAACGGAGCCCTAATCCACTTTGGTTAACGTAAATTGCAGCCTGACGTCCCAGTTTTTATGCGACGGCTGAAGCCAGTGGCAGGGCACGTGCAGTGGAAAAAAAAAGGCGAAGTTAAAGGAAGGCAGTGACGTGGATGTAGAGAGGAGTGGGCGCATGCACTAAACGGTGCTTGCAGTCGTGACAAACAGATCCCTTAATGGCCAACCCATTATGCGCGCGCGGGGGCGCGGTGGCGTCGGAACGTCATCGCGGTGCTTGCGCCGGCTGCTCTAACCCTCGCACCCAACAACGCAGTCGGGTGCGCTCGCTAAGCGAAAGCGACAAAAATAAGCGAGCAAACAAGGGGCGATGAAAGGGAAAACGTCGCCGGCCACGGAGCAATTTGGCGGGTCTCGTACTCTGCGGTGGCGCGAAGTCACCGTGACGCGGCCCGCCTGTCTGCGTGCGCGGCGACGGTGTCGGCTGCAGTGCGAGAGAGGTGCCTACGTGTGTAGCGGCGACGAAACTGTCCCCTCCCCCCCCCCCCCCCCCCTCCCCCCTTCCTCCCACCCCCGCAAAATGGCGGCGTTAGCCTGCGTCGAAAATTGCCCTGCGTTTTCTGACCATGCAGTAATGAGCATCGGTATTGCCGCGGCAGTTGCCTCTCTGTATGACTCTTTCCCCTCTCCCCGGGAAGTGGCGTGCGTGCGTAGATGTGCGCGTTATGTGTGCGCGTTAGGTGTGACAGGCTTCGCTGATCGCACTGATCGTTTGAGGAGAAAGGTCCGCGCCGACATTAGCAGATTCCAGTAGTCCGTACCAGTTCGGGAAAGCTGAACGCAAGAATGTTTGCTCGTGCCCCTAGATCGCTGGCCAGCTCTTTTCGGAACGGGAGAAAAGGAACGCGACAAATCGCTGTACAGATCCGGGCTACTATTCGCGCGCCAGCGGGCGAAATATTTGCCGCGCAAGCACCAATCGTTGTCGTGAATGTACACTGCGGATATTTAGTGCACACAAAAACGTAAAAACGGCGGCATTGTCAGAACTCTATGTTCGCAACACACCGAGCTTCTAATTCTGTCGTTCATTAAAAAAATCCACACATAATGGTTGCTACATTTGCTACGTAGAAGACAACTATGAGCGGGATGTAGCGCGGGCGGAGCAAGTGGAAGTTGATAAATACGACGCTCTGCAATTTACAGCTCGAGAGTGTGGTGGAGTTGAACAAGATGCGTGTTCGGCTGCGGCGACAGCCTAGTATTCCATGTTTAACAAAAAAAAAAAAAAAACGGCGGCACCATAGTGGTTTTGCGCAGCGGCCTTTCAAGCTGATCTGTTCGCGCGCCGCCGGTTTGACTCCCGTTCGTGTATATTGATGTGAGCTCCTTTTGCTAGGCTCTGAACCTCCAGACATACATCATGAAGAGAAGATTCTTGTTAAGCTACGAACCTACGCTCATACATCGGTAAAAGACCATTTTTGCTAGTCTCGGGACCTCCGGACATATGTACATAGGCTAGATACGATTTTGCTAGCCACTGAACTTCCGCATTACTTCTTTCGCACAAATGGGCTATAGCTCGTAATTTAGTCCTGCCGGATCATACTGCTATTGCAGTGTGTTTTGTGCGCCTCAATGTAACACAAAGCAACAAATAGGAGAATCGAAAGGCACTTTTTCTAGGGTACTGGTTTGGCGTACAAGCCGATGCAAGATATGATTTGGCTCGCAGAATGGATAATGCGGTCTGCTGAGCCGGTTGCTGAAGTGAGTAGAAATCGCTCTAGCTTGGGGTTTTCACGTTTAACATCTGGGACATAGGCCGTGTCTCGCGGTTGTTAGACTGGATGAAGCTCAAGCTGCCAACATTGATAGCTGTGGAATGAATACGTACAAAAATGGAAATCTATTCAAAAATAAAGTCGACGTCCTGTGCTCTATTATTGAACTAAAGAAAACCCAGAAAAAAAAAGCCGAGTAGAACCGACTGAACAGATGAAAAAAAATTCTAGCTATTTGTATTATTCACAAAATTGCCTAAAACGCTCCTGCTTAGTGCGTAACCAAAATGCCAGCTTACCTTTTCGAAGTCTTGGTCTCTTTGCCAGAACAATAACCGGCAGTTTTAGTTGGTTTTACTAAAACAGGGTGCTGCTGTACAGAAAGGAATAATCTCTGCTCATTCCGACCTCATGACCATCAGTTGTAAACGATTAGCCCTCCCTACTCTCCTTGCTCAATCTAAAGGCATCATTAGGCTTAGTAAACAGAATATTGATTTCAAAGGGTAGTTACCAAGAAAACATCACTACAGTGTTAGTCGAGGCGATTTCAGCCAAAACGAAATAATTTTCGACAGCACACACACCACAAATAGACGTTTGAAAAAACAGTTCACTGCCGATCGGCAGTTTTTGCAGTCACGGCTTTCACCTAGGTTTATGTTTTTCCAGTCAAAGGGGCCGCGTCCGCTCAGAAACACCAACAACGATTCTGTTTTCCCGCACAAGCCGGGGCGATACAATAGCCGAAGGCACGAATGTTTCGTGTGCACCGCGCACGTCACGCACAGGGCTTCGTTATCTTACTCTGCAAACAGTGCTGCGCTTTCGGAGAATGAGAAAATCGTTCGTCGAGAAAATCGTTCGTCGAGAAAAACAAAAGGTTTAGAAACGAAACGGCTTCTAGACAGTACATACACGACTAATCTCGGGACAGCAAAGCAAGCTTTGCAAATAGACAACGCGCCGATGAAAGCCCCACGTTATCGACGCCGCACCAATAACATGAAAGAAAACCTGTTGTTGCCTAGATTTTCTAAAATGTCCGACTTCCTAGTTTCTTCTTCTCTTCGCCAGTTTTCAGTTAGTTTCTCACGCGACCGCCGCATTTAGAAGCGCCTCTAGCTCCTCCACTCTTTCATTACTCCCCGTCTGCCGCATATGATTAGCATAATAATTAACGTTACATACCGCTCGCTATAACTTGGTTCCTAAGTACACTCAGCTGCCTTTCAGGATCCTGTTTCCATTTATCGGGAGTCTCACTTCCTCTTGAGAAAGGGTGGGACATTCTCTTCAAACATCCGCAACGACGTGTTGCGTGTTAATTAAGGGCGCTACTTAATCCCAGCGCACTGCTTGAGGCGCCACTGCGAGTCGTTAATGGAAAGCGGCAGGTGCTTTGAGAAATTTATCGGAAGCCCGGAGATGTTTATTTTTCGGTCCTTGAAGCGGGGAGGACTCGGCCGGACCCATTTCACTCAAGTGCCGGGCGTGCTTAACGAGCCGCGATGCAATTCGGGAGATGGGTTATAAATTAGATAAATGGAGTTACGAGGGGGCAGCATATGCGGCTTACAGCAATGCTCTAAGCCTTTAAATATTCACTCGAATATGCAACTACGGGGAAGTTGTGCTCCAAAAGCCCGTATGACCCTTTGGCTGCAGTGCGAGACATCAGTAATAAAATTTTCCGTGAAGTGAATGGTTTATCATTGAGAAAACGATGGATCTTCGAATTATTAGAAATGGCTAAAAAATATCTTCACAGCTTTTATTTCTATCTGAGACCCTATCTGAAACTGTCTATAAATGCAAGCAAATGGGTGCTCCTTTGAGTCAGTCTTTCACATTATGGCGCACACAGTTCTCAATTCTCAAATCTCAAAATTCTTTTCTTAGTTTTACCAAAAATTTTATAGCGCTGCACTTGTGTTGTTACGATTGTTATTTTAGATATTTTTTAACCTTTCGTTCTGCTGTAGTGTGCAAGTGCTTTACAAGCAAGCAAACAGTGTTTGCTTTTTGATTGCATATGAGAATGACGGGCCTTCGCCCAGTGGAACGGCAAGTGATCATCTTTAGCTGGCTCGCAAAATGATTTATGAAACGAAGACGCAGTCCATAATGAGTGTGTCGATGGCTTCTGTGATGGGGGCGGTGGCTTCGCGGTTAATTAATAAATGACGAGAATGAGTATTATTGCACACGGCCGCCGAGTTCGCTGTCTCTCTGCCGTTTTCGCGTCTTGCCTCATGATTATGCCTTTGCTGCACATGGTTAGAAAAATGCCTGCATATGGACGCAATTTTTTTACACAGCACTTCAACTCCTTATCGACGCATGTGTTTCGTGATGCCCACTGCGTTGGACCGTACTCGGCAGTTAGGTATCCTCATGCGACGTCCACGACAAACTGCATGTGCTTCCCGACGTCAACATTGACAGCAATGACGATTGACGCAGCGTGACTGAAACTTTTGGGAAAGGACGACGAACTTCAGGTTGTTTCCCTGAGAGGCGTTTCGAGATGTTCCGAGCCGTTTAGAGACGTTTCTAGGCGTTTCAAGGCGTTCGGCGGGGCCTCGCTGCGACCACTTGCCTTCAAACATGTAGAGGAAGGCTGCGCGAGGCACCAACTGCCTGCACGGAGCAGTCACGTGACTGATGCTGAACCTTTGAGGTGGCTGAACACTCGACGCCGGCAACTATGCAAGACCGGGCTGTACTAGTCTAAGGCTGATAGCGCTGTAAAAGGGCTTTCGTCATCGGCATGGAACCACGCCTCTGAAGAAAATTCGTCCAATTATTCGAGCATCGCACCGTGGAACGCAGGACTGAACGACACAAGTGACACAGCGTCTGAGAATTTTCTTTGTTCCGCCCCGCTGCTGAAATGAATTCCGAAATAATGAAGCTGATTCTGCAGTTGCGATTGTTGCGCATCGCCGGAGATATACCTGCAAAAAGAAATGAAAACATAACGAGGAAAGTAGACTATGCGCTGGTTAATACGTACTAAGTACGGTTTCTATTCATTCTTTCATTAATGGTCATACATTTCTAACTCTTCTCCTCCGTCAATTCCGTCTGGTTGTTACAAGTAGTTATACAACTTGCGTGCGAATGTTGCTCGACAAGTTTGTGTGCCTTAATCCAGTCCCCCTTCCGTTGTCTGTAAGAGTGCTTTTGTGGAAGCCTTCTCCAACCGTGGAAACGGCAACTTAAGAAACCAGAAAAAATGCTGCGTAAACAAGATGTTATTCAAGGCTAGCTTTCAAAAATTTAGCCAACTACAAAGAAGTGAAAGGAAATGTGAAAGCGGAAGAAAGAAAAATATGGAAACATTCCTGAAGAAACTGCAGGAGGAAATTATGTCGAAGTATTTGAACCTTTCACAAAATCCGGCTTGAGGGAGCGACTTTTGCAACTGTAAACATGATGAAAACGATCTTATTCAACGAACGTGCAAACTTGACCAAACACAAAAATGGCTAGATTGCTTGAGGTATTGTTTTTTCAAATGCGATCAGTAGCGCCACTTACTGCTGGAAAGAAAAATTAGAATCCTGTGGTTTTAGGAAACCAAGCGGTAATTGCAAACAACGCAAAGCAATCACGGAATGGAACTGTCTCAAGACACCAACTAAAAAAAAAAAAAACAGAGGTCTCTTTCGAATGGCGACATGCTTCGAAACGGGTGCATCGACTGTTGTGGAACGCTTCCAGGAAAGTGCAATAGTCACAACATAGTTGTACGGCAAATGCAACGCACATAAACCACTTACGATGAAAAGCGACTTGCATTGCAATGACATGCAGTTATCAGCTATTCCTTTCAGGAACCCCCTTCATCAAATTTTGACGAGTGTAGTCCCAAATGACCAAAATGCAGCTGAAATCACTTTGACCGTTAAGAGGAAGATACTGAACTCCTGCCTGGGACCAAAAGTCAAAATCAAAATAATTTCCTTTTCACATGCTCCGGTGATTTTTTGTAGCTTAGCCATGCTCCTTCCGTACTTTTAAGTAGAATTCACTTCTTTGCTTGTTTTAGTATTTCTTTGTTCATTATGGAAATGAATGATTTTGGCGTAATCGTTATGTGCGTGCTGTATAAACTGCACCGTTATATCACTGCATGCTTTATATTATACGAAGTTTTCGAGGGAGCGTAACCATTGTGTGAGGAATGAGAAGGTAATTCAAGTCGCTGACACACCGGTCCAGTACTACGCTGCTCCGTTAGGCTGGGTATCCTTTTAGAAAGAATGTGGGTATGTCAATACATGCCTTTAAATTCTATATCAAGATAAGTACCACCATAAAGGAACCGATGTTGAATCTATGGAGGGAGCCCTATGATAAATAAATTTATAAACGATTAAACCCTGTTTTCTGGCACATCCATGTGATGTACACGCCTTTTATGCTATTTACAGACTTGAATGACTAAGTACATATATTATCTCTCCTTTTACTCTCAACTCATGGACGCGGCGAGCACAATAAACTAAAGTTCTGGGTTTAACTTTTTTTAAGCTTACATAAAACCTTAATATAAATTTAAATTCTACTTGATTTATCATGAATTTTTCTTATTTTTGTCTTACCAATGACAGTGCCTTTCTGTTCTTCTCCGAAACTAGGGATATATTAACTATTTAAAAGCTCGTGTGATTTATTGTGACGTTAGCGGCGTTGCTGCATGGCACGTGAAGCGTAAACCGCCTCTTCAATCCTTGTTAAACGCAACCCCATCTGTGCACGCTTTAGAGGCTTATGAATGAGCCCTGCAGCGTTTGTCTTCATCAATATCAAATTCGCGTTCTCAAAGTGAGCGCCGCGGAAATCCACTTAGTTGACACAGGAAGCTCTGTAAGAAATTGTAAATCAAAATTAAGGCAAGGAGGCTGTCAGAAGGTGGGCGTGTAGTGGGCAGACTGTGTGAACATTGTATTCGGCATCATAAATATCTTTTGCTGAAAAGTGGTCATTGACCATCGAATTGACAACGTATTGTTCTAAACCGAATATAAAGGCAACGCTTCTTTGGTGCCATGAGGAAATACCAAAGTGCTGAAAATAAATTAACAAAAAAAACTGTTGAAAACAGAGATACATCCATCCTTCTATGCAGCTATTACTGCAAAGCATGGATAGATCGTGCGAGAAATCGATAGGTTCCAGGCTGGCTTTAGGACAATGAATGCGCATTCTTCTGGGACATACGAAGATAAGAAATCTGTAAACATATCGAGGTTTTTTGGCACACATATGTTCTCACGCGTCACATACTGGGCACAGTGAACGTGTCCCTTAGTAGCACCATTCATATATGAATGGCCCGCCTGTACGACGTCCTAAAATTTTTTGCATCCCAAGTATTCGAAAATGTCTCAGGTGGTAGACGTAGTGGTTTTAGCTGCTGTGAAATATCCAGGAGGCACTGGTAGTAGTTAGCGTTACAAATTTCATGTGACGTTAATAAGCTTCAAATCAGTCACAAAGAAAAAAATAATAAGAAACATGTTTATTTCTCAGAGAAATGGTTTTTCACGGCGATTAACATATCCATAGAAGCTTTTATATTTCGCTCGAAACCACGTGCCGTTTACTACATCATGAACTTAACCTACGACTTTTCAGGTGACTAACTTTTCAAATCGTAAGCCGCGCCGGCATTTCGTGCAGACTTTGCGGTAGCAGTTCAAACACCATTCCTAACTTCATTGCGGTTAACCTTGGCATACAAGTTCGCTGTGCTGGTGCGAAAAATCATGAATTCCTAGTGTTATTCGTATATTTCATTGGGGGAGCTATAGCGTGACTCGTTCAAAGGCCTGTCTTTGCAATATAAAACATTGCTCGCAAAAGCCGAAGTTTGATTGGCTTGTTGTATTTCTTCAAAAGTCTATAAACGTTTCTCTAATAAAAGCGCTTTTTCCTTACGCATCGCAGAGCCTCCCCACAACAGCCGGCCGACGATCGTTGTGAACCAGGGCCAGCAAACGGAGCTTCCGTGCGAGACGCGCAGTCCCACCTTCAACAGCACCCAGCACGCGCTACGCGTCGAGTGGTTCCACCTGGGACCACACAGGCGCGCCCAGCACGGGTCGTCGTCGTCGACCGGCGCCGTCTCGGGCACCGCTTCCAGCCAGCCCATATACACGGTGGACTTCGGGGCGCCCAAGGACTCCGCCGGAAAGCTCACCGCCGGGGCCAGGGCCAACCTTCTGCAGGTGAGTGTTGGGCGACTGTAACTGCTCGAAATAAGGGAGTAATTACTGTTGGCATCCAGCCAAGCGCAGCCATGCGGCTACAAAGGAAAGCTATACAGATTTCTCAGAAACTTCGTAGTTAGCGAAAAATTAAAATTAAAGAAAAAACTTCGAGTTATTGATCAATTCGCTCTCGCCCTACCATAAGCTTACCGTCCCGGTTAGCTCGGTTGGTAGAGCGACTGCTCCGGTGAAGCGGTGGTCCCGGGTTCGAACCCCGGACCAGGCTAATTTTTCTTTCACTACGAAATTTCTGAGAAAGCTCTATAGCTTTCCTTTGTAGCCGTATGGCTGCGCTTGGGTGGATGCCAATGAGTAATTACTCCCTTATTACAAATTTACTCCACCTTGGGGGATTCCCCTAAACATTTGACTAACTGCTCGAAAGAGCCCCATTATCAGGGCCACATGTCGCATAAGGTTGCGCATAATCCCATGAGAACTGACATGTCACATGGAAGGCGCGCGTGGGTAACATTCTCTTCGCGCACCGGTTGCACGCGAGAGTTCTCGGAGATTGCCTATACTGCGAGGCCTAAACTGCGTACCCTTTCAATATCACAATATTAATAAAATATTCGTGATATTGTTTATTCATACTAAAGCGTACTCAGGATGAGGGAGCAAAGCGGTGTCCATTGCTTCAAAGCATTATGCAATGATGATTACATGATTGAAAAAATGGGTTTGCCGATCTAATGAACACTAGACACTGATGTACCCTTGCGCAGTGGAGAATGTTCCTGCTGCTGCTGCGCGATTCTAAATGGATCAGTACCGAGCACTCATACATGCGCTTTACGGCCGAAACAAGGAGGTAAAAGACGCAACATTCCCTGGCTCGTTATTTGTAATTTCTTATTCTTCAGAAAACGCCCTACACATAGTTTTCACCTCTGGTACTTCCTTTTAAATCTTACTAAGTTATTAGCACCTTACGAAAGACGTTAGTGTTCAGTGTACCTGTCATGTACAAGCGTGTGCATGTCAGTGACAATACAAAAGAGAGAAAGAGAGCGAAAAAAACAAGAATGTTGCAACCTAGGCTGCATAGGACGATGATGATGCAATGTATTTTCTTTTTGAAGAACTCGGCTAGAATGTGGAACATGTGTATCGGCAGTTGTAGTGGCGCTGCATGCCAGCGTAGCTATATTTTGCGATGAACATTTGTGGTCGGTGAAGCTTTTGTGTGGCGAAATCTGGAGTATTCTGCGCGACTGCGCAAGAGTTTCTGATAAGAAAGCAGAATTGTCAATCCTCCTTAGGTGTCTTACGATCATGCTAGCCATTCTTTCGTCAATGTAAAGACCCACACTTTGCAGTTTTAAGGAGTCCTTATCAATTCTTGCGAAGTTAGAACATTCATAAGCGCTGACAGCAATACCATCCTTCGCACGTCTTTGCTCTTCCTTGCTGTTCTTGTGCAGTCGTAGCCATTGTCTAACACTGTGACAAGTGACAGGTTGAAGAATTAGCGGGATCGAACACTGTCATTGCCTCAAATTTTGCCAATGGCGCAAATAAATCTACCAAGAAAAATTAATTTTCTTTACTTGTGGGACATACTGTCATCACACCAGACATTTTTTTTGGGGATGATGAAAGCAGTAGCCTAAAACTGAAGTCATGAGATCATCGTCATGTTATCCCATACCGTGGTACAACGTATCTGACCCATCGCATGGGCACCTATTAAGTTATTGCAAATTGTAACCGCCTATAATTGTCAGGCTGTCGCCGTATCAGGAGGACAGAGGGTGGGAGAGATGGGAATAGAATTCATGCACCTGCAGCTGTGCTCCTCACACAAGAGTACGAGAAAGAGTTCGCGTAAAGTGGGCCCACTATCTGAACACCGCTCACTGAAAGCACTGCGTGCTGCTGCTGCTCCCAGTGAGGGACGTTGTGAGCTCGTGATGCTGCTGCTCCCAGTGAGTGACGTTGTGAGCTCGTGCTGGCATGTACATATAAACAGCGCTAAACAACAGGACCAGATAGAGGAGTAGACAAACACGGCGCTGATCAGCGCCGTGTTTGTCTACTCCTCTATCTGGTCCTGTTGTTTAGCGCTGTTTATATGTACTTGTCACCATGGAACACCAGCTCGCCCAATACTACCGTGCTGGCATGTCCGGCAAGGCACCAAGAGACGTGAGGTTAGGCTCTACCTCCTAGCGGTGTTGGTGAGGGTTTGTTACTACACACAGCGATGCTAGCTTTGTAACTTTGATTGACCTAAAAAAAAACTCTAGCATACCAGACCTTCCGGCCCGACGCCGGAGCCAGCTCGGGAGCTTAAAAGTACTTGATACTGAAAATGGAGGAATGCATGAGCTGTTCCAGAAGCTTTCTCACAACCTAGGACAAAAAAAAAAAGCTAGAACAAATCCTTTCGTACTGGATAAGTATATTTTCTGTAAGGGACACAGCTCTAGTACGACATCATGAAAACTTCGGTGCTCTAAGCCTTACTCACGTCACAAGCATATGTATGTCATTTGTCACTACTACCCGTATTCATTGTGTCCGCTGTCGATGTTTGTGGTAGTTTTAATTCCAGCTACGGGACTAAAATTCGAAGGGGATTTGTACGCAAATACGCCTACACATTTGGAATATGACTCGAGAGGCGGCCATGGCTTCAGAGCAAAAAGAGAGTGGAGAGGGATAGATGAGGAAAGGGATCAGGGCACAAAAGGTGAAGGAGGAAGGAGTAAACTGCAAACTCGGAGGGCACCCTAAGGTCCTACCTACTACACACGAATCGTTACAGTCGCATAACACAGCTGGTGAATGAACCGTTTCTTGACCAAGTCTAAACTTAAGAGTAAATAAAGCTTACTTGGCATAGCAGAAACAAAGTATCGCTGTCGGCAAATTGAGTCCAATGATGCATGACCGTGCATAGTACAAGCGCTGAGCGGTTAGCGTGCGTTAGTCAATAACATTTGTCAGCGAAACCTCTCCTCCCTCTATATGTCTTAGGCACAAAAAGAGAAGTGAAAAATGGCGGGAGCTCTGCCCAGAGCTGACGTATTGCGTTAGCTTGCGAGCAGTGCCCAAATGTCTATTACAAGTTACTGCCTCCCCAATGTGGTAAAAGAATAAGAATATGACACGTGGCGGCGTAGTTTACTATCGCCGTTATGAGAGAACATTGCCTAAGGCCATTCTGTTTACGACCGCTTTGCACGGCCATTGCTTTGCGAGCAAAGATACAGCAGCACACTTTTCGCCTCCTACTTACGCAAGAGCCATTCGTTTTGCAGTAGACTGCGTCGTCTCTTGCGTGGGAAAGACTAGATTTATAGACTGGAAAAGAAAAAGTCCTTGCGTTTTCACAACAGAGCTTGCTACCACACGCTAGCACTAAACATATGCGAACGTTCATTAGCGCTAAGTTTAGGCAATGTCTATCACCATGGCACGGTTTGCGCTGAGCGACGAATTAGATTGTTGGACTGGATCCTTGTAGAAACTCTAATAGCCATACGTCTGTGCTGAGCTTTTATGGGCGGTAAACTGTCTCGCGACGACAAAAAGAATACGGCGTTTCGAGTGAAGACGGCGTTTTGTAATAGTGTATGTTCCAAAAAGCTGGTTGGTGCTTGCGGCAATGAGTGTACTAAAAAAAGAACCGTCTGCACCAGACAGCTGCGCCGAACGTCGGAGCACTACATGAATGGCCGACGCGCGATCTCTGGCCGTATTTGACTGGCAAGAGAGGAGGACAAAGGGAATGCAGGGAGGTGAACCAATCAAAATGCCCAGTTTACTGCGTTGAACGTGGAGATGGGGGTGCTGCAAGTAAACGAAAATAGAGTAGCTGTGTCTGTCATCTTCATGACGTCAATTCGTCAAAAAGGATCGGCGAAAAATAGAAATTCAGAGCGCAGGCCAAGGGCATTCTATTGAGAAGTCGCAATGCATCTCACCTCTTCGTAAAACGAGACTACCTGGAAAGCCATTGATATTATTCAAGGCTCTAAGCCACTGCACTAAGGGCGTCCAGGATGTGCAGTGTGCCTCTTGCTGTTAGGGTCTGCAGCTTATGAGGCGTTCGAGTGGAGTTAACATTGTGATCGTGGAAAAAAGTGGTTGCGTAAAACGGATGGCCGACTAAAAAGGCATAGAACGATCACTTACCGTGCCTATGCCTGTAGAGTTTCGGACGGGCGTGCCAACTTACTAGTAGCAGCTCTAATATACAACCAGCCTAGGCCGCCACCATACCGCCAGCTCGACTAGTGTATAGCCCATCACTGGATTTTGTACCAAGTGGCTACTAAACAGTGTCGTCCTCGTGTTAGGTGACTCTTCTCAGATTCCTTGACTCAAAATCTATGCTTCGGATATGAAACAAAAATCGAGCTTCTCTGTGAGCATTTCCTGCTTTTCTAAATATAAAGAGAGGCAGTAGAGGGGGCATTAATCGCACAGAATCAGTGGCGGAAATTAAAATTATGCGAACTGCCACGAACTTTTCACGATAGCCAGGAAGGGTGGTGAACTGCGAAATTATAAACATTCCAGCAACATATCTCTCTAGGAACAAAAATATAATGGCTGTATTGAAGAACTACTCATATATGCGGCTGATAATTAAGGACTAACTAAGACCACGATGCAACAAAGCGCAGAAAAACCAGTCAGTTAGGCAAATAAAAATTACAGACGTAACGCTTAGTGCTCGATAGATAGAGGACTATGGATGAAGTAAGAACGCCAGTTGATAGTCGCCGAACAGAAGTTAACAGAAAGGAGCGTAACTGCCAAGCATACGTAATGGTCTAAAGAGGTAACCAATGGCCTCTTATGATGGAGTGGTATCACGTCGCCAACAGAAACGAAACGTTGTTGCGTTATTGTACGGAACTTTGCTGGGACGCGGAGGCAATGTGCAGTGCAAGACAGAGGTGACGTAAGACTACCGGGGAAGCGAATATCTATCTTGACTACGGCTACAATGGTGGTGAAAACCAGTGGAAACGTGCGGCCGACCACTCAAGCCTCGCTCTCCGATGGTGCGCAGGTGGTCCGTTGGGCGCGTCCCGAGTGGCAGGGCAGGGCCTACTTCCACATGGTGGGCTACCCGTTCTCGCTGAAGGTGACGGGACTGCGGTACGAGGACACCGGCGAGTACGTCTGTGTCGTCACTTTCCGGGACGGCACCGGCCGCAACGCCAGCGTGCGCCTACAGGTCGTCGGTAAGGATGTTCGCCCCGCTCGCTTTAACACGTGTGTGTGTGTGTGTCTTGGGAGGGGGGGGGGGGGGGGGGAATGGGTGAGGGAGGGAGAGCCTGTGAGTCAGATATTTTTAAAGGACGCATGCATCCTTCTCTGAAACGGGGATCGGAAATGCGATTACCTCGACAAACTTACCAAACTGTCTTAACCAGGTATTGTTAACATGTGTTAAGTGTCCGCATTAGGTGCAACGTACACCTAGAAGTTGTTTTGAAAGGGGGCATTTGACTCGCGTTTGATCAGCGATTGCTAACAAGGCATTAGTAAGCAGAATGCGTTTTGTTTTATGTCGGTGATTTCATTCTAGATGAATGATCCGTTTCAAAAGTTTTCAATACCGGTTAAAACGTCGCACAAGTCCAGTCTGGTCCACGAATGCGCATTGTGTTCCGTTTTACAATGTTCGCGCCTGTACGTTGCGTGCTGTAGAGGCAACCTTTTCGTGAGACTTTAGTGTGCAGCTTGTACTGTAGAAGTGCAGCCGCCGCCGTCAATACCAATATTTTTGTGCTGCATTTGGAACAAAACAAAACATTTTTGCGGAAAAGTAAGGTTATTTTTTAAGACCGTAACATCGCTGTAAGTTTGTTTCTACGATAACAGATAGTTTATAAATAGTATACAGAATTTCGAAAACAGTGTCTAAAAGGAAAGAACTTAGGAGTCTTGCAAGCTTCCATGAGCAAGCTTGCGTTTAGTAGCTCTCTGTGGTTGTCGTTTTATACCAGCAGGAGCGTAGTGCCACATTTTGACTTTTGAGGATCAAGTTTCACCCAGGATGCACATCCGTCAGGGCTATGCAGGGAATTCTATAATCAAAACATGGCTTAAAAAAACCACGCCCAACTCCAGTCGCTCGTATGAGACTGAACCACAACTAAGCCAACTTTATTGCTTGTGTGCAATTTGGGCAGAAAACTTCTTCAAGACTAAGCCGGATTTTGAACCTTAGCGAAAAGGCATGTTTTGAAGTAGAACTCTCGGGAGTTACGATAAAAAACAAATATTTTCCCTTTTTTCCCGTTTCAGAACAAGAGCACTTTCCAAAATATACCACCCCACATAATTCAAACCGTGTCCGCTCAAGGCTACCTTCCGCCCTAACTCTTGCCTCAGCATCGTTCCAGCTTTCTACACACAAAATACAAAGAAATAAAAACGCCAAACTGTGATATCGCGGCCAAGCAGCAAGATTTGCTTCTATCTCTCCAGACGCAACTAGGGTTGAAATCAAATTTCTAAGCGCCTTTCGTTCGCCGATTTCTCAGCGTCGTCCAATTCTCGGCTCCCTATATCCTTCTCTTGGCTGCGGCACTTGCACCTCTGCTCACCACTTCAAATCCACTCTTCTTTTCGCCGTGCCCGAGCCGCGGCCCGAGGAGCACCCAGGAGACGTGAGAGTTCGTTTCAGCTCGGGCGTGGAAGACGAATGGCTCACTTTGAGGCGGCAGCGAAGGCGGTAGCGAGAAGCGTTCGCTCGGGCAGCTATAGCTACGCGAAGGTTGCGCCAGCCGGAGAATGAAAGAGGGAGGGAGAGACAGAGAGAGAGGAGGGAAAAAAAAGCTCCCGCTCAGAAATGCAGGCATGATATAGCGTATAGAAACACAGCACTTCTCCCGAAAACCCCGACTTCCCTCACACGCTGTTCTCAGGCAGGTCTCGTCCAAAACTAGCACGAATATAGAGACCATAGCACTTTTATGTAGAGTACGTTTCTAACGTATTCTGTTTCAAAACCCTTCTCTTCCTTTTCCGCCTTTTATTCGGCGTCGCTATTTGCTTCGACTTCTCCGTCCCCCTTTCCCTCTCCCTGGTCTCGTGTCGCGGGTTGAAGATGGCCAGTTTTCTCGGCGTTGGCACAAGAGCATTCATCAAGCCATCCGAGCTTAAATTGAGTCCGCCCCGCTCCTTGGTTCCTGGCATGCAAAGACCGAAAGTACACCGTTCATGCATACAAGCGCGCTCGCGTGGCGAACTATAGCTTGTCGCGTCGCTCTGAGCGTAGCCTTTCGAGGTGGAGCCGATAACAAGCGAGGCATAGATCAACCTGTAATCAACGAGCTTCATGAAGGACCGTAAAGTGGGTGGGCGGATGGGCCATGGCCCTGGTTTTGCCGCTCGGGATCGCAGCTTTGGCAGCACTGAGAAGCTCTCATCGGGATTTTTTCTCTTAAAAATCTCGCTTCGTTTAGCAGTGAACGCAAGACCCATCGCTACCGATCTTCCGGAAGAAGTGAGGTTTAACTTCTTTAGGCGTGCCACGAACGCGTTCAAGTTCGCACGCCCATTGTCTGCGTCAGAAATCGGTGGTTGTTGTTGCTGCTTTCAATGTAGGAGCAATAACATGCTTGAGTTTAGAAAAAGAATTTAGGCCTCCTTATATACCCTGCAATGTTAATAGAGCAGTGCCCTGGTATTGAGAGGAAATAATCAAGTTTTTTTTTTTACCTCCTTAGCTATAACAGGTCTTTCGCGCAATAAATTTACGGCTACAGAGATGGTTCCATGGGATCATTCGGAAAGAGTTCGAGTCCTTCGCATTTTAGTTTCCAACGTTTCTTCAACCAAATAGACTCAAAGGCTACAAATCATGCCATGTTTTATAGAGGCCTTTTTTGCGCAATCACTTTGCAGTCTGAAATCAAATGCACTTGCGAATTCAGCACACACAGGGATCCGCCACGCTTTCTAAGCCAGGTGTTGTGAGGCTAAGAATCAGCTCAAAACAAATATTATCAAGACGCTCAGCCAGTAAAGGAATGAGGAGAAAGTGAAGGGTTAGTTAAAGGTAAAAAAAAAATGAGATGACGAAACTGAAGCCATAACCTCTAGGACAGTCGAAAAAAAGCACAATTTATTAGAGGCAGTTCAGCTTGCCTTACGTAAGAGAGGTCTGGACGAAATGTCAGTCTTTGAAGTAACGTCACCTATTGCTTTACTTATCTTTCAAATGCAGCTGGTAACCATGTTCCTTAAGTAGAGTTATCCAATATAACGCAAAAAAAGTGCTGTGACCAGACCCAGGCGAGAATGTACAATTCAAATTACTAACAGAAGTTATCTTTACATATTTGTGTCGTTTTCTGTGCAGCCAAAAAAAGAAGTCCATTCCGTTCGTGACATCATGTTTATGAGATAGCTCTTGGAAATGGCGATTTACATGTGCCTTGTTATGCGTGACACGTGTGATATTTGCAAGAATATTTAGGAGTGTTCGCAATACAAAACTTCTCTGGCTGCTCTCAATTAGAACCATGATTTACTCATTCACTTGCATTTTACATAAATGTAAATTCTAGCCGACGTTATTTGTCTTCAAACCCTTACGTTTTATGCTTTGATTGCGAACTTAAGCAAGGTGAGAAAAATGCCACTAGAAACAACACAGCAGTAATGGTTTATGATGTACAAACGTGAGCAAGCTGGCGCAGCGCTCTGCGCAATAAAGAGTGCAAGGTTTTAGTTCACATAATGGTTTTCGCAAGGAAACACTTGCGCTCAAACGCTGTCAGCTACCTGTAAAATAATGAAGTTACAAACAAGCGCCGGGCCCTGAACATTGCAGGTACACTAAGATCTTATTGTTGCCAAGCTTTCTTTTGTTTATTTATTTATGCTCAAAGTCCACGGCATGTTATTTAATTTATCGCTTTATGATGCGCGATGTAGCCTACTTTTTCTTGAGTGATTGCAGACACGTGCGGCAACTTGCACGCTATTCGAAATTGCAGTAGGTGATTTTCACCATTTACATGTAAAGTTCATCTTCAGCTTTAACGTTAGCACGGCAGAGGGCGGCGGTAATTCTTTTTTTTAACAACCCCTGAGCATGCTTGCCATCGCAGCGGGCGAGTTGTTCAGTTCTTTGTGGTTGCAGGTGAGCCCAATAGAGAGTTCGTTTCAAGGCTACTTTGCTACGCTGGTCTGATGTCTATGCCGTTGTCCCCAGTACGCGACATCACTTTATTCGTCCTGCAGCTTACCGCCCCAGCGCTCCAGACAAGTCTGCTCACGTCCGTACGCAGCCTCAAACGAAGCTTCGAATGCTGCTAATCGAGCTATCTTCTTAGGGCGCACGCGTTTTAGGAGAGGATGACCATTACCAGGACGTTCACCGCTAACTCGATGACATGTCCACCTTTCCAGGACAAAAGTTTTCAATTTTGAAAAACTGCCAGGTATTTTTGTAGAAACATTGAAGGTAACGAACGGTCGATTCTTCCTATGTGTAGCAAAATCACTTTTTGAACGAGTTTCCATATAGAGTACTTAAGACTGCCATAGCAAACAAATGGGGAACGCTTTTGCCGATGCCAGAAACGTTTACAGCAAGAACATGGAGCCCTGCCTACCGGAAATCGACGGTTATATTGATTTTTATAGTAAAATCTTACTGTTGTATCTTAAAGAACAAGACGAACATGCCTGACAATGACGAAGATGAACGTTCGCTACAGCAGCATCTCTATCGGGGTGTGTCTTGGATGCTCGACTTGGATGATCTACGACTGTTTTTTCCGCTCCTTCCGTTATTCCAGTTCCTTTAAATAAACCGCCGCCTTATATTTGGAGGAGGTGCTGTGTTACAGCCCTGGAACTCCGTAGCCGTACTCTCCCTACCTCTGCGATGACGGACGACGTTCAACATCGGGCCGTGTAGGTGGGCCCAGCTGTTATCTGTGTCGCCTCCCTTCGCCAACGGGGCCCGGCCATCTTCAGCGGGGCCAATGAGCAGAATGTTGAAGATTGGCTCAGATCTTACGAACGGGTGAGCCTCTACAACAAATTGGATGATGCGATAAAACTAAACAACGTGATATTTCATCTCACTGGCGTTGCTATCCTGTGGGATCAGAACCTCGAGGTACCCCGCCGCGGTTGCTCAGTTGTTACGGCGCTCGGCTGCTGTCCCGAAAGACGTGGGTTCGATCCCGGACGCGGCGGCTGAATTTCGATGAAGGAGAAATTCTAGAGGCCCGTGTACTGTGCGATGTCAGTGCACGTTAAAGAACCCCAGGTGGTCGAAATTTCCGGAGCCCTTCACTACGGCGTCTCTCATAGCCTGAGTTGCTTTGGGACGTTAAACCCCATAAACCAAACCAAACCAGAACCTCGAGGTGGACATCCGAACTTGGTCTGCCGTCAAGACGAACTTCTCCGAAGTTTTTGGTCGTCCGGCTGTCAGAAAACTCTGTCCGAACAACGCTTGCGCGAACGGGCCCAGCAGGACAGCGACATTTTCCCCAGCTACATCGAAGATGTCTGACTTATCCAAGCGCGTAAACTTCCGCATGTCGGAAGCTGACAAGATTGAACACATTTGGTGGGGCTTTGATGACGACGCTGATAGTGCGCGACTTGCGCACCGTTGCTAAAGTCGTCACCCTCTGCCAAAGCTCGGAGGAGCTGCTCAAGCAGAGGACACTGACTCGTCAGCATCCCAGCCAGGTTGAGTCGCTTGCTGGGCTGACGCCTGCAGCTGACACCTCACTGCTGCAACAAATCAAAAACTTTGTTCGTGAGGAAGTGACGCGCCAGCTCTCTCTTCTGCCGAGACCTCCAGAGTTAACATCATATTTGGCTCCGGCTCTCCGAAATTCCACCCAAGAGCAGGTTGCTGAGGCTCTTCCACCCGCCCATCCACCACCACCTGTCACCGTTCCGGTGACATATATCGCTGACTTCGTCGCCAGACCTCGGCCACAAACCTATCCTGCACCTACGGCACTTCTGTGAGTGCCGGCACCTTACTTTTGACTGGCTCCGCGAGTCAACGTACCCTGGCGTGCTACCAGCAGCCGGCCTATTTGCTACACTTGCCGATTGCCAGGCCATGTGGCAAGGATTTGCCTCGTCTTCTCCAAGCCTCAGCACCATCACCTCAAGCTCCTGGGTACTGGCCTTCCTCTAGTCAGTACTCCGGGCCTGCTGGGCCGCCATTAATTCGTCCTTTTTCCCGCTACCGTTCCGCCCTCTCCAGCCACCATTCACCTTCGCCACGACGCCGTTCTATCTTTGATATGCGACCTCACCCCAACATTGCTGAGGAGAAAAACTAAGCACTGCAGTTCCTGAGGCGAGGTTTGCACCCCCGTCGAGCTTCCAAATGCCTCTTGTATCACCTGCTAATCTTATTGAAGGTTTTGTAAAGGGGGTTTGTATCATGTCGCTTATGGGCACCGCTGCTGCGATTTCAGTAATGGGCGAAAGGCTTTTTCGCCAGTTAAGAAAGATAAAGACGTGAAATGCTGGACTATCGCTGAGCACGGCCAGCGCTCATCCCATCAAGCCGTCCGCAGCGTGCACAGGTCGAGTTGTGATACAGGAATTGCTCTATACGATCGAGTTCATCGGGCTGCCTTATTGTTCTCATCCTACTATTCTGGGCTGGGAATTTCTGTCGCGCCATCATGCTATAATCGACTGCACTCGAGCTGAAGTCGGCTTCCCTGGTCTGCCCAATCCTTTGCCGGACGCTACTCCTTCTGTTTCCTGTGTTAAAGCCCTCGCCGCCGAAGACATCGACCTTCCTCCATGCTCTTCCGTCGTTGTCCCTATCTATTGCGAGTCTCTTAGCGACGCCACCATCCTCTTCTATACTGGCCCGCACTTTTCTGCACCGAAATTGTCTTCCTTTGCTATACGCCTTCCTGGCTGTCTGCGCTGGCCTATCAGTCCTTTTGTTGTCTAACCCATTTTCCTACCCTACCGCTTCGCGCCTTGGAGAATGTCTGGGGAGTGTACAATTCATCACTATTCTGCTCAGTCCGCGAGGAGACTGACGATGCACCGCAGCGCGCCTGCATGCGGTTAGCCAGCTTTCTTCTGCGCCCGATCCCTCTTCTACCGAAGTGTCGACGCCGATCTTCCTTTACCGCCACGGACAGAGCTTCTCAACCTGCTTCACCAGTCTCACTCTTCATTCGACTCACACCAACGTTCCTTGGGCAGAACGTCCACTGTCACCCATCGCATCAACACTGGTGCCTCGCTGCGGCAGCGCCCCTGTAGTGTGTCTGCAATAGAGCTCCACACTATTGAAGGGCAAGTCGACCAAATGTTTCAATACGGCGTCATTCAGCCCTCCAGCTACCCTTGGACATCACCTGTCGTCCTTGTGAAAAAAAGAGATGGCCCCATACGCTTCTGAGTGGATTACCACCGCCTAAATGAGATGACGCGCAGGGACATCTATCCCCTGTTTGCAAAGGGCAGAACTCTCTTCTTCTCTCGACTTATGTTCTGTGTACTGGCAGGTTTCATGGAAGCGGCCGATCGGCCCAAAAGAGCTTTTGCGACCCTCGACGGTTTGTATGAGTTTACTGTGATGCCTTTCGACCATTGTAATGCCCCTGCGACCTTCTAAAGGATGATGCATACATTTCATTTGTACGTGGCCTAAAGTGGAAGATGCGCTTGCGCTACCTAGAAGATGTTATTTTTTCGCCCGACTTTGACGCCCATCTCTCCCGCCTGAAGCACGTCTTGAGCTGCCTCTCTGACGCCGGCCTGCAACTCAAGTTGAAAGAACACCGTTTTGCGTGCGCGTAAACTGACCATTTTAGGCCACGTGGTCTCCAAGGAAGGCGATTCTCTCCGCCCGGCGAAACTTCGTGCTGTGGCTGCCTTTCTCAATCCTACCTCCACCAAAGACCTGCGCAGCTTCCTAGATCCGTGCTCTTACCTTCGCCGGTTAATTCGTCACTTTGCTTCTATTGCGGCGCCGTTAACACAACTTCTGTCCTGCTGTTCCGATTCATCGCTATTGTCTCCAGCGTGCGCAGACGCGTAGAATACCTAGCGTCGCCTCCTCACGGCGCCACCAATATTGCGCTATTTCGACTCGACCGCTCTTACCGAAGTCCACTCGGACGCCAGTGGTGTTGACCTCGGTGCCGTACCCACCCGGCGCGTCTCTGGCCTCGATGAATGCGTCGTTGCCTATGCAAGTCGCACACTCGCGAAGGCTGAATCCAATTACTCTGCAAGTGAAAAAGAGTGTTTGCCATCCTATGCGCTCTTTCCAAGTTCCGGCCTTACCTCTATAGACGCTCTTTTGCTGTCGTTACGGACCACCATGCGCTTTGTTGGCTTTCTTCCTTGGAAGACACCCCCGGCCACATTACCAGATGGACTCTCCATCTGCAAGGATATGGCATCCGTGTCGACTATCCCTCCAGCCGAGAGCATCACGACGCTGATGCCCAGTCCCACTGCTCACTTCCAGCTAAGATTGCCAGCCTTGCCACCTCTGACGCCTCCCCGCCGTCGCTTCACGTTCGCGACATGCCTTCAACGTAACATACAGACCCTGGATCGCTCCACTTCTGGACTTTCTCTCCAATCCAACGGCTACTTCTGCGTCGCGTGCATTACGCCGCGATGCTTCCCACTTCGCGATTCGTGACCATCTCCTCTATCGCCGCAACTACAGCTTCGACGGCCGAAAGTAGTTGTTCGTTAATCCTCGCCACTTCCGCACGCAAATATGCGCCTATTTCCACGTTGACACACAATGGGGTCACGCTCAAGTTTTCAAGACTTACGCTGCATTCGGTTGTGGTTCTATTGGTGCGGCATGCGCACCTTCGTCCTTAAATACGTGCGCTCCTGTCTGGCCTGTTAAAGTCGCAAGACATCTCCTCATCGTTCTGCTGGAGAGCTGTAGCTGATCCCTTCCCCACCACGCCTTTTCGACCGCATCTGCACTGATTTCTGCGGCCCGCTTCCGTACACTGCATGCAGCAGGGAACCATTGGGCTATCGTTGCGGTTGATCGTCTGAGGAGATATGGCGAAAGCACCTCCCTTTCGGCAACCACAGCAGCAGAAGTCACCACCTTCCTTTTGCGTCTTTCTTTATGTGGCGTATACGTACAATACCGCTACGCAGTTCACTACCGGCCTCTCACTTTTTTTTCTCCTATACGGCCGTCATCCGTCTGCTACCATAGATCTGCTAAAAGGCAGTCTTAGAGGACACATTTGAACTGCGCTTACATTTCCAAAGTGGATGTCGCGAGATTTCAAGCAGAAGCTTTCTGGTACCTCAAGTCGATCCCGGGTGCATTAGTACCGACCAGTTTGATTCAACCAATGATCAGCACCGCACGGGAGTGAAAATGAAAGCCCCATCATTCATCCTTTGGTTCATTTTGCTCATATCCAAGACTAGAGCGCCTCGAAATAATATCCTAACCGCATGGTGATCATTGCAGATTTCCATTTACAGAACTGCTATTATTATACGCTTTGAATCACTGTTAGTCCTTCTCAATGAATTTTTGAATGAATTTCAGTCGTTTTAGCATCCAAGCAAATAATGCCTCCCCTCTTTCTTTCCTTCTCACCATCATCCTTTAGTTCCCCGAAAGAATGCATAGACTTTGTTTATGAAACTCTTGGAGCGATCTATGCCAAAAGGAGGCGGGTTCATTCAGGTTTTTTGTGCGGCGTACGCCACCTTTGCGGCTAATTGTGTGTTCAAGAGACATGTTCGTGTCGCAGTTATGCCAGTCGCCGGAACCGAAATCATTCTGAAAGTTTGGAACCGTTGTTCTTTTCGTGCGTAGAGCCTAAAATTTGAAACGGTGCAAAAATTTCGACATCTACATTTCCTGTACGTGAAAAGACTGCGAATTTTTTTTCCTCACAGCTCTGTGTTCGAGATTCGAGTGTCGTGGGTGTCGAGTGCGCAAACTCACACACTAAAGCCCTGATTGCATAAAAACCTGCGAATATAGGCGCCCAAAAAGCCCAAGAAAGGGTAGGAAAAAATGTACTCTAAAAAACGGTATACAGTTCGAAAACCACAATATTACTGAGACCGTGCGAAAAGTTTCATCCAGTAAGCAACTTACGACTATAGACGACTGAAAAGCCCAAAAAGGGCAGTAAAATAAGTACTATAAATATGGTATAGAGTTCGACAAACCACAATATTAGCTCAGACTGTGCGAAAAGTTTCGCCCAGTAAGCTGTCTCCTCAGAGTGTCGGAACTTTCTTTACTGAGGTATTGCTGTTCCATTTGTTAGTTACTAGTCACTGAGCTCTTATACCCCGGATAAAAGAAACCTGAAAAAAAAAATAGTGAACTAAAATCTAACTCAAGGCGGACAGGCGCGGAAGCCGTAGGAGTCAGCCAAAAGAGGCCTCAGCGGGAATAGAGTCCACGCCTGGCTGATCGATCAGGCAACACCCCATTTGAACCGCAAACACGTCAGCCAGCTCAGTCTATACATCTATCTATCTGTCCGCGGGCATCTCCCGATTCTTTTCCCACGTTCCTTATACGAACACCGGCTTCATGCGTTATAGAGAGATGCGCCGTGTCTACGCACAACTTTATTTTTTCTTTCCTCTTCGTACTGTTTCATCGTTGTTGTTTCCGTTTGATGAACTGTGTCTTGAGGAACGGCAGGGCGTAGAGAAAAAAGACTTGTGTGTGGTCGGGAAGGGAGGGGGAGGGGGGGGGGGGGTAGAGGACAGAAGCGGGCGTTGCGTGCGGCGAGTTATTCCGCTTCGCACAAGACACCGCTGTCTCACTCTTTCAAGCAGTTCATTTTTCCAGTTTCCGCGGCTTGCCTCCTGGGCCGAACCGCTGGACGGCCGTGTAATGCACGAAACAAAAATAAACAAAACAAAATCACACACACACACGAAGACTCCGCGATTGAGACGCGTGCGGTGCGCTGGGTGGTCAGCGGCTTCAACCAGCAGCGCCTCATCCGGGGACTATTTTATCATTTTATTTCCCCGCAAAGCTAGAAAGAAAAGCTCCGAACAACGCGGCGCTATATCGACGGTGAGAATGAAAACGACACAACAGAAGAGAAGGGACGAGAAGAAAGACGTAAACTTGAGGAGGAGGTTTTTCTCGATCGAGCCTCCGCGCGGCGCCCAAAGCTGCACGCTTCAGGAATTGAAAACGCCGCGGTCGGCGGCGCGCGACCTCTTTTCATTCATCGAAGCGTTTCTTTCTTTTCATTCCTGTCCGCAGCTCGCCATCCTCCTTTGTGTGCGGCGAACTCGCGGGCCGCAAGAACAAAGTAAGCTTGTTAATATTTCAAAAGAAGGCTTTGCTCTCGGTTCCACCTCTCCTCCGATCCTTCGCCCGCGCACTTCATTCCGACCTCCCCTTTCCCCTTATCTATCCCTCTCTCTCTCTTCATATAACATTTCCCCACTTCAAAGCTCCCTTTTCATCGCGTCCAGCATACATTTTATACCAGGCCTCCGACTTGCATCTTCTTTTCTTGACCTGGACACCGACAGCAGAGCCAAGCGTACTTCTTGGTCTTTCCGTATCGTTCATCTCTTGCCTTCTTTTCCTTGATTTTATTTTCCTAGCGCCCATCTCCATGACGCTGGAGATCCGGTGAAAACAATGGGCGCAGTGCTCCTCGTTTGTCACTGACACCCTTGTTTTATTCCCGGCGGTTTCCTATGGCCCGCCCCGCCCGCGCCTCCGTGCCGTGCTTCAAATCTTATCGCGGGCTGCTACGCATTCGTCTTTCTCCCATAGCAGATTGTGCTTGTTATGTGCGCCTATATACAGTGTGGACGGCTGCTGCTGCCGCTCCTACTGTTGCCGCCGCCGCCGCGGAGTTTTCAGAGCTCCGCCCGGCCGGCCTCCGCTTTGATGGCGGGCGTGCGTATGTCAAGGAGGAACAAAGAACCTTTAGAGTCGGAGTTTGCCTAGTCCTCTGCTAGGCCTGAATAGGCGTGAAACTATATCGGCTTCTCGTCAGTGCCGCCCCAAGCGAACAGGGAATAGCATATATCCTATATTCTTTTTCGCATGCTTCTCTTTTCTCTAGTGCGCAACCGAAATCCGTTGATTTTGTTGCGATGAGTATTGTGGGACTGTTTATTCACTGCACCGTTCGTTCACGTGTTGAAGGCAGGAAAGTTGAGTCAACAAGTAGATGAAGTTTAATTGTATTTTATGGGGAAATTTTTAAATAAGGTTTGTCAGTTAATAATCAACCGTCTTACACTTGCAGGACGGGCCTTTAAACGGCGTTTCGGTGACTGGTGCAGAAGCCTGGCAATTGATTGATTGATTGATTGATTACAAACATCTTTATTTCTTCAATGTTCTCAGAACATGTGGGTGGGCCGCCTAGTCCGGTAGTCCACTGGCTGCTGCTGCTGCGCTGGCCCTCCCCACCAGCCAGTGCTGACGGTCAGGATCATCGCTGAGCAGAATAGCCTCCCACTGCTCCTCCGAGGGGTTGGGAATGGGGTCAACGAAGGGATTAGATTGGCATGCCCACACCATATGGTAGAGGTTAGCTACGGCTCCACAATGTGGACACTGCGGAGAGTATAGTGTAGGGTACCACTGGTGTAGGTTCGCGTTCAGCGTGTCACGCGCTGAAAGCTTCACACGCCATGGGAAAGGTTTTCTGTTTAGATAAAAAAAGTGGAAAAATTTTGCGCATCCTTTGTTTGCTATGAAATGCACACGTTATTGTAATAAATGATACCTAATTAGGAATACAAAACATCGTATTTATGTTCGCAGTGTTTCCTGGCCTGTTCGCGAGTATGGCTACCTTATGTTGATGCCAAGTTCCTCACTGGAAGCCTTAATGCACCAACTCAGAACGCAGCCGATTAAACTGTGAAGTCTGAATACGCAATGACTCCTAGTTCACGTCCTGGCATAGTTTAGAAAAACCTACCACTATTGAAAACATAAGCATGAAAAGCGAGAGAAAATAGAGAACGGAGAGGAAGACGGGACACGAGCGCTTTCACTTTTTCGTCAGCATGTGTTTTTCTTTTTTTTCTCTCTCTCTATGCATACTCGCATGAATTTCGCACCAGCTCGATACCTCAGACTGCTATCGGAAATGCGAGCTCATTATATTGCTAAGAGAGAGAAGAGTCTATACATTTCGCTGGAACAGAGATACCGGATTTGGTTGCCGCTTCTGCTTCCTGTAAACTTTTAAGGCGGAAGCCTTTAATGCCTCATCGTTGTAAGCAGGAGCTGTCGACAGAAATGTCACGCTTTTCAATTGGTCGGAACGGTCGTGACGTCACAGTGCGCGAATTTCAAACGGGGCCAATTGTACTTTGGCTACTAACCATGCAACCAATTAAAGAGATCGTATAGTGATGCTCCTAGTAAATGGGGCTGTGTTTAGTTAATTGCTTACTTAACCAATTAGTCTAATTAATCTTTCTAGTCAGACCAGATAAATAAATAGAACCGAGTAATGAATTGGCCGTGATTGGGAATCGGACCCCGGTCTCCGGAGTGCGAGTCGGTGGTGGTGGCGAAAAACATTGATAGTGCAATAAATATTTACAGAGAGGTGATTGGGGTAGGCCCTATTGGCCCTTTCCCCTAACAATACTAGGTGGAGCCCCTATTCCGGGGCCCCATTGGCAAGCAACGCCGCCCGCGTCTGGTGAACCAAGGCCTTTTGGGTCTTTAGGTCCTGACAGCCGAGCAGGACCGCCTCCCAGTCCTCTCTGGTGGGGTTGGGGTTGGGGGGGATAGATGGGTTGGATTGACACGCCCAAACCATGTGGAAGGTGTCAGCCACCTCCCCACAGAACTGGCACGTGCCATCAAAGGATTCGTTGAAATGTCGAGCACGCTACCACTCCGCCATGCCAGCTCGATGGTTTGGAATGACCAAAGGTGCGTCTAGTGAATACCATGTCTTCGTTCACTCCCATCTTCCTCCCTTCCCGTTATGGCGAGGTTTACGTGTCCACCTAGATATGAGAGACAGATACATTTCCTTTCCTCAAAAACCAATTTACCAACGAGCAAGGCGTATTTGTCCGCGTTTAAGATTGGTCCAAATTGTCGTGACGTCACCGCGCGCGAATTTTTACGGGTGTCCACCGAAATATGTGAGACAGTTACTGCGCAACTTCCTTTCCTCAAATACAATTTTCGACTAGTGTCTACTGAGATATGTGAGACAGTTAATGCGTAATTTCCTTTCCTCAAATACAATTTTCATTTTCTTCATTACGGCCCCTCTATCTTCCTTCACTCACACTTCCTCCCTTCCTGTACGGTGCGGCTCAGGTGTCCACCGAGATGACAGAGAATTGCAGCCCCATTTCCTTTCCTCAGCGTTGCGTTCAAAAGGCAACGCATCGCGCCGACCGGGTGGTGGCGTTCCGTGGACTCCGTGGCAGCGCTACAACACGCTGTCGCGTTCCACTCCTAAAGTCGAAGCTTAAGCGTCATTAATTGGCAGTTAATTAATGCACCAACAAAATGTGCAGTGAACAATCGCGTAGCAGAATGCAGCTCTCAGGCTTTCGCCTTTCACCACTTTAGCCACTAAAGTTCCTGGTAATTTTTTTTTCTGATAGTGCAGCTGTCTACACTCTCGTCTACAGCACTTGGACAGTGTTCTCTGTTGTACATTTATTGCACTGAGAGCTGTAGCCCGATAAGCTTTGATTGAAAAACTTGAGATTTAAACACGGTCGAAGGGAATATGCATGAAGAGTAGGTTCTTGTGCGCTCTATACAGGTCTGTCGATGACTGTTTGTTGGTTATACGCTTTATTATCCAATCGGGGCAATAGTATACAACCAGATAAGGTGCGTATGCAAAGTACCTTAGCACCTTGGAGTTATAAAATGACTGAAGCTTCGCGTGTTGCAATTATACGTAAGTTGTCTGCTTGATACGAAACAACCGTGCCCAGATTCAGCAGTGCTCAAGCTTGAGTCTGAAATCACCCAGGCAACAGCCATAGTCTCCATTACCTTCTTTTAAACATGCATAAGACAATTAGGCTTGCTTTTTTTTTAAACAGTTTTAAACAGGACAGCACAATAAATTCTTCACTCTATGATGAGCTTTTGATAACATACATATCGCTCGCGTCTCCGATCTGAATTACGTGAAATATACTCACTGAGCTCTTGCAAGTTGTGCACTGCTTATTTTATTTGGAAGTGAACCCCGCAGAACGAAGGGACACAGAAGACAGGTGCTTGTCTCCGGTCTAAGTGCTTTCGTTCTGCACTGTTGCCTTTCAACTGAATAACCAGCATGCTAAGCTGCTATTCTGGCAGATTTCATTGTCTATTTGAGCCGCACGGAATCGTTGGTATGCCGACAATGTACAATACACTGAGATTTTTGAAGCGAAAAGCTTCCCTACCCGCACCACAGCTTCGTGCGAGCCGTCGGAGCCAAGATTTGCCACAGCTGCGCATGCGTGAAACCGAGTGACGTCACACGCGGCACAAATAAAAAAATAAATAAAAGACAAACAGTGCGCCAGGAAACTCTCATATTTTGGTGGACACCCGAACCGCGGCTTAATTGAAGGAAAATGAAAAGAAAATTAATTATAAGGAAAGGTTTGGTTTAGTTTATGGGGTTTATGGATTGTGGACTAATTATGAATTTCAGACACAAAAATATCGAATTCCTAATATACTAAACACATACCTAAATGATAACATTGATATTCTTGATCTTAAGCCACATGAACTGAAATCTTTATTCTTGTAATGCACCATTTTTTTCTCTTTTTTGTTACCTTTGTGTGTTCTGTATATTTTTTACTTATGCTTAAACTTTGCCTAATTCAGTTGTCATGAATGCATACATTTGTGAATGCTTTCTTTGTTATGAACTATCAACCAATGTCGCCTTTATGTTGCTGTATTACATTTGTGCGCTCTTTTTACCATTACATTTTTCTTTACAGTGTACTTACACAGTTCAATGCTTCCTTGTTTGATATTAGTATCTAATTTTCCTCCTACTTAGAAACTTGTATTCACTTTTTTCTTCTTTCGCATAAAAGAACTGCGTTCAGTGTACATACCTTTCTTATCAATTTGTTAACAAGTGTATGCTTTTGGTGTGTGCAAGTCGTACATTTTTTCTTTTTCATTGTACGAGCAGTACATTCTATACTTCATCATATATACCTGTTTTTGTTTCTCATATTTTTTTTTCTGTTTTTCTTCGATGTAAGATGTGTCGGGTTGTCAGCGTGTACTGCTGCTGCTTTGTAGGGGACGAGGACTTGTCAAGCTGCTATCGCAGCTTTTTGCCTCGCCTCCCCCATCCTTGATGGAAATAAATGGAATAGTAATAACGTCCCAAAGCGACTCAGGCTATGAGAGACGCCGTAGTGGAGGGCTCCGGAAATTTCGATCACCTGGGGTTCTTTAAGGAAAGGAAACGACGCCTGTCTCTCTCATATCTCGGTGCATACATGAACCGCGCCGTATGGGCCTTAACGAAAATGAAATTAAATGAAAATTGATTTTAAGGAAAGGAAATGCCTGTCTCTCATATCTTGGTGTACACCCGAAAGGAATGGACACCACAGTACATGTCTCTAAAGCAACCTTCTAAGACAGCACCGTATTCACTACACGCGCGTCTCCTCCTCCGCCTCCGTACAGCCAGGGTGTGGACGGCCGAACGCCTTCACCGTTATCGTAGTGGTCCCCGTGCGTTGTGCGCCAACTGCGACAGCCATGACATCAAACCAAGCCCAACTGCGGCTTTTCTCTTTTATATTCAGGCTTAACCAGAGCTAAGCCACTGCCTAATTTTTTGCAACACATTGTAATTTACAGTGCAAGGTTCGTGGATGTATTGAGCGGTAATACCTCTTGCAGCTTTCGTTTCTAAACGACTTTAACCTCAATGTATGAAGACAGCGTTAACATCTCACCTGCAAGAAGCTTGTTAATTTAGAAATACAACAGTCAAAGAAAGAAGGAGAATAAGAATGCCCCTCTGCCTCCAGAAATTATGCTGCTTTTATTTCCGACAAGTTTATTAATAAAAATATGGTAATCGAGACCAACATCCCCACTGTATTCAAAAACACCCAGCCAGCTAATGTTAGTACACTGAAAAAAAAAAAAAAAGTCAGACTGCCAGAAGGCATTTTGCGTGCGACATCCTCAAGAGGAATGAGGCTACGCAAGGTTTTACTCCTGTCGATCAAAATTTTGATATGGGCTAGTCGGTGGCTCGTCTTAAGTAAAAGTATCGCAGCTCAAAGAACAGGGGCAGAAGAGAAGACACAATCAACTACAGCGCCAGTCCTGTAGTTTGTGTCTTCTCTTCTGTTCCTGTCTTTTGCGCCGCGTGTAGTTTCACTCCTTTCCTAAACGCAGCTTTTCCTACTGAAGCATTGTACCATTATTAGTGCTCTCCGTTAAATTGCATACGTCTCCACCAGGCGCCGGATTCCAGTGGGGAATTCTTGCTTGCTTTCTTCGTCTGGCAGCTTACGTGTGCACCGACACTTCCAAAACTGGTGTGCGAAGCCTCCAATTAGAAAGAGTATTTGAAAACTTCATTACTACCTTTAAAAGGCGAATAATCAGCCTGGAAATGACGTGATCGCAGCTTGGTCGAACGAAAACTGTCAAAAGACTTCCCACGCGCGAATGTATAGCCAAGAGTCCAAGCAACACGCTCACGCTCGTTCACTGTATACTTTTTTTTTTCTACTGTGGAAAGTGGCGGCCTCTATGAGGAATAAATAAAGCGATATGACAGAGTCCGCACGAAACGCGCTGCCAGGCGTGTCGGGAGCGCTCCATAAAGGGCAACGAGCTCTGGTCTTTCCTATAGCGTAGCAACAAGCTAGGCAGGCGACGCAGCAGTTTTCGCGGCAAACAAACGCACACACAAGCGGCAGCAGTCCACCAGCTTTGTTTGCGGCCCATCGTAAACAGATGGCGTCGGCCGAGCCCACGGTGTGTGCAAGAAATAAAAGGACTCCCTTTTTCCCCGCCCCGTGCTCGGCTATAGCTATATAGCGTCGCCGCCACGTCATGGATTGCCGCTAGTGGCACTGCTGTCGCCGTTGCTGCTGCGGACGTATATATATACGAGAGACTGATCGGCGACGCAACGCAACCGTGGTGGGGCCTTCGGAGCAGAGTGCTGAATTGCCACTTTGTTCGCCCTGTTGATAGCGCTATTTCCCGCTCTTGCCGCTCTGTTTGTCTCGTCGTTTCTGATTTTTATTTCGGACCCCGGGGCCGTCAGAAGGCTGCGGGTCTTTTTCACTTCGTTAATTTGCTATATGAGGGTCTTGTACAGCAGAGATCAGATGAAATGCGTTAGGTTCACTCCGCTTATATCTACCCAAATTACCAAGGGGAATTTCCTTCGTTTGTGTCCGCCCTGAACGAGTTTTTTTTTTCTCCCAGGTAACCTTTAATCAATGCCTTTTATTGAACGTGCATTAAGGCCAAATTCTTGAGATCGTCGGCTTCCTAATGATCTTGGTTCCTGTATAGAAGGAAATTAAATTAGACAAAAAGAAGAGCAGTATTGTGTTTACAGACAAGTTCAACAAGCCATTTAGGATCTTTGTCAGCTGCCATGTCTTGTGACCGTTCATCTCCTCGGCAGTGCAAAACATTTTCTCTCCTCAGTGACACCCCACTTTCACAATACTCGGAGTTCGCGTACTAACAATACTCGGAGTTCTCCTGCTTTACTGAGCAGTAGGAAAACCTGAATGATACCATGCATATCTAAAACAACACCATTACGATATGCAATGCATACGCGTAAGAAACGTCCCCGGGAAGCTATCTGTCATCGGGAGGGCAATGGTCCTAATCGATTTCTCCAATCTGCGTCGGTTCCGGCGCTTTTCTCCAGTCCTTTCTGCTTCGCGCCAGTAATTTTATTACTTTTATAGCTCTAGCTGTTAAAGCCAAGGTTCCCGGCCTCCTGCGTAGTATAGGCGCAGCAAGACGGCGTCGAGCACCTTGGAACACGACACAAGATAAGATCTTGAAATGACTGCATGGCGTGGCATCTTGAGCGCCTGTGCCGTAACAGGCGTAGCAGTTGTAAGAAAGCAATCAGCGGCGACGTTTCACATCGGTCGCGTTGAGGGCGGCTTACGGATTCAGCTGAGATGGAGCGTCATGCTGTGGGCGCTGCACGGAATCACAAACCTGCTGATTGTCCAACGCAGTGCGAACGCTCTCGGAACTCTGCCTGTAAATGTGCTGCAACGATAAGATGGTCAAGATGGCGCGTCAACACGCTCCCCACACGATAACACACGCGTTGTAGCCCTCTCTAAATAGAAACGCAACCGTCATACGCTCATGCCTGGTAGTGGCCTTGAAAGTAAATGATATAAATTTAAATCCTCTGAGTGGACGAGACAGCCTGATCAGCCGGATTATCAAAGGTGTAATCACCATTAAATTTTTTTAGATCACCTTTCTCTACCGAGAGAGGCTCCAAATGCCCTGGATTACACTTTTCTTATATGCAGCGTAGTGCGCATTGTTTATGGCTTTGCAGGTGAGAGTGTAGCCTGCGGAAGCAAGGCAGTGACATCAGAGTCATGTTGCTTCAACTAAATCATGCATCTCTGCAAGTCCAAACGTGTACACCTAGTAATTTTTGTCTCCGCTTTTCCTTTTAGACCGTAGTCAGGGGCAGAGGTCTCATCTTCTCTTATAATATTCAGGAGATTGGAGCAAATAATAGGAAGTTTCAGCAATCGTCACATCAAAATTCATTCTCATATTAAAGCCATACATTGCGTACGCCTCTCAACCATAGGCTCGTACCTGAATTGTGCATCCGAAAATTTCACAAAACCTGTCTATGAAGCGCTAAGGATGTTTTTTTTAACTCTACATAGGCCAAGCTGATTGCAAGCAGTTCCAGCGCTCCACGTTTTTGGCCGTATTCGAAGTGGGAGGCTTTAGAAACGCGCATCACAGCCTCGCGGCGGCCATCAATCAAATGGCAGTGAAAGCAATCATTACGGGTTAATTTTGCTCGTGGTACCTCCTTGAAAGGTCTCGTGATATGTTTTAAAACTTTTCTGACCCAAAAGTAAAAGCGGGAAGCTCAAATCTGTGCAAGTTCTTTTGAAGCTACTGCCGCCTTGAAACTGCTTTACTTGCAAATCGCACCACCTCAATCAATAACGTCGAACTGCGGATTGAGCCTTTCATTGATTGCTGTCAAAGTACCGATTGAGCCCGTGCAGAGGACAGTGAGATCGATGACCCGTGCATACGCGGAGGGGCGCTGTCTAGACGACGAGCAGACAGCCCAGTGAGATTCAAGACAAGCCATATGCTTGAGGGGTATTCGATCTAGCCTGATACAGTGCGGGCCGACCACGTCTGTGCGGAGGCTACGAATGAAAACTTTCTGACGCGAGCACAAATGAACGAAGTTCGGCGTGCAGATAACGCGACTGCCAGCTTACAAGTTTTTATAAGAATTTGTTGCGTTCCGTACCGTATGCCTGTCTATGCTGCTCTGAGAAGCTTGTGTCCCTGAGCATTTCATTCTCGTTTCCCCTGACTCAGGCATGTATGCTCGAAAGCATTCACAATACTCATATACAGGGAGACCACATTTAACACAAACACCCCCCGTCAAAAGTATAAGGCTCAACGGGTTTGCTTGTGAGGCCTCCTGTATGCGTCGCTGTGCATTCTCAGCGACTGTAACCTCTTTGAAGAGTAATGGCTTCGCGTCCTCAATACTCCCAATCTTTGTACTTCTTGGTGCGCTGGGAAGCCCCGTAAAATAGCTTAGAAGCAAACTCTTTGGGCTGTATACTTTTGACGGGGGCGTACTTTTGAGATCGAGGCTGTGCGGCTTACGCAGCTTTAGTACTGTCAGGGTGTTGAGGCCGTGTCCCACTATACGATGACACTTGCTATATCAGGCGCCCACAGACGACGCGACGTGAGCCTCAAAACCACGTTCTCAAGTGTTCCTGCTAAGTGGGCTTTGCCTTGTGCCAGACTCGCGGTGTTTTGTTTTTCATAGTTTGCTTTTATTTCAATACGCACTGCACCGTGACTCAAACTCTCATACAGATGTTTGTATCCGCGTGCGTTTTTGCTTCACTCTACTGCAAGTAGGAGCATTTACATGCTGGTGTTACTTATAAGAGCTCAGAAGCTGCTAATGTATTATTACTTTAATAAATAATTCATTGTCAACTAAGCAGCGTTTCATGTAATACGCGTAATAGTTGCGTGGAAGGAATAAATGAACAAAACTGCCATTAGTTTTCTCTTTGAATCTTATTCACGAAAGAATAGATTAATTTATTAATTTGTCAAGCGAAATGTAAATAGCTGGAAAGCTCTTCCCGGTATGTATTTTTATTAACCGGTACGAAGTGTGTGCACGCCAGAACCTCTGCAGTAATTCGACCGTCAGTTTCCGGAGGTCTTGTATTGTGATTGTCTGTTCATATGAGTTTGTTGGCTTCTCTGATTTGTTATTTTCGAAAGCGCCGTAGCGCTATACCTAACATTCGCCCCTTTTTGTGTTGTTGTTACGGAATTCTTCATTTAATACTAAAACATTTATTTAGGTAATTAATAAGACCGCCACGGTTGGGAAAGCATAGTAGGCATACATCACATGCAACACTGTACTGCAAAGAAATTTTTCGCTCAATGTTGCTGGCTGAACGTGTGTATGCAGAGAAGTATAAGAAGTTGAAATGTTAAAAGGTAAACAGAAAAAAATGAACTACGCAGATAACTCTAATTTTCCTTGAGCTAAAACCTAGATGAGGACTCCTTTTAAGGGCATGGTTAAAGCAGCATTTTTGCTGCGTATAGGCACCCAGCGCACATAACTCAGTAGCGACGCACGCGCCTCTAGTGGCGACATGAGCGTCCGGAGGGTGAATGCGACGCCGATGGAGCAGCCATGGGAGCAACCACGGAAGCAGCATCTTGCGGTTTGCCGCAGAGTTTCTTTGCGTCACCTATGGAGCCGAAAATGAGGCATAAGAGAAGTTTATTTGGACTCACGATCAAAAAGGGGCATCCGTCCCTTTACAAAAAACAAAGATACATTGCGGCAACTGATGTCGCCCTATGCACACACACTCACAGGGAACGTAAGTGTCCAAAAACAAAAAGTGTCCAAGAAAGTTCTAGTGGGTCCATACGCGGGGGAAGCACGCCCGGTGGAAAACCGCGCACAAAAACCCGCGCACAAAAACCCGCGCACGAACAACGCGCACCACACACGCGCGCCACACACGCGCGCCACACTTAATATGGCAGGGGCCGCACCGTAACACGACGCCAACTGCTGTGCTAGTGCCCGCAACAGCACTTATCGCATTTCACCGGGGACTAGTTTTGCCACTTTCCGACGCAACATTGGGAGCACAAACGTTTGTTGGTTTATTGGGGTTTAACGTCCCAAAGCAACTCAGGCTATGAAGGACGCCGTAGTGGGGGGTTCCGGAAATTTCGACCACTTGGGGTTCTTTAACGTGCACTGACATCGCACAGCACACGGGCCTCTAGAATTTCGCTTCCATCAAAATTCGAATGCTGTGGCCGGGATCGAACCCGCGTCTTTCTGGTCAGCAACCGAGCACCGTACCAACTGAGCCACCGTGGCGGTGGAGCACAAACGATGAAAACTTTGCATAGATTCCAATCATTAGTTGTCACAGGTGAGTTCTTGTTGAATCGTTCTGCGTGATTATTTTCATCACGCAATTGTTTGTGGTCTTCGTAAAAGACCTGTGAAAGGCTGCTTGCTTGTTGCATATGTGCTCTTTGGAGTGAAGCAGTAGAGTAAGTTAATAACTGCGTCGTTGTTTCCTTTGACGCAGTTCCTTTGTCGTCGGCCTAAGGCATACAGTAACGCTACCTCACTCCCATTTTTGGTCATATATTCCATCACGTCGTATTGCCGGGTTGAAAAAGCTTAACGCCTTTAGTGGGCCGCCGCGGTTT
This sequence comes from Amblyomma mixtum, assembly GCF_055824585.1. Classification (NCBI taxonomy): domain Eukaryota; kingdom Metazoa; phylum Arthropoda; class Arachnida; order Ixodida; family Ixodidae; genus Amblyomma; species Amblyomma mixtum. The sequence continues at coordinate 131,723,746 of NC_143016.1, read as the reverse complement.
CTCAGTGGTTACAGCGCTTGGCTGCTGACCCGAAAGGCGCAGGTTCAATCTCGGCCGCACTGGTTGCATTTCGACTGAGGCGAAATTCTAGAGGCCCGTGTGCTGTGTGATGTCAGTGCAGGTGAAAGAACCCCAGGTGGTCGAAACTTCCGGAGCCCTTCTCTACGGCATCCCTCATAGCCTGAGTCACTTTGGGACGTATAAACCCCCAGAAGCCATAAAAAAGAAGCCTGTGTTCAAGTTTCCATCTCGAAAGAAACCTGTGAGGCCACTGACCGGCCGAAACACCGCTGCGTTTACAAACACGCTAGCCCGGGGGCATCGTCTGCGCCGTGTTCTGTTAAAGTGCGCAGTCTGCTATTGTTCGCTTATCATGTTGTTTAAGAACTTCTTTTCATGTAGAACAGTCTAGGCTGTCCAGTTTGAATGACGATATCGGTGAGCAAGTGTAGCGCACGCGGTAGCCTGTGGAGCACCACGAGAAGCTTGCGCGATTTGGAGAAACAGCCAGCCGATATAGACCCATTAAGGGGTATGTCCGGTCTCACAACACCCATTTCTCGCGGTGTTTTAAAGATTGCCTTCGAAATGGCGTTGCATACCTGTTCAGTCTCCTTCAAAGCACTGCCAAACTGTGAACGAAAGGGCGGCCCCCTGAGGAGACTGTGTATTGTTCGGAAAGTTTTGTTTACGTGTTTCAATGGGTCGCACTCCCACCTGATGTCTCCAACCTATGGTGACCAAGCACGCTCGCGTCGCGGTGTATTAAAGAATACATCGCCTTTGAAGCGGCATTTAAGAATTTCACAATATGTTCTATGCTGTGCTCGGCTCTCCTTCTCGAAGGGACGGCAACATAGGCATACTGTGAAATAATAAAACCGCTTTGAAATATATTTTTTACGTGTATTCCTTTACGTGTTCTCCTCGGGACGCGAAGCTGTCCACAGGTGGCGCTGAACGCAGCGCCGAAGGTGAACGCGCCAGCGGATACACGGTGCCTATAGTGGTGAATTAGTGACGCTTGAAGTGAGTGATTAGGCGAGCATGTAAAATGAGTTTGTCTCTCATTTGAAGGGATTTTATTACTAACTCTTTTGTATCCGTTGTTATGCAAAACGCCGTCCCATTTTTCAATGAGCAATGTAACTATTCCATATAAAGAACACGAAAAATTACGTCTTTATCTAAGTTCCAACTTAGGTGTTAACGATACCCTGTGGGACCATCGGTCTCGGCTCTCTGGATAACGGTATTGGTCTTAATCTTATGTTTCCTATCGACTTTTTAGTATATGTGCGACTTTATAAACAGAAGATAACCAGATCTAGTTATGATGACTTCAAATTTTTCTGTATTTTAGAGCAGCTGCTTAAAATTCTTGACACCAAGGTCAACTATGCTGCTGTTCGCAACTAGACGATAGTTTAGCTCTTAGCACCAGCAGTGACAATAAGAAATAAAGTATAGCCATGAAGCAATGAAAAATGCCTTGAGAAGTGTCGTAGTCGCGCAGTCAATATATATCGAAGGTTAAATGCATTACGGTTTGCTATCAGCCCTTGAGAGAGACTCCTGCAAGCGCCCGCTCCGCGAGCGGCTGCACCTCTAATGAGTTTCAGGGTTAATGGGGGATTTCGCTCGCACCATTTTCCGGGAAATCGAATGCATCGAGAAAAAACTGCGCACCGATTACTGAGCGTTGATGAGCTCCTACGATCAAATCTGGTCGATAATATATAATTGTAGGCTTACGAATAATATGACTGCTAAAATAATAATTACTGCATGTTACGCTCATAAACGATTTTAAACTTCGGCGGTTAAGACACTTGTCGCTTGTTTTTCATACCGAAGCCATCCCGTAAAATGCTACCAAAGAACCAGAGGGTTCGCTAATCACGCCGTGGAAGAGAAATCATCCTGTCTATGTAAGCGACCCAAGTTGAAATTGCAATCTCTTAGTTCACAGTTTAGTTCTTCGTTATTTGAATGCGCTGAGTGTAGGGAGAACAAGGACGAATAAAAATATTATAACTGGACTTAGCGTTCGTCCCCGCTCTGTCTACGCTTAGCGCATTTAAGGGATGAAATTCCCTACCAACTAACCTTTTGTATCGCCGAGTAGAATAGTTTAACTCTCGGTACTTGAAACAACACGTTTTGTTCGCTGTCTACACTTTGTTTAAAAATTGCTCCTTCACTCGAATTAGAAATTCTATAATTCTATAAAGCCGGCACAGCTGCTCATTAAAGGCAGGTATAATTTAGAGAATGGAACGTAAATTACTGCCCAGTATATTATATGCCCAAAATCGCTGACCACTGCGCTGTGGAAGAGTGCTTGTATTTCCTACCTCGGTTGCAGTGGTCGACTGCAGGGAGCAGTAGCGTTCGCCCAGCAAATCCAAACAGGTGAACTAACCCCAACGCCTTTCCCGCGTGCTCTATGAATAAGGAAGCGATCGCCGTGATGCAACTGTGTCGCTTGGATGGACAATGTCACTCCCACTTCCGCATTTCCCGTGAAACCTTACCTTTCCCTGCCCTAGTATCACTTCTCCGTGCTCATCCTCTTTCCTGTAAATTCATTTCCCTTCTCTCCATTGCGCAGTGCCACCGGAGCTGCCCGTGATCGTGGACGAATCGGGACGCAGTCTTCACGGCACCGTGGGGCCCTACGACGAAGGCTCCCGCCTGAGCCTCCTCTGCCGGGTCAAAGGAGGTGAGACCCAAACGGCGTCGTCGGTGCTCAGCGTTGCGTCTCGAGCCTAATGGACGCGCCACGTTAGTGCTAATGACCACGCAGCCACCTCTTCCGAGGTCTTGAGGAGCAGCGCCCGCTCGTCGAGCCGGTTGCTGGGATCTTTACCGCAACCGCCGCACCGCATCCCGAGACTCCTTTCACGCGTAGTGTTTTCGCGTCTCTAGGGTGCCTCCAAACGAGCGCCGGGGCCTAGCTCGCAGCGAAACGACAGTGGCGCGACTTCTCTCGGACGACTGTAAGCGGCCTGGATGAGTTGTTGCGGCAGGAGGGAACGAGAGAACGGGGTGTTGCAACAGAGCACGCATTTTTCTCGTCTCCGCGGTCGTGAGAAGGGACGCAAGTGATACATGGCTAGAGAGAGAGAGGGAGAGAGAGAAAAGAAGTCATAAGGAGGAGGAAGAGGAAAGGAAGGTTGTCGTGGTGTCGTGCGCTCTAAATGCCATCCTTAAGAGAGGGCGCGGTTTAGAATTAGGCGTCAAGTCGGACACGCTGCTCTGGGGCACCCCGGCGGGGATTGGATGGCTCTCAGCAGCACAGTTGAGCAGGAGCAATCAATCCGGACCTTGCTACGCGGAATACAGTGCTTACTGAGTGCAGGTTTTTGTTTGCACGAAGTCGTTGGCTAAAATTTTCTCGCGCCCTAGGGAATGACTTTATCCTGTGCTGTATGGTATTCTTTCTGTGGCTTTACGACCTTGTTGAGGTTGAGTTACAAAAGGTCCAGGAATCATTTTTAGACCAGGCATTTGCATTTCAAGTCTTCTCCGTTGGTGTTGGTGGCTGAGCTAAAACATGCATCACCCACTCCCAACGAGACTGGATCAAATATGCCATTTAGGCTTTTGTTTTTGCTGTGGGTAACCAAATTTTTTTAGTGCACCCGAACATAACGTCCTTGCAAGCAAAACACAGTTTGCATTAACTATCTGGTTTACCTGCTTGATACGCTAACTCTACACTAAATATTTTAGTTATTTGAATTATTCTTTGATTGTGTTGTTCACTGTCTGCTCCTTTCCTTTAGTTACTGTAGGGTAGCAAACCGATTATTCTTTCGGTTAACCTCCCTGCCTTTCCTCTTCTACATCCTCCTCCTCCTCCTTTTCCTAGGCTTAATGTGAAAGCATGACAGACCGCGCCAGCAGCAATGCTAAGAATAAAAGAAAAATCTGTTTCCTTTCTGGCTTTAGAGTCTATACCTATTACGAAGCTATAATAGTTGGTGAAAGCTGCATCAAGCCACAGGCGACACAGGAAAGTCGTTTCACGTCGTGGTAGGCCGGGCGGAAGGCAGAACTTAAGGTCACTGTCCATTGAGTGTAAACATGAGTTCAAAACTCGGTCGGAATTCAGAGGGGCAAGCGTGATCTTCCGCGCATGTGCGCCAAGCCTGCTCGCTGCGTCTGCTCTCGGAATGGGGATCGACACACAATCTCCGTCGTCGTGAGCAGTTCGCACGACCTCGTCCGTGCGGTGATTGCCTGCTATGCCAGTGTGTCCTGGAAGTCACTGCTAGATAATGTTGGCCGTTTATTGATGGAAAAGTGATGTAGGTCTCCACTTTCCACGACCAGTTGTTCATGGGTTCCACAGCGAAGAGCAGCTTGTAAGCCTTGGAGGGCTGCTTTGGAATCGGAGGAAATAGACCACTGCTGGGTACTGTGCTTATTGATATGCTTACCACCAATACGAAGAGCGGCCGGCACCCGTCGAAGAAGTCTGGTGAGCTGTCCTAACTCTGATTTCTAGAGTGTTTACATGGAGGACCACGAAGTCCGAAGAATCGTTTGGGTTCAATGAGCCGTCGGTGTGGACGTGATCGGTTCGAATGGTGCTCATGGAAGTATTCAAGAGTGACTTATTTTACTTCTGTAGACGACAAATTGACCTTCTCCTTGACTCCGCGTATTGAAAGCACACGTGGTTGGTGAAATCTTCACAGTGGAGCGAGGACCGGTTTAGAAGCAGGTGTCAACTTCGACGGCAGAATGAGGCTATGGGCATCAATGGTGTTTGTAAACGGTGTGTGTGGCCTGTTAGTAGGAAGACTGGCAATATGGTGAGACGGAACCCGGGAGAGGTGCCGGAAATGTGCCCTCAGGGCGTCAACCATTGGGTAGGCAATGACTGGATTCTCCTGGGTGGTTAGTACGGTTGCGGCCGTAGAGGCCCATTTCGGCAATCCAGGCAAACCTTAACCTAAGCTGAACCCTCTTTGTTAGCCTCCACGTTTCTGCCCCATAGGTGAGTACCGGTAAGATGCAGCTGTTGTATACTTTTCTCTCGAGGGATATTGGTGAACTGCCATTCATGATCTGAGAGAACCTGCCATATGCGCTCCACCCCATTCTTATCCTTCTAGTTATTTCCTTCTCATGATCCGGATCAGCTGTCACTACCTGCCCTAAATAGATATATTCCCTTACTAATTCCAGCACCTGGCTACCAATTGCGAACTGCTGTTCTCTTGACAGACTGTTGAACATTACTGTGGTTTTCTGCATGTTTATTTTTAGCCCCACCTTTGTGCACTGCCTGCAGTTCATGTCCTGAGTGACTTAGCAAGGCAATGCCATCAGCGAATTGCAAATTACTTAGGTATTCCCCATTAACTCTTAACCCCAACTGCTCCCATTTCATACCCCGGAATACTTCCTGTAAACAGGCGGTGAATAGCATTGGCGAGATCGTGTCTCCCTGCCTGACACCTTTCCATATTAAAATTTTATTGCTTTCTTTATGGACGACTATGGTAGTGTTCGATCTTTATAAATATCCTCCGATATTTTCACATAACACTCTTCTACACCCTGATTCCGCAATGCCTGCATGACAGCCTAGGTTTCCACTGAGTCAAATGCTTTCTCGTAATCAATGAAGGCTATATATAGGGGCTGGTTATATTCTCCGCATTTTTCTATCACCTGACAGACAGCGGGAATATGGTCTATTATCGAGTATCCTTAACGAATGCCTACTTGATCATTTGGTTGATTGAAGACTAGGGCTGTCTTGACTCTATTAGCGATTACCTTAGTAAATACCTTGTGGGCAACGGACAGTAAGCTAATAGGTCTGTAATTGTTGAAGTCCTTGACGTCTCCTTCCTTATGAATTAAGATCATGTTAGCGTTCTTACAAGCTTCTGGTACTCTCGACGTCGCAAAGCATTGCGTATACAGGGTGGCTAGTTTTTCTAGCAGAATCTGTCTTGCGTCCTTCAACAAATCCACTGTTATCGGATCCTCATCAGCTGCTTTCCCACTTTGCATTGCTCTTGAGGCTTTCTTTACTTTCTCCTTCGTTACTGGCGGGGTGTCCCATTGCTTTGCTCGATCCCCCCTGTCAGTAACGTTCTGATTACATTCGCTACTGTATAGATTTGTGCTAAACTCTTCGGCTACTTTACCTGTCGTATTCTTATTGCTAGTTGCATTGCCCTATTTGTCTTTTAGCGCATACATCTGGGTTTTACCTATATCTAGTTTTCTCTTTACAGCATACAGGCTACCTCCGTTCTTTTGAGCATGCTAGATTTTCTCCATGTTAAACTTTCTGCCGGGGACAGGTGTAGCCGCCATAAAGGCACTGAATCATGCGGCATCAAATCGACTTAGTGGTGACGTATACACATCCACAAGCGTAAACGTGAGATTGCGCCTCTTCACTCGTTAGGAAAACCTACTGGTGGTCGTTACAGGGGTAACTTGATAAAGGCGACTGGAACTGGAAGTTCACATCGAATGCAGACGATGACTTTGCTGTTTCCTCCGTGCTTGGTAGATGCAAACACCTCGTAGCCTGACAGTCGCAAGATCTTTGCTACATTCGACTAACAAATGACAAGGACAGGAAAATGATTTACATAAACAAATTGCCGAATATCTGAAATTCGAGACTGGAGCCCGCGGGCATTCAAATGAAAAAAAGAGGCTTCCTTGAATTTCCTTTCAAATGTTAATGCTGGGGGAGCCGTTGTGCCAGCTGCGGTAGAACAGTGAGAACTTGAGTTAGCGCGTCCAGAACATGTAGTGCATTTTGTGCCGCTAGCGTACGCAGGCTAGACAGCACTGCACCCTTGGCATTCATTATGGACATGAGCGGGCACAGGCGTGAGGGTTTCGTTACGACACGCACTGGCCGCATCGATGGCAACACCATCTACCTTAACAAACGCTCCATAGGCAGCTACTCTTGAAAAGAAGGTGACCAGGGGCCGTATTCTATAAGCTGTTCATTTTAAAATGTTTGTTTTTCGTCCTTCTGATCCTCTGTCACTGTTCACTCAGATACACTAGCGGTTTTCAAGCGCCTGTGGAAGGCGATCGGCTGCTGTGTAGAAGGCGACTGGGCGTCACCGTTGGCTGCACATCGCAGTCAATGGCAGCCGTAGGCATGTCCGGCCGTCTGCTGTTGACAGAGCGCTGCGATGTATGTCAGCAGCGGCTGCATGTCTCAGTCATTTACGAGGTCCGGTTGCCTTGTACCCAATGGCCAGCTCGCTTTCCACCGACGGTTGAAAGCAACGGGTATATCTGAGAGACCAATGACAGAGGACCAGACGGAATCGAAATGACCATTTTAAAATGGACAGCTCATAGAATATGGCCACAGGAGCCATATTCTAATCCATTTTTCACTTCATTTAGTCCTGACACGAATCGGGACGAAACAGCGGCATGGGAGGAAACAAGCGGGCAGTCATATGCATAGACAGTCTGGTCGCACCACTGCCAGTGGGCACGAGTATGCGCGACATTCAGGCCGACTAAGCCACATGGAGCACGCTGGGCAAGTTCGTTGCTCAAACGACACCCGGTTTCTTTGCCGGGGCTAAATTAGCTTTCGTCAGGCGTGTGAAATACATCGTCATGCTTCATCGTTCAACTGCGTCGGCGCCGGTTCGCCAGTGCGAGATGGCACGGGATCACTTTATACCAAGTGACGCCCTTTAGGGCGGCCTACGTCATTGGGAAGAGTGACCAATGGTTGAGCCCCAAATGAATGGAAAAGGAAATGGATCGTTAGGAAAATTGGCCCCTTGAAATTTTATCGCAGCTTCCGTTTACATGAGTGTGAGATAAGTTGCAAGTGCATTCGCGCGGAACAAAACTATTGTCGTTCACGAAAAAAAAAAAAAAAACGAGGCAAGAAGAAGACGGAACGGATATACCGAGGCAAACTCATCATTATCATTATAAATAGCCGGAAAACGTTTCCAGCCGCGGCGAAGACCTTTTTTCATGCACTCCAACAGAAGCGATAAAATGCCGGAGCAGAGCTGCGTTTCCCTTAACAAGCGAAGTGTCGCCATGAGAAAACTAAGCGTGTGAAATTCACTCCAAAATATCCAAAATTCCAAGACACTGCAGCTAAGGAAACTCCGTTAACTCCCTCACCAGCCTTGAAAGTTAAGACAGACTCCAGCTTTTTTCCGGGATAAGCACTCACTCGAGCAACCGGGCGAAGCCATCCGCTCGGACGGGCACGTCCAACCACCGATTCCTTCCCACCACGGCGAACATATGCGGCGCTACGAATATGACGATTGCCTCCTTCATTTCCGGCCCGCAAGGAATCCCCCCCCCCCCCCCCCCCCCTATCTTCCGCTCCATCCGCCTTCCGGCGCCCCCTCACGCCCACTGTCGCTGCGTCCAGTTCGCAAAATATGCGTTGCGGACGGGCGCCGAGAATACGACATAACAAGAGGACGGCTGCGAGAGCCTCCCGAAGCTCCAGACGGAAAACTTTCCCAAACCGTTAATGGAGGGATAATCTGGTGGCCGCACTTTTTGCTATAACAATGTAGCCGCTTCCCTTGACGTCCTAATGGATTGTCTGCCTCTCCGCCCGCAAGTGCGCGCTAATACGGCGGTAGGCGGGCTTTGTCAAAGAATCCCCATAGCGAAAAGTATGGACGCCCACGTCGCGCTCCTGAAACGAAACCATAACTCCGCGAGCGAAGGATTTAGTGCCTATGTGGGTTATATTTTTCTTCCCCCCTTAACGGCCGCCTGCATCGACTGTTGAATTTAATACTCGTTAAAAATTCTATTTTAAAAAGTGGAGCGGCTCATTTGGCGAGCTCTAAAACGGTCGTTAATGATACGCGGGTTATACCGTCAAGTTTTTCGCATGGCTTAGTCATGCGATTCTTAGCTGCCCCGGGGCTGCGTTTGCAAAAGGTTACATTTATTTCATCACTAAGTAGTACAATGGGGCAACTGTGTGCAAATACAAGCAAATTCACTTTTTTTTTCTTATCCCATACTAGAGCGTGTCCAGCGAAACCCAGTTACTTATGCCTTCAGAAAGCCATCAGGTGGCTCTTTTCGGACTCGTTAGCCATTGAACAATAAAGAAATTTCACGCAGGTTGGAGCGCTGTGCTTCCTTGATGGATTAGGATTACGTTAGCGGGCGCTTATTAATGAGAATTAAGCTGGATATTTGAAGCGAACTTTTGCACATGCAGCGAATTTGAAGACGGAATGGCAGAGCGTGGGACGGACGCTTCAAAGTCATCCCCGACCATCTTATATGTGGTTGGTTATGTGATGAGCCCGGAGTTCGTATTATAATTACTTGCTGTTTTATTGCCGCTAGGCAAGAAGTGAACGTTACTAATTATCGCTTTAAACGCCATAGCAAGGGAGAAATAAGCGTTTCATATATTTTGGTGTATAAGAGAACTTCTCAGAAAAAATTACGGTCCCATTACCGTTCTCATTTCTCTGGGAGGACGTGGAGGCCACTTACGGTACGGAAAATGTTATTGTCCGAATACAAGCTTCTCATCCTCCTTAACTGCAACTGCTTTGCATCCAAGTATGTTGAAAACAACGGCATTTTTTGTGATATGTCCTGATTTGCCAAGTGCTTCCGTAGCCTTTCCTTTAAGTGAAAATTGGAAGGGACGCTGACGCGAAAGATGATGCGAAACCTTCAGCGGGTTAATGCCATGCATACAGAATTAGTCATTCTCTATTTAGCATGCATAAATCGCTCATACCACTCCTGGAGCAGTGGTGCAGAGGTTAAACATTGCGCCACTGCCCTGCATTGGCAGGTGCGGTCATCTGTGTGGTTCGTGCGACCCAGGATGCTGTTCGCGGGCAACCTTTCGCGACCAGTCATTAATTTCACTGCCACCTGCCACCGTGCGCAATTTGCTCACAATTCAGTGGGAAAGTTCTGATGACGTCACAAGGTTACGTGACACAGGCGGCCCACCTGCCTCCTAGGCCGCGTCTGTGAGGATTTTTCGTGGAATTTTCGCTCATGATAGACGTCTCCGACGACGCCGACGGCGGATTTTCTGCGACACTAGCCCTTAACGCTTTGGCGTTCAAATCACGATACGATAATCATGCACAGCACTGCGTAAAAGTCGTCGTATAAAAAGCGAACGTATTTACGAAAGTTCTCACCAGGGGCTATCGACACAAAAGCGGCGTAGCACTTTGGACACGAACGGACGTGCGACAGAAAGTGAATTAGGACAATACACCTAAAAAAAGTTTGTTCTTAGGTCTCCTTTACGCAGAAGAATCGAAATCAGAGCCGATTAGCTTGTTATAAATAGTTAAATGTAATTTTCTTTCATTATTCAATGAACGTAAATTTTTTACACTCAGGGCTACTTTTGAAGCTATTGCGACATCGCGGTCAACACTGGAGCCCTCTAAACACGAATACACCTATATGGGTGTAAAAAGGGTGTAAAGTTGTCCTCTAGCGCACACCCTTCTTTAAAGGGTGTGCGCTAGAGGACAGTTTTACACCCTTTTTACTCCTTTCTGTCTAGAGTGTGTAACGATTTCAAGCCGACCGCGGGACTTAGGGTAATGCACCCAGACTTTCTGGTAGTCGGCGATGCTTCCACGCATGAGCAGGCTGCTCCAAGAAAGGTGGCATCAAGGTAAAGAAAAACAGCTTTGTGTACAGTATTTACAACAGCTAGCACAATAGTTCGGCACGGGTGCGGGCAGCATTAGGGCACCTTGAGACGGACCTGGCCCGGTGATGGCGTTCGAAGACAGGCTCTCTGCGTTTCTCTATGCGGGCCTGTCCTCCCTCTCAGGGTTACCACGCTCTCTTTCGACCTACGGGAGTGGACACAGCATGCACCGGGCCACTTTTGACACAACCGCAATGCATTAGCCATTGAGAGAGGGAAAACTGACGCCTTGGTCTATGCGATGTTCGTGAAGAGCACTTCATCCAAGGCGGGAGTGCCTGGAAGACGAGAATTCCTATTTGGCTTGGCTATTGTCGGGCCAAAAACGTGGATTCGGCCTCTCAAGTGGCAGCTGAGTCGCGATGCTCTTTGCGCGTAGATGAAATTATTTTTTTAGTGCTTTTTTCACTCCTTCAGCAAATTTAATGCAGGAATATGGCCGCTGTAGAAACCTTCATAGCATTTCTCCGAAGTTTGCCGCGAAAAGAGTCTTATTGTTGCGGTTAAATCCGTGTTTCACACCCAGCAATAGTCCAGCCAAATTCTAAACCTAATATTCACGGCTATTCCTGCACATCTTCAGAGTGGATGAACTGCAGCGCCGCCTCCTTTCCCTCTATTTCTATCTAGGCACTAATGAGAAACTCTAGGGCATCAGTCTCCTCCGCATCTGCCTCGGGGCGCCTGATGGGAGGATGACTCCAGGGCAGTGTCGGATTTCGCAAGCCAGCTCAGCGGCAGTTCGTACCCGCCGTGGGATGCCTGGGAGTTTTTTGAACGCTCGCAATGGCGGAGAGATGAGTTGCTCTCCGCTTCCTGGCGTAGCGCCTGGCTTCAATAGACGGTCGGCTGGAGTAACTCCATTAGAACTGATAGGCATTAGAACTTATAGGCGGAATTAGAACTGATAGAATCGTAGTTAACAGGAAGAAGCCAATGTGTGTGCATGGGCACTGCGCGGTCGTCCTTTCTGCTTATTACATGCGGTGTCCCTCAAGGCAGTGTTTCGGGACCACTTCTTTTTAATGTATGCATATATAATATTGTTTTTATTAATATTTTCAAACAGTGAAATTTATCATTTATGCGGATGACGGCAGCATTATACCCTCTAGTCACAGCAAAGATGACTCGATTAAAAATACCAATAAAATACATGAACTTGGTCACAGTCGAATAAGGTCAAAGTTAAAAAAAAAACAACTAAAGCAGTCATTTTAGGGCACCAAACAAGCCAGTCAAATATATTCATCTTATCAAATATTCTGGAGAACCAATTGATTTAGTGCATTAACAGAAGATCCTTGGAGTTATTTTTTCATCTCACCTCAGTTGGCATTCCCAAGTCCATAGCCTCTGTAGAAGACTCTCTGCAACAACTGGAGAACTCTCTTGTTGTCGAACACTCCTCCCTATGAAAGTAAAACTGCAAATATATTATGCTCTATTCTCATCTGATTTAAATTACTGCAGTGTTACTTGGCTTACCACAACGAAAACTAACTTTCAAAAAATACTTGTCCAACAAAAAAAAGGCCATACGCTGTATTGCGATGCTCCGTTAGTGCAGAGCTACGAACTTATACGATTTCTGTATTTTGCATTCCTTCTTCTCGACTACTGAGCAGAAGAATTTTTTACTAGGAACCACAAGGTTTACAGCCCCCCCCCCCCAAAAAAAAAAAAAAAATGCTTATACCTACTCGTAGTGCTGGTTTGTGGCATACGAGGGGGTACCCAAAAGAAACCGGACTAAATTTTTTGGTCGGCAAAGCTTCTGTGGTACCGCGTTTTGCCACTAGGAGCGCATAGAACGAACATTCCAGAGTCAGTAAGCCGAGTGCCGTCGTTGAAGGAGGTCAGACTAGTTTAGGCAGAGTTTTAGAGTGACGACTGTTTTGTGTGAATGTCGTTTTTGCAATGGTTGATTTTCGTGAACAGCGTGCGCCGGTGAAATTCTGATTTTTGCTCGGAAAAAGTTGAATGGAAACTCTTGAAATATTAAGAAAGACGTACAAGAACGATGCTATGGGGACAACTCAAGTGTTCCTGAATCGAATCCTGAATCAAAACAACAATCATGCCAATGGAAAACTTCAAATTCACCTCGCCTCAAGAAAGCTCGTCAGGTGAAACCAAACCTCAAAACAATGCTGATTTGTTTTTTCGACGTGAGAGGAGTCGTCCATTGAGAATTTCTTCCGCAGGGCCAGACAGTTAGCCAGGCTTTCTACTTGGATGTTTTGAAAAGATTGCGAAACAGTGTGCGGTGGAAGCGGCCAGGTTTGTGGCTGTCGAGTGACTGGTTTTTCCATCATGGCAATGCCCCTGCTCACACAGCCCTGTCTCTACGACAATTTTGGACCAAAAATGGCATGACCCCTATCCCTGGACACTCATACTCTCCCGCCCTTGCCCCGTGCTACTTTCTTTGTTTCCTAGAATGAAAAAATAGGTGAATGGAAAGCGTTTCGCTGATGCTGCTGAGGTGAAGAAAAAAACTACGGAGGCACTGTCAAGCATCACAAAATATGAATTTAAAGAATGTTTTGAAGAATGGAATGAAAGATTCGACAAGCGTATCATTGCAAGTGGGGAATACTTTGTAGGAGATTGAAGGTTAGTGCTTAAAATGTGAACAAATAAGTTCAAACAAAAATAAGTCCGGTTTCTTTTGGGTACTCCCTCGTACTCCGAATTTCCGCAAAATCTACAAATTTCAGTCACTACAGCACACCCTCCCAAAATACTTAGTGAACATGAATATCTCGAGCTAGTTTCATTTAAACAAGTTCAAGAATCTTTTTCAAGCTATAAATAGTGTTTTGCTTCACTGATGTACTATTTCTCTTACATTTACGTCAGCTTGAGTTCAGTTATGATTGTATAAGTCTAGTTTTATAATGAATTCTTGCATTATTTCTGATAATACTGAAAACTAAGCTTGTTTGTGTATTTGAAAACTATGCAGTTATTACTGTACAGTGTATGCTGTTCTCTATCTTTCCATTGTTCTGTTTACTATTGTTAATAATTCTATCGTCACTGCCTTAAAGAGGTTTTCTGGGCCATGTCAAGCTGTGTTCTACGGCTTTTAGCCCCAGATATCCTTACAAACTTCTGGTAAACTAAAATTGAATTGAATTCAGTTGACCTCCCGTTGAAACGCCCAGCATAAGGATACACCAACACCGGTCTGTGACATAAGCAAGATGCGGTAGCGCTGATGTCACCGGGTAGGGCCACAGCTAAGCATGAGGTCCCTGTAGGAATGATGTAAACAAAAGTTTGCAAAGCAGTTTTCAGATTTCACAGCGCACATGTGGGGTCGTTGTTTTTGTTATCAAAAGCCCAGGAAAATCTAGAAGAGAATGTGAAAGCGAGGAAGGTGATTTCAAAGCCGATGAACTTTTAATGCATTCTAATGTGTGCATGTTTTTTTCTTTCTTTTTTTTTGGGAGGGAGGGGGTTCACATGCTTAGCTGATGTTTGTTTTTGCTTGTGGTTGGTGTGGCATATGTATTTAGAATGCTCTTAAGCTCTTGCAGGCTGTTACAGAGCGAGAAAAAAAAAACATTCTAAGCAACATTCAAGTTCTTTTCAGCTAAGCGGCACCCTGTGAACACACTGGTATCGAGTCTGTTCCTGCCAGCAGTGGTTCGAATGGGACATGAAAATTTCAATGTATCAATTAATGTATCAAGTAAGGGTGATTTTTACGGGCGAATACTCGTTGCGGACGTCGTAAATATATATCTGGATCTAACTTTAAGTCTCTATTATAAAGCTTGTAAAGGAATTCAAGCCGCGCTATTTTTCTTTGTAGAGACAAGGGCATTAGACTGGCCCTGTCAACGCGCACAGTCGCCGCTTCCTTTCTCTCGTAGCACGAGAAAATTAACTCGGCCGCTAATCTCCGGACCCTTCTAATTTGTTAAGTTCGGTTTACTGTGAATGTCCAAAACGACACCTGCATATTCCAGTGCTGCTTTTACTGCGGTTTTATGTACAGAGGGCAAAACACATGCCTAGAACAACCAAACGGGCTGTTCCGGAGCTCCCAAAGGCGCTGCGACCAAGAAAGAAAAAAATGACGATAAAATTCTATGAGTTTTACTGAACATGTTTACATCCAGACCATTTTTAACCAAACCTTATCGCTAGTTATCGCGTGTTAAGCCCAAAACACGCTCAGAGCGTGTTCTAGACATGCGTTTTGCCCTCTGTACGTCTAGTTTGGCACTGGAAGTGGCATTCCGTAGTCTTCTTTTTATGGACGCCAAGCTTGCGTTGGCCGGATCCACAAATGTTCCCGATATGGTTGTACCACCTCAAAAAAGAGGTAATTGTGACACCAAGGTATTTAAGATGCTTGGAACGCTTGATTTCTTTTTGAGTAATGGTAGATGTGCACTCTAGTGCGGATTTATGATTTGTAACTGTCATACAGATAGTTTTTCGAAGGTATTTTTTATGCCCCATGTAGTGCACCAGTCGTCGATAACTCTTACAGGCTCGTTAAAAATTATTTGATTGCTAAAACTTTCCGCAGAACAAAGCAAGATACAATAATCCGCGAATAATATCGTATCAACCAACGGATGGACACCAGTTGCAATATCTTTGATGTAAAATAAAAATGAGACAGGTCTCGAATCCTACACTTGCGGTGAACAAGACGACACAGGCAATTTAGATTAATGGCTTCCGGATACTTCACCAAATTGAAACTGATTATGCAAGTACGCTTGAACCCATTTATTTATCTTAGCATCAACAGCAAGGTCACATTTTTTCAATCAGTTTCACATGGCACACCCTGTCGAAAGCATTTCACAGCTCTACTGCAATCATATCTATTTGCTGTTGGCATTTAATTGCTGCTGCAAAGCTTTGTTGTGTCTCGAATGGCTGAGTTGCTGTCTACAAGCCCTTCCTCAATTCATGTTATTTCCTGCAAAACAGGTTATTATTTTCTATATATTCTACTAAGTGCATTGTGGTCACATTTTCAAGAATTTTAAACGCCATGCAAAGGACTGAAATGGGACGGTAGTTATCCACAAAGAGCTTATGAGTTGCTATCGAAGAGAATGTTAAGCATAAACCTGCTCGTTAACATTTTTTTTAAGTTTTCGTTTTTTTTCCAATAAATCTGCTCATTAATAATTTTTTAGGTTCTTGCTTTTTCCAATCCAGGTCACGAAAACTTCTGTTCGCCAATCTATGCCTGCATATTTTACATATTAATGACTGATTTTATATTATTCTTACTTACGTAATTAAAATGTTAACCCATTCTTATAGCTACCAACAGTCAGTGAAATCTAACATGGCTTATGTGAATGATTTTCTCGATGTTTGTAACAAGGCTGTTGTTTACAGTAAAAATCGGTGTTATAATTTTTTAAGTGAATGATACTTCCTCAGGTATTTAGGAACAGAAGAGCATATGACGCCAGTGGTATCCGAGCCCATGGCCTCCGCATGCTATGCGCAGTGCTCTCCCAACTGAGTTTCGGCGGCGGCTCCAGGACACACATCAGTACGAGTGGACGCACACTTACACTTCTTTCACAGCTGTCCTATTCTGAAATTTTTATTTTTTGTCTTCTTTTTCGCAACAGAGATGCCAGCAGCAGCTCCATTTATCTGTTCGCTTGTCCCTGAAATTTATAGCACTCCAAGTTACTCAGGTTCATAAAAATGTGGGTATAACGTTTTATTGACTTCTTATAGGCTATATTGTATTCCTTCTTTGTATTTACTTTGGCCGATTCATAGTCTGTGGACAAAAGTTTCCTAAAAGTATACGACCCTAAATTTATATATTTTTATAGATTGTCTAGAGACTTTATTGCAAAAGTTCATTATAGACTGGCTAAGGAAATTTTTGGAAAGGCATACCACGAAATCATCTTCAACCTTATCTGTCCACCTAAGTACGTGAATTCGCGCATGAATTCCTTCTACTGCTTCTTTTAATTCGCATTAAAGGCAGTCAAGTGCTATTCTCCGTGCTAAAATTAATGCTGTCTTTCTTCGTAACACCAGGCTCCCAAGGACTCCCTACGATTGTAAAAGCACAGAAAAGCGAAATAATAAATCGCCAAATAAAATCCTAAAACCCAGGTCTCAAAACCCGCGCTTGTAATGGAGGAGCACTTATCCAGCGCCTGCAAGTCGTGAGATTAGCCTTTTTCTAGCCTCCTCCGCACAAGTCCGATGGGGAAGAATTTGTAGCCGGACGAGACAGAATTGAAAGGAACGAGAACGGAAGACACGCGGCGGCCCGTAACATAAAAAGGGATAATAGCTGTCGCGTGCACCTAGAACTTTGCATACTCTCAGTACGGTCACGCAATGTTCGAACACGCAGGCCGACACACTCGCTAACTCAGCGAGGAAACGCGACGAACGGTCCTGAGCGTGACACAGTCGGGGAAGGACGAACTGCAAAGAAAAAGCAATTCACCCGGATAGAATGAAAGGACTGGAAAGCGAGAGCGGCAGACGTCCCGCACTGTTATTAATGTTTGACGGCAGAATGATAAATGGCACTTTGAGCCGGAAAAACCGTACGGGGTCCCGTAGAAAGTGTCCTCCGAGGAATCAAAATGAAAAGTTCGAGAAGCACGGACCCTTTACCCCCCTTCCTCGGTCCGCACGGGGTTATACGGTGTGTGTGTCGTACATTTGCTGCCAATTGTGTATGTATGGTATACAGGCGGAGTGTGAACGACCAAGTCACTTACTGCGCCCTCGGCCTCAGTGGAAACTGCGGAAAGAATTAAGAAAAAACGAAAGAACACAAGTATAGGTGTATAGGGAAAGTCATCTGGAATCCATCGCGGACTCGCGCGCCGGGCGCCGTCCTAATACGTTTCCTCGGACAGAAGGTCGAGGCTGCGGAGTTACGAACGGACTTGCGAAATCTACCGGCGATGGGAATTACAAAAACGTTCAGGAGGGCCCCGAAGAGAAAGGAACGAGGTGAAATGAAATGAAGCGAAGAGGCGTCTATAGTTTGGAGCTCAAAGGTCAGCCAAAGTCGGCCGAAACAATGACGACTTTGAGCGTACAGTACCTGATCTGTCTTCTTAAGGAACTGTTTCACCTTCTCTGTTGTTCTTCTTCCCGCTTCCTTCTTAATGCTGCCTTTACCACGACTGCCTCGAGAGCAATGTATGGGGGGGGGGGGGGGGCATCCGGGGATCATTCTGAAATCCGGGCATTTCGTCTATCCCCCAACAACTCGTATGCGGTTTGCGCCTGCTTTTCGTGGAAAGCAGCAAAATGACGTTCTGGTAATTCTCTGAAAAAAAAAAAATAAAGCGCAAACGAAGGTTGTGGGTCTAACAATATTCTCAAGACCATCTTTTGCAATGTTTGCTGCAGGCGAATTGGAGTCTGTGTACTAACGCCTACGTTCTCCCTGCTAGCAGGGTTGGGAGTATTGGGAGCTCCGCAGCTTTCATGTGGGAAGCACCGACAAAAAATTTAATCTATCCGGCATCAGACTTATAGAAGATCAAAGAGGCTTTATTAAGCTGGTATGTTTCCCAGTGTTGTTGGAGCCAGCAAAGCAGTGATGAAGCGACCGTGAAGTAAAATTAAAAATTGGCTGTGCAAGAATAAACAGTCGCAAAGTTCGGTTGCAGCCCCTAGGCCTAACCATAGGCAGCTGCTAACCTTCTTTTCTTTTCAACCACATAATTTCGTTGATAGCTTGCCATGCTCAAGAATGCAAGGAAGAATTATTCTTCACGCAGCGTTCTTCGCTGCACTTTTTCCTGAGAAGCAATATATGAACTACTGCTTTCATTTTGATTATCGAATGAGTTCTGGCGATGCGAATGCGCCCGTTTGGCATTATTCATTTTATTCCGCCCCTGCAGGCCTAACTTTTCTTTTTGATTCGGCGTCATTTTATTATTGTTTTTTCATATTTCATTTCTATGAATTTTTTACCTTGTTTTTTACGCTACGGGCGATGCCTGCGCCCGGAATGAAAGACCTCATTTTTATCGTACGTTCATTCACACTTGTCAATATCATTACCATCGTCGATGCGACCTGAGCCTATTTCGAACAATAATATTTTGCTAATTTGCCTGACTTCTTTTCAGAGAGAAAGCTCTACTTCACGACCAAAGCTGCAGAATCCGGGCCAATGCTGAAGCCTTTACCTTGACCTTCAATGAATAAATAAATATTTCCGCGACCGGAATTCGAACCCGCGACGGCGCGAATAGATGAGCTTCGCAAGACACTGCACGAGAACACTATGCTATAGCCTCAACCAATCACGCCGCGCGCTGATGCGATCACACTGATCACACTCTCGCGCTGTGCGTTACCCACCATCGTTATCAGATCAGCTTAGCCTCGGTCAGAGCTTAAACTAAGTCTAATAACGTCGCCAGTCGTGCCGACTACTCAGCAAAGCAAAACCATGACCCAACAAGGCTAAACACATGATTTGTAGACGCGTTTTTTGGCTGGCTAGCTGGTTATTGAAGTTTATTTTTGAACTGCGCAAAGAAGAAACACCGAGAAACAGTGTTGTGTGTGCATGTGTTCTTTGCTCTGTGGTTGTTCTTTGCGCAGTTGGAAAATGAACAGTGACTTGCCATGTCTGCTCGGCTTAACTACGTTAAAACCTTACCAACTTTTTTTTCCTCGGAAAGGTTAATAATAAAAGCGCTTTGACTGATCGGTCTATCTGAATTACGGTCACTACTGTTGCATGCATGTGGCCTTTTACCACTGTAATTGTCAGAACCCATCTGCGGGCAGTGCACAAGGCAATCTCGCGACAAAAGAAGTTTACTCTATCTTGTAGCTGTTATTGAGGTGCATGTGAAGACAAGGTCTGTTTGCTGTCACGTTTAATAAACAGATTTGTATACATGTTTTTGCGTTTTGCGTGACAATAAACGTACTTTTATGCCCCTAACGCGCCTTTCTGTTGAGAGATCGCAATCGCACATGCGTTCTTCACCTTTTTTCAAGACACATGCCGCCATCACACTCACTGCAGCGCGTAAAATGACCACGGTTGAATGCGTTTGTCCCTCTAGCGATGTTAGAAAATCAAAGTCATGAGTTTTCACCTCGCTTGTACTTTTCAGCGGCTCCCGCATGTCGCGAGCACAGGAGGAGCTCCTGCTCATTCTCCTAGACTACGCATTGGGACTGACAGTGTGATCGCGATTGGCTGCAGGGGCTCACTTTTGTGCATACTTCACTCAGAATCAATGCACCCAGAATTGCGCGCTCAAAACCATTTGCACACTCAGTGATGTGCAGATGTGTGCAAGGGTGAGGGTAGGTGGCGGGGGGGAGTCGGCGAGCGTTGGCGTCGCTAACTTTTTCAGATTTCTTACCTATAGTAGTAGGCCATGCGAAGCAAGTGGCCAGTTTAGTAGTCTTGAACTTCTAAAAACAAAAAAGTGCAAAGACAGTACTCAACAACTACGCCCGAGCTGGTGCTTGATTTCGGTGAACAGTGGCCAGGACCGGAGAGATTATGGTAGCCAGATCAGAAAGACTGTCTCGGTGAAAAGCCTGTAAGCCGTCTCGCCAGAAAAGGCGTTGAAAACCCTGCGAGTGGAATTCGAATACAACTTGCCATGTGAGCATTTAAAGTGACCCATCTCTGAGCCCCCACCTGCTGCGAAGTAACTCACCAAGGTGACGGTCACACCTCCGGCGCAAAAGAGGGTACAACAGTCTATGGATCCGGACACGACCTCATCGTGAACTGAATCTCGAAACGTGTGTAACAAGAAGCTTACCAATTCAGGACGGAGAGGCCTCTCTCTCGCAGGGCTTCAGACAAACGTTTGCAGATGAGACAAGGAGATCTGCCGGGACACTCGGTAGGAGTTGGCGCATCGCAGGTCTAACTTGAGATTAATGTGCGAGCTCATTGTCCTGCCATGCACAGCGTTGGTCAAAAGTTCCCAGGCCATAGGGGCCTGCTTTTCATCGGTATACCCTGGTACCTAAGATGCCGCTAAAGGTATCAGGGTGTTCTCAGAGGCCAGAACAATACTTCTTCTACCCCCTACAGATGTCTCGAGCTTCGCGAGTGTCGTAACTGCTCGACTATCCTGCTCAAAAGCGTAGTTTGTGGCCTGGTAACTTTTTACCGACCCTGTACGTTCCCGTCCCTCTTTTAGACAGAATATCCCTCCTTCCATCCAGCTGTAAAGCGCAGACTTGGCTCGCAATAATAACGATGACCATGATCGACTGCAATTTGAGGTCTTCGTTTCAAGAAACAGCCATCGACTAAAAGCTATTCCGCATACAGATTAGTTTCGTAAGGACACACGTGGCTGCCTTTTCTGTCTTAATTTTTTAGCGGAGGCGACGATCTCTCTGCAACAACTCGACATCATTCTGCTACACACAGGGAAATTTCAAGTCTATTTGTCTCAAGAATTATCCTGTGGAAACTGTGTGTTTTGCAGCTGATGAAAACGCAGCGTGCATTAAATTGTAGGCACATTACCCTGCAGTATTCCGAAGGTGATCTATATAAGAAAAATAGCATTGTAACCAATATATAAGCATTCGTGTGATCTACTGTTCAATCTATTTATACATGACTAACGAATTATCGATCCGCAGCGCTATACTCAATTGGTACAGGTCAAAATAACCGTCTATTCTCATTTGTATCCGCAACCCTCTATATTAAATTACTGGTCTATTTGTAATCTTAACATTCACTATTTTCGTTGAAGAAGTTGCTTCATAGAATATTTCTTACCCTTATTCTATGTTCACATAACAGCACCGGGTATCTAAATTAGTAAAAAAAAATGGCACTCATGTAAAAATTTATTCGCGCAACTAGTGCACTGGTTCTTATGCCACTAGGAACGTGTGGCGACGTATGCATATAGGGTGTTTCGCCTCAGATTTTACTCAATTTTGAAAAATAGGCTTTTTGAGTTAGAAGAACGCTTTTTCGGCATAACATTGTCAGTAGTGTAGTGCATCAGAATATAGCTCAGACGTACTAACTAGCAGGCTTGTTAGCTATGATTGAATAGTTAACTTTTGAACTATTACCGTTAGCCTCCTTAATTATTGAGAGACGTGTAGCCCACCGTAAATATTATCAGTATCAGTGTTTAGAATTTAGAAAATGCGGTTATCCTCGGCTACGTCGCGTCAAAATACAAGCGCTTTCGAAAAGCTTGCAGGCAAAGCAACCCCTCCAGTGCACGAAACTAGTCGAAATAGCCAAACTTTGTAGCGTCGCAGCTCCGAGGGTAACCACGATTGCGAAATTCTAATAACTCATGTGCATACTAGTTACGCTGGGCTAGTGGCCTCTCAATAATTAAGGAGCCTAAGAGCAATAGCTAAAAAGTTAACTATAAAATATTAGTTAACCTTCGTGCTAGTTAGCACGTCTTAGCTCTATTCTGATGTACTACACGGCTAACAATACTATGCCGCAAAAACCGCTCTTCCAACACAAAAATACTGTTTTTAAAAATGGTGTAAAGTCTTAGCTGAAACAACGTATAGAGTCATAAGGCAGCGGAGTTGAAAGGAACGAAAGTTACTGCACTCGGCTGAGGTTGAGGTTGATGCAAGCTACAGGTGGGAATAGCCTTGCGGATTCTGCCTGCAATTTTCTCCACCGTAGCAGCACTTAGATGTTAAATAAGGTCCACAAACAAGGCGCGTACCGGAGACCCGGCTGAGCTGCATCGCTAAACACACAATCATTGATAGCAGTCATTAGTGAACTCTTGCTGTCGCCACCCGGAGTCACGACCCGACTCCTGAAAGAAATTTAAAAGAAGGCCTTGAGCCTCCTTTCTACGTGAGGAACAGCTTCTGTACAACAGAATACTAGCACCGTATGCCTCTGTCAACAGACTTCGGCTACACGATCAACTTGTAATGCGATGCTGTTAAACTAGGGTTTCCTTAGAAGCAAAACAGTGCGGAATAGGGACGAAAGTGCAAAGCCCCGTCTGATGAGATGCCTTCTCAGATGATCCTCTGTGTTTTTTGCTTCGGTACGAATATACCAAAGCGTTGCTTCGGATTTTCTACTCTTTGTTTCTTTAGGAGCCATAAGTGCTTGCTACCTTTAGCGGTCTGGCTCTTTTCTTTGACAGGTTAATCCCACCCAGATGGTACGGTTTTTCGACCGTCTGGCGAGCATGCATTGCCTATGCTTATTGCTCTAATTGCGCACCTTTCTTCATCACGTTTCGAGCCCTATAGAGACTTGCCTGAGTCTTTGATTCTGCGCTGGTCGTTACAGTGACCGCACACAAATAAATTAAACTGCGGCACTTCATAACCTAAAGACAATGTTCCAGGTTTGGAAGCAGTGTGGTACTAGAATAAAAATAAGCTGTCATGAGATATTACCCCCGTTTAAGTGTGGATGCATCCTTTTAATTTATTACCAGCATCAACACTGAGACGATCCGCTTTTTCATCTTTGACGCAGATAACCGTAAAGGCGTGCAGCCTCAATCTTGACATTTTGTTCGCAACTCTTTTTCCTTCTTCCAACTATGCAGGGGACAGCGTCACAGACCACTGCAGCTTTGGTGGGCTGCACACACTTTTCGACGCAAACAAACGACACACAGTGGCAAGCAGGACGGCCGCAGACTCTTTCCGAACAGCCATCCCTTCAGGCTGCGTGAAGGGACCCAACAAAGTCACTTTTGCTCGCGGAGGTTGATCAGGCGTCGCCTGGGCGCGTCCAGCGCGAAATTCGTTATTAAGAGGGCGGCGCAGGAAAAACGCGCCGTCGAGTGGGTCCGTCGGCTGCCCACTAAAAGGCCGCCGCGGGCGGGAGAGCGCAGAGCATGAAAAAGTAATTTAATGAACCGCGCCGTTTTTAATTAATTCAGCGACGACTCGAAGGCCAAAAGCAAAAATACGAGCGAGCCCGGGTTAGCGGGGGCGCGCGAGGCCGTGTTACTTTGTTATACTTTTTTTTTTCCGAGTCGTTCAGTCCGTTCGAGGGTGAGGTGGCGAATGCGGGCGGTAAACATTATTACCGACACTTGGCGGTCGGCTCCCCATACACAAGCGAAGGGGCCTCTCGTTCTCTCTTCCTCTTCAGCACTCCCTCTCCCACGCCTGCACAGTCGCATCGCGATCTTGGTGCGGCCGGCAAGCAGGTCACGTTTTGGGCTTTCAAGTCCGCGCACCAAGAGCGTATGCAATGACGTGAAGCTCGGTAAAAATGGAAACACAGAAACACCAAGAGAAAATCTCCTCTTTTTTTCATCTTCTCAAATGTGTTTCTCCTTTCCTTTCGTTGGAAAAAAAAAATATGTACAGGCGATGGAGTTTTTCATTCCACCCAAGAGGATGGAAAAGTGAAAAAAAAAAAATATATACACGGACAACAACAGTAAAAGCGAGGAAGCAGTGGGCCGCAGTTGCAACACTTATAAAGCTTCTTTTTCAGGTCTGCGGCTCCGACGGTGCGTACTCTCGGGACCTCGCTTTGATGATCCGCGAAGTAAACTGAAATTTCTCTTGCTTCCCATAACAGGCCGCGTCGGCACACGTCTCAGCGGGAACGCTTATTAGACAGAATCTCTGTCCCAGAGCGCATAGCCCTGCACCTGAACCGCGCCCATCTCTCCCACACAGCCTCTCCTATCTGATAAACTTCCGGGTGAGAGAAGATGTATTTTATTTTTCTTTCTCTTTTCGTTTTCCCTCTTCTGTACGCTCCGGCGCATCCGTGCTTTCAGCGGGCTATGATTGAGAAATGCTAGCGATCTTTTTTATTCCTTTACTTGATATTGTTTTCGTGGCTGCATCCTTAATTTTTATTACTTAAACGAGAAATTTCTGCGCTGAAACGTTTACTGCATGGTCGGCTGCTAACTACAGCTCAAAGAAAGACAGCGTGATTAATCTCGCGTTTAGAAGGGTTGACAGCCATAACAGCAAAAATAATTTTATAGTGGCTTTAATTAGTGGTCGTTGGTCACCACAGCACACTGCCGACAGAGCACGCTTCTATGTGGCTTCCGTATGAATTTATTCACCTCCCACTTTCGAAAGTCGCCCCAGGAGACTCGCGTAGCTGCATCATCCTTCGCATGATCTCATTCATTATTTGTAAGGTATACTTAGTCGCTTCCGCTGACATTCTAAACCGGCTCCTCTATCTTCGCTAAATATATTGTGATTAACTAGAAAAATTAACTTTTCTAGATAGGCCACAATGAGTGTAAATAAATCAGGACAATGAATGTACTCAAAAATATGTACAGTGAGTATACTTATAAATAACTGCTAATCAAATTTCTCAGTTTTTAACTGAACTTACTTTTGATTCCTTAAGTGTTAGAATAAACTATGGTTTAATCGTTCTTACGGCATTTTTTTCAATGTCGCTGCTTCTTAAATTTCGGAACACTAAGTCAATGTGATAAAACTTGCCTAGTGCCGAAGCCCATTTCAGTTTTTCTTTCTTTCTTTCTTTCTTTCTTTCTTTCTTTCTTTCTTTCTTTCTTTCTTTCTTTCTTTCTTTCTTTCTTTCTTTCTTTCTTTCTTTCTTTCTTTCTTTCTTTCTTTCTTTCTTTCTTTCTTTCTTTCTTTCTTCCTTTCTTTCTTTCTTTCTTTCTTTCTTTCTTTCTTTCTTTCTTTCTTCCTTTCTTTCTTTCTTTCTTTCTTTCTTTCTTTCCTCCTTTCTTTCTTCCTTTCTTCCTTCCTTTCTTTCTTTCCTTCTTTCTTTCTTTCTTTCTCTCTTTTTTCTTTCTTTCTTCCTTTCCTTTCTTTCTTTCTTTCTTTCCTTCTTCCTTTCTTTCTTTCTTTCTCTCTTTCTTTGTTTGTCGGTTTGTTTCTTTCTTTCTTTGTTTCTTTCTTTCTCTCTTTCTTTCCTTCTTCCTTTCTTTCTTTCCTTCTTCCTTCCTTTTTTCCTTCTTTCTTTCTGCCCTTCTTTCTTTATTTATTTATTTCTTCCTTTCTTTCTTTGTTTCTTTCTTTCCTTCTTTCTTCCTTTCTTTCTTTCTTTCCCTCTCTCTCTCTCTCTCTCTCTCTCTCTCTTTTTCTTTCTTTCTTGCGTTCTTTCTTTTTATCTTTCTTTTCCCTTCCTTTCTTTTTTACTTGCCTTCTCTCTTTCTCTCCCTTTCTTTCTTCCTTTTCAAACCTTTGCCGCTTTCTATTTTTTTCTTTTACATTCCCATTTGATTATGCTCGCATATCAGAATGTCGGAAATATATCACAGTTTTCGCTACTCTTTCCTAATCAAAGCAAAAATCGTTTAAACAAATGTTCCAGTATTCATCTGACCATGCAAGATGACCGAATTGAAACCAGTTCCCTGCCCTGTCCACAAGCTCTCGAATGCATGCTGGTAATCCAGAAGTTTAATGTTCTCTTCCATGTCTGGGAAACGCTGCGAGTTTTGTCTCCAAGAAATGTCTGGCCGATTCTTAGCATCAGCTTGATAAATAACTCCCTGCGGGCTAGTTGTCGCGAAACCAAGGAAGACTATGGAGTAATTTATGACGAGTTACGTGCACTGGGGGAAACGATTCGCGTGCATGATTCTCGAAAGCGCATGCATTAAAGCGCGATGTAGCCAAAATGCTATGCCTTAAAAGACGCTCTTCTAACTCAAAAAGCCTGTTTTAAAATATTTAAGAATCTTTTAGATTAAACCGCCGCTATAAAGGCTGCCTGTATCGTATCAAATTAGAAAATATAATCCGACGCATTTTACGTGCGAGCTGGTGCTTACGCTCCTTTCAAAGCTGAGCGTACCGCCAGCACGAATACTTCACGCTGCTGCCGTATAAAATCTCAATGATCTGGATACAAGCTGTATAATTTTCAAAATGGTCTCTGATGAACCAGCTCAAAAAGACAACAGACAACATTTTGAACTAGAAAATCCAGTCAAGATAGTAGCGTTAAAATAATAGCGCATAAGCTAACCTTCGGTAGCAGTTATGCCCTACCTACATCGCATTTCGCTTAATATCAAGAAATTTGGAAAACGAGTTTACGTTCAAGTGGCATTTACTGCTCCAAAACAACTTGCTCCGCTGTGGAAACCTGTCGGTGAACCTAGACAAAATAGTCAGTAAATGTTCCATCTGCCAAAGGCAGCTTTTTGTTCCATGTAATTATGCAGTAGTTTACTCCATTCCTTTGTAATGCGTAAAAAGGTACATCTGACAGACAGGTCGTTGTTTAAACGAAAGGCTAGAAGAGCATGACTACAACGCCAATGTTACGGTATCGCCATTTTGGCATCTAATGTCACGATTGTACAGCATTCGAAACAGGCTGCTCGAATGAATTTGAAAAAAAAAAAAAAATGGAAGTCATTGTGAAGAACAGAAAGACGCGGTCTGGTGAAATAAGTGAGGCAGCTAAAATACCAGAGTTGAAAGAACAGTTCATAAGCAAATCTTCAGTTTTACTATCAGAAAAAGAACTTGCCTACCTGTCACGCGATTCCAGATTATAGCATGCAGCCTAGCTTTATCATGGTTTGGTTTGGTTTATGGGGTTTAACGTCCCAAAGCAACTGAGGCTATGAGAGACGCCGTGGTGAAGGGCTCCGGAAATTTCAACCACCTCGGGTTCTTTAACGCGCACTGACATCGCACAGTACACGGGCCTCTAGAATTTTTCCTCCATAGAAATTCAACCGCCGCGGCCGGGATCGAACCCGCGCCTTTCGAGTCAGTAGTCGAGCACCACGACTACTGAGCCACTGCGGCGGGGCAGCTTTATCATGTGTTTCATAACATTTGCCTTACTTTATTCAGAGGCTGTGCCCTTCATCAGTTATTCAGTTGACTTTTACTTCATTGTCCCTTTTATCCTTTTATTTTTTTACTGTGTCGCTTGTTGGCTTTTTGCCCATTTTATCATTTTCATCTTTTAAGATGTTTTTCATTGTTATTACCATTGGATTTTGCAGTGTTGTTTGCCATTCCTCTTAGCAACGTTTGTCTTTTGCCTTGTCGTATTAAAAAAGAAGAGCAGGTTCGCAGAATATTCTGAATAGCGTCTTGCCTTCTTGTTTTGCAAAATATCCTGCCTGCCACGCCATTTTCCGTTCTTCTAGTATCTCCTGACACTTTTTCAAGATCAAAATGCTTCTTGCCTCCCCTTCTATGTCATGTGTCTGGACTAGAGATTGTATAAATATGATGTCTCCGTTTCTTCTGAAATGAAAGTTGTTAGCTTTGCGCTTCGGTCCACGTCGTCCTCCTTCTGCTTGGCCATTGTCCCTTTGCGCTGATTCATCAAAGATCTTGGAAGATTAACTAGTCCAGCAGCATGTGGTAGTCCAATTCAAGACAAGGTAAAACACAAAGTATTTTAGTTAACCTTTTGAACTTCATAAAATTAGTGTACAAAGATTCTTGCTTACGCTTGTTTTAATACCGAACCGCTGATGCTGCTGTAATCAAGATGTGACCCTTGGGCTGCGTATGCTTGTGCCACAAACGAGACCACACTCCATTAAACCTGAGAGCGCCTGCTCGAACACCCATGCGAGTGACGAGAATAATCAGCCCTCACTCCGCGATCGGCGAAAGCCGGTCAGGTCTTTCACCTGCAGCCATAAAGGAGCCAATGAAGTGGAGTCCGAAGACTGACATCACAAGCTTTTATGGTCTTAAAAAAATGGCCACATAGAGAAAACAATTGCGTATGCAAAACCACTTACAGAGCGCAGAGAAGTTCAAATACACAGAGAGCTCATTGCAAACACAGGCAAGATAACAGAACAGAGATGTATACAACAAAACAGGCAGTAATAACAGAGTACTATGACAACCTGTCTGCCTAAAGATAAACCAGGAGATCTCACGAGCTCCTTCCGCTCTAGCGCACCTCCATGCTGGCCTGCTGCGCATTAGCTGAGATGGGCTTAGGGTGGAGCACGGGTTGCTAGTCCTTTACTGAAGAGGTCGTTGAACGTGTGTCATTACGTGCACATCGCTCAACTTGACAGGCCTAAGCAGCTCTCCCAGGTCGGCCGTCACACGGGGAGAAGCATGCAAGCGAAAGGCGCGTTCCCGAAAGATGGACAATTATTCGGCAGGGCTGTCTACAGAAGCGAGTCGTTTGTCATTTGAGATCACGCCCTCTCTCTTCATGACTTATCACCGTACCTAGGCTCAACTCAGCTTGATCATAACAACATCGGCTCTCTCTTAAAAGTCTTCCCTCAGCTTGCACGATCTCACCTATCTCAAGGGAATGAAAAGTGTGAAAAGTGGGGGTTGGTTTCACATCTGCACTGTTTCGTTCACGATCTGGAGAGAGTAACATGAGGAGCTTGTGAGAGAAATCTTGAATATTCGGTACCTTGCGCAGCGCGCCGCTGTAAAGGGCGCGCCGGCTCCCACCTGCGATCACAATGTAGCAGTTCGATCTAAAGATTCAGAAACCCCCTTTGTGAATCCTGTGTGAAGAATCCCATAATTCTACCATCTCTCTACCAGTAAGCTGTTAGGTAATGCATTAATCCACATAGACTTAATGAAGCAACTGGAGAGAGTTGGTGAAAAACAGTTTGATGCGTAGATATCAGCCTGGAATTCATGGCACGAAACCTCCAGGCACATTAGGATACTCGGACCACATACAGCGGGCCGTATTGTGTACATACGTACATCCTCGAAAACTTTGAGCAACTCGATATCCTAACAGCTAGTAAGCTTTTTTCTGCACAAAGGGTTAGCTCAAAATTTCAGTCGAAATGCTGAAAGCGCCTATAGTAACTGATGGTGCGCCAATACAAAGTAAGTAATTACTTAATCGGTTTAAGCAGCATGCCAACCGAAATAACACTACAAAGACTTATAGCTGCGTTTCGACAGTGCTAGCTCTTCTATGTGGCAGCGCGAAAAAAACAGCACATTTTACCTAAATTCAAAGTGCGCACCGCTCACATTCGCTTCAAAGAAGTGTAATTCGCAGGAATTAATTAAGAAGTTATTCGAAAACAATCAACTTTGAAATATTAAATATGAGGAAAAAAGTTACAGCGCATATTCTTGGAAGCGTCCTGAGGGACATTTAATGGGTGCTCCAAACAGAAATAAAGCGCAATTGTAGGAATATTGACTATTGACTTTATATGAAGCAAAGCGCGCGAGGCAAGCGTTTCGATTCCATATGTATTCTCTCCTTGCAGACAAGAATTCAGCTGCTGTCAACACATCGTGTTCTGTTATCTGCTTTGAGTCTGTCGCACGCTGTCTGCAAAACAGTGTTGCTTCAACGAGGAAACTGATGGTCTGCAATATACTTTTGATACAAAGCGCAAGCGAAGTTTCTGAGTATCCGCCAATTCCGACTTCAGTAGTGTCGAGCTATTCTAATATTAGTACATAATACTAATACTCATAATGATTTCAGTTCCAATACTAATTTTATTAGCGCACCAACGAGTCTACAGGATCACAGATAAAAGTTTTCATGCCAAAAGTGATACGATGCGATGCTCGCGTAAAGGCGGCTGAGCCATTCTTGGTAACCTCCCAAAGAGAATATTGTGCACCTCGTGTAGATACGTCCAAAACCTGTGCCTTCCTCGAGCCTATTATGCCTTTGCTTCGCAGGAAAACCGTCACCGATGTTGACGTGGAAGCGAAACGGCAACTACTTCCCCACCAAGACCCTGACCTCGGTGGCCGGCGACGTGAAGCAATCCAAGCTGACGCTGCCTTCTCTGCAGCGCAGCGATCTGATGGCTACTTACACGTGTGTCTCCTCCAACAACGTGTCCAGTCCCATGGAGGTGTCGGTGACGCTAGAGCTGAACTGTGAGTAGTCCACGTGCTGGTTACTCTTCGCAGAGGAAATGTTCACGCAGCGGTGTTTCGAGTCGGTAATCTGTCAACAATTCTTGCTGTACTTGTGCTCTGAGGAAAAATTTAGACTTTCCCAACACTTTTTCCTGGAAACAAGCTTTGAAAGCACATGCCAAAAGAACACAATTTTAAATGAACAACGTGTTCGTCACTAACTGCGGAGGCGAATTCATGGCAGTGAGTCTCTTAGTGCATGAAGGTGGCTCCTAGCGAGGTTTGTTGGTTCAGGAGGGTCCCGGATTAATTTCTTGCATGGAAGGAGAAGCAGGTGCCCCCCCCCCCCCCCCTCCTCCCCTTTCCGTTTACCCATGCCTAGCATTAGGAATCTGTATCAGGACATGGGGATATTCTTTCAATGTCTGACATTACGATGTTGGGTAATCGATACTGCAGCATCTTTTTACAGCTTTCTAAATTTACTCACAGCTATATTCTACTTGTTTATTCCAGCTACACTACATAATTGTTTTTTTATCTGTTGCCGAAATTCGTGCTAAGAAACTACGCGCTAACAGGCGTGGGCTACACGTGTGTGAGCTCCAGCAAAACGGCATCTGGCATGTTTGCTTTGTCCTTTCTAATTGCGCGAAGCGCGGCCACTGCCTCTTTCAAATAACTGCAGTGAGTAATAACGGAAAGATGCATTTTGTATTGCATCGAGAAATTTCTGCACACTCTCTCATGCTTACCTTCTTCCCTTTGGCTGCCCCGCTAGTGGCGCCGACGCTGGTGCAGATCCGCAAGAGCGAGGCGCCCATCTCGTCGGGCCTGACGGCCGAGATCCTGTGCGAGGTGTGGGGCTCGCGGCCGCCGCCCGAGATCACCTGGTGGAAGAGCAGCGACCAGCTCAACCAGACCTTCGTGCACGTGTCGCAGGACGGCAACCTGACCACCAGCGTGGTGGCCTTCTCGCCGCAGCGCTCCGACAACGGACAGACGCTCGTGTGCCGCGCGCAAAACCCCCGGCTCCGGAACAGCGCCCGCGAGGACCAGTGGGAGCTCAGCGTCCACTGTGAGCGAGGGCGGGAGACTCCCACGCGAAAGGGGGTTCACATGTCGCTTTCGATCGAAGCGCCACTTTTACCGTATGTTTCGTTGTGATGGAGAGCAAAAAATGGCCTTGTGGTTTCGAATTTGCATTAATTGCCACCAACTCAGTGCACGCGCTGGTGTGCTTGTTATATTTACCTAAGATCATCGGATAAGTTCATCTCTACTGGATCATCGATGCAATAATTGTGGCGATTAAGATGCTTTAATTTTACAGCACTTGCTCTTAAATGCCCGTTCCTTTCACCGTCGTTGCAATAGTAGTAGTAATAATAGTAGCCGCTACTCGAGAGTGATTACCATGCAAGGAGGAGGAGGAGGGTTCCACTGAAGTCACTGATGACGTTACTGGAAGGCGCCTCGGCGCTCACAGGCTTCCCACTCACAGGCTTCATCTTTCAGAATCTGGCCCTAGGGCGTTACCTCGAACACTCCTCCTTCCGTTTCTAAGATTACGAGGCTTCCTTCGTTACTGTCAATGACTGGAAGAGAAGTGCGAGCATGTTTGAAAAATAAAAAAAAGTATTCTATAGCTGCACGTATACGATCCCTTTTAAATTCTATACTCAGTATATCGCGAAATGAAAATACCCATTAAGCTTTCGCTGAAACCTGCTTTACAGAGTTGTAACTGTCCTTTGAGCTTTTAAAACGCAAGCGTATCTTTGCAAAATAATAAAAACAGTCATTATTAATGGTCGTGGTAAAGTAGATATCACACCTCTTACTCGACATGGCTTTCTGGAGATTTGAGCACCTCCGGAAAGTTTAAGCACACCAGTCTAAGCTTTGATAAAGCAGCGAGATTAGAAAACGTCAACTTAGGAAGCTTACCTATTATTTCAATATCCCCGCATACAGTGATCTTGCCAAAAGCGCGCGCATTACATAAGCACTGCCCTCCGCAAAAGCCGAGGTAGTGTGCATTGCGAACCAAATAAAGACCACGATATTACCGTTTGTCTCCGAGAGCGTTTTTACAATGCGCTAACTCAAACAGAGGATGTACAAATGAAAGAACACCCTCAACCAAAAGACAAATGATAAGTAGATGGTAGTGTCAGGTAAAAAAAAAAAATCTTTGAACCTAACCAAGACTTATAGAAGAAATGAAGCTACTGTAGATGGGCTAGCATTCATTAAGCTTGCTGCCAGCGGTGAGCGTGTTCTACAAGGTATGGCTCTAGGAGCCGGGTAGGCGAACCACATTGAGGCAGTCGTGCACTAAACACAGCGCCGTACAAAACTGTGGATCACTTTTTGGGTCCCGAAAGGCAGTGAACGGAAATTAGCCTTCTAAGGCTGGCCTTTGTTCCGTATATTCTTGCTCTATTCCTAGGAACACGAGGTGCATACCCGAACCATGTTTCATGTAACTGTCACTACTAAACGGTGTTCTTGCTACGACAGGTGCGCTAGCCTAGACTTGAAGGGGGTTAGTTTTCTTAAAAATGAGTGCTAACGAGCATCCATCTACAGGATCATGTCAAAAAGCAAAATAATTTACGAAGGACAATGCGTTCCCTTAAACATTGCATATTAAATTTGTCAATGTTTTTTGAAGATCATCACAGCAAAAAAAAAAAAAAAAAAGCGAGCTCAAACAATTTACAAGCATTTACTTGCTCCCAATCGTATCCATTAGGCTCTTCACAAGCGAACGCCGACCCGTAAGGAATGGTCCTGCGGCCTGTTTCGGCCTTTTGATTGTAGAATACCGGAAAACACGCAAGAAGACATGGCTGTCCACGTTGCATCCCACATTGAACTTCGAAATGGGAAATGCAAATCTCACGACTGATTTAATGGAATAAACGCTGTGTAGTACTCTGAACTTCTGTCTTTCAAAAAATTCATTTTGGAAATACATTAGCAATCTTTGTTTTCTTTAGATTTCATAAACTAAAAAAGTTACCTTCTGCCTGAAAATCCTTGATATCCTGAGACCGGTAGGTAAATCTTTAAGTTTGCAAGTGCTGTCCCTGACATATTAGTGACTTTGGCGCCGCAGACCATACGTACCCATTAGTATCTACGGAATCCCTTCGAAAGGGATAGAAGCGTGTGTGCAGTTTCACGTAATCCCCTTCACTAGATGCAGAACACTTTATGAAAGAATGTTTTTCTGACGCCACAAGTGAACTTTTTGCAGCATAAAATTTGCACACAGTTAAAATAGAAACAAAAGAAGATGCTGCGCTGCAGCCAGCCGCGCAACAAAAGTATCCTTGCCAGCAGGTTTGGTACTGCGATGCATAGAGAAGGTTTAGTTGCAATCCGGGTGTCTCAAAGGATTGGCCAAGAAGGATAATACTTCGCATGCTCGAGAAATTCAGAGCTCCGAGGATGTCATTGCAACCGCACTGCAATCTTTACTAGTAAGCGTGGTATCCTGGGCAATTCTCGAAAGGGTGGTACTTAAAGGGACTATGCAATAAATTAATTGCGATTACGTAAAGCAAACGACAGATAGGCATTCCATCACTCGTCACCCCAGCGAAAGAATTTTTGAGCTAGCATCAACAACAACGCAGTTATAGACGATTAAAAATCACGCTCCTTCTCTCCCCCCTCAATTCGTACGGACGGTGCACCAAGAAAAGTAAAGAAAACAGCTCTGGGACTGGGCCCCGCCCATGAATACGTCATTCGCTGACGTTCGGTTTGCGACTTCCGGTTGTGGCATCCTGCAGAACTCCAGCAGCAGCGTCTCTCCGGTCTCTCTTCGCCTTCCTGGATCGCGGCGCACATCGCATTTTTTTGCTTGTCACTGCGACAAAGGCACTGCAAGTGATTCCCGAACTCCCGACACAAAGAGGCGGCAGAGGTGAATTGAAAACATATGCGTGAAGGCAATGCCCTTGCTCGCGCTTGCCCGAGGGGGTCGCGCGGCGGCTTGAGCAGACGATTTTCACAGCCACCGGAAGCGTGCCCGTGACGTCGTGGCTGCCCTGGCTCCAGCGAATGATAGCGTGTGTTGGCCTGCCGACGTCACGGGACTAGTGGCGTCTATTTTCTCGATTTCAGTTTCAAAGTCGGTCCCTACAAAGACACCAATCGGCCCGCGAATTTTAAAAAACGCGGTTTTTAAAAATTAATAATAAATTCATAATAAACTCATACTTGGTGTGAATGCTTGCTTCTTAGCATAATTTCTAAGTATTGAAAACATTTACTAGCTACTTTTAATTCATTGCATAGTCCCTTTAACATAAGTACCCTTGCGCTCCGTCGTTTCTCCTCCGTATGTGCTGGGCAAATAGCATATAAGTTTCGAAGAACTTTTAATATCCTTCCCACTCTCTCATCACTCAAAGTACATGTGCCCTAGCTACTATACTCAAAGTGTTTTTGAAGTCCGCTCTCAATGTGCTAGCAAAATGCAAACAGCTCTTCGGAAATGTTGCTAAGGTGCGCGTTGCAGTGATAAGTTACAGGGCGACGTGTGATTCGTACTCCCTCGAGTAATTCACTTCTGATTACACGGTACCTAATCTCAAGCTCCGCTCCTTTCGCGCAGACAAGCCGCGTGTGCAGTTGCGCCTTGGCCACCAGATGTCTTTCGACAACATCCGCGAGCGGACGGACGTGACCTTCCTGTGCTTGATCGACGCCAACCCACCCGTGGAAGAGGTCCAGTGGACATTCAACGGCCGGGAGCTGAGACCCGCCCCCACACCTCCGGACCCGGCTACGGGGAAGAGGCCGCCGCGGAACAGCCTCGTCATTCGCAACATCGGCACCAGCCACTCGGGAAACTACTCCTGCATGGGTGCCAACTCGGAGGGCGTCGGCACCAGCTCCGAGATTAACGTGCACGTGAAACGTAGGTCTCGCAATTTATCACTGAACACTCTGCTATTCATGTAAGCAGTGTTACAGAGCTTTTAACTTCTCGGAGAACGAGGAAGGCGACGCAGATTCGTATAAGGAAGGTCTGCAGGATTGCTGGCCTCCCGAATTACATGTTCCTCGTCGTTCTTCAAGCTGGATATTGATGACACTCGTAAGAGTGGTATACGAAATATCAGCCGTGCATAATATCAATATTTAGAGTAAATGTTTGGTATTTGTCGATCATATCTGTTAATCACAATGAGTTCGGTTTTCGTAGTGCATTTCGTAGTTCGGTTTTCGTAGTGTTGTCAAACCTAACTGTACCAGCCACACCTTCCCTTAGCGCCAATACTACCTTAATATTGTCTAAATCTGCCCGGTTGATTTCACTAAACTCTAGCTTACGCAGTGTTGAACACGTCTTGGTCGCACTAAGGATTCGAGGAGCTGCGGAATTTTTTAAACTTTTAACGGCTGCAAACAGGAATGCATCAACTACATTTTTCTAATGAAGAAAAATGGAAAAAGAAGCGAACTATAAAAATGGGTGATGCTTTTTCAGCCGTCGAATAAACATTCGCCAAGTATTAACGCTGAAAGCCAAATCACATTTTTTATGTGACTATTAAGGATAATCCAGAGTGTTTTGCTTAATGAGGTGACGTACGTACTAAGTAGAAATATTTCCTTCACTGTACCGAATAAGCAGAAAAATGAAGCCATGAATGTTTATATGGAGAAAACCTGGAACGCACAGTACATCGTCAATGAGGTCAGCTATTGGTTTCCCCATTATATATTTTTTCTACCACCGTGCTGTGCCCAGTGTGAGTTTTCAGGTGGCCAATTTATGCATCCTAATAGTGCTACGGCTTTTGTGATAATAAAACAACCGCGCAACTGCGGGCGTTCAAATGTAGCGTTCCAGCATACCAACAAGCCTTACTGAAGATGGCACATTGATCGCTGCCTCGTCATCGTCAGCCGAACAACTCCCACTGCATCAAAAAACTTCACTCATACCTCTCCGACTAACCCGGTCTTACGGCAGCCGCGGTTACCGTCATGCGAATTTTATGAATTGCTGTGTCATATTTTTGTTATTCAGTTGAAAACGGCTGGTTTTTAAATGCACATCAGTAGAACTGATGGTAAATCAGATGTTTGCTGAAATTTACGAAGATGGTAGACATGCTGAAGTACGGTGAAGAACTAGAACAAATATAAATGTGGTTACTTCAGGGTAAGCTCACTTCGATATTTTGCTCAACCGCAGTTTTTAATTTCAGGCAGACCAAAATTTACCCGCAAATAGCTGGTTTTTTAGTCCGTGTAACCTTCACCGTCATCGCTGCCATTTTCGCAGAATTAGGGATAATCATGGCGGGAAAGAAAAAATATTTGTTTCGATTGGCTGGCACAAAAGCGACACTGACGCCGCTGTTTTGTAGAAGAGTACTTTTAGCTTAAGTACTCTAAACCCTTCGGGTTTACGTAGATCACTTGAAATTTTTGGAGCCACTTTGACCAACCACCCGGCGATTGACCTTCTCCCTCCACCTCCCCTAGCCCTCCTTGCAAACCATGACAACTAATCCTGCGCAGATTCGCCCGTGTGCCGAGCCCACCAGCGCGTGGTGTACACGGCTGCCCGCGCCGAAGAAGTGGACGTGTCGTGCGAGGTCGAGGCCCACCCTTCGGCGGTCACCTTCCTCTGGCTCTTCAACTCGAGCCTGCAGAGCCACCAGCTCGACTCGGTCCACTGGAACGGCACCCAGAGCACGGCCCGCTACGCGGCACATACCACTGAGGACTACGGCACGCTGCTATGCTGGGCCCGCAACGAGGTTGGCCGCCAGGAGCAGCCCTGCGTCTTCCTCGTCGTGCCCCAGGGTGAGCGCAGAAGCCGATTGGCCCAAATCGCCGTCGCCGCTGCCGCAATAACGCACGGGACATGGATGACGCTCGCGGTCGTTTTCTCTGTTTCTACCGCTCTTTATCTGGCATTCCCGACCTCTCCGTGCGCCGACGGTAGTCGGCATACCAGAGCTGCTCGGCAACAGCGAGGATGTTCTCCGGTATGTCCTTCTGGGGATCGTTCCTCCGATTGAATGGGAGCGAGGAAAAAAAGGGCAATGTCGGCATTCAGCGAAGAAGATATTGTTTGTTCAACTTGATTTATTCGCCATACTCTGTGCGTGCTTGATTCGCCAAGCTGAGAGGGTAGCCGGACAGATATTGACACGGACATAGAAGGAAAATTATGACGCAAGCACAAATTTGATTCCCACGCTCAAGGTTTTCTTTGCACCTTCGGCAACTTATTTCCCGGTGACTTTTCATCAGTCTACTTGCAAAGAAAGGCACTATTTAGGGTTTTTATAAGGCGCTCGGCTTTTTTACGGTTTTTTCTGCACAGCGTAGAAACAAACTTGAAATAGTCGGGAAACTGTGAGAAAGAGAACTGCACGTGATATCCGGAGCTGGAGGTGCCCACTAAACGCTGGGAATTCCAAATATTCGCGGCAGGAGGGTGTTCTCAGCCCACTGCGCCTGACAGCCCTGCGTTCTCTTTCGGTCGTTAACGCAGAGTCAATAATCCCGCAGCCGCAGTAGCTATATCAGTGTGCTCCAATTACCGAAATCTTATCGTTCTCCGGCTTTTCAAGAGATATCTATATTCAATAAAACTTTGTTGTGGAATGTGAAAATCGTCGTATTCGAGCGTTTGACATTTATTTATTATCATCAAAAGAGCTACTACTGGGGCTAGTTGGAAATACATTCTTGAAGGTATTGGTGATCGCTATCAAAATACGGAGAAGGGACGAACGCACAGGACGAAGCGCTTTCTAAAAGCTGTTTAATCTCTGGAGCAACATGACTATATACACATATTGACGTCATATCATACACAGAAGGAGGAACGCACGCGCTGACAAGAAGGAAGGAGAAGGAAAAAAAATAGGTAAAAACGATCAATACGTGCGCTTACAACATCCGAATTATTTATTATCATCCCGTTATATCAGCGTAGCGAAGTCTATATAAGGACAAAGGCCTCTCCGATATCCTTAGCCCCGTCCTGTGCCTGTTGCGGCGACCTTTTCCTCGCAATCTTCCTATAGTCTTATCCGCCAACCTGACTATCTGCTCTCTTGCATGCTCTTGGAATCCATATCGTTGCCGTTAACTTCCATTAGTTGTCTTGACTTGCCTTGCCGATGCCCATTTATTCTTCTTGATTTCGACTAGCATGTCATTAACCCAGCGCAAAAAATTCCTTAAGGATGAAAGAGCCCTCACTAAGATCACCAATACCTGACAAGAGCTTGGTCTGTTACGTTTCCACAGCTCTGTTTGGCCACATCGCAGCGCTATCACTTTACCTGTCTTCTACCTTCTGGCTTCTAAGAGTTAGTCTTTTATATATTTTTCCACGTGTTCCAGAGGCGAGCATCTGAGTAGGCACTGAGACATATCTGTAATAACTCTCCTACGAAAGTAATAGTCGAAAGGAGCATTGGAAGGTATAATATTTACCCATGTGTCGGCAGAGCTTCCTTTCTAAATGTGAAGCATGTGCGAAGTTTTCACGACCAAGGTCCTTTAAAATACAACTTTCTAGCTAGTTCACACTTCCACCATACATGTAGCTATCAAATGCTAAAAAATCTCCATCTCAACATGTAATTGGGAATTTAAGCCAACTCCATTATTCTCTAGAGAGTCATGAGCAGTTTCGTATGAAGCTCGTTTTCAGAACACGCATCAGCTTTCCTTGAACTCGAGGCTTTCATTACGTGAAACGCCCGATATATGTAACCCTGCAATCGCTTTCTGCCTTCATGCTAATGTGTTTATTTTAACCCCCCCCCCCCCCCCCCCCCCCCGCCCCCAAGCAATGCCTGGCCGTTTCTATAAACTTTTAACTTCCATATCGTGATAGAAAAAAACTCATTTTCAACTTTCCACTTATGCACTTCTCTCTCTAGTACGTACTACTAAAATAGTGAAAATAATGTCATTCTTCTGGCAGCTTCACGCAACACAGAATGCTTTGTGAAAGTTATATCAAGTGATAGTTTGTTTGAAATATTGTTTCACTCGCATTTAAGTCTCGTTACAGGGGCGCTTTCTTATTGAACGCTATGGCTGCGTGTGTTTTGACGCCACTGACAAAACAACACGTTGTATGCAACATGACTACCACCTCCATAAAGTGTTGGAAACATTGCCCGTCCTGACACCGGTAGTCGGTGAAATATAACAGCTCGTATAGAACCCACTTTATGTTTAAAGTTTTCTTTCTGAGTTACATACAAATATATATTTCTATGCAACTCAGGAACGAAAGAGAAAATATTTCACAAAAAGAACGTTCCACCAATAGAGCCATAGGAGAACGAAAGCACGCTGCATCACGACTGCTGCGCGAGCCTATTGCAGGAGCGTATCATGCGGGGAATTGTTTCTTAATGGCCTATCCTAATTGGCGTTCCGGAGCAACGTTCTCAATCCCCTAAGGAGCATAAAATCCACCGCAGCATCAGGAAATCCAAATCAACGGCGTATTCCTGGCTGTACGAGGCAAAGCGGCACGATCCGCCTCAGAGAGAGTCCCTCCTGACGCACTATCCAAACGGAGGGCCTGCATCTAAGACTTCCAACGAAAACAGTTTCATTTTGCAAAGCAATAAAGACGGGGTCCAGATCGCCGATTGGAATACGCCGTTAGACGCCGTTTCATTTTAACCCTTTGATGCGCCATTTTTGTTTCCTTCGAAATTAAATATTTTTACGCCTAATTATTACATTTAGATCTTTAGAAAGATTATTCGGTAGTTTTACAACACAAAATACTAGCGGTTGATTTTCTTCAGGGATGTGTAAAATTTTGCATAATGTGTCATAATTCATGAATATACCATCGAAATTCCCCGAGTCGTAAAGTAGTCATCTGAAGCAGCGTGGAATTATTTAACATTTACAAGGTCCACATTCCGCTTGAAATCACAGAAAAAATCATTGTATTACCGGTGGGAAATTACGTCTGGACAGAAATGGCGGACGATGTGAGACCCCGCTCAATCTATTTACTGCGTTCACTACATGGAGACATGAAGATGGAGGATGTAAAATTCACCTGAAAGACACAAAAAAATCAATGCTGCGTGCAGCACACTCCAAAAAACACTGCGAGTTTGCCACGTACAAAATTCTGTGCATGGCGCGTCCAGGGGTTAAGCAAGAAATTGGTAGAGATTTAACGTAATTAAACCGAGTAGACGTGCGAAAGAAGGTGTTCATTCTTCATTTAGAAGGTGCACTTAAGATCCGCCTTAAGGGTTTAACGTGATATCTAGTGGATTGATGTTCACATATGCAAAATTGATCCTTGTCTGCTTAACGTTCATAGATGGCGGCCTGTACGCATGCCACTAACAGCGCAGTGGCGCAGTGGTTAAGAGATGTACCACTGCAGTGTCAGGTAGCTGTTGATATAACAGCCACCGCTAGAGATTGTGTGACTATTTTGCTCTTCCCGAGCAACCTCTGGCGCAGCTGGAGCAACGCTCCACCGAGCCTGCCCGAGCTTACCCGAGAAACTCGGGTGAGCTAGGCTGGTAACTTGGGTTGCTAGACAACGGCACAAGATCATACGTACAGGCGCCCACAGACTTAACACGAAAGGCGGAGCGCGTGGCTTGGACTGCCGTCAGCGCCGCGAAGCGATAGCCATCGGGTGCGAGATGATGCTCACGGTATGTTCACGGCGGCTAACGACAGTCGGTGCGCAGCTCGCTTTCACTGGTTTTTCGCCTGTGGCCGGTCGCTGCGTAGACAGCGCTCTCGAAGGGGGCGTGCCCCGGCATTTTGCTATCGGATGCCGCTTACCCCCAACTATCAGCTACTGCAGTTTGGAATATTTTTTAGTTTTTTACTTCTGCTGCACTGTCTCTTTCGGGCAATCCTTGTAGGTTATGTTTAGAAAATGACTCTCATGCATGCCATATGTCACTGGACGCCTGAATCTAGATGGATGGTATATGGACTGTATAGTCGCGGAGTGGTACGGGCTATGAGAGGCGTCGTAGTACAAAGGTCTTGATTGATTTAAGCCACCTGGGGTTCTTCAACGTCATCTGAAATCGCGCGGTGGACGGGCGAGACGGGAAGACGTCATGTAGAGATGTTGCCCGCATACGGAATTCGTTGCCTGGAGTTTCGGCATGTATTGGTGAACTACGCACGCCGCAAGGCCCGAAATTTATCCTGTTACATCGGCAGCCTGTGGGCCAAACTCGCAAGGCGCGCGAGCAGCGGCAGCTAAGCGCGCAATTTCGGTATCCCGCGATAAGAAAACTGTCACGCGTTTCACGGGCGTGCGAGGCCGCATCCGATAGCAAAATGCTGTGACGACCCCACATAATGCGCAGGTCCACACGGGACGGAGAGGCAAGAAGACACCGCATGGCTCAGTTTAAACAAAGTGATGTATTCAATAATTACACATTGTACATCAGAGGCTGGGGCGTCCGAGCTTACGTGGCGACGCCTTCATGGGGGCGATGGAGGGGCTCCGGAGTTGCGATCCGTCGGTGGCTGGCAGAAACCGCGCGCAGTCCGGCTTCGGCGCTCAAGGACCCTTTTTTGTGTACGATGTCGTCCTCCGCGTCCTTTTCGTCTGCCCTGGCCAGCTATATGTGCTCCGCCGGCCACGCCCGATCTCCTGTCCTCCAGGCTGGATTGTCTCCTTCTTCCTCCTTTCCACGGCGGCGCCTGCGGCACCCCCGACCTCCCTCGTTGGAATGTCGTTGGTCTCCCGTCGGCAGCTTTCTTCTCTTGTCGGGTTGTCAGCCTCTCCTGTGTCCTTGTACGGCCAGGCAGCCTAATTGGGCTGGCTTTCCCTCCCGCCGGCGTCTTTGTACCATTGTACCCCTTCAGTGGCTTTGCCGATGCTGGGGGCTCCGTCTACGCGGCGCCGCCGAACGCGGACCGTTTAAGGGGAGACAAGGGAGTAGGACGGTTGAGCACAGAGAAGATTCCGTCGAAGATATGGGCCCTGGTAGCTCACGCACGGAACGTCACACTCGCTTATCCTCCAGAAGAATGTTCTCCGAACATTTGAGTCCTTGCAGCTCCCCTTCTTTTTCTGAATCGCCTCGCACAGTGCGTCCGACAAAACACTTTTCGCTGCACACAACACCACTGCACAGCACCATATGCCTCAGCTGTCATAACTGGCGTCTCCAGGGGCAGCACTGATCTTCTTTCACAGATAAACATGAAACTCGGCACCCAAGCCTCTCCTTGCTAGTCCAAACTGGAGGAAATAAATTTACCACAGTTACAAAGGAGCTCCCACTTCCAGCACAATCACGGCACAGACAAAAAAAAAATAACGAAAGGAAGTCGGGCATGTTCTGCATCCTGTAAAAGTGTTACTTAATGACAGAAAGGCTTAACTAGCAACTCCGATATCTTAACACATAAGCATATAGCAATGTTGTGAGCTGCAGCATTACACAGTCTTAACCAGTCCCCAACTCCGCTCTGTTTACGCCATTAGTCCGACTTAGCTTTCCGATTTCGAAGCGGATATCGGCGTTCATGAGTCGTACCAAGTAATTCTGTGACCCCTTGTCTGCTTTGAGACTCGCGAGGGCTCGTGGCAGGAGCCTCTCTTGGAGTTATCTGCGCGGCAACATCGCGCGCTTCTT
The DNA here is from genome assembly GCF_055824585.1 of Amblyomma mixtum. Lineage (NCBI taxonomy): Eukaryota > Metazoa > Arthropoda > Arachnida > Ixodida > Ixodidae > Amblyomma > Amblyomma mixtum. The sequence continues at coordinate 131,680,537 of NC_143016.1, read as the reverse complement.
CCTCCAGCAATTCATGAAGTAAATCCGGTGGCATTCCTGCCGTAACCTCTGGCGCTTGCCGAACAAATGCAGGAGAGGGCGTTTCTTGCGAACTATCTGCGCGCTCCGCTTCACTTCGGTCCCCATCAAAATCCGCGCTTTCCTCCTCCTCATTTCGTGAATACTGAACCGGTGCCGACTTGAGGCGATTTGCGTGTATCCTTATCAAGCGGCGGTTCACGTCTCGGACCCTGAAGTTTACCGGAGAAAGCTTCTCGACAACCTCGCACGGTCCTCTCCACCTCGTCTGGAACTTACGAGCCAACCCAATCTGTCTTTGGCAGTTTTCGATGTACACGCTGTCCCCCACATCAAACGGCGCGTCTCTAGCACCGCGATCGTGCACCTCCTTCCTGCGCTTCGCCGCTTTCTTTAAGGCCTCCTTTGCGATGTCCCTCGCCACTTGCACGCGCGATTCTAGCTCAACCTTATAGTCGTCCAGTGAAGCGTATGGGACACGACGGGGGCCCTCTGGCACTTCACTAGGCTGGTCCGGGTCTTGGCCGTAGAGAAGAAAGAATGGCGATTCGCCCGTGGTCTCGTGTGCTGCGGAATTGTAGGCAAACATTGCATACGGGAGCCACAAGTCCCAGTCCCGCTGGTCGCGCGAAACAAAATGCGACAGGAACCCGGCCACGGTTTGGTTCAGTCGCTCCACCGCGCCGTTGCAAGCCGGATGGTACGGTGTTGTCTGCTTCTTAGTGATCTTAAGCAGCTCGCAAACTCTCATTAGCTGCGACACGAAGTTCGTTCCCCGATCTGTCAAGAGTTGCCTCGGAGATCCATGTCGGAGCACGACCTGTTCGACAAATGCTCTTGCAACCGTGTCTGCTTTCTGATCTGGGAGTGCTACCGCTTCCGCGTATTTTGAAAGGTGATCGACAAATACTAAAATGTACCTGTTTCCAGCAGTGGTCGTGGGCAATGGGCCCATTATATCCATACCTGTCCGCTCGAAAGGAGCCGAAACCTCAGGGAACGGCTGAATTGGTGCTGGCCTGCGTCCCTTGGGTGTTTTTCTTTCGAGACAGGAATGACACTTCGCACAGTAGTCTCTAACATCCTGTCGCATGCCACTCCAAAAGTACAAAGGCTCGACGCGCCTGCGTGTCTTCGCTACGCCAAAATGACCGGCGCACGGCGCATCGTGGAACGCGCGAAGAACCCTTTCTGTCCACGACCGAGGTATGACGACTCTCTCCCAAGCGGTTTTCTCTGGTCTCCCTTTCCTGGTTGGCCTCGTGCGCCGACACAGGGTGCCGTCTTTGCCAATGAAATAACCTAGCTGTTCGGGGTGAGATGGTGCGCCCTCTAAGCTTTCGATTATTCGCTTCAGGTCAGGATCTTTGCACTGCTCTGTGCGTAATTCGGCGGGGTTGACTACGGGGACAAACTCATCTATAGCTGACACGGCAGCTGTACGGCTGAGCGCATCAGCATTCAGATGTGTCTTTCCTGACTTGTGCTCCACCTCAAAGCAGTATTCCTGCAGCTGTAGATTCCATCTAGCGAGTCGCGAGCTAGGGTCCCTGACACTCATCACCCATTTCAGAGGATGGCAGTCTGTGACTAGCTTAAATGGGCGGCCGTAAAGGTAGCATCTGAAGTGCTTTACTGCCCAGACAACGGCGAGGCACTCCCTTTCTGTAGCTCCGTACTTCTGCTCTGTGGGGCTCAGCTGTCGGCTAGCAAAAACCTCGGGATGTTCTTTGCCCTCGATAACCTGAGATAACACAGCACCAACTGCAAACTTTGACGCATCTGTGGCCAAAACGAAGGGCAAATTAAAATCCGGGTGGCGCAACAGCGGTGCACTCATTAGCTTCCTCTTCAGGGCCCCAAAAGCATCCTCCTCGTTTTTGCACCAGCGAAAGGCGACATTTTTGGCTGTTAAGGCAGTGAGCGGCTTAGCGAGCTTGGCGAACTCCTCTATGTGCCTTTGGTAGTAACCGATCAGGCCGAGAAACTGCCGGACCTGGCGGACACTAGTCGGGGATGAAAAATCCGAGACACACCTTAGTTTCTCAGGGTCCGGTCGCACGCCATCAGCTGAAACAACGTGCCCGAGGTATTTCACCTCGTTTTTGAGGAATTGGCACTTAGAAGGCTTCAGCTTGAGACCAGCTCCTCTTAGTCGCACCAAAACCTGCTCAATATCGCGCAAGTTGTTCTCAAAACTTTCACTGTATATGATTATGTCATCCATATACACGAAGCACAGCTTCCCCAGAAGACCCGCCAGGATAACATCAGCGGTTCTCTGCCAGACAGCAGGGCTGTTGATCAGACCCATCGGCATTCTTTTCCATTCATAGTGCCCTGAGGGCGTGTTGAATGCCGTTTTCTCAGCATCTGCCGGATCCATTGCTATCTGCCAGAATCCCGCCGCCATGTCCACTACCGTGAAGTACCTGGCAGAGCCCAGCTGAGAAAGCGTCTCCTGTATATTGCGAATGGGGTATGGATCGATGCGAGTTACGGCATTTAATCTGCGGTAGTCCACCACCAATCGATACGAGCCATCTGGCTTTTCCACCAATAGTGCCGGTGCTCCCCATGGTGATTTTGAGTGTTCGACAATGCCGCGATCAATAAGGTCCTGCACCTGCCGCTCCATCTCCTCACGTTGGGAGTAAGGAATCCTGTACGCACGTTGGTAAACGGGCGATGAAGTGCCGGTTTCTATCCTGTGCTTTATAACGCCACAGCAGCCCAAATCCAGGTTGGACGCGGCGAATACCTCTGAGTAGTCGTTCAGCAAACCAGCCAGAGCCTCCCTCTCCCTGGATTTTACGTGGGAAAGATCGAACAACGCATTTGGAGGAGCCGAAGGACTAGCATGCTCTACAGTTGCGAGTACCGTATCGGTGGGCTCATGTTTCTCTATCGCAGAGGTGAAGAAAGCCAATGTTTTGTTCTTGGGAAGGCTCAGTGGCTGCTGGCTACAGTTAACCACCCGTAGAGGCACTCTGTGGACGTCATTAACAGTCACGAGGCACGCGGCTGCCTTCAGGCCATTACTAAGAGAGTCGACCGGTTCAAGCACTCCCACGGCGCCGCTCTCTACATCTGCAGGCACATAAGCGTACAAAATGTGCTCCGACCACGGAAGGACGACCGCCTCATCGACCAGCTTCACGGCAACCCGCGAATATACCTTCTCTAATGATCCCACTGTTTGACGTGTGTCAATATCGGTACTGCGAATCTCAGCCCTGCTCCTGTTCAAAAACGGAACTTTTGAGCCCCCCGCATTAAGTTCTTCCTCAGAGAATGAGACTACTACCTTCCCTTTTCTCAAAAAATCCTGCCCTAATGTACCTGACACTCCGTTTGGCAGAGACACCGTGTCCGGGCATACGTAGCAGGGGTGCTCCAATGCAATTCCGCCGAGAGTGAAGTGTAACCGGTAGAGCCCACTTATGCCAAGAGGATCCCCCGTTATGCCTACAAATTTGGTTGCCATACCACCAGACGCTTCCAACACCTCGCGATCCCCTCTCCTTCGAAGCGTGTTAAAGCTGCTTTCCTTAAGCAAGGTCACCTTTGACCCCGTGTCTATCAACAATTCCATGCAACAACCATTTAACTTGCAACGCACAACAGGGCATGCCTCGTCGGCCACACAAACCACCACCACCTCATTACCCACTGCTCCCTCCCCACGCTCATCGGGATGGGGAGGACAACCTAGTTTTTTGTCCCTGTATCTGGGGCCTCGCTGTAGGCTTGCTTTGGGCGTGTCTCGCCTGCTTCTCTTTGTGGCTCCCCACGGCGCACGTTTGGGCAGAACCTTGCGATGTGTCCGCGACCCTGGCACGCAAAGCACACGATTTCTTCAAAATCTCGCATACCGCGCCTGTAGCTTTGTGGCGGTCTCCGGTTTCCAGCGAATGGGCGCCGTTGAGCGCCCGCTTCAACCTGGCGTTCCACATGCTGAGATAGCAGCTGCTCTAAGCGATCTAACCGCTCTGTCAAGAGAGCAACCTCAGGGTTGGGCACCGCTCTCTCTATGACGCGAACTCTCGCTGCGGCCGCCGTTAGCGCCTCATTTCGTTCCTCATCCAATGCGGCCGCCACGGCTTGGTCGAAATTGCAAGGCTTGCGCGAGAGCACGAACCGGCGCACGGGGTCTTGCAGACCAGCCACAAAGAAAGCGGTCATTTCCTCTTTAAGTATATCCTCCGCATATTTCTTCTTTAGCTGGTCTCCTTCCTCCTCCCTACTCAACGTATCGCGCGCTAGGCGCTGAAGCCGCGACGCAAACGTTCGCACGTCCTCCCCTACCATCTGTCCGGCGTCACGGAACCTCTGTACCCGCACATGACGTGGTTCAGTGTCGAAATGCTCGAACGCGAGCGTCTTAAATTCCGCAAATGATTTTGTGGATTTTACTTTTTCGTCTCGCCATGCAAAATCATGAGCAGCTCCTGCCATCTTACACCTCGCCATTCCCAGCATTTGAGCATCGGACCATCCCCCCATTTTCCCAATCTCTTCTAGCATGGAAAAGAAATCGCAGATTGGAACCCCTGTCTTGTCTCCCGTAAACGTCGGAATGACGCTTCCTAATGCCAGCATGCTTACTCCGAGCGACGGCTGTGGAGTGGGAGCTCCGTACAGACATTTTTTTCCGCTCCAGCTTTCCGGTGCCTCTAGCCTCTCAAATGGGGGTCAAAGTCCCACAATCAGTCCCGTGATTCCCCTTTCATTACAATTTTGAAGTCATGAATGTCGCAGCATTCAGAGGACATTTGCTTTTGAGACCCCACTTCTGACACCAGTGTGACGACCCCACATAATGCGCAGGTCCACACGGGATGGAGAGGCAAGAAGACACCGTATGGCTCAGTTTAAACAAAGTGATGTATTCAATAATTACACATTGTACATCAGAGGCTGGGGCGTCCGAGCTTACGTGGCGACGCCTTCATGGGGGCGATGGAGGGGCTCCGGAGTTGTGATCCGTCGGTGGCTGGCAGAAACCGCGCGCCGTCCGGCTTCGGCGCTCAAGGACCCTTTTTTGTGTACGATGTCGTCCTCCGCGTCATTTTCGTCTGCCCTGGCCAGCTATATGTGCTCCGCCGGCCACGCCCGATCTCCTGTCCTCCAGGCTGGATTGTTTCCTTCTTCCTCCTTTCCACGGCGGCGCCTGCGGCACCCCCGACCTCCCTCGTTGGAATGTCGTTTGTCTCCCGTCGGCAGCTTTCTTCTCTTGTCGGGTTGTCAGCCTCTCCTGTGTCCTTGTACGGCCAGGCAGCCTAATTGGGCTGGCTTTCCCTCCCGCCGGCGTCTTTGTACCATTGCACCCCTTCAGTGGATTTGCCGCCGCTGGGGGCTCCGTCTACGCGGCGCCGCCGAACGCGGACCGTTTAAGGGGAGACAAGGGAGTAGGACGGTTGAGCACAGAGAAGATTCCGCCGAAGATATGGGTCCTGGTAGCTCACGCACGGAACGTCACAATGCGGAGGCACGCCCCCTTCGAGAGCGCTGTCTACGCGGCGACCGGCCGCAGGCGAAAAAGCAGTGAAAGCGAGCTGCGCACCGCCTGTCGTTAGCCGCCGTAAACACACCGTGAGCATTATCTCGCACCCGATGGCTATCGCTTCGCGGCGCTGACGGCAGTCCAAGCCACGCGCTCCGTCTTTCGTGTTAAGTCTGTGGGCGCCTGTACGTACGTATGGTGACAAGAGTCATAGTCGGTGTTGGTGAGAGTAAGAGTTCACTTTCGAATTTGAAGCATGCTTAACATAAAGAGTATACAAAGCGGTAGAATCACTTCGAACGCTCCTCGGGGATGTAGAGGTAGTGTGCCCTGCTCGCGACCCAAATGACAGTGCTTCAATTCCGCTTGAACGCTTTTTTTTTTCGGCGCAACTGTTTTTCTTTCTACGTCACCACTCACTGGAGCAATGGCGCTTTTTCCTGACACGTACGGACAAGGCCAAGGCTGGCTTTCCTCTAGAACGGAGCCTTTAATACTATCAAATTACCAAAACACACCATGAGCTTTCAACTTTCTGGCGAAAAGGCAAAAACTTAGTTTTTACACGGACCTCTGGCTGTCGGTGGTTGTACAAAAGAACCAGAGTAAATAGCAGTTTTCACTGAAGTACAGGGTGTGCGGCGTGTAATGAAGCAACGAACACGTCTGCCAGTAATGAAATTCATAAAATTTGGAAGTTCCTACAGCACAGAAAGTATTTAGAAAGGACATTGACAGCTTCTTTAATGCGCAGGTCATTTGAAACCGCACATCAACTTCATGAGCGACCCGTACTGAACGGCCGCGAACTCCTGAGGGCGCTGAGCAGTAACGATGTACACGAAAGCGCGGAGCAATCGTTGCAGATAAGCGCATTTAAACCAATGGGCGCCGCACGCAAAGTGCTTGCAAATAACTAAAAGAAGATTTTTGAAGGAAAATCTACCTAGGCTTAAGAGTGAATAGCGCAGCAACCTGCTGTGGGTTTATGACATCGATGTCCAACTACGACGAAGGCAGGCTGCCGTTTTGGAAAAACCCCTCATGCGTGTGGGGGAAGACTCACGATGTCATAAGAATGGTCCACGCTATTACGTTCAGGGCCACTTTCTTTTTGTATTTGCCGTCTTTCTGTTGAATCGCATCCAACTTAGTTTGGCGACATCTGTCTTGGCGAAAGAGATTGAAGATTATTTGAAATTCGTTTTCTTTAAAAATCTATTCTTTTGCCCTTTATCGCTATTTTAATGCTATCGGCAGCGAAAATCCCACTTGTTGCTGAAAAAAATATGGAGGATAAAGATGAAACTCTCCTTTGCCAGCACTTGTTACAAACTTGCGGGGTACGGGCGAGAACGGCTCCTCCGTGACCACCGCTTTGAAGTGTGTGATGGTGCAGAGTGTAGCCTCAGGGATACGAGTAGAAAAACTGGCTTGATCACTCCGCATTTCGTTTGCCAAATGATGGTGATGGCGATGCTTGTATCTAATTTTTTGTTATTCGATCTAGCCTATAGCATAAATTATCAGTTTTCGTGCAAAATAGCTTTTTTTTATTAACATGCAGTTAGCTATCGACAAGGCCAAATCCAATTCAGTTCCAAAGTTCCCTCAAAAGTTTTTCTTTCAAATTTTATAGCGTTTAAGTCAGTAGCGCAATAGTAATTTATTTACTGTTATGTCGTTCTTCTCATTCTGAAAGCAGCCCATGGAAACAGGAATTTGCCTATATTGTCCACATTTCAATTCGTTACATCTGTGGTCCATCGTAAGAACGCTGAATTTAAAATTTCTCCTTTGAATCTTAGGCACATATGAAGCTTCCCGAGAAAACGCGTCTTTTTTTCGGGAGCATAAGCATCTTATCCGATGAGAGAAATCCTTTTTCATATTCCTCTTCTCTGGTGCTGCACACGGAATATTACGCAAAGGGAACGTAGGGAAAGACTGTCCCTGATTTAGAACGTCCCGTTTTACAAACGCCGTAAAGCGATGCTGGATCTTACGACTTCAAAGGTATGAAATATCGAGGCTTCCCGCCGACGGTACCTTCTTGCGAATTCCTAGCGTGCTCGGTTCGAGCCTTTGAACCCTGCAAATCTTCGCCGGTGGCTGAATGTCTGTTGAGAAAGACTCAATACCGTCGCTGCTGAATTCGCATGCAGCAGAGAAGGCAGCTATCGAAGGTTCTAGTCGCTTATCTAGTTTTCCCTCCTTTGTTTCTAGCCATCGCGCATTGCATCGATCTCTGGATTCCGCTTGACAAAAGGGCAGGCTGCGCCCCTTAGCGTGTATAAATGCGGGCGGTTTCGGTGAAATATGACCCGGCGGCAGAATGAAATATCGTGGCCGAGCTAGTTGGTAAAGCGTTCGCTCTAGGGAACTTTCGCTGGGTATTTATCTTCCAGCAGGCGGTTACGCGACGTATCTTGGACCGCACCCGTTACTGCCAAGAATGGGTTGCAGAAAACTCCCGGTTGGTGAAAAATGCTGCGGCGCATACCTTATTCTTAGTTCAGCTAGCTCTTACAAGTCCAATAACTGACTTCTTTTTGTCTGTCTGCGCGTAGAGAGGTGGGAGGGGGGGGGGGGGGGGGGGAGGTCAAAAAGATACAAGGTTCACACTTGTCTCCATATTCTTTGGAAACACAGTCGCACACGATATTGAAAAGAATTTGGCCTGATATGAAAGGTAAAATTTGTGCTTTGCGCTGTTCACAGTTTATGCATCTCGGACAAATATGACTGAAAAATTAATCTGGAATTTATACACAGAAAGTTGTAACAGAAAGGACGCTGACTTACGCCGACTTACTTCTGACTTACATTGGAATTCACACATAGATAATACATATTCCAAGGCCTCAAAAGCACTGTGCAGCCTCAGACGAAATATGCGTAGTGCAACCCCTTCAATAAAATGTCTGGTTCTAAAGAGCTTAATAAGGCCCATTCTTGAATATATAAAAGGGCGGAGGAATGCAGAGCCTAAGGGTAGTTGCACAGCAGAATGCAGAGCTCTATGCTAAAGCAAAGCTATAACAGCTGTCGCTGGTTCATGCGCTACGTAGGTGGGTAAGGCTAGCTCTGCATTTTCTTTCTCCAGCGCAATGTATAAGCATGACCCATGACCGCTTTAAGCGTTCTGCCCGTTGCCCTGTTTCAGTGGTTCCCCTCTGCTCAATGTCGCGCGTTAGATCCAAAATTGAGTGAGTGTATTTTTAATACAGGAGACCAAAATTGACGTAAACAGAGTTTCTAGAGTACAGTCTGCGTCACCCTTGCGTGGAGCGCTCCATGGCGTCTTCCTCTGCATGAAAGTGTACACTTTCTCGTAGCGTCTAGCGTTTAAACGTTACGCGGGCGCAGAAGTAGAGCCACACGAACCTGCAAGCAAGGCGGGCACAAGCACTTTCCCCGCAAACCATGGACTCCTTTTTAATTGCAGTTTTGACTGCGTGGAGCAGACTGCTCGAGCGCTGCACACAAGGGTGACGTAGACTGCACGTTAAAACATCCCATGTGATCCAAATATTTCTCGACCTTGCACTAAAGCATACCACGAATCCCATTGTTGTTTCGGCACAATAAATAAATGAAGCAAGCAAGCAGGCAAGCAAGGCACAGGCAGGCACAGGGAGGCACAGGCAGGCAGCCGCCAAGCAAACAGGCAGCCATGCAGGCAGCCAAGCCGTATAAAAAAAGCCAAAGAAGCCATATAAAAATAGCGGGACCATTTCCATTTCCTGGGCATTTCCTTCTTTGTCCCTGCTCTAGTTTTCACCGTCTTCAGAATACTTTGCATATATGAACCAAGTAGCCCGAACTAAAGCATTGCTTGAGACTAATTTCATGTCAGGGCAAAGTTTTATACAGCAGTCTTTTTGCAAGAGGCCGCGTCTGAAATTCTCCACACTTAGGCGAGCGCTAATACAGGAACAATGACTAACACTCGGCAGTGGAAACATGTCTTGTGCCCAGCTCGCGAGACGCGCGGTATAAGAGGATTGAAAATGGCTACGGCAGCGGGCGCTGACACTGTCTGGTTATGTAGCTCGAATGAGGTGAGTAGCCTCGACCGAAACGGTCATTTTCAGCCTGCGTAGTGAGGGAGGATGGGAGGATCGGGCTGTGTTTTCAAACGGCAGCTCGTTCCATCGTCGTCTCCTTTCTTTGACGCTGGCAAGAACTGATTTCAAAACAACAATGTGTCTAGCTCATTTAAAATTCCCTTTGAACTGCTGCACGTGCGTTGGAGACGCGTTGAGCACTGTAGATAGGAAAGGTAAAGGCAATAGCCAAGGGCTTGCTGGATCACTAAGTAAGCTAATGGTTTAAAATTTACAGGGGCTCTTTGGCTCTCACTAACTCAAGTAAACTTACCTTGCTGTTTGCATGGTATTCTACAGCAGTTTCGCTCGCACCAGGATAATGCGTTTTCAGACTGCCACGAGACGAAAGTCACTGTGGACCACTTTAGTGCCGCAATGAAAAAAAGAAATTAATAACTAGACCTCAGCACATCTACTGCTAACCGTTTACTGGCTAGTACGCTTATAAATGGCTTGAAAAAATTAATCTAAAAATCACCTGCGTTATCAAGAGCAGTCTCGTTAGTTAAAAAAATAGGAGTTTTTTTGGGGGGAAGTTACGTCATCTTGATGCCTTAGTCGGTTTGTCAGTGTTAATCAAAATTTATTTGTGGGGTGTTGGCGTCGCCATTAACATACACAAACATAAGGGGCGTATGTTTGAGCATTCTGTATCCATGATCTTTCTTCGTGCTATGAGGTGCTGGTCAATATCCCGTCGGAAACATAAATAATATTTTAAGAGGCACGATTTGTTAAATGCATATGAGGAAGAATATGTATTTAAATCGAATGCCAAGCAGCCAACCTGCAAGACTGCTCGGAGCATTTGATCGTTACATGATACTTGAAAAGAAGAATACGTGAGTGCAAAGTTGGTACCCTCTGCTTTCCAACGAGTCTTGAGGCGGATATATTACGCATTCTTAAACACACCGCGCCAAGATTCGTGCATTGCAAAGTATGCGCGGGGTCTGAGAAGGTTATGTTTTCCAGCCGCCAGGTAATCCGTCAAAATCCTTCGTTGTTCCCTCTGCCTCTGCGCCTGACGCTCTTCCCTTGGATGCTGCGCAGGGACCAGGCTGCAGCTGTCGGACGAGACGCTACTGACAATGCTCATATCGGCGGTCACGGTCCTCTTCCTGCTTCCGCTGTGCATCATCATTGCGCTCAGGCTGCGCAATAAGAGGAACTACGAAGAAGGTAGGATACGCACGCGCGCCTCTGCGCACTCATTCTGTATACGTTGACTTGGCCCGATAGTACCGTAATGCACTGGCTGATCTCATGAGTCCCTTATTTGCTAGAAGCAGTAAATCATGCGGAATAAGCGAAAGTTGGCTAACGCTTACTGTAGCGTTAAAAGCTAAGAGCACACTGGAAGCAGTAGAAGCATGAGCAGTGGAAATGGAAATAGAAACGCTCAATACGTGCTCAAAGGCCGCTTTCATCTTTACGTTCCCGCCCGAGTTCTAAAGGCACAAAACATATGTTCTGCGTCCATCAGAAAACAGACTACATAACAGGGGACTTCTCGACCATACTTGAGGAGCAGTATGGCGATTCCATACTAATAGACTGTTCGCTTCCGCGTAGCTTTGACTTGTACGGTACACCCGACGGCTGTGCGGCAGCATATGCATTTCCTGGGCAACCATATTTTTTCATGCGCCAAATGAACTTTAAACTCAAAGTGGTGTTGTAAATAACGGACTCTTTGTAATTAGCCTGCAACCTAGCCAAATTGAGAAAGGGCGAAAATGTCGGGGAGTGTTCGTTACCTAGTTAGCATCCAGTGGTAATGCGCCCCTTTTAAAAATGGTCTATTGACCATTTTTAAAAGGGTCTTTATTGCCTTCCAATAGATATTTATTTTTGTCTGTTCATAGTCTATACACTGTCTATAAAGAAAAGTCTGCTAAAAGTTTATGGTCATTATCTATAGATTGTCTGTAGACTGCCTAACGGATTTGTATTACCTGAAGACTATTCTGTAGGATTTCTCAATACACGCTCCATAGACTTTATCGACAGAAGTCTGTGGACAGTCTTCAGACTCACTAAAGAATTTTTTGTAAGGAACGAGCGGATAAATGGTGAGCGGAGCGGTTCCCACTTCTAAAAGCATCACCGTTTCGCATGGAGTGCCGGCTTCTCATGATCACGTCACAAGTCCTGGGTTGACGTGATCACCGTAGGTTTATGAAAGCCAAGGTGGAATATCAGTGGTATTTTTTCCCACTGAAATATAAGTGAAATTCCGCGTTGAAATAGTAAAGGATGATGCTCACCACGTCAGAAATAAAAGTGGTATAGCTGTTTGCCCTCAACTGGATAAAGCTCTGAAGATTCACTGACAACCAAAGGACACCCAGTGAATCTTTTCATACACTTGCATCCACTTGAATCCTTACTGTTCCATCACCCCTGGGACGATGAAAAGAATAGACAGAGGACAGAACTGATTGACATGTATGTTAAATTCCTGTTGTCATTGCTGTATCTTTCTCCGGCCACCTCTTACACAGTAATTTGTTAATAAATAAAACAAGGAAGTAACCTATATTAGCTACTAATATAAAAAAAGCCGCGACAGACATGATGCGTTGGTAGATTTAACGATTTAGCCATAATTAAAAACCGAAATAGGAGAACTATTTTATTAACTAAAAAAACAGCTGAAAATTCTCGCTTAGTCTCAGAACCGGGTTCGGTTCAATAGTTGCCATTTACTACAAGTTTTTTTTAATAGTTTAAAGCGCCGCAAGCGTCTCCTCAACAAATGAAATTGTTGAGTCTCTGAGCATCAGCGCCGACTTGAGTGTTCACAAATAAGTTAGTTCCAAGAATTATTGGCAGGCTTTATTTCCAATTTCGCGCTATACTTAGTGCACTCCAAGATTAGTTTCTAAAAAAGGCATTTTATTTTGAGAAATCATAAGCAAACACCTTAATATCAAAGGTGACGACACGCGCATAAATGCAGATTAAGAAACGCAGATCCTCTGAAAGCGTGTGTTTTAACAAACAATGGCTTTCTAGGTCGCAGCCTGAACTAACCCAACATAGTGGCGTCTTATCGCTTGCCATTTTGGGCCAATTATTTTCGTTTAATTTTTTTACTCCATGCCAAGAAATGAAAGTTCACTCGTTTTTAGAATTGCTCATCCTTTTTCTATCCTGCTGCTGGTTGGACTATTACCTGGTCCATATCCATTCCTCCGCCTTGAGTGCTCATCATTTACCCAAGGAGGCGTCGTCCAGCGTCTTCAAAATCCGAAATCCGGCAGCTTTCGCGCATGTCATTGTTTAATCTTTCAATGTTTTATTTCATAACTTATCGCGGTCGCACCTAAAGAAGAACTGACAGTTTAGCCTCCAGCGCACTGCCACTGTTGCGATATCATACTGCAATCCATTATTGTAGGTGCCTGCCTGCGTTTGTGTCCCTTCATTTATCTCTGTTACGAGGCTCCTGAAAAACCTACGCGCCGTGTTTCAAGCCGAACTTCACCACCTCTCCTAGTGTTACAAAACGGAGCACAGTTCGCAGCAACAGGCTTCCCCGAAGTGCCACAAGGATTTTAAATTTAATGCAAGAAGACGACCAGCGCTCATGTTTGTTTTAAGCGCGGGCAACTGAAATGCAGGCAGGCTATTGAATGAAGGAAGTAAAATACGGTAGTAGAAGATCAAAGACCAGAGAAAATAACAGCGATAATTTTCCGGGAATTATACGAAGAGCGCCCGGCGCGAGAAATTCTTGAACCAACTTTTAAACGCGTGAAGAGGAGAACGCCAGCCGAGGCGGCCTCTGGCGGCCAGCTTTGCACATACCAGTGGCGGCGCTTCGTCTGCTGCCGAAATATAATTTGTCCGGGCCCACCACCGCTCATTTCTCTTAGCAAGAGGCACCGCATACAAACTAACTCTGCGCATAAAAGATCTCTCTCTCTCTTTACCCGGTCAGTTGGGCGTTGCTCTTTCGCGCAATTATAACTCTTTTACGGGTTTCCTCGCCAAACTCGCCGTGCTCGCCACTCTTGGCGGTCGAGCGAAAAGCCGCTCTAATGTCGTCCTTTTTTTGTGAGTGTGTGCATTGAAGGAAGGAAGCCGCATCCAATTCAATTACCACGAAGCCGACGAGGAAGTGCGACACATGCGTGCGCGTTGGTTAAGCCTGTTGTCCTTTTTATCTCTCAAAGTCTGCGTTGGTGCCCCAGTTCTCAAAGCCACGCTCTCTGGCGGTCTAATCCGCCAACGCCCACGCGGCGGCTGGCCTTTCTCTTCCCGGCATTCCTTCCATGTTCTCCCTCTCTCTCTCTGCTCTGCGTCTTTCGCCACTACGTGACAAACCTTGTTTTCTCTTATGCATCTCGGTTTAGTCTGTCTCATTTTCTTTTAGTGTACTGTTTGGTGGTTGCTTTCGCTGATTCGTTTTCAAATGCAAATTAGGGTGTGTCTTTTATAATACTGAAATGTGCGCACTGAGTTTTTTCTTGAAATTATTAATGAGAACAAAATAGCTCCTCGCATAAGACGTCTTCCCTTTCAGGTTGTTCACATTCATCGGAAGCCCGACGCACCACACGCGACCAAACATAACTTGGTAGTTATATTTAATCCATTCGTTGCAGATTAGGCGTTGCGAGCTCGTGTTTACTTCGAGTGTTAATGTGCAGACGGACAGTGTTCTTAAAAAGATTTTAGCTCATTGGCTTTGCTTCTCGGTCTTGCTGTGCGTCTCGCATATAAATTCTTAGAGCTCCAAATTTTGACAGGGTCATACTGGTTTCAGTACAGCTTTGATGTGTAAGCAGTGTAGTTGGAACTCAGTTAATTAGCCTACAGCCAAGTACAACTCTAGAATGAAGCGGCAAATGAGCCTCAAAGTAGGCCCTGCAGCCAATGGTATCTACCGAATCTCGTGACGTCGCGGTTAATTCCATCGGATCTCCTAGTGTCGCATCGCAAGGAATTGCAGATCAAAGGCGATTAAGCAGTGCTTAATCAGATTAACCGCGGCGTCATAATAATCGGTTGTCACAATAGGCGGGACGGCCTCGTTTCAGGGCCATATTCTGCTTCGTTCTTAAGTTGTACCCGAATATAGAAACCAGAGTGGCGCTCTAAAAACTTGTTAAATAAGCCGCAGACTGCTTTAAGATGCCATAAAAGTTATGGATACCGTATACAGGGACCATGTATATGATATTTTAACGACCAGCACCAAACTCGTACGTGATCTAAATTAAACTTCTATATCTCCGTTGTAATCAAACTTCTATTTCTCTGATGTATCGGTCACTCTACGGCATGCGTTTCAGGCAAAATATGCTGTGGTCATGTTGTGAGCAAAGTACATTGGAGCTTTCGTTGGAAATACATAGGATCGACACTGACATTGTTTTGAAATTATGCAAATGACCTACACGTGCGCAGCCTTCAGCTATTTCAATCGCTGAGGGAGGTAAACTATGCGGTATATTCTTTTTGTTTCCCGATCAGTATCACTGATGCACCGAAACCGCATGTTCCACTTTGCCTGCACATGTATGCTTATTTTTTATATGAAGTTATCTCTGCTGGGACCTGGCATTTCACCTTCTGCGCTGGGCGGTCTCTATCGAACGTTTTCTGCAGCTTTCGCTGAGAGCCTCCCAGATTTCTTGCCTGTGATTTTACCTGGTTTGACAAAGAATTTCTCTATGCAGTGCAAATTCATCTATACTAAAGGTTCTTCCTTGTGTTTAGGCTCTGCAGTATTGGGATAAGGTATGCGGCAACACGTATACCTTATCTACCACACCAGGGCTGACAAAAGATTTCTACTGCGCAGTTCTGCCTTTTCAAGGACAGTAAACAGGTCTGTCACTAGTCTCTGTTAGGAATCCGCGTCCTCGCACAATGGAGGAAACTTTTGGCGCCCTGGGTAATAGGTAGTTTTGTAGAGGATTCCATTCCTAACAAACGTTGCGGGAACCTATTACAAAGGTACAGAAGCCGAACGTACAAAAGACGTGGCTGATAAAATTGCGCCCAGACTGGCATGCAGTTTCTCGTGATCTTAATAAAACCTGCCAGTTGATGAAAATGGCAGTGGGTCATAAGGCAGCTTATAAAACAAGCATGCTTATGGCCGCTCATTGAATGTTAAATGACGAAAATGGTATATTGTGACCGAAACATTCCAATTGTTCTGGTGATCACACAGAAAAAAATATCGCGAGCAGGATGAGACAAGGGCAAAGGAATTCCTCGTCAGATCTCAGTTCCGCTGTTTATATGCTCGACCATCTACTCACTAGTCCGGCATAGCACTCTGTAGAGTTGAACGCTCACCTGAAAAATATTAATATGCGGGTATAACTACCACGGCCCTAGCATTCCAGACAACAAAAGGGCCGCAGCATAAATTACCGGGCATGGGAGCATGCACTGAAGGTTAACAAAGGAGGCACACACTCTCCTGTGCAATATTTGCTGCTGTTGTGAGCTACCCTTTTGTGAGATTAGGGTTTCAGTGAAATTAAAATATCGTGTGTCTTTAAATTTCAAAAGCCTATGATGACGATACAAAGCGCGAAGACTGCATCAGTAAGACTCCAGCGCACCCCACGGTCCGAGAAAACGGGTTCGCAATTTGTTCTGGCGTAATTATAACAGAGGATTTAACTCAATGGCGTTGTTGCTCGGGCGTCCTCATCGTTTGTTTTTTTGTTTCTTTTTTTGGAGGGGGGCAGGTTTTCAACAAATACAAATTTGTTAGTGATACTCGACCTCTGTTGCCCCTGTTAAATGTTCTAACTCACTTCCCTAGCGCCCTCTTTCTAAGCTTCGACCAAATAGACCGAAATCAACCCTTCCACAGAATAAATGATCCTAAATACATATAGATATAGCGGTGGTACCGCCTATCGAGGTAACAATGACCAGCCAAACCACGAAAGAGGATTGCTAAGCATACGTCAGTCCTTGAAATCATTAATATTATGAACATGTTGCAGTTTATACCGTGCTTATTTGCGTTCATTTTGAATTATTTTCAGTGCACAGAATGCCTCCTTGGGCGTTCATAATAGGACGCGGGAGGCCAGGATGACGTTTCATATAGCCTATAGGCTCCACGATCTTCCGCGTGCAGCTAGGCCACGAACCTCTCCTTAACTTCAGCCGGCTTATGCAGTGCTCGGCTGTCTACCTACCTACTTAGGCCAAAGACAATCGGCTGAGAGCTTACCGCATAAAGGTCCACACTTCACATTGATGAGATTGATATTTGCGGTTGTCTACCTAAGAGCGACGGGGTAGGCCGGGCGCTACATCGCGGATCGAAGCGGGTCTCAACAACCGAAGATAATTATGGCACGCCAGCAGGATGCTCTGCAGGGACGAGACTTTCAAAAAGGTCTCCGTGCTATAATATCAGTCAAAATAGTTTCTCAGTAAACCCAACTAAACGAGATAGGAAAAGGTTTTATGGTACCAACTATTCGTGCGCGCAGTAAGCAGCAACTAGAAATTAAAAAAAAAAACAATATTAATATTTGTGATAATAAGCAGGAGCTGGTGGAGTGCTGCAAGGGTTTCTCAAACATTGCAGTAAATGACATTTTCAAGATCCACGCTGAAAAAGGAACAGAAGCGTGGGCTGTATGAAAACACTTTTAAGAGAAGAACAAAGGCGGACTCTCACTAAGAGCACCGTGGACGGCCGGAGCTGACTGAGCGTTTTACGGCGAGCGAGCGAGTGAAGAGGCTTCCCGGACCAGAGTGGCGGAGAATCGAGAATCCCTTCCCCATCTTCCCTTTTCTCCCTTCGCCTGTTCCCTCTTCACCCACATTGTCCCTTGCTGTACGTTCTCCTTTGGCAAGGCGCTCCGGGAAGTGTGTGTGGGTGTGTGTGTGCGCCGAGGGTACTCGTAAAGAAAATTACGCGTCTTAGAAGGCCGCTTTCTGCCATATATACCTTGCGCCGTCATCTTTTTAGCAGCTCTTTCCTTTTTTATTGTTATTCCCGGCGCTTCTTCCCGATTTCTGCCATTTCGCGGAGCGCGACGCGCACTGCCACGCGCCCCCGCGAGCTGCTTCAGTTCAGCGCTGGGCAGCCCGGTCCTCAGAATCCCCTCAACTTCTTTTTTTTTTTGTTCTCTGTTTCGTTGAGTTTGTATTTTTCTAGATCAGGGAGAGTGCGCTTCTTTTCCGACCCGACCTTCTTTGGTTTCTTCGTTTCTTCCCACACGCTATCTCCCGTTTCTTTCCTGTTGACCGTTGGCAGCTTCGTGCACCGGGACGACATGAGCTCTGAGGTCGCCCCCAAGCCACGTTTGACCCGAGCCAGCGTACAGTTCGGCTGCCTTCTCTCTCCCTCTGAAGAAGACCTTACACCCTCACTCACAATGTGTTTCCACGAGGCTGGCTTTGCATTAAATTAATTTAACCCTCGTAGCCGGCTCGCCACTTTAATTGAAGTGGTCCCGCGAGAAAGGTGATGCGCGGTGCCCGCGCGTCACGCGCATTTTTGCATTTTGGATTTTTGTTTCATTCTTCAACTGCTGCTTTCTTTTGATCTTCCCTGTCTCTTTATTGGTGTAGCTGCATCACTGCTCCGGCCGCGGCACCCTAGAGCTGTTTGCATAAACTTTAATTTACTAACTGCTACCATGAAGACGCGGAAACCCACTAAATCTCGTAAGACGATGTTGTCTTTTGAAGACGCTGCGGGTAAAACCGAGTCAGGCCATGAGCTAAGAGCACCCAGTACTCCCGGCTGTAATGAGAATCCTTCGCTTGAAAACGCCGCCTCATTTTTCTTTTGGTTGTGTTCTTTCGACTAGTGCGTACACAAAGGCGCCTTGGCAGTATTCTTTTAAGACTGAATTATTAAATGCGGCCGCTGTTTGCTCACGTCATTGCAAGGCCGTGTTTGCAGTCGTCCGCATTAATTCTCTCCGCAAAGGCAAGCCACACAGCCGTTGCTTGGAGTTCAAACTCGGCGACTTACGTGGGGACTTGGAGGAAAACTGGGCGAAATAGTCAGTCTTCGAGCTTGTTTTTTTCTAATGATCAATTCTAGTGAAATGTAGAAGCGGGTTTCGTGTTGAGGAAGCCACGCGTACCTGAGCTAGTGTGGGCTGATGCAAAGATCAAAGTCTACCTGCGCTGATTTTCCCAGTAATAAACGTAAAAATAATTCTTTTTATCACCATACTCGAGCCTGCTAGCTTTGGAAGGTATTGCTTTATTATGAGACGGAGGCCACTTGAGTTCAAAAGCCACCATTTCTGCTGAGCAGTTTTTTAACTCCCCCCCCCCCCCCCGCACCCCCCAAAAAAATTCTCCGCCAACACTGTCTCAGTGTTCGACTTAAGAGCGTTAGCTACGGAAGATTCAAGTGTTTACATCGGTGTGGTCAGCAAACGTGGAGATGACCAAACCCAAACATTCGCGGATGTTTCCTTTCCGGAAACATCCCTTCTAAGGAACAAGCACCTCCATCTAGCTCGTGGATTGTGCCCCACTATTGCGATATGCAGCCACCTTGGCTATAGCCAGTATATTTCCTCATTACATCAGTTGATAAATATTATAAACGTGTTCATTTTGTACATTTTTTCTTGACGACTTAAAGCACCACAAGTGGTTAGTGACATTACCTTGCGCG
Organism: Amblyomma mixtum; assembly: GCF_055824585.1. Classification (NCBI taxonomy): domain Eukaryota; kingdom Metazoa; phylum Arthropoda; class Arachnida; order Ixodida; family Ixodidae; genus Amblyomma; species Amblyomma mixtum. The sequence continues at coordinate 131,661,258 of NC_143016.1, read as the reverse complement.
GCTTCAGGCTTTTCTTGATGGCATATGGTACATCGCATGTGGAGTTTGCTGTCATAAGGCTGCATATGAGATATGAATGACGCGCAATGGAGGGTTCTGCATTAATTTCCACTACATTCAGTTCTTCACAGAGCGCTCACATCGAACAGTCCGCGCATGTTTCTATATTACACCGTCATCGAAACGTGGCCACTGCGGCTTTGATTTCATCCCGATCTCTTTGGCGTAGCGACTGAACACCAGAGCCGTTGGGCCACTGAGGCGGGTAAATACATTTGTTGTATTTTAATCGGCGCAAACAACTGTGAGCAGAACTGCGCCAAGCAAGATAAGTAAAGATATTGGCAGTTACGAGTAGCCACCGCTTTTTATTTCCTTTTTGTGTTGATTGAACACTTAGAACTCATAACTAAAGTACGCCCGCTGTCTTCAATGCTACAAAAGCAATTATAACTTCTCAGCTTACGTTTCAGAGCATAAAGGGCCAAGGCCATATTGAAACCACGGCGAACATGAGGCCGAAACACGAGCGAAACTTCTGTGAAGCATTTCATAGTTTTCCCTCGTAATGGTTATTCTGATTTAAAGCTAAATTGACTCTACTAGAGGGCCGAGCACACTCCAAACTACCCCCGGAGCTGACAGAGCATCCTTCGTTTCTCGTTCCGTTAGAGCGCTTGCCCGGCCTTGCAGCCGGGTTTTCGCGCAAGGGCCTCTACCTGGTAACCTCTCGCGCTGCGTTTTTTGGTGTGAAAGCGCTCGTATACGCTCACCAATACTGACCATGAATCTTGCTTAGCAACAACGATGCCATGTAAGTTAGAAAAAAATAAAATAAACACCCAGGACTGGGAGTCGAACCCTCGGCGGCGCAAACAGTTAAGCTTCGCAGTCTGCTGCGCGAGAGCTAGACTAAAACGATCCCAGGCCACATTACTTCATCGTATTCGCACGGGCTATGCTCGTACCCCTGCGTGTATGTATAAAACGGGTCTGGCATCGTCTCCGCTGTGTTCCACATGTGGTGTGTGCGGTGATGTAGAAAATTATTCTATGTTCTGTCCAGTGTACCCCCCGGAAAGGTGTGTGCTGTTCTCTTCGCCCAAGAATACAGGAGCCCCTCACAGTTCCCTTCAGGACATTGCCTACTCGCGCGAAACAGTCATGTAGAGAGGAGGCTCCACGCTTTACTTTAAAGTTCCTCTAGGACTCGGATCTGGACTCCAGATGGTAGCATCAGGAGTTGACTTTGACTACCATAGGTGGTTGCGTTTAGAGCTATGTTGATCAGTCAGGTCCCAAGTATGTGCCTGATCTGTAAAGTTTATTTAGCAATGAGGTGTCGCCACGGTGAAGCAGTTGCCAGAAGGATCCCCCAGGCGTGTCCGGGGGATGTAGATGAGTTAAGGAATACGTAGAAATGCTCACCTATGCTACATAAAACAGCTTTCTGTAACAGCACACGACGGTGAGAAGACCGCAAAAAGCGCCGCTAAAGCCGATGAAATGCACGCGAGACAAACAGCGTGTCAAACAGCAAAAGCAGCGCGGGACGCTCTTTGACGTTCTTAGACGAGAGAGCGAGAGAGAGAGACTCTTTAATGAAGAGCAGAGAATTTAGCCGGCGTTTAAAAATCGCTGGCATGCTACTCTGCGTAGGGAGGGGAATTTGGGAGATAACGACAGAAGGAGAGCAGAGTGGAAGAGGTAAAAAAACGAAGATAAAATGCGGCCATGAAATGGGTACTAAGGATGCAATGTAACCTATGGAATGATGGAGTGCATAGTCCGTCAAATGGGCTGACAGTCCGCACTGTGACAACTGTGCCGCGATAGAAACTGTGGAGCATATCTTGCTTGAGTGCCCTGCGTATGCTAACGAGCGTGCGTACTATGAACATTGCATGCAGAAGCTCTGCTCAGTGCCCCTATCAATGGACAAAGTTTTAGGTCCCTTATCCTGCCTTAGGCAACAGAGACTTGCAATGAACTTTCTATTCACATATTTAAAAGACATTGGATATCTCGATAAGCTTTAAATTCCCTTGCACGTTACCTCATGCATTCTTCTTAGACGAAAAAGTTGTAGAGCACTGCAGCTGCTGCATGGAGAAAAGCGAAAGGATTTGCGCTTGAACGTCAGCAAGTTTTGTTTTTCCAATTCATCGTTGCCAGGTAACACTTTTCACGCGACCCTTCGATTACGTCGGCAACTTTTTTGCAAGTAATTGTTGTCACGTGGCACTTATCACGTGACCCTTAGATGACGTCAACAACTTTTTGTTTGTGTTCGCACGTGCGCGTGCGTGTGAGTTTTAAGGCGAAAGCCTCATCATTGTCGACAGAAGGTCTTCAGCAGAGGTGTCACGTTTTTCTAGTCTGATCAGAATAAAAATCATTGTGCTCGATGGGATTTGAACCACCGTCCTTCCGATGCGCAGCCGAGCATGCTAATGGCTACGCTACTTCCTGCTTTTTTTCTTGATTTCCTGGCTTTGACACATAACATTCAATAAAACAAACAATCAACAAAACACACTAAACGCTATGTACATACACACGGCACTGTCGTGGTCAGCCAGCATGAATCTGGCTTCGTCAGATTAAAATTCACGCAAATTGCACAGCGGCTCTAGTCTCGACAGCCACTCCGGAGGCTCCGCAGCCGCTATCTGGACGGTCAGAAACCAGTCCATGCTTTCCCGAAAGTAAGTTCGGGCCGGTCTTGCGTCTTTGTCACAATGGTAGCCTGCCATTCTGGAGCGCCACATAGAGTGGAGGGCTGTCAGCATTATTAAGTCAAGCGATACCCCATCCTCATTTTCTACCGATGAGTATCGGATGCCATACGGGTCTAGTGGTAATTATTTGAAGTTTGAAGTTTATTTCTATTTCAGTAAGAAATGAAGGACCCGAGAGAAAAAGTGAACGTTAATTCACTTGACGGCGCTCGGGCCCCATTACATGGCAAGACAGCGAGGTGTCGGTAGTAACAGATGTACGAGTACATTTACAGACATTGTAGCTTTTACTAACATAGTTCAGTTTTTGTGTGTGTGTTAAAGGCAAAGACACAATGTGAAGGATAAACATGTTCAGCAAATAACAGCAATTGTGAATAGTAGCAAACCCAAAAAATACAAAAAAGACATGGGCGGAAACACACTGCAGGAAACCAGAAAAAATTACATTTGTGAGAGAAAGAATGAATGTATTGTTTTCTTATTAACATTTTCAATATTAACATTACTTTGGCGAAAATAGTTTAACAGAGTGGGGAGAGTATGTGCAAGCATTTGCTGGCCAAACGTCGTTCGTACGAAAGGTACCGTCCAGTTATGAGGAGAGCGCGAAGGATATGTTCGTGTAAGTGTTGTTAAACTGGCGATAGACAGCATTGCACTCTCAGAGGTAGTTATGTGCTGTTTGTAGTGAACTGCTAAGTTATACGAGTAGAGATAGTCTACTGACATTACTTTAAAATTCTTAAAAAGCGGCGCGGTATGAGTGTAGTAGCCTTTCAGAGCTATATGGCGTTAGCCTTTTTTTGTAGTGTATATATTCGATTTAAATTTCGTTCGTGCCATACATCTCCAAAATAAACCCCCTCCCAACAGTGTAAAAAAACGTGGTGTATAGTTTCCGGCTTTCTGCAAATTAATCAGTGAGATCCCCAGGGTAGAAACAAATTCCTTTCCTTCTGAAAAATTTTTAACCGGTAAGGTGCCAGTGTGCAGCTTAAAAAAGAAGGTTTTTGTTCCTGGCGGCACCTGCAGTTTTTTAACCCTGTTTAAAACATCTCTGCCTGGGCCTCCACTGTACAAGGCCCTGTACAAGCGCACTGCGAAAACTATATCGCACAAAGCACGGTACTGTTTCTTCCGTTCCACAGTCGACAGAAAATCATTTGAAAACCGCGCGGAAAGGAATCTCACACTCACTACAATTTCCTGGTAAAAGCCAACTGGGCATCGCCTGGTTAACCTCCCTGCCTTTCCGTCCTTTTCTCTCTCTCTCTCTCAGTAGTAGAGACTACGTACTCCGGCAGCATGCAACAAAAAATGATTGACCAACTGCCGCAAAAACAAATGGCCCAGTCCCCGCCCTCCGTCCTGTACACGCCTAAATAGGTGCCAACGCATATGTAGTTCTCCTTGTATAGGGCGCTGGAGAGGGTTTGCAGAAAGGCGACGAATCAGACGGATGCCTCCCAAACGCCCTCCAGTGTTTCCAGCATTTAAGATTAACAAATAATTTTGTACTTAATTAGCAGCTTAACCACACATTAGTGACACAACCAGCAACACCGCGCAAAAGGCTTTCGCCTCATCGCACTTTAAGTCAACAAAGTACCTCCCTGAATTTTTGATAATATTGATGGCAAAACGATAAGCAGAGAGAATCTGAAGCCTGCCGCATAAAATAATAACGCTTAAAATGTGATTTTCAGGCTGCAGTACCAGAGCACGATGGAGATAACTTATATGGATTAGCTTGGCGTTCAATCAGTTCTAGTCTAGCAATATTCGGCTTATGATGCAGGTGTTTACCACCCCACTTCCTTTCTGTAGATTTATGAATTAATTTTTTTTATTGCTCGACTCGTTTTCGAGCCTCAAATGACCTCTGCACTTCCCTTTCCCGCTTCTTGTCTCGCCAACCCACAAGCACCACTCGCAACACAATTTCAAGCGTCTGACCTGTTGGAAATCACTGCTGGATTTCAATTTGTGTAAGATGTTCGGCACCTAGTCTGTGCCAGAATGTTTCTTTTCTTGAAAAAAACGCCGCCGTGGTGGCTCAGTGGTTATGACTCTGGGCTGCTGACCCGAAAGACGCGGATTCGATCCCGGTCGCGGTAGTCGAATTTCGAAGGAGGCAAAATTCTAGAGGCCCGTGTAGTGTGCGATCTGAGTGCACGTTAAAGATCCCCAGGTGGCCAAAATTCCGGAGCCCCTCACAACGGCGTCCCTTCTAGCCTGAATCGCTTGGGGGCAATAAATTCGTACAAACCAATCGTTTTCTTCAAAAAGGTCTCGTGTGCTGTATGAGGCAAACACACCAGTAATGTTCTTGCGGAATCTATAACTGGCAGCGTTCTCTAAAAATCAATCTGGCTATCTGTCTCTAACCTCGGAACACACATACGATATCTCTTATTCAGCATACAGCATTCAAAACACGCCCATGGGCTGTGCGATGTCAGTGCTCATTAAAGAAGCCCATGTCGCCGAAATTACTCTGGAGCCCCCTTTCTCCCTACAGTCTTCTTTCTCCCTCTTGCTGCTTTCTATCTGCCTGCTTCCACTCCGTCCTTCAATCGCTCATCGCGGAGCGTTTTAGGTTTTTACAGAATAATGAGACAGGCGCAGTGTATTCCCATTCCTGAAAATAAAATTTTTCGACAGTATTAGCGCAAGCTGTCAGTTTTATGCGATCAGTGCTGATCCGGATGACCTCCGGACATGTCTCACTTTCATATCTAGACGTCCTTAAAAGATGTTAATAACCCTTGCACTCTGCCGCATGGCCTCGCTCGCAGAAGGTCCCCAGACACCCAAGAGCAGCAACCACCAGTCTCAGCAGCAGCAGCAGCAACAGCAACAACAGCAGTCGCACGCCCACTCGGGCTCCAAGTCTAGCGGCAAGGGCGGCGCCCACAGCAACGGCCTGGGCGGGGGCAAGGCGGACGACTACTGGATCAGCCGCGAGACGACCACGTAGCGGGAGAGTCCGGAGTCACCGCCGCCGTTCGGCAGGGCCTACACGGCGGCGGCGGCGACTCCCGAGCGGGCGGCGGCCGAGCCCCTCCCGCCGTGCTGGTGGTCGGACTCGTCGGCGAGACACGTCCCTGCGGCGGCAGGGACGCCAGGCCGCCACACTCCTGAGCGAGAGGCGGTGCCACTGGCCTCGTTCTACGCGGGGCCTCCTGCCTCCTCCGGGCAGCCACAACAGCAGCCGCAGCAGCGCAGGGTCCTTCCGCCGCACCTGCACCTGGTGCCGCAACTGTCGCCACACGAGCAGGAGCTGCAATGGCGCTTTCTTCAGCAGCGGCAGCAGCAGCAGCAGCAGCAGGCCGCCTGCGTCATGTCGGCCAAGGTGGCCGCTGCTGCTCAAGGGGGTGACACCGGGTACGGAGTCTGAGGTACGCCCACCGTTATTCTCCGCCGATATCTCAGAGAGAAGAGCGATTTGGCTCGTGTATAACCTCTAGAGAGCATCGGAGGCCATTGTGCTGTTCTGTCTAAGTGGACGTTAAAGGACCTCAGGACAGTCTATGCGGCTTCCCGCATAGACGGAGTCACTTTGAGACGTTAGACACCATAAGCCTTAAACAATGAGTCAATTGAGGAGTCGCAGCTTCTTTATGCAGAGGCGGAACTGGACAAACACGGAATGTACCGGCCTGAGTAACATCAAAGAGGACCTTCTTTTTTCTTGCCCAACCGGCGATTACGTAGAAGCTACGATCGTCAGGTGCACTTTCTGTTTAAACCGATATTTACATGTCGATCATTCCTTGGGGTAAGCAGCGTCACTGTCGTAAGTCGTAGTCGAAAACCGAGGATACGATTGCGATACTGGGTAAAGCGTAATCACTGCGCAGCTTTAGCGGGTGAGTATTGCAACTGAATGAAAAATATTGTTGTTATTTTTGGTTGATTATTGAAATATTCAAGCGGCTTTCATAGTTGCATCTTTGCGTCACCGGCGCGGTGCTTCTGCGAGGGCGGCGTGTTTACTAGCACAGTTTCCAAGTGTCGTAATGTTATAGTGAGTTTCACGGGTCTTTCTAGGTGTCCACTGGCTATGTGATTTTACCGCGCCTTTCCTTGTAACTACTTTCAAGTGCAACACAGCGTGCACATGGCGTCCACGTGTCATTTCTAAGCGTTTGGCGCGTCTTAAAACCACGCCCCCCAGGCGTTGACCGCGAAGGCTGCACCATGCGAGATGCACGACCTGTGTGCACGGGGTGGTCACCTGAGCGCAGCGAAGAGCCACACGTGGTGACGTCATCAGGGGTGAGACCACAGTGTTAGACCACAGTGTTAGCAGGACCAAAGACCACAGTGTCAGCGGGAGGATTGTGGAGGGGGTGGCATCGTGATCTGCTAAACCGCCACCGACGCACAAGAGGCGAACAAGGCACAAAAAGGTGCGCTGTAAAAACGCTCTCGCATTCCCGCTGGTTGACAGCGGTGTCTGTGTGGTCCATGGCCACTTTAATACGGTCGTATATGTGCCTGAGAGTAGCCGCTGTCAAGAATACGACGCCTGAAGCCCTGCAACACAAGTAGGCGTCCATCATAAAAGCCCAAAGCATTGCCTATTTCTATGCCAGCTTCACTGCTTGCCTCGAAATGGGCCCCCTTTGAACGTCCAGGTTCATTTGTTGGTCAAGATATGGCGCCGCTTATCTGGGGTGGTGGCTCAACTCGGAGCGCGAGCATGACTGCTGAATGCTCCTTCACAATGCACCGTATGACGAAGAAGACGAGCAGAAAAACATTGCTAGGGTTTTAACAAGCAGACTTGCGAAAGTATGTATTTAGTCCGGCTGGCTCATGGTTTTGCTTTCCCGGGTAGTCGGCACACCTGGCGGCGATATTAGACCGAGGGTAACCTCTGAGGGAGGTTAAGCTGAACTGATCTGTTCGCGCCGCAGATAGAAGTTGATGAACACGAGGCATTGGAACGCAAAGCGCGAGCGTGTGTGGCAGTTTGGTTTGGTTTATTAGGGTTTAACGTCCCAAAGAGACTGAGGCTATGAGGGACGCCGTAGTGAAGGGCTCTGGAAATTTCCACCACCTGGGGTATTTAACGGTTCTTTAGCGTTCTTTAACGTCTACTGTGCATGGCACAGTACACGTGCCTCTAGAATTTCGCCTCCATCGAAATTCAGCCGCCGCGCCCGGGATCGAAGCCGCGTGTTGCAGTTTAACACGGGGCCTGATTGGCTACGGCGATAGCACAGTGCTTTCGTTCACAAACCAGCGAAGCTGATCTCTTTGCGCAGTCGCGGGTTCGACACCGGGTGGCTAGAATATTTGCTCTATTTATTTATTTAGATCAGACTTCAGCAATTAAATGGCTTTTGCAGCTTTGGTCGTGAAGTAGAGCTTTCGCTTTAAAGTTTCTTAGCTTGTTTTCCGACTGTGATAGCGTACTATCTTCCTCACCCTATATGTGCGGTACGCGCACAATGGACACTTAATTCTAGAGCGTAAGACCAAGGCTTTGTTTCGCTTAAGCGGCCGTTTTGGCTGGCATTGAAACTAAGGATTCCTCTTTAAGGCTTTGTTAAGGAAGCACCACCTGCGTTCACGAGAACCTAGGGGCACACGGCCCAGATTCTTTCCTGGTGGCTGCAGTGCTGGTACAGTAATTATTTATTGACTCCGCCGTGTAGCTCAAAGTCATGAAGTTTTTGGGTGTTCTTTCGGCTAATGCCATCCAAACTAATTTTAAGCGAGGTATTTGTTTACTACACATTTTCGTCACACCTATACCACACCTGAGAGGAGCTTCGCGGCTATCGTCAAACTCTTGCATGCTTAATAACTTGTATTGAATAGAATTATGGGGGGGGGGGGGGCGGAGTTTTTCGGAACGCCGGTGTGCAAAGCGAGATGTGCTAGATAACGCAGTCTCGAAAAGCAACCGCATGTAATTTTCCTGCAATATTTTCCTAACAGTATCTTATAGTTTTCTAATTTTCAAAATTTTTCTTCCTAGAATGTTGGATATGGCAGTAGAAAAAAGTTCATCGTCAGTTTATACCGATGCGGGATCTACAGCGACAGTTCTCCTTTCACTTTGTGTCTGCCTAATCGCATAACACATTTGAAAATTCGACTTCCGTGAGATGTCAATCGCCTTATTTTTAAACACCCTGAAATTGTACTTTTGAACGCCACAAATACCTGTTCTAGTTGGTCAAATGTTTAGGGGAATCCCCCAAGGTGGAGTAGATTTCTAATAAGGGAGTAATTACTCATTGGCATCCACCCGAGCGCAGCCATACGGCTACAAAGGAAAGCTATACAGCTTTCTCAGAAACTTCGTAGTTAAAGAAAAATTCGTCCTGGTCCTGGTAAGCTTGCCGTCCTGGTTAGCTCAATTGGTAGAGCGACTGCTCCGGTGAAGCGGTGGTCCTGGGTTCGAACCCCGGACCAGGACGAATTTTTCTTTAACTACGAAGTTTCTGAGAAAGCTGTATAGCTTTCCTTTGTAGCCGTATGGCTGCGCTCGGGTGGATGCCAATGAGTAATTACTCCCTTATTACCTGTTCTAGTGTTCACACGCGTTCTCCCATTGCAGTGCTACTCATTGGTGTTTCGTTCGCATAGTGCAAACAAATAATGTACAATTGCTTCTTTTTTGTGACTTAGAACTGTACTCAGAGTTCCTTCCTCCAACGTTTTCAAATAATTTTGCACGAAAAAACCCAGCCTCGGTAAACTTGAGTTCGGTGCAATTCGATGTCCTGTATAGGATATAACATCTCTGATGGTCGTGCCCTTTTTAAAATATCAAAACAGCACATCGTGTTATTTTACCACAAATGCACGAGTGATTGCGACGTATGATAGTAAATGATATGCGCAGTGTCGTGGAAAGCAGGCGTTCAATGTCGCTCGCCTTCAAGACTTAATAGGTACGTACTGACATGGGACAATGCTGCCGAAAGCCGTGAAGAGGAAATAGAACACGCTGGAAAACAATTCCTCAGGGACACATATATCTTTTAGCGGTTCCAGAAGTATTAACCCGTATTGAGTCAAAGCGATAAGACTGCCTAAAAATGGAATCTTTTCATTGCTTCGGGTGGCCCTCAGTCCACGTATGTTCGTTAAGCCTGAGATTGACAAACTTGAACATTTTCTTTTCCGCAGAATTAGGGGACCGATTTCTGTGTATAATTTGCCCGAGTATATATTTCTGTGTTTGTTTGCACGGTTCTGCCCTGAATTCTTCACTGGTGCTGGCGACCTGGCTTCTGTAAGCCTTGACTTCCCCGTGGATATAGGAATGGGAACAACACACAAACAAAAAAATATGTTACCGTTGGTGCAGTCCTTATAAAAAATGGTCCGTGGCGATTGTCGGCGAATGTGTAGCTGCCCGTTGTTGAAAGAAAGCTGAAAGCAGTGAGGACAGGATGGACATTGGTAATAGCCGCTGCAGAAAGAGAAACAAAGAAAAAGCTTCATTTCAATCACACGAAGGAGCTACGGATGCTATTTTGAGCGCGTCGGGCGGTAAGCGTGCCATTTCTGTAAGAACTCGCACAGTAATCGCTGTGCGTTTCCGCAAAGCATGTTTATCATCTTCACACTGAGGATTACTGTACGGAGCGGTTCTTCCCGGAGCGCATCATTAAAAAAAAGATAATAATAATAATAACCATCCTACGCTCGCGACGATTCTTTGCTGATAAACATGCGAAACGCGGAGTGAACCGGGAATTGTAATGAGCACACTAATACACGCGGCGAACTGGAGAAAGAAGGATGGAGCCGGAATATAGCGGGGCTTCAACGGCGACGTGAATTTGTGCTCTCCGCTAATGCGGCTTTGCATGAACACGTTCCGCTCTTCTTGAACAGAGTGCATAAGGGTGCCACTCAAAATGCACCCCACCGGCCGGTCCCTGTCGCTGTGTGTCCGCGGGCCTGCTCCATTTATCACGCACGAGGACTCATGTAAATGGGAACTCGCACCCACCCACGCACGCACCCGCTCGCGCTGTTGGAGATGACGCTTATCTCCTGGGCCTGGAGCTTCTTCGGTGCCACTAACGAAGGCTGGGGGAAAGTTATTCCTTCCTTTATCCACCCCCTCTCTCCCTTCCATGGAAAGGGGAAAGTGTTCTTACGTTCTAGTGTTTTTTTTTTTACACTTGTACCCCGAGTATTAGCAGGGCGCTTCGTTGCTGCTTCTCGTGCTCACTATCGTATAGGCTCTTTTGAGCGGAACTCCAGATGTTGCTGGTCCCTTGCGAATTTATTTGATCTTTTTGTTTATTTTATTTCTTTTTTTACTCGGAGCTGTGGTTCCGTTCGTTCCGCCAATTTTAGAGCGGGAGTTCGGCACGAATTTATCTTTGCCTGCCAAAATGGGAATAAAGATTACGGACTGAGTGGTACGAGAGAATGGTAGGCTACGCGTACGGGCCTGTCGTGGGGTGGTTCGAGAAAATAAAATGAGCGAAACAAACATGGTCGAAAGCAAGAAAGAATGAAGGTATAAGAAAGAATGTAAGAGTATATGACATGCTCACCAGGAGCCGACGACCGTAGTGATAGAAACTGAGACGAGGAGCGCAGAGTTTTGTATTTTGGCGGGCCATCGTTGTTCGCTCCAAAAGCGATTCACTTTCACTGGCGTCCTTATTAGCATTTGCTATTCACAGCAAGGGCCCAGATTTTGTTCCAGAATGGAATGGGGGAGATTTTTCCCCTGCAGTTCTGGTGCGATTTAATCTGCTGATAAGTGGTTCAATGTCAGTCGCAGAGCATATGGTCTTGCTTGAACAAGGTATTGTTGAGGGCGACATGAGCCTGTGTCTTATCTCCGAGGCCAAGGTAAATGGCACAGAAATACGGGGAGATTCTTTCGAAATTGATTCTGCGCCGACGTCGGTCTGCAGAGTGTCAGAGGGTCTTCACCGCAATAGAAACCGCTAGGCTTGTGCCAGCGAAAGTATCCGTTCTCCCACAGGAAAATAGCCCATATAGTAAAACGCGTATAAGGCACTGTATAGTCCTGTCTGAAACGCCAGTTGAACAAGGTATAATAATACTTAAGACATCCGGACTACATACTGGTGATTTGGAAAGTGTAATAGGTGTAAACTATAGCTGATTCGTACCCGGTAGTTGCGACTTTCTTGTGTGTGCATCGTTACGTCATGGTACCTATTTGATTTCACGAAAAACACGTTAACACATTACAGTCCAATCGACCTTAGGAAGAAAGGTTGCAGATGAATGTGAGCAACTTTATTTTTGAAAAATCAGAAACAGCACTGTTAGAGCGTTATTATCGGGAGAAGTTAAACCTATATTTTTTCCGACCTAGCAACAGTTTCTCTGTACCAGCGTCAAGAGCGGAAACGAAGCCGTTTCTAGGCACCCACAAGCATCGACAATGAATTTCAACTATACTTGCACTAGCTTAATGGGATTGTTGCAACAGGGAAAGCCAGCGTCACAAAAAGTGAGCAATTTGATCCCGAAATTTCAGTTTGGCGCCGCGTTTACTGTAGTTAGCGTGCATTTACTGACGCTCGAAAACAATGTTTCCGCAAAACAGTCGTAAGATGCCAGTGACTGACTAGAGGACTTTTGAAAATAAGCGACGGGGAGAGAAGAAGCATTGCTTAAAGTAACGACAAGAAGAACCCTTAATTCATGATTTGGGTATTGTGTGCACATACAAAAAACGCTCGGACTTTTGCGACATGCTGGAGATTTCTTGAATTTTTAAAACTTTGGAGCGGCTCCTCCGAAGTCTTAAGCTGCGCAGCCGTGAGTGCGTTTGTCTGGAGGGCACGCGTGGTGCTCTGCGTAGCAAGGAAAGCAAATTTTTAAACCAGGTGGCGGTTTTCACATAACATTCTGGCACTAGAGCAATTACCCGTACTATAAAAAAGGACAAAAGCGCAAGACTGAAGCCCTCCGACAAAACAAGTGCTCTAAGATTTTGCTTTTGTTTGCTATGCAGCGCACACCTCCAACGCTCTAGACAAGTCTGTTCCCGTCTATGCACTGATACTGAAAGAAAATAAAACAACTAATTTACAAAAAATGTGTTTTTTCTTCTTGAGGGGGGGAGGGGGGGGGGAGGCGGCGTTGATACGGAAACAGAGGTTATGGCTGTTTGCATACGCAAAACACGAGCAAATTTTTATAGTTTGTGTATGCTTAACGGGACACTGAGGTCAACGAGATGCAATTTTCGTTCTCAGGAAAAATATATTCTCCGGCTCTTTTCTACCTATGTTAATGTTTGACCCGCAGAAAGACGCAATTATTGCTGAGAAAATTGAATTTAAAAATTGCCTTCCACTATATTGGAACTTGATGTCTACACTAAAAACGACAGCGTTATCACCGTTATGAAATGAATGTCGGCGCAGCGTGGCCTTCGGGATCGGCGACAAAAAAAAAAATGCTGCCGGCGCAATGCAGTTTGCTTGCGAAATTAGCCGATGATGGCGACACATGCATTTTGTTTATTGGCATTTTCCAGTACGTGCACTGTTTAGGTAAATGCGGTAATCTACACTCTATACAAAGAGGAGTAAAAGGGACTGCGCTTGAGGAGAGTCTCCTCTATTTTTACTCCCGTGTAGATACCTATTCGTGTTCAGAGTGTATGGATGTAGGACAGCATAAATTTGTCCTAAACGGGATCACTTTAGAATGCACCGCTGAGCCTTTAAACCACGGGAACCATGCAAACAGTTGAAATTGTTTCAATTTATTGTCACGTAGGCTAAAGAAGTTGTTAGGGCCATTCTATGACTTGTAAGTTGCCATTCTAAATGACCATTCTTACAAATTTTATTCAGGAATAGAAGTTTCACGGAATAAAGAAAATTGAAATGGCTCAATCGTTCCAAATAAATTCTGACAGGCCATTTCTTTTATTTTTTTCCTGCGCTTTCACAGTAGCGATTAAGCCTCCAAGAAGCGCAGGACTACGGACGCTCACTCTAGCTGGGAGCTACCGCGGGAGCCCGACCTTAGCCACGTTCCATTGCACTGTCCATTGGTAATAAAGAGAATAACCGCCATTGCCTTTTATTTTTAAATAAAATATTACAAGCTAATTTATGAAACACGGATGTGTCGTGTTCGCTGGTATGACATACGCGATTTTTGCGAGAACACTGCTGATATCAAATGAAAAGGCTTGAATTCAATGCTGGAGGATCAACTAGTTCATTGTTTGCTGTTCTGACATCTCCAGATCTATGCTTGCTGTTAGCCACAATGACGAGCGCGCTAGTTTCTGTCGTGTGAGCGGCACACACAAAAAACGGTCTCGCAGTAATGTACACCGTCCAGAGCAAGCATCACTAAAGCCACAGCCACACGCACACAAAAAATGATTTCTTCTAAAGTTCAAACTTATGGCTGGCAATCTGTTTGTCCATTTTCAGTTTCTTCACTTAATTAACTTTAGTATTCGTTTTTACAACGCCTCTGCGATGGCTTTGAGAGTTTTGCAGTACGTATAAGTGCCATAAATTTTCTTCAATGCAGTATGAAGGCTGCTCTACCCCATTTTCTTAAAATTAAAAAAAATGATATATTTGTATTTCGTTTTATGCAGCCCTAAAATCCTTCTATAAGCAAAACCTTTACAAGTCCGGTGCAGTATTGAAACTGGCGCCACACGTTCGATGGGGCAAAATGAAACCCTAATTTGCGAATCATGGCTATTATGTTTCATTCGCAAGTTTGAAAGACCAAACACTGAAGAACTATTTCCTACAGTCCCAGAATCACTCTTACCAACTTATTTAAAGGCTGTTTGAATAGTAACAAAGTAAAATGTAATGAACTTTAAAAGTTCGAATTCTTGCATTTTTCCCCCGCCCCGTGTGTAAAAATCAGAGACCAAGTCACGGGGAAGATTAAGACGTTCTTCCAAATCACCATATTATTCATTCCTGAAATGAATGCAGATGACGTCGGCTCTAAGGGCATCAGACAATCCTTGAGAGCCTATTGGAATGACAGACGCTGTATTTGGATCGAACCCGACACTGTTTTGTTGCATGCCCACCGCACTCTACACAGTTCTATCGGCGTGCGCTGCGTGCAGACTGGCTACGCGGTGTTTTTGAATGTCCTATGCCCATCGGAACTTTCTTTTCTTCTAAGAACGTTAGCTCTTCTTCACGTTTCTTGATTTCATGGGGTCTGCTACCACCTCGCTTCGGCGCGACATTTTCTAAGTCCACGGAATTCAAGATGGCGGCCCCCATAGTAAATCGATATAGCAACCGAACTCGTAATTGATTGGTGACGTCATTAGTACATCGAATTGATTATTGGTGACGTCATAATTAAATAGTCACATGACTATGTTTAGTCGCTTTTAACTCAGTAATTGATGAGACATAATAAAGCGACTTATATGTTTGATATCCTCTATATGAGTAGAACAAGTTAGACGCCAAAATTATCTAATGAAGTTAATATTTAGTTGTGGTTATGCTTATATTAAATTGCTTATAATTAACTAACCGATAACGTCAAGATCTAACTAATGGATATTCGTAGCGAGCGCGATGAGTAGGACATGTTAGACACCAATATTGTCTAATTAGGTTAACATTTACTTAAAGTTAGGCTTAACATTGCGGCCATGTCGTCAGCACTCGGCAGCTCACAATTTCATACCACATGGCGACCGGGCACCTACCGCCTTGGGGTAAGGAAAAATGAAATGGCCCTCCAATGAATCGAAAAACTTTTTCAGCTCAAACTGGTCAAAAATATCCGACCTGAAGGCGGAAGGCACCCGCTCGCCGTAAGGTATGGAAAAGTAGTCTAATCACGCGGCAATGGCGCTGCCGAACAGCTAACGCTCCTTACTTCAACGTCTTCCAGACGGTGGCGGAATTTTTGTGCCACAGTTAGTGCTCTTTCGTTCAGCCGTGTTGAATGGGCATGCGATTTTGTTCGATACCTACCGTGTGAACACGAGGCTCTGAATGCGACTGCAGGCGAGACCGAACACCGGTTGATGGCTTATACAAGAAGCTGTGCATGCCCGCTGGACAGAGTGCGACGCTGAGGTCCGCAAGGCTTTTTATGCAGTTTTTGTCTATCATATTCTGTCATTTCCTTTCGAGTTCTGTGACAGGCGCTATTGGGAACACCATAACAATTGATGGCACCGGCACTGTTTGTGTCTCAATGAGCTTTCTTCAAGGTTATTGAGCAGCAGCCAAAATTCATTGTTTTCGTTTTGTACGTTTTCACTATCGCGGAGAGAACGGGAACATACGGGTAGTGCTTAAGAGCACGCAGTGAACTGATTGTACTTTCTTTAGTTCATCCAGAACTTCACGACGTCCCATTTTGCACTACTTGTAGCCTGCTGCTGAAATAGTGGTTTGTTAATCGCCTGGGGTGGACAATTCCAAAACTTCGCTTAAGATTATACCAAAAACTAATTGTAATAACTAAAGATCTGCGCTATTATAGGATGCGACATTGATTTAGCTGGAATGTTTTAAAAAATGTGACATCTAGAATTTGGCACCTTTCGACCGCTTTCGCGTTCGCCAAGGCTCACTTCGCGATATTTTTCAGGGCTTAATAGGGACCAGTCTCCTCAAAATTAAACTGTAATAAGTGGATAAGGGGCGCTTATGACACCTAAATGTCAAGTTAATGCAATTCATGGTACAGAGAGTGAAGGCAAATTGTTTCTTGACACACACAGCGTGAAAAAATGAAGGGAAAGCCTCAGGTTGCTTGCCAGCGTTTCGACAAAGAGGCGTGTCTTCGTCTGGGCTAAGACAAATTAATACAACTGTCATTTAAAAGGTAGAGGGTGCTAGGTACAAAACTATCGCGTTCTGTCCTATGTTGTCTTTGCCCCACTCTCCTTAGCTGCAAAAAATAGGCTTAACCCCCTGGGACGAACCCCCGATTAAGCCTTTTAAGAAAACCACTGTTTCTGTCATTGCAACAGCTACGGTTGTCATGCTAAAAAACGTGTTGCGACCTCCAAGGTTTGAAATGTAGGCAAACCATACTTTCTTAGGAGAATTAACCTGCGGACAACGCCTCGCCGAAGCGCCTCTCAGTACAGAGCTGCAGACGTTACTTCTTTTAACAAATTTTTGTTGGAGCATACCGCTTATTCGTAATTTGGAGTAACGTCGCACGTGTGGCAGCCCATGGACAGCGGGCAGTCACCGTAGCGGGTGGTGGCGGAGCGGCACCAGTTGCGTAAGCTGTAGTTACGAAAACGTCTCTGCTTACGAAAGACTCAGTAAGCGAGGTAAAGCCATTTATAATCAGTGTCATAGCGATCTCAGCTCACAGCTATGAGGTGCTGGTAAGGATCAAAGAGTAGAATAGGCTAAGAAAAAACAGTAAAACAAAATTGCCTGGGTTGGTCAGTAACCACCCCTGCGGGGCGTATAGGCCATGAATGTATGAAGTCATAAACAAGCACTTCCTTGATTTCAGTTCCATAGAGGGTAGCTAGTAGGGCAAAACAAGCCAAATCTTATCACCTTTTCTTCCACCCTCTCATGCGATAGCCTTTGTCTCCGCTTCGGAACTGCAATGAGAAGGAGAGTGCCGCAACTAGCAACATACAGTGGGTAATGGGCGAACAAAACATGTTTTTTTGATAATTTTCTTTGCAAGGCGGCGCTTTACGGAGAAGCATTGGGCACGCGATGCCAGCACTTCCCAGCATGACGTAATTCAGTGGTACGTCGTTGACATGATATGATGATGATGATGGTGACGCTTATGTGGCGCCGCATCGCGACGACTAAACAAATCGTGGCGCCATAATGACCACCGCAAAGCGAGAGATGTGGCCGGCATCGAACTAGAGGAAGCATGGAATAACTTTAAGAGATTTTTCCCCCAGTTTAGCACCCTTTGGCGCAAAAGCAGAGTCGGTTGTTGGACCGATTTCGTGGACCTTAATGGGCTAAGCTAGGCAGCGGGGGACGAGTTTTTGGGAACTGCGCAGCACATATTCTGTGCCACTGAGAACAGAAAACATTCCCTGCTCGTGCAGGGTAAGATTTTACAGATAAGTTACAGGGTAATATTTTTTTGAAAAAAAAAAAAACAGGCGTTGTTTAAAAAACAATGCTCTATCGCGGTTTTATAATTCAGCATTCTTCAAATAAACAAATAAAATCTCTCTGGGTGCTTAGTGCTTTATTTTTCTGTTTTTTCGCTCATCATTTGGAGTGGGCTGCCACTTGACGTAATCTCTTGCCACAACAATCATAAGTTTTAACAGCGTGAAATACATCATCCCAGTTCATAAGAACCAGCTGCCGGGTTAGTTGGTAATGCATTTTTCGAAAGAAGTTAGCGAAAAAACGGACAAGGGACAGAAAGAAAGGATGTCCTATGTCTCCTTTCTTTCTGTTCATTGTCCGTTTTTTTGCGCTGACTTCTTTCGAAAAACATCATCACAGGAATTACAGTGAGGACAGAAAGAGCACCTGTGCTCGTGTCCTTCGCGCTGTTGAAATTGATAGCACGAACCAACTAGCCCTGCAGCAAGTAATGCTGACAACAATCTCCAACAAATCCGCAGGGCTTTGTAGGTCCGTTACTGTGTGTTTCTATAGATCAATAATGCATTATTGTGACGATCGCTTGGAATTCATTTCATAAAAAAGAACGCTAGAGATAGGCTGATGCACTACTCCTACTGCTCCGCACACTAGTGTTTACACTGATGCCAGTTACCCTATTGTCTACCCTATCGCCTGCGAAGAGACTTC
Organism: Amblyomma mixtum; assembly: GCF_055824585.1. NCBI lineage: Eukaryota > Metazoa > Arthropoda > Arachnida > Ixodida > Ixodidae > Amblyomma > Amblyomma mixtum. Next base: position 131,642,735 of record NC_143016.1, on the reverse strand, counting down.
CGTGATCTGTATGAGTTGACTTCAGCTGCTAAGACTGATAAAATTTCATTCCGAGCTTACGCTTGTGGGCTTTTTAGCCAGTGAAATTTCTGGGGTTTTTCTGTCCGAATCTGAGACCTAGATCCTATGATGTGGGGCAACAGGCGTGGTCCCCTCTCTAAGAATCCAGGAGCGCAAAAAAAAAAAACAAGATGGCATTAGTAAGGCGCGTTACTCAAAAAGAAGGCTCATCAGTAACTACCGCCTCTTTATCTAGGTTCTTTTTGCAGCCTGACTGACCCGAAAGTGCCAGGTAAGGTGACTTTCATGCCGCTTCTTGCATTCAGGCGTACTCTGTAGCGTTGTTCTGGACAAGGTTACAGTGGTGAATGAAAAGCTACAATCGACAGTGCGTCAATAATTGCCGAAGGTAATTATCACCAGAGCAGCCACTGGCGTTTGTAGCCCACAAGCACATGCACTCTACGATAACAGATTGAATAGCTGTGCTAGGCGGTGCATATACTGCACTAGAGAAGAAAGCAACATTTCTAACATTTTGTCACTTTTCGAGAACTAGCCATGAGAAAGCACTTCATCAACCCCTAAGCCATATTAATGGTCATAAATATTCTTTGTTTCCATCGGCTATATCTAGCTGGAACAAACTACCCTCGGCTGTTGTAAACTGCAACTCAGTTGAATCAATCATAGAGCATGTCAATAGCATTGTTTTATTATTAATGCCACCGTGATAAAACTATGAGGCTGACTTTCATTTTCTATTTTTTGTAACTATATTTGTTTCCGTTCTGAACCCGCTATTTTCGTTTGCCTGAATTGGCATCATTACCACCACGATGCCGCTATGATGATGAATTCTTATTTTGTATTATATATGTACCTATCTTGTTCCCCTGTATTGTCTCCTCTGTATCCACTCCTGCATGGGCCCGAGAAGGGCCTGCAGTATTTGTAAATAAATAAATAAACACTACGATGCTCTTCAAGCCTCATTTCGATGCAGCGAGAATATTCTCGGTAATAGGCCGCCTCCTCTAGTACCCACAAGAAAAAATGATATGGCAGCAAATTTAAAGCTCTGTTATCTTGCAAAGATTGATATTATGCTCAGTGCTGCGGTGTAACACGCAGATATCGCGTGTGACCTTGCTATCTCCCGTTGCCTACGATGTTCAACCTTACATAGGAAAGGCTCAGCCGGCAGCATAAAATTTGAGCCCACGCCGCTGAAGTCGTCGTTATCGACAAGCGCAGTGCCAAGGTTAATGTTAATCAATGTATTCTTGTTTACAAAGCCATAGGAAAATTGTGAGGAGCACCGCATCGGAAAGCTCCGGAGTGATCTCGACTGCCTTAGTCATTTCACGTGCACTGAATCCTCGGCGCAGGGTTGGGGATTCGAACCCGCAGACTCGCGTTCGGAAGCACAGCTAGGCGAAAATAAAGTGCGAGGCCGGGAAGAAGGCATGCGCCGAGAGATTACGCGGAAAGCCACAGCGCTTAATCTGGAACGTTATCGATGACGTAATACCGACAGGTTTGCGACTTTCGAATTAGCGGTAATGCGCGTCACGCGATGCGCAAAGGCGACCCTGAAGAAATCGCTATCTCCACCCCCTGCGCGGGTTACAAAGCCAGCGGAACGCGTCTGGGGAGGGTCCGGCTCTCCCAGCTGTTGTGTAGGAAAAGTAATCAAAAGAAAAAAAAATGACCACCCGCGAGCTGTCTTCATTTCCGCGCCCACGTCTCTTTCATGCGAAGTTCCAGAAGGAAAAAGAAAATGAGGCCACAGCGCCGACATAACAACAAAAACAGAGCACCCGGCCTAAAACAGATGGGGAAGCGTCGTCCTGTAACGAACCGCGTGTCGCGCCGATTTTGGGGAATGGAAAGAGGGAAGTTGGGAATGACGGGGAGCTGCGGGAGTCGCGGAAAGGGGAGAAGCGGGGAAGGAGGTAGAGGGCTGCGAAATTGCGTTCACAGCGGGACATTAATAGAAGCTAACGCATTAGCATCTGCTTGCGGTGAGCGCGACGCCCGCGCAGGGGCCTTCTGTAGTAAGCGCCCACCGGAAGCGCTGCTGGCTTCGCAGCGGCAGCTCTATTTGCATGTCTATTTGTGCGTGGCCGCATCCGAGGACAGATTCTTGTTAGCCGCTTCATCGGGCGCGTGTCAAATCGCAGATTCGCCCCTGTTTTCTTTGTGCTTGGTTGATGGTTGTTCGCAAGAGGCGGATCACGCACAGTCATTACCCTCAGTGGTTGAGGATATATGCGGATATATGCTCTAAACAAAAAATGAAAAAAAAGCACGGAAACATGAGTCAGAATATTAGGGAACAAGGTGCTTCATCCGCATACTTTTATAATACATGAAGTGGCGGGCGACAGCGCGTACATTTCCAGGCGCGCGCCCCATATCGCGTGCGATGTCATCGAAGCGAACCGTGGTAAACTGACAGGTAGACCATCACAAAATGAGTTTTTTGTAAACTACAAAAATGTCCATTCCACTCGCTTGGCGCCATTAGCTGTCTGAATTGTGGTTTAATAAGAGATGGTATATGATTGAAAAAAATTTTCTTACATGCTTAAACTGCACTGTACCTTAAAAATGCGCTGACATGCGACTAGTTTGATGAGAAATGAAGGCTTTGTTGAGCGCAATTTTGTTCCGTAGCGTGAGCGAAATTCTGCAGGCTAAAATTGAAACCACCAGTGACAGAACATGCGAAAACAGATTTCTGCGCCCCTCACGGCTGCTTCGGATGCAATAAATATGAAGGGAAGTTAGAAATATTCTGCGGTTCTATACATGGATCATTGACTACTATTAACTGCTATGGTAGTGCAGAATTTACTCGTTAAAAATGTTTTCTTAACAAACGCAGGTAAAAAGAATACACTTAAGTTTTCAGGACGCATCAAACTGTTCAGGTTCGCTTGTGAGGCGTCTTCAGTGCAATATTCCTTTCCTTCTATTCCATTCCTCCCGTACCGCCCGCACCGCCAATAAACAAAGTCAACGTATCAACATGGACGAGGATTTGCATATGAACGTAAATTATCCCTGCCTATGTTGTGTAGGTTGTGCGGAGACACTAAGTCCATAATTTCCTTTTCTCACTTCTCTCCAGCTCCACAGCCCACTCTTTAAATGATAGCCAGCATAGGTGATTAACAATGGCTCGTGTTGGCTAATATGGGTCGATGCGTTCACGATGCCCACGACCTTCTTTGCTTTCTGGTTCAAAATTTGTAGCCACAAAAACTTGAAACTTAGCCTTTTCGGATCGTTTCCTCCTTATTGCAGAAAAGCAATAAATGAGTAATTAACATAATATTCAGGCCAACAAGAAAGGGAAGAAGGCATGGGGCTAGATTTTCAGAATATCCCGTTGAGATAATTTAAAATGTGCTTATCCTGCCGGCTTTTATGTCTTATCTGTGTTGCGGGAATAAAAAAAAACTGTGAATTACTGGTCCCTGCGCATTTTGCCGAGAGGTGTCGTCACTAGACCACAGCGCAAGATATACTTCACACCTCTCTCAAAATAATGGGCTCGTGTTTGCTCAACGTGCCATACCGCTTCTAATGAGCGTTGGTTGGCCCCACTGAGAATGGCTTGGTTTTTTTTCACAGATATCTGTTCTCTTTTGCAGAAACAAGGTGCCTTACACGACGACTGCAAATTACTGCCGCTCAACAAGCTCCTCTCCAGTGTGCCCCATCCCTCGCCGTAGCAATCCTTTGTGACATCACCTGTGAAAGGACGCTTGTGCCACTTTTACGGTGAGCGAAATCTGGGTTGGCATTTGTCTATGTCCTGGCTTTGTTGACTCGTGAAATGTTCGCTATGGCGCATATTCGTATTTCAGATATATAAACCAATACTGTCGAGTGAATGTGCGCAATTAATTGCGAAAAAGAGGGAAAAATTGTGCGGGAAACTTCAGACTACTTACGCGCTGTGAATGCGAAAGCATTTCTTTTATTTTTGTTTTCTTTCTGTTTTTTTTAAATTTGTTTTATTTTTCCTTCTTCCTAGTGACACAACTTCTCACTAGCGTATACAGTCGCAAGGCAACGCATATACTACGTTCACCTGTGCTTGCCTAGTAGCAACTAGGTTTTGTGGCTTCTTGGTTGCGTTCTCGCCTCGCAGTCTGAATGTCCTGGGTTCCCCACCTTGGGAAGAAATTTTATTTTTCTTGACCTGGTCACGGGGGATTTCGGGCGGCACTTTTCCTGGACATCGGTTTTCGTTGCCGATGAGCCACGCAATGCTTTCGCTGTAAAAAACACGCCACTACGACACGCTTACTAGTAATACATGCACCTTGACTTCCTTCGTCTATACTTGAATAAGAAAATGTTTTCGTAAACTTATCATTAAGCCACGGAAGCAGCGTTGGCAAGAGGGAAAGTTCGAAAGTAACAAGAAAGAAACGAACGGAGGTTAACCGGAAACAGAAATCAGTTCGTTGTGAAATGAGTTGCCAAGAGCAGTCTGTTATAGGGGAGTAATTACTCATTGACATCCACCCGAGCGCAGCCATACGGCTACAAAGCAATTAATCACTTAAAGTAAAGCAATTACTCCCTTATTAAAAATCTACTCTACCTTGGGGGATTCCCCTAAACATTTCACCAAGAAGAGCAGTCTGCGAAAATTTAGGCTGAAGAAGTCTCTGGGAACCAAAATCACAACTTTTGGCCGCGAATGTTACAAAAGTCGATGCTTTGTTCTATTACAGATGCCCAAAAGCCTCGCCACTACATGTCTACACAAGACAAGTACAAGCCTCAGTCGGGCTTAGTATCTGCGAAGTCGCTGCGAAGTCGAAGAAAGACACCTACAAGATCGTTGCTGGAAGTCCAGGGTGCAGGATGTGACTTTCGCGGAACTGTGACTTTTGAAATTGAACTGTGTTTCAAGAAAGTGAGCTTGGAGAAGTAGTGACAAAAGGACAAGAAAGTGAGGCAGTAAACAAAGGGAAACACATAATATTGTGCTGTAATTACCCTGTTTATTTCCTTGCTTCACATAAGCAGTAACATGTACTTCAAAATATAGGTAGCATCAATTCTGGTAGCAAGCTGGAAATATTTCTTTCTCTTCAGTGTTTCAAGCTGCTCATAGACAACGTGCATGTACTAATCAGGTTCCATGCGGCAGTGTTTTCTCAAAGCTTATCTCTTAGCTAGACACCGTAGTATCTTTCAACGTTATGTAAATAGATTTTTGTGCTTGCATAAAAGAAGCATTGACGTCATCAACAAGGACTGGCGTGTTTACGTAGTCGCGACTCACTAATCTTCGTTACGCGCTCCCAGTTACAGAACTGGAGAGTTACTTTCTGTCCTACAACCAAAGCAGTACATTCCAACTTTCACTCCTTTGCTTTGAATTATGGCTTATTGTCACTACTGTATATAATTATTTGTACATAAATTTATATTTAAAACTAGCTAGATAGGAAGCGATCGTGGGGGCATGAAAATGTGTTTTCCTGGGAAGTCATATGACAACATTTTACTAATAAATCACGTTGCAAAATCGCCTCTGACAGGGTTTCATTAACGTAGTTAGTATGGCTTTTATTTTTGTTTTTATTTTACTGGCACTTGGCTGCCACTTCGTCCAAGCAAGAATTGCGTGCCGGGGATAGTGAACTATGAGTAGTTGCATTTTAAAAAATGTGGTACATGTAATTATCGTGGTGGTGAGGTAAGAGTCAAATTTATTATTACACAACAGCGCTATGCGCAACTATATACTTTAACACAAGAATGATTTGTCACAAGAGAAAATTTATTGAAGGACGTTCAAAAAGATGTCCACGAATGGGACAGGATCTAGTTTTCTCGAGTGTTTCTCTTAACAATTGCTCACTGCCCTCCACTCGGAATAACACCCGATTTTATAGTGAGAGCTACACTACGCCAGCTCTGCGAGCCTTCAGCGTGGCACACCTTGAGCTCCGTGGCTGCGCCGTGGCCTTGAGCTGGTTGGTCACGTGGTGCGGAGCAGCTGCTGCTGCCGGCGGCGTAGCGCGCCGGCGAAACCGAGCTGCAACAGCTCTGCGCATGCGCCGGGTCTAGTTGGGGGGGGGGGGGGGGGGGTGAGTGGAGAGAGGGAGAGGTGTCGCAGCTGTATAAGTAGGCGGCTCGGCAACGCTCTCGAACCAGAGCTAAACCACAGCCATTTCTTTTCTAAATGTTCACGTTCACTGACTATGGATTCCGCCCTTTTTCGCCCACAGCTGCAAGCTTAGCTTTCATCACATGTCCCTGCTAAGCCCAACGCATACAGGTTGACGTCCACTGCCAGTATTCCGTTCGGAAATTAAATCAGTACACGGACTTTTTTTCGAACACCTGAATGTAAAGGTAGTTCGTACTGGCAGACCGGAAATTTGTTTATTTCACAGCAGCACGTGCTCGATGGTTGTAAGCGGTACACATCAAGCAATAAAAAAAAAGTCCCCAGAACACGTGGAAAGCAACGTGTTCTGTGACTCACCATTAGGTCGTTTTTCCCGTTAAACTGTGAATAAAGTCGTGACTTCGGCGGGAATCACTTCAGTCAATGTCCATAAATCCGCCTTGCCTGCAAAAAGCAGCTGGCTGCGTATGAATCAACGCTCTTCACAGTGATTATATTCTGTCGGACTGTTCATTGCGTGACAGCGATGTGCAATGGCCCAGATGTGGTTATACGTAGAACTGCTAGCGGTTGATCTGAACAACGTAGGGCTAAGGCTGCTGCTTCTCTTCACATGCGCTGATTTTTGTCTCGCTTTTTATGGTCACCAAAGGATAAACTCATGAGGTACACTTATGTTGCATGCTTTAGCGACTCATTGTTTACTGGCAAGGCAGAAAAAGTCGCGTTGTGTTACCTAGTGCGTTTTCGGGAATCGCAAAACATTTGTTTATTTATTTGCGCATTTAGTTTTTGTAATAATGCGACACCCCTTCGGGATTTTCTGACGTGTGGAAGAAAATTACGAGCTGAGATCCAATTTCGCTGCCTTGAGTTTGAAACTGTAATACAAGGACAACGATTAGCTGCCTAGATGACCTCGTTTGGTGCCCTCTGATGACCTCTTTTCTTGGACAGACAACGGTCTGAACCTCACTGGAAAGGAAAACAAGAGGGTAGAGCAGGTAAGAAAATAATATGCTCTAATTCATCCTGCAGTCGGTCCATGGAGTAAGGAAAGAACTAAGGAGAGGCCCTGACGTCACTTTTTGTGAAGCTGCCCCGCAACCGGAAGTTGGCTCGGTTCTCCTCACTATCTTCCTTCTCCACCGAGCTACGGGACGGGGTTCGCGCGCCGCTCGCAAGCGCTTCGTAAAAGAAAGGTATAAAAAAAACCTCGCCGCTCGCCGCTACACTTCTACACTTCCCTCCCCGCAAACACGCACCTAGACACAGACCGGCGCACAGGTGCGGTGAACCTTTTCCGACGCCAGGCGAAGAAAGACGACATTGCGCGCCGCTTATAGCTCAGCTCACCATCCTCCTCGGGCTACCGTACACCCGCCGTGTGGCCTTCGAAACGCAGCTCAGCATCGCCGAGAGCGGCTTCATGTTTCTGTGCTGTTTGGTGAGGTGCGAAAGTTCGCTGATCAAAACAATCAACGCTTTATCGCGTGTCGAAGCGCGGTTCCGGAGTGCCACATTTTCGCGAGATTCATTTCAACGCATCGATCGCTCCGCGTAACGACACCAAGTTTGACGAAGAAAATATCAAATGAGCGGTTATTTGCTACATTTAAAAGCAATCTTAGATGCGTGCGTAACGTCACGACGCCAGGCATGTAGACTTTAACACGCAAGGCCGAACACACCGTGCCGAAAGCCCGTCTACCGCCACCGAAAACACTCGGGCCCCTAGCAACAACGACGCTAACCACGCCGTACGCCGTTGCTAGTGGCCCGAGTTTTCTTAGCAACAACGACAACGTTGCTAGTGGCCCGACTTTTTAAGCCTAAATTTTGACGTCACTTCCGCCACATTCTCGCCAATGCTTTTGGAATACGAAGGGCCTCTCCTTAGTTTTCCTTCCTCCATGAGTCGGTCGGTTCCCACTAGCTCAAACTGTTCCGGGTGTCGTAACTAATACTGTTTCATGACTCCAATCGAAGGCTTCATTTATGGTGTCGGCTTCCACCAAAAACTGGATATTATAACAATTTTTAAAGCAGCCATTCGGTTAGCATTTTTTTCGCAGAGTATTCAAAAGTTTTCGCCACGATAGCTGTACCTACCAATATTGTAATTCTGATTATTCTGTAACATTATGTGTATTACGGTGCCGCAGATCGTGGTTTCTCGTGAACATTTGCCTCACAAAATGCAGCACAGTACTGTTTAACCTCGATGAAGTCGAGAGTGTGACGGAATCCAGTATGGCCGGGGGGACACATTTCATAAAAACAGGGACGCCGACCAGTAAAATGAAAATTGAAATTGACGTTTCGGCGTGCAGAACGCAGGCCTTGTTCACAATGGAATCACACCAAGAGGGTTCGTCCTTAAAAGCTACAGTAAATGCCGTAAGGATAGCGCGTAAAACGGGTTAAGATTGCCCTGCTTACGATTAAGCGTGTGTGACGCTGTCTGTATCACCAGGGACTCGAGATGAAGCCGTGACGCTGTTTAGCGTTTAGCGTATATAGAAAGGCTACACACACAGGCCGCCGCCTACATTTCAGTTCCGTCTATCCTGCCGCCCAAAAAAGAGCAGTTGTCAGCAGTTTAATTCAGCGGACCATGAAAACACGCACAAGCACCATTGACACCGCTGCGGACGCATCAAGGGTACGGAAAGATCTCGCTTGCTGTGGTTGCCCAAGTAATTTCATCAGGTCAACACAACGACTGCTGTCACGACCTCGACAACCTGACGCCCCTATTCCCCCCAGGAAACATGCGGCTATTCCATATATTCCGAAAACAAGTGAGTGTCTCGCCCGTGCTTTACGAGAATATGACGTGCAAGTAGACCATGTCCCTGCCAAGGAAATGCGACAACAACTGCTGAACGTCAACGACGAGTTACCGAAAGAGAAATTCCCAGGAGTTGTATACGCCATCCCTTGCGCAGGTTGCAACGGTGTCTACATCGGCGAAACTGGAAGTTATAAGAAGCGCTTACAACAACATGGTCGTGTTGTGCAGATTGAAAAAAACTTGCAATAATGCCTTGGCAGAACACACTGTGACGCAAAATCACAAAATAGATTGAGAAAAGGCAAGAATCATCAAAAAAGAAAAACTGACTGCATCACGGCTTCATCTCGAGACCCTGGTGATACAGACAACGTCACACACGCTTAGTCGTAACAAGGGCAATCTTAACCCCATTTACGCGCTATTCTTACAGCAATTACTGTAGCTTTTAAGGACGACCCTCTTGATGTGATTCCATTGTGAACAAGGCTTTCGTTCTGGGCGCCGAAACGTCAATTTCAATTTTCATTTTACTGGTCGGCGTCTCTGTTTTTTGAAAAGATACTGCTTAACCTCAGGCGTCTAAGCATGATATAAACTCAGGTTAGTGGCAGTAAAGCATTTAAGGTACCCTTGAGTTTGTTCATGGAGTAAAGAGTATCATAAGCACAAATATGGCATAACGCCAGGCAGTTCAACTTCTCAAAGGCGGAAGCTCGGGCGAGTTGGTTGTTCGTAATTACAGTCACAGCGCTAAAAAGAACACAACGGACACCAAAACCGAACAAACAGCGCTTTGTCCGGTTCTTGTGCTCGTGCTGTCGTTTTTTGCGCTTTGACTACTCTTAACTTCTCAAGTCAACCTTGGTTCGATCACATCTGTGATCCATCTGAGCCGTGGTGAATTGCTGACATGCATTTGCGTCGCTGATGTATGTTTTTTTTTGTTTTTTTTTTTGCGGCGTCTCTCCTCCTAAATATTTTAAAGCGCTATGAATAAAGCGATCAGTTGTTGGTCAGCGCGTGTCATGCTTCTTTTCTTCGGTCCATGTTTCCAGCGCTGTTTTCTCCTTTGAAAGATGCGCTAGACTAAAGATGTATCCCTGAGAAAAACCATTACGCTAATTAAATTACAGGTAAGCGAAACCATACTTTCTGGAACCTTTTTTGGACAATTTCGCGGCGCTGTTTGTGTACCATGCACTGCAGTGTTTATGGGGCTGACTAGAGATGGCAGCACATATGATTGTTTCGAGCAATGTCTCACGGACATTGGCCTCGAAGCAAAAGCTAGCTATCAGAGGGGCTCGAAAATATAACTGCAATCTAAAACTTACTGCTGTTTTTAATGTGCTGGTGAAACAGCGGCTATCGCGGTGGCTCAGTGGTTACGGCGCTCGGCTGCTGACCCGAAAGACGCGGGTTCGATCCCGGCCGCGGCAGCTAAATTTCGATGGAAGCGAAATTCTAGAGGCTCGTGTACTGTGCAATGTCAGTGCACGTTAAAGAACCCCAGGCGGTCGAAATTTCCGGAGCTCTTCTCTACGGCGTCTCTCATAGCCTGAGTCGCTTTGGGACGTTAAACCACAACAAACCAAACCTAAACATCCAGTGTCTAAAAATAAGATGGTTAAAAATTTTTAATCGATATTTCGCACTCTTAGGCACAGCGTTTGAAAACGGCCAGATAACAACAGCCAACCCGTCCCCGACAGTACAACCGACGCTAACGGGACGCGTGATACAAGCTCGGCTGTGGCATGTGGCGGTGGACAATCAGTTCGCAGTCGAGTAAGCAGTAAAATTATTTCGAAGTTATTTTGGCAATATAAATATCCGAGACGGCTCAATGATGCAGCTACGAAGTCTTTCCGACGTAGTGATGCTCATGTATATGATGTCTGGCTATACAAGTTTTGCGTGCTCTGGAGTGCACTACGCTGTTTTCCCTCTGGTTAAATACTTTAATTTTACCGTTTTTCATGTTTCCTCAAATAATCATGTCGGTGCCGCATAGAAGAGAAAGCGCAGGGTTACAGGGCGGCTAGGTATATAAAGAGACACTGAGACAAACTTAATCCAATGTTTGGTCTTGTGAAACTCCTTTGGTTCGCTTTTTACGCATCAGGTGACTGTCGTTTGTAAGTATAATACGTATTTAAACCCGATAACTGACGGGGTATTTTTCAACGCCTTGAGGCGCCCTACTTGACAGCGGCGTTATCTTTAGTGCACCACAGCAGGGGCGAATAAATTACGCTACAGGGATGTAATGATATGCGGCGAAGAGAAGCTATATAAAACAAATGGCAGGGAAGCCTCTGTGAAAACTACGAAGTTTCAGTGCAGAAGAACTGAGGATTGAACGAGTTGGTGGTGATCCATTGTAGAAAAAACCAGCGCTTACAAACACGGACAGAGGACAAGGGAAACAGACAGAGTTGTAAGTTCAGCGCCGTCAGTCTGTTTCCCTTGTCCTCTGTCCGTGTTTGTAAGCGCTGGTTTTTTCTACAATGGAAGTTTCAGTGGTCGCACAAAATCAGTCACCTGTTTTATGAGCTTCGAGCGTGTCTCATTACTGGTAGCAGTAGATGCCTGGCTGGCGAAAAAAGCTGTTCTTTCTGCGGATAAAGCCTCCACCTGGCAGCTGCAGCTGCAATCTGCGACCGTTGCCAGGTGCTACAGTGGAGAGAGGAAAATCCCCGTGTCCTTTCACGCGCTAGCGCTACATGGGACATTTGCGAAAAGGCCGTTACGTGCCCTGATGAAGCCTAGTGGTGCCCGAGCGTACCGGCTTCGCGGCAGCTGTAGCCAAGTTCAACGGAGGGTAGCGCGTCTGCTGCAGCCTAGTGTAAAGGAGGCAAACTAGTTTCGACGGCAGCTGCAGCCAAATAGAAAGTGAGAAACCGCGTCACGCCAACTGCCGCTTACATTGTCGGTGAAATCGTCACAGGTCACCCATTCGACGGATTACGCTACAGCACCTTCATCGTAGTTAATTTAGTGAAGCAAAGAAGTGGTTAATTTATGTACGCTTAAAGCTGCACATTGCTCGAATCATGTGGCTGCAAATACTGTGAGAAAATTGTGCCGTCTAAGGGAAAGTACTAAGAGGATATTATTAAGCATTTCCTTAAAATATTCAATGAATGAATGAATGAATGAACTTTATTTCCGTCATCATGGGGCTTGCGATACACTTAATCATTCGAAAATGGCCCGCCAGAAAAAATGCTTGCAACGCAGTTGGCTTGTGGCGCCATCTAAGACTCGTGCCCACCACTTCCTAGAATCCTGCAATAGACACAATTCGAGCTCCCTTTATGTGTAAGATATTTGAGTAAGTGTGCTGAGACAAAACGCGCAAGCTATTTAAAAAAATGATTTTAAACTCTTGGTAGCTTAAACGTAGCAGTCGTGTAGTTCTAGGAAATCCTTAATATCAGTTGATCTATCAGATATATCCTGCTGAACACTGACGGTGATAAGAACAATCATACCTAGGCGTTGTGTTCTGGCTCCCTCCAGTGGGTTCACCCTTAACAATGTGCAAGCGTTGTGATCATGTGGGCTGTGAAAATCGATAGCGACTCAGCGTTCAACCTGCGCTTCCTTTTGGCAGATGGCGCCAGCGGTCAACGTTGCGATCTCGTGTAGGAGGCGCGGTACTGCTCCCCTTTTCATTCTTTCGAAGAACATTTTGGCTGTACGCTATCGTACTTGAGCTTGCGGACCGTAATTTTTGTGGCACTAAAATTTTTTTTCAGTGTCTTATAATGCTCGAACGGTCGCCTCTCGCCTTGAAAATAGTTTTTGGAATTACTGGCCGGCTCAGTGGGAAATTGCGACCCGACAGCATGCCTTTATAAGAAGCACTGCACACTTTTTGCGCTAAACCAATGCAAAATTAACTTTCGAGGCTTTTATGCAGCACGGAAAGCCTGTGGAAAATTGAAAAAGAGGCGGAGAGTTTGGTCTCATAGGTCTGTCTGCTATTCTAGAAACTCCTCTTGATTAATTGGGACATCTCATGCTTCTCAGAACTGGCCAGCTGCAATTGCGGTGGAGCGTTGCTCTTATAGAAATGACTCTCGCACTGTGCCTTACAGCCAACAAGGTTGCTGGAACGCTTAATGGTCGTTTACCTTGGACATGAAACACAAAAGTGGTGAAGAGATCAACGGGATGAACGCTGAACGCAGGTAGACACGACCGACTTTCTAGCCTGTCCCTTACACACCGAAATCAGAACATGGAATACTTTTGGCTACTGTAAGTCTCCAAGAAGCAAGGCTGGTCGATGCCCACATCATTAGTTTGCTACTGACAGCCATCTCGTCAAAAAGTCAAAGCTCCCGCGACAATGCAAAAGAACAGTGCGTTGTAGCGGCTGCTGTACGGTGCATGCACCTTCACTGTCTTCAGTAAGCTACAAAGTTGTACAAATCTTGTGCGTAGCAGTGTTGCTGTAAATAACCTGCAACTTGAACCTGTGGGGTTGAAATTTCGCTCCTTAGTGCATTTAGTAACAAATTCGGTCCTTATTAATATCGTTCGGCACACTAGCGCTAATGCGCCTGCTTCTAGAACGATGCCTTGAAGTGCTAGGGAATCCTATCCAAACCAGCGTGTGCTTGGATTTATGCTACACGTCACACGCAGTAAGCTCGCAGAGAAGGTCTATTAAGCGAGACTTCAGAGGTTTGCCAGCAGAGCCATACGGTCATGGCACTTGGGTAGTTTTGGGGGGAAATTACTTATTAGATGTAGCGGCCGCTGGATTGGTCTCTTATTTATACGCACGCTGCGCGTGCGATCAAAATGCATGATTGCGCTCACACAGAGCAATAGTTTGTTAGAGCGATACCCTCTTAAGGCACTTCGTACGAAATAAAATCGGCCTTGCCTTGACGGTCGCGGTCATAGTATGTCCTAAAATATGCCCCGGTACTTTACCAAAAGCCTTCCAAACGACACTGTTGCTAGGCACAGCCAGAGTCCTTCGTAAGGGCGGAGTGGGGTGTTCTGCAGGTATTGATTTCATTCGTAGCACCGAGGAAGGATAAATAATTGTACGTTTTCCATCTGGTCACTATTTGCGGTAGTGCACCATCACGCGGAATAAAATATGCTGGAAGAATTTGAAGCGCTAAAAAGAGAGCGAAACGTCGGCTGGTAGAATGAATACTTCTTTCGGTACGATTCACTTCCTAAACAAAGCAAAACGCGCTCTTCAGACCGATTTCCATGTTCGAAAGAACAGTCAACAACTTTTATCTTAAAGCCGCTCGTATAACTGAAGTGCAGGATGGGCTGGATGGCGGACTATTCCTGCTGTCCAAAGGGAGAAAACTAAAGCTCATTATAGCACAGCTCTCACATTACAGCGCGAAGCTCATCCACAAAATGTTGCAATATTCCTTGATGACGCAAACGGAAATGAGAAACCTTACTTACCAGCAGTGGTTCCCTTTAAAGCTTAACCACTGTAAGTTGATACAGTCCTTAATGCGGCAAATTGGAGAGAAACCTTTGAGACAAGCCGGCGTTTCTTTGGGTTCTCGGATTCTTCGCGATTTTTTCGATTGTTTATCCCAAGATGTAAAGTACGGAAAGGTTGCCTTTCAATAGTTGGCGTTGTTACTTTGCCGTTGAAAAAAGGGCGCCTGCGAGCATTAACTAATATCACCAACTGACATGCTTACCAAAAGAATGGGGTGCGTTCCTTACGCGGGGGAAAAAATTGCACTTTTTGACCGCCCAAGTAGACGGTGCGTTCATTATGCGAGCGCGTTCATTATTTGACTTATTGCGGTGCATCTTATTATATGAGCAACATTTCTTAGCCTCTTATCGCTGTATATAGTTCGCAGGGCACAGTTGAGGAGTCCTTGAGCGTTCACTGCAGCGAGGGAGGAATTCTCGCACCCGCTCGGTTCCTAACAAAACAATAGCGGCAATTATTTCCAACCTCAGCTCAGTCATAAATCATACTTCATCTTTCCGCAGTAAATGCCCTTAATGCAGAGCTTAAGAGACCCCTACAGTTTTTTTTTCTTTTCTGGAATAGAATTTTGCAGCAGTTGAAAGGCGTACAATACAGCACGATGCTTTAGAATAGAGTACGATACAAAACAATGAAATTTTATTCAGTGTGTATGATCCAGTGTTATCTGGGGCCGTCAAAGCATCGCGGATTCTTGGGCGCTGGACTTGGACATCGTTCTAAACGGCGACACCGCAATTGAGGGCACAGGACATTGGATAACAATGTTGCATTCTCTATGCACTCTGAAACAGAATCAGAATAAAAAAAAAGATCACCAAACAGTCACAAATGAACTATAAGAAAACGATGAGGTGGTAAAAATTTCCTACAAAAAAAAAACGAATATGGAAGAGTGCTGTACAAGGAGCAAAACCGACACTACAAATAATGCAGGTGCAAGGACACAAGAGCAAAGAGCTTAAAGGAATACATACATAACATCAAGAAAATGCGCGAAACAGCACAAGGGCAAAGAGAGCATACCACATGAAAAAACGAGCCAGAATGTCAAGCCTGACACCAAGCTCATATTTAATACAGTCTAGCCCTCTTATAAAAGCCGAAGACATAACGGACGCCGGCTTATTACGAATGAGTGTGGCGCTACTGTCAAATATGCATTAGGTCAATTTCAACTCGTCTCTGACATAAAGAACAAGCTTGGCCACACCACTCGCTTATAGCGAAAAGGGAGGCGCCTTAAGCTCCTCCCCCCTCCCTCCCCTCCGCCTCCGAAGGTGAAGCACTTGCTCTTTCCAGGAGCGTGGAGATCGAAAAGTGCCTCTCAGGCCTCACGACACCACCCCGAAATAACATGTCGACCCAAAAAAAGCAATGTAGAGGCAGAAGGTAACCGCTGTCCATGCAAGCCTCGATGGCCTACAAGGTCAATCATCTCCTGCGTGTTCGTCAGCTGTTCGAAGCATCCCGAGTGGAAGCAGAATAGCGATGGGTGCGGGGTGGGGGAAGCATCGAAAGCGAAGCTGTTGCTCATGGTCGGGGATAAACTTGCTTCAGCGATTTGAGAAGTTCGAATGCCTTGCTGGCCAGGTGGTGGGCGTCACCTGCCCAGTCGGCTCCACGCTTTGTGCGGTTGCCACGTGCAGGCAGCTCCAGATTGCGGACACTACACCTCATACATTGTTCGTCATTGTATGGGCCGAGGACCCATAGATGAAGGTATCGCAAAGGAACTATAGATAAAGGTGTCACAGAAAAACGTGATCACACGCATGTATATTTGTGGCAGTGCGACGTTGATGGCAAGCTGGCCGGATGTTTCCTCGGATGACTACGTCCGTGTGGATGACATCGCAGAGCTGCGTGCTCTGACGAAGCCATTTTACGCCAAGTACGAGCACTCCCCTGCCGTTAGGAATCCTTTTGCCGACCTGCCACCAACTTCCGTGGACGGTGAAACCACGGTAGCTTATATTCCGTCCCCAAAGTTGATTGTTGGTAGCAAGGGTATCGGCGAGGCAGACATGACCGCCGTGGAGATCATGGAATGCGCCGCGGTATGGACTGCTTTGAAGAAGTAGACGCGCATGACGCACTTTTATTTTTGAACAAATAGGCACCACATTTGGCGGACTTACCATTTTTTGGCCGTAATGCGGAGTGTCCACTTACTACGAACATCGGATACAACGAACGAAATCCGCGTGACCGTTAGGTTCGTAATAAGTGAGTTCGGCTGTATATTAGAACCGAGCCCAATGAATCCTTATTGTTATTCCTATCGCTCTTTTGTTTCATCTGGCGCATTTTAGGCTTCTTCTAATTTATCAATATAAACTGCTTTACTGCCGGCCGCTCCCAATCTCTTGGTGTGGTAGTTTCAAAGCGACAGCGTTAAGGGTTCTGTTGTGTGGACAACCTAGCGTCATCCATTGGCGCTGCGTCGAGAAACTCTGGACTGGTGCAAATAAACAGTGGTTACGTCGCACGTTGCGCAGCAGAATTGAAAAAAAAATGATTTGAACATCAGGGAACAGGTGCTTATAAGACCATAAAACGACTGAAACGCAACTACAAAATGTAAGTATATAGAGTAAAAGAATTCCACAGGAAAGAAAATTGGGGCTGGAATCGAACCTCTGACCATGGGCCGCTAGTCAGGCACGCTAACCCTAGTCCACGCAGGCACTTTTTTTCATTACTGCGTTGAAAAACTGCTGAAAAAGAAAGTCTGATTACGCTCACGCAACAGAACATCAGGGTGCATAATACTCCCGCAGGGGGTGATACTCCCGCACGTTCCCACCTTCCCAAACCTCACAAGTCCAGGGGGTACACACATGCATCCAGATAGGGGAGCCATCTAGGCCGCTCTTCCAAGCCAGCATGTACTCCCTGCACTAAAGCTCACTGCTCACAGAACAAGTATTTCGATGCCCGCAGTGATTCGGCGTGGCGGTCCAACATAAGGCTCTTCCAGAGACTAACTAGTTCCATCAGCCTAACTAGTTCACTTGCCACAACGCAGTTTTTATCAAGAGGCAAAAACCGGATACTGTAGTTGTGTTCTCTATGGCCTTTTTAAGAAGAACGCGGGTACGTTCGGACAGCCTGCTTAAAAGGCGGACTTTACATGTATGTCAAGAGGCATTTCACTTAACAAGGAAGCTCTTCTTGTCTGCATTGGTAAGGAAAGCGGCTTACGGCAGCCATTAACGCGGTTTCGTCAAACCCTTAAAAACAGAGCTTAATGCCCACCAAATTTTAGACTCATCATTATAAACAATATTGTCACGGGTGGTACAGTACGTCCGGCTCGGTTGGACACTTCAAAGTAGGTGACTGCAGCGGACGTCAGTAGCGGTCCCAAAAGCGGAGCATTCGCAGCCAGACACTTCGGCTTCTTCCTATGGCCAGCTCGCGCGCGCATTCCGCGCTCTCGTGGGTCTAGTAGAACGACGACGATGAATGGACGGTGTCATTACTCCCCGGCAAAAAGAAGCATCGTCCCGATGCTGGGAGTGAGTGGAGAGGTCGGAAGGAATGATCGGGATTAGTGGGCGAGGCTACCGCTCGTGATAAGGCTTCAGGCGGACCACGGGAACCACTTCAGGGCACGGAGACCGTCGGGACTTCTGAAATCCATCGGGAATGACCTCGTAGTTGAGGTCGCCCAATGACCTGACCACGCGGTATGGTCCGAAGTAGCGATGGAGGAGTTTTTCGCTCAGTCCTCGTCGCCGAATGGGGAACCACACCCACACACGGTCGCCAGGCGCATAATGGACGTCATGACGGCGCCGATTGTAGCGATCTGCATCTCGAAGTTGTTGGTCCTGAATTCGAACTTTGGCCAGTTGGCGAGCAGCTTCGGCGCGTTCCAGGAACGTGTAGGTATCAGTGTGAAGGCTAGAGTCGTCCAGATGTGGTAACATTGCGTCGAGCATCGTCATCACTGCATGGCCGTAGACGAGGTGGAATGGGGACATCTGCGTTGTTTCTTGCATGGCCGTATTGTAGGCGAAGGTGACATAAGGAAGCACTTCGTCCCACGTTTTGTGTTCAATACTGACGTACATAGAAATCATGTCAGAAAGGGTTCGGTTCAGTCTTTCGGTCAACCCGTTCGTTTGAGGGTGGTACGACGTTGTTCGGCGGTGGTCGGTATGACTGTAAACCAAGATCTCCTGCAGCAGCTCAGCCATGAACGCAGGGCCTCTGTCAGTGATCAGCACTTCAGGTGCCCCATGGCGGAGCACGATCTGATGCACGAAGAACTTGGCGACATCTAAAGCGGTGCCGCTGGGTAGAGGTGACGTTTCTGAATAGCGGGTAAGGTAGTCCGTCGCGACAATTATCCATTTGTTGCCAGAGTTCGAACGTGGGAACGGACCCAGCATGTCCATTCCTATTTGTTGGAAGGGCCTTGTAGGTGGTCTAATGGGCATCAAGAACCCAGCTTGTTTGGTTGACGGTACCTTGCGACGCTGACAGGCGCGGCATGTTCTGACGTAGTGAGTGACATCAGCACAGAGACGAGGCCAGTAGTAATTCTCTTGGATTCGGGCTAGCGTACGGGCTATGCCCAAATGTCCAGAAGTGGGTTCGTCATGGGAGGCCTGGAGGATTTCATTGCGCAGGATAGCCGGTACGACGATTAGGTATTGCGTATTGTTTGGAGCGAAATTTTTCTTGACCAGAAGACCATTGCGGATGCATAAAGATGGCAACACGCGCCTGAAAGCGCGTGGGGCGGTCGTGTTGCTGCCGTTAAGAAATTCCATTACATCTTGAAGTTCGAGGTCGGCGCATTGTTGGTCAGCGAGGCAGGAGGCGCTGAGAGCACTCAGTAAGATGTCGTCATCATTACAGGCGTCGGTAGAAGGATCTACTGGGGCGCGGGACAGACAATCGGCGTCAGAGTGCTAGCGCCCGGATTTGTACACAACAGTCATGTCGTATTCCTGGAGCCGCAGACTCCATCGGACGAGGCGAGCGGACGGGTCTTAAGGCTTGCGAGCCAGCATAAGGCATGATGATCGGTCACTACCTTAAAATTTTTGCCGTAAAGGTACGGTCGGAATTTCGAAGTGGCCCATACAATGGCAAGGCATTCTTTCTCAGTAACGGAATAGTTTGATTCGGCTGGTGACAAACATCGACTTGCGTAAGCGATGACCCGTTCCTGACCTGCTTGGATCTGGACCAGGACAGCACCTAAGCCGATGTTGCTGGCATCAGTATGGAGCTCTGTGTCGGCGTTTACGTCGAAGTGAGCCAGAATGGGAGGCGCCTGCAGGAGGCTTTGAAGGCTGCGGAATGCATTTTCTTGCGCTGCTTCCCTTCTGAAAGGTGTGTCCGACCGTGTTAGGCGCGTCTGCGGCTCGGCAATGCGAGCAAAATCTTTCACGAAGCGACGGTAATACGCGCACAATCCAAGAAAACGGCGGACAGCTTTCAGGTCTTGCGGCGGCGGAAAATGGGCAATAGCTGTTGTTTTTTCAGTATCAGGCTGAACACCGGCTTGATTCACAACGTGCCCTAAGAACTTCAGCTCTGTATACGCAAAGTGGCATTTCTCATTTTTGAGCGTGAGTCCAGAAGACCTTATTGCTTGTAGGACCAATTCGAGGCGGTGAAGATGCTCCTGGAAAGTCGGGGCGAAGACGACAACATCGTCAAGATAGACGAGACACGTCTGCCATTTTAAATTTTAAATCGGCAAGGACGGTATCCATAAGGCGTTGGAAAGTGGCCGGTGCAGAGCACAGTCGAAAGGGCATGGCCGTAAATTCATACAGGCCATCTGGAGTAATAAAAGCTGTTTTTTTACGGTCCCGCTCATCGACCTCAATTTGCCAGTAACCAGACTTGAGGTCCATCGAAGAAAAGTATTTCGCGCTACAAAGGCGATCCAGAGCATCGTCGATCCGGGGGAGAGGATAGACATCCTTTTTGGTGATTTTGTTTAAGCGACGGTAGTCTACACAGAACCGCAATGGTCCGTCTTTCATCTTCACAAGGACGACTGGTGCTGCCCAGGGACTGCGGGAAGGACGAATTACGTCGTCGCGGAGCATTTCCTTGACTTGGCGGCCAATAGCGTCGCGTTCAGCGGGAGACACTCGGTAGGGGGACTGTCGGAGAGGGTGCACGTTATCGTCCGTAATAATGCGATGCTTCGCTAGGTGAGTTCGTCCAACACGCGATGATACCAAGAAGGTGTCGCCGTAGCGCAGAAGATCTTTAACTTGTTGTTGCTGCGTCGGGGAGAGTGCTTGATTGACGTCGAACGTGAAACCAGTGACTGGGCTGTGCTGTTGCGACAACGACATTGTGGAAATACTGTGTAGGCTGCTGACATGGGCGATGGCATCAACGTGAGCCACAACGGTTCCCACGTTCAGATGTTTATGTGCACCACCGAAATTGGTTATCAGCACTTCTGTTTCTCCGTCGACGAGATGAACGACTCCTCTGGCGACAGCAAGGCTCCTGGCAAAAAGCAAGATCTGGTTGCCTTCCGCGACGCCTTCGAAATTCCGCACAGTCTTAGCGCCGACAGAAACCATAATACTCAAACGAGGTGGGATGGTGACGTGGTCATCCAGGATGCAAAGTGCGGTCGGATGGTCTGGATCTCTGTGTATTGCGTTCTCTGTGGAGAAACACATGGCCTTTGACTGGAGGTCGATGACCGCTCCATTCTCGGTCAAGAAATCCATCCCGAGAATGACGTCACGTGAACAATGTTCGAGTATAACGAACGTTGCAGGTAGGTTGCGCCTTGAACTGCTACTCTTGATGTGCAAGTCCCGGTCGGTGTAACTAAGTGACCCCCGGCTGTACGAATCTGTGGGCCCATCCACGGAGTGGTGACCTTTTTCAGAGTGGCGGCGAAATTTTCACTGAGGATAGAGTAATCCGCCCCTGTGTCGACGAGTGCAGTGACGTCTGTTCCGTCGAGGGAAATGCTCAGGTTTGCTGTCGTAGACGTGGTGTGAGAGGTACGGCGCGGTGTTCGGTCACGGCTGCGGTGCCGCGCGGGTTCATTTCGATACGTCAGGTGGCATTCACGTAGAGTCGGCGGTTCACGGTGTTGGACGGCATTCGGTCGTGGCATCGGGTGGCCACCTAGTTGCGGCGTACGAGGGTCTGTTACATTTCGTCGGTGAGCAACCTCCCCCTCAAAGGTTGCTGCTTTTAGATTTCCTGGCGGGGGCTTGGCGACCTTCCCCGAGGAAAGTCACCGTAAGACCGACGACGTGGGGATGGCGACCTGCGTCTCCCACCGGCAGATTCGGCCAGATAATCGTTGATTTCTCTGGGTCGCTGCCCAGGCTGCGGACGTGGTGCATCTGCAGGGAACCCCGGCAGGCCCATCTGACGATACCTGCAGTTGCGGTACAGGTGGCCCGGCTCACCGCAGTGATAGCAGAGAGGACGGTAGTTGGGAGTGCGCCAGATGTCACTTTTACGGGGATACGATGGAGCAGGACGAGCAGGTGGTGGCGGCCGAAAAGAGGCCGGGGTTTCCTGAAGACGACTCGGCGGCGGTTGTGCGCGACGAGCAACAGCGGCGTATGTCATTCGCGGTGGGGCTGTGGACGGCTGGAAGGGAGCTGGTGTTGTAAGCGCCTGTTGCACCGCTTCCCGAATAACCTCGGATAGAGCAGAAACCGTTGGCGCAGGCGGCGTAGCCGGGAACAGCTTCTGGAGCTCCTCGCGAACGATAGCTCGTACGGTTTCGCGAAGCATGTGGGTGTTACTGATGTCCGTGGCTACCGCAGTCATGGCCAAAGGCTGACGCTCGTATTGCCGCAACCGCATATCGAGTGTCTTTTCCATGGTGGTGGCCTCCGACAGAAACTCTGCGACCGTGCTCGGTGGATTGCGAACCAGTCAGGGCAAAGATTTGCTCCTTGACACCTCGCATAAGGTACCGGAGTTTCTTCTGCTCTGTCATGTCCGGGTCAGCTCGACTAAATAACTTTGCCATCTCTTCGAAGTATACCAGTATGCTTTCATTTGGTAGCTGGGTTCGGGACTGAAGGAGCAGATCGGCCCGTTCTCTTCGAATCACCGTGGTGAAATCCTTCAGGAACTGGTCTTTAAATACGTTCCACGTCGTTATGGACGACCCCCGGTTCTCGAACCACGTACGAGCTGCGCCCTCCAGCGAAAAGAACACGTGTTGAAGCTTCGAGTCTTCCGCCCATCTGTTGTACCGGGCCACGCGTTCAAATTTCTCCAGCCAGTCTTCAGGGTCTTCGCCTGGAGAACCTTGGAAGATCGGTGGCTCCCGAGGCTGCTGCAGCACAAGAGAAGGTGAACTAATCGTCGTCTGCATGCCTATTTCGGGCTAGACGGTCGTCGACGATGGCGCTGAACGAACCGCTTGTGTTGAGCGAGACTCCAGAAGCCCAAACTCGGGTTGAAGGCCTTGGAGCCGGCGGCTACCGTGGTGTAAAGGCGTCACCTCGATGGCAGATGACCCTCGAGGACTTGAATCCCTGCTTGCTGGGGGAGTCCGAGGCATGGAATGCGTTACCCAGCGCCCTCCACCAGATGTCACGGGGGGTACAGTACGTCCGGCTCGGTTGGATACTTCAAAGTAGGTGACTGCAGCGGACGTCAGTAGCGGTCCCAAAAGCGGAGCATTCGCAGCCAGACACTTCGGCTTCTTCCTAAGGCCAGCTCGCGCGCGCATTCCGCGCTCTCGTGGGTCTAGTAGAACGACGACGATGAATGGACGGTGTCAATATCACCGGATTGATTGTAAAACATTTTATTCGCCGGGAAGAGCTTGGAAAGAGGTCGCGTTAAGTGGTCGAGAGTACGTAGCCCTCGACGACTTTGTCAGCCCACTCCACCGCCAAAACTTGCGTTCTGGGGTCAGAGCTAGCCAGCACGGTCTCCCACCGCTCGAGAGAAGGAGCTGTAACTAGATCACCCGGAGGTGGCTCTATTTTGCAGTCCCACAGGATGTGATCGTAGGTAGCACGTTGGCCACAGTGTTTGCAGTTTGGGTTGTAAAGATCTGGATAAATGCGCGCGAGGAGTGATGGGGTGCGTATCGATCTCGTCTGTAGACGACGCCACGTAACCTCTTGTTCTTTACTAAGTCTTTTGTCTGGAGGGGGGAAAATTCTCCTCTCTAGTTTAAAATGATTGGTGAGATCATGATATGTGATCATGGAGTCCTTCGTGAAATTCAGGGAGCCAGACTCATCCACTGCCCGGTCGACGAAACCTCGGGCTTTATTGTGGGCTGCCTCGTTCCCCGGATTCCCCGAATGGGCTGGGACCCATATCAATTCGGAATAATTTGGTGAGAATTTGGTTGCGTTAAGGATTCTAAGGGAGGTGTTTGTAATTCGCCCTTTAGCGAAATTATTGATACCCATTTTGGAATCGCTGAAGATGATGCTTCCTTGGGTATGCGCTAGGGCGAGGGCTATAGCCGCCTCTTCTGCCGTTTCAGAGGATTTCGTTTTGATTGTCGCCGAGACGATGTGGTCACCATTCTCGTTCACAACCACAATTGCAAAGGCATTGGTATTTTTGTATTCTGCTGCATCTACATAAAGTGTTCCAGCGCACTGTCTGTATTTGTTATGTAAGGCTTTGGCTCTTGCTTGTCTTCTACCCTCATGGTGTAAGGGGTGCATGTTTTTGGGGAGTGGTTTGATCACCGGAATTTCCTTCGGGAAATGTCATTACTAAATATCTTGAATCCTGCAAGCATTGAAAATATGCCCAGTTGCCCAATGAAAAACATCTGATCACACATCCGCATTGGGGGATGCCTTCTCTGCAGTTGATCTAATCGACAACACGGCGAAGGCGCACAATACACTCTTTTATCCTTTCCTCTTTATTCTTGTTGCGAAGATCACAGACAGTAGTGGTGGAAAATGATAAAATCTCTAAATCTTTCATTCTCTGCCGTTGCTCTATCTTCCCTTCTTTGCTAAGTATCCTTTACATTCTTCTCCTGACAAATTCTTGAATTAAACTTACTATTTATTGATTTCGTTTTACTCTCAGCACCGTACAGGCAGAAACCAAGTACATGAATGATTAATCCCATATAAACAATGATAGCTAGACAATACATTTATAAGTGATTAACAAGACTGTCAGTGTTTATACAACGCAGGCGAAAACTTTGCGAAAGATATTTATATCAGCAACAGATACAATTTTATTAAGAAGATCGATCCATTATTTTGAAGTCCGGGGGACAAATGAGCGTAAGAAACTTTTTTGCATAAAGGGATGGAAACTTCGTGGGAATGATAAATGCGACCCGATATCTAATAGTGTACAGGAAAGAAATTACAGTGTATGTTGGAATGATAAATATAACTTGTAAAATACGGTTAGGCGACAAACCTTTCGTCGAGAAGGCAATGATGGAAGACTTGGATTAGTTTTCACTTCCTTTATACTTACTCTTCGTTAATAGCTAGGGAGAATGAAACGAGAAGAGTTATCCCGAACACGTTCAAGCGAAGTAATTAAGTTGTCATGGCTAGGATCCCAGACTGCTGTTGAGTATCCAAGCTTTGGGCGTGTAATCTTTTATAAAGAGCTGATTTATAAAGGTCTGTAGAACCCTGTGCTATCTCTTCCGCACTGTCTTTGTCTACAGATACTTCAGCTTGCTTGAATTTATACAGTATTTAGTACGGCACTGAAAGCATCGCCAAAACCTATTTAGGTTCTTTGCCAAAGATAGCTTGCTCTTTGGCGTAAGCCTGTTTCTTGAGGCGCAGGCATCTTTTTGTACTTTACTTTCGTTGACTGCAGCAGTAAACAGCGCCTTGTATGAGGCTTTCTGTATGAATTATTTTACCTTGTCTATATCATGGCGCGAGTGCTCCTTCTGGTTACCTCCTTGGCCTGCAAGCTAACTGATCTCAATTTACTTAATTCGAACGGACGTTTCGCTTAGAGCGCTGCATTTGCTCGGGCTGTGCCGGAAAGTGCGCTGTTTCGCCAGGCCTGGGTGTGGTTCAGGCTTGAATTCGCGGGCCAGGGCCGGGCTCTGGCCCGTACATAAACGGGCTGCGCACGGCTTTTGATTCATTATTGAAGGGTGAAGTAGACTTCGGGTGTTCTAACAGCGACCTGGATGAAATGTAGCAATTGTTTTGGTTGAAAAAACAAATTCTCAGCACTTATTTACTTATTTCTGGCATTTCCTATGTTCCTGCCATGTTCCTCACACACGAAAAACTACAAGTAATGCAGATTTTTTTATTCGATTGTTGCCCAAATTATCTCAGTAAGGATAGAATCCAGGAGCTACAATCTTTCAAGCGGTCTATTAACAAACCGCTGCTATTGGTTTTTTGCTAACGCGGAATGAGAAAAAGCTCATTCAAAAAGCACAGCGCCCCTCATTGTGTTACCTCCAAGTAATTTCGGACGCGCACGCCTCGCCGCTTTGAGCAGAAAAAAAACGAGCAAAATCCAACAGCTGGTTGCGCTACAGCTGCACCTGACTCACGGCTCATTCGCACGAGTGCGCGAGCCTACTAAAGCACACAGCGCCGCTGACTTGGCTGTTTCAGCTATGAGCAGAACACGACGTCAGATGTGCCGCAAGGCGCTCCGCGTGTGCTCGGTTTTGGGTTACCTCTATAACGACTAGACATTTGAAGTCGCATAAGAAGCGCTGGAGAAGAGCCTTCATTCGATTTCTCTACAGGCAGCCGTTTTGACTGGGTTTTGATGGGTTTTGAAGATGGGTTTTGACTGTCTGCTTCGCCTCCCAACCACGCATCTCTACGCTACGAAAAACTCAGTTGAAAAACACATTGGTTCAAGTGACTTCGGGTCTTCAAATACATACCACAAAATAAACAGACGCTTTTAATACTTTTTGTCTCCATAGGAACTCATCAAGTCCGGCCATGATTCAACACGCAAAATTGTGCTCATTAAAAAAAAAAGATTAAAAACTGTCGGCTTCGGGCACGTTACTGCGTCATTTTTTTTTTAAAACTCGAAACCGATTTTCATTTTTCATTGCGGGCAGTAGAAAATGTACGATTAAAAATCTAGACGCAACGCACTGTTTTTTGCAGTGTTTAGTCAGCCATTTTCCTTTGGCTCTCGAAAGTTCGGGGCTATTCAAAGAAAAGATCACTGTTCAAAAAGCCCGGCGGGCGAACCAACCTTGTATTTTCTTCTTTTTCTGTTTACGAAGCCAATCTTTTTTTAGTGTTATTGCGTTTTGAGCACCTTTGCCTACTACTTCTTTATTTGTGTAACAGGAGACTACTAGCACTAAGTGAGAAATTTACGTTTTGAGCTGCTGCGGGAACGGCCCTGGCCCGAGCAGGGCCGGCTTCACGTCAACCTTGGCGGGCCGGCTCAGTAAAATGATAATGTAGGGGGTCCGTGCCGGGCATGAAGCCGCGGGCCTGGGCCCGTGCTAAGGCTTCGAGTTTGGGCCCCTGACAAGGCTCGGGCCTCAAGATGCTGCCTGTGCAGTGCTCTAGCTACCTTGAACATCAAGTGTACGAAAAAGAGTCCCGTTGATTTCCAGTCTGCGTAAATTGATCAAGTTCGAGCTCCCTTCAAATGCAAGAGTTGACTGCATAACGTAATTCTAGCTGTTACGAAGTATGAAGAAAATTTACACTGTTCTCAGCATTCACCTGTCGTCAGGCATCCCCAGATTGACGTAATCGCGTCATATTCTCGGCGTAAACTACCACTAAGGCGTGACGCCGTCACCTCTGGAGCCTTGCTTGATTAAAAGGAATAATACATTAGATAACTCCGCATTATATTTAGAACTGATGTTAAAAGCATTTTCATATCGCACTTTAGGCAGCCAACGAGGGAAACGCTTTTGCTCAGATTATGGTGCAGGCCTTCATCACTCCCAAATAAGGAAGGCTGCTACACGATGCGAACGTAAGGAGAGAAGGGGCAACGCAGAATTTTTAATAATAAAAAGGCCGCAACATTGGATGCAGGCCACCGAAAGACCTTGAACCTCAGGTGTTACTATAGGGGCTCTTTGAATCATTTTAGTATAAAAACCAAAAGAAGTTTTAGGTGCAGGTAGTATAGTAGGAACAAATCCTAATCATATGAGGCATTTTTTTTTTCAGCATGGCGAAACGAAAAGGTAGGAACGTCGAACAGGCTCTCATAATTCGTTTATTTCCAGATCCATTTCCAGCGTAAAATGCCTTTAAAGATCGCTAGTTTCAGTGCCGCAACGTAACGCAATGTTTGTCACGACATCAGCGGAACAGTTTGGTGCGCAGTGCCCAGACCACGAGCTCACAGGAAGTTCTCCGAGTTCCGAACTAGGTTTGTAAACAGTAGCAGTTCTGCCGGCTTTCTGTTTTCCTGTCACCCACTGTCAGCCACTGTCACCGCCGTTTATTTTTTCCTTCCATGTCTAAACTACATCGATCTACACAAGGTTTATGTCTCGTCGGAAACAAACTAATCACATGAGCAAAGAATTGGTCCTACAACGGGGCGCTGTCTTTGGTAGAACCGTTCGTTCTGGCTTCTCGTGTTCGCCAGCTCAGCAAAATTAATTCGACGACCGGCAGCCTCTATTACGAGGATGGTTCGTTTCACTTTCTTTGAAAAAATCTACAGGGAAGAACGAACACGACACCAATAACAACAGAGTGTCGAAAAAAACTGCAAAAAAATAATTTATATCGCGCGATGAAAAGAGTGAAACTCCCTCTCGCCCGAGTACCACGAGGTCATGCGGTGAAGCACGGCGACCACACGCAGGGGCCGCGAGAATAATTTTCCATTCGACTCGCCGCCCAGTCGCTGCTGCCATTCTCTCTCTCCCTCGTTCTCCTCACATCCTCCCTCACGCACTGACACCGTGTTCCTGCTTCTGCGACGCGAAATCGGATTGAATTTGAGGCCGCATGAACGGGCCCACGTATGCGAAGCGCGTCGCGCCCGCTCTGCTACATGCAGTCGCGCGACGCACACGCTAATGGATTCAGAGACGGTGCCCCTCGTGGAAAGGAAATGGAATCGGCTTGTTCCCGGGAGCTCGTTATTATCTCGTTGTTAGGTTTTGTTGTCCCCCACCCCTCGCTCTACTTTTCTACGACTGCCGTAACGGCGCGGGATCCCTGTTATTCGGCGCGTTATTTCGCGAGAGCTGTGGGTCGCGGGTTATATTATGTCCGTATGAATTTCTCGAAACGATACGGCGGCCGACGGTGCAGAAAAGGAGGGAACATCATGCGTTACAGCTGTGGAGAAAAGATATTGTTGAAGCACGAGTGGGATGAGATGGGCTGAGAATACCTGGCTCCGGTGTCTAAATACGCGAGAATATAGGTTTCGCAACGCTCTCTCCAAGGCTTGACTTGCAATCTTGCTTTATCTATCTCACAAAATGTCATCAGCGGTGTGCATCGGCTTAGCGAGAATTCCTTTTTGTACAGTGGACGAAAAACGTTCGCCCCAATTGTCTTTTGTGCTCGTCTTCGTTCGCGCTGTTCATTCAAGATGCTTAACCAACTAGCCCGCCAAAACGTGTTAACCAATTTCGGGCTTACTGTAGAACACGCTTACCTCATTTTGGTAAACGACTTTGCGCAGATCTGTTTTTCGCTACAAATTAGAACCGAACGCTTTTAATTTCAGCAACATGTGAATGAACGCTTACATCAGGCTGGAATTAATGTGCACAACGCGATCATTTTTTTTAAATATCGCAATATTAGTTCCATTTTTCATTTCTGACCTCTCGCGTGTGCATGTGCCGCTGTGAATCAAATCATCAAATTATTTGGAGCAAATATGTGAAAATTCTTCAATGCACTTCGGAACAAACCGTTGAAACTAAGTCAGTGTTACATATGGTATATAATGGAACGCTCGCAGCTCCTTCCTTTCGACCGAACATTTATCACACCTATTTATGCCCTTGCAATGAACATATTTAGTGATCATTTTTCCCTATAGCCGCCGCGGTGGCTCAGTGGTTATGGTGCTCGGCTGCTGACCCGAAAGACGCGGGTTCGATCCCGGCCGCGGCGGTTGAATTTCTTTGGAGGAGAAATTCTAGAGGCCCGTGTACTGTGCGATGTCAGTGCACGTTAAAGAACCCCAGGTGGTCGAAATTTCCGGAGCCCTCCACTACGGCGTCTCTCATAGCCTTAGTCGCTTTGGGACGTTAAACCCCATAAACCAAACCAAACCTTTTCCCTATGCATTTATTGGTCCCTACATCATTGACAGTTTCTACCTGTGGCATCATCGTTGATAGACAGGAAGCGATGTCAGCTGCCGGCTCCATTATAAAAAAGAGAAAAAAGAGGCAATCTTTGGCCAATGGCAAGAAGGCAAATGAATAGAAAGGAATGAAACTTAATAAGAGCTACCATAAAATATGTGCGGTGGTTAAGTGAAAGCTTGAAAGTTAAAATTGCTGCTCTCGATCCAAGGTCTCGTTAATTAAAAGCCATGAAGCGTTTGAACCGGTCATAATGGAGTAACATTTGAGCAATGAAGACTTGTAGCACTGTGAAATTCTTTCTCATTCAAGACACTGCAGACAGGTGCCGCTGCGCATCACGATCAGTGAGTAAAAACTGGTTCTTAGTTGAGCAGATATCAGAGTCTTTGAGGCTTCCCTTAGAGCAGTGTATTGTCATCCACTTTTTATACCACTCAAAAGCATACATGGAAAAATTTTCATGTGATCGCTGCTGTTTGCTGTCAGCATTGTTTTAGTGATTCATCGAGGAAAATACCTGCAGCTGTATAGGCACGGTAGCACTTAGCAGCTGAGGTTTAAAGGGCACAGGGTGGGTTATATATGACCCATTTTTTTCAGCAATTAGAGCGTACAGGTTATTCAATTTTGTTTTATTTTATTTCTAATTCTCCATACGTTATACCTAAATAATACATTATATCTAAAGAAATTAAATACTTCAGATGAAAAACAAAGCGCATATTTACTTGAAATTTATGAGAAACCACATAGTCTGAAACATCTATTTGGCCAGCAGTAATCCCCAGACACTACAGAACATATATTCGGCTTTAACTGTGAACGAAGACCCTAAAGGGTCCCTGAAAAGGGTGTTTGAGGTTGGCTATAATACGCTTGCATTATGTAGAGTACCAGCCACGGAGTGTTCATGTTGCCTATAGGACCTCAAAAGCGAACCGATCATTTACAATATATTTTTAAAAATTCGCGCTGCCACGCCTCGCAGCGACCTGCGATGCCGAGCTTTCATCGAATCCGCCTGGAACGCCTCATGTAGCGCTCGTTACGTCAGCAGGGGAGGGCTGTGATTGGTTCGGGATGACGTCTCTTCCGGACGTCATGCAGCTGCCATGGCCGCGGCCGCAAGATCCGCCCCCTCCTCCCACGCGCGTAGGCAGCCGGTGGAGGGACCGAGTGGGTGGGGCTGGTGTAGGAGAGCCTACGTTTAAGCGTGCAAAAAGTGACGAGAGGAGAGAAGGCGCGAAGACGCGTAAATTAAAATTTTCACTACAGATGACTCAACTTCTACAAAGCGCATCAAAAAAGTTCTTGCTGGAAGATAATTGTGAAACGTCGAGCTTTAACATTCCAAGCATACCACCGCTTTCATTCGAAGCGCCTTTCAGAGCCCCTTTAATGTACAAGCAATGAATGACAGTCTCACATTACGGAGTGCGGATTAGAAATACCGGATACCGACAAGCTCTCAGAGATGAAAGATCTGATTAAGAAACGCCAAAATATCAACACCTCTAACCCCACAGACATATTAGAACTGGAAGTGCTATCAAAGTTCAGCAATACGTGCAAGGTAACCGACATAGGGAAATTTAATACGGAGAGAATAGAGCATGCTCTAAAGAACGGAGGTAAACTAAAATCAGTCAAAAAGGAACCAGGAATCGCCAAAAATAATGTGTATGCGTTAAGAGACATATAGGGCAATGTCATTAGCAATATGGATAAGTCAGTAAAGTAGCCGAAGAGTTGTACAGAAATCTATTCAGCAGCAAATGTAATCCGGACGTTAACGAGAGGGGTAAGAGTGCACTGCACGAAGACATCGCGCCAGTAATCAAAAGTGGAAGTAAAGAAAGCTTTAGGAGTAATGAAAACTACAGAGAACGTTTACTACCTTCTAATCGGAGCGAAAGCACGGATATCTGCTGCGTAGAAGACGACAGTGAGTAGGAAGTGCCGCCGGGCGGAGCAGATGGAAGTTGATGAGGACGCTCTCCATTGCACAAAGCGAGAATGTGGTGCAATTGATTTCTTTTGGCTCTCCTCACTAAACCCTGGCCTATACCCCATCGTGGGTATGTGCCCAGCCACTAAGGCAACAACAACAACGACATGAGGCGTGTTGACTGCGGCGATAGCCTGGTGGATAGCCTAGTGATAGAGAGCACTAGTGGTCTCGCTGAGCGGCCCTTAAAGGACATCTGTTCGCGAAGCCGCGGGTTAAACTCCCAGTCATGGATATTGATTCGCTTTCTTTTTCCATTTTTCATGGTTTCATCTCTAACTCAGGGGAAGGTCAGAGCTAGGAACCCGGCGTTCGAAGCGCGAGGTCCCGTAGTGAAGCTTTCACTTTAAAAGTGGGAAAGTAGCCGGTGAGAATCAGGTGGCAGCAGATCTGTTGAAGGACGCAGGAGGCATTGTTTAAGAAAAATTGGCCACCCTGTATACGCAATGCCTCATGACCTCTGGGGTGACTGAAGGTTGGAAGGATGCTGACTTTATCTTGATTCATAAGAAAGGAGACGTCAAGGGCTGGAAAAATTACTTATCGATCAGCTTACTGTCCGTTGTCTTCAAGGAATTTGCTAAGGCAATCGCTAATAGAGTCAGGACAACCTCAGATTTCAATCGACGAAATCATCAGGCAGGCTTTCGTAACGAATACTCGACAATAGACCACATTCACACTATCAATCAGGTGATAGAGAAATGCGCAGAATATAACCGACACATATATATAGCTTCATTGATTACGTGAAAATATTTGACTAAGTGCAAACCTCAGCTGTCATGCAGGCATTGCGCAATCAGAGTGTAGAAGAGTGTTGTGTGCGAGTATTAGAGGATATCGATAACGACTGCACTGCTACCACAGTCCTCCATAAAGCCAGCAATGAAATTCCAGGAAGGAAGGAAGGAAGGAAGGAAGGAAGGAAAGGAAGGAAGGAAGGAAGGAAGGAAGGAAGGAAGGAAGGAAGGAAGGAAGGAAGGAAGGAAGGAAGGAAGGAAGGAAGGAAGGAAGGAAGGAAGGAAGGAAGGAAGGAAGGAAGGAAGGAAGGAAGGAAGGAAGGAAGGAAGGAAGGAAGGAAGGAAGGAAGGAAGGAGACACGACCTTACCAATGCTTTTCACCGCCTGTTTACAGGAGGTATTCCGGGGCTTGAAATGGGAACAGTGCGGGATAAGAGTTAACGTAGAATACCTATGTAATCCGCGATTCGCTGATGACATTGCCTTGCTTAGTCACTCAGGACATGAACTGCGAAGCATGACCAATTAGTTAGACAGGCAGAGCGGAACGGTGGGGCTAAAAATTAACATGGAGAAAACCAAAGTAATGTTCAACAGTCTAGCACAGGAACAGCAGTTCGCAATTGGTGGCGAGGTGCTGAAAGTAGTAAGAGAATATGTATATGTCGATTTAGGGCAGGTAGTGACCGCTGATCCGGATCATGAGAGGAAAATAACTTGAAGAATGAAAATGGGGCGGTGCGCATATGGAAGGTTCTCTCAGATCGTGAATGGCAGTTTACCAATGTCCCACAAGAGAAAAGTATACAACAGTTTTATCTTACCTGTCTCGCCTATGGGGAAGAAACGAGGTGGATAACGAAAGAGCTTCTGCTTAAATTGAAGAGCACGCAGTGAGCTATGGAAAGAAAAATGACAGGTTTTAGGTTAATAGATAGGAAGCTGGCAAAGTGGGTACGGGACCAAACGCGGGTTGATGACATCGTAGTCGAAATCAAGGGGAAGAAATGGGCTTGGGGGGGCATGTAATGCGAAGGCAAGACAACTGGTGGTCCTTAAGGGCAACGGAGTGGATTCCAAGAGAAGGCAAGCGTAGTAGGGGGTGACAGAAAGTTCGGTGGGAGGAGGAGATTGAGTAGTTTGAGGACGTACTACGACCGTGGCTAGGAAGCTTTGAACCATCAATATTGGTTTGTGATGCTGGTTTCTTCTTTCACTTAAGAAATTTCGAAACTTCTATGGTTGCTCTACGATTAAGTTCGGCAACACTGTTAGTAAAGTTTCACACAGGTTCTTCCGTCTTCCTTGCACCAGGGGTGCTCCGCCAGAGACGGTTGGTTTCAACTCGAAGACAAAAGCTTGATCTCTGCACCAGCGGTGCCCCGTCAGAGACGGTCTCAAGATGTGTTGACACGCAGGGATAAAGAAAGGCAATAACTGAGGTTTATGTACAGATATTTACAGCGTACAGAAGTTTAGACACTCGAGAGAAATTAAACGGCAAAAGACAAACAACAAAAAGGTGGATCTGGCTAATACTAGGGGAGGCCCCTACTCGGCGTTGCCGAAGATGCGTTGCATCTGACCTTAGCGCAGAACCCTGCTTCCCGCTCCGGGGCCCGGTTTTAAAGCCCTACAGGCCCGGCCCACATTTCGTAGCTTCCAATCATGTCACAATGTTCACATGATTGGTTTACCAAGAGCCTGGCCAGCCCTCCAGCTTCCGTAGGGCAAAACGCCCTTTCCACAAATACAAACGCACGGTCGTGCCAGTACGTGCAGAGAACATTCCCTCCACCACAAAATAAAAATAGAACAAACACAAATACACATCCGTGCCAGCACGTGTGCGAATCGGTACCGCGGGTGGGGTGGACACCCGTACTTCCCAGCGCGTTCGCGAGCGGCCGCGTTCCAAGAAAGGAGACGCTCCGCTTTGAGTGCCCCCAGCCGCGTTCCGATCACCCCCGCGAACGCTACCGATACCTTACACGCCCTTCCCAAGATTCTACAAAGGGCTCAAATGCCACTTTTAGAATTAAAACAAAGGGATTGGTACGGGTCACAAAACCACCCTGTGGGTGACATGCCGCCGCTACACTAGCACTGGCACCAACAAAACCAAAAACAAGAAATGCACACGGGCACCAACACAATATTACGCAAAATGCACACTTAAATACACACAGTGGCATGCCTGCCGTGCGCCGTAACACAGCGTCCAAGTTGGTGCGTTGGACCCAGTTCACCAGCATGCACACCCGCGTCCTGCTCGACACACACACCGACACTCGCAACTAGAGCGTCTAGTAGCACTCGCACGACGTCCGTAAGTGGCCACGTGAGCCTCCTTAGTCGCACCGAGCGTCCTTGTGTGCGTTCGAGCCACTACGCGTCTCAACACAACGCCTAACTGCCACTCGGCTCATTAGGCTGGTGCCACAGCGGGGCAAGAATTCAAAAATGCTGCCCTCCAGGATCGAAAACAACGTCCTGATCCTCGATAAGTGAAAATCTCTGACCATGCGACGGACTTGAGAGCACTCTCTCTCCGGCGCACCAGTACGACGCGCGTGGTGCGTAAAGAGCATAGCCCCTGGCCCGTCCAAATATAGCAGTACAGTCAGTCTTGCTACACTTGATATGCCGACCTCTAGCACGGAACATACTGTTCCTCGCGTCGACTTTCAGCGTGAAAGCCACGCACCTGCCTCCTGCCACTCCACCTCGCCCGGGGCCATCTGCATCTTTACTGCACGAGCAAACTTTGAAACCGCCGCTCCGTGCTTGATCAACGCCCGCTGGCCCCGTGGCATAGTCTGACTCCGAGGCTCCATGAGCTCCCTGACAGTCACTTGACCCGGGCTTGCCTTGCGGCAAGTCGCCACCCATTTCCGGGTCCTCAACTGACCTGGTCGGGCACACACCGGGTGCGTTCAACAACTGCGCGGCGTTCTGCCCGGTCGGCCCAACAGGCCCACCTCCGCTCTTTGCCTCGGATGAAGGGCTCTTGCCACCAGAAACGCTACGGGGCACTTCATGCTCCATACCCAACACAGTGTGCGGTTGCGGCAGCGCCAGATTTTCACTGGCTGTTACTAGCTCCGCGTCAGAGGTTACAATCTTAGTCATAGAGCCTACAGGAATTCCACCGCTGTCCTGCTTGTTATCGGACACCTTGGTCACGATTGGCACTAGATCACTAGAATTGGGCTGCTCCTGTTCTTTGCTAGCCGCCCGCGGTGGCGGAAAAGCTGTGGTATTTCCGCGTCCTTCAGGAATCCTGTTTTCACTTCCTGAACCTTTCGCGGCGTTTCCTAAGAAAGATGCGTTCCCGGATACCGGCTGATTGCTTTCAGCGTCCTCACTGCTTTTTCCCCGACCTGTGCATGACAAGCATAATCCTTTGTCTTCCAGCACAGGCTGCCTCACCTCTCGGGACTCGGAGCAGTTCTCCCTGGTTAGTTCACTAGCTTTCCTAGCATCCTTGAGCTCAGCGAGCTCCAGCGCTAGCTGCTGGCGCTTTGCTTCTAATTCCTCCAAGACGCACTTAACGTCCTGAGGTTTCTCCTCGCACAGCGGCGCCTTTCCTCTATTCACTTTCGCAAGTTCAGCCTGAAAGTACGCTAAGCGCGCCTTTGCTAATTCCACTTGGTACCTCACATCGAGTGAGGGCCGGCACGGATAACTCTCCATACCGCCGTCTGTATCCCTCGACTGTCCTGCCGGCTCGAACACAGGGACGTGAACAATGCGACCAAGGAAACTCACGGTTTCGATGCGTCGATCTGCATTGCCACCTCCTTGGCGTCGGAGTCCACCGCCACTTTCCCCGGACGCTGCGATGAGCTGTCGCACGCCGCTGGTCCGCCGCCGGTGATCGTCGAGTTCCCGACGCGCTGCTTCCTTGACCGGACGCAGTCCCGCGTCGCTGGACTACTGCCGTGGTCCTTGCGTCCTTGCCGCCGTGTCTCCGCAGGTCCGTTCACGAACGCTGACCTGTCGCCTTGTCGTCACCTTTCTCCCTGCCTTGTCTTCTTCCTGCGCCGTCTTCCGATGGCCGCAGGATCCTCGTCGACTGCGCCAGTAAAGATCACACAGGTTCTTCCGTCTTCCTTGCACCAGGGGTGCTCCGCCAGAGACGGTTGGTTTCAACTCGAAGACAAAAGCTTGATCTCTGCACCAGCGGTGCCCCGTCAGAGACGGTCTCAAGATGTGTTGACACGCAGGGATAAAGAAAGGCAATAACTGAGGTTTATGTACAGATATTTACAGCGTACAGAAGTTTAGACACTCGAGACAAATTAAACGGCAAAAGACAAACAACAAAAAGGTGGATCTGGCTAATACTAGGGGAGGCCCCTACTCGGCGTTGCCGAAGATGCGTTGCATCTGACCTTAGCGCAGAACCCTGCTTCCCGCTCCGGGGCCCGGTTTTAAAGCCCTACAGGCCCGGCCCACATTTCGTAGCTTCCAATCATGTCACAATGTTCACATGATTGGTTTATCAAGAGCCTGGCCAGCCCTCCAGCTTCCGTAGGGCAAAACGCCCTTTCCACAAATACAAACGCACGGTCGTGCCAGTACGTGCAGAGAACATTCCCTCCACCACAAAATAAAAATAGAACAAACACAAATACACATCCGTGCCAGCACGTGTGCGAATCGGTACCGCGGGTGGGGTGGACACCCGTACTTCCCAGCGCGTTCGCGAGCGGCCGCGTTCCAAGAAAGGAGACGCTCCGCTTTGAGTGCCCCCAGCCGCGTTCCGATTACCCCCGCGAACGCTACCGATACCTTACACTGTTATTAAGCAGTGTTCCTTCGAAGAGCGTGCAGCTTTCACAAAGTTTTGGTTTAATTCCTTTAGATGACTCGTAAGATTCGACTATTTCATGCGTCGTCCACGTGTTTGCGAACCAGTTTACGTCAGAAGAGGTATTTGGTTTCTGGAAATGTTCAGAAATTGTTGCGTCGTCTGCACGTGAAGAGTTTAAAAGAATGCTTTACAGGTTTATTCTATTGGATGAGAGTCACTATCGATAAGCAAACGCTGAGCAGCAGGAGATTAGGGGTCCGTTCCGTAACTTCAAAAGCCTATACAGATAAGTGTGAGGTAAAAATATCAAATCGAGATATTTCCACTTTCCTACGCTCCTGTGTCTACCTAAACTCTTTTAATTTGGCCGTGTGTTCGCAGTGTGTTAACCATACAGTTTAAATGTTAGCTGCTGTGTGGAAGTGATTGAAGGTGCTCCCGTTTAACACCTGGCAAGTTTAGTCGTATATCACTAATGGTTTCGTTTTCTGGACTTGAGACATGCCCTCTCCAGCTTAAATAAATACTCAGGTGCGACATCAGGAGGTCTGTAACGGCGTGCAATACAAATTAATGACCCCAGCACGAGATTTATTATGCATAATCTTTACAAGACAGCGAGTGTCTACTAAGAGAACAGACTCTGTGGGGTGTTTGATAAATACTGCCATCCGCACTCACCGAGGCAGTCATATCCTCGGGAATCAAAATTTACCCTTCGATCTGTTCCCGCCCGTCCATCTACTCTCACGATTCCTAACATACTGGGAGCAAGACGCCTCTACTCGGATTGCACCCAATGAAGCACTGTTTTTGACTTTTACTGCCGTAGCACTTATAGTGGCCATTGGCCGCATTTAGCTTTCTGTCCGTTCGTCGATGTCCGTCCGTCCGTCCGTCCGTCCGTCCGTCCGTCCGTCCGTCCGTCCGTCCGTCCGCCCGCCTGCCCGCCTGCCCGCCTGCCCGCCTGCCCGCCTGCCTGCCTGCCTGCCTGCCTGCCTGCCTGCCTGCCTGCCTGCCTGCCTGCCTGCCTGCCTGCCTGCAGCCTGCCCGCCCGCCCGCCTGCCCGCCTGCCCGCCTGCCCGCCTGCCCGCCTGCCCGCCTGCCCGCCTGCCCGCCTGCCCGCCCGCCCGCCCGCCCGCCCGCCCGCCCGCCCGTCTGCCTGCCCGCCCGCCCGTCTGCCTGCCCGTCTGCCTGCCCGTCTGCCTGCCCGTCTGTCCGTCTGTCCGTCTGTCCGTCTGTCCGTCCGTCCGTCCGTCCGTCCGTCCGTCCGTCCGTCCGTCCGTCCGTCCGTCCGTCCGTCCGTCCGTCCGCCCGCCCGCCCGCCCGCCCGCCTGTCTGTCTGTCTGTCTGTCTGTCTGTCTGTCTGTCTGTCTGTCTGTCTGTCTGTCTGTCTGTCTGTCTGTCTGTCTGGTCGCGAGAGGTTGCTCGGGAAGGGCAACCTGGAGCTGAAACGCACCATCGATGGCAGCATCTGCCATCGCAGGGCCGTGGCGCATCGTTTAACCGCACCACCATTGTTGTGCCAGGAGTGGTACGAGGGCACATGGGGATCTATGAATGTAAAGAATTCCCAAGTCTGCGTATATGGCTGTTAAACCATTATCGGTATGCGAGCAACTTCCATCCGTCAACACTGGATCCGAATACTGGAACTAAAGTGAAAACCTAAGTGCCAGCGAACATAATTCGCGTTTCGCCTGACTACGCAAATCGACCCTCAATTTTTTTAACTCTCTCAAGAGGCGGTTACTTCCACTCATGATGGTGCACTGGGTTTAGCGTGCTACGTCTGTTCGCTTTTTGGATACTGTCTAAATTTAATTCTTTATTGATGTTCGCGTGACACCTGAATACATCTGACTAGTAGGTGTTTCGTAGATTGGGCAGGTAGACTCGCCACAGAAACAAGTAGCGAGTTCTAAAAAGTTAAAGGAGAAAGCGAACCTACTTCCAATCGTGCAGCCTCTTTCTCTACTGAGGAGGCGGAATATACGCACAGTTGCCGACTATGGATATTCACGATAACACGATCACCTTACAGATGTCAGTTGCAAGGGAACTTTAAATCATTCGTAGTTGACCTCACGAAGGTTGAACTGACAACTCAGTATACTTTTGTTCCGGAATTGCCATCATCCTGAATAAAATTTGAAAACCTGCAACGAAAGCATCACGCCAGCGTTGTTGTCACGCACATATCGCGGTGCTTAACTGCCGCAGGGCCTAAAAAGTCCGCTGATGGCATAACCATGAAGGCTTTCAGTTGATGTTTCTATCCGGCCAGCGTAATTCCTCGTTTCAGTGGAAACAGGAACACGAGGCTAATTAGGCGAAAGAGAATTTTGAGCCACCAATCCCGCTTACAGTCGTGAGCTCCTGTCAGGCTTCTGCATATTCGTCCATTCTAGGTTTTTTTCTGTTCCCTAATCTCTTCGAGCTACGGAGATTACTTTTTGGTCTCCGCTAATCATGTTGCAAGCTGCTGGCTGTTACAGCATGAACAACGTTGGGTAACGCAGCCGCATTGTACGCGTTTTGAGCGACGCAAAATGAGTTTCTTTCCTGCGCAGCAAACATTGAAGGCTTCATTTCGCAGAGCTCGTTATCGCACGTGGTATAAATTCTGCGAGTACATTATTATCTCAGCGAAGCGCGGCTAGAAACCAGCATTCCAGACTTCCTGGAAAAAACAGCGCATCGTACTCGTTAGATTTGATGAGCAACGTTCTAGTGTCATTATTGGGCCATCAAACAAGCGTTGAAAGGAGCTTGTTCAGTCACTACAGTGTGAAACTGAAGCCCCTCCACACTCTCTTCTCGTTGCTTCTATCCCTCACGTCTTCCCTTCCACGCGACAAATTTAGAACGACCCCTGGTTGCCCAAGTTTTCTCGTACATTAATGACAGCCCTGTGAGCAACGCCTCTCTATTATACGTGCGATTCTTGTGTGAAGAAGTGGGTAAGGCTGACCATGTCCGATCTACAACGAGGATTGGGCTGGCCCCTATAGCTCATGATGTAAAAAATAGCGCACAGGGAACACACGGGACGGAAAGTAAACGACGCAGACAAGCGCTTGTCTGCGTCGTTTACTTTCCGTCCCGTGTGTTCCCTGTGCGCTATTTTTTACATCATGAACGTTATCCAACTTGCCCAACTTTCCGCTTGGCCCCTATAGCGTCAGATTTCGCAAAGGCGCGGCGCGTTTATTGCGCCACCCGCGCTGCGTGCAAAAGCGCCGACTTCTTCGCCGTCGACTGGCACCATCCTCAGCGCGGCGGGAGGGCCGGTCCAGACCTCCCCTCCGTAGGGTGCTTCGATCAAGCTGCATCGAGGCACCCTACACCTCCGTAGGACGGGAGCCACTCGAGAAGTGGCAAGTGCGCTTGGATTGTACGGTTACAAAAAAGTCCAGACGAAGGCCAAGGTCTGTGACCATGTGGGACTTTAGTGACGTGGCGAGACTTCTGGAGGTCTGCCGAGGCTGAAGTAAGGGGGAGAGGGGTGGAGATATTGGCACCGAGCAGCAGCAGGCTGTCTCAGCCAGTAGTCGGGTGTCCGAGGAGGCGCAGGCAGGGTACTAGAAGACAACATGCATCGTTGTAAAATGGGTCTGAAGCGTGCAGCACAGTGTTGAAAGTACGAGGCAGAAGGGGTCAATGCCCGTTATCATATGTGGAGTGAAGGTGGACGACGTGGCGGAGGCAGTACTTGGGTGCTGGCGCTTCGGAAAACGCAGGTGGCGAGGCGTCAGCTTCGAGTGCGTGGAGTAAATCTGCAGGAACCGCGCGACGCAGGTCTGTGGAGATATATTTCGAGGATGGGCCAAAGCCCCACGACTACACCTCATGCATGTGAGTTGCGTGTGAAAAAGCAAGGTGCTAATGGGCGGCCAGCTTAAACCCTGAGAAAATTGACAATGGTCTGAGAAAGAGGGTCCGGCTGCTGAACGGGTATTCCGGACATGACGCTGTTTAGGTGTTGAGCGTCTGAGGGTGTTCAGGACAGCTGGAACTTCCAGTCACATGCAAGCCTCGAATTTGTGACGTAACGTAAAAGTCTGGAACTCAACCTGCAGGCTGTCCTCTGCGAATAGACCGATGGGGTCTGTTGTAGCTGGGAATATTAAGGCGGAAGCCTTTAATGCGTCATCGTTGTAAGCAGGAGTTGTCGACAGAAATGTCACGCTTTTCAGTTGGTCGAAACGGTCATGGCGACGCAGTGCGCGAATTTCAAACAGAGCCATTTGTACTTTGGCTAGTCCGCGCCGGGAGAAGACTGCATTAATAATAAGACACTCAGAAACCTAGACGACCCTTCCATCACACCCCTCACGGACTTTGCGAACGAGTGTTGGAGGGAGGGCAAACTCCCAGCGGCTTGAAAACAGGCCATCGTTAAATTTATCCCAAAACCGGGCAAGAAGCTCGCGCTCGAAAACCTCAGACCTATTTCGCTTACATCTTGCATAGGAAAACTGATAGAGCACGTCATACTAGACAGACTCCAGTCTCACATGCACAAAGAGAATTTATATCCACACACTATGATTGGCTTTAGAACACATTTATCAACACAGGACACGATGCTCAGACTAGCAAACGAAGTCCTATCTCAGGAGCAAGGAAGGAGCACTAGGGCAATCCTAGCTCTAGATTTAACAAAAGCGTTTGATAACGTCAAACACAAAGCAGTCCTAGAATCTCTTTCACCGTTGAATGTGGGCGAAAGAGCGTTTAACTACATCAAGGACTTTCTCTCCGATAGAACGTCTAAAATTCAAATTGGCGCAATCAAATCCGACACCTTCAGGTTAGGAGACAGAGGAACGCCGCAAGGATCGGTCCTCTCCCCCTTTTTATTCAATATAACCCTCACCAAAATGGCACACGCACTCGCCAAAATCCCAGACCTAGAACACTCTTTGTACGCGGACGATATCACCCTTTGGACCACCAAGGGGAGTATCGCCACGATACAAGATACGCTACAACAAGCGGCAGATGTAGTAGCAGAGGAGGCACAAGCCGCGGGACTCGCGTGTTCCCCCCAAAAATCTGAA
Source organism: Amblyomma mixtum (assembly GCF_055824585.1). NCBI lineage: Eukaryota > Metazoa > Arthropoda > Arachnida > Ixodida > Ixodidae > Amblyomma > Amblyomma mixtum. Next base: position 131,600,361 of record NC_143016.1, on the reverse strand, counting down.
GTCCTCATCCTACACCCAAAGCGTCAAAGGAAAAATAAAGCGCCTGAGATCAAAATCTACGCGGAAGGGGCAGCCATCCCAGAAGTGGAAACACTAAGAATCTTAGGAATGCTGATAGAGTCAAACCAAAAAAACGACACGTTAATTAAGAAACTGAGAAACACTGTCAACCAAATCTCCTTCCTGATCAGACGCATCGCGAATAGGCGAGGAGGAGTTAAAGAAGCCGAGACCAGGAGACTAATACAAGTCTTCGTTCTTAGCAGAGTCAACTACACTACACCATACGTCACCCTCACAATGAGAGAAAGAGACGACCTGGATTCTCTAATTAGACAGTCCTACAAAATTGCGCTCAACCTCCCTCGTCTACTCCAAATAAAAACTATTACAGTTAGGAATTCATAACACCTTAGCGGAAATGATAGAATCACACCTCACCGCACAATATGAAAGACTATCAGGCACTGAAACGGGACGTTTCATCCTAAAGAAAGCAGGAATACAATATGAAGGAATCCGTACACACACCTTGCCAATTCCAAGACACGTGCACGAACACTTAACAGACCCTCTTCTGCCCAAAAACATGCATCCACACTACGATACGGACAGAAGAAAGGCTAGGGCACAAAAACTTCACGAAAGATTTTCAGTTCAGAAAGACACGGTGCACGTGGACGTGGCAGAACATGCGGACAAAGACGCCTTTTCTCTGGCAGTTGTCGATCATCGAGGTTCTCCCCTTGCATCGGCGACAATAGATCAAACAAAATTTCCGGAGGAAGCTGAAGAAGCTGCCATAGCTTTAGCCATTACCTCCACCAATGCCAAATACATCATAAGTGACTCCAAAACAGCAATTCGAAATTTTGCAAAAGGTAGGGCCCACTCAGCAGCCATCAAAATCTTACAAAAAATCTCGAATACCCGCCAGATAACATTGATCTGGGTCCCCGCCCACTCGGACCATCCTGAAAACGAGGCGGCGCACCAATTTGCCCGAGGATTCGTGATTAACCGGGAGGTGCGCTACCCCAAGCTCATGTCGGCCAAGGAGCGAATGACAGCCTACAAAGAAATTACTACCCACTTCAAGAAAGAAAGACAGATCTTCCTGGAACCCCATAAATCCCTGAGTAAAACACAACAAGTCCGTTGGCGGCAGCTCCAAACAGACACTTTCTTTAATCCGTACATGTACTCCATATGGTTCCCGGAGCAGTACAGCCCCGTCTGTTCTCTCTGTGGGCACCAAAAGGCAGACACACCGCACATCCTATACTCATGTACTGAAGACAAGCCATCGCACAGTCTGCAGCTCTCTACCCAATCTCAATGGGAGGCCGCGCTGCTCAGCTCGGACCCGGAGGTTCAACTTCGAGTCACAGAGCAAGCCAAAGAGGCCGCCGAACGACATCGTCGGTCGGCCACCTGGCGTCCGACCTAGAAGAGGAGCACACCGCGGGGAGGGGAACATCACCCCAATCCGCGCCTAAAACCTCTTCTTTAACAAAGTTTACGTCCTCCTCCTCCTAGTAACCATGCAACCAATTAAAGGGATCGTATAGTGATGCTCCAGGTAAGTGGATATGAGTTCAGTTAATTGCTTAATTGCCCAATTAGCCTAATTAGCCTTTCTAGTTAGGCCAGATAAATAAATAAAACCGAGTAGGAAATTGGTCGAGTTCGGGAATCGAACCCCGGTCTCCGGAGTGCGAGACGAGCATGCTAACTACTCCGCCATGCCAGCTCGATGGTTTGGAATGAACAAAGGCGCATCTAGTGAATACGGTGTCTTCGTTCATTCCCATCTCCCTCCCTTCCCGTTACGGCGAGGTTCAGGTGTCCACCGAGGTATGCGAGACAGATACATTTCCTTTCCTCAACAACCAATTTACCGACGAGCAAGGCGTACAACCGAACCGGCGATGGCGTTCTATAGACTCCCTGGCAGCGTTGGAAGACGCTGTCGCGTTTCACTCTTAGAGGCGAAGCTTAACATCTTAACAACACATCAGTGACACAAGCAGCAACACCGCGCTTAAGGTTTGGTTTGGTTTATGGGGTTTAACGTCCCAAAGCAACTAAGGCTATAAGAGACGCCGTAGTGGAGGGCTCGGGAAATTTCGACCACCTGGGGTTCTTTAACGTGCACTGACATCGCACAGTACACGGGCCTCTAGAATTTCTCCTCCAAAGAAATTCAACCGCCGCGGCCGGGATCGAACCCGCGGTTGAGGCTTTCGCCTCACCGCACTTTAGGTCAACAATGTGCCCCCCCCTGAATTTTCGAGAGATCTCCACTACGGCACTTCTTATCCTCTTGGTTGTACGGCAATCCAGCCAAAGGCGAATACAAGCAGAGAGGAGTAGACCGCTGAAGGGCTCTGTCAGATGAAGCTAAGAGCAAGGTCACGGTATCGGCCGCGGTTATGGCAAGACGACAGAACTGCAGCACTCATGTCGAGGTATGGCGTGGAGCTTGGAATTGGGAAGTCGAGGTCCTGTAAGATTGTCGCTATTGCCGTTCTGGAACAAAGAGGCATCGAACTCCCCTAATCACGAGCCGACCACGCGGGCGGAAGGTGGGTAGCGGCGCGCTCAGCTCAGCTGCAGCCTGGATTATATTTGTCCTCTGTATGTTCCTCACCAGAACATCAGAAATTAATAAGCGAAAGCACAGCAAAAGTAAAAGAGAAAGATGTGACTATAAAAAGCGCGTGAGTAACGAGTTCGAGGTAGTTAACGAGGGAGTAACGAGTGCAAAGTTAGACGAGAATGGATGTCAACAAAAGTCGGAACAAAAAAGACGAATTACATTTTTCTGTGCGCACAAAGCCTAGCGTCTGTTATCCAATCTAATCCTTGATCGAAGTTTCCTAACGACTAGAGTAAGAACAAAGAATAGCAAGGAAGCTAAGAATAAAAAGAAAAGTTCTCCTACTAATGATGTGCATGCAACTGGCAGCACTGCTTTTCTAAACCTGATGGCCTATATTTACTTTCCAGGCATATGTAATCTCCGATTACTTCCTATGAAGGATGAGAAAACGAAGACGTATTCTAATCGTGGGCTTTGACCCAGAAACTTAACGCGCTCTAAAAAAGGACACAAACTGTCGGAAGAGGATTACTGTAAGGAACACAAAGCCTCGAGTACATACGAATGCACCTTGTTAAACATTGTTTCCCGAAATACGCACAAATCATTTTATGCGAACACGGACCAGAACACACCTCGCGCAAAATCCTAAGAAGTGATCATAAAATAAAAAGCCAAATATTTACCTTAAAATGTAGAAGACACAAGGATCCAATTTCTCAGCTGGATATTCAGAGGTCCTTGAACAAGGAGAATTGCATGCGGGATTTAACGACCCGTAGCTGTTCCTGGGCTGTGTGGAACGGCAGAGTCGAGGACTCAGGATTAGTACCATCAACCTGGAGTTCTTTTAGGTACAATAAAATAACCGAGCACGTGGGTATGGTCGTATTTCGCTTCCACCGAAATGCAGCTGCCACGGCCAGGCTACAATACACATACTTTCATGTGTAAATATGACAAAATAAATAAATATGTATGTATGTATGTATGTATGTATGTATGTATGTATGTATGTATGTATGTATGTATGTATGTATGTATGTATGTATGTATGTATGTATGTATGTATGTATGTATGTATGTATGTATGTATGTATGTATGTATGTATGTATGTATGTATGTATGTATGTATGTATGTATGTATGTATGTATGTATGTATGTATGTATGTATGTATGTATGTATGTATGTATGTATGTATGTATGTATGTATGTATGTATGTATGTATGTGGGCACGGCGGGAGCCTTGGAAGCATGCAACTAAAGAACCCCTTCTTGTTCTTAATCCAGGCCGTGTTTTTCGTGAACTCGAGAGATGCGGCTACAGCTACCGAATGCGGCGTGGATGCGGTGACGGCGACAATCTTGAACGAGCATCTGTACAATGCTACGATGGAACGTTCTGACGGCGATTCATCAGGCATGCGCATTTGGACCACGCAATTTGACCCGCACCAAACGCCTTCATCCGCTACGTCACCACTCACCGGCTGTATAAAGTCAACTGCACAGCGGCAATCGAGCAGTGGGCACGGCGGGAGCCTTGGAAGCATGCAACTAAAGAACCCCTTCTTGTTCTTAATCCAGGTGAGAGGCTACGGCCATGTTCCTGGCTATCGTAGTGATGATGTTTGCTTGCTGCTCTTGCCGTGCCCACGGTCGTTTTTAGAAGTGCTGAAAAATGTTTACAGCTGCTTTGTTGACCTACTGCCTTGCTGGGGTGATGTTGAATCGAATCCGGGTCCTTCTACCGCGGAAATGCTTACAACGATAATGGATGCCTTGAAGGAACTAAAGGAAAGTGTGGCCTCAACAAACAGTCGCCTAGACAAAACTATTGATAAATTAACTTCGATTGATCAAAAAGTGAACGATATTTCAACCACGGTTGCGAATTACACAACAAAGGTAGAAGAATTGCAAAAAACTGTCGACAGCCTTTTTCTGAAAGTGGACGATCTCGAGAACCGAAGTCGTAGAAATAATTTAATCATGTATGGCTTGAAGGAAGAAAGCGAAGATGTTTCACATTCATTGGAACAGAAGGTGGCGCAAATTATTGAAGATAAACTAAAGATCCCTAATTTGCAAATGGAGCGCGTCCACAGAATTGGGAAAGCACGTGAGGATAGATGTCGACCTGTAATATTCAGGCTTTCAGACTACAGGGACAAATCAAGGATACTGAAAGCATGCAGCGCCTTTAAAGGCTCAGAATTCAGCGTTTCGGAGGACTTTTCGCCCCGAGTCCAAGCGATAAGAAAAAAACTTTGGGCCTATACAAAACCAAACAGAGACAAAGGCGACAAGGTAGTGTCATCATTCGATAAGGTCAAAATAAACGGGAAGGTTTACAGATGGGACGAAGGACTGAACAAGGCCGTTCCGCTGGAATTGAAGTGACACACCTGGCATAATTCTAGCAAAAAGAAACGAAACAGCGCCTTGCAGCCAACAAAACCACACCCAGACAGAGCACCGCTATCTGTACTAAATGTGAACGCTAGAAGCGTCGTGAACAAAATCGATGAACTCGAAAGCCTTCTTCTTGGTTGCGGCCCTGACGTCACGCTTCTCACGGAAACATGGCTCCATGACAGTATCCCTGATACTGACGTTATACCTATCTCGCATGATATAATTCGGCAAGATCGTGGCTCAAGGGGAGGTGGCGTCGCGGCCATAATTAGGAAGGGCATTAACTACACATTAATTCCTCACAACACATCTGTCGAGATGGTTTGGATTCACGTTCAACTGCACCAAGGCAGCCTTCTTATGGGTGTAGTGTACAGGCCTCCAAATGCTGACATTTCGATTTTAGAATCGTTGTACAACTTTCTTCATGAGCACAGAAAACGTTACCCTTATGTTATCTTATGCGGCGACTTCAATCTACCCATGATAAACTGGGACGAACTATGCGCAAGGCCTTCATGTCTGCACTGTGAACTGCTGCTTGATATTGCTTTTTCTTTTAATCTTAAACAGATAGTGGAAATACCAACACGTGTCACTACGACTTCGAAATCAATTCTCGATCTTGTTTTTATTTCTGCAGAAGTAAGTGATTTAGGATTTACTGTTGAAGTCTTGCCAGGCATATCCGATCACGAATCTGTTCTTTTTAAAAGCAATTTATCAAGAAAGGTGACACGAAGCATCCCCAAGAAATTCTTGGATTTTAGAAATGCTGCCGACGAAAGCGTGATTGACTACTTAGAACAGGATTTTGACTCCTTTCTTGAAAAACACAAGCTGGGAAACTTTAGCGTCAACGATTTATGGAAGCATTTTAAACATTCAGTACATGAATGCACTAAGAATTTCGTTCCCATGAAGTGTAAGAAAGCACCTCGCCACAGTCCATGGATTACTCGGGACATACTGCACCTAAAGCGTCGACTAAAACGCTGTTCACGCCTCAATTCTTGCACCACTCGCTCAAGGCTACAGTCATTGCGCACTGAACTTAAAAATAAAATTAAATTATCTAAATACCACTTTTTTAACGTTAAGATGCACCATTTTCTTACAAACGCGCCAAGAAAGTTTTGGATGCATTTAACAAACAAAAAAGCTCCGGTGACCAAAGTCAGACTGAACGGTACCGAGACCACTGATACTCAGTGTATTGCCGAGGCTTTCAACGCGTATTTTGCTTCCGTATTTTTACAAGCTGACAATCTTAGTCCTGAATATGTATGCCCAAAATATGAGCTGCCGAACCTCTTTATTACGGAACAAGGCATTTTTTCGTCACTGTTAAACTTAGACACAAAAAAATCTGCCGGACCAGACGAAATATCCAACAACTTTCTATTTAGGTACGCAGAATGGTGCTCGAAATACCTGCTCATAATATTCAACGAGAGTTTGAATCAAGCTACCATTCCCGATGATTGGAAAATGGCTAAGGTCATCCCTATTCACAAATCTGGAGATAAGGCTAGTGTCAACAATTACAGGCCTGTTTCGCTCCTGTGCACCGCTAGCAAGGTAATGGAGCACTTTATTTTTAAGCATATAAGCAGTTTTCTGGAAAATAATAATTTCTTTTCTGAGGGACAGCACGGTTTTCGACGTGGCCTATCCACGGTTACGCAACTACTACACACTACTAATGATCTCATGGTAGCTTTGGATCGGGGTGGGCAAATTGATATACTGTTCCTCGACTTCGAAAAGGCGTTTGACCGAGTCTGTCACAAAAGGTTATTACTTAAGCTAAAATGTGTATTGCAAAATGAACAAATTTTGAATTGGCTTGATTGTTACTTATCCAATCGACAACAGTATGTCTGCATTGAAAACTCACTTTCTTCAACTGCCCCTGTATTATCCGGTGTACCACAAGGTTCTGTCCTTGGACCTCTTCTTTTTCTGATCTATTTAAATGACCTGTCTTTGGATTCCTCTGTACAATGCCGGTTCTTTGCCGATGACTGCATCGTGTACCAGGTCATCGAATCTGTGCAAGATCAAATTGTGCTACGTGATTACCTCTCTGCAATTACCAGTTGGTGTCAATCCTGGCGTATGAACCTAAATGTCTCTAAATGTGCCCACATGATGGTCACAAGAAAGAAAAAACCGTTAATATATACTTACAAAATTAACAATGCTGATGTCAAGCGGGTTGACAACTTCAAATATCTTGGTGTTATAATTGACTCCAAATTAACGTGGAACGCACATGTTGAATATGTTGTGTCGGCGGCACTAAAAAAGCTGTGGTTATTAAAGCACCGCATGAGGCACTGCACTAGTGCAACAAAACTTGCAGCATTCACGACACTCGTTAGGCCAATTCTTGATTACGCTGACACTGTTTGGGACCCTCATACTAAGAAAAACATCAATCACATTGAAGGGGTACAAAAGAAAGCACTTCGATTCATTTTTAACGCTTACCATAGAAGTATCTCTGTTTCAGACCTGAGAACACGAGCTGGGCTCCCATCACTAGAAATGCGCCGCAAACTACACCGCCTACAAATGATGTACAGTATTGTCAACCACCGTGTCAAAATAAATTTTCATAATTACATGCACTTCAACGAATCCAGGAAAACGAGAGGCAAGCACAGCAAAACAATTGTAATGCCGCAGGTTAAAACTAACGCCTACCGTTCATCATTCTTTCCTCGAACCACAGCTGAGTGGAACGCCTTACCCTATGAAGTAGCTGACATGCCCTCAGTTGAATCTTTTGTTACAGCCGTGTCATCTTATCTATGATGCTGCAAGTATTTCTTTACAACGCTTCTTGCTTTGCCGTCCGCCTTTCAAAGTGTATTCCTTCTTTCTTTTTTTGTGTGTTTTTTGATTGTGCACATTCCTTCATGGCTGATTGTCAATAGCATGTTTTCTTTCTTTGCCGCTGTTAAACTCACTTTAGCAATTGTTCAAGAACAATGTATCCACTCCTGCTTTGACTGCCAAGAGGCAGTTGGCAGTATTTGATAAATAATAAATAAATAAATAATGTATGTATGTATGTATGTATGTATGTATGTATGTATGTATGTATGTATGTATGTATGTATGTATGTATGTATGTATGTATGTATGTATGTATGTATGTATGTATGTATGTATGTATGTATGTATGTATGTATGTATGTATGTATGTATGTATGTATGTATGTATGTATGTATGTATGTATGTATGTATGTATGTATGTATGTATGTATGTATGTATGTATGTATGTATGTATGTATGTATGTATGTATGTATGTATGTATGTATGTATGTATGTATGTATGTATGTATGTATGTATGTATGTATGTATGTATGTATGTATGTATGTATGTATGTATGTATGTATGTATGTGAGATCAACAGCCGAGCTCCAAAGCGACTGTACCACCGCGGTGAGTTTGAGTGAAGATGGGCACTTCCAATACCGACTGTGTCTGGAACCAATTTTTCTCGATTTTGATTTGTCACTGACGTTCACTAGTAGTCGTACAAGTCATTGGCGCTCAAATGAATCACTTATGAGGAACTAAACTAGATCACTTCTGCCCAGAAATCTCCTGGCTCTGACGCAGATATGGTAAGTTCAATCGCAAACGTATGCCAAACTGTTGGCCCGTGCAGGTGAGTGATGCGTTTGTTTACTGCTGCCATGGAAATGGTGTTGGGAGTGGTAACACAAGTTTGAAAATGACACCATGCTAAGTCAAATAAGCATGGATTCGTTAATTTTAGAGCGTTCGTAATATAACTTCTGGTTTGTGAGGGGGGGGGGGGGGGGAGGGGTTGGGGGGTTAGCATCCCAAAGCGACCCAGGCTATGAGGGCTCCGGAAATTTCGACCAAATGAGGTTCTCAACGCCCACTGGCATCGCATAGTACACGGGCCTCTAGAACTGCGTCTCCATCGAAATTCGATCGCTGTAGACGGGATCGCACCCGCGTCTTTCGGGTCAGCAGCCTAGTGCCATAACCAGTGAGCCACAGCGGCGGCTCATAGGATACCTTCTGTACGGCTCACTTTTAATCCGCGTTTCACTGCTGTTTTTGACCATGGCGGTAGAAGCCCTTGACTGCGATCGTAAGTCTCGATTACGCTTCAGGAACTGGCCTAAAGTCAAGCTGGATGGGTTGCGATTGCGGTTGAATTCACCATATATTGAGGCTGGATGTGTATTTAGTTCCGTTCCGGTCGTGTGAATCATGATTGAGAGTGCATGTGGGGCAGTGATATAAGAAAAAAATTCCGTTTATGACCGCGAAGTTAAGGCTTTTATAACAGATGTATGGCTCATAAAAGTGCTTGAACCCACGTGTGGACCATCATTTTTTATCGCTGCTGAAAGGAGTTTTTTTTTTTTTTTTATGGCGGTACGCGACCAGCATATAGTCGATCCCTGATATATCGAACGCGGATAAATATATAAATCAATCTAGTTATTGTTAATACCGAAAAGTCAAAACAGCTCCTTGAAAATCCGATGCAAACGTAGAGCACTATCGTTGATGTACATGTTTGAACTAGCGTTCAGTGGAGCATTCCATATACAGCTTGTTTCACTTAAGAATGAACAATTTCTGCAAATAAATTTTTGAGTTAGAAGAGCGGTTTTTTTTTTCAGCATAACATTTTTTCAGCGGTGTACTACATTTGAATAGAGCAAAGACATGCTAAATAGCAGGAAGGTTAACTGAATAGCTAAATTTCAACCATTGCTGTTAGGCTTCTTAAATAATGAGAGGCGTTTAGCCCACCATAAGTAACATCCATACCAGTTTTTAGAATTTTGAAAAAGCGCTTACCCTTGGCGGCGTCCGCCCATTAAAATTTCGCTACATCGCGCCAAAATGCATACGCTTTCGAGAAGTTTGCAGGCAAAGCAGCCTCTCCAGTGCGCGAAAGTCATCGAAATAGCCACAATTTATTGTGCCACAGAGCCGAGGGTATCCGCGTTTTGAAGTTCTAAAGACTGATGTGAATATCAATAGCGGTGGGCTACAAGCCTCTTAATGATTAAGGAGCCTAACAGTAATAGTGAAATTGTTCGATATTAGTTAAGCAGCCTTCTAGTTAGCACGCGTTAGCTGTATACTGATGGACTCCACCGGTGACAATGCTATGTCTAAAAAAGAACTCTTTTAACTCAAAATGCCTATTTGTAAAAAGTTCATAAAATCTCAGATGAAACACATTGTATAGAACATCTTGTAGCGGCGCTCTTGGAACGCTTTCCGCGCGCACAGGATCGACTGCGTTGCCTAGGCTAAATGCTGGCGGTGGTGGCGGTGTGAAACCGCATGACGATGTGAACGTGAGGAGCGTTTGAGAGTGACCTGTGGTCACTTGTACTCATTTTCTACGCAGTATCGCTGTTATGCGGTGAAGCCAACCTAATTAAGCCCTTGAGGCTCTCATATGACATGCTTCTTCGCCGAGGTAGTTACAGAAACCAACTGTACCTTAGTTTTGAAAATATTATCGAATATATTTATAGTTTTCCGCTAGCAGGATCAAACGTTTTATGATTGGCACTGGCTAGTTAGAAACCATATTTGGCTGCAGATTCAATGCGAAGCAGTTTAGGCGTAGAAACGTCTTGCGAGCGGCGCGGTGGGACACTCCGGTAACAGCACGTGGCTGCAAGAACGCGTTAAGCGGGTTCGCAATGTATTCATGCTTCTAGGTTACACAAAAGCTTTTCTACTGCTACATTTTCTGGTTTGATTTGGTTTATTGGGGTTTAACGTCCTAAAGCAACTCAGGCTATGAGAGACGCCGTAGTGAAAGGCTCCAGAAATTTCGACTAACTGGGGTTCTTTAACGTGCACTGGCATCGCAAAAGGATTTGCCGGGCTAGTTGGTTCATTTATTTTATTTATTTATTTATTTATTTACCCTCAGGGCCGTTAGGCGTTACAGAGGGGAGTGGGAATAACATGCAAGTATAAAAAACAAAACAGCAGCTAGAAAAATTGAATATAGTTACAGCACACACTGGTATAAAATCAATAACAGAATTAACAAAAGGCAGCATTACAGAAAACAAAACACAAAAGAAAGCAGCAGCTAATAAATTAACAAAGTTATAGACACATACTTATATAAAATTAATAACAGCGTTACGAAATGCAGCAGTATCCGTAATTACAGCAATATTCTGGGGAAGGTGATTCCAGCTGACACAAGTTCTGGGTATGAATGAATCGTGAAAACATCTTGTACGACAAGGAGGGATCCAAACTTTGTGACGGTGATCAATGCGTGCGGAAATATAGGGTGGTCTTTTTAGTAACTTCTCTTTAAGATAAGGATTATGATAAATTTTGTGAAAAGTACATAATGAAGCTATTGACCAGCGATGGGAAAGAAGCTGTAGGGAAAGGTTAGTTTTCATGGCAGTTACACTACTAGTACGATGATAGTTGGAAAGTATGAAGCGACAACCGCGGTTTTGAATAGATTCTAAGTCAGAAATGAGAGATTCGACCCCAGGGTTCCACACCGATGAAGCATATTCCAATTTAGAGCGGACCAATGTTTTGTAAAGTAATAGTTTTAATGAACTCGGTGCACATGAAAAATTTCTGCGAAGGTATCCAAGCATGCGATTGGCGTTATTTGTAATGTAGTCAACATGAGTTTTCCAAGACAGGTTGGAAGAGACGTGAACACCCAGATATTTATAAGACGACACAGTTTCAAGAGTGATGCCATTGATGCAGTAGGTAGAGGGTGTATTAGATAGACGAGAAATGGGCAAATGCTTGCATTTAGTAATGTTTAGCTTCATATTCCACAGGTTACACCAATCCAGTACCTTGTTAATATCTGACTGAAGAACACATACATCATTATCATCATTAATTTCGCGGTAAATAACACAGTCATCGGCAAAAAGACAAATGGAAGACGATATATTAGTTGGTAAGTCGTTTATATAAATGAGAAAGAGGAGGGGCCCAAGAACGGACCCCTGAGGCACGCCAGAGCAAACAGGAGAGGAATCTGAATTGACGTTATTTGCTGTTACGAACTGACTTCGGTTTGAAAGAAAACAATGCAGCCATGCAAGCAATGTGGAATCAATGTTAAGGCTGTTTAGTTTAAGAAAAAGAAGCTCATGTGAAACCTTGTCAAATGCTTTAGAAAAATCCATAAATACAGAATCAGCATGGGACCCACGATCCAGAATGCAATGCAGGTCATTTGTGAAACATATGAGTTGCGTTTCGCATGAAAATGATTTACGGAAGCCGTGTTGGGCATTAGTGAAAAAGCAATTGGATTCTAAAAAGTTGACAAGATGAGTGTAGATGACATGTTCCATCATTTTACATGGAATGCTGGTGAGCGACACAGGGCGAAAGTTATCAGGGCAATGTTTATCGCCAGACTTATGCAGCGGAATCACCCTCCCAACCTTCCAGTCATTGGGAATACAGCCTGTTTCCAGAGACTGGTCAAACAGTTTGGTGAGGATCATGGAACTGTACATCTTTGTGTTAACTAGAAATTTCGAATTAATGTTATCGACGCCACAGGAGGAAGAAATCTTAAGGTTTTCAATTATCCTCAGGATGCCAGTTGTCTCAAAAAGAATTGGATCCATGGGAAAAGCATCCAATACCGGACACTCCTGATTGGTAAGGGAAACATTGCCAGAAAAAGCAGCAACAAAAACACTGTTAAGAACACTAGAGCATTCATGAGGTGAAAATGCAACGCCGTCAGAAGATGTAAGTAGTATTGACGAACTATCTTTCTTGTTCACAGTGTTCCAAAACTGTCTAGGGTTATTAATCAGCAAAGCAGGCAAAGTACTGTTAAAGAAGGTGTCCTTAGCATTTTTCAGAGTGTTGAGCAGTACCCCTTGCCTGTCATCGACGACATTTTTGCAAACAGGGGAGCCGGTATCGATGTCCATCATTATTTCGATGCCATTCCACGTAAACGGTTTCCTAATGGGGGGTATGAGAGAGCGCGGAGTGGTCAAGGACCAAATTTGTGACGCGCTGCTATCACTCTCATCGGTTTCTGTCGTCTGTGCCGTTACTGCTAGCATTCTACTTCGCTCATTTGCCGGACACATTTTAGCTTAGCTAAATGCCCTGGCCGTGCACACTTGTAACATTTGCGCTTGATTAGCCGACAAGCCTTGGTCTTATGACCATGCTTACCGCAACATTTGCACTGTTGTACGCCCTGCGCCCTGGACGCCCTGCGACTCAGCGGCCGCAGAAAGGTAACAGTCCCATCGTTGTTGCGAATTCGACGATTTCTCCGAGCGAAACAAACGTTTTTTCTTATTGGATAGTCTTTTTAGAACGTTGTTAAACCACGGTGATTGGCTATTACACCGCAAAATTCTTAGCGGCACAAATGTATTAGTGAGACGTTCAACAGTGTCCCTAAACATTTCCCAGTTAGTGTGGACAGAACGCTGTGGAAAATCTGGTAAATAACTGTTTAAGAAAAGAGCTAATTCACGATTAATAGCATCATAGTCCGCCCGCTTGTAATCTCTAATTGACTTGAAGATGTTCCTGAATATGTTCCTGAATTGAAGATGTTTCTGAAAGAAAGATTTAACTGCGCCAAAGGGTTAGGACACAAGGGAGACACATTCACGACACTTAGAAGCGCAGACTGACAACAGTCTGCGCTTCTAAGTGTCGTGAATGTGTCTCCCTTGTGTCCTAATCCTTTCGCGCAGTTAAATCTTTCTTTCAGACTGGCATCGCACAGTACACGGGCCTCTAGAATTTCGCCTCCACCGAAATTCGGCCCCCGCGGCCGGGATATAACCCGCGTCTTTCGGGTCAGCAGCCGAGCGCCGTAACCACTGAGCCACCGCGGCGGGGGTATTTTTATTGCGAAAGCAATACTGCTCGCTGTTTGAGCCCTTCAGCGTCGTCCCGCCGGTGTAACCACGTTTGACCTTTAGCATGACCTCCGCTGTGACGTCACGCCAGACGGAAAGAGAGCCCCAACTCGTCTCGTCGTGGTCGACCCAGCGTAACCACGGCGCGCCGCGCAGCTGCCGCATATATATAAAAAAAACAGAACAAGAAAGAATAAAAATAAAAAAGGAAATAAAATAACATACAAAAAAATAAAATAAAAATAAAGATAATAAAAAAATACGAAACAATAGCTGAGCATAGTGGCAATTGCCACCACCCCGTTTCAAAGGGGGCGCTCTTATCCATCCATCCATTCATCCAGCGGTTATCCGGAACCTCGGCCGCCGGCTTTGGCCGCGTAGCTAGCAGCTTCTAGACAATCACCCGTTAGCGTAAGCCGCTCGTTTTGGCGACCGAGGCACGCATAAATCTCCCAGAACATGGGGGCCCTCGTGTGGTGAGTATAATGCCATGTAAAACAAATGGGCAAAACTTTGATAAACATAACCCTTACTAAGAGCACCACCAAGACACACCACCAGCCAAATCAGGCGCAGCCAGGGCTATTGCTTTCGCAACTTACCGGGCTTAACTAATCTAAGCCTCTGCCAATCTTGTCTACATCCAATGATCGATATCAGAAAATATGTGATGATCCCCACCGAATTCGATATATGAGGTTCCACTGTATTTCATTATCTTGGCACAACAATTTTTCGTCACGCAAGACACTCAGTACGCAGCCAAGTAGCCACTCAATTTTACGCACTCCAAACCAACGCGTGGCCATGTTATAAAAGCGACCAATAAAAGGTGCAGTCTATCCATAGTTATATTGGAGTTTTAGACAGCGCGAAAGACGACGACATGAAAATACAACCCAAGCACATGTGCTGTGCTCATATCTTGCCGAGTTTCGCGCAGTCAGAATCTCAATTATGACGCCACACTAACTCTCCCAGCTATCTCTTCATTCGTGGGGTGCTAAAAACGCTGGGAAATATGGGAATGTTAAAAATAGTGAGAATATCAGGGCTTCAAGAACGGCTGCACAAAGTTCTCCGGGGCGTCAGGATATTACACAATTCTTCCACGCTAAGTGCTTGCTTCTGCTCCGGACAGTATTGTTTACATGAAGAGGTAGCAGAAGTACGACGCTCAGTGTTCCCAAATAGGCAGTGTCGCAATCTGAGAGTGATTGCGTAGGCGTAGAGTACTTGCTAGAAAAAAAAAAAATTCAGTGCGTATATTGGGACGGTCATCTGCCTTTGACGTCACATCTGTACTGCATCTAAAATGTTCCTTGCCTAACTATAGAAGGTAGAGACCGTCTGAGGCAACCAGGACAGCGGTTAAACGTATTCTTCCGCACCTCGGTGTATGCGTGTCGTCTGCTTACGGCGTACAGGAATATAGTTAGAAAAGACCATAAATCAACTCTGCCTACGCCCCACAACGGCACGCACGCTTACGTACGTTTAACGCAAGCATTTTACGGGATTTTAAGCCATTTGTCACATTTGCGCATTTAGTTAAGCATATGAAAACGCAGACGAAGCGATCAGCTCTGCCTCGTGGGGCTATCTGGTTGTTAGAACGGGAACTGTTTTGGTCAATAAACCTAGCCTTACAAGTGGTAGAAAAAATAAACCAAATTTACCACTCATACGTCTTGTTATAGGTAAGGGGTGATGAAGCAAAAGCCCGGTGCCTCATTTACGGCTAGTGAACGTACAGAAGATGGAACTAACAACGACGAATCCAATCAGAAGCGAATGGCCCTGCTTCGAAGGGCGCCGCCATTATGGATCAAGATTTTAGCAGAGCCATGAACTATGAACTCGACAAATATCGTACCTATCGCGAGCGTACGGTAAGGCTCAATTTTAAATAGTGTTTGGCACATGTACACTACGAAGGACGGTATTTGTTTAGCGTATGCTGCCCCATAATGACCATTTTAAACTGGCACTACATTCCGCAGCGGCAGAACGTCGCCTCGGCACTCTTCGCAGCTTTGGTAGTGCTGCAAAGAACTACTGAAATGGAGCCGAAACGAGTGTCTGCCGTTGTACGCACGCCCCAATTCCTTACTTACGAGTACGTGAGAAGCAGTTCCTTTTGAGCGTAGCGAGCTCGCATGAGACGAGAAATTCGTATTTGCTTTGTCCTCATTACTCTCAGCGTCCTAAAAAAGGCTCTGTTCTCTGACGTAACCAATGGAAAGCACTACACCGTGCTGCCAAAGGATGACGACGCTTACTCCCACGTAAATGAATTAAGAGAATAGGCGAACGCCATTAGAGGGCACGGAGAAAACAGCAGGAACGGCGACGGAGTTGGCAATCAACTCTTGCTCCCGCTGTTTCTCCAGAGGCCTATTATGACCACGGCAAGGAACGGGAGCGAGCAGCATCAATTGTATTGCGTTCGGTGGCTATTAATGTGTGTGTGCACGGTATTGCGCAAAGCCCTGCTCAAGGGCGCCCGATTCGCACGGGCCGTGTGCAACAGCCGTTCCCATTATAACGTATCGAGCGTGCGCACGACGCAACGTGGAAACGGCAAGAACGTCGGGACCATGCCGAGAAAGCGCCTCAGCTAAGATAACACAGGGACAGGCGCGGTGTTATGCCACATTGGGCAAGGCTGACAGGCGGCGTGTCACTGACCCACGGGGAACATTAGTTTTTTTCAGTCCATTATATACCCCTTCGCTGAGAAGCCTCTCGTGCTCCTCAATACGTGGCCTATTCGAAACGACGTTGAGCAACGAACGAAGATGGAGTGGACGTAGAGTGGATGCCACTTCTGTTGTAGGGGGACATCAGTCAATATGCTTTTACGAGACAAAAGCCGCGCTCACCCGAGCAAAGCTTTGTTCTTTGATCCGAGCGGGGGGGATAGATCAAGCTGTTGCAGTTGCATTGTTTCTGCATCGAAAAAGGCGGTTCTCTAGTTCTTCCAAACAACAAGATCGGAAATGCAGCACCTGGAAGGATGACCAATATGTTTATTTAAATATTTTTTAGCCCCTAGAACTGAGTCCGGCTAGGGATGCGGACCTTTTCGTTGATGCTACGTGGCTCTCATATGAGAAAGTGCTGTGCTTAGCAGGAATGCTTCATACCTTACTGAGTGCTGGGTAGTGCAAAAACACTATTAAAACAGATCGGAGCAGAACTATGGCGGATAATTTTCGGGTTTCAGTAAAACGCTAACAAGACATTTTCCGCAGCACATATTAAGACTATTGTTCCCTGTTTCTGTGAAGGTTAAAAAGAAAAAAGCATAACGGACAATTTATTTATTTATTTTATTTATTTTTACCTCAAAGGCTCCATTGAAGGGGTACTACATGAGGGGGTGGAATATTCAGTAGTACATTTCTTCGATGGACGATTTGAATGACGATGAGTGGGTCTGATCCACGATGCCGTTGGCAGGTCATTCCAGTCCCTTGCTGTATGAACGAAAAATGATGACAGATGCGCAGAAGTGCGGGCAGAAGGAGGATAGCGTGGTCAGGCCTAATGCGAATTAATACGCCAGCTCGTCGGGTTTCACTTCGGTTTCAGTTTCAGCGCGAGGCTAGGATTTCAAGGTCAATCAGGCTTGAGGCAATGATCGGCGAAATCTGTGAGTCCGGGTCTTAGTTCTAGCGTTCTAAAGAAGGAGAGAGAGAGAGAGAAAACATTTATGCACTGCTCCTATGCTCTCGGGAGCCTTCATGGGTGGAGTCTCTAGTCCAGGGCTTCTGCGTCTGCTGCGGCACCTTTTAAGTCCGTTCGACCAGTGAAAGCTGATCTCCGGGCACCCAGCTGGACAGCGCTACCTGCCACTGCTCCGACTTGACATTGTGTATGACTGGAAGTGCAGGGTTGAGTTGGCATCCCCATGTGGCGTGGTATAGTGCGGCTTTCTCTTCGCGTCGTCAGCGTGCGGGCCTGTATGTAGTGGGGAGTATGCCTCATTTAGAATTAATAAACATGGATAAGTGTCTGCAAGGAGTTGTCTTCAACTGCAAAGAAAGTACTGCTTCGAGGTCTCATCGGAGACCTGGCAAGTATTCGTATACTCATTCGCGGAAATATTACAGGCAGTAAGCAAGCGGTTAATTGTCTGGTTATGCATAAACTAATCTTGCGCGCAACAGAGAATTTGGATCGGTACAGAGACAATAGTTGAACAGAGTACCGAGACAGTCTAGCTTTTAATAAAGTTAAACCGCCAGCTCGAAAGGAGCTGACGCAGAAGAGAAGATTCAGAGAAGAAGGGCTGGCTTGTACATCTTCTCTTCGTCTTCGTCGTTCAAGCTGGTGTTTCTACGAGACAATGGCTGTTAGACTGTTAGACTGTGCAACGAAATGCAGCGGACTTCGGTCTCTTGCTGCGTTACGAAAGCGGTTCAACATTGCACCTTTCGTTGCCTTGGTGAGCCAGCAGTTGTACAGTCGCTTTGCCGTGAAATTGCGTGTGGCTTCGATCTGCATGGTGCGGGCGTCCGTGCCTCTCAATAGGCCTCGGTTGGCTGAGTAGAACACTCGCGTCTACTACTGAAAAATGCAAAGAGGGCAGTGGTAGAAACAGCCAAGTCCACAGGGGAACACCAACGCTATTACCACGGACGCGAACGCTGTTGTTCTACCTGATATCCACTCAGCTTTAACACGCGTCCAACGTATATTTGTGTTGCTAGCGTGTGTACAAAGCGCTGTAGGCGTGTGCCTCCTGTAGCTGTCCAACAGAATTTTGATAGCCCAAAAGAAAAATGGCTCGCATAAGCGCGCTTCGCTTGTCATGTATGGGCTTCCTCTTTCGTCGAAGGAAATTACCCTCAAATACAGTTAAAGCTCGATTTAACGAAGTGAAGAACAGTCACAAATAATTTCGTCAAATTGAGGCATTCGGAATATCGAGAAAAGCATTTTACCGCCCTTCGAAACCAGAAATTGCAACCCAACGGTGCCCAAAAGCTACCGCGGCATCGCATTTGCCGACAACCCGCGCCTGGGTGTATGAAAAGTCCGTGAATGCCGCCCGAATCACTTTTGGGTGAGAGAGCTTTATGATAAAATGGATTTGAAGCCAAGGGGGGAAGCAGCCTTCACTGCCGAGTCCTTTGTACCGTGCAGTGGTGGAGCTTGCAGCCCCGTCAAAACAAAACTAGGGCCCGGGGCCCGCGCTTAGGTGCCCGGATGGCACTGCGAACACACGGCGAACAAGCTGCGCGACATCGGGGACAAAATAACTGAGAAATCACATTTTTACGCATTTGCTTCAGGATAAACTTTGTTAAATCGGGTTTAGTGGTCGTTTCTTCCGTTATGTAGTGTTATTGGGAACATTAACTCGATTTTAATTTTCGGGGAAACAAAATTTGTTCGTTGGAACGTGAACGTCACCAAATCGGGTTTCATTAGATGGAGTTTTTAGTGCCATGGATACTGAAGAATCCCGAGTGCAGGCGCGTCGGAGAATGACACTCGTCGATACATTCCTGGGATGCAATGAAAAACAGAAAGGTAGCAGCTAAGAAATATTACAGAGTTGTATGCTCAGAGAGTCACAGCGAGGTGCCGATATTTTGTTGTTGAAATTATGAGCGGAAGGCCTTACCTCGAGCTGGACTTTTAATGCGTCCAACAGCGAACTGGTTGTTAATGACATTAGCCGAACGATACTTCGAAAACAAAGACGCAGCCGGTGTCTTCAGAACAGCATGAGAAATGACGAATCGGGCGAATTTAGGTGTGTTGCTCCGACGCCGTTAGCCTAACAAAGAGCCATTGGAAGAGCTCTGGGGGTGCTCTACTCAGCTTGAAAGGCTTGATATGACTATTCATAAATATGAACCAAATAGGCGGGCGGAGCAAGCACGCTGGTGACAAATTGTTGACGCCTACACAACGTGTGGCCTAGTAGCGGACGACGCTCAAAGCCCTTCATTAGTCTTGGCTGGAGATGTTCTTTTAACGAGGGTTTCTTTATTTTATCCTAAAATGCGACAGCTGTTATTTCAGGGTCCATAACATTGCCGATTATTGTTTGCACTGTACTTTCGCCGCTTGGAATGCATGATAATGTCAATCTGCGCGTTTCTACTGAGAGGAGCGGTCCCGCCTTTCAACGCACAAAGCTGGTTCTCGCCGCAATCATGCAATAGCTAGAGCGACGCCGGGGGCGAAATGCTAGTCTCCATCCTTTTTGTTTTTTGTTTTTCATTCTCAGGGGACGCTGCGCAATATCTTAATGTAATGACGTTCGTCTGCAGAATCGAACGTCGCGGAACCGAATTCAAGCAGTGGTTGCCACATTTAAATGGCAGCGAAACTGAACATTTCCTGTGAGCTGTGCGATGTCACTGTACGTTAAAGACCTCAGACGACCCAAATTAATCTTAGGCCTGCGCCGCTGCGGAGTCTCGTCATTACTTCGTCTAGATGCCAAAACAAGAAAGCAACAAGAATAACAGTCAAAGTGTAATATGATTATCACACAAAAGAAATCTTTAAAAACGTTGCAATCATTACTGTTTGGGAATGTTACAATCACCAACCGACTGTATCGTATTGCAACGCAGTAAGAAATTATAACTCCTTTTTTGTAAATATTTGCACACTAAAGAAAAATGTAATCACATATCACACACGTCATATGGATATGAGGTACTCACCAACTCCCAGCAATAGATATTCCCTTCAATCAATAGCGAGCGCAGTTCCAGTCCTGCTGAATAAATATGCTCGGCAGTCTATTGATGCTACCAAACTGCCCAGGAAATCAACGAAATAATTGCTTTTGTGACGTAATTTACTTCAATTGCCTATAACTATGCAGCGTTCCAGTTCTTTGCAGTATGTGGGATCTTTTGTCTTTTACTTTTTTTTTACTCATGTGTAGCTGTTGATGATATTTTTGCCTTTCATGTTAATTCTGTGAACGAGACAATGTACTACAATGGGCTAATACTGCTGTGGTGGTGGTGAAAAACATTTATAGTGCAATAAATTTTTACAGAGAGGCGATTGGGGTAGGCCCTATTGGCCCTTTCCCCTAAAAATACTAGGTGGAGCCCCTATTCCGGGGCCGCATTGGCAAGCAACGCCGCCCGCGTCCGGTGAACCAAGGCCTTTTGGGTCTTTAGGTCCTGACAGCCGAGCAGGGCCGCCTCCCAGTCCTCTCTGGTGGGGTTGGGGTTAAGGGGGATAGATGGGTTTTATTGACACGCCCAAACCATGTGGAAGGTGTCAGCCACCTCCCCACAGAACTGGCACGTGCCATCAAAGGATGCGTTGAAATGCTTAAGTACCGCCGGGCACAGTACAGTGTTAGAATTTTGATGAGGAGGCGCTCGTCAGCGTGATCCAGTCCCTTACAAGGGGCCGGGTAGCGCCGGTGCTCCTCCTTGTAGTAATCGGTGATGTGTTTGAATGTAAGGGCCAGATTGTCTGATTGGGAGTAGGCTTCCAAGGACAGGGAGATAGCCCGGGGAGAGAGTGCGCGGGCGGCCTGATCGGCCTGTTCGTTTCCCTGGAGGCCCTGGTGAGGGGGGGCCCAAATCAGGTTGCGTGGAGTTGGATCTTCGCATCGGCAGCTATATTCCAATATGCGCCAGGCAAGCGGGGGAGCCCAGCCCAACTCATAGTTCCGACAGGCCCCTCGCGAGTCGGTGATGATGTGTTTCGACTTGGGATTAGTGAGAGCCAGAGCAATGGCAATCTCCTCCGCGTGTGTTGCGCTGTAGGCTTTGAAAGTGAGCCCGTTAACTGTCTTTGTGTTGTGTACGACTGCGGCCGTGTTCCACACCCCGTGGTGTGGTCCGGCACCGTCCACGTAATACACATGTTGTTGGTTACCATAGTATCGCGCCAACGCTTCCGCGCGCGCCTGGCGACGACCGCTATGGTCTTCTCTGGACATGTTGCGGGGAAGGGGTCGGACCCGGAGGGCGCGTCTCCAGGGTTCTGGCACTCTCTCCCTTTCCTCAATATGGTAGTCATGTTTGATGTGTAGCCGGTCCAAGAGGCGGCGACCGGATGTGGTCTGTGCAAGACGCGTGGATTGGTTGACTAAGTGGGCTTCTCGAAGCTCCCGGAATGTGTTTACCACGCCCAAGGCCAGAAGTCGCTGGTTGGACGTGGTGACCGGGAGGTGGAGAGCCCGCTTGATGACTTTCCGGTGGATGACCTCCAGTTGATCATCATCATGCTTGCGCAGGTGCAAGTAGGGGGTTGAGTAGAGGATTCTGCTCGTTACGAATGCATGGGCAAGCCGCAGTGCATCCTTGCTTCGTAATCCGCCCCGCTTGTTGGAGACCCGGCGGACCATGCGGCCCACCTGGTCTCCTACTGTGCGAAGTTTGGCTAGGGTAGTGTCGACCCAGCGTTGATGGTGTATGAAGAGGCCAAGGACGCGGATCTCCTTGGACTCCCGGATCGGTCCCGATGGGAGACTGATGCAAAGCGGGGTTGTGTCCCGAGGGGAGGGACGTATGTGCACAAATTCTGATTTAGATGGGGCGCACTGGAGTCCGCAGTAGGCCGCGCAGTCGTCGACTAGGGTCGCCGCTGCTTGCAGGCAGGATTCCATGTGGCCCAGGTTACCTTGCGTGGCCCAGATTGTAATGTCATCCGCATAAACAGCGTGATGTATCCCGGTTGAAGAGGACAACTTGGAGGGAAGATGAAGCATTGCCAAATTGAAGAGGAGGGGAGACAGGACCGCGCCTTGAGGTGTTCCCCTCGAGCCGATGGTGTATGGCCCGTGTTCCGCATCTTGTATGTGTATGTAGGCATGACGGTCTGTAAGAAATTGTTTTATGTAGTTGAATGTTTTGTGGCCACAGTTTTTGTTACTGAGGTAGTCCAGTAGTACTCCGTGTTTGACGTTGTCGAATGCGCCTTTAAGATCCAAGGCCAGGACCACCTTGTCGTTGTGGGGACATTCGACAGGATCTAATATGTCGTGGTGAAGCTGCAGAAGTACATCCTGTGCTGACTTGTGAGGGCGAAAACCGAACATGGTGTCCGCGAAAGTGTGCTGTCTTTCGAGAAAATCGGAGAGTCTGTCGCGCACCATCGTCTCCATCAGCTTGCCGACACAAGACGTGAGGGAGATGGGGCGAAGGTTCTCCACATCAATAGGTTTGCCGGCCTTCGGAATAAAGGTCACGAGAGCCGATTTCCAATCGAGAGGGAGAGGAGTCTCTCCGTCCCAAATGCTATTGATGTATTTGAGGAATACTGCTGTTATGGTTGTTGTAGTCGCCTCGCCAAGCTGCTGGCAGCAATAGCTTTTTGTGGCTGCCCCATCCTTGTACTTTGTACAAAAGAAATCTGTAAGTAGCAGAGCAGGTTTCAAAAGTTTAAGACAATGTAAAATCCTTGGCAGTTAAGACGCGGTCGAGGTAATTTAAAATAACGCCGCACTTTCACGGACATTATAATCGTACACGACGGAACTCCTTCAAGTGGAGATGCATTTCAAACAAGTACTTTTTGTCATCGTCTTTAGTAGGCCTGTTAACCCATGCACCCCTTGTTTTTTTTCTGCCACTGCTCGTTTACGACTGACGGTTTGTTAGGTTTGGTTTGGTTTATTGGGGTTTAACGTCCCAAAGAGACTCAGGCTGTGGGGACGCCGTAGTGAAGGGCTCCGGAAATTTCGACCACCTGGGGTTCTTTTACGTGCACTGACATCGCACAGTACACGGGCCTCTAGAATGTCGCCTCCATTGAAATTTGACCGCCGCAGCCGAGATCGAACCCACGTCTTTTAGGGTCAGCAGCCGAGCACCATAACCACTGAGCCACCACGGCGGCTGACTGTTTATCTTTTGATGCTGATCTGAGCACTGTGAGTGTATTGTGAACGTGTGATCAGAGTTTAGAAATTTTCTGTTTACATATTAATTGGCGTAATTCTTTCTCAATGGCTCATTTATAAGATGAAAGAAATAATGTTTAATTTTATAGAACTCGAAAATGAAGACAAATAACCTTTAACAAGCGCGCTTATACACTGCACTGAGTCACGGCTAATCACTGCAGCTGACTGCATAACGAAAACTAACCACCTGTGTTGCCTCCGCAAGATCTGCTCAGGGGCCATCCGTCGCAACGAACAGCAATGCCCAGCTCATTCGAAGTCAATGAAGGACCCGCGTGGGAAGACAGTATTGCCAGCATCCAGAGTACGCAACTTCTTTATGACCACCGTCTAGAATGACAATCCCCCGCCGGGCAGATTCTCGGCACGTTTCTTACCTTAGCCCGAAAGAAAGTCTCCTAGCGTGAAAATTTAGTCCGCGCGACCCGTGAAAAACCGTTATGCTGTTTCTGTTCACGGCGTCCATCGCTAGGTCGCCGAGGCTTCGAGCAGGCTATATCTGTATAGTGTCTTATATCGGAGCCCAGGGAGCCTTGCACCATTTCTGGGACGGATCGGTTTCATGCCCTCATGCCCGTTTCATGCCTGTTGGGAAATCCACCACACACTGGAGAAGTAGGTGTAACCCGAACACGTAGCGAAGAGCCAAACCGCACCACCGTCCTCGTCAGGCGGTCGTATTGCAAGCCATAATAGACAGCCTTTGTGCGCACAGAGGTAAATGTGTGCGTGTGCCTCAGTGCGTGTGCCTGTGTCGTAGTGTGTGTGTCTGCGCGTTTCTATGTCTTTCCCAATCTGCGAGAAATCTGGCTTGGCAGTGGTCTGAGCGCAATAGGTATGGCGGCCAATTTAATAAAAAAAACAATCAATTCGGCGAAACCATTGTGTCGTCCCTGCCTCTAGCGAGAGCTGGGCGGGGTGGAGACAAGGAAAGATACAAAGAAAGAAATGAATTGCGGCGGAATTAGTGAAAAGAAAAGAAAGCGAAGAAAGACAAAAGCGCACGCACATGAGAAACGAGACACGACCCTCATTTTCGGGCGAAAGCGAAGAACGTGCCCGCCGCCGTCGCCAACGCGGAGCCGTGTGAAATACGGGCGTAATATATATTGAGCGAACGCATCTACACGCGTTTAAAAGAAAAGGAGCGGGCAAAAAGGGGTTCGCCCGTGCTACGACGGGGTGAATGGGCGGACGAATTCGCCGCAAAGCCGTGACAGCCGGGAGCAGGCCGAGATTTATATCGGAACATGAAAAGCAAAATAAATCTTGAAACCAAAGAGCTCGCGGGGACATATACCGTTGGTTACATTTAGATATCCACCTCTCCCCTCATCCCCCTCCCCCTCGTCTGCTCCCACTGTGACCTTACACCGGGTGTAAAGATCCGGGTGTCTTTACGCACATTCTACAGTGAATATAAACGTGCGGTGCTTCTTTAGAGGCAGATTCTTTGAGTCACGTTTCTCCAATTCAACCCTCTCTCTCGCTCTCTCTTTTTTGTCAATCTAGTCTCAAAAGTGGGAAAGAGAAATGGAGGAGAGTAAAACTGAGGCTGAGAGAATGTGGAGAGTGCGGCAGCTTGCTTCTTTGGCGAGCGCATCGAAGGAGACAGAAAGATTCACGACGCAGACGACGACGAGAAGGGGGCACCGCCGCCGTCGCTACCACTGTTGTAGGTTTCTGCCGCTGGGAGGCGCGCACTGCTGATGACGCCCTCCTCCGTCGTGGAATTTTGCGCAAAGTTATTTATGAGGCGCGACGTTGGCGCCATTTATCGCTGTTACGTCACGCTCAAACTACTCCTTTGTTTCACATTATGCAGTCTGCGCCCGTCTGCTGCACATCCTCCTCCTCTCTTCTTCACTCTCTTTTCCTTCTATATGTTTTTTGTTTCTCGCTCCCATTTAAATTCACTGACGCAGCTTTTCCTTAACAATATTTTCACTGCTAAAGGAGGACGTGCTCGCAAAGAAGGTTTGCATGTGACTGGTTACGTCGGGATGCGGTAGTTGGGAAAGGTTTAAACCAGGGGAACGGGGGCGGTAAAAAAGGAATGAGCGATCAGAACAGAAGAAAAGAAAAAGGGGGAGCCCCAAACCCTGCTCGAATATGCAGAATTTTATGCAAAGTGCTCAGGAAGCGCAGCTTCTTTTTTCCTTTTTTTTTTAATCCTTACAAAGCACGGCAACGCGTGGGCTTCCTGTAAGTGCGTGAACTTCCCCGGACACGGCTTTAGGCAGGGACGCCGCTTCTAAGAAGACCAGATCAAACGCCGTCAGAAGGTTGCAGCGAGCACAGAAATTATGGCACGCATATATTGAACAAAAATACAAAAAATATCTCACAGTGAATGAGACCACGAAAGAACAAACAAACAGATAAAACGAAGCTACCCCAAGTCTGCGGGGTGCAGCTATGCAGGCACGATGAGGCAATGCTGAGCTGCCGATGCCGTCGGGTGATGTCATGCCGCAAACGTGGTACCGACAGCTCGACGAAAGCTGGACGAATTTACGAGTCTCGGCCACCCCTCCGCCTTTCGTGTATATACATAAATATGCATACGCGCCGCAGCAACTGATATATGTGTATTTACGTTTGTATTTATGCGTGCGTATGCAAGATCACATACATAAGTACACAGAGAGCTCTCGCTGCACTTTTCGCAACAGGGCCCACAGCCTTCTGTATGCAGAGCGTGGAATGTTTCCGATGAGGTCCACAACCCGAGGTTCGTCTGCGGAGAGGGAAAAGGTCGAGGCGTCGCGTTCGTCTCGTTGCAAACTGTGGGTAGCGGGCACTTTGATCCTGCTGAGACATCTATTCTGCGGCCTCTGGCTTTCACTTTTCTGCACGGTTTTCCTTCAACTTTTTGAGGCGTTGTTTTCTTCTCTGCTTTCCCTGCACTCGAAGGCTATAGGTCCCTTACTCAGCGAGTATGTGCGGTAGATGTGAAAAATTCAAGAACAAGGTCAATGATCGTTGCCGATCGCCTGGTGCGATGGCTAGATTTCATGCAGCTTCATGGCTTCGCTATTTTTTGTACGGTGGGATCAACCACCGAATGACAGAAATTCGGAGACAAATTTTTTGCGCAAAACATTTGTGGAAACACTCTTGAAAAGAAAAATACACACACAATACGGCCGACGTGCGGGATCGTCCGTAGTCCAACGTGATGTGGACATTGAAAGCGACTTAAGCGATCACGCTGGGTGTTGGGAGTCATTGATACAAGGGGAGCAAAAATGGAGAAGAGGAGTTTTTGTCGTGGTATTGCCGCTTTAGTTTGTTGCTGCTGCATGCCGTTTTTCTTAGAAAGCTGCCAGCATCCTATATGAACTTACGGAAGATAAAAAAGACAACTTTTCCTGTTAATTTCTGTTAAGGTTCGGGTTCGTTTACTTGTGGTTTGGAAAAGAGGCTCGCTCACACGATGCGCAAAAGCGTCTCGTTTCCACGCAAGAACTCTTCGTTGTATGCAAACTTCTCCCTAGAGCACCGCTCAAAGTAGTCTTCAACTGAAATGAAGACTGAAGTCTGCTGTTAAAGACCCGCCGCAAGAGTCGTTAGCGCATCTGACTCGCATTCCCTCAACGGTGATCGTAGACGTGCTCGAAATAACTTGCATTTCAAGAGAGCAAAACTTTAGTTTCCAGGTCTGCTTACCGCGTACCCCGCAGCTATTTCTTTTTGTCCTGACTCGCAGCAAGTGTTTTTCGGAGCAGTATAAGCATTCTTTGTTTCGTTCCTCTCAGCTGATTCCGTTCATTTCTTTCATAATGAGTGTTGCTACATGCCCTACTGATTGATATTAAGGGGACTTGCTCAAGAAAGAAAATTTTTCGTAATACTTCAGGCAGGCGGCTGAAAACTTCACAGTTCGGAGGTCTTTGCCAGTTTTCTACTTTGTAAATAGGTTTTTCATTTTCGCCCATCGTTCTTAGTACAATTTTTAGAAGTTATGCATTTAGAATACAGTGTACTATTTGGTCACGTATTTGTTGCCACTGTAGCCATATGGCACCACATAAAATATCCCTTTTTTTCCGCACTATGTTTCCTTCTGGGCAGTAAGGAAATGTTGAGCTATAAAAAATTTACAAATTTAATAATTTAATAGTCTTCATGGTGTCTCTTCTTATGAAACTACAGCGGTCGCAACTAATGTAAGTCTCATTCATAACTACAATCTGCAAAACAAACAGTGTAGGTGCATTGTGCATATAGCAAAACATATACGTAGCGAATTTAATTTTGATTCCTGGACCGTAAGCGCTACAATGTAGTGCAAAAGCACTGAGGTTCCTTGAAAGTGATAAGCGAAGAAAATTCGTTAGATTTTATTCAAAGAGAGGGTGGCTAGGCAGCTTTTGGGGAAACTAGAACACTAGTTCATATTTTTTTTTTTTTGAGCGACGAAACTGCAGAAAGACTAACCTCAAAAGGGCAGGGCTTTCTCTACCCAAAATTTCTCTACCCACCTGCAGAACTGTAACGGTTGGAGACGCTGCTAATCACAATGCTTACCATCGGGAAAGTAGATCTGTTGTCCTCATTTTGCGGTCTCCTGGCCCATTTAGATCGCAATTTTTAGCAACTCGCGTCTACATTCGACGCTGGCATTGTCAGACATGAAAAGAGAAGGCTTACGAATAATAGAATGAACAAAAATTTAAAATTGCACTTTTTTTTTCACGCGCATGTTCCCTTAAAGAAGTACTGTTCCACCTTCACAATATTTTTATTCTAATTGTTCTCGATACCGGCACCAAGCTTTCGTCATTTAGAAATACATTTCCAGCGGAATGTCTAGTATTTTCTGCCACTCTGACGTCACTCTTGCTGCTTTGATTGCGGCGAACAGGAAATTGTCGCTAGATACACATCGTCACAGCAGTAATAACATAAAAATGGCCGCTGACTAGCCTGAATGGATATTTTAAGAAGGAATCGCCGAGAAATATGCGCTCTAAGTTTCCCTTTGGGCTCACCTACAGGTGCATGCTCGTTTAAACTTCATCGTTATTTTTCACAACAGATTTTAACACACAGTGTTTACGCCGCAGTGAAAGTCCTTGTGTGTTCCGTGGCTTTTCCGATGCTTTCGATTTTCCATGCTCGCTTGAGCGATTCGCTCGTACCAGCGTTCTCCACGCCGTATACGTTCGATACTGTCGTACGCTTCGTCACACCATCCGAACAAAACATGTGTAGCCCTCTTCACACCCATACCAGTACACCAAAACCATTCACAGTTCGTATTCTATCAATTTTTATTCTTGGCTTCACGCACCGGTGCATCGAGGGAACCGCGTTCACTGACTATCCCTCCCTCTTCCCTATTTTCTTTCTCTTTGGCCGCCCCTCTCCGTCCTTACTCCCTCCCCGCACCATCTCATCGGCACGGTCGCCTCGGGGCCCGAGTTAATCATCTCTCTCCAAGGCTCATTACGAGTAGCAGGGAAGAAATCCGGAAATAGTACCACCACGAGGCCCGCACTGCGCACAGAGCCCTCGCGAACGCGATGCGACTATCGCGCGCTCTAGTAGCCTCTCCCGGCGGCGGCCTTCGGCTCGCCGCCTCACCCGCAGCTCGTCGGCGGTGGCCCAATTCCCCGAGGCCTAGTGGTTTCGAACACCTTCCGCGTGCCTCTATCCCTCACTCTCTCTCATACTTTCTCTCTCTCTCTCCATCGCTTTTTTCCTCTCTTATTTCTCACCCTCCCATTCTTCGCAGCACCCTGCCAATGTGTGGCTTCCTAGCACGCCATCTGCACGCTTTCCTGCAGCGCCACGTGGATGTCTGCGCACGATGTTCAAATTAATTTTGAGGGAAGCTAGTGAGAGCAGCGTTAATGATTAAAGAAAACGATTATTTTTCACGCTCGCAGAGCATTACGAGTCGGAAGTGTGCGCTTCGCTGTAGCGCTTGTGATGTTGCGATGTTCCGAAACGAAATCTTCGTATGCACGCGACAGTCTGATGGGTGCGCAAAAGAATGGAAATAAGCGCCGCTGGCGAACTACCTTCACACTAGCAGCAACTCCGTCGCGTGCTGCGATGGAGGGAGATGGGTGCTGCGAAAAACTGACGTTGAAGTGTTTTTGCTCGTTTCATGCCATTTTTGGCGGAAGATGCAGGGCACCATTTGGTTGAGTGTGACATCGACCCGTTAAACGATGCGTAGAGACCTGCAAAAAGGTCGTGCTGCGAGAATGATGCTGTCTCTGTTTAGCCCCGGTGATCTTCAGCAGAACACGTGGCTAATTATTTGGCTGGGAAATCAATATTGTCCTGAAGGGCGTCATTCCGAACTTTAGAAAAGCACTCGAATTGGCTGAGTGATGCAAAGGAACTCCAGTTTTCTATTACTGCATCGCGTGGACAACCTTTTTTCTTCTAAATGTCATGGTTATGGCTCTGTCTGTAGAGCTAATTAAGGAAAAGGATTAGATTGAGGAATCTTCGCTGATTGCCTTTGCGTCCTTGTTCTCCCTGTCCAGAGTGTTATGACGTCACTGCGCGTCGAAAATAACAACACGCTTTGATCAGTGTGTAACAAACAGGCATTGCATTCATACCATGCCACTAGAAGCATTTTGGCCGCGTACACGATGTTATTTCTGTTTTCTAGTTCGCCAGACTTAACATTCATCAAAGGCATCCAGACAGGGAAAAACACGGTATATAAACTTTAGAGCTTAAAGGATGCTTACGCACTGAGAAATGATATTGCTTTTCGCCTAGACCCAAGACAAATTGATGGTATTTTAACAGCGCATTACGTTATTCTGGTCATCGTCCGCAATTTTTTCCACACCGTGATGTGCACCCTTGACGTTTTTCCTATGAACAAAAGTTTAACTTCAGCTAGTTGATCTCCAGCGCGATAAACGGGACAACATGAGAAGCAACATGTAAAGACAAACACAGCGCTGGGACAAGGTAAGTTGTTGGGCGAGTTCGTGACGATGTTCCCTACCTACAGCGCGATAAATGTGAGAAGATGAGGAGAACCGTGTAGAAACATGAAGAAACAGCGCTGTGTTTGCCTTTACATGTTTCTTCTTATCTTGTCCCGTTTACAACGCTGTAGATGTTGAACATTGTCACCAACTTACCTCGTTGTTGAACTAGTTGATTCATTGCCACACACAGGTGAAACCAGCTTATCTAAACTGGGAGATCAAAGGAGATCATGCATTGCGTCTGTCTTTGAAGTCCTAATTCGGTCATGCTGGCTTCATTTCTACAATGTTTCAACTAAGAGTCAGTCAACTACGGATGTCCACAGACGCATCTTACCGCTGCTATCTACAAGCGCCAGGCTCGCGCCAGCGGAGCACCTCCCCCAAACAACGGGCGTCACGGAAGAGAGAGTGAGAGCGAGGAACAAGCTTAGCGCACGCACAGAACGCATAAAAAGGAGGAGGCGCGCATTTCGCCTTGCACTGACAGCGCCAGTCCTCAAAAGTTGGCTTCGAATAGAGTATACATAGCTCCCGCTTTTCGGTAGGCACGCTGCTTCAGCCGCCAGTCGACAAGCGGTTTCAACCACACAAAAATTTACACCTCAGATGTGTCGAGCAAACTCAAACCGCGCACCCTCGAACCCGCCCGTCGCTCCATGAAATCGAAGAAACAAGAGCAAAGGGAGTGAAATAGTGCAGCGCTAAATATTCAAAAACACGGAATGAAAGAAATGCATAGAGGAGTATCAAAACCGGAACCAAGCCATCCAAAAGCTGTCAACTGACACCTCCCGGCATGAGGCCCCGCAGAGTGAGTTAGTCACGATTCATGAAGTGAAGCCAGTGGGTTCGGGGCAAAACGAAAGAGTCTGGAGCCGAGTTTCTTGGCGAGGCCGAGACAAAGAGGACGGTGGTAGGGAGACAACGGGAGAGGAAGTTGGAGGAGGAAGGAGATCTCTGCATTCTTAGCAGCTCACGCTTGCCCGGCAACAGACATTCTTCAAGTTTTCTCTCGCAGACGGGCGCGCGCGGACGCTTTGGTGAAGGGACATTCCGGATGCGCGGTTTTGGTGTCGAGCGCGCTGGGTGGTGAGAACAGGACGTGGCAGCGGAGGGGGTGAGGGGCACTTGGGTGGAAACGGCCGCGGAAGCGAGCAAAAGAGGAAATAGATTCCGGAAGTGCAGACAGGCCCCCAGTACTCGAAGAACATCCCTTCCTTCGGGCGTGCTCCCGCACTCTGCCGCCGCTAGACAAGGAAAGAGGCGCTCTGGAAGAGCACACGCAGCATCTCGCTGCCTGCTCCCCACTGCCTTGGCCTTGCGGTTTCTAACGCATATACACGCGTGCGCGCATCTCTGCGTTCCTTCTTTTTTTTTTATGGACCTTCCTATTCGTTCTTGACGCGTTGAACGCCTTTCGTCGTCCAACGGGTCCTTTCTTTCTCCTTCGCACATTCGCTTGGCTAGAGTTATTGCTCCGGTTACTCTGCCCTTTTTCCTGCAATGGACGTCGCTTTCCGCTGCACAAAAGGATGGGGGCAGCGCAGTCGGGATGACATATCATGGGACCGTTACTGTCGTTGATACGCACGAATGCTTCCTTTTTCGAATGGCGCTGCCGGTGGCTCAGGGACGTTTAATCTTGGTTAGTGTTTCCGGGAGTTCCGCTTGTTTGCCATATGGTACGGAACGCTGTGTGAGGTATAATACCGGCAAGTGGTATTAAACAAATTCAAGTTGGGCCCTGTAGCAGGGGTTCTCAATTGGCGCAGTGACATACCCAACAATTCCGGACAAAAGCATCTTTGAACGGGATACCTTTGATGAACGCAACGCTTTCATTTAATGCAAGATTTCACTATAACAATCAATATATCTGCAGATCACCCCACGGCTGATTGAATTTTTTTTTGTATTAGCGTCTTTGCTGTCGCCAAAGCGTTCCCCATTCGTCTTCTATGGTAGTCTTAACTGTCTGATGCAATCGATGGAAATACTTTAAATGAAAGTTTGCACTTCATATCAGAAGAATTGGGTTCAATATTTCCATAACAATATCTTACAATTTTTCAATTTTCAAAGGTTTTGGCCACAGTGTTGTACATGATTTCGTTCGTTGCCAAGGTATTTCCAGTATTGATTCTTCCTGTTACCCTCTTGTGTTTGTCTTATGGTGCTATGTAATTCCGTTGTTAGTGAGTCCTGGTTTCATTTTGCATCAACAGCGAAGTTAATCAGTTACCAAACAAAATCTCCCTCTTGATGAACATTGATATTTGTTAGAAGTCGTTCTGCCTCAAAAAAAAGAAACTAACTAACAAACAAAATCTTACAGGGGGCCAAATGCATCTACAATATATGATACGTAGGAGGCCCTGCTTGAGTTTCTTATACTCCAGACTGGAGGCATCTCAAAAATGCTTTTGACCTCCAGCAAAGTTACCTAACAGCGCAATGATAACTATACTTCATATTAGATTGAGACTTACAGTGTAGAAAATTACATTTTGTCGCCGCAGTCTATACAGCGAGCCCTGATTTCCGAGAATAACTTTATTAAGAGGCCAACAGCATTCAGAGGACAGCAACATTTTTTGTGTGTAACTTTGAGGCAAACGCTATTTGTAAAGTGAAGCTTGGTACTGTGTCTACAATATTTCAGTTGAAAAAAACCAATGCTGCTGATTCCACAGTGAGCGCTATAAAGATATGTTACTCCTGCTTCTACTAAGAAAGTCTTGACCTAGCTCCTATCGCTAAGGTGTAGCAGTTTCCGCTCATGTCTTGTTTCTCTCCTAAATAGACCTTCTCGCGTGCCTAGCCTGAGCGAAAGCAACCAGTTCAAACAAAGCTCTTGCAATAGGTTGTGAAGGCCTACGCTAGTAGCATTCTTGTATCACGTATTAAGTTACGGAAACTCATACAACTCGTGATCCGAGAATGGAAATTTTATATATTTCTCCACTTTTCAATCCAGGAAGTCAACACTCACAAGAAATATTTCTCGATGGAAGAAAAATTTCAATCATTCCCGAAGGCAACCCCCAGCCATTAGACCACGATAGCGTGCCTGTCTAGATACCTCACGCCTACAAATGCTTCGATTACGGCTTGTAGTTATAACGGTGATATGGGATGCATTAGAAAACACCGCGTACCGAACATGTGCGAACGTGAGGATATTGTCAAGAACGCTGGAGCGGTGTGCCGCTTGACAAATGAGGTAAGATCTTAGCTTCTTTGCGGTTTTGGGGCCCGGCTGTAGAGCCCTTACTTTTCTTATATTTATGAAACCGCGCTTGAATGCAAGACTTGTATTTTGTAGTGGACGCCTCTACAAGACTGAAACCTGAACAGGTTTTCAAGGTACCTGTTTGAAATAGCAAAAGGTACGTCGGCTTCCTCTATACGACCAGGGACACAATTTCTTCACTGCAATTCCGGCAACAATACGGCATTTTATTCGCAAGTTTTTCGCTCACGTGACATTGCATGTCTTGAAGAATTGAGTTTCGCTCAGTTTATTCCCTACGAACCATTCAGTACGCCTTCGCCTTCATTCTTGACTTTGCTCCCTGTAAACCGAAAGCTCGGTCTAGGCCACGTTTCGGAATAATTACCACGTATACATCACTGTCGTCGTATTTCGGAAAAAGAAAAATGTCGTGTTCACTCCATGCAACTTTCTTCACATTCGCGCGTCCTATTTTTGTTTGAGTATTCTCTTCCCCTCCTTCTGATATCGGATTGCCACAGACTGCTCGCGGAAATTGCCTCAATCACCGAATCCACGTCATTCGCCAGTGCTATAGCCGCACTTCAGTTTTGTCAGCGTTTTTGGATTTTGTAATTTTTCCGAGCTATTTGTTGACTTCCTTTGTGTATCGAAATTTTGGTTTCGAACACTTTTTTTGTTTACTAACCACACGGAGGCTTTTTTTGCATTCTTTAGTCTCTCTCGGCGATAAACGTGGAAATTTTATATCAAAGCGCATAGTTATATTTCTTGTGTACTCCTCCAGTACCGCCCTGTACCCATCGCTGATATAATAGCTGGAAACCTTCAGCTGGCCTCGTATTAAGCTTCTTATGAGTAATATTCTTAAAAATGGGTCACTGACCTCACCTTGCAGAACTAAAATACCTTGCGTGATGGCATTTTTTGGCCAAAGTTGCCCATGCGCCATCAAACTTCAATATCATCTTCATCATCATCATATTCATACTTTTCCCTTTATATCCCTCGTAGTGCGCCTTCGACTAAAAAGTAAATAAGAAATATACGACTGTATTTAGGCTGGTCAGCACCAAATCAAAGTATTGCGGAGTGCGGAGATGAAGAGGTTTTATGAACGGGGCGATAGCCTATAGCCCACAGATAGCTACCGAAATCTACTACAACATATCTGCCAGAATTTTTAGCCTCTTCCTCGCTATTTATTGCAAACAACCGTCGTCCGGCTTTGGGGTCAGAACCCTGTATTTAATTTGTTTTATAGAGTATGTAAAGTATAATGTATTCACTATCTGGTATGTTTCATTGAGGCCATAGTAGCGTCCCTTCACGAACGAGCTTTTCGTACCAGTATTATATATATACCCGAGATCCGCTAGGTGGCGCCGCCCTGGTTAGCTGGCTGACTATCGTGCTCCGTTTTTCTCCTGCCCCTGGCCTGGTCCAGGGCCTTGCCCGCCCCTGGATTTACACTCCATCGCGCCAGGAAAACATCCGCACCACGAGGACACCATTCGCATCACGGCCCGCTGTCGAGCTGGCGCTCCAAGCGCCTCCAAAAATCTGCTGCGGCGCGGCGCCTCACTAACCCTAACGCGCCGCGCCTGCACCTCTGGCATGCAGCGTCTCAGCAAGCCCCTGAAGCCGAGACCCACCCATACCTCGCCGGTGTCAACTTCTTCCGACGCGGCCGCCGCGGGGCCTACTCCAACCACGCTTACAGCCATGTCTCCACCGGCTGCGTTCAACACCGGCCACACCACCGCGCCCATTCCCGTCGCGTTCACCGACGCTGGCAGCTCCGAATCAACAGCCGCAACGCAGCCGGCAGCGTTCGTCACCGCCGCGGCGTCCACTGCTGGCCAACTCCCCGCATTAAGGGAAGCCAAGAGCTTCGGGCCCACAGACGCATCGCAGTCGACTGCGTTCGTCGCCGCCGCCAGTGCCGCCGCACCTACTCGGACCACACTTCCCGCTGACAGCAAGTCCAGCACCTTGGTACCTGCGTCGCAGATTGCGGCTCAGGCTGACGACACAGCAGACATGGACCTTACGGCGTCCCCGGTCGACGGCCATCTCATTCCGTCCCCTGAGGTCGGCTGGACCACCATCGGTGCCTGCCGTAAGCCTGCCTCCGCCACCCGGCCCCGCACCGAGCTCATCACAGTTGGCATCCAGCTTCCCCCTGGCACCCTCAACCCCAAGATACCGCTCTACGACGTCCTCGCCGCAATCGTCTCCGCTGCACAACTGTCCTCCGAGAGCAGTGCGGAGATTACCCTTCAGGCCAAGCCAGCCCAAAGCCTCGTCTTTTTAAAAACTCATTCCCCTCTCACCGCCCACCTCCTGCTTTCTATCACGCATCTTCAGCTTCACGGTAAGCCTATCACCATTAAGACATATGCCCCTAATCCTCCCATCTCATGCCTCGGCGTCATCCATAACGTCGGTGGCCACTTCACCCCTGATGACCTCATGCATGATATCGAATCATTCAAAACCGATATTCTTGCTGCTCGTATGATGGGCACCACTCAGTCGGTGCTCATAACTTTCGCTGGAACCGTAATCCCCCACTTTGTGTATTTCAAACGCGTTGCCTTCCGGTGCCGTCCCCATAAGCCTAAGCCTCCCACCTGCACCCGTTGTCTCGCTCTTGGACACCGCGCCCACCAGTGTCCCCAGCACAGCGTTCCGGCAAAGTGCCGTCGCTGTGCTGCTCCTCTACCCGCCGACCCTTCCGCTCATGTATGTGCCCAGCCCTGGTGCGTTCATTGCCAGGTAAACACCCACCCCTCCCTCGACCCCACTTGCCCCTTTCTCCTCGGTAAACAACGCGAGTGTGCCAAAGCTGCGTACCTACGACGCCTAGCTTTGCGCCGGGCCACGCAACCCACCCCCTCCTCCTCCTCTAATCATGAACCTCCGTCAGCTCCGGTCACGTCACCACCAGGCTCCTACGCCGCCAAAGTTAAAGGCTCCTCGGTTCCAGCGTCCCTTTCCAGCGTCTCTTCCACTGCACCACCCTCTGCATCCCTGACTGACGAGAGCCGCTCCTTTGACCTCCGGCTCGCTATGCTGGAACGCCAGCAGCGAGAGCAACAGCGCATTTCCCACGACCTACAACAACAGATACACGCCTTGACCCAAACCTTCCAGACAACCACCTCCTCTCTTACCTCCCAGCTTACCAAGCTAAATGAGCACCTTGCCACACTCACCACTCCCTCCTCCACCGCCCAGGTCGCCCCTTTGGCTGATCTTCTCGAAACCACCACACAGGCACACCACACTCGCTTGGTTCAGCTAGAGACATCGGTTCTGCAGATTCTTACCACCCTCCAAGCACAATCCAAACAATTAGAATCCTTCACTTCTACGCTCCAATCCCTGCATGAGTCACTGCCCCCGGCCAAAAAGAAGGAACGCGTACCCTCACGAAGTTCTACCTCTACACTATCATAATGGCTTTTGGCGAGGACCTCGAGATTGTGCAGTGGAACTGCCGAAATCTGTGCCATAATAAGACCCCCTCCACCAGTATCTACTCGCCCGCCCCTCCCTGCCCCATTTTCTCCTTCTCCAGGAGACGCGGACGGCCCGCACTGTCCCAGGCTACCGCGCCTACCATGCCGCTACGGCCACACCACTTGCGTCTATTTATGTACGTAGCGACGTGCTCGTGGAGCCACTTGATATCCCCTCCGTCCTTCTTAAATATTTAGTTGGTGTGGTCTATTACCACCCTTCTTCCCGGGTCTCACTCGCCCTTTTGTCTTTCTACAACCCCCCTGTTACCTCCTCTTTATTTTCCGCCCTGGGCAAGTTCCTTCACTCTCTTCCTTCTAACTCCCATCTCCTCTTTGGTGGCGACTTTAATGCCCCTCACACACTCTGGGGCTACCCTCAAACCCTCAAACCCGGCCGCCTCCTCCACTGTCTGGCCCAGGAACGCCACCTCACCCTTCTCAATACTCCTGGCTCCCCTACTCGAGCGGGCACTGCCTCACAGCGCGCCACGACACCCGATCTCACTTTCTCTCGGGGTTCACTTTCATTTCACTGGCAAGTGACAGCCGAAACTCTTCTCAGTGACCACTATCTTGTCCACATTTCCACCTCTCTTTCCCACATCCCTCGATGTCATCCGGTCACTCATACTGACTGGAATGCCTTCCGCGCTAATCTCGCCTCTGACTCCTTTCAATCCTACGACGACTGGACGTCGCGCATCACTGCAGCGCTCACGTCCAGTAGCCGTCGTGTTCGCTCTTGTCACCCAGTCCCAGACCCAGATCCTCACCTACTCCGTTTATGGCGTCGCCGTAAACGTCTTCAACGCTCCTTCCGCTGCCAACCCCACAATGCCCAACTTTCTTCCCGGATCACTGCTCTGCGGGCCGAGATCGTCGCCCACTGCGCCTCACTCGAGCACTCTCGTTGGAGTGCTCTTTGTGACCGTCTTGACTCTGCATTGCACTCGCGATCCACATGGTCTCTCTTCAAATCCCTCCTTGGCACTAAACCTGCCCTTGCTCCCACTCTAGCTAAAGCCCTCACTCAAGGAACTCCCTCCGATGTTTTCGATCAGCTCGCCTCTCTCTATCTCCCGCCCCCTCTGGCACCCTCCTACCCGGTGTACTGCGGTGGACCTAACCCCGATCTGGACCAATCCTTCACTC
Organism: Amblyomma mixtum; assembly: GCF_055824585.1. NCBI lineage: Eukaryota > Metazoa > Arthropoda > Arachnida > Ixodida > Ixodidae > Amblyomma > Amblyomma mixtum. The sequence continues at coordinate 131,561,580 of NC_143016.1, read as the reverse complement.
TCCGGGAGCTCGAATCGGCTCTGGCTGCTAATGCTACACGCTCGGCTCCCGGTGAGGATGCCATTACATACACCACACTTCGCAACCTTCCTGACTGCGCCAAAGAATTCCTCCTTAAAACCTACAATGATGCATGGGACAGCGGCTGCCTGCCCAGCTCCTGGACCTCCTCCCTCATTTCTATGATTCCAAAGCCGGGCAAGCCTCCCTCTCTCTCTAACCTCCGCCCAATATCCCTGACATCATGTGTTGGTAAGACCCTTCAGCGAATGGCCCTGACTCGCCTCTCTAATTTTCTCGAGACGAGGGAGTTCTTTCCTCATTCTCTCATCGGCTTCCGACGCCACGTCTGTGCACAGGACATGTTTCTGGTTCTCCAGCACACGTTTCTGTCACCTACCCCCACTCAAATTCACGCACTTGTGACCGTCGATGTTCGCAAGGCCTTCGACGGTGTTTGCCATGACCACATCCTTTCCCAACTCGCCTCCCTAGACTGTGGCTCCCGCATGTACTGTTATATCCGCTCATTCCTCTCTAAACGTGTCGCTCGCTTTCGAGTCGACACCTATCTGTCCGACCCCCATAACCTCACCCGAGGCACTCCTCAAGGTGCTGTTCTCTCTCCTACCCTTTTCAATCTTGCTATGGCCCCTCTCGCCTCCCATCTAGCTGAAATTCCCGACCTGCATCATATATTTTACGCCGATGACATCACTCTCTGGTGTTCGTCTGGCTCTCCCGGTCACGTACAGGACACCCTGCAACGTGGCCTAGATCTCATCGACTCCTTTCTCACTACTGCTGGCCTCTCTCCTGCTCCTGAAAAATCCGAGCTCCTTCTCCTCAACCATTCCTCATACCAGCGCTCACACAACCAATTCGTCTCTCTCTACCTTTCTGGCTCTCCCATTCCTGTCGTCAAGCAGTGCAAAGTTCTTGGCTTTCCTTTGCATGCAGCCAAGAACGTGCAAGCCCTCCACCGTGCTGTCACCACCTGCCACTCCGTAACTCACCTCCTGCGGCGCGTGGTCACTCGGCGCTCAGGTCTCCACGAGGCTCATGCGTGCCGAGTTGCCCACGCGCTGGCCCTCAACAAGGTCTTATACTTTGCACCCTACGTTTCCTTCAATCAGACTCAACTTAACGCTCTTGAGACTGCCCTTGTGGGCCTCTACAAGGCAGCTCTCAACCTCCCTATCACTACCTCTACTGCAAAGATCTTTGCAACAGGCCTCTTTCATCCTCTCCGTTCTCTGCTCTCTCTCCATCATGACTCGCAGATTGCCCGGCTTTCCCTTACCCGTCAGGGTCAGTGGTTACTGACTCAAGCGGGTATTTCGCCCCTTCCCTGCGCCCCGATTACCTCTCCTATTCCCACCCCGGCTCCCAATCTTCGCATCCTCCCCCTTCCGTTCAACATGTCCCCCGTTCTCGACGCCGGCCGTCGTCATGCGGCCGCACAGCACCATTCCCCTCTCTTTGATACCCAGGGTGTAGCTTACACGGATGCCTCCTTCGTGGCTCCTCGAGGTTCCTGCGGCTACGCCCTGTACCACCCCCACCTCCCCGCTCCTGAAACTCACACCAGCGGGCCGTTTCTACGCCCTCCAGATGCATTGTCCCTCGAGGTCCTCGCCATTGCGCATGCACTCCAGTCATTTGCCCTCCTTCCCTCTCTTCAAGAGTACACAGTCTATTCAGACTCACAAGCCGCTATACACCACATACAGAAACGCACCCTAACCCCTTCTCTTCAACAGGAGGTCGAACGAGCGGTCTCCGCATTGCAGCCTTCCATCGTTTTCCTCCGCTGGGTCCCTGGGCATTCAGGGATTGACGGCAATGAGCTGGCTCATCAGCTCGCCCGTGACACACTTTTCCGGGCACCGTTGATCCCCTGGCCCAAGCCCTCGGAGGACGGTGGGAGACTCACCCTTCGCCGCACCATAAAAGAGGTCTACCTCGAGCTCCGCCTCGACAAACGCCTTTACCCTCCCCCTCATCCATCACTCACAGTGCCGGAGGCTCGCCTTCTTCGGCACGTTCAAATGAATGCAATCATCACCCCGTCTCGCCTCTTTCTCTATCGCTATCGATCGGACCCTTCCTGTCCCAACTGCCCCTGTATCTATGCGGACCTTGCCCATTGCCTCTTCTATTGCCCGGCTGCTCAGCAGTCGGGTTCCTACCCCCCACCTTCTTTATCCATCACCACCTGGCTCGACTGGCTTGGCGCTGAAGGGGAGGAAGAACAGCGACTTCTGGTCGCCCAGGCGGTCGACATGCTCGGCCTGTAAATTTTGGCCGAATAAACGTCTTCTACTACTACTACTATATATACCCGGCCGGTGTTCTAGCGAAAATATGTCTTCTGCCGCACAGTATTACCAGTGTTGGCGGACACCAGAATGCCGGTGAATAGGCTTAAGTAGTAAGCTGACTAATTAATTTTTAATGATGAACTTGTTAACGTGTAGAGTTGGGTGCCTAGTTGCAGTTAGAGATTTATAGTCGGTCGTTAATAATAGCCATATCAGTTTTTAGAATTTTGAAAACGCGACTACCGTTGGCGCTGAGGCTCGACAAAATTTGGCTATTTCGACTAGTTACGTCCACTGGAGAGGTTGATTTGCATGCATGCTTTCATAAGGGCATGTATTTTCGCACAGTTCAGCGAAGTTTTGTCGTGCTACAGCGGCACAGGTAATTGCGTTTTCGAAGTTCTAAAAACTGACCTAGTTAATACTAACGACCGGCTACAATTCTCTATTTGCTACCAGTTGCCTATCTGTGATAGTTAAAAAGTTAATTATCCAAAATTAGTTAGCCAGCTTACTGCTTAATACAATGCACCGGCTTTCCGGTGTCCGCCAACACTGGTAATACTATACCGCAAAAAGCAATATTGTTACCCCAAAAAGCCTATATATGAAATATTTTTAGTCTTCACTGAAACACCTGGTATATACATATACATGCATTGGTAACTCCAGAAGAACTCTGCATACCTTGCCTTCGTTCTGAAGCACAAATGCGAAAGAGAGAAACTGTTAGAAAGAGGATTTTGCAGCATTGCTCTTACGAAGTATAATTGGCAATGGCAGCTTCTTGATGTCAAGTATGGGAATAAACATGAAGCATCTACCTGTCTTGAAAACGTACGCAGCGCTGAATGTTAAAATAGGTCACACTAGCTGCCTTGTTGTGTAGCTGGTGGCCAAAAGTGAATGTATAATATCCTTTTTCTTTTTCAATTGTTTTCGTTGCTCCATGCCTGGGTTGTTCGATGGTTCAAAAGGATCAGCGGAACAATGAGGTTTGTTGTTGTTGCTGCCTCTGAAACGATGGCGAAAGTTTCAAAGAGATTTTTTCTTCATTTTGCGCGTATTGCATTCTCAAATGCTTCGCAATATACGCTGCACAAAAGGCTTCTGTCTTAAAGCATCGCGTAAAAGAAAATAAGGCCTTTGTTCTTGACTACGCGGTGAAATACCTTGTTTAGCCACGTGTGGAGCCCCCGATTGTAACACTGCTGCATTAGAGTAATGAAAGGAATCCATATCAGGCAACGATACCGAACCAAGCACCGATTAAACAGGCTCTCTTTTTATCTCTGTACGTTATAGCGTGTGCAGGAGTATTGTCTTACCACGTCATTGTCGTCATTGTCGTCATTGTCGTGAGGAGTGTATGCTCAATTTCACAGAGCTCACATAACCTGTCTAAGAGTACTGTTCTCTTCTTTGCATAAAAGGAATTCAATAAACTGCTATTCAGTGCAGTAAATCTCGTTCAATCATTGTGCTTCAAATGGAGCTGTTACTGCCACGAAACGTGCCCGTGAGTCTGTACTGCCATGGCTCGACAAAGAGTGTAAAGGCTGTTAGGTTCAGTGGTAACTGTTTTAGTCATTTCTCAAAGAAAGAAAAACGCTAAGTGAAGGTTAACTTGATGTATGTCTGACTATAAATCCTGCATCCAGTATACCAAATCCTTTAAGGATCTTGAAGTTACCAGAATTACGAAAGCTAACTAACGTTGCACATAATCGCAGAAAAGGCAATATGCACGTCCCAAGAAACTATACTTTATAAGTTTATTGTTCGCTGCTTACAGCCCTTTTCCAAAGCAATCGCAAATAGAATTAGGGAAAAGCTAGAGTTCAATCAGCGTAGACTACAGGCACGTCTTTGGAGGGGGTCCTCAGCAAGATCACAGCGATATCATGACGAATTATAAAGAAGTACGTTGAGCACTACGAGGCAGTGGGTACATGATGTTGATATACCGGGAAAAGTTACTTTATTTACGGAAAAAAGCCCTCTCGTGGAGGCTTTCCGCAACAGATTCTTCGAAGAACTACACCTAAATTTATTAGTAAAAATATGTACGCGCACAAAGGCACAACGTTTGTGAAGCATATAAGGACCGGCAATGCACGGGAGTGTATGGGGAGGGGGGGGGAGGGGGAGGACTTTTAGGGAGACCGACACCAGCGACGACGATGACGACTATGCTATTCTTTCTTCGAACATGCAAATATAGCTATCGCTCTGAAACTGCCGCACTGACGGCCTGGTCAAGAAACTGGCTAGTGGCAGGATAAATGGGCGATAAAGAACACATTCTTTACAGTGTGTCCTATGTTTAATATAATGCAAGTGAGCGCGGCCTTGACCTGCCGCTCTCAAGGCGCATCAAAGAAGTGGGTGCCGGGACAGCAGTAACTTCCAGTTTGTCGCCTCGCAGGAGGGTGAATGGGAGTCGATAAACTTGGTCAGAAACATTTCATTATGAAAATAGGATATGAAATCGATAATATACATGACAAAATAACGAAACACACTGTGTGGTGCCGAACGTGAATGACGTTCTTCTCATGCGGTATCCCTTGCGTGTATTCAGTGAGCACGTCCAAGGACCAGCTGTTTGTTCAGTGGAGCTCTGGAAACTGCACAAGATGGGCCTCATTTTGGGCAAGCCTCCATATGGCTGTATAACCTGTGCAAGAGCCGCATAATGAGGCGCAGTTAGCTGTAGTGTTTAAATCACAAGTGTGGAAATCTGGGCGAGTCAGTAATGGTGATCCATGGTACGTGAGGTAGCGCAAAACGGGACAAGGGACAGAGAAAGATGCGTCTGCGTTGTGCGCGTCTTTCTCTGCTATTGGTTTTTGAGGAAAAGAAATGGAGCAGTCTCTGTCTCACATATCTCGGTGGACACCTCAACCGCGCCTTAAGGGAGGGAGGAAGGTGGGAGTGAAAGAAGAAAAGGCCTTGTCCCGTTTTTCGCTACCTCACAGAGCGTTTACAGTTTAGGTTCCTACTTTTCTAACGCGAGAGTATTAAGGGTCCCGTGCAGCGGGAAGGCCGACGTCGTTGTGTTGCGTGTCGAGAAACTTAGGGGTGATCTTGAAGGGCATGACGTCACCACCACATGACCTAGCAGGGGTAATTCAAACCCCCACAACGATCACACAGTGCAACAGTGATGACTTAAATACGCAATTCCTCACTAATTTATGGACCGTGACATCATTCCACCACCATTATGAGGTGCCTCTGAAGGAAGAAAAGCAATGGCACTGAAAAGAAAAAATTGTCGAGCCGGGACTCGAACCGCTACCTCTTAGGTCGTGAGCCAGGCGCGCTGCCTCTCTACAAGTGAGGAACTTTTCTTTTTTTTTCTTTATTAGGAACTTTTCTTTTTTATTGCAATGAAAGCCGCTTTGCTACCAAATGTTTTACGTACACACGTACTATTCCGCAATGCAGACACACAATCCTCATGTCTGCGTACACTGCACTCCACCAGCGCATCAAAATTGCGGGAGGCATACATATGAGTCAAGAATTGGCAACCGTTCAGAAGGCCGATACTGCGCAGCCTAAACCCTCCGCACCAAGGCGCATTGTTCACTGACCAGAGACTTAGATGACTGAGGCGGTTCTGCGTGTCAATTCATCATGCGGCCCTTCCACAGGCTAAAAAATCCGATCAGCATTAACAGATCGAACGGAAAACCTGCGTCCTCACTGGATTGACCAGTGAGGAACCTTAGTTAAGGGAAGGGCTTGTGTGTGTTGTGGTAAATGAGAGAATAATTTATGTAAAAATAGACGTTGAGCTCTGGGACGTTAAACCCCATAAACCAAACCAATAAAGTTTGGTTTGGTTTATGGGGTTTAACGTCCCAAAGCGACTAAGGCTATGAGAGGCGCCGTAAAATAAAGTAATAAAAAATAAAAAATAAAGAACACTGTCAGTCACTGCGAAGTGCTATGCAAAGCGTACCCCAGGGCGCTGGAGGGATCATTAATGCTTTCGCGTCATACCCTTAAGGCTAAGCTTAAGCATTCTGTGATATTTGTTTTGGTCCTTTTCATCCAAGTATCCCTAAATTTGTCGTTTTGAGCTACACATCGCAAATTCTTTTTTTCGCGTTTGTTCATCACTGCCCGCATTGTACCCTTAACGCTTTGCCAAGGAATTGGGATGCAGAATGCTTTACAGTGATTGTTACAGTGAGCAACCTTTTCTACGATGTTCAAGGTTTTCGTAGTAGTTATACTTTAAACTGTGCGCTGCCGACAGAAAAGTCAGTCTGATATTCGATCTTTAATTCCATCGAAATTCTTGCTTTTACGGCCGCCAAGCTCAATTTCTGTTCGCTAGCACAAAATTTACGAGTGAGAGTGAGCAGTTTTAGAGTTCTACGCAAGTCTGCCCGTCTTAGTTCTGGACTTCGTGCTGGTACCATTAACTGACACTGCATGGAACAGCCGCTCGTGCGCTTGTTATTGTCGCTTTCCTCAAAGGGGAAGATATGTACCTGCGTTAGGTGCGTAGAAGAGAAACTCAGACCAACGACTGTCTTATTTTCCCCGTAAGGCGCTCTGCTGTCACTGGTCGAATTGTCAAGGGAAGCGACGGCACCGCCGAGAACACCCGCCTCAGCATTAGTGTTAACACTCACGGCGCAATCTGTGCTCAAGTAGTCGTCGCCCTACCGTGAGTCCATCGGAACGCAATGCCACGAGATATGTTGCCACTTTCTTGGTGAAAAGTGAGGGTTTAGATACCTCTACGAAGCGTTTTCCCTCGGTTACATAATGTTCGCTATGGTGTAGGCTGGAACAATTTCCAAAGGATAATTTCTACAATTGTGAATTTCAGTCTTGCTTCCTAGTTTCAGAAAAAGCTCATGCGGAACCACAAGGGAAAGGGAAGAAAGAATGACAGGTGGTCGATTTTCGGTTTTATTGACGTTTGCATGAAAGAACATGTTGCTGCCAAGAGTGGGGTAGGTTACATGTTTGTGCATTAAGGAATAAAGCAGACCAAAACTGATGACATACTGCGCAAAAAAACGCGGATTCAACGCCCAACACACAATACACACAATAGAATGCAGGCCAGAAAAGCTACCATGAAACGGAAAATTACCTGTATACAATCCTCAGTTATCTTCGCAGTAAATGCTAAATAATGCTAAAACACAGTAAATGAGCAATAAACAAGGACTTAAGGATGTAAACTGTGGTAAATAAATGAGCTAACTTCAAGTGAAAAATGACCTATTGCAATTATCAGTCATAAACCGAGTAAATGGTTCCCGTTAATAACATGGAGGTCAGTGCGTTTTTATTCAGAAAATTTATCGCTCAATGCACAGGATCACCTACCAAGGTGCTGAAATTTGCACAGGTGCCTAAGTTTTTTTTTTCTCCCTTGCTGCAGTGGGTATTCGCTGTTTCCTATCTAATCCACTACATTTCTGCACATCCCTCCTCCAAATTTAAATTGAGTGCTGGTCTGGTCGTTAATAATTCGAAACTGAGCTCGGCCCAACCATATAGTTCAGTCCGCCCTCTAAGCTTCCGTCGAAGGGAGGGAAGCTGACGTGCGACCACTGCATTTTTTTGTATCCTTTCAACTGCGTAGTTTTCGGGGCACTGGCAGCAGCAGGAATAATTTATGACTGAAACGCAAGCAACCCTGCGCGCTTGGTGAAAAACTTGTGTGGCAAGGTTTGAGCTTTCTGAGAGAGAGAAGGAGACGACTGTTGGGAGTGGAGTGCGTTCATGCAAATAAGTGTCCCCGGAGAGAGCGAAGATCCTCGAGACGAGCGAAGGAGAGAGGTGCGTGCTTCTATCGCGCTTGAGTGAGATGCAGGCCGATGGACGACCATAACAGGCAAGGGATTACACCATCGCGTTCGCTCCCATTGCACCCACAATCCGATTAAGAGCTCGTGGATGCGGTCAGATAATCCCCCTGAACGCCACGGTTTTAAGCGGACGCTTTACCTAGAGTACACTACCCTTCGTTAGGTTGCAGTGCCGTTTATAGCGTGACGAAAAGAAACACTCAGGTCTGAATGCTCGAGGAACAACCGAGAAGGAACGAGCATCCCAGATGAGTTTAGGACTCGTTATAGCCGACAACACGTCCAAGGGTGTCCTTTTTTTTTTTCACTTCAATAGTTGTTTTTTTTTTTGTTTCTCCGCACCACAGGAAGCGCAGTGCAGTGCCCTCTTCGTTCCGGTGGACGTGCAGCGATGGTTCAGTGGCCTTGCCGTTCGGCTCCTGCTGACCCCATTGTCGCGGAATCGAATCCTGACCAAGGCGGCCTCATTTCGCTGGAGGTGAAGTCGAAAACCGTGCCGGTGTTTAGCACTAACAGTGGGCGTTAAATAGCCATCACTTACATCTTCTACATGACTGCTTCTAAACTGCCTAGATTTTAAGCCAACTTCTAATCTCAGGGTACTGTCTCCTGAATTATCATAAGCGCCTCGTACTGGATTTCGCTCTTTCGGGATTGGTTTTTCGGCTATTACTATTTAGTTGCCATTTTTTGTCTCAAGTTAGCCGACTGGGTTTCGCGGTTGTTCATTTTTGATATTTGAAGTAACTTCCTTTTCCTGTTGTCTGCGCCACCTGTCGGAAGCTTTCAAGTCCTTTCTGTCGAACGCATGTCCGCGCTTTCACTCTACAAATATCTGAACGCTTTGGCTGCATAACTCTTCGCATCCAGCTTTTTCTAACCATTCCTCAAAGGTTATTTTGCTGTGTGCTTCCCGTACTTGAAGGGACGACCAACCCGTATCCCTCGTACAGCTTTGCTTGTTATCTTTCCATTGGTACTTAGAGGTACTTTGCCGACCTTCTTCGGTTAACCTCTAGTCTTTGTATCACACCGGGTCTTAAGCCCAGTAAAGCGTACCCAAATGTCAGCCCCGGAACTATTACATCCTTTTACCGACCTCGTATTACCTCATATGCATTGTGTCCCAATAGGGATTTATTTATTTATTTATTTATTTATTTATTTATTTATTTATTTATTTATTTATTTATTTATTTATTTATTTATTTATTTATTTATTTATTTATTTATTTATTTATTTATTTATTTATTTATTTATTTATTTATTTATTTATTTATTTATTTATTTATTTATTTATTTATTTATTTATTTATTTATTTATTTATTTATTTATTTATTTATTTATTTATTTATTTATTTATTTATTTATTTATTTATTTATTTATTTATTTATTTATTTATTTATTTATTTATTTATTTATTTATTTATTTATTTATTTATTTATTTATTTATTTATTTATTTATTTATTTATTTATTTATTTCCAAATACTGTTAGCCCTTGCGGGCTGTTGTAGGGTGGGAATGGTATAGTCAGTCAGTACAACACAGTTCCAGCTCTTTTACAAAAGTTTCAAGTGAACAAGTTTTGCTGAATACGTGTCGGTCAAGGTTATTCCATTCTATAATTGTTTTGGGCAGAAACGAAAAATTATAGACATCAACTCTCGGCATGTATGACATAACTGCGAAGGGATGGTTAGTACGGGATGACAGTCTTCCAGGTGCTTATGCTTCTTATGCTTCCATATAGGCGCGTTTCTCTTTCCATTAGTGCCGCCGCGGTGGCTCAGTGGTTATGGTGCTCGGCTGCTGACCCGAAAGACGTGGGTTCGATCCCAGCCGCGGCGGCTGGAATTTCTTTGGAGGAGAAATTCTAGAGACCCGTGTACTGTGCGATGTCAGTGCACGTTAAAGAACCCCAGGTGGTCGAAAGTTCCGGAGCCCTCCACTACGGCGTCTCTCATAGCCTTAGTCGCTTTGGGACGTTAAACCCCATAAACCAAACAACCAACCGAGCGACCGACCGACCGACCGACCGACCAACCTTTCCTTTAGTGTTGAGGTGTTCTTTTTGGGCCGTTAAATATCCTCTTCCTACACCAGTCCACACTCCTAGATATTCGTACTTTTATGCCTGCGGTATTTCACGTCCCTGCATTCATATTATTCCGGTCGCTCAATTGTTATATGCCATAACGGCCGATTTTTTAATGCTAAATTCGAGTGTAATGTTTTCTGCTTTCTTCCCACAGCTATCTAAGAAAAGTAGTAGCTGGCTGTGTGGATCTGCAAAAGGTACCACGTCATCCGCGCACACAATGCCCCTGAAGACATAGGGCTATCGTTACTCGTTGTCGTTTATAAATAGGCTAAATTAAACTCCTCTCCTCTCCGGTAGCACGCATTCTATACTTGTAATGCAAGTCATTAACAATAGAGGTGACAAAGGGCACCCCTATAGTAAACCTCTTTCTACATTCACCTTCTCCGTTTTATATAGCCCTTGCCATTTAATTCGCGTTCTAATATCGTTGCACACCGCCCTTATAAGCCCTCTTACTACCGCCTCTATTGCTGCTTCTGTTAGAATGATCCGCAGTGATTCCCGGCCCGCAGTCTCATATCAATCGTTTATGCCTATCGCCTGTCTCATATCGCCTGTTTTTCGCCACAGCTATTTCCAATGCACTGCGTAATTATAAACAGAACCTCCATAAAGCTTCTACCCTACTTAACGCCACTTTGTAGTTCTCCGAGTGCTTCGTTTTTCTTTCTCCCTATTTAAAATTATGTTTTGATAGCTTGCATCGCAAGCCTATATACAACTGACGTTACCACGATCGATCTACATATATGAGCGAATCCTGGCTTTATATAATGGAACTTTGCATATGAAACTTAGCCTACTGCGCAGCAAATCTTCTGGTATCTGCTTCCTCTGAAAGGCTTGCTTCACAGCTTTGAACAATGTCTCCTTACTTTAGTCACCGCCGCGGTAGCCACTGGTTATGGCGCTCGCTGCTGGTCTGAAAGACACTGGTTCTATCCCGGCCTTGGGGGCCAAATTTCGATGGAGGCGAAATTCTAGAGGCCCGTTTACTGTGCTATGTCAGTGAACGTGAAAGAACCCCACGGGATCGAAATTTCCGGAGGCCTTCATTCAGGCATCTTTTATATCCTGAGTCGCTTTGGGGCGTTAAACCCGAATAAACCAATAAACCAATCTCCGCACTTTGGGTGACCAGCGGAGTACTAAATCTTGTTAGAATTTCATCAAGTGTGGTCGCTGTATTCTTACTAATTCTTTCCAGCGCTTTCTTCCAGTCGATGTTCCTGAAGGCAAAGTTTTCGTCGACTATTGTTAGTACTGTACTATATGTGGGCCTAAAAAGCGCCCCTTCATTTAATTTAAATTTCTCGAATATTACCACACCGATGTACTACAAAGCCGTGCTTTCTTTTAGATTGTTGGTTGGTTGGTTTGCCTCAAGTTGCCTTCCTCACCCAGCATAAAATCTTGCATCCTTTTCGTCTTCTTACCCATGCGATTCATTTGATTCCAAAATTTCCTCGAACCGTCCGTGATCTTCACTCTATCCTCTATCATACAAAAACCGCTTTTGGCTCTTAATGTTTCACAAATACGTTTCCGTGGACGTGTAACTTGCGTTGTTGGCACATGCCCCAGTTTTTTCCATCTCTTCCTCACACTGCCCGGTCCTTTTGACCGCTCTCTGCTCTCTCTATACCTGTCTCCTGAGTTGAATTGTCTCTTAATTTACCGCTTTAGACCCGCTTTGAGGCTTCTTTCGGCCTTTTCAACAGTTCTTTTGCCCTACTTTTCCCACTTCTTTCCTTAATGAGCTAATTAGTCTTCTGTAATTGTATGAATTCAGCGCGAAACCAGGCGAGAAACGCAAAAAGAGATATACGAAATTTACGAGAGCTTGTGATGGTCTTTTCTTGCGGATTGTGCAACGTATCTTTCCATTCGTTGCACAATGGCCGACACTTATTTGGCGGTTAAAACATTTTTATCCTCATCCTTGCCTAATTCTGTCGTTCTCACTACGTTGGCACAGTAAAGGGTAACCCATTTATTGTCACTCCCTAAGCTGTAAAAACCCTTTTATCCATTTTCATTCTGTTTAACATTTCATAAATACCGTCCTTGACAAGGCCGAAGAGAGTGCTCGGCAGTCGGTTTCCCAATTTCCACGCTCTTTGCCCCTTACATCCGCCTTATATATTACCTATGCTGAGTTCATATTTCTCATATTGGTCTAATACCAGTTGGCCGTTGTAGTCCGGGTGCCCATCGAGTTTATGAGTGCGAGCATTCTCCTCCCACATCAGGACGATCTCTCCATTATTCAGATCAGAATGAACTCTGCATAAGGAGGAGCGCTGAAATAGTGGCCCTGCAGGAACAATTGAACATAAAGGCGGGATAACTTTTTTTGGCATTAGAGGAAAACTACTCGGGTGGCCGCTAGGCACATTGCTAGCTGCGGTCAGGCAGTAAGTCATAAAAACTTCATTAGAAGAAAAGGAATGTAGGATGATAGGGGGCGTAGATGATTGCCTAGTCCGGCATGCCACTAGCTGCGGGTGCGGCTTGAGCCCGGCTGACTAGGCCACACTGGGCCGTGTGGTCAGCGCAGTTGAGCAGAGCAGGTTCCCACGCCTCCCTCGTGATGTTAGGGGGAGGGGTAATGTTGGGGATGGAGGGGAAGGCCCATACCATTTAGATAGGTGTCAGCCTGTTCTGCTTCCAAGAGCGGGCAGGTACCATCTATGTTAGGATCAAAAAATTTTAGGATTGAAAGTTTGAGGTTCTTGTTGGCGAAAAAGCGAAGTAGAATTGTTACTTCTGTTTTGCTGAGACCCTTTCACAGGGGCGGGAAACGTTGATGTTCCAAGCGGTGCTTTGCAAGAGCTTCCTTAAAGGTGATAGGTGTGCTCCTGAACAGGTGCTTGACCTGTATGGGGTCGGGGAACATCCCGGATTGTAAGCGCTCAGGCTGCCGCATCTACCGCTTTATTCCCTATAACCCCCTGGTGTGCCGGTACCCACACGACATGTTTATGCATGTGGAGGGTCGGTTTCTCGGATGCAGCTTTGGTAAATTGCGCTGTCCAGATAAGGCTCGTAACCCTGTACTGCGTTGCGGTCCTATGTACTATAACGCGGCTTGTTGACTGTAACGCTGAGTGCGTTCCGGACACTGGATAGGCAGCTTTCCCGCCCTGCCGCCTCGGCAGATCGGTTTGTTCGGAGATGTTGCTCACCCACTGAACGCTGCGGCCTATTGCTGCAGTGCCGCGCGTCTGCCACAACGTCGTCAGCGCTTACGCTTTCAGCCTAAATCTCTCTCTCTCTCTCTCTCTCACAGCCGCAACGTAACTCAAAGCGCGAATGAGGCGTCCACTGACTCAGGGAGCGTTATGCGTCCATCCTTTTTTTCAAAATCATTTAAAGTCTAGAACGTTGCAACGCGAACGCCAATGAACACAATGAACGCCGAAGGCCAATTAGCTTCAGTGTCGCGTTTCTGCACTACAACGGTGTCAATGCCAGAGCATGCAGCGCACATCTGTCACTACCGCCACGTAGCTTAAAGCGCGACTGAGGTGTCCACTGTCCCATGCGGCCAGTTATGAGGCTTTGTTTTGGAAGCTGCCACTCATCATCTATTTCCGCGCAGCTCCGGAGCGGCTGAAGGACGCTCATGGTCAAAGCGACGTGGTTGGTGAAACTCGCGGAATATGCCATAGTAAAGCCTTCGCTTTAAAATTGTTGCAGAGTGAACTTCTCGCGCCTGAGCCGTCGCCCTTAAGCGAGCGAAGGGTGCGAGAGCTAAACAAAGCGAGAAAGAAGTACGCTGCAAAGTGCCCCTAGAGGGCGTGAAATCATAGAGATGCAGTTGAATGTCGCATGCTAAAAGCGATTTTTAAAAAAAATTGGCACTGGCTTAGCTCAGCTATGCCAGGATATACATAGCGAGAGTTACGGTATATCCCTGGCTCTGCGCCGCTCGTTCTTCCTTGCCTGAACGGCTAACTGCCAGGCTACAATCACGAGCTCCGACGACTCGAGTTTCTCCCGTCTCCTACGCAACACTGCGTCTGCCTCGCTCTCCTTGGCCGCCATGACAGTGTGTGTGTTTCAAAATTTTCCCACTGTCGCATTACCATCATCTCTCGGTAGGAGGCGAGCGGCGCCGGAACGCGGCGCCGGCAGCTGTGACGTCACTCGGCAGCTCCTCTCGGTCGGAGGCGAATAGCGCGGCGTGCAGCGCACCAGCTGCGCGGCTGTGACGTCACTCGGCTCCTCGCGCATGCGCACAAGTGGCGCCGAAGGCCCACAGCGAAACGGCGAGGCTGCGGGTTATGTAGCTCTCGCTACAAAAATAAGAATATAAAACTCTAGATTCGTGTGTACGTGATGCAATGCGCAAACAACAGAAAACACAATAAACGGAAAAACAACAAAATCAACTGTATTGCGTCTGAACTTCCGCAATGCTCTGCGGCGAGCGGGGGAGAGTGTCTGACTGACTCTGAATGGCGTTCTTGTACGCTCGGCGCGAACAGCAGATCGAGGACGGCGCCGGCCGTGGCCCTGTCGCTCTGTCGCGTATGTGCTTTTATATTATCTTTATACTGGCGCAAGAATGCAGCATCATACTTTATGACCGCCTCCTGCCAATTTTTCACCTTTATGGGGATCCGAATTGTAGTACAGCTCATGTCTGGCGCTTTGTAGCGCAGTGAATTTTGTTCCACCACCGAAAAGAATTCAATGGTGGTATTGTAGCCAGGTAACAAAGACGCCGTATAATATTACGCACACGCGAAGGCACGGCTTGTCTCTTCTTGGCTAGGGAAAGAAATCTAGAGCGGGACTTTTATCAGTCTGCGAACCGCATGTTACTGCATCCCGATCTGTGATTCGCGCAGGCCGTATACGAGCGCGTGTGTGGTAACAACGGAGGTTTGCGCACACAAGAAGAAAGAAATGAAAGGGCTCTAGCGGCTTGCGCGGAGAGAGCTTGTAAAGCCATTTGCATTTATCGCTGACTCCACGAATATTTTTCCTTTACGGGAATATATTTACCACAGTGAAAGGAAGCTACTGATTTTTTTCGTGCGTCCTCCCTGCGACGAAACTGTTTCGCAACGTATCGCACAGCATTCATTTTCTTTTGTTTCTTTATCTTCAGAACTCAAGCCTTCACAGAAATACCTTTCGAAAAGAGACAGATTTTCTGCTTTCGGGCGTTAGATGGCCTTGAAACAGTTTTCTCGTTTTCTGAATGCTCTGGATGCCTCGAAGCAGAATATTCAGTTAATCTGTTTATTTTTATTTGCACTTCCTGGAGCGATAACGCATCAAAGTTGAATTCTTTTGCTCTTATGCAACCGTCATGACGACTGCCTTGCATCATTGCTGTGTTCTGTTCACCTTTTTGCGGTAATACTTCAACCATCAAATGCTGCATTCTAGCAGTGCTCTCAAAATGTACTCAACTTGTCCCCCGGTGAAGTATGCAGTGACAGCCCATGACCACATCTAGTACGAAACTGGTTCTCGTCGAAATTTCAGTCAGCGTGCACCGCACCTTTTTGATCTGCTGACCGACGCATCTGCGGGAGGGTGCACAAGGTGTTCTTTGGAGAACGTTCTTGTTCCAGCCCCTCGATAGAACAATGCATTGGTAGTTTACATTACTCTCTAATGGAGAGCGAGAAAATGAAGTCACTTCTTGTAAAAACCTCAGTTGGACCTCCCTCTGAGCACTTGACAGTTTGTTGATCCGCTCAAAACTTGCCAAATAATAATAATAATAATAATAATAATAATAATAATAATAATAATAATAATAATAATAATAATAATAATAATAATAATAATAATAATAATAATAATAATAATAATAATGTTTATTGCCAGTTCGGACTTCAGTATTAACCCTTTCCTGCTTACTTCGGATCTTTGCGAAGTGGAAGATGTCGTTTTTTTTTTCATTTGAGGGGTTCACTTCGTTATTCTTGCACCCATCATCTTGGCCTCAATTTTTCCTTAGTTTCTTTACAAATTCCTGACTCCTATTCATAATTTTTACGCCTTGTTTCCTAGAAACTTTTAAAAAAGAAAGATTGAATGCACAAGAGCTCTCATATTCTAGCACTAGACAGCGCTTCCCTACATTTTAACTTTTCCTTTTTTTCATTCTTTTGCACGAGACTCGCCATTCTACAGAGAGATGCACCTTTTCATGGTGCTACATCGCCCCTTACCCTGGCGGGCAGAGTGCCCTAGCCAACGGCCACGAATTAATGGTTCCACCGAAGAGGGTCCCCATTTTTCTCAATTTCTGACAAGCGTGATGAATTGGATTGCGGCCTCCGGCAGATCCCTGCGTCCACGGATTCGGTCCCGGCGGACATTAATCAGCGTGCCAGGATAGGAATTGGAATCGGACGTGTGGATCACGGGTCGCACGAGGTCGCTCGAAGACCGTTAAAAAGCCGTATTTCCGCCTTGTAGGGACCTCGGCGACGGGTCTGAGCTTGGGATCAAGGTCGTTAATTAATTATGCCATGTGCAAGGTACACATACCATTTAAATTTCTGCTTCGTTCCTGCCCAGTCATTCTTTTTATTCCTTTTGATTTTGTTTCCTGCAAACAAAAGGGGTTATACAGGGTGTTTCACCTAAGACTTTCTGCAATTTTTAAAAATAAGCTATTTGAATTAGATGCGCGCTTTTTCTGGCATAGAATTGTCAGTGGTGTAGTACATCATAATGCAGCTAAGACCTGCTAACTAGCAGGCTTGTTAACAAATATTTAATAGTTAACTTTTTTACTATCATCGTTGGGCTCCTTAATTATTTAGAGGCATGCAGCCCACCGTAAGTAATGTCCATATCCGTTTTTAGAATTTAGAGAACGCGATTATCCTCGGCGCTGTGGCCCAACAAATTTCGCCTACATCGCGCCAAAATACATGCGGTTTGAGAAGCTTGCAGGCAAAGCAACCTCTCCAGTGAACCTAACTCGTCGAAAAAGCCAAAATTTGTTGGGCCACAGCGCCGAGGATAATCGCGTTCTCGAAATTCTAAAAACGGATATGGACATTACTTACGGTGGGCTACATGCCTCTCAATAATTAAGGAGCCCAAGGGTAATAGTTTAAAAGTTAACTATTAAATATTGGTTAACATGCCTGCTAGTTAGCACGTCTTAGCTGCATTATGATGTACTATACCACTGACAATGCTATGCCAAAAAAGCGCGCATCTAATTCAAATAGCTTATTTTTAAAAATTGCAGAAAGTCTTAGGTGAAACACCCTGTATAATACGGTTCTACGGGATTCCTGTAAGTCATGGTCTCATAGAAATGCAACACTGAGTAGCTGCAGGCAGACGACATTAGGCATGTTATTAGACTTGCTTATTCAGGTGCTGGGTGTCCCACTGTATGCATTCCCTAGAATAGACGAGTCGGAGTTGACCTTTGCGCCTTTTAGATGGACGCAAGCTTTCTTGGTTGCCCCCAGCAACAGGGTGGACCTTATACGGTGTCAACTGAAAAAAAGTAACGGATCCAAGTAAAAAAAAGAGTAAAGAATAATTTATAAATATCTGTGATAGACGTTGTTCATAAATAATCGAAATGTTCAGGCAGAAGGTAGACATGAGTCGTGTTCTCAGTGCCCGGATTTCTTCTTCGCGTAATGTTAGGTTCGCGTGCTTTTGGAGTCAGTTAAGAAATCATGTTTTCGATGTACTTTTCCTCACGTGGGGATTTCCTCATCGGTGCCGCGTCTGAGAGCTTCGTTCATTTTTCATCACGACAGGAGAAAGCTTCTCAGGACTACGCCGCAAAGAATAAGAACTTGTCGCGTAAGGACAGCCATAAAAAAAAACTGCTTTGAAGAAAAATGTGACATTCAATTAAGTTTTTTCTTCTCCCTCTCTTAAGGTAAGGCTGAAATAACGAAGTAAAAGCATTAACTTAAAGCAGCGAGAGCAAAAAAAAAAAAGACAGGCGTATTTGATCAAATGTGGTCGAAATGTGCGTGTCTGAGGTTTTCACTGAGCACGTGTGTTGTCTTGAAGTACGTTCGCTGAAGAAAATGTGGCAATCTTGGACCACAGAGATGACTTATGCTCTGGCACTTATAGCTGTTGAGCGCTTTCTTTTATTTTAGTTTTTTTTGATAATACGAATGGCACCATGCAGCCTTACCGGATAAGAAAAAATAAACAACAAAAATGGCTTCTTCTCACCCAGAAAGGAATTGAAAAGTTTTGATATGTGCTTCTGGAGCGCAAAGTTCCAATTTTATGGACGTTATTCGTTAACTATACCCTGTATATTGGTTTCCATGTAGGCGAGTTCGAGGTCAAAAAGAGACATCAAAAACGCGGATTTCTCAACTCATGATAACCGACAGTGAGTGCAGTGCTAAAATTGCCTCATACTATCGTGTTAATAATAGAAACACATTCTCAGAGTACTTGACTTTCCAACCCCATCCAGCGGCACTCTCTCGAGCTTTATTTCGCTGAAATCAGTCAGTTATGAGCCACAGTGGTTTAACAGTGCCCTCTATAGATATTGACGCATAAAAAAAACTTAAAATCTTTACTTCGCCTGTGGTTGGATAGCAATAAATTACTGCGATCTGCCCTCTGTCTTCAGAAATTACGGCATACACAAAAAATTGAGTTTTTAACGGAAATCATGTTGCAACCTCGCGTGCGACTGTACTGGCGAAGAAACGTAGCTCACGAGACAGCATGTCGAACTGCAGGAGAACCTTGCGCTATTCGGGGAAACACTCAGTGGATAAACTGCCTTTTGGGGTGTGTCCGGCTTCACGACACACATTTATTGTGGCGTTTTACGAAGATAGCTTGGAGATGACGTACCATACTTTGTCACAATCTTTTTCAAAGCGCTCGCCAACTGTTAAGAAAGATCGGCTTCCATGAGTACTTTGTCAACCGAGAAAGATACTTACATGTGTTTCTATAAGCCGCGCTCCCGTTCAGTACCCCCTGCTGTGAGTCATTCCCATGCATAGGTGTTTTAAAAATGCAGCGCTGTGGAAAAGATGTTTGATACTTACAGAATAATGCCACGTATCATTGTAGTGTTTGTTCGTTCACGCTCAAGGCTGCAGGAAAGGGTTGTTATCACTTTTGTTCGTGGCGCGAGAAGCGACCAGACTAATCTCGATTGATCGCAGCCATGAAGGGCTGCATCTAGGTTTTTCTAGATTACTGTAGATGATCTTGTCCTGTTATCTGGAAGTTTCCTTGCCGCCTTTAAATTGAGCGATGCCGCGAGCGGCGGACATTCGTAGTTCGACGACCGCCGAGCACGCCTGTTGCTTACGCCGCCGCCGAGTGATTCAGTTCTTTTGAGGGCGCAAGTCGGCCCAAATAAAGAGCTTCGTTTACAAGTCTTTCTGGTGTCTTCCTGACCGCTGGACTGCCGTCACTACAACGTGACAATATGTTCTAGAACGAACTTAGTTGTTCTTCACGGAAAGACGACTTCATAGGTGCAATCTGAAGTCAGAAAACTGCTTTGAAAACTATTGCTTCCATGTATTCCTGTGGGCGCTAAGCCTACTTTTCACCCCCAGTTTTCCCCTAGTCGTTCAAGCCAGCGACAGCAGCGCCACCGCACTTTGCTTACGTCAAAGATCGGTGTTGGTCTATAGCGCGAGGAGTTTCTGTTCGCGTGAGTGTCCTGTATGAGCCTACCTATATTTGAGTTGTGCTCAGGTGACATCCCAACTAACATTCAAACCCCGTCCGACGTGAAGTGGCCAACGAACAGAGTATGAATCGAAACAGGATGCCTGATGCTGGGCAGTCATGTTTTCTGTGCACGTTGGGGTGCAAGTCACACTAACACGCTGTCACACTAACTCAGGAGCAAGGCAGGCCACACATAACAAGGACTCTTGAACGCATGGTATTGCGGCAGTCACAGCTCCACCTACGGCAGACTCGCAAATGCATAGTCACCGTAGAGAGTGTCGGGGCCAGGGCACTTCAGAAGCTGAGCAATTCAGAAGCACCTAACGCTGCACGAGCCACCTAGCCACGCGCTAAATGACCCCGCTATGCGAGGCTGGCCGTGTTCAAACACAGCCCTTTCGATACTTCTGTAAAGGTTCTTCATTCATGAGGTACCCTCTTCTTTTTCTCTTGTATAAGGGTAAGCAAAGAGAAGGAATGGAAATTAATTAGTATAATTCTGCCAGACTTTCTATTCATAGCACTGAGGAAACGGAGTGTCTAGCGTTCCGTCCAGACGGAACATTTGCTGCAGGTGCAGTTCCGTCCAGACGGAATATTTACTGCAGCTAGAGTTCCGTCCATACAATAGACAGTTTTAGTTTCACGTAAGTAGAAGCTTCAGGTAAGTAGAGCGCTTACGGGTCACCAGTGCGCATGCGCAGAACGTGAAGTGTCTGCGTGGGTCGCACGGACGTACGTGATATTCGGATCTTTGGGTTGCGGTCTTCACGTTGCTTGCGTACGTGGCGTTGGAAAGATGGCGGCGCCCTGCCCGCCTGCTTCGCAACGATAACAGCTTCGTCGCTAATCCCTCGACGTGGTATCGTGCTGTAAACTGCGGTATTTGCCTTCAGTTGGTCCATTGTTGCTCTCGCATGAAGTTTTAGGTGAGAACTAGCTTTTGTTTTCCACATAGAAATCCATTTCAGCAGCTCCTAAGCCTGACGGAGAAGCGTTTGTGGTCGTCATAGCAACGAGTGTGCCGACGGTCTCGCGAGACCACGCGAAGCTCAAAACCTCGCGCGATATCGCGAGACCCTCGGCACTGTCAGCGGGAAAAGCAAAACGGTGAACGTTTTGACTCCATACGCGCACGTTGTCAACATGAGTGGGACACCAGCGCGCCTTCGCTTCTCAAAATGGAATGATTTAAATATGCCGCAAGACGTAAAGGAATGCAATCCCTTTGAAGATAACATGCAACATACAGTTCGGTGGAATGAAATTGCTCAACGTTTCCCAGAAGAAAGGGGGAAAGTATTCACCGCCCGCACTGTGGCTTGGCCTGGCTCCGCTCCAAGCAGCTCGACTAAACCATGGCCACCTGGATCGAGCGCGCGGCGGGAGCCCCGCCACGCGCGCGTGATCGAGGCGACCGTGACTAAACAAAATTAGTTTTCTTTATCTGTACTAGATGGCGCGGCACAACATGCTAGCTCATTTTTTAGATTCTATGGTAGATCTACACAGTTTGCGTCCCGTACGTGTAGCTAAAACTGTACGAAGCGACACGAGCGTACGCTACGTAGACTGCTCACTTTTACGTGCGTGAAGGTTCTACGTACGCAAAACTAAAACTGTCTAGTGTCCGTACTGTCCATACTATACAAAATGGGTGATTTCTACCCACATAAAGCATTTATTTGCCTCTGGAATAACCAGTTGACAAAGCTGTATCCAGATGTTCTCTCTACGCGTGTATACGACACCAAAATATCTGTTCGCGTACTGCGTTTAGTTATGTTCTCGAAGGTATAACTTCCGTGCACGCATGCAGGATCGGGAAAATGACACTCTTAG
The DNA here is from genome assembly GCF_055824585.1 of Amblyomma mixtum. Classification (NCBI taxonomy): domain Eukaryota; kingdom Metazoa; phylum Arthropoda; class Arachnida; order Ixodida; family Ixodidae; genus Amblyomma; species Amblyomma mixtum. Next base: position 131,539,768 of record NC_143016.1, on the reverse strand, counting down.
AAGCAGTGTGCACAAACTCTTCGCGAAGTGATGTGAAGCCCTGTCACTGTTTGTGCTGCAAGACGACGTAGCGCGAAAAAGACTAAGACGTACACAAACGGTCAACAAGCATTATGCAAACGCACCAACAAACCCAAGCCAAAACTCGTTCTATTGCCATTTCTCACTGACTACTTGGAAAACAAAATGATGCAGCAGAATATCCTGCCACACATTAGGCGGAACAGGATTGCCACTTTTGAAATGGACATGCAAAAGTCTGCAAGTAAACTGGTTTCCCAATCCCTAACGCCGGCTTTAATTCCGTATGGACATAACTCTTGTGGCAGATAATGCTGGACGGAACTGTATGGTGTCAGATACAGTTCCGTCTGGACGGAACCCCATCGCTACATGCAGTTCCGTCCAGACGGAACTCTAGCGCAAATTGTAGTTCCGTCCGGACGGAACTCTAGCGCAAATTTAGTTTCGTCTGGACGGAACTCTAGCCACAGCCTTGAGGAAAACGCGCCTAATACTAAACAGGCGCCGGATACAAAACGAAGGTGAGTCGTAAGCCGCAGTCGGTGCCATCACCTCCAGTAGCGATAACTAGCGAGACCGAAGCCAAGAACGAGTCGAATTTGAAGCTATGTTTTCTTCAAGCTTATTTATGATTGCAGTTGTCGATCAGGCGAAAACCTCTGCGCGATAATACTGATATGTTTTATGCCGAGGATTTTGTATCTACAACCCAATTGAGCTCGCGCAAGCATTTCATTGGCAGAGGATTAATTCGAACAAAAAAAAATGACGTATCTGTCCACACCTCCTAAGTTATCGACAGAGTCCCTCACTGTAAAATCGTCATCAAGCTAAACAGCCTATTCTAATAACCCTTTCCTCAGTACAGACAAGTTTTTTCAGTTCGTGTATTCATTCGACCCAAGCACAGAAGATCGAGACAAGTGGTTCTAGTTTGTGTAGCTGCCATCACGTGCTACAGTGAGCTAAGGATAAAGAATTACCGCAAGAACTCTGAATTTTTTTGTACATCCCATTCATTTCTCATGGCCGTCAGAAGTCTTCGGTGCCAGCTAAGGAAGCATTTCAAAATATTCTTCAATGCACAGAAAGAGTGCAGTGTACTAGATTCCTTTAAGCTGCATAGGGCATGGGGAATCTGGCGTACCAGATTCCTTTAAGCTACGGACTCGTGTATATAGGGCAAACTGGGCGTTGTTTCAACCAACGCGTTATTGAACACTTACGGCATGTGCGCAACAAACATGGAAGTTTCCTTGCAGACCACTGCGAAGGTTGCCGTCCGGAATTAAGCAAAACGATGTTTTTTGAAATTTGGCAGAGATAAATTAGAGAGGGAAATACTAGAAGCCTATTATATAAAAAAAGCAGGGAACGTGTGCGTCAACAAGCCGTCCATCTCGATCAGTGACGCAGAGGTGGCTTTCATCGAAAGGTTTTACAATCGCGATTCTCGCGTGCTTTTGCCATCTTCTCGAATTTTAATCCATACCAGCATATTCCTTCCCTTTGACACCGATAGTGTATCTCGAAGTTTTTTAAAAGTTAATTTGCTCATTTTTTTGCCGAGCTCCCGTTGGTCATTTTGTTTTCCATTGTCGCTTGTTTGGTTATACCAGTAGCACTCTTTCATGTGCACCGTTTTTTCTACGTTCTTGTCGCCCGTTTCAGTTTTCCATTGTCACTTGTCTTGTTTTGTTTACTCACGAAGCTCAGAAATTTAACGCAAAAGTGTGTGCCGTTTTTTTTTTTCAAACCTGTGCGCTTCTGCTTTGTGAGGGAGCTTTCACGTTAGGGTGCTTTTTGGTTTCTTAGGTGAGGTGTATATTTTTATGAGGTTATTTCCTGCCAGTCACCTCGCTCGCCTGTAACCTATAGGCTGATTGCGGATGTTAATTTTGTTCTCTAGTTCATTCCTGGTGTTTGGCTTCTGTGATACGGCTTGGTGTTGCGTGTAAATGCAGTGAGTGGTGCAATCAACCTCAGGGCATAGTTGATGCCAGTCCTGTTGGTTCAAGTTCCGTCTTGTCCTTGTCCCATTTGCGCCTTTTCTGTTTCAAACATGGCTACGAACCAACTTGCCCATACCAAAGTACTTATAGAGCCTATTTCTTTTTGCTGTCTTTCCTGAAGCATTGCGTCAGCTTGTATTGTACTTTTTCTTCCTTCTCAACCGCAGAATGCATACTCAGTTGTGCTGCGCTCTCAGTTTACACTCAGAATATAGGAGTAAAAGAGATAGCTTTGGAGGATTCCGGACTTATTTAAGAAAATATGTCACTTTACAATTGCTGACCTTAACGTCCTTATGTCCCAATCACAATCTTTGTGTGTTGTATGCAGAGACTAATTTAGCCTGCAGTAGAGCTTAACGGAGATGCTGTAGACATCAGCGCTATTTTCTTTAAAGCGTAATGAAGGCATTAATGCAGTAGGTAATGAACTGATAATAACAATAATAAAAACTTACACGTTTCAGAAAATCAGCGAGAACGCTGTGAGTTTTATTCCCCCAATTTATTCGCTTTACTTCTCTTCAGTATACAGCATCGGAATTGCTTTCCTGGAAACGTCCGTTGCTTCTTAGCCTTACAAGAAATTTTGGAAGTTCCTGGCCCTTGTCTCTATTCTGTAATAACTGTCTGTTTAATTTTTGTTATTGGTAATTTACCTTTTTGCCACTTCTCGAATAGTGCCACTGGTGGTGAGTACTTACAAATAAATGAAACCTTTGCGAGCACACAGCCTCGCTTTAATAACTTCGCCTTCAAGGAAACTGCTGGGCTGCAGTTTGTTAAAAAGTTCTCCATCTTCAACACACGTACAGTAAAAAGCACGCTTCGCTACCGCGCATATCTAAAGATATCGAACCGGAAATTATGCAAAGAGCTCAGAGCACAGACACTGACCACTGGCTTTCAGACCGCGCAGTACGCCGGATGCAATCGGTATATATGCGTGCCGATGCGCGGCTGGAATGCGTGACCGCGTTATTTCAATAGTGTTTGATTCTTCTATTAGCCGCGGTGGCTCAGTGGTTCAATTAGCCGCGGTGGTAAGATAACCGCTGGTCCTTAAGGATAACGGAGTGGATTCCAAGGGAAGGCAAGCGTAGCAGGGGGCGGTAGAAAGTTAGAAGGGCGGATGAGATTAAGAACTCTGCGGGGATACAGTAGCAACAACTGGCAAAGGGCAGTTTTAATTAGAGAGACATGGGAGAGGCCTTTGCCCTGCATTGAGCGTAGTCAGGCTGATCATGGCGATAGCTCAGTAGTCAGCGCACCCGGCTGCTGATCCTGAGGACGCGGGTTCAACCCCTGCGGTATTTCGGTGCAGGCGAAAATGCAAAAGCCGCCGTTGCATTGTTGGATATCAGTAAACGTTAAATAACCTCAGGTGGCTGAAATTCATCCGGAGCCTTTTACTTTAGCGCCTTTAACCGCCCATATGTCGGTTCGGGAAGTAAAGAGCAATGTATAAACATTTCATTTTTTTTTTTCGAATCGACTTGCATTACTACTGACAGCTTGTCATTTCCTCTGGAGGGGACCAACGGGATGTTATCAGCGTTTTCAGTTAACGCCAATTCCCAGGACGGTTCACGTTTCAGAGCCTTTATTTTTTGTTAACCACATATGACGAGCAGAAAACGACCCGCTATCGGACGCAGTGTCTTAAGCGAACCGCGAATAACAGTAAAATCTGTGTACAGCACAAACTCTCTGACAGCGGTAACGGCGAATGGCCTTGAACGGAGCGCTTACTAAACAGATACGGCGCTGCTGCCGCCAGCGTAAAATTCGCTGCGTCGGCGTGGTCCAATATCGGCGGGCGTCCCCAGAGGCGTCGCCGCTCGCACTTTCTGCTGGCGAATTCGTAGATACTGGCAACGATATAGAGCGATGCCGAGGGACTCGCGCGCCCTCCGTTAAACCTCCTTCTTTCTCCCTTCCCCCTTATTCACGCTCCGCCGTCCTTTTTAATCTTTTGTCCCGTTTTAAGCAATTCCAATTTCGGACTTAGCTTTCCGAGCTTCGTATACAGTGACACCCGAGCGCGGCACGCAATAGGAAGTGGCAGCGAACGAGCTTTTGAATGAGTAATGTTTGCTTTTTGAATGCGCTCTTTTCCTCGTTCTCGAGATGAATCGCTGAGTTATCGAAACGCGGGCCTGCGCCGACTTGGCTGCGGGAATCCCATTTTTTGCCCGTGCCCGCTTCTCTGCCTTTTGTCTCTCCCTGCTATAGCTGACGCCTCGCTTCTCCGTCGGTCGCGTTTGCTATCCAACGCACTTTTGAATGGCTTCCGCATCGAAACACTCGCTGCTGCGGCGCTTCGGATCCTTTCGCGTTTCATTTCCGCTCAGTCCATTCTTTCGTTTTTGTTTTACTTTGATAAATGTGTTAGCTGTACAAAAACTGAAACAGCAAATATTGAAGGGAAAGACGACACTGAGTGAGAGAAAGGCATCTATTTTGAGAGAAATTTGGTTATCACTTTGGACTATTGTGACGGGGTTCCCGTCTTTGTTATATTTTTTTCCTATTGGAAGTATTCTCTTCACTCAAAGCCCTGCACCCTTAGAGAAGAATACAATAGCATATATATAGTAAATTTGTAGCTGTACATTACACGTGAAAGAGAAAATGTGAGAATACTCATAAATGATGCAAGACTACTTTGTTCGTTTCCTGGGCTAGCATTACGATTTAACATCTCTGTGTTAGTGGAAAGCAAGAACGGTGTCTCGCACCATCCGTACTTAGTCAGGCAGTTCAATAGCATGAAGAGGTCGGATGTATATCCTGAAGAAGACGTGAATTAAGACCATAGTTTGGGACAATCCGTACGCTTGTAGCCGTGCGCGGGCGTTATTGCCTGAATGGCGTGATTCTGAGGCGCCCTCCAAATAGCGTAGTACGGCATTGTTTATATATCAAAGTCCTTTTTTGCGCTGATACTTTTCGAACCACAGTATTGGTTATTTACCCATTAGCAGATAGAAAAAATTCCTCCTGGCGTTGAAAGAGGTAAAAAAATGACAACCTATATTTCAAAACTATGGTTCGGTGCAGTTAACACTACAAAAAACCAGGAAGCACAGAGGCTGTAGGTGGAGTCACAAAAAAGTATTTTCATTATATTTTGAGTACAAAATCGTGTCTAACTGAAGGCCTTAATGAACAGATAGTCAGTTGTTGTATGAAACAGCGAACGTGTTGCATCAATGTGATTCTGTTCTCAGTCGGAAATATTCATTTATTTTTATTTATTTGCATTTTCTTCCACGTCGCGAAAGCATAATGGCAGAGGGGATACATACATACACAAATCTGTTACATACACATACACATACATACATACACATACACATACACATACACATACATACACAAATCTACATACGTTCATGTGCTGTCACTTAAAAAGAAGCCACTGAAGACAACAGGCAATTATGAATGCCTCGTGGAAAGAGCTGTATTAAGGAAAAAATGAAAACGCTACCCTGGATGTCTCCGACGGGAAAAGTACGGCGATTCTGCCCTTTTATAACTACCTCGGAACTCATGCGTCGACCTTGTCAAGCTTGCACGTAGTGCGTACGTACTTGGTCGTCATCATAATTCATGTCCCGCGGAGCATAAGCCGCCTCTGCACTCTTGCTGCAGTCCATTCGTCGCCCGTAGAAAGGAGCGACGTTTTTTACTTTTTCTCCACTACGAGTGGTGCGAATGGGTCGCACGAAATCTGCTGAGCCATCGGGCAGACCATACCTAACGCGACTTGACATTTCCACAGCCACGAGCCCTAACCACGACACCCTTCTGTCGTGTAATAAAATATTCAAGTCAAGGCTATTTATTCTCGTTTTCCCGCCCGTACGCATGATTGCGCGCCGGTTTGAAAGAAAGGTGAGGAAGAAATGAACCTCCAATTTTTATCAAAGAGGCCGCTCGACTGCCGGTTTGCAAAGAAAGCAACAGAATAACAAATGATAGGACGGAAGTATGCATCTCGCGAGCAAAGTAGGCTGCAAGGAAGGTACGTCATGCAGCGAGCGTCAGACAGTTACACGGGTCCCGTCTGGCGCATAACAATCAAAACGACTAGATCCTGCAATCGTGCACAAACGCGTGAGCGCCAGTACAAAAAAAAAAACGTGATGTTTGACGAGGCGGAAAACTCTCAAGCTAAAGCCCCGATATTCACAATGAGGGAGGACGACAGGTTAAGTTGAGGGCGAAAGCGAGGTAAGTTAGAGAAGGAGGAAGTAAAGCAAGAAGCGGTAAGAACGACAGCAGGAAAAAGATAACAATGGGTCTTAATGATAAGCCATAACAGGATTGGAACCATCGCGAGTCGGTCGCGTCGCGCACTCGATTCATTAGGGGCGCGCCTCTCGTGAAGGAACCCATTATATCGGCGGGCAGATGTTCCTAACGCAATTATACGAGGGTCGCAGTTCTAGCCGGATGCCCGCATTTCTTCGCCGCACACTAATCCACACTCTCTCTCTTGCTTGCTCACGCTTCACTCGCAAACTCTCATGGCGTACTTTACAGGCTGGTACAAAATGCCTGCCTTCTCCACCTCTAACCCCAGCTTCTACCGCCGCACGCAGTGTGCACTGCTTGAGCAGCGTTTATTCATATGTTGTTTTTCTCCCTGGCATTGGTAGTGGTGTTCAAAGTACTGAAACTGATTATGCACGAATTTACTTGCTCGCATTATTGCGGCAGCTTTTGGAGAGCTCCATACCTGCCAGCATCATACATCCTAATGATGTCACGTACCACTTTTTACAGCGTAACCTCGTAAGCACCATAAACTGCGCCTGAAGTCCTCCGCCCGCATTTATGCACCGGCCGTAGCATCGCACGCCTTAACTGCAAAATACACTACCTCCACAGAGCAAGTTGGAGTGCTCGTATTTCTAGAGCTTTTTGAACGAAATTTCTGATCCCTTTTTTTTTTTCACATCATCCTGTGTGAACCTCGAACCAACTAGCTTTCGTAGCGTGAATTTTCTCACGCTACGAAGGATAGTTGGTTCGAGTCGAATAAAAGTGGACCTAGTGAATGCTTTGTGATATTTGACTTAGTGAAGTTTCTTCGTGTACTGATGCACATATGCGTAATTCAAGAACTCTCCACGCGTACACAGAAATGACCGGGAAAGGAACTTTCTATATTGCGCACGCAAGCATATGTAATCTACACCTGGTGTCAGAAGTGTGATATTTGCTGCAGGTCCTTTCGGGCTCTCGACTTAGAATTCAAAGATTTCATCATCTGTTCGCAATATTTGTTTGGCAGTCCTCATGGGAGAGAACTAAACGTGATAATTTACTTCTGCGTTTAGCAAACGGGGACTTTTTTACCACCCTTGTACCTGAGGCAGATGGTGTGAAGATTTATGATTCTTATAGATCAACGCGACCCTTACCTGCGCACTTACCGGTTTCCGCATGAGTTTGGAATACCTTTCAAATGTCACGTGTAAGAAATTGCTAAAAGATTTGCTTGACTCTGTCTTTCCCGAGCCAATATATCGATCTCTGTATAGTGGAGGCCATGGAGGAAATGTTTTAAAAACTGTACGGAAAATGGCGGTGCCGGTGGGTGTGAAGACGTCTTTGCACACTGTTGCGCTGCTGATGGAGGGAAACATCTGGAAGGGATTGTTTTTATCATGGGGTGCTGACTGCTTGTTGTGCCACAAACCAGAGTCAACAGAACACGTCTTTATTGATTGCTGTGATGCGCTGCTCTTGTGGGACGTGCTCCAGCGTACAATAAAGAGAGACTCACTCCTGACGCCATGTGGGATACGATTCCTGGACGTTCAGCCGGATCTTTATAAATACGATGTAATGTTCCTTTTTGGACTGCACAGTATTTAGAGAAGCAGGATGGTTGTACGACACTGCGATGAAGATGCGAGGTCTGTCCGTGATTACTTCAAAGAAAATATATTTAAGCTGCGTGAATTGTACAAGAAGCTATGTTTTGGATATTAAGTTATCGAGTCGATGGGAGAGTTGTGTTCCCTGAAACAGTTTTGATTTTCTCACGTGAGTGAACCATATGTCCGCTCTTGAAGTTTGAGAGTGCGGCGCAGAACATATGTTTGTGATCTGTTGCAGTCTGTCAAAACAGGCAATAAAGAAAAAAAAAGCCTTCGTAGTGTGTTCTGCACGTGCTCGCCTCGCAAGCTGAAAGTGCTCGGTTCAATTCACCGCATCATTCAGAAAACTTTTTGTTTGGAGGTTTTCTTCTCACAGGACCAATTGCGCCAAACTCCGGCTTTTCTGCGACACGAGATCCTTAACATTGTAACGTTAAAAAATCGTCCATTTATTTAGTCCTTGTAACACGCAGCTGCCCTGTGGTTACCGCACTTAATCCTCAATTTTAACACTAAGCGCAACATTCATGCTGTTCTGCTTGACCGCATAAAACAATCATAGAGTTACAGTTGTGTTCGTCGTAAGCGAGGAAACTTTAGTTAGTCTAGTATCTCATAAAGAACGATTTTAAACATACTCCACGGCAGCATGAACTTAATATCACAGACACAATAGGCCCCGCGCACAGGAATCATTTGATGTGCACAAAATTACCACTGAAGCGCCTGAACCTAGTGTAAGATATAGAGCGGTCCTACTATTAAATCAATATAAAAAGGGGCATCGGGGAGAGACAGCATTTCGTGCCCAGAAAGGACGAAGGAATAGGCGGCCAAGGGAAATTGACAGCGTGCAGAATCAGAGGAGGAAGCCCGTGGACGGAAAACGGGAAAGGCGGTGGAGCGGGAGAGCGGTGGGGGAGCGGACACTATCGCCGTCCACAGAAGCCTCTATAGCGATGGACGGAAACAGACAGCCAGTATAGACAACAGGAGATATAGAGCGCACGCGCGCGACACTGCAAATGAAGACGGCGACTCGACAGGCTCCGCTGCCCCGGCGCTCCTCTCCCGCCGCCTCCCCTGCCATCCCTCTTTTACTCCCGTGATGTTCTCCCCGCCTCCCGTTTCCTCCCTGTCATTAGGACGTCCGGCGTCCACCTTCTCCCGCGTGATGCGCGTCCTTCGCACAGGGGGGCGGAAACGGGAGCCGCGACATCAGCAACAGCGCAGCTCTCTCGGAAACGCCGCTATCTCTCTCGTGGGCTTCCGATTAATAAGTAGATAAGATTGACAAATTACAGCCCCACGCCCCCCTAACGAGCAGCCGAACTCGACCTAGCTTCTTCGTCGTCCCAACCCTATCGTGCTCACTTTTACTCCCTCCCCCCTTTTCCCCACTCCGATCTCCTCGCTTCAGTCCACTCTGCAATCCGCCATCCGAGCAAGCGGAGACGGACGCTTTCAGGGAGCGTGCTTCACGGTGCCACTGTGTATATAAAGAGCGTGTCGGCAGCGATGGCAGCGCACCGGCGGATGCGATGCGTCGCGCCCGGAGGGCATTTGCCAGCAGCGCTTACGTGCGTACAGAGTAGGAGCGCTGCACTTTTGCTACGGATGGAGGTGACGGTCGAAAGTGCGAACGGCTTGGTGTCTCGAAAGCGGCGAGACGGAAGCACAGCAGAGGTGTTGACGCCGTGCTGCCTGATAGTTAACGTGATATTTATAGCTTACTTCGTCAACTTAAAAAAAAATAAACAAAAATGTGAAAAGTTTTCACACTTTTTTTCGGGTCATTATCCGAATTTTATGCTTACCAATAGAACAAGAAAAGCGCAATAAAGGGAAACGGTAATTCATTGCAAAGCCAAGTACTATCAACAGCTAAGACAGTGAGAGGATAAGGCTCTCATAATGGACGGTAATATTTCTATCTCGTGGTTGCTTTAAAAGCCCCGACTTTTGTTTACTTGGAACGAAAGGGTGCGAACCTAGCTGCGCTCAAGACCTCTGATGTATCCTCCAGTCAAAAGCTTAGCTCGGCGAGGAAAAAAAAAAGAGCCGAGGAAGCCGAGGACACGGAACGGGAAAAACAAGCAACGACTACCCTGTTCTCGCTTGGCTCTACACACCCCTAAATTGCCGCCAAGTGAAGCAGAACGAAGTCGCGACGCCCAAACTCCGTTGCGCTCGGCGTGGCGGCGTGATTGTCCCGAGGCAGTAATCACGTGCGCGTCCCGAAAGCGGAGCGAGGAAGAAAGAAAGGCAGGGAAGCGGAGAGTAGAAAGGGAAATTTCTGTACAGCGCGTTTAGGTTGATCGACCCGGAAGTAACGATCGGATGGAAGACGCCATCTTAAGAATGTAAGCGCCGTAATGCGGAAATGAATGGCTTGAACCGCAGCGGGCTGCGTTCTCGCTAGCGATTTCTCTCGCTTATACAAATAGCTCTTTCCCTTTTGCTTACGCGACGCTCGAATGTGTAAGGAGGATGAGTGCGCGGTTCGGAAAAGAGGAGGAAGTGAAATTGAAAATAAGGTCTCACTGCGCTTCGTTGACAAACCAGACTGAACTCCATATTGCGCTCAGTCATAAAAAACAGTGTTTACGATTTACACCTTCCAAAGGAATGTGATGTTTTTAGTTTTCTAAGGCTCCCAAACTTTAATGCTGTCTTATTTGAAACGGTTCTACTCAAACATTTTTGGAAAAGTGCGTAAAAGTTTAGTATGTTCCGAGTAGAACTCTCAGACCAAAAGAGAGATATAGTATTCCCCGCTGCTCCACTCGCTATGGTAAAAGAACTCGTGCATTCTATGTTCCTTCGTCACTAAATGTGTTGCCGTCAAGCGCATTTTCTGTGAGTACAAATTACAAACTAAAGAAACTATTGCGTTCATCTGTTTTCATCTGACCTTTAACTTCGTTTTTTGGTATAATTTATCGCCTGTTTTGTCTCGCTGTTCCATTCATGGTCATATTCCTGGACTTTCATCGCCTACATTGCCTGATATACATTTGTTGTTCGTGTAGTTTAGTGGATTCTGCGTTTTTTCCAGTTAACTGTGAAGTGTGATGTGTTTCAACGTTTTTATTTTTTTGCTGTTCCTATTTTTCTCTTGCTTTCTGCTAATCTTAGTTTGTAAAGCGCCGCACGCGACTTGCCGCTACCTGCCAGGCGCTGCCATACAAGCCCAATGAGGCTTCGGCAGGCCTGAATCTGTAAAATGACTTTGCAGTGCAGAATAAACCGACCGACCGACCGACCGACCGACCGACCGACCGACCGACCGACCGACCGACCGACCGACCGACCGACCGACCGACCGACCGACCGACCGACCGACCGACCGACCGACCGACCGACCGACCGACCGACCGACCGACCGACTGACTCACTGACTGACTCACTGACTGGACTGGACTGGACTGGACTGACTGGACTGACTTGACTGACTGACTGGAGACTGTGTAACACAAAATGAACCTCAGTGTGGCACGATGATCACTTCCAACAACCGTTACTGGATGTTGAAAAAAAAAACCCTGCGTGCTCAAATGTTCGTCGAGGTGTTGTTAAGCAAAACCTTTTTGCTCCACATGATAGAGATAACCAATTATTGTTTATTTTCGGTATTTTATTTTACCATGGTATAATCCGCGAAAATTTAGCTGAGATCGCTTGGAACAGCCAGCCATTTTCAGGGGACGCGTTCCGAATGTTAGTGCATAATATTGCACGAAATTGTAACTTTACCAAGGCGGAAACAAAAAGCCCACTGTTTTATTCGTACCTATTGGCGAAACCCCTTTTGTTCTATTTGACGCCACAGGCTGATGTCGCTAAGTACGGTGTCCTTGATTTTTTTCGCCATTTACACCGGTGGGCAACGCCCGCAATTTGTTGTCATTCTTATGTTGCCGGATATCCTGGACTCTCCACGAGTTAGAGAACAACAGTTGAAACCACTTAACCGGTCAATTAGACTAGCTGCTTGTTACAATACTTATCACCAGATGGCGCCACCTCTCTATAAACCGTTATTCATGCTTGTGTGTCGTATTCTGAAGACATAACGACCACAGTGAGCTTCTGCAGTGCATTGGCACTGGCACCTTGTGCTGGGCTCGCGCATCTGCAGTAGCTGCCGGCAATGTCTTCATGATGGCTGACTGGGCAGCTTGTGAGACCTGCGATGTCAGTGAACGTTAAAGAACCCTAGGTGGTCGAAATTTCCGGAGCGCTTCATTACAGCGTCACTAATAGCCTGAGTCACTTTGGGGTGTTAAACCACCGTAAAACCAAAACCCCAGTAAAAAAGTATCCTTTTCCGTACTTCGGCACCACGGTGCTCGCGCTTCTATAACGTTGCACGAGTAAGCAATGTCCCAAACGCGGCCGAGAGTTGTTCTACTTCTCTATCCGCACTTTACAGAACACAACTCGGATTGATCTCTTTTGCTAGCTTACCCCAACTCTATCTTTGGTAAAAAGGCGCGTAGTTCTTTTTATAACGTGTTGTTTAGACCATTTTACAAATTGTGTATCCTTTGGCCTGGCCCAGGGGCTGTGTCGACGGGCTGTACCGACTGTATTGAGCGCAGCATCCAAACAACTGTATCGTGAGAGCAAAGAAAATGACAAGATAGGCTAACCATACAAGCACATTTTTCTCAAATCACTCATGCAAGTGTACAGTAGTGTGCCCCCGAACAAATTTGTCTAAGCGCGCAGCTATATTTCAACAAAGTTCGAGCCGTTTGTCAGCCAGCCAGAGAGCCGAATGCAAGCGCCAACAATTCGCTTCTGAGTAAAGGTCCTGGCTCGAAATTGAGAAACACACTGTTGTTTTCTTTCCCCCTCTGTTTAGTCGACTACCCAGCCCCCTGACTTATGGCATCATTTTCTCTCCTTTAACCCGGCGGGCCTTGCGGTGGCGGTGACATCGGGAATAGAGTTTAAGAGGCACCGCGAAGCGACCAACTTCTTCCAACGCAGCCGGAATTTCGTTGCGACAGCCAGGATCTATCCGAGGCCGTTGACTGCAGAGCATTTCGAGGGCTGTCGCTGATGCCCGTCTGATCCTGAGCGAGCTGGGGGAGAAAGCTGCTCAACGCTGCTGCTGCTGCTGTTCTCGATGGCAGCGGCCTCTGCGGCCGTTTTGGAGAAATAGCAGAGGCAGGCTTTCGTAAACACAGAGGAGGCATGCGTCACCGCCTCCTCAAGGCGTCTGCAAGCCGCAGAAGCGCTATAGGAGCGCGTATATTTTGATGCCTCCTTGCGCGGCTTTTGTCGTGCCACGTTTCACCGTCTGCCTAGATTATCAGCAGACGAGACAATTCGCGCTGTGTCAGCGGAGCATTTTGGGCCGCCATGTTTTCCTCGATGAGCTGTGGTTTCCCCATGAGTAACAGTCTTCCAAGGGTTTGAATGTAGAGTTCAGAAACTGGCTCCTTTGGTGTGTGCGTGACTACGGATATTCTCAGTGTGCATAACTCGCCACAAATTGGAGGGTAACGAAAGCGTTGTGAGGTAGACGGGAAAACGAACTCAGTAGAAGTGACATGAAGCCTGTATGCAAGCCTGTGGTTGAATTTTTAGAAGGTTCTTGACAGACAGGCATCCGCGGTGCCCGTTTTCTTTCTACAGCCTGAATCATTGCATAACCCCAGGCGCATAGCAAGAAAGCATCACCTCGCATTTGACGAAGTTCATGCAAGGGCGTATTTTTTTTTTAGGCCAAATGAGGGAAAAAAGAGAAAGCGACAGAAAAAGTTGGCCACGAGATACTTGGCTGAGAGCATTAGCATTTCATTTCGAGGTTCACCTAGGCCCCTTTCTCGCTTGTATCTTTCAAGTTTTTGTCAGTTCCCTAAAGTATGACTCTTGGAAGCAGCCGCTAATTTTGTGACTTTGAAACGTGCTGTTTTCTAGAGAATGTGCATGGGCCAACAAACGCGAGGCAACCTCTATCTTATTCGCAGCTCAGTTTCACAATGCCTATTGTGTAACGGGCCCTATGGGTAAAGAAGCAGGCGCGCGAAAAGGTGCGTTATCATCGCATAAGGGGCTGCGGTTCACGTGGGTAGACTTTCAAAACAGACATGCAGAGAAAGTAGGCAGAACATTGACCCCCCTGAAACGATACATTTTTGCCTTTATCACTTTTACTTCGGGCGAGTAGAAGCTGGCACCAAGTTTGCATTAAATTCCAAGGAAAGGTGTCACAAAAACATATTCCATCTCTCTCACTGGAACTTTGGAGTCAGGAATCGGTAGAAGTATACCATAGAACGCGAAGATTTGACAGCGAAGTGACAACGAAGTGAACTGGCATCGGGGCATCCGTTGTTCTATTTAAGAAAACTAACTTATAATAAACGCCACTAAGAACTTATCTTGGCAGGTTGGCTCATGTCTACACAAAGAGAACAACGCCATAAATGCATTTTCGTAGCATTTGGCATGAACCTGAGCTCTATGAAGTATTCATGAGTCACAAAAACGAAGGGGGATGCGTGAGCACGACCTCGGTTCTCCTACTACAGAACAAGATATCCTTTTCAGATATACCCTGCACCGAGTGGTGGTGTTGAGGCGTTTCTGCCGTTTTCTTGCAGTTGAGGTTTTTCTGTTTTGTGCTATGCCGCAGGAAAAACAAACAATAGTAAGTCAGTGTTCTCGCTTGTTTTTCTGTTCGGGCTCCAACTCCTTTCTGGCGCTTTTCTTTCTCTAGAGATAACGGACGTTCTAAATTTTCTGAGAAAATTATTATCATCATCATCATCATTTATTGAACCCTTAAAGATCCCGTCTGGGACATTACATAAGGGGGGGGGGGGAAGACAGTGATGTGAAACAGTCATACAAAAGCATGTAAGCATAGAAAAGCATAACAAAAGAACAAAAATAACAAGAATAACAAATTTGACGTGAAATTAGCGTCAGGTGATTCAAATAGAACAGAATATATATGGCAAAGCAGTAGTATATAAATTACACATTAAAAAGTACGGAAATGAAATAAGTGGGAAAACACTTGGGGGGGGGTGTCGCAATAACACAAGCAGTTCAAATTGCACTCAGAGCATCGCGAGGGAAGTAGCTATAGTTGGGTCAAGTGGTCTGTTATTAGCTGCCTAAATCTGGTGGGATTAGTTTCGATGACAACGGTTTCAGGAAGATTGTTCCATTCCTCTATGGCGATGGGAAGGAAAGATTTGTTGAAAGCGTTGGATGAACCATGCAACCGCTGAATGCTGAGGGAGTTGAATAATCGGCGAGATGAGCGTAAGGGAGCAGATAACAAAGTTTGGCGTAGTGCAGGGAATTTAAAGTATAGTTTGTGGAAAAGACAAAGAATTGATACTTTTCTGCGGAATGCTAATGGTTCAAGGCCGAGAGACGATTTTAGGTTGGTAACGCTGTGTCGAGACGAATACTGCGACGTTATGAAGCGCGCTGCCCGATTCTGGATAGCTTCGAGCAGTTGTATTAAGTAGGCCTGGTGAGGGTTCCATATTGCTGAGGCATATTCCATTTTAGCGCGAATGAATGTTTCGTATGCTTGTTGTCTGATTGGTGGGGGGGACATTGATAGTGATCTTCGGATAAAGCCAAGTGCTCTGGAAGTGCTTGCGCAAAGTTTGATAATGTGGTCTGACCATGTTAATTTGTTCGTTATTTCGACGCCAAGGTACCTGTAAGAATTCGTTACTGACAGCGCCACAGAGTTCAGGGAGTACTGGAAATTAGTAATGGAACGTTTGCGTGATATGTGCATGCATTTACATTTCGAAATATTAAGCTGCATGAGCCAGTCGGAGCACCATATAATAAACGCCATTTCACTCGCTATAGAATTGTTACCGTATTGCTGCAAGTTTATACTAGTTTAAAAAAAGCGTGACAGTTCTTGCATGGATGCTGTCAGCTAATTCCACAATATTCTCCACTTTTCGACTTCAAGCTCAGGGTACCGTAAAATATTATCACTGCACAGTGCAGCGGCACTTTTCATTTGCATTGTAACGAGGACGTGTTGAGATGTGCTCAGCATGCAAAACGCTCAACGCAGTATTTGTCGGCCATTATTGTCTCAGCGCGATGATAGGTGCGCTTACTATAATAGGGGACGTAACTTGATAATTTACCCTGAGAGTAAGCTACTCGACTCAGCCCACACAAATATAAAAACGCAGATTAAGCGGCAATAAACGCATGCTGTTTCGAGATTATCTATTCGTGCTGCTTTCTTGAAAACATCTATGGACGACCATGCATTACAGTCTTACTTTGTCGAACTGATATATATTCATTTGTTCTCTTTCGTTTTGTTTGGGATAGGGGGGGGGGGGGGGTGCGAAGAACTGATGTATGAACTTTACTGCACAGATTCCATTGCCTAATGATCTGGGCGATGGTTGTATTTTCAATTTTGGCGTCTTCTAATTGCAACTTCAATATGATTATATTCTTTCGTCTTGATTGTGTGGTGTTCGAGTCTGTTCTCTTTAATATCACTACATAAAATAAATAGATCATTTAATTAATTATTAAAACATTTCATCCAATGAACCGAGTTAAGCCTTCGTTTGGGATCGTGCGCTTACGAAGTTTTTCTGGAATGGAGTTCACTTCTTCTATAGTGCTATTATCAAAATTCATTGAGCGCCTCCACAAAACCTGCCAAACTTTTCATCAAGGCGATGCGTGTGTGCTTCAAGTGTCGTCTTAAGATATACTCCTTCCCATTTTTATGTTTCTTTAGATAGTCTATAACCTGTCCCACTTTTATTTAAAAAGTCTGTGGACATCCTATATACAAATTGTACAGATTGGTCAATAGAAAATACGAATCGTATCGACAGTCTGTCGATAATCTATGGAGTTATGGCCATACACTTCTTGCAGACTTCGGTCTACAGAAGTCTATAAACTATGAATGGACAAAAGGAAATATCTATGGAAGTTAATAGCACCTGTAACAAGTCTATCGACCATTTTCAAAGGGTGGCGGCCCACTGTTCTGGCTTCATTTCCTTCAGTTATGAACAGCGCACGCACTGTTCCATCCACCGGCTCCTTTATGATGCGTCGTCGACAAACCTTGTCATGACCTCGTGATCACAACGTCACCGGCGGTCTATAAAAGGAGCTGCCTGAATACATCATTCGCTCTTGTTGCATCATTCCTGCGTGATGCTATATAACACTTTATACTGGAGGCAGCGAGTCGGATCACATAGAACTAGGCGTCTGTAAAGGTAGTGAGCACTGGCCTAGAAAAGTATCCCCTATTACTGAGCTGCAAGCCTAAAATGTCTAAAATGAAGTCTCTGCCGTGTCTTCTAAAAGAGTGTTGCCAGCCTACGTGCTTTTATATGCGCTTTTTCTTGTTTCTTCATATGCGTCTACGTGCTCTGTCTCTAATGTTTCCTGCTTTGTCCATTCCTCTGTGCAACTTCACATCGCTACCTTCATGCAACAAATCAATTTTTTTTTCCTTTAACCTAGCCTTCTTCATTTGTTTTAATATAAATTATTTTTCAGAAACCAAGCGCAGCACACCTTTTTGCGTAAATGTGCGGCCACATTTTTATTAAAAAAACTCGCAATTTTGCCACACCCATGACAGGGGGTACTTCCACTTTCCTGTACAAACATGGATGAGCCGGGTTTACAGCGCCACTCGAGCACAAACAGACCACCTAAGGTTGGGACGCAACTCGCATGTGAGGAATGTACTAAAAAAAAACAAAAAAAGAAAGTAAGCAGCAGAGCGTCGTCCAACGTGCGCAAATATGGCTTGTATTCCGCAAGCAGCAGAGCAAATCTTCGAATGACCGAACAGCACGCACACTCAAAACGATGCGCCTGTTTTGCTTAGAAACGCCGGAGAACGGCCGCAGTCTCCGCAACGACCAGCAAAACATGTGGCCGCAATCCGCGCGTTTCGTGTCATCTCTCGCAAGTATGTCCGGCGCATTCCCACTTTTTTTTCTTCCTAGCTTTTCACATCTTCCTTATTATTTTTTCTCAGCTTGTTGTTTAGCTGTTGTGAAGCAGAAGTAGAGAGGGTGATGAATAATGAGTGCCCTTCCGCGGCAATGGGAACCGTTTTTCAAGAAATGGCGCGGAAACCCATTCGCCGGCGCCAAAACAAAATGAAGGCAAGGGACGCTCCGACGGTCAAGCGGGCCTTCAGGACGTCCCCGTGGCGTTGGCTGGTTCGGTGCAGCGTCTACGCGGCGGGCTTGGTGTAGACTCGGGAAGTACGCTATCTCCGCTCGTCAAAAAGATGTGTCTACTCCCTCGGCCTTCTCCTCAAAAGTGTCTGCGTCACTGACTGGTGTTTCAGTTGAACAGCACTGACGCGTTAGCATCGCCCGTTCTTCTGTTCAGGCCATGGTATTCATGAAAACTTAAACACTGAACAGTGGCCCAATATGGCGCTCGGACGACCTTGCGGCTTCTTTCAAAACCGAGGCGTTGCCTTTGTAATATTCCGGCTGGCATTTTAGGAATGCATGGCGAAGGGACTTAGAAAAATTCCAGTATTCCGGTCAGCCATTAAGGGAAACGTTTGGCCCTAATCATTTTGCTTCTTTTAGAGAGGGAAGGAGGAATAGAAGTAGTGATGACTGCGAGAGAGGTTAGTAGCCGATTTCAATTCTTGCTCACTATGGGTAACTGTTGAGGCGACGCGCACACACCATGTGCATAGTCATGCAAGCAGAATAGCATACAAACTGTAATCTTATGAGCAGGAGGCACACATGAAATGTTCTTGACCGGAAAGTGACATAAACAAAATCTATGAGAAGAATGCAGGCGCATCAGTGCATCAATGCACAATGCATCAGTGTCAATCTACGTAACAGGAGCCAGTCGCTTTTTGCAAGTTCGCATTAGATTAAGTACAGCTGCCTTAGTAACACCTAAATAGGCAGTAGATGCTTCTAAGTGGACGCAAGATTACTCAGTTTTTTCGCGGTTTAACATACCCCCGCCCCACAACACCCCGTCCCCTTGAAAATTTTCTGACACTGTTATAGGTACGGCCTTCTACTCACAAATGAAGCTTGAAACCTGCATCAGCCTTCGCTGTGCAGGTGGCTTAATCGCAGCGGTGAGCAGTTTCCTAACATGAACGAAACTACATAATTGCACGGAATGCTATTGAATAGAACGAGAAAAAACCATTGCTCTTATCTTAAATCTCTAGGAGATAACTGTATCAGTGATAGTCCTGTAACGCTGTGTAATGCGGAAACCTACTGTCTGCGTGGCCTTTGTCGACCTGCGCAAAGGCTTGATTTGTCTTCCTTCCCTCGTTTTCTCTTTTTTTACGCAAGCATGCACACTGCCTATATAAGCCTGAGGTCTGTTAATAAATGTATTTTATAGTATGCGCTCTTTCCTTCATGCAATGTTCTTCCTGTGTCTGTCGTTTATGTGTGCGCAACTCGTCATTAAAATCAACCATGAATTCTTCTTGGCGAGTTCTCGCGTCCGAGGAAAAAAATGGATTATAATAGAAGGGGTCATGAATGCTCACCAAAAACCGATATTTGAGTGCCTGCTCAATAAATTTATGTGAAAAAACGCTGCGATCCAACATGCTGCAAGCAAAGAAATTAGCCAGGCTGCGGCATGCTTCTGTGCCTGACTGCAAAACATTGCCGCAACGGCAATTTCGTCTCCGAGAACTTCCACGGCGGCTCACCACAGCTTTTTAATGCGAAAGAATTTTGTGGCTCGTACTTGCGGTGTCCGTCCGTGCGCTGGAATCGTGCCAACTGTGGCCTATCCTCCGCGCAGCGGAGCAACCTCCTCCCCTCCTTAGCAACCGTCGCGCCGGTGGGGGCACAGCTTTGCATAGCAACCGTGACGTCACACAGTAGCGGTAGAACGAGTGCGCGTGCATCGGCGGTGGAAGCTGCACCGCCGCTCCTTCGCCAGAAGTCTCGTCGCAGTCGACTGCGTGAGACGCATGGCTCAGAAGTGGTTCAGTGATTCCGCGCCAAGCTGTGCGGGGAAGCGGCAGTGGATGCCAGATTCCCCCAACACCAAACGCCAGAAGAAGAAGGAGCGAATGCGCTTGCGACGACTGCACATGCCACCAGATGGAAAGGAAGGGAGGCAGAACGGACGAGGCTTTCGCCAAGCACACTTTAGAATTTTCAATGTGTCTTCGGTATTTTTTTCTGTGCGGCGTTCAATCACTGCGCCACAGTAACGCTTGTTTATTTTTTTCCCCATCTGAGTACAAACACCGCCCGCGAAAGAAAAGAAATTCGTAGAGCTAAGTTTACCAGCTTAGAGCATTAATCAGCGAAAGCTGTTATAGCTTTGACTTAGCCATTGAAGTTAATCCGTGCATCCCAGCCACTTCCTCTTTTCATCTAATTTTGTTCCCATAAACATAGACGAGCGGATTACTCTCTCTCCAGTTTACCACCTGCCAACCTTTGCAGGTAGCCGCCCCATGTCATAGTTGGCAGGTGACGGCCAGTGCATTCAATAAATTAAATTCCCTTAAAAAAGTAATAGATGAATTAACCAGACAATAAAGTCTTCCAGCTGACGCTGCAGATTCAAGGGTAGCATGCAAAACTATATGGATAAACCAAAGCTACAACAGGTTTCGCTGCAAAGAAAAAAATATACAGCGGTAAGACCGCTGGCAGGTTTTCTAGAGACACTACCAAAGGGCAGCCCATCCTGCGACCCATGCCCAGGACATGAATCCGTACGTGTCACGAGGGTGCGCATAAATTGATGGCGTAATATTTCATCACCATCATCATTAGTCTTACTGCGCCCACTGCAGGGCAGGGGCCTCTCCCATTTCTCTGCAATTAACATTGTCCTTTGCCAACTGTGACCACCGTGTCTCCGCGGTGCAAAATTTGTAGGGATGCAACACAAGATTTCGAAGAGCTTAGACAGGTCTCCCCCTCTTATAATTGTGTGATTTAAAGAGGGAAAAAAAAGAGAGAGAACTTTATTATTACAAAAGAATTCGGGGCACGCGCCTGGGTCGCCACATGACCGCACTCTCAATTGTGGATGTTCCTAAGTTCTATGGCAGCTCGGCCGGTTGCGATGGTCTGCACAAACGGGTCCTCCGAGCGCAGCAGGGTCTCCCTGTCCTCCCAGCAGAGAAACATTTCTGAAAACCTGCTTATAGTTCCATAAAGCATGCTTGACGCGCACGCAGGCACATTCTCACGCATGCACAAGATTGTTTTAAATGGGTAGGGGCAGTTTAATAAAGATCGTAAGCTAAATTTTCAAGTCCGCATATTATGGCCTCGATCGAGTTCAAAGTGATGTTTACGGTACAGAAGAACATTGTCAAGCATAAAGATTACGGCACAGATGAATTATATATTGAAATTAAAGTTAAAGAATTGCCCGTCGTCCTGGTCTGTTTTTGTCAGCTGTTCACACCACTA
Organism: Amblyomma mixtum; assembly: GCF_055824585.1. Taxonomy (NCBI): domain Eukaryota; kingdom Metazoa; phylum Arthropoda; class Arachnida; order Ixodida; family Ixodidae; genus Amblyomma; species Amblyomma mixtum. The sequence goes on along the minus strand of NC_143016.1, from coordinate 131,518,372 downwards.
CTGATAGGACAAGAGCAGTCACTTGCGGTACATATCCGAGGATTTGATCGCGCCGAGTGTTTAAGCTCTATAAAGGCAGCAGGCAGGCAGGTAAAAAATGTGAGAATGCTTTAAAGCTTGATTATGTGGAGAGCGTTTTATGGGCAGCACTTCGACCTTCATTCTACAGCCAGTGTCATTTAGAGAATTTCAGCATCATGGTGATATTTCCTCATTTTCATCGACATGAATGCAGTGAAAAAGACACAAGAAACACAACTATGGAGCATTATAAGACACTTTGGATGGACGAAAGTTCCTCTTTTATACCAGTATTAATTAATTAATCCCCAAGTTCGAATGTACTCAACTGTGGCGGTTCTCCTTAAATACTTTGGACTAACAGCATTCCCGCTTCGAGCTAATCAGTTCGTCCGCGCCCTTTTAGGTGCTAGTCGTCTTGGTTAGGGAGGCGTATGATTGGTCGTTCCGGATTGCAGCAACGCACCTGGGTGAATTTTCTTCAGCGCAGAAGTACATGAGGGAACAGTATAGATCGTTTTTTAGCTGTTTCGCCGCTTTCAGGTGGATCGTAGGGAATAATTACCCACTTAATTAGCGCTGCATCCACAGCGAACTCCTGTAGCATACGGACATAGACGAGAAAGCGCAGACATTGGCTATCGAGATACCGACAACGCAGTACCATTGAGTCTACTTGCGTGCTGTGGCACCCAAAGCTACCCGGCATCGAAAGGTCTGCGGTTGAGGCTAGATGAGCAGAGTAAGCACACTGCAATGCTAGTTCACCTGAACTTCCTTTCCAAGGCAGGGTTGGCGCACCAGGGTAACACATGCCAGACTTGCTTTCGTTCATATACATAAAACCAATGTCATCCTACCTCTACTCAAATCAAATGTGTCTTTTTTATTTTATTCTGGAATCCTTTCCTATTCATGGTACTGGTATCTGAAGAAACAGCCATGCTGTAGAAACCATTCACGTCTTATTTACGGCGCAACCAATGTCTAATTTCTGAGGCTTTAGTCAGTGAACACTAAGAATAAAAAGAAACAATGTCCAGGCGCAAGGCTTAGGGCCGCGGTTTTATTCAGCTTTTTTTTTATTGTTCTTTCATGATAGCGTATGAGGCATGCATTTAAAGGATGCCTCACAAGTGTGTAAGCTGGTGTTAAGACTATGTAAAGCTTGAAAATACTTTACTGCTTTATGAATAGAAGTACGAAGCAAAGCTGTGGTTGCACAGCCTTCTGACTGCGACGATTTAGCAAGCCTCAAGTTAATTGCCCGTGAAGGCGTTGTGTCTTCAAGAATGTGGTATTGCCCCATTTCATGTTTACACCCTATGCTTAGTATGTGCTGGTCAAAGGTCTAAGCTTTCCAGAAGCTAAATTTCTCACGGGGCACAGTTTAAAGCACTACAAACTCAACCAACCATGCTTGATTTTCAACGAGCATAAATCATCGACCGCTTGAATTTAAGCAATCTTCTCTATAGCTCCGCATCAATCAGTTATTCTCATTGATTAATATATGATACGGTAACTATCCTGCGTTCAGAATAATTTGTTCCGCTCCCCGTTCGCACAACGTCCTAAAGACACGCGAAAGCAGGTTATTCTTCACTGAGCTCTTTAGCAGCAGGGCCGAAAAGGAGTTTCCTCTTTTATGTAATGCGAACCAGCGGACTGGACCACGTCTAGTCAAATGCTACTTTCGAGTTATGTAAATGAACCTGGCCAGCCATCACAGTTAGGTTCGCTGTTGTAAAAAGCGCTGTAGTTCACTTGCAGCAGAGCTACATCATAAAGTACAGCCAGCCTCATTAAACCAGCGCTTATTAAAGCCGCCATATTATAGCCGCCATATTTTCAGGATTCTTGAACATTTTTTTTTATTCGTGAAATCTGCCTTGAGGCATAAGTTGAGAAAAGGGGAGTGGAATGTAGGTTACAGAAAGTTAAAAGAAGGAGTGTAGACCAGTTTCGGCCAGGTACTCGCATAGGCTGCTGGTGAAGTGATTGTCCATAGTCCACTTCACATAGTCCCCGTCGCGGTTCCACCACAGGCCGACCTCCCTGAGGAGCCGTTTTCTAATAGGGGCCGTCGCTGGGCAAGTCCACAACAGGTGCCGCACATCACAAATGTCCGGTGCAGCGCCGCAGTGAGGGCACGTGTCAGTTGCTGGCAGATATTTATCACCCCACCGATAACGGACAGATGGGGTCAGGGCCGCCCCTGCCCGAATCCGGCGCACTGATACCTCCTCCTGCCGAGTTAGACTACGGGGGAGAGGGTGCGAACACGGAGGAATTAGAGCGCGTGTTCGCTGGCGCAGAGCTTGTGAATCGGAGACATGGGACAGGAACGGATCTGGGGGAAGAGGGGAAGGTGGCGGGTCGTCTGATGTGTCAATGTGAGTCATAGCATCTGCTTGAATGTTATGTGGATCGTGAGCATGACCGCGAATCCAGTGTATGCGTACAGGACATGGGTATTTTGCGCAGAGTAGGTGAATTGATTGTGTAATCTGGAATGTGTGTCGAACAGCCTTAAGCTGTTTAAGGGCGGCGAGGGAGTCTGTATAAATATGAACTGCATTGAATGTGGGAACGAGCGGAAGGGAAGCAATGGCATTGTAAATGGCTTGAAGTTCCAATGCCAGGGGGGTACATGTATCTGCGGAGTACGTCGCACGAGAGTTGAGATGCGGATGGGAGGGACTATATACAGCAGTAACTCCCCGCTCTGCAGTATGTGATGCATCGGTGTACAATATGCACCCTTCAGGCAGATGCGCGGCTGATACCGAGGGGGAAACAGTGGGGCGATTGTCTGTGAGCTGACAATACGACCACGGAGGGAGCGTCTTTAAACGATGAAGTTGTAGAGACTGTTTGCGAGCTCTGTTTGCCACCCGCTGGTCGATGAGTTCAGTGAGAGTATTAATTTGGGCGAACTCCTGAAGCACGGGTATGGGTGTCAAACGAGGCAAAAATGTTATGGCGCGCATAGCCTCACGATTGATAGCTTCAAGGGAGTCCCACTGTCTGCGGGTGAGACGTTGAAATTGTGCCTGATATATTATCCGTGGCTGAAGGATAGAGCGCACAAGCTGGCGGGCCGTATGAGCACGTGCGCCACCAGATCGCATAGCTATGCGACGAATCAGACCTATAGTAGCGTGAGCTGATTTACGTGTGGCTGTCAGCCAAGGGGTGCCAGTCCCAGAGGTATGAAGGAGGAGGCCAAGAATACGAACAGTTTTTACCTGAGGAATCGGAGAACTATCTACTGTAAAGTTTAAAGGGACTGCTTTCCGTAAGCCGGCTTTGTTTCCAATGCAAATGAAACATGACTTAGTAGGCGAGAGGGTTAGACCCACAGGTGGGAGGCGAGATGTCAAGACATCTAGCGCATGTTGGAGGGCCGACTGATGGATAGACGCATCTGGGTGACAGCACCACAAGGTTATGTCATCGGCGTACGCAAGCACACGGATAGAAGGGATGGTTTCTAGAGCTCTAACAAGAGGAATAAAAGCCACATTGAATAATGTGGGGGCGAGAACGGAGCCCTGGGGCACTCCTCTATTGGAAGTGAAGTTACCAAAGAACTTTCCATGGACCCGTACACTGAAGGTTCGATTTGTTAAAAAGGCGTGAATGGATAGGAGAAACCGGTGAGGGATACCAAGAGTTTGAAGGGAGGCAAGAATGGCAGAGTGAAGGATGTTATCATATGCCTTTGTTATGTCTGTCGCGATCACCGTTCGAACGAGGTGACTCTGCGGAGAGTGGTGAAGCACGTCAGTAGTCTAAGTAGCAAGACCATCCTCTGTTCCAATTTGGGGACGGAAACCTATTTGGGAATCTGGGTAACAATCGTGTGATTCTAGCCACCACGACAAGCGTGCGGCGAGAATGCTTTCGTAAAGCTTGCAGATGGTAGGCGTGAGAGAAATTGGACGAAGGGCCGAAAGAGATACTGGAGGCTGACCTGACTTGGGTATTGGGGCCACAATAGAATGCTTCCACTCTCCAGGGATGACACCAGAACGCCACACTTGGTTGAAAGTATCCAGTGGGGTTTGCAAAGCAGACCCATCCAAGTTACGGAATAAAGAGTTTGGTATGCCGTCGTGCCCGGGAGAAGTGGTAGTCTTGAGGCGTTCAATGGAGGCTAGCAATTCTGCCATAGTTAGATCAGAAGTAACCTCATCGGAAGGCTCTGTAACCGATAAGACTGGAGGAGATGGAGGGGTGCAGTCATGGTGTGGAAAAAACTGACGGGCCGCTTGTTGTGCAAATGAATCTTCGTCCACATTCAGCGCGAGGCGAATGCTTTCAGTGTAATCTGCAACCTGAGAACGGCGCTCCATGGCGTGAAACACTCTCCAAAGATGTCGATTGCCCTGCGTAGAGGACAGGCGGGCACACCATGCAGCCCAGCGTTTCCTGCCTAGTTGCTTTGCATAACGCCGCGCTCGGGCGGTAGCGCGGTGAAGAGAGGGAAGAGCCAAGGGGTCTTCAGGGTTGCGAGAAGCGTAATGACCGGCCTGGCGACGAAGAGCCCACAGATTCAGGAGGTGTATGTCCGGGTTTGGGTCGCCTTCATTTACAGTACTGGTAATAGTATGAGTTGCAAGAACATCAGAGAGGGTAGACACTGCTGAAGACGGGTTGAATGTTGATAAACGATTGTCAGTGCGTACAGAGTCCCATGATGTTATGCGTACGCTGCGGCGTACTTTCCGTAGACGCGTAGGAGTGAGGGAGATAAAAATAGGGCAGTGATCACTACCCCAAGAATCTGATTCAACATCCCAACGAGGGTTACCGGGCCCTAACCACCAAGTCAATGAATTTTGAATATTGGAAGATTGTAACGTGGCGGCCAGCCGAGACTGCTCGACCGTCGTCTTCTTCAAAACTCACGAGCTTCGTCTTCGTCCTCCCTTATGCGCATATCAGTGCACGCACCGCGTAATGTAACACTACCCCGACGGCTGAAAAGCACCGTCCCGGTGGGAACTAGCGTCCAAAGCAGGGTCCGTGCAGTACGGCTTGAGGCTTGCAACATGGACCGTCTCGGTGCGAGGTGTAGGGGTATGACGTGTGGGATGCAAGGGCGCAATTTCGTATGTCACTGGAGTCACTTGTCGTAAAATACGGTAGGGCCCTGTATAACGGGGCAAAAGTTTTTCCGAGAGGCCAACGCGGCGAGCTGGGGTCCAAAGCAGCACGAGAGAGCCGCAAGAATACTGGGGGTTGCGACGACAGGAATCATAGCGACGTTTCTGGCAGTGCTGGGAGGCTGTGAGTCGGTTGCGAGCAACAACGCGGGCAGCATCAGCTCGGGCTATGACGTCACGAGCATATCAGCTGTCAGTGGCGACTGAAGGGAGCAGCCTGTCAAAGGGAAGCAGAGGTTCACGGCCGTATAGAAGATAGAAGGGGGAGTAGCCGGTAGTGGCGTGACGCGACGAACTGTATGCAAATGTCACAAATGGCAGCGTGATGTCCCAGTCGCGGTGGTCATCAGAAACGTACATGGACAGCCTGTCAGTCAATGTCCGGTTAAGGCGTCCGGTTAAGGCGCACGTCCACCAAATGTAACGTGGCGGCCAGCCGACACTGCTCGACCGTCGTCTTCTTCAAAACTCACGAGCTTCTTCTTCGTCCTGCCTTATGCGCATATCAGTGCATGCACCACCTAATGTATCAATATTGTAATGTACACTTATGGAAATATTGAAGGTAATTGTCAATTCTTCCCATGGGTAGCAAAATGTTTCTTTTAGTTTGTTCATAGCTCCCAATGGATAGTCAAGACTGTCATAGGAAACGAAAGGGAAACGTTTATGAGGACAGCAAAAACGGTAATTGAAAAAATGCAAGCTATTCGAGGGGATATATGCGCATATACTGATTGCTACAGACTAATTAAAGCATATATGAAAAAAGATGCGTTATTCAACTATTTCCCATTGAAATATCCGCTTGTCCAGGATCTCTAGGCCTGTCCACAGCAATGCTGAAATTGTGTAACCAGACCGTAGCAGAAGTGCGTGTAAGTTTTCTAGAAAATAACGACGGTACCTGCAGCGTTACCATCGTTCTCAAGAGGAAGAGCCCGAAAATTCTAGTCACGGGGACGTTAGACAAGGTGGCGCCATTTCTGCGCTGCTGTTCACTAAATGTTTACGAGATGTCTTACGGCGGTTGGATGAGAAAAAATTAGTAAGGAAGGTAATGAACGACAAACCAGACACCTGCATTTTGCTGTTAACTTTGTCGTGCTGAGTAACTAATGAGTTGAACAGAAGCATATTATTTAAAACCTAAACACGCGAAACACAGCGACACAGCGGTGACCTTAAATGTCAATGCGAAGAAAAAAAGATTTTTAATGGTTCATGAAGATAATTACACTATGCGGAAGATAATAAGGCGCTGAAAGCAGTAAAGGAATACATCTATCTTGGCTAAGCAGACATCACTGGCATAAAACATGAGAGAGAAGCCGCCACCCGTATACAATAGCATTGAGAGCACTTGAAAAGTGCTCTGAGAAAACAAATGGGTTTTTTAAGTATTATGCCACCTGTACTCCCATGCTCTGATGATTAAGAATATGGAAACTGCGTCAAACACAGCGCACCGAGCTATGGAAAGGAATAGTGACTCCGTTAACGCTAATAGGCAGGACGAGAACAGAATGGATTGAAGAAGATTTGACAATTTTAGTTAATGGCTTGTTTAGGCAAACACAGTAAATTTTGAAGCGAAAAGAGGCGTAGCCTTGATCAAGACAGAATCAGAGGGTGAAGTAATACTAAAAAATTCACTGGGGTTGGGTGGCACCGACAAGTGGAGGGCACTGTTAAGAAATCATAGAGGAAAGTGCCCGCCCCTTATTTCACGCACCCTGACTGTTACTGACGAGACTGATTATAAAACCCAGGTTTAGAATTATTGCAAAAACCTTCAGTGCACATCGGTTAACATTTGTGAGCGGGCTTTAATAAAAAATCAGCTCTAATTGTCCTCATAATTACTCATGTAGCTTCGGCTTATGCGTGTCTGCTGCTTCACAACTAGACCTTTTATGCTTTCCTTGCTTTTATCTCATTACGAATTTTTTTCTCCAGCCTGAATTTCGGGCGCTGAAAGCTACTAGCCTCATTAAGCTAGCTTTTTGGCGAGCGCTGTATGCTCATTGGGGTGATTCGTTGCTACAACCGTTTGATTGCCACAAAGCAGCCGGTTTGAACGGATTGCTACACTAGAACGTCGTCTTCTAATCACCGCTGATTCACCTACATGAAGAAATTCAAAGGGCAGCTCTGGAAATGTTTTATTTGCTCTCTTCCACGGAGTACTTAATAGTGTTTATTATTTTTCCCGCTAGACGTCGCTGCGCGTCCAACGCTTAAATCCAACAAATACCAAGGGAGCACTGTCCGCTAAGCGACCGAGTTTAAAACTAACTCACTGGCTCACGACAGTGGCCGGGCAATTGCCTCTCTTGCGTTGCTCGACTCTGATAACGAACGGCCCGTCAATTGAATGCTTCTAGTTCGTTAAGCGGATGTGTGGTAAGCGTACTGGTAAAGCAGCCCTCCGGTCGGCGCCACCGCGATCAGGGAGACTTTTAAGGCGCCGTCCGGAGCAACGCATTGCGAAACTCTCGGCTAGATGTTGGAAAAAGTTTATTTTTTAGTATGTAGCTGAATAGGTTTTTCTGAAGAGTATCATCGTTACATTTAGTTAGAGGTCAAGAGGACTTAAGCAATAGGACTTGCGGTTGTGAACTATTTGTTGAGTACTTTCTTTCTCTAGAATTGCAGAGTTTATTCGAATTCGCTTTGGGGGAATCCCCCAAAGTGGAGTAAGTTTGTAATAAGACCTCCATTACTAACATTACTAACAAGAAAGTTACGTAGCGCTCACTGCGGATTTCACAGCAAGTAATAGCAAGAACACCAACGAGGGAAAAAATATGGCGCCCAAACACACATTTCATCGTGGTTAAAGTCTGTCTACGCCAATCAGCTAACGACTGCGAAAATTTTTAAGTGAAGCTTATCTGCGGCAACAGAGTGCCGTGAGCGCTGTCTACTGACTATTTTTTCTATCACTAACCAAGTCCCATAATTAAAACGCAAACGACGGCTGCTCAGCACGGCGCAGGAAGACGGATAGAAGGACTAGCTATAATTTGTTAATCGTGAAACGTTAACGCAGAATTTATGGACTAGAAAAAAGAACGCGGATAAAAAAATCACAAACGTTCTGCTTATGAACTAACGCGCCTTATTCCAGCGAAAAGTTGTTTGCGTTAAAGTGCTTTGTGTGCAATATGAAGTCTACTTTCCACAGGCGTCGACACTGCTTAACAGTAGTTATGCGTAGCTGTTAATCAGAACTCGGCTCCAAAAGTTTCGACATATCGTGTCGACATATGTGATCGCGCAACTGTTGTTTAAATGCTAAGTTCACACACAAAATATGAGCAGCTCTTGCAAATGGCATACTTTGAACGAGTCCAGTAGCATCGGAACCGGATAGCCGTCATTTGTTCTGACATCTGTCGCCTGCTTGGTGGTTCCAACATCGATTTGTTTGAACGTACGTGAGAGACAGGTACCAGGCATTGCAATTAGTGACTGCTGCTGGCGCTGCCGACGCTACCTATACAGGAACAGCGCTGCAAGAAATTTCGCCGACAGTGAGTAGATTTGTACTAGTATTGTCTTTTTCGTGGTTAGCTTCGGGCAGCGGTGGGCAGGGAAATGTTTCTGCCGCCGTTATTTGCGGCACCTGGACATAGCCATTTATATTTTTCTTCCGTTCTGTGGCGCGTGCCGAAAGAAAAGCTCAGTGCTCTGTCAGTGCAGCCGCAAAATGTCAACGCCACGTGCTGCTTGCCAGTCGAGGCATGTACGCCAACAATCAACCTGACGTGCCCGCCTGGAAACGCCGGCTCCGCAGTGCCGAGTAGAGTGGCATGGCGGTAGCTTTGCAAAAGCCTGGCCGTTTGTGCAAGTGTGTGTGCAATATACGTGCAGCTAGCTGTATACGGGCGACTGCCGTCGCCGACAGCAGGCCGGCCGATCGGCGCGCCGACACTGGGGCCGGTCGCAATCTCCACCGGAATCCCAGCATTTGCCGAAAGGAACGCAGACCGCGGGAACGCATAGAGCCGACAGCGGACCCAAAAGTAAAGGAGGAACAGGAAGTCAAGGCACGGCAGCGTTCTGGAAGGGAGAGAGGGGCAACTTGGAAGAGGCCACAACAGGAGCATCTATACAGAGAACGGCATAGAGCACGCCCGTGGAGCCGATAGGGTCGAGGATGAACAATGGGGGAGGGTGGGGGGAGCAGGAAGAAGGGGGGATTCCAGGAAGATACAGATGAAAAATAAATAAATAAGCGCGGCAAAGCTTGCAGGCCCCTCGATAAAGAGGCGACCAATTCCGCGGGTCCCGCGATCGATTCAGCGGCAGCTCGTCCGGGCCGGAATATTTTATGAGCGCGTCTCGCTCATTCTGTCTCTCTCCTTTTCTCTCTCTCACCTTACTATCCCCGCGCTCTTTCGTCACTTTCTCTTCTTCATCCTCCCGCACAGATCCGCTCCAGCGGTGAATGGAATGCTGCGAGCTGCCGCAGAGAGCACGTAATGGCGACCCACCGTCTCAACCTCCAGCCGTTTCAGCGCGCGCGAAACATTTAAGCGGTTTCCCGCTCCCAGATGCGCGCGATGAGTGGTATGTGCGCGTGCTTCCCGTTCGGATTGTAATATACGCGCTATACATCGGTGCTCCAAACGTGCACGCACGTGCGGATGTGGTGCGCCAGTTCTATTACTCATCAAATCCGCCCACCGGCTCTCGTCTTTCCGAGATTCCATCCGCGCACAGTTGATGCCTGCATTCGGAGTCAGCGCGCGACATCAGAGGTCCCTTTGGCCTCCGGCTTTCGTTGATGCAGGCGTGAAAACCAACCCCCTTGATGTCACGTTAGGTTAGAAAGCATGTGTACTTACTTCTCTTTCTGTATATCAAAATGCATACACTGATAGAGCAGGATGCCTTAAAATGAAATTCGAGCTGGCGGCTTTTCGTTCGGTTTTTATAAGTGCGCGAAAATAAAAGTGGTAGTTTAGTGCTGTGTATGCTTGTTTCTTGAAAGCGGTCTCAAAGAGCGCCTAACCGCTTTGAGGCAGTGAATGAAAGATTGTCTGGCGCATTAATATTGATTCTTTTAATTGAATTCTCTTGCACTGGTGCAAGAGAATTCAATGTGTCTCCTGGTGCAGATACCTGCACCAGGAGATACAAAGCTGTCTAGTACCTTTCAGGGTTAATGTAATGTGGTCATAACTTAAGCTTTTTCTTCTGAAGCGGAACACGATGTGCTTCGTTTTCTCTGCGTTGAGAGAGAGCCTATTATTTGAAAACAACCGTGCAACGTTGCTAAGTTCCTTATTAATGTCGGGCTGCAGTTTTAATATACCTCCCTTCAAAAGTAATACTGTGTCACCAGCGTATATTATAGCTTCTGAAGACAGATCATTAATGTAAGAGAAAAACAGTGATCCGAGTACCGAACGCTCCAGGATATGATCTGTGAAGCGGTATTTTGCACTTTTGTAGTACGCCATAATCGTTCTTAAAGGGCATGCTGCAATATTTTTTGCGCCCGCTTAGTGTTTGTTCGTGTGTCACTGTTTCATTGAGTTCGTAATAAACATGGAACGATCAAAAATATTCTTCATTCCACTTTTTGAGAAGCGCCAAACGAGAGCCTCTTCAAAGCAGAGTTCCTCGTAATGACCCGACGAAAAGAAAGTGTGGACGGGACGAATCTTAAGAGGTGTGGCGGTCGTCCGGGATCATTTATCCCGGACGACCGCCACCCGGAGTGTGAAGTGGGCACTATCAATCTCAGTGACCATTAGGTTTCAGGCGAACATTTCAGGCACATACTTGGCAAAGGCGGACCACTTTTATTGTGGAAGCAGTTGGCACTTTTGGCTACAGTAGCGAATGTCACTTGCTTCTTCAAAGTGCTTCGAAGCCCTAAAGGGCCTTATGGAGAGCATAATACAAGGCTTTTCCTTGAAGTAATAATTGCATATGTAAATGTCAGTCATGAAATGGTTTTTTGCGATAGGCGCGGTGCGGATGACCGTATCCTTCGACTTTATGAAATAAATTCCGCAGTTTTGGGGCGAACGCCTTAATTACTAGACCCATTAGCAGAAATTCCTTCGGCGACCGGCGTTTGTTGTTGCTTATGCCAGAGATGGTCTCAGAAAGATAGAGTCGCAACAGACGTCGACTAACCACAGAAGCGATGAATGTGACCACGGTATGCACAACAGATACCCCTCTGACAAGGAGCCCCCGCCCCGACCGGCGAAGAGTACTGTATTCCCAGCCCCAAAGGACCAGAAGCAGCAATTTGCTGCTAGTCAATTTCAAAGCTATTTCGCGGCATGGTTTTAATCGATGACAAATAAATTCAAATCGAAACGCTTATTCTTTCGCCTCCACAGCGAATAAGCAACACTACACCTTTTACAGAGTCTACTTATTTGCGAGGTGAAGTACTCTTCTCTAGACAGCTTCTGAATCAACCGCCATCATCTTCCTGGCCACCACTTATTCCCGCTGTACTTGGTAACAACAAGGTCTTCTCTCTGATTATTTACCAGGGGCCATATTCTATACGCTATATATTTTAAAATGGTCATTTCATGTCCGTCTGGCCCTCTGTCATTATTCCCTCATATATACAGGGCGGCTGCGACATGCAGCCAATGGTGAGGTCCGGTCGCCTTCTCTCCAGTTTCCGCCTCACTTTCCACGGACACTTGAAAGCCGCTGGTATATCTGAGTGACCAACGACAGAGGACCAGACGAACGCGAAATGGCCATTTCAAATTTGGCAGCTTATAGAACATAGCCCTTGGTGTTATTCTTCAGGATGCCATCCAACAATTCCTTTTTCGCACAATGCTGGGTTATGCGAAATTTCGGCGCAGCTGTTTAGGTGTTTTCATTTTAGAATAGATTGAGATAAAGAACTCATGAGCAACATGCATATATGTACCGTTATAAACTACTCTTTTTGTTTTCCATACATACTCACAATTCAACTAGCGCTTATCTGCTAGTCCCTGATAGTGTTGGAGGAAGCACTGGTATGTAAGAAATAGCAGGAGATCTCTTCGAGGTTTTGTACCAAGAGTGGATTCTGAAAGACGAGGTCCATGCACGTGTTTTATAAGGTCCTCATAGCAGTGGGTGATGTTACGAGGGAGAGCAATGGGAGGCTATTGCGCAGTAGCATTACGAGGTTCTTGTCTGTCTTTATGTCTGCGTTCATATTCCCCACTTCTAACACTGGTGCGGAGTGATGTGTGTTTAATTGGAGGAGGAGGAAGTCCATGGCATCTTTGACGGGCGCTCTAGGCGAGAGGTACAAACCTTTGCTTTAAGCCGTTTTCCAGCTTTGCGGCTGCATTTCATCGACTTGATCTCATATTTCAAAGAGTTCGATGGGCACCACAGAGAGACCTGGAAGCAGGTACGGTAATGCTTTAGACAAGCCACTGTGCAGAGCACGAGAAGAGGGAGCGAGCACGCCGCTTTGTCGCCCACTTTAGATCTGTGGTTACACCGACACTGACGCTCAACACAAGCAAGGGGCCCCGTAATCTTCACACCTCCGCCGCTGCCTCCCATCTTAGGCGGCGCCCCCGTCATAGCCTCCTCCTTGCGCGGTAACGCCTACTACTTCCAGTAACTAGTCTCCGGTTACTCCGACGGTCTGCAATAGCGCCTACACTAATCCCAAGGAGAGGGCCTTTAACGGCCGCACTGCCAAAGGGGCTAGCTTTACATAAATTGCCTTCTGGAAAATTATCTTCCTCTCCTGCATGTTTTCACTTCCTTTTATTAATGGGCACATTGGGTGTCCTCCTTCGGTTTTTGACAGTGAACTCGTCTCTCAGTTTCAGGTGAAGACTGCTTAGTCCCTTTACGAAGATCCGAGGACAACACTTAAAGGTGGCAGATGGTCCAAGAACCAATAGGCATGACATCAGTCGGCCTGACCGCTGTGGAGATGGTCGCCCGTGGTGACGTCAAAACAATTATATTTTAAAAAAATCTGTCGCTGTTAAATTCCTTCAGCTCTACTCCCGAAGCTTCTGCGAGTAGATGACGTTATGATGCAGGGACAAAGAACACGTCTCCTTCCCGCCACCCGCTCAATCTTCCGGCCTAAGAGAGAGTGTTTGAAATGCGCACTGTTTATTCTAGTCTTACATCATCGGCACGCGCGTAGTGCCGGAGGCACAGTTTAGTTTTCGCACTGCGCAGATGGATGGGGCTGCTGCACTTGCGGCGGAGTGTGTCGGCACCGGCGCGCGGGTTGCGTAACAGCGGGCGCTTTCCACCGTGCTTTCCTATCGCGCACAACAAAGCTGGCTTACAGAGGAGCAGTCGGAGAGCACCGCCGTGAAGAGGCAGCATAGTCAAACCATCCTGCACGTTGCGGTGGAGACCAACGTACCGCACAAGTGAGAGGAAGCAGGGGAGAGCTACCGCCACTTGGACTAAATATACTTGATCTTGGAGTAAAACTACAGATTACAAAATGTAGTGGGAGAGGAAACTTTGGGCTCCCGCTGCCACTGAGTTTTGCTATATAAACAGCGCAGCGTGAAAACGGCGTGAGTTTTTGCGGGCAAATGGACTGACCTTTATTATTCTTTTTTGTTGGCCAAAGAAAGTCCAAGAATCACACTATGCGAATAGTGCAGCTGAACCCAAGCTGCTCCCTCCTAGTGGTGCTCATGCATCAGCACCCCCCCTCCCTAAACTCCTCAAATTACTATAAAAGTAGAAACGAGCCTCTTCGTTTCGCACAGTAGAACGTTCTTGGTGAGAAATATTAAGTCAAGCGAGGGCGCTGTTTATGCCTTTCTGGTGGCTAGCGCTACAAAACTAAGCGCTTCAAGTAGCGAGTGCTTACAAGCCGTTTAGCTAGCAGCTGAAATGATGCTTCTTGCGGTCTGCAAACTCAGCCGTGTGGCAAAGACGAGGAAGAAACGACGAGCACTCAGTTTTCGCAGTCCGTTCAAAGAAACAGTGGAAGGGAGGAGGAGTCTGGTGTGAGCGCGATTCGATGGCCGAGTTTAAAACGAGCGTTGCTGTCGGGCGTGCACGTTCAAAGAGGGCCGGTCACACTTGAAGAATACAAAAAGGACAGAGAAGACGAGCCGCAGGAGGACTTCCGCCTCTGCACTCACTTCCAGCGGCGGCGTTAATTAATCATTACCTCCTCACAGTCAATTAGGGGGAGTAAGGAAGAGGCTGCCGGAGCTGCGCACCGAAGGCTGCGCTTCCACGCTCGTTCTTGCATTCGCGGTGAACGTGCGCATCAAAGGCCAGAGCACAGCGCCTTCGATGCGTCACCGAGTAGCACAATGGCGGCGTACAGAAAAGAGACCACGGGCTGAATAGAATGACGGAGGGAGAAAAGAAGGGAGGAAGAGCGGCAAGGAAAACGTATCTAAGCACTTGTGATGGATATGCATGCTTTGGAACTGGAAGGCAGCCAAACAGTAACAAAGCATAGGGGTGGTTCTGCAAAAGAGGGTGAAAGAGCTGAGAGAAAAAAAAAAAGCAAATTAATACAAGGAATACTCGCCATCGAAGTTGAGGGAATCGGATGCTACTGCGGCCGTGACCAAGGATAATAAGGTGCGCAGGGGTCGATGCGAAGAGTAGCAGCTGAAGTGGGAGCAACGGACGCTGAGTGCTCGCGAGCCTGGAAAAGCGAAATAAATACAAAAAGAGTTAACGAAAAACAAACCAGCGAACAATTAGGGCAGCTTGAGGGAGTTAAATTAAGGTTACATACCGTCACACAGAGTCACAGAATCTACCTTCCTGTTTAAGAATGTTGTGCTAACTTCTGAACTAGAGAGAGAGAAAGAAATTTAATGAGGGAAAGGTGGAGAGGTCGGCCGGTGGTAACATGGCCCTGGCCTGCTACTCCACACAGGGGAATGGGAAGAGGAGGAAAAGGAAAGTGCGAATGAAGGCTGATGATGGCATAATACAATGAGTTTCTCGGGTGATGTCTACACACACACACACCACACACACCACACTGGCTGGCACTCGCATCGCGGTTAGTAGACGCACATAAAACTCATAAAACTGGTGTCTGCAACACAAACACCGACACATGTCATTAACCATGTAGGTTGTGCACAGGCGGTCACAGACGAGTATCCAGGCCTGTTTCACACAAAAAGTTGAGCAGGGCCTTTGTCACACGGCACCAATCAGAACGTCTCGTCCTGGCGCCCAGAAGAGTTTCCCCAGAGAGAGGGCGAGAGTCCAGTTGTTTCACGGTCGCCTCCAATGTTGTTCTTTCAGCAGTATAGTTCGGGCACTCGCAAAGAAGGTGTCCAATAGTCTCTGGAGTGTGGCACTGTGCGCAATTTGGGTTACTTTCGATGCCGATCTTGTGAAGATAGTGTTTGGTGTAGGCAACGCCAAGCCGTAGCCGGTGGAGTAAAGTCCCTTGACGTCGCACCACCATAGATGGCAAATGTAATCGTGAGCCAGCGTCAAGCTTACAGACGCGGTCCTGTTGATGACTCGAATCATGCCAGTGCGACTGCATTGCCGCTTGCATTAAATGCGCCAACAAGGCTCCAATGTCTGATCTAGAAAAGGCTATCTCAATGAAAGCACCATCACTATGTGCCATCCGAGCCTCGGCGTCAGCACGCTCGTTTCCCGCTATGCCGCAATGGCTCGGTATCCATTGAAACTTTTTGATATGGCCGCGGTGGAAAGCTTCGGCTAACAAAACCACAATTTGTTGAACCAGCTGCTCGCATGCCCTTGGTTTTAGATAAGTTTGTACGACCTGCAATGCCGATCTCGAGTCGCAGAATATAGTCCATTGCTGCGCTGGCTGGTGACCAATATAAAGGACAGCTTCTCGTATGGCTGCCAATTCGGTTGCCGTAGAGGACGTTTTGTGCATGAGCCTGAAACGGTGACATGAGGCATTTCCTGGCACTATCACCGCTGCAGCTGAAGAAGTGGTCGTCACGGATCCGTCCACGAATACATGCTGGGTGTTAGTATACATAGATGTAATGTATGACAGCGCCAGCTGTTTCAGTCCGACTGTTGGAATGTGCGTCTTCTTTGTTATCCCTGGGATTTTTGTCCGTATAGATGATTTTGGTACTGCCCAAAGTGGCACCTCCGCAATCTGGTGTGGCGCGTAGTTCGAAGGCACCGCATTGCGCTGCATCCTAAGGGCTCTGGAAAAGGCTGCATCTGGACGCGCCGCACTAATGTTGGTCAGGGGGTGATGACGATGCCTGGTCAGATGCCGCAAATGCACACGAAGTGGCTCCTGTTGAAAATAAATTTGTGCTGGGCAGGCGCGGGCCTCATAAAATGTGCCCCATGTAGAAGTTTTACATGGTAAACCCAAGCATACTCTTAAAGCACGAGCCTGCGCGCTTTCAAGCACATGCAGGCCTGATAGTCTGACTGCCGAGAGAACGGTTGCACTGTATCTGAGAAGACCGACTACCAGCGCCTGGTACACGTGTAGTAAAGATCGCTCAGAGGGACCCCAATATTTTCCTGCCATATACCGCACAATGCTTGCAAAGCTGTCGAGCTTTTTCTTGAGCACAGAAATGTGCTTCGTCCAGGACAGGTCACGGTCTATCGTAACACCTAAGAAGTTGTGATGTGTTACGTATGGAACAATTTGCCCGTCCATTGTGACCGGATACCACGCCATTAACTTGCGTGTGAAAGCCAATGTTACGCTTTTAGTTCGCGAAAGTTCAAGCCCCTGACGGCGCAAGTACGCAGACGTAATGGAAACCGAACGCTGCAGTCTTGCTTGCACTTGGGGACGCGTGACACTTGATGTCCATATGCAAATATCGTCTGCGTAGGCGGATATCGAAACAGTCTTCGGCAGTTGTTTGAAAAGGCCAATGAGCACGAGATTGAACAACGTTGGACTAAGCACTCCTCCCTGAGGAACACCACAAGCAACATGATGATCTGCTGTGTCTCCTTCAAGAGTCTCCATGTAGACTGTCCGGTTTGTCAAATAGCTTGCAATCCAATTGTGTAGACGTCCGCCTATACCACATTCATCGAGTGCATTTAGTACTGCATCATGCTGAACATTATCGAATGCGCCCTTGATGTCGAGGAAAAGAGCAGCAGTCAACCTGTGACGGCGTTTTTCATGTTCTACCGTTGACACGAGATCAATTACACTGTCGATGGCAGACCGGCCTTTGCGGAAACCCGTCATTGTGGAAGGGTACAGTTGACGTTTTTCAAGGAACCATTCTAGACGGGTTAGCACCATACGCTCCATCGTCTTGCCAATACAACTTGCCAGAGCTACTGGTCTGTAGGATGCTAAGTCGAGTGGCGATTTCCCTGGTTTGAGCAAGGCCACAATGCGGCTTCTTTTCCACTGCTGTGGAACAGTGGCAGAGGCCCAAGAGTGGTTGAACAATGTTAAGAGGGCTTCCATTACCTGTGGGCCTAAATGACGAAGCGCATTGTATGTTATTCCATCAGGTCCTGGGGACGAAGGATGCGTACAAGCAGAAAGAGCCGCTTTCAGTTCTTGAATTGTGAAGGGGATGTCCAGTCGATCGTCCATCGTGGGGGGAGCACATCGATGCTGCCGAGGTGAAGAAGCGCTTCCGGCAATTCTCGAACAGAAATCCTCTGCCACCTCTAGTTCTTGCCGTCTTTCATAAAGTGCCAATGCACGGAAAGGGTGTTTCTGCTGGGGAAATTTCGGCAGTGCTCGAACGACGGGCCAGATTTTGGAGAGTGGTTTGCGGGGATCCAATCTGCTGCAAAATGACCGCCACCGTGGTTTGCCTAGGTTCTCCAAATAGCGCTGTATTTGCTTCTGGGCACGTCGAGAGGCCCGGATATCCGAGACATCCTTTGTCCTCCGTTATTTTCTTTCTGCGCGCCGACGAATCGCCCGAAGCTGCGCGTAGATCACATCCACTGGAGCTGTGGAATTGGGCGCTGAGATGTTGCGTGTTGTATCTTGCATGGCCGAAATAATACGCTGTTGCACATGTGTTGGATCAGCGAGGTTACCACAGGCTTCTTCTAGAGCAATGCGGAAAGCACTCCAGTCGGTGCAACGTATTTTGGCATTTGGAAGACGGTGAAACCAACGTAGCTGCACATACGTTGGCATGTGGTCACTTCCATAAGTTTCAATATCAGCACACCACGTTGCGAACGATGAGAGGCGCCTGGATACAAATGCAAGGTCTAGGCAGCTGCTGTAGGTAGTCCCTCGTAGAAATGTCGGCGCGCCATCATTGAACAAAACAAGACCTGCATTGTCCATGAACGTGGCGATATCCCGTCCTCGAACGTTCGCAATGGCGCTTCCCCAGCCGTGGTGATGCGCATTGAAATCTCCTACTATTATATGGGGCTCCGAAACGCTGTCGAGTAGCGATTGTAGTCGTAGGGCATCAAATCGACCCCTTGGTGGTATGTAGCCTCCTATAATAGAGATTGTGCACCCATTCAGAGTCACAGTGATTGCAACATACTCGTTGCTACTGCCCCCAGGAATTTGATGCCGAATGTAAGTGAGGTCACGACGGGCGCATAGTAGTACCTTGCTCAAATGCCCAGCCGCTTCAGAGAAGAAACTTTCATAACCGGACAGTCGAAAAGGAGATGTGATATTAGGCTCACATATTACAAGCACTGGAAATCGGTACTTGAAAATCCTCTGCCTGAAATCTGCTATGCGGCCTCGCAGACCTCGAGCATTCCATTGTAATACTGCCGATCGAGAGATTCTCTCCTGTAGTGAGGGTGCTGACGACGGTAGAGCCATAATTTTTGACTGCTATTAAAGGCTGGCAAGCACCGGTTCAATAGCGTCTAAAATTTGGACAGCAGCCTTAGCAATTGGCGTGTCCACTCCAGCAATTATCAGCCGTAAGGTGCCTATCAGCTGTTTCAGCATTGCCCTGATTTGATCATCTGTTGTAGACACATCCGGCGGACGCACAGGCGGACGTGTCACAGAGCTTACAGTACGCGATGGTAGAGGTGGCCACTCTGCGGAGTCCTCCTGGGTGGTCGACAGTCTTGGCTCTTGCGGAGCTGGAGGCGGTGGCTTCTGCGAGGCAGAGCGGTCTCGGTCCTCCTGATGTATTGACACGCCATTTACTGAGTTCAATTTCTTCTGCCGGTTTCGTGTCCTCCTCCTGGAGCGACGTACCGCGATTGCAGCTTCTCGGTGAGTAGAATGGTCTCTCACCATTTTCTTCAAGATCTTCATCTCTGTTTGAACTTGTGAACTAAAACCACATAAACCTAAGGTCATGGGTTCGATCCCACCTGCGGCGACGGTGTTTCGATACAGGCGAGATGGGGATGTCCGCGCACGTTATAGAACCACGGCTGGCGTAAATTAATTCGCGACGGTCCACTACGACGTCCTTAATAGCATATGTGTTGCTGCGCAACCTTAAAGGCAAGCGAATTACATTTATAACTACGTGAGCCTGTGTTCTCTGCGATGCCAGTGCACGTCAATGAATCCAGGGTGATCAAAATTTCCGGAGCCCTTCACTACGGCGTCCCTCATAGCCTTAGTCGCCATGGGACGTTAAACCCCATAAATCAAACCAAGTACGTGATTAACAGGCATCCCAAAATAATCTGGCGTTTTTTACTGGCAAAGGGAAGCGTTTTATCGGCAATTACCTCTTTTTCTCACGATGAAACTAGAAAAAAATTCGCTGGGAGCTAATATGACATGGTGTGGTATGGTATGGTATGGTATGGTATGGTATGGTATGGTATGGTATGGTATGGTGTGACAATATATGATATGGTATGGTTTGGTTTGGTTTATTGGGGTTTAACGTCCCAAAGCGACTCAGGCTATGATGGACGCAGTAGTGAAGGGCTCCGGAAATTTCGACCACCTGGGGTTCTTTAACGTGCACTGAATCACATGGTATGGTATGGTATGGTATGGTATGGTATTTATTTATTTATTTATTTATTTCGAATACCCTCAGGGCCCGGGTCGGGCGTTACAGAGGGGAGTGGAATACTCAACATAATTAAGATAAAAGCACAGGCACATTATATATATATATATATATATATACATATATATATATATATATATATATATATATATATATATATATATATATATATATATACATATATATACACATATATATAGGGGTGTCAAAAACAGTGCAAAAATAGTAAGGAACACCAGAAGGTAACAATAAACATCCAAGAATTCAATACAAGTACTACAAGTAAGGAACACCAATATATAACTGTAGAACACAATACAAGTAGTAATACGGGGGTAAAAAATAAACAGTGCGTAACGATTAATCAGGAACACCAAAATGAGCTTTTAAGGCATTTTTGAACAATGTAACATCAGTAATAGACACAAGATCTTCGGGAAGGTGGTTCCACTCTGTTATTGAGCGCGGGAGAAATGAATTATGAAAGGTATTCGTGTGGCATGCGAAAGATCCAATTTTATGACGATGGTCCACGCGATGTGACACATAAGAGGGCCGGTGGAGTAAAAGATTGTGAAGTGTGTCGTGGTAGTATATTTTATGGAGCAAACAAAGTCGCTGTATCTGACGTCTCAAGGAGAGTGGAGGTAGGTGTAATGTGTTTTTCATGTTAGTTGTGCTGGCAGTACGATGATAATTACTGAGAATGTAGCGGGCAGACCGATTCTGAAGAGCTTCGATGGTTGTTACCAGATGATCAAGGCCGGGATCCCATACAGAAGCAGCATACTCAAGCTTTGGACGGATAAGTGTTTTATAAAATTGTAATTTAAGAGATGAAGAAATGTTCGCAAAATTACGTTTCAGATAGCCTAGAGATCTGTTAGCGTTGCTAGTTATATAGTTGATGTGCTGTTCCCATGATAAATTGGATGAAAATAAGACGCCCAAGTATTTGTAAGATGTTACCTGTTCAAGCGGGGAATCGTGAAGAATATAAGAAGATACATTAGAGTTAATTCGAGATACATGCATTAAGTTACACTTGTTATAGTTAAGAGTCATTAACCAATCCTGACACCATGCAGTTACTGCGTTAAGGTCTGATTGCAGAATCTTTTCGTCATTAGGATTGGTTATTTCACGATAAATTACACAGTCATCTGCGAAAAGGCCAGCGCGAGATTGAATTTTGGTGGGTAAGTCATTTATGTAAATTAGAAAGAGCAAGGGAGCAAGAACGGAGCCTTGTGGCACGCCGGAAACAACGGGGACATTATTGGAGTCGATTTCGTTAATCGTTACGTATTGGGAGCGATTAGTAAGAAAACTTCTCAACCATGCAAAAACGTTGGGATCCAGGTTAAGTTGGTGTAATTTAAAGAGGAGTAGAGTGTGTGATACCTTGTCAAAAGCCTTAGAAAAGTCTAAAAATATGCAGTTGACAACACCGCCGTGGTCGAGGACGCTGTGAAGAAAGTGAGTGAAAGATGCCAGCTGCGTTTCACATGAATAATATTTTCTGAAGCCATGTTGGGAACTATGAAAAAAAGATTGAGAATCAAGATGGGTAGCGATTTGGGATGATATGATATGCTCAAGAATTTTGCATGGAACACATGTCAAAGATATGGGGCGATAGTTTTTAACATCATGCTTGTCACCATTTTTATGTGTGGGAACCACCTTCCCTACCGCCCAATCATCAGGAACCAAGCCGGTGGATAAAGATTGGTCGAAAAGTTTTGTTAAGATGATAGATGAATAAAATTTGGTGTTTTTAAGGAATTTTGACGTGATACCATCAGGACCAGAAGCAGAAGAGAGCTTCAGGCAATCAATAATCTTTTCGACACCAGCTGGATTAACTGTGATGGGAGGCATTGGCGATAGCGGAGGTATGTCGAACAGAGGTTTAGGGACGTCTGCATGACTAGAGAACGATGCTGCAAAAAAATCGTTGAATGTAGAGGCACATTGTTCATCTGTTAACGGTAGACCATCACTGGAGTTAATAATCATCCTATCGCTTTCAGGGCCTTTTACTGTTCGCCAGAACTGTCGAGGATTAGAACGTAGCAGATTGGGGAGGGTGTGTTGAAAGAAATAGCGTTTGGATTCCCGTAAGGCGCGACTGTAACTAGCATTCGCGGTGCGATAGGCTTGCCATCGCTCTGATAGTTTTGAGGTTTTAGCTAGGCGGTATAAACGCTTCTTTTTATTGGCTAGTCTTCCGAGAGCTTTATTATACCATGGTGATTTGGTGCACTTAATTACTCGTATGGGGATGTGCTTGTTGATGAGCTCGGCTGTTTTGGTTTTATACAAGTCCCAGTTTAATTGTAGGCTGCGATGTTCAAAATTTCTCAAAAATTCGTCACAAAAAGAAGATAATGCATGATTAATTTCGTCGTAATTTCCTCGGCTGTAATTCCTAACAATCTTCATTTTTTTTCCTGCTCGGGGGGCAGGGAATCCGAGCGTAAATTCAAGGAGTGAGTGGTCGCTAAGTCCTGGAAGAATGCTGAGGTTTGAAATTGATTCAGGGCATGTAGTTAAGATAAGGTCAAGAGTGTTTTCAGAATGACTAGTGCATCTTGTAGGCAGTGTGACGATTTGAGAAAAATGGAACGTTGAGCACAAGTTAATAAAAGATTTAGATTCTGAATCAGTAGGAAGACTACTGGGGCCATCCACGCCCCAGGAGATATTAGGGTAATTAAAATCACCCAAAAGAAAAATAGGAGAACCAGGATACCGAACACAGATTAGATTAATGACATCGTGTAGGTTGTTAATGAATTCGAGGTCTCTGGGTGGTGGACGATAACATACACCGACTGTGATCTTCCTGCTTTTTATGTTTAGTAAAACCCACGTTATTTCTAGATTGCTTGTCACATGTATTGCGCATGAGGATATGTTATGGTCTACGGCAATTAGTACTCCGCCACCTGGCCTGCAATTTCTATCATTACGGTAAAAGTTGTAGCGTTTGTTACATTCTAAAATTTCATGGTCGCGTATTTTGCTTGAGAGCCATGTTTCTGTTAGTACTACTACGTGGGCTGCACAAGAATCAATAAATGAACTTAACTGTTCACGGTTTTTCAGGACACTTCGAATATTAGTATACACAACAGAAAGCTCATTAAAAGGTCCACGACCCCTCTGTGACCGCTAAGGTGATAAACTAGAAGGTTGGATGACGCCACTGGGAGAAGGGCTAGAGGATAGCGCAAGGTCAGCGACAGATTTCTGGGTGGTCACAGCCTTGTTTAGTTGAGATTCAATGACGGTTTTCGTGGTAGGGTTGTAGGTGTAGCACTTCCCGTTCATGTGGAGCCTTTTATACTTCAATTGGTATGACGTGCTGCGAGTCTTGGCAAATTGTAAAAGCGTTTTTCTAGCTAGCCTAGTTGAGGGACAGAAGTCTTCGCCGACAGAAACCTTGTTCTTTTTTATCGTGTCTCGATTGGACAGAATTAGATCCTTAGTCTTGGAATGAACAAACTTGGCGATAATGGGCCTGCAAGAATTCTCTCCGGCACGTCCGAGCCGATGTGCACGCTCAATGTCATCGGAGCTTAAAGAAGAAAAGGCTGGTAATTCGGAGAGTACTGAAATTAACTTTTGTTCAGCGTCCGATGGGCTTTCTTGGGGCACTTCAGGTATGTTATAAAAGATTAGATTATTGCGCCTGGATCTATCTTCGGCGTCATCTAGGCGTGCGTGTAAGTTAGCACATTCCTGCTGGAGGGTTTCAATATTTTCTTGTGTCGCCAGCATATCAGTTTGCAGAGTGTCGATAACAGACACCTTTTCTTCCAGGCATGTTAGCCGGTCGACAACTTCTGTCAGTTTTTGACCTAAGCTATCTTGCTTATTGCTAATTTCAGTAACTGAAGCTTGAAGTAGCTCTTGGCTGTTTTGCACCGCGACAGTTCTTGAGTGTACGTCGCGAAGCAGCTTTGATATTTCTTCTAGATCCATGCTTTGTGTATTAGCCCTCGTACCAGGGCCAGGGCCAGGATTTAGTTCAACATCACCAGCAATTAGTAATAACACTTTCACGACATCAGCACACTCAGATATCACAGAAATAAGCACTTCTGGGCTCGGAAACAGCAAAAGGCAACGATCTCCGGTTTTCTTGCTATAGAGAGACGGATAGCAACTGACCTGCACAATGAAGAAACGGTTGGCATAAGTAGTCCGCATCGCCGTGCTGTCTCCGAGCCCACTGAAGGGTCCCTGTGGCGACGCTTGGTTTATATCGTCGGGCAGGGATGACGTCACTGTAGTCGATGATGTGAAGGTAGTTGGCGGGATCTTTAAAGCCGCAGCGCTGTAGATTAGACTGTCTTGCTCTGTGCTGTGGCACGTTTCCACTGGAATCCAAGGCTCGTGATAAGGCGCGAACAGGACGGTGCTTTCGTTGAAGGCGGCGTATCCTGAAGATGCCAGGAATGCGAAAATCTGCACAATGAAGAAACGGTTGGCATAAGTAGTCCGCATCGCCGTGCTGTCTCCGAGCCCACTGAAGGGTCCCTGTGGCGACGCTTGGTTTATATCGTCGGGCAGGGATGACGTCACTGTAGTCGATGATGTGAAGGTAGTTGGCGGGATCTTTAAAGCCGCAGCGCTGTAGATTAGACTGTCTTGCTCTGTGCTGTGGCACGTTTCCACTGGAATCCAAGGCTCGTGATAAGGCGCGAACAGGACGGTGCTTTCGTTGAAGGCGGCGTATCCTGAAGATGCCAGGAATGCGAAAATCTGCACAATGAAGAAACGGTTGGCATAAGTAGTCCGCATCGCCGTGCTGTCTCCGAGCCCACTCAATGGTATGGTATGGTATGGTATGGTATGGTATGGTATGGTATGGTATGATACGGTACGGTACGGTACGGTACGGTACGGTACGGTATGGTATGGTATGGTATGGTTTGGTTTGGTTTGTGGGGTTTAACGTCCCAAAGCGACCAAGGCTATGAGAGACGCCGTAGTGAAGGGCTCCGGAAATTTCGACCACGTGGGGTTCTTTAACGTGCACTGACATCGCACAGTACACGGGCCTCCAGAATTTCTCCTCCAAAGAAATTCCAGCCGCCGCGGCCGGGATCGAACCCGCGTCTTTTGGGTCAGCAGCCGAGCACCATAGCCACTGAGCCACCGCGGCGGCGGTATGGTATGGTATGGTATGGTATGGTATGGTATGGTATGGTATGGTATGGTATGGTATGGTATGGTATGGTATGGTATGGTACGGTACGGTACGGTACGGTACGATATGACATGGTATAATGAATGAAGTTCAGCGTTCTAAATCTGCACAGGGAATATGAAAGGTGCGGTAATGGAGGGCTTTGGGTTAATTTCGGCCGCCTGGAATGTTGCTATAACATGCACTGACATCGCACAGCTGGCGGACGCTTTTACATTTCGCCTCCATCTAAAGGCGGACGCTGGGCGGCCGAGACTGTATCCAAGAACCTTGGTCTCAGCCGCCGAACGCCACAACCCCTAATCTACCGCGGCGGGTCATTCACGGAGAAGTTATGATCTGAAGTTAATCCTAAATTATGCGAAACGTCAACTCACTGCACTATGCCAGCTTAGGATCGCGACGTAGAACAAGTGCTAGATTACATAGCGGGTTAAAGTTGCTTTAATAATGCCATCGGCGTTGGCATGCTGAGGCGGGGCCCACGATGCGAGCTTATCCGGTTCTCTCACGTGCGGGATGAGGGATACTAAAACAGATTAAGTTCTTTCCTCGGTGAATTACAATGGCGGGTGCGTGATAATCTGCTGTAACATAATTTTCTCGTTAGCATATCCGATAGAGTCCTGTTCGACGATGGCGGAAGCCGCGCAGTAGACTAAAGCTCGGAAGTTGAGTTTCGGCCTCGCTACGTACGCCCCTGGGGTACGACGCGGGTCTAGGAAAAGGTGAAAGGCATAACGCTGTATTTATGCGTAATATCATGTTACCAACAAGCCTAGACTACCACATTATTAGACTAATTTGTAATGCATAGTGCTCCTGTATGTAATGTTTCACGTCACTGTGCTCTAGTGTTATTTTTTAAAGAGATGTGTAATCATTTCGGAGCGAACAAAGTAATTAGCAGGAGGTAATCATAGTATTATCAAAATTGCGGATTTTATACTGTAATTTCACTTTGCCCCATTAATTAACTATTAATTCAACACTTCATAGTGCGTGTGAGCGCATGTCCGTGTGTGTTTGTTGTCATCCCGAGTGCAAACAAAAGCTCGCCATCGGTTTCGTCATAACCTGGAGTCCAATTCATGGTTTCCCACCCTGGCTTTCTCTTACCTTTTAAGCATCCATAACTCCATATATTTATTTATTTATTTATTTATTTCGAATACCCTCAGGGCCCTGGTCGGGCGTTACAGAGGGGAGTGGAATACACAACATAATTAAGATAAAAGCACAGGCATATATATATATATATATATATATAGGGCTGTCAAAAACAGTGCAAAAATAGTAAGGAACACCAGAAGGTAACAATAAACATCCAAGAATTCAATACAAGTACTAAGAGTAAGGAACACCAAAATATAACTGTAGAACACAATACAAGTAGTAATACGGGGGTAAAAAATAAATAAACAGTGCGTAACGATTAATCAGGAACACCAAAATGAGCTTTTAAGGCATTTTTGAACAATGTAACATCAGTAATAGACACAACATCTTCGGGAAGGTGGTTCCACTCTGTTATTGAGCGCGGGAGAAATGAATTATGAAAGGTATTTGTGTGGCATGCGAAAGATCCAATTTTATGACGATGGTCCACGCGATGTGACACATAAGAGGGCCGGTGGAGTAAAAGATCGTGAAGTGTGTCGTGGTAGTATATTTTATGGAGCAAACGAAGTCGCTGTATCTGACGTCTCAAGGAGAGTGGAGGTAGGTGTAACGTGTTTTTCATGTTAGTTGTGCTGGCAGTACGATGATAATTACTGAGAATGTAGCGAGCAGACCGATTCTGAAGAGCTTCGATGGTTGTTACCAGATGATCAAGGCCGGGATCCCATACAGAAGCAGCATACTCAAGCTTTGGACGGATAAGTGTTTTATAAAATTAAGCAAAGAAGGGAAGGGGAATGAGGGGCTCGTTATAAATATGAAAGAAGCCAACAGCCACAGAAACCAAGGGGCACAGGGGATTTTTAATTTTTTATTTTATTTTGTGGTGTTGATCAATTTAGATATTACAGAACATGTTGTCGCTTAAAGCTAATTGATTAGAAAAGCAGAAGAAAAAACAACCACTGCCGCCGGTGGGATCCGAACCCACGACCTCCGAATTACGCGTCCGGTGCTCTACCTCTGAGCTACGGCGACGGCTGTCAAATCTTCTGCTTTCGGGGGGTATTTATGTTTTACAAGTAACCTAACCTTGAGAGTGTTCATCAGCGCCACCCACATTCATAAGCGGCGGACGTAGAACGTCCTGAGTTACCGCAGGTGTGACGTAGAACGTCATCGAACGGAGAGGGTGGAAGCTGCGTGAGAACCCTCTTATGCTTCCTATGGTGTCAAGGCTGCCAGAACCGAGGCCCTCACTAAGCAATTAAGCAAACAAGGGAAGGGGAATGAGGGGCTCGTTATAAATATGAAAGAAGCCAACAGCCACAGAAACCAAGGGGCACAGGGGATTTTTAATTTTTTATTTTATTTTGTGGTGTTGATCAATTTAGATATTACTGAACATGTTGTCGCTTAAAGCTAATTGATTAGAAAAGCAGAAGAAAAAACAACCACTGCCGCCGGTGGGATCCGAACCCACGACCTCCGAATTACGCGTCCGGTGCTCTACCTCTGAGCTACGGCGACGGCTGTCAAATCTTCTGCTTTCGGGGGGTATTTATGTTTTACAAGTAACCTAACCTTGAGAGTGTTCATCAGCGCCACCCACGTTCATAAGCGGCGGACGTAGAACGTCCTGAGTTACCGCAGGTGTGACGTAGAACGTCATCGAACGGAGAGGGTGGAAGCTGCGTGAGAACCCTCTTATGCTTCCTATGGTGTCAAGGCTGCCAGAACCGAGGCCCTCACTAAGCAATTAAGCAAACAAGGGAAGGGGAATGAGGGGCTCGTTATAAATATGAAAGAAGCCAACAGCCACAGAAACCAAGGGGCACAGGGGATTTTTAATTTTTTATTTTATTTTGTGGTGTTGATCAATTTAGATATTACTGAACATGTTGTCGCTTAAAGCTAATTGATTAGAAAAGCAGAAGAAAAAACAACCACTGCCGCCGGTGGGATCTGAACCCACGACCTCCGAATTTAAGAGATGAAGAAATGTTCGCAAAATTACGTTTCAGATAGCCTAGAGATCTGTTAGCGTTGCTAGTTATATAGTTGATGTGCTGTTCCCATGATAATTTGGATGAAAATAAGACGTCCAAGTATGTGTAAGATGTTACCTGTTCAAGCGCGGAATCCTGAAGAATATAAGAAGAAACATTAGAGTTAGTTCGAGATACATGCATTAAGTTACACTTGTTAGAGTTAAGAGTCATTAACCAATCCTGACACCATGCAGTTACGGCGTTAAGGTCTGATTGCAGAATTTTTTCGTCATTAGGATTGGTTATTTCGCGATAAATTACACAGTCATCTGCGAAAAGGCCAGCGCGAGATTGAATTTTGGTGGGTAAGTCATTTATGTAAATTAGAAAGAGCAAGGGAGCAAGAACGGAGCCTTGTGGCACGCCGGAATCAACGGGGACATAATTGGAGTCGATTTCGTTAATCGTTTCGTATTGGGAGCGATTAGTAAGAAAACTTCTCAACCATGCAAAAACGTTGGGATCCAGGTTAAGTTGGTGTAATTTATAGAGCAGTAGAGTGTGTGATACCTTGTCAAAAGCCTTAGAAAAGTCTAAAAATATGCAGTTGACAACACCGCCGTTGTCGAGGACGCTGTGAAGAAAGTGCGTGAAAGATGCCAGCTGCGTTTCACATGAATAATATTTTCTGAAGCCATGTTGGGAACTATGAAAAAAAGATTGAGAATCAAGATGGGTAGCGATTTGGGATGATATGATATGCTCAAGAATTTTGCATGGAACACATGTCAAAGATATGGGGCGATAGTTTTTAACATCATGCTTGTCACCATTTTTATGTGTGGGAACCACCTTCCCTACCGCCCAATCATCAGGAACCAAGCCGGTGGATAAAGATTGGTCGAAAAGTTTTGTTAAGATGATAGATGAATAAAATTTGGTGTTTTTAAGGAATTTTGACGTGATACCATCAGGACCAGAAGCAGAAGAGAGCTTCAGGCAATCAATAATCTTTTCGACACCAGCTGGATTAACTGTGATGGGAGGCATTGGCGATAGCGGAGGTATGTCGAACAGAGGTTTAGGGACGTCTGCATGACTAGAGAACGATGCTGCAAAAAATCGTTGAATGTAGAGGCACATTGTTCATCTGTTAACGGTAGACCATCGCTGGAGTTAATAATTATCCTATCGCTTTCAGGGCCTTTTACTGTTCGCCAGAACTGTCGAGGATTAGAACGTAGCAGAATGGGGAGGGTGTGTTGAAAGAAATAGCGTTTGGATTCCCGTAAAGCGCGACTGTAACTAGTATTCGCGGTGCGATAGGCTTGCCATCGCTCTGATAGTTTTGAGGTTTTAGCTAGGCGGTATAAACGCTTCTTTTTATTGGCTAGTCTTCCGAGAGCTTTATTATACCATGGTGATTTGGTGCACTTAATTACTCGTATGGGGATGTGCTTGTTGATGAGCTCGGCTGTTTTGTTTTTGTACAAGTCCCAGTTTATTTGTAGGCTGCGATGTTCAAAATTGCTCAAAAATTCGTCACAAAAAGAAGATAATGCACGATTAATTTTGTCGTAATTTCCTCGGCTGTAATTCCTAACAATCTTCATTTTTTTTCCAGCTCGGGGGGCAGGGAATCCCAGCGTAAATTCAAGGAGTGAGTGGTCGCTAAGTCCTGGAAAAATGCTGAGGTTTGAAATTGATTCAGGGCATGTAGTTAAGATAAGGTCAAGAGTGTTTTCAGAATGACTAGTGCATCTTGTAGGCAGTGTGACGATTTGAGAAAAATGGAATGTTGAGCACAAGTTAATAAAAGATTTAGATTCTGAATCAGTAGGAAGACTACTGGGGCCATCCACGCCCCAGGAGATATTAGGGTAATTAAAATCACCCCCAAAAAAAATAGGTGATCCAGGATACCGAACACAGATTAGATTAATGACATCGTGGAGGTTGTTAATGAATTCGAGGTCTCTGGGTGGTGGACGATAACATACACCGACTGTGATCTTCCTGCCTTTTATGTTTAATAAAACCCACGTTATTTCTAGATTGCTTGTCACATGTATTGCGCATGAGGATATATTATGGTCTACGGCAATTAATACTCCGCCACCTGGCCTGCAATTTCTATCATTACGATAAAAGTTGTAGCGTTTGTTACATTCTAAAATTTCATGGTCGCGTATTTTACTTGAGAGCCATGTTTCTGTTAGTACTACTACGTGGGCTGCACAAGAATCAATAAATGAACTTAACTGTTCACAGTTTTTCAGGACACTTCGAATATTAGTATACACAACAGAAAGCTCGTTAAAAGGTCCACGACCCCTCTGTGACCGCTAAGGTGATAAACTAGAAGGTTGGATGACGCCACTGGGAGAAGCGCTAGAGGATAGCGCGAGGTCAGCGACAGGTTTCTGGGTGGTCACAGGCTTGTTTAGTTGAGATTCAATAACGGTTTTCTTGGCAGGGTTTAGGTGTAGCACTTCCCGTTCATGTGGAGCCTTTTATACTTCAATTGGTATGACGTGCTGCGAGTCTTGGCAAATTGTAAAAGCGTTTTTCTAGCTAGCCTAGTTGAGGGACAGAAGTCTTCGCCGACAGAAACCTTGTTCTTTTTTATCGTGTCTCGACTGGACAGAATTAGATCCTTGGTCTTGGAATGAACAAACTTGGCGATAATGGGCCTGCAAGAATTCTCTCCGGCACGTCAGAGCCGATTTGCACGCTCAATGTCATCGGAGCTTAAAGAAGAAAAGGCTGGTAATTCGGAGAGTACTGAAATTAACTTTTGTTCAGCGTCCGATGGGCTTTCTTGGGGCACTTCAGGTATGTTATAAAAGATTAGATTATTGCGCCTGGATCTGTCTTCGGCGTCATCGAGGCGTGCGTGTAAGTTAGCACATTCCTGCTGGAGGGTTTCAATACTTTCTTGTGTCGCCAGCATATCAGTTTGCAGAGTGTCGATAACAGACACCTTTTCTTCCAGGCATGTTAGCCGGTCGACAACTTCTGTCAGTTTTTGACCTAAGCTATCTTGCTTATTACTAATTTCAGTAACTGAAGCTTGAAGTAGCTCTTGGCTGTTTTGCACCGCGACAGTTCTTGAGTGTACGTCGCGAAGCAGCTTTGATATTTCTTCTAGATCCATGCTTTGTGTATTAGCCCTCGTACCAGGGCCAGGGCCAGGATTTAGTTCAACATCACCAGCAATTAGTAATAACACTTTCACGACATCAGCACACTCAGATATCACAGAAATAAGCACTTCTGGGCACGGAAACAGCAAAAGGCAACGATCTCCGGTTTTCTTGCTATAGAGAGACGGATAGCAACTGACCTGCACAATGAAGAAACGGTTGGCATAAGTAGTCCGCATCGCCGTGCTGTCTCCGAGCCCACTGAAGGGTCCCTGTGGCGACGCTTGGTTTATATCGTCGGGCAGGGATGACGTCACTGTAGTCGATGATGTGAAGGTAGTTGGCGGGATCTTTAAAGCTGCAGCGCTGTAGATTAGACTGTCTTGCTCTGTGCTGTGGCACGTTTCCACTGGAATCCAAGGCTCGTGATAAGGCGCGAACAGGACGGTGCTTTCATTGAAGGCGGCGTATCCAGAAGATGCCAGGAATGCGAAAATCTGCACAATGAAGAAACGGTTGGCATAAGTAGTCCGCATCGCCGTGCTGTCTCCGAGCCCACTCTAGACACACATTAGACACACATCGTGGGAATTTCGCGTCTGCTGCAGCCCCGTGCTTTTCTCAGACATCGAGACGGCAACACAGTAAGTGTGGATGCAAGAAGTAGCCTGCTGTTTTTGTATGTGGCTTTTTGTATTCTACAGCTTCGTAGCCCTGCAGTATTTTCTCATGGAACAATTTCTTTACAAATCCGCAACATTTTAAAAGACTCATCGAGAAAATATTCTACTGATGTAATTATGTACTCTTTTTATTTAATATCGCTGACATCGCACAGTACACGGGCCTTTACAATTTCGCCTCCATCGAATTTCGATGCATGGGCCTATAGAATTTCGCCTCGATCGCACTGTACACGGGCCTTTAGAGTTTAGCTTGCATCGAATTTAGAAATTCTAAAGGGCCGTGCATCGAAATTCGATGGAGGCGAAATTCTCGAGGCCCGTGTACTGTGCGATGTCACTACACGTTAAAGAACCCCAGGCGGTCGAAATTTCTCAAGCCCTTCACCACGGCGTCTCTCATAGCCATAGTCGCTTTGGGACGTTAAACCCCCGTAAAATATAAACCATATCTAATACCACTGTTTTTCAGGTAATACCATAGCTGAGGCTTTCGACGTGTGTTCTAAATAAATCTATATTAAACATGCGTTTTCGTATATTTTTGCCACTAGTATATTAGGTGATTACTGAAACCTCTGAGCAAATTTCATGTCCGCGTAACCGTTGCGTTGCCCCCGTGTCCTATCTCAAAGAAGGGGAAATCTCTGTAAAGCTAGGCACTCATTGACAAGAGAAACTTCTACGAGAACAAAAGGGGGCTGGAGCATTTATGCGGAAAAATGTATGAATTCATTGCTTTTTAGTCGCAAATGTGTACTTTCCGGTAACTGTTTATTGTGGCAACGTTTCCTGTCAAGTCACTTCCATGCTGCATCCGAAGAGTTACATTTCACCGCGTATCTATTGCGCTTGAGCAAGTTGCTTTGACTTTGGGGAGTAAAACGCTGCGTGAACCCGCATAAGGCCAGAAAAAAGGATGAAACAGTTCAGAAGGAAACGTGCCATGCGATTGCTTCTTTCTGCTATCCTTTCTTTCCAGCGGAGCATTCGAGCGCAACTGTTAACCTCTGTATCGTTTTCTCTGTTGTGTGTGTGTAGATGTTTGCAATAGTTTGCCCCCCGGCCGCAACTTCCTACAACGTCCCGGTCACGTTCATGCCTCTGTTTGCAGGCTGTGATTGCAGGCGCCGCGGTCACCCAAGCGACCATTCTCACCAGCAGCAGAGCACCCACAAGGACGTTACGGTCCATGCTGCTGAGACGTTAACCATCATAACGATCCCGACGCGAGGTGAGCCCCGTCGTTGGAAAATATATGGACCAAGAAACATTGTAAGGACCGTAGGATGATCTGGCTGTGTAGATTAGAAAAGCTTCTTGCTGGGAGAGTTGGTGCATTTCTATTGTTAGGAACGAGCTGCCCCTACATTAAAAGCCATAAAGATTCTTTCTATGAGAAAGAGTTTTTATCGCTGTGTGAGAAAGGATCGAACAAAAAACAAACAATCGGTAGAAGCTCGACGGAGAAGTAGGCGATGTTTTCGTGTTCCTTGAATGCAAGCGTAACCGAAAGGCGAAATTTCATGCTATGCCTATACTGCTACTCCGAAACAGACGAGACACTGGAAAAAAGGTGCAGAAATTGTGCACGCATTTCAAGGAGAGATACAGATATGCCCATAAGGTGTGGAAAATGTAGAGTTGTCCAGCATGTTCATTTTTGCTCTCTGGATGAAAATAAGAAAATTGTTTTTGGGCCGTTCTCAGACGACAGCGTACGACCGCGATTGCTTCATTAACTTTTACGAACAGAGCATACAGGTGAAAACTGAGCAAACCAACTACTTTACAGGAGCTGCCTTCTCGAAAAGAACATTCTCTAACGGTATAGGGTGCTTTGTTTCGAAGTTTCAATCCGCACAGGGCTAGCTAGTTACTCACACATCGTTCTGCATACCCTGAGGTTGAGAATTTTTTTGTTTTTTGACCTCGAAGCACGTTTGCGTTGAACTCGCGGGTACATGGGGAAAAAAATGCTTTATGTAAGCCAACGTGCTCTCAAATTATGGGAAGCGATACTACAACGCATATGACCAAAAATTGCGTTAGGCGCCATTTCTGCCGGCAGACGCGAAATTCAAGGAGAGCGCGAACTGTCCTTATTACTCTGCATGAGATCTAGTTTCCTTTTTTGTTTTACGTGTTTACCACGAGACAAAGAACAAAACCAAAACAGGAAGAGCACATCAGTGGAAAGGATATCATCGACCGATTTCGAGCCTGAGGCTTTCATGGACGCCCGGGTGGAAAATCACCTTTCCTGTTGTTGTATTTGTCCCGGATGCGCTGCGAGTGATTGCTGGCTCACCAAGGACAGGCTGCAGAAAAAAGAAAGCGAACTCACATGAGCGCGGCTGTTACTGCTCCGTCTGTTTCGAAAGCGCACCACCTTAGTTCCCCATCAGTGCTTCTTCTGTACGCGTTTTCGTCACGAGTGTTATTCACTTCTGCGCTTGCGTTTTCGGCGAGCGTTTTTTCCCCTGAGATATACAGTCATGTGTTGAATTGCGTCCCTAAGAAGTGAAAAACGAAACGGTTGCACATGATTCGGCGATAAACAGGTGCCCGGAATAGTATAAGCAGAAGTGTTTGTGTTCAAAAGCGCTTCGGCAGGCTGGCCTTTCTCATTTCTCTTCTCGCAATAGTTGCAGTTTTCCTTCTTCCGTTTGAAGTGTTTTCTTGAGCACCGACTAAAGGAAGAAGAAAGATTCGGGTTACCTTAAACCCAGTAACACTTAAACCTAACCTAAACAGGTGTAGAAACCTGAGATCCCGGAACTGAGCGAGGTATCGAGCAAAGCTTTGCTCGACGGGGCAGAATGTTTGACGGTGGCGTACAGCTGGGGGTAAGTGCTTGCGTTCCCAAACATTATTTTATTTATTTTTCCAAATGCTTTAGAATCTCTTGCCCCGGTTAGGATGCGTTAGAGAACCTCAGCAATACTACGAAATGTTTCGCGTTACTTCGTGTTTCGGAGTGCAACCCCTACCAGAGCTGACTACTGAATCACAACTTTCGTGAACAAAAGTCTTCTTGACGCAAATAAATTGCTAAGCGCTGGAGTTTGACAAGAAAATATTTTGTTGATATTGGGAGTTCTATCATAATGCCTTATGCTTAGGAGGGTTATGTCTGTTGTTCTGGGCGTCACTGTAAAACTGCTTTCGCTTTCGTTATATCGTGAAATGAATAGTAGTAGCCGTTGTATAATGGGAAAAGGGAAGAAAAAATGCTGTTTATGCGCTGTTCACCAGTATGTATGTATGGAAGAAAAAAAATGGCGAGGATGCGAGTGCCTGATAAACGTCGGGTGCGTAATGGAACATCACTGTCGACAGCTGCCCGTATCGGCTGCTGCCCCTAGAAGATGGAGCTGAATATTCTGAGCAAGTCTTTCCCTTTATTACATTACGCCTCTAGGCCTTGGTCGAAATGTTGAAGACGGGACAAAAACAAAATGCAACAATACCAAGAACGAAATAGTGGATATAGTGAAGAAATAGCAGCCCCTGGAAGCTCCCGAACAAGCCCACGCTTCATTCGCGTTTTTACGAAGCAAACTTCTACATCGGGATATAACGAACCTCCAATAAACTCCACCGGCCATGCGTGCTGAATATGTGGGTGTGTAAGGGTGGTCAACACTTCAGCACCGATTGGATCTCACAACCTGAAATAAGCGCGCATTACCTGCTCCGGTACCACCGCACATAACATAGAGAAAACTGTGGTCCCGCCTTAAGCGAGGCGTGCATGGAAAATGCGTCTTGACTAGTCGTCGTGCCACGCTGCGTGTTGCGCGCAGCCCGCTGAGTCATGTTGTGCTTAGACATAGTTGGCAAGGTCATTACGTTCATGGTGGAAAAAACAGCGCAAACTTAGACAGAAAACACAGAAAAGAGGGGAGACACTACAAGCGCTGACTCGCAACTAAGGTTTATTAGAAAGAACAGAACGCAATATATACAAAAACCACCCACGACTGCGTACGTCATAACAGATTACGTGCAAGCGTGCAAGATAATCTAAACAGAAGCATCGCGCGTGTGCACCCGGTTATTTAAGTACCTAAATTCCAATTCTGACAAGGCCACTGAAGGATCACTCACGCACCGTTTTCCGGTTTTTCGGATAAAGAACGCTTCCATCAGCTCCCGGGTCACCTTATCTTGGTGGAATAAAAGGACGTCAGTTTTTGGGAAAAGGGTGCGTGAGTGATCCTTCAGTGGCCTTGTCAGAATTGGAATTTAGGTACTTAAATAACCGGGTGCACACGCGCGATGCTTCTGCTTAGATTATCTTGCACGCTTGCACGTAATCTGTTATGACGTACGCAGTCGTGGGTGGTTTTTGTATATATTGTGTTCTGTTCTTTCTAATAAACCTTAGTTGCGAGTCAGCGCTTGTAGTGTCTCCCCTCTTTTCTGTGTTTTCTGTCTAAGTTTGCGCTATTTTTTCCACCATGCATTCACACCAACTAGTCCAAATGTCTGCTTTGCTACATTACGTTCAAGCGTTCCCCAACCTTTTAGCTGCATACGGCCCGCCACGAGGCCGCACTGTTTTTCTGGTGCATGTACAGGTTAGTGTAGGTTTTGGCAGCATGGTCGCATAGTTAAAAACCGTTTCGAAGCGTGCACGGAGTGCATGACAGTATCGATGTTCCTCTGGTCTAAAACGACCTAGGAGTGAAAAAACGAAAGCGCCTAAAAGCGCCGTTGACGAGAAAAGCGGCCATATTGACAGCGCTCGTTCTAGGATATTTATTTCCTGCATGACACTTTCGTCCTATAAAGCAGTGTTGTTGCACCTGTGCTCGTGTGGTATTGAGCAAACGTATCCAAAGCATTTATACTCACGACGAAATCACCACCGCGCGCCCTCTTTTGCAGCCAGTAATGTTGCAATTGGGGAATTCCCTCTTTTACAGGGACATTAAAGAGCAAAGTTTTGGCTAAAAGCGAATTTTTATGGAGTTTCTATGAAGTTTAGGAGCCGAAATAGTCTTACTTTTCCAAAACGGTTCAAGTAATCAAGCTGCTGCTTGGAAAAATTTTGAGCTAGGTGTTGATACATTTTTGAGAAATGATGTACAAATTTTGAGCTCTGACTCATGATTGATCATTTATGTATTTGTTTTTGTTCCCTCCCTGTAACGACCCTCATTTGAGGGTTAACAGTATGACCAAATAAAAAAAAAATAGCCTGAAATGGAATTTTCGGTTTCGGCACGGACCACCATTGTTTACAGCGGCCCGTATTGGCTGCAGCCCTTAGAAGCCGCAGCTAAATATTCTGATCAGGTCTCTCTCTTCCTTTACGACATTATTTCTCTCGGATCCGTTTTCTAGGCTCTGAAGATCACCTGTTCTACGGAAGAGATGGGCGGTTTGGCAAGGCGGACGTATCCGGTTCATGTGCGTATTTTCGGCCAAATGGTGAGCGGTCCATGCAGGTGATGAAGGCTTCCACAGCGCGCATCTGTGGCACACTAAACACCGGCTAAGTTCTCCTCAATATGCACCGAGGGGGTATTCTTGTCGATTTGCAACGGGTGCAACAAAAGTCGCGCACCGCTGTAATGAAGTAACGGCTACAACGAAGAAATCATGAGGCCCTTCAGAATGCGCTATAACGAGTTTTAGCTGCTTAAAGGAGAGATCCTGTGTCATAATTGTCTCGCAACCGGTGCGGAGCAGCGTTTCATACGGTGTATTAGAGACGAACGCAATGCTTTCTCCGCTGGCTAGCACCTTGTTCGCCCTTATGCTTCAAGTACTACTGCCTCCTTTGCTTAAACTGCTTGGCACAGCAAAGTAAATATCTGACCGAAAGAATCCTGTGTTTCGGAAACGAACTTTCGCCTTTGCTCAGACTCTCGTCGTAACTAACATAGACAAAGCTTCTATCGTGAATGGTGTGAACATTTCTTTTTCTTTTTCCTGGAAAGCGATGATGCAGCCCACATTTCGTATTCATTTCCTTTTTTATGGATTAAACTGCTTAGCGCAGCTCTGAAACGCTTGGTGTGGCTCCAAAGCGGATGCACGATATTTTAGTGCGGACCCCATTTTGTGTACTCGGAATTCGATCGACGTAATGTAACCCATGGCGTTCAAGGACAGTTCGCCGGTTTATAATACGTTATGCCCAATAGCAAAGTTTAAGCTTTAGCAGGTAATAAATGAATTTATTGAGATAGACACGCTATCAAAGCTCAGTACATACGGACATACGAAAATTCAATTATTACCGCAAGGAAAACTTAGTAGATGTCGAAACTTCGGCAAAATGGTATTATTTCAGGCACAACTACATATTGTTAGAAACCCTCAGGTGTACTTTTGGTGTTTAATTTTTTTTCAAAAACGTATAATGAAGATTTTTTATAATACATGATCCAGCACAAGATTCATCACTCTGATAGGAATGGCGCCGGCAAAACTCAGGTGACTTGGCATTGCTTTCCGCTCAAACATTAGCGACCAAGTTATTTGAAGTTTTCGGATTATAGTTCATTGCTTAGGTAAGCACATTACATTAAAAATGTACTGACCTTCCCCCTAGCGAACCAGAGTACTGGAATCTCCTGTGCTAATAAAATCAGGTACACAATCACAGTAGCGACAAAATTTATCATTCAAAACACCATAGGTTCGTGTAATCTGCATTTTTGAGTGGCACGCGCAATCTGCAGTTTGGAGCGTAACGAATACTGCATTTTAGAGCGTAACAAATTATGAACTGCCGCGGGGTAACCAAGCGGGCTAGTAGATCGCACTTAATGAAACCAGAAATAAAAACGGGAACACAAGAGGAGAAGGAGCACAGAACAGCGGTGTGCCGTGTACTTCCTGTTCTTGTGTTCCTATATTTGTTGTTCGTTTCATAATTTTTGTAGCGAATAATGGAATGCCAAGAAAATCGGACGAAGGCTCTTTCGCGCTCTTCCTAATAACCATGCCCGTGAACACGTCACGAGTTGTAAATACATGCCGCCACAAGAAAAAAGTTTGTGGACTTTGTGAAAGCTAAGGTCTCGCTTAAAAAATGCAGTCTGTTTCCTTCCTTTTGCATTCATTTCTTTTCAGACACATGTTGCGGACATTTGTCATGTTGAGTGGGAAAGTCTGTGCCTCCCATTTAACTTCTAATCCATCAGCTGTTCTAGTACAGAACACTTCAACTGCAAAAGAAAATGAAATGGCCGGGTGGTCTAATATATAGCAGTAATTTAGAAGGGCATGTTAAACGAGACAGTGCATTAGAGAAAAACACAAGCACATCGCTTCCGTGACCCGTTGCTTATTTCTACATTCTCCCGTTTGGATTGCTTCTGTAGTTTTAACTCTACTTCAAAGCACCAACCAAAACGGGGACTACAAATGTCGAACCTGGCCTAGTAACACCACCGGAAACAACAAAAAAAAAAGGAAGGAAGGGGGGGGGGGGGGGGAGGCGTGCAGAAGACATATCCATGAAATTCTAGCCGACCAGAGTAAACAGAACAACCCAGAATGGGCTATGTTGTATCGGGAACAAGAAACAGCCAGGAAACAGCGCGTACGGAAAGCGAGAGAGAAAGAGAGATAGCCTAAGTTCGACACTGCACAGGGTCGTAGCGGGGGGCTAAGCCTGTCCAATGGGCCACCGTCATCCATAGAGGCCTCGAATGCGTAGGAATGCGCGCTCTCTGGAACGCCGGCCTCAAACTCTGCAGCGCAGATAGACGCACTCGCAAACATAGAAAAGGAAGGCGCGGTAGCAGGAAAAAGCAGAGATATTCGGGCCTCGCCCGCCGAAGGCAAGCAACCCGAACAGCACCAGATACGTTCCAACGGTGCGGATTCTTGCACGCGCACCCTTCCCTATCCATTCACAGTGCCACGGCATCTGACGGAAGCACGCCAGGACGACTCCCCAGCAAAGAAGAGAAAAACGGACTGGAACGGGTTAAAACGGAGGGGAGCACGAACAGGGATGAACAGTGTGTGTAGCGAAGGACACCGCAGGGAGTGAAAGGGGAAAGAAAACGGAGGGTAGGAAATGGGAAGTTCGAGTGGACCCAGAATGCAGGGTGCCACCCCTTTCGACCGTTGGACCACTGCTCCGACGGCCGCGCCATCTATCAGCCCACGGGATGCCTGTCGTGTTTGCACCGGCTTCAGTGGCATGCGGTCCGCAGACTTCCGCTTGTGGCGCGTCCGGCAGTTGTGTGCCGGACTTTGTTCCATCATTCCTGCGTGATACCCTCTCTCCAATGCTTCCCATCCACGCTCCGTGACGCCCTGGTCCTTTGCGTGTTACAGCCCGCCAGCGTTAACGCCGTACACCTTTTTGCTTCCCTCTTTATCCGCTTTGGTTCCGGGAACACTCTGTTGCGGCCTCCCAATCCAGTGTTCGTTTTTTGTTCGACAGGCTGAAAAGAAACAAAGTAGCAGTCAAAGCTCTGCACTTTAAGCGAAGGGCCGAACTTCCGAACGCACTGAGGGATAAGCAGTAAGAAAGAAAACACGAAACTGCATATCGCGACCACTAGTCTGGATGTCCGAGCAGAAACATATACATTAAATAAAAAACCGACAGAAGCAGATCACGGGTCTCTCCTAGCTATGGAGGATTGTATTTTCTCCATTACACAAATGCAAAGATGGGGGGGGGGGGGGGGGGTGCACGTTTATGGAAGCCAGTATGGTTTATATAAGACTTTGATGTGCAGCCTGACGTCTACTAACAGGAGCACAGAGGCTAGCACGCGGTGGCGCATCCCCTTTTATTGAAGTTATCGGTAAACACCCGTATTCCAAACGCAGCGTTCAGCTGGACATTGTTAGCTGGCGATTTCGCGAAACAAACTTTCTTCTGTGGGCACAGACACTCGGTTGGTCGCGGTCGATCCCCTGCGGCTCCATTCATTATTCCATGATCCCTCTTTCTTTCCCTCGTCCGCCGCGAGCCGCTTCTGTCCCCCCTTCCCCGCGTCATATTTTCACGGGAGGCCGATATATATAGCAATGGGAGGGGGGCCAGTCGCCGTCCAACTGCCCATGCCGCTCCACCCTCGGGGAATGTTTTGGCTTTAAGGGTCTATTAGACAGGCTCTGCGCACCGGTCCGCCGTCTCAACGCTAATGATTCTGCCGCGGCCTGCGCCCTCAGTGCTGGCCCGCCGTTGTGTAGGGCTGCTTTCCTGCGATAGCGTTGGGGCACTCGGGGCTCCGACGAGTGGCCCAGTTTCGGGTTTCTGCACACTGTTGGTACATGTTCTCAAGAAGTGTAAGTCGTTCCCTGCGGGGTGGTTTGTTTTGTGGTATTGTTGATACTGGCTCTCTGGATAGGCTGGCTAATCCCAGCGAATGATGACGAAACTTTTGCTTTATTCCGCCAGTATGAAGTAGTATGCAGCTTGGTTCAATGAGATGGGAGAATCATCAACTCCTGTAGGCATTGTAAAATACATCAAAAATACTTACCTAAGGTAATAGATGGCCGCATCTGACAAGGTATAGTTTTTGAAGAGTGTGGCTGCAATATGGCTTTCGCATTGGGAAGTCGTGATAAACGCGATAGCTGTTACGTTTCACCCAAAAGACAATTAAATGACTAAATGGCCTTAAGGAGGGAAGGGGAATGAGGGGCTCGTTATAAATATGACAGAAGCCAACAGCCACAGAAACCAAGGGGCACAGGGGATTTTTTTTAATTAATATATTTATTTAAAAGATAAAAGAAGGGCTCTGTACCAGACAACATTGGCCAATAGTGTTTTCAAGAGTAAGTGCGTCAACAAATGAGACCCCTTCCAGTAAATCCTGGCGTTGTAGACATAACTTATTAACCTCAGAAACATGGAAACTATCGTCGATACGGTCTTTGTTTTTAATGTTTTTGTCGTGTTTTTTGTCAGGGAGGGAGGCCCTCGTCAGGAACCACGCCTTTTGGCCTCCTTCCTGAAGTGTATCTAGGGACATTTCAAATAAACACTTTTCAAACTTAAAAAAAAAAAAAAACTTTCAGGGTAATGTTCCGGCAGTTTTCATTTAAGGTTTAAAGTGGAAGTTTCAAGTACTACCTGGACATCTTACATTTGACTGACGGTCCACAACCTAAACAGTATATGTTCGTTACATCACGTAGAAGCTGATAGGAGCAGCCCAGAGGTTCTTCTGGGCGGGAAGGTGTAGCGTATCTTTCTTAACTGCGGCGACTTACAAGTTGTAAGAAAATAACATATACACAACCACAGTGGACGTAAACCCCTATGCCAGCTGGGACTGAATGACACACTGTTCGGCCTCCTCGCTAATGGCATTCCATTTATCAAGTTCGGCTCTTGGGAAAAACGGAAACAGACAATAGATGCAGCCTACTCGGTCTCCCCGCGAAGCCGATTGAGTAGCATCGATTGTGACGCCGGCTCCGAAGCCCATTTCATTTGCTACCTTGTATTCCGCACGTGGTGTTTCCCTAGGGTGAGGTGAGCGACCGACCAAGCGGTCAGGGGAATGTCACACAATTCGGGCCACGCGCCAGGTCCGGCACGTAGCCAGGGCAAGTCAGTGCCCGGGCGCTACTCCTGCACTCGGCCATTCTATCCGCGTTACAATAGAAGAGACGTAAGGAGAGAGAGAGAAAGAAGATCCTCCGGGCATCCCGTAACAGCCAGAAGGGAGCGTTTATAAATCAGCTCGATCCTGTCCGGTAACCGGATTCCCTTCACCCGCGCAGCGTATACAGATTGCACCCCGTCCAGATTTGCCCGGAGGGTGTCGTTCTTGTTTGCTGATTGGCAAAACGCGCCCTCCGGATCGTGTTCGCCCATAAAATCAATGCGCACCCACGGTGCCTCTCCGCTCGCACGTCGGCCAGCCTTGGCGGCGCTTGTCCCTCTCGTAAGCCAAACAAACGTTTGCTCACGGCATCGACTACGAATCGCGGTCGTGTTATCGAACAGCTCTCTTTCTATGGCCAAATACAGTCATTTTGTGGCGTCATGATACTCCTATGCATTTTTTTTTATCCTGCACACTGCTACAGAGAATAGAAAGTTGAGACAGTAAGGGGAATTAGAACGTCTAACAAGTAAGAATGCTGTCCCCTTTGACATAAGCAAATGCATAGGCTACTAGTGAAAGGGTTGTCCGTCAACCAGTGGCGGAAATGGTCATTGTTCGGGTACAGCCCTGCCTCTTGGAGAACCCGGGATGAACCAACAATATTCCTGGCCATATTCACAGTAGTTACTGCACAGTGGACTCACATG
The DNA here is from genome assembly GCF_055824585.1 of Amblyomma mixtum. NCBI lineage: Eukaryota > Metazoa > Arthropoda > Arachnida > Ixodida > Ixodidae > Amblyomma > Amblyomma mixtum. The sequence goes on along the minus strand of NC_143016.1, from coordinate 131,474,791 downwards.
CAGGTGCTTCACATTGAGAACACTTCTCAGGAGTCGGTATAGTCTGGCTACGCCACTGGTGCCAAGAACCGCCGGCGTTAGAGCCACTCTAATCTGCAGACGCCTCGGAGAGTCGGAGTGGCCTCTCCGCACTGCCGCTATATTCCGCTTATTCTGCTGCATAATTACTTTCTTTTTTGTTCTAAATTTCTTCAAATCGCATATTATACTGTTTATTACGCTTCCTGACGAAGCGGACCGCGTTATTGAGCTCCTACAAAGCCGGTCTAATAGTGACGCATAAAAGACACCCTCTTTCAACACTAAAACCTAATTTTATATTTACTTTATTGAATTTCCTGTTGAGTTTTGCAATCGTTTTTATTTCTTAAATAAGACCTTAGGTTCGCAGGTTCAATACTTTACCGGGCGAATCCGTACCATCGCGCATACTCCATAAATAGGGCAACTCGCTTATTATACATATTATTGTGGTTGACAGCGCTTAGACAAACGGACAGGGGTCAGCGCCTGTGCCATCGACTTTTGTGTTCCTGTCCCCTGTCCGTGTGTCTAAACGCTGTCAACCACAATGCATACTCTATGCACGATGATATGTACGGGAGTATGTACTATCGTGAATAAAGTGCACAACCAATACCAGCAGAATATTCCCTTTACAGGGAATGTCGAAGGTGTTTTTGTGAAACAGTTGTAACACAATTCCAACTATGAAGTTAGAATCCCATATCTTGTGCGAACAGAATCGGGCACTGATATGACAGAAAAATTCCTACTCAAACGAGGAAGTCCAGGTCCGGCGGTTGGTCTATCGTGATTCTATGTGCCTTCGTTACTGACAAGGCAGGGCTCAATTTTTAGCTTCATTGCTCTTTTCGTGGATTTTTGTTTGCCATGCAGGTAAAAGAGCCACACCTTGCTGATTTTATGACTTAAAGAAGACGCAGTCATGCCGATCAAGCAAACAGCACCAGGTTTATTAATGCACTGGACGCTTGAAGGACCTTAAGTAAGGCAATGTCGTGTATTTGGTGCTAGTTGTAAACTAAAAACTATTCATTTTATGAGAAGACGAACAATAAATCATTTACTTAGTAAGGCGCTTCTCCCACAGATTTTGAGGCGCGGCAGTTGGAGTTCTTCGGCTTGAATGTTTTATGATGCCTCTGTACTTGTGTGAAATCATAAAATGCATGCAGAAAACAGCTGCCGAAAAGTGGAGCTCTTGCGTATCACGATAACTAAGCTAAAAATTATGTCATGTTATAAAAGCAAGTGCGCTGGGAGAACATTTGTCTGCCATGGCTTTATTTTACTGCAGAGATGTTCATATAATCCAAATTGTGGGCCGCCGCGGTGGCTCAGTGGCTATGGTGCTCGGCTGCTGACCCGAAAGACGCGGGTTCGATCCCGGCCGCGGCGGCTAGAATTTCTTTGGAGGAGAAATTCTAGAGGCCCGTGTACTGTGCGATGTCACTGCACGTTAAAGAACCCCAGGTGGTCGAAATTTCCGGAGCCCTTCACTACGGCGTCTCTCATAGCCTCAGTCGCTTTGGGACGTTAAACCCCACAAAACCAACCAACCAAATTGTGGTATAAATGGCATAAATAACCAAAGTCAGTTTTTTTCGATTTCAGGTCAGCATTCTTGTGGATAGTTGTTTAATGCGGGTAAGAATGCTTTCCTGCTTGCTAGCATTCGATTTGGCCCTCCACGTCGAGCACTACTACGACGTTTATCGTGAACCTCAGAGCGCGACTCTTGGGAAATTAAACGGGGAGTACTGACATAGCGACTAAAGCTTCTATACAAATGGGTCTGAGCCCCATGTTTCGCGCGTCAGAGCCCGGAACGACAAGACGGTGGTGAGAGGCACTGTGATACCTCCACGCTCAATAATGATGAAAAGTGAGGTGCCGCGCCAAGTGCGTGAATTTTGTACTTACAGTCAAATTGCCGTTTAAAAAAAAATCGTAGCATTCTTGTGGCGAAGCTGAATAGTCTCTTTACGTCCCGTGTTAAGAAATGCGCGGATTGAAATCCTGGTAGACCGCAACCTAAAACACTCGGACTTCAATTCACTGCATAGGACCACGAGATCAGATTTTATTTAAAACTGTCGTCGAGAACATAGTAAACACTTACAAGTGTTCCAAGTCGCGTTTTACTTCGTCGAATCACAGTGTTTGCCTCTAAGGTAATGTGATTTTGAGCGCAGTACTTCTCGCTGAGCGTTTCAAAACGGAGTTAGCAGCTGCGTCTGGCTCACTCATCGCGGTTGAACTTGACGGATGGATTGTGGCGCTCTTTAGCGTTGCCCTTAAAAGCCACCTGTAGGCTTAGTAGTTTTGAAGAACTGTAGCTTGTTGGGCCAGTCGGCGCATGGTTAGTGGAAAACCAGCGTAGAGGACGCAGTCACAAGCAGGAGAAGTACACAGGACAACTATGGAAACCAAACTTTTTTGGGCATCTGTCTACATGTTCAGTCTCCTTCAGATCAGGCTGCCTTCTGCGTCAGCACCATCGCCTACCTCTCCTGCAAAGCCCGATTTTATTCCTACTGCATAAAAAACTATCTTGCGCCTCAGGACGCCATTATTTTGTTTTGTTTTCCAGCGTTGTTCTCTGTACTTCAGCTTGCGAACGCATCCTTTCCGCTGGTTTTCCACTTGCATTCGCAGTTTGTTTGCCATGACTGTGTCATCACGCGGGACACGATTGTGGCCACATGCGCCAGCGGCGACACGTGCGTCATCAGCGCGGCCGCCTTTTGCTTTGCGCTTATACAGCCTCTTCAGCTTCGTCAGGACATACAGCTGAATCATGACGTCGTGCTGCCGAGCTCTTTCTCGAGAGGCGCGTTTAGCAGCGGCATCTGCCTTACTCGGGGTGGTAGAAGTGGCCGAATGTATTCGGTCGCGCTTTTGCCATAGAGTAACATAAAAGTAAAGAGCGGACACTCGAGCCCTTTCGCGGCCGAGTTCGGCGCTTCCCCGTTTCCGCCAGATGGCACTGAACGTGCAAATAAAAAAAAAGAGTATGGTCTTGGCATGTCTTGGCTTCCTTCTGCGGAGTGACTGAGGCGCTCATTGTCACCCTGACAGAATGAACGTAGTAGGTTCACTGCCGCTTGCCAAGCGCACGCGATGCGTGGCATAACGCCTTTGCGGCTTGTGGGTGACGTGTCCGCCGCGGCGTCCACGCAAGCGATCAAAGCCAAACGCTTTTGACGAGCGTTGCACGTCGAAACCTGGATAATCGTTGCGTGCTCCGTAATCTTCACGCTGGTGGCCGGCTGCTTAGCTGGGCAATGTGACACCGCCTCCTTCGCGAGAGTGGAGAACGCACAAGACGCAATGAAAGTAGAGCCTCCAAGATTCCTGTTACGCCTATCATCTCTGAGGCCAGTGCGTTTCCCCGGGTCCGCTAGGTGCGCTGTGCACAAAAGTCGGCCGCTGGGGCCTACGGGAGTGTCCGCTCTTTACTTCTATATTACTCTATGCTTTTGCGTCTTCCTTATAAAGCCGCCAGCCACCGCCCCAAGACCACGCTCCGGTTGCAACATCGCTCCGACGCTGCCGAGAAAGGCTGCGACGACATCTTGAGAACTGCGCCCTGAAAGATCGTTTCAGACGAGTTTCAACGCCTCTTCCAGCGTTCACATTCTGATTTTTTTGGAAAAAAGACTGTGATTACCATGAAGACATGCTAACTGTTACACGTGCTGACGGTGACGTAGTGGAACATAGTGACGAAGCAAAAGGGAGGAACCAGACTACAGCTAGGTATGTACCCACAGCTGATTCAAAGAGTACATGCTTTCTCCTGGTCTAGTGCTCCGGTTCTCAGGGGTGCAGTGCTTGGACATGAGTCTCTAAACTCACCTTGCGTAATGAAACTATCTCGTACCATGGCGCTCTTCGCCGGAAGCTGCCCTTGCACAGTGATAGTTGATCACCATCAAAACGAATGAATATAATAATTTTGTCTGTGCACTTACCTGCAAAAAACAATATGATGAGAGAGAAGGAAAGAGATCAAGGAGCAGAAGATGACTGGTTGTCATTATGCACTGGGGGAAAGGAATGAATGAATATAAGGAGTTGTTATGAGTTGGATGGCTTTGTAGAAAGCAGTGTTCCTTTTGTCTTAATCAGCGCAAGAGGCCGTACTTCGAGAAACTATTAAAGTTGTAAGTTTCTTAACCCACAGCTTTGTTGCCGTTCAACTCATTAGAGAACAAACACAAGAAATGCAGCTTGACGAGCACTCTTTGTTTTTGTGTCTCAGTTTTCCTCCTTCCTTTATTTTTCTACAGCCCTGTGAATTTTTTTCTTTTGATCTCAAGCGCTGACGGCCTGCTCGGCAGCATAACGCATTAATCATTCTCCTAAAATTTACGCACCAAAGCTCTGTAAAGGGCGGATGTTTCTGACATAAAGAAGTAGCTGTCCGCAAATAACAAGGCGTTCAGTTGGTGCTTCCCACACATGTTCCGCAGGTTTCTTGCGGAAGAGTGAGGGTTTATAACGGCATGCTAGCGTGTCCGTGGGTTTGTGTGCATGTACCGTCTATGTCAAAAGTAACCAGGCTGCATGGTTTGCTTCTAGGTCGTATAGTGAAGCCCTTGTGGCGCTCCTAAAGATCAAAACGTATTGGCAGGAAAGAAGACCACGAGTCCTTAGCTTTAACGACGATTTCAGTTTCAGGGAAGCTGTAAGGGCTCCACTGTACGAGCTAGAAGCAAACCATGCAGCCTGGTTACTTTTGACAAAGACGGTACGTGCGTGTATCTGCCTGCGTGTAAAACCAGAAACTAGTCTGACACGGCCGGTAAATTCTGCATTAACCGCGCATTACAAGTCTGGCAGATGCAGATATATAAACCTTTATCAAACAATTTTCACCTCACAATAGTTTATAGAAGCCATCTTTTCATCTCGTAAGTTTTGCACATTCCACGTTTGAGTGATCAGGAGTTGCCTGACTTTTCTTAGCTTGTCTCTCTAATAATTTTGTTGATTGGTTAATTGTGTGGGTGCGTCAAAAAGAGTTGATTATACAACATTCTAGCGGTTAGTCCTGCAGCATATTCGCGCACGATCATATATTGTCTACAGAAGCAGCTCAAAAAGTACTTGTCCATGTTTTTGTGACCAAAATGACGCATTGAAAACAAACAACCATCAAATTAGTTAAGCAAAATCTTATTTGCAAAATCTACTCCGCCTAATGCACTCCTTCATTGAGGAAATCGTCTCACACAAGCAGATTTCCAAGTAGCTGAATATGGTGTACAATTTCCTCCGCTTTATCATCGATGAAATTTTGTTAAAGGAAACAAAGCAGCAGAGCGCTTTGCGCGTCGTGATCGTGGACCAGCAAAAGTAGCTGTTTGTTCGAAGGGCAGAGCGATTCCAGCTAAACAGTTATGATTCCATAGTTGAAGCCTGTTTCCCATAGGGCAATTTATTCTTTGTCAGCATATTCCCTAAGAATTCAAAAGTGATGGTGCTGGCGTGAAACGAGCGAAGAAATTTCTATTACGCTTTTTAAGGAAATGACTTGATTAAAACAAAGTTACTAAGTAGAGCGACAAGCAACAGAATACATTTTCCACTCATGATGTTCCATAATTCATTCTTTTGATAATGGGGAGATGTATCATTCTCATGCCAAGCTCCCAGCGGTCGGCGCTGGTATTGTCACGCTCAATGGTTCATTTTTTCAGAGAAGTACCCATTGAGACGGGCAAACAATGGCTCTAACGCAGCCTCAACTTCAATAGCAACGATTTAGTACATCGAGAGAAAACGTGGAAACAACTGCATAGAGCTTAAGGCATTTCGGTCGTGCATCATCAAATAGCACTACGCTGCAAGCTGTCTCGCGCTAGATTCGTTAGGAGAACAAACGGAAGAACATCATTTGGGTTGCTGCTCTGCAATCGGATTCCTTCACGCAAGAACCTACGCGCAGTTTGTTTCGTTAGCCCGGATAGGTATCAAAGCGACAAACCACTACGCTACTGGCACCACCAAGTTCATTCATCTTCCACCGCTACCATAAAATCCCTTGCTCTTTTGGCTGCCCGCAGATACGCAGCTTCGTCTCGCCACACGCGCTCGGTTCACCGTCTTCGAACACGATAAGCCACTTTGCAAACTCCTCGCAAATGGATCGCGCGCGCAGGGTGCGAGACCCGCGGCGAGAAAGCGAGAATCGCGCTTTAAGCGAGCCCGCAACTTTGAACTGCAATCACGAACAGCAGTAGCAGCAGCCGAAGCAGCAACAGCAACAACTGCCGAGCGACTGACTACAGTGTGGTGAAGCCGAGAGATCGCGAAGAAGTGGCGCAGGAGGCGATTCGAAGTGAGCGAGAAGGTGGGATAGCGAGGCAATCAAAGCAAGCCCCTTACATGTATAATTCATTACGGGAAAAAGGCGAAGCGGAGAGCGCTCGTCTTGTGGGGAAGCAGAGAGGAAATGGCAAGGCTGGGTAGGGGAAAGGGGGCTTCTCCTTGCGACGCGTGCGAGATTTACAACGAATCAGCGGATTAATTGGGCGCGCGCTGCTCGAGCGCGTATCTCCGTCGCAAGCAGCGCAGCCGTGCTGCGGTGGTCTTGTACGCTGCGCGTCGAAGGCGCGCGAACTCACAAAGGAACCTCCTCAACAGCGGGCTCTATCCGGGAAAGGAAGACCTGCACATCGGCGGCCGCGCCATAGGGAACTGCAGAGAACGGCGGCGGCTCGGTCACCGTTGCAGCTACGCCGGCGCGGCAATCAGGGCGCGTCAAATCGAGCGCCGATCATTAATCTGGAAGAACCGAGCGCGGCGCTCGCGAGGAGCCCGCGGTTTCTCGGTCCCTCCATTCTTCCTCGGGAACACTCTTTCCCTACTTCGCTGTTTCTCTCTCTCTCGGCCTGCCCGGTGGCCGGAAGAGCGGGAGCCGTTATCCGAAAGAAAATGTGTGTTGGCTGACCGAATTCTCTTCTCTGACGATAAATCTTCCGCGTCATTTCTTGCTCCTTTCGGTTCCGTTCGTGAAAATATAATTTCGAGCATTACATTTTCCTAACAATGATTTTCTGCGGTAGCTAGATCCTATAGGATGTAGCTTTCTTTTGTAACTGTATGGCTGCGCTTGGGTGGATGGATATGAGTAATTACTCTCTTATTGCAAGTCTCACTTTTTAAAAGTTTTGTTCTGGTCAATGTGCATTGCGTGCCGGGCAAAACATAATTATGGCGGTTTTGAATTTTACTGAAATTTACCATTTAATAGAAGATTTAACAATTAGTAATCGACTAGCGTGTTAGCGGGTCATCCATTGACTGGGCTGTTGTCTTGGTTTCCTCAGTACAACAAGATGGTTGCTTGCAAATACAGCGCACCTAATTTTGAAGCCCCATAATAGGCAAGCCCCTGAAGCAATTTCAAGTGCTTTTTTTTATCTCTAAGTGTCACGTGACTGATTGAAGGAAACAAAGAAGAACGGCTGACAGTGAACAGCAGCAAGCGTAAAACGACAATTGATCGAATGCATGCGGTCCCCGCATCGAGTGCTGCAACCGTGCTCAATAGAGGATACATAATGCGTAGCAAATATTGCAGCCGGCGACGCTGCCAGCGTTTCATAAGTGACGCTTCTCATTGTCTCAAGCTTTTAGCAGGCGAACTTTCGCAATGAATCGTATTCCAGCGTTTAAGCGATAACAACAACGCCTCTTGTGCTTCCAGCTAGACATGTTTATATGAGCTGACTCCCCGCCCTGATGCCCTTTCGTAAACGTACGCCATTCGCAAGTCGAGCGTCGCCAACAGAATTGTAAAGCGCCTCAAGGAAAAACGTGGAACCTCCGAGAGGTTAGATTCTTATCACAGCCTCTGACTGAATGAACCGCGTGAAGCCATAGCTTAACCTGGCACATTTTGTTTGTGTCTTTTTTTTGTTATTCAGTGCTTCACTGCCGCTTTTAGGACTCTATACGCAGAGCGCCAGCGGTGACACATTTTATAGAGAATACGGCAAATTCAGGGCCAAAGGTTAAAATAAGAAAAAAATACTTGCTTACCTCACACAAATTGTTATTTCAAATTCTTTCATGCCTATTTCTCTAATAAGTGTTCCAAAACACTTAAAAATATATTACAGATATGAGGCCTTGGGGCGGTCCTTTGCTCTAGTTCATTTCGAAAGCTTTTGTGGCAGGACATTTGTGAAGGAATTTTCTCGCACCATGCAGGTAAAATAATTTCAGCAGATTGTATCATGAGTGCTTGGTAATAAAAAGCCAAAACGACATTTCCTTTGTCTCGGGAAAGCCTTTGATATACTCACGCACAAGTATAAATGCAAAGGCTTCTAAGAATCAGCATTGATGAATTAGCGTTTGGATTGAGGTTATATAAATTCAAGGGAAAACGAGAAGGTAATAAGTATCACGTTGTTAATCTAGGTTTCGTTACAAGTAGGTGTGCCTCCCAAAGGTTAGTTGCACACCCATCACTTTTTTCGTTAAGAATATTCCCTCAAACAGAAGTAACACTATTACTACGTTTCTACCATCCTGAATCTTCTCCGTATTCTGTAAAAAGCAAATGCTGTGTGTTGCACAGAGCCGAGGTTGCTAGTTGCCTTATACAAGCATCACATCGAGAGAATCTTGAAATTGTACCTCCTTCAGTTGACCATCGCAGTGTTTTTGTGCAGTGAAACAAATGTGCGTGTTAGACTTGCTGAAAACTTGAAAACGTTGCCATTCATATATTTTGGCTAACTAAACAATTCGACGTAAATCTGCATGCAAATATGTGGTTGTAAGGATAGTTATAAACACAGGATGGTTTGGTTTGGTTTGGTTTATTGGGGTGTAACGTCCCAAAGCAACTCAGGCTATGAGGGACGCCGTAGTGGAAGGCTCCGGAAATTTCGACCACCTGGGGTTCTTTAACGTGTACTGACATCGCACAGCAGACAGGCCTCTAGAATTTCGCCTCCATCGAAATTCGACCGCCCGACCGAAATGAACCCGCGTCTTTCGGGCCAGCAGCCGAGCATCATAACCACTGAGCCACCGCGGCGGGGCTATATACACAGGAGGAGAACTGCTCTTCTCACGACGGAATTGAACGAATGGGCCAGGAGAATGAAACTAGAGCATACAGGTCTGCATGTGGATAAAATTAGGGTGTGCATAACTCGTGGAAAGCCCATTCCCCAGTGTGGTCGAGGACGCAAATACAAAATGCCTTCATTCTGGGGTGGACTTTTTCTTCGGCGACACGGACTTCTCAGCACTACTTATGAAGAACGATATCTGCTGGTATTGCTAGAAGAAAAATGTGTTGGTTGTTTATGGCATTCTTGAAGTGTTAGAAAAAGCAGAAACGATTTTTCGTGTTATGACATATTATCCCACCGCAATACGCTGATTTTCAGAGTGCCGATAAATTTAAATGTCATCTATAATACTGATGCAGAGGGCATTATAAATAGTTGCTCTCTTTTTTTTTGCGCACTCATAAATTAATTAAGATTGCAGCAATCAGCAAGGATATATGGTGAACCTCAAGACTCTCCTGCTGTTCATTAAACTAGTGGCACCACTTGTAGCACTCCATCCAGACGAGAAATTTTAATAATAATAAAAGCCTGCGTTTTTTTCCCAAAATAGAACCCCATCATTACCACTACCGATTGTATAAAAAAAGCGAGAACAAATTTTACTTCTCTTCAAGTCCAGAAATCTCTGTTTTTCAGGTTTAGAAAGTTGCAAAGCGCAAAAGTATATTCTGGACTTTGCCATTTCTAGAAAAAGGCATGCAGTGTCTGCTTGCTTAGCACTGCTATTCTGCTCTCAAGAGAGCGGTTTCTAAACCGCAGATCATCAAAAGGTTCTGAAAAGGTCGGTGCTTGCTGACAGCGACTGCGGCTAGGCGAACATCGTGTTCTATTTCGCGGGCAAGGAGGGCAGCGCAGCCACGCTGTATCCGGCCAAGTGCATTGAATGAAGCGCTTTTTCTTTCCCTCTGGCTTTTATTGTCGATTTCGAGCCCGTAATCAACGCGCCAAAAAGAGCTTTGATATTGAAGCTGCCGATAAAATTCACGCCAATCTTCCACTATTTCAAGAACTGAAACAGGCAATCAATGTAGTTTATAGTAAAAAGAAGATAGGTGTGCATAAATTAGATACCCGGGACTTTTTTCAGTCTGACAGCTAATATCACCGTCGCGAGAACAGACGGGCATGTAGTTGTTGACAGCGACGCGGTCAAGAAAAGAACAGAACAATTTCTACCTAAGAAGGCCTTAATGAACTCTTATAGAAAGTGTTGTGGAGGCGAAGAGGCCATTCTATGATAAGCACTTGTTTTTAGAAATTAGAATCTCACATGTAAAGCAAACTTCCTAGTGAATTTTATCTCAAAGAATCCCATATAAGGAACCGTTCTCAAATACCAGGAGGAACAATTAATGAAGGTTTATTGTTTACGGGTGTTTAGTATCTCAATGCGCGACTCAGGCTACGAGGGACGCCGGAAATTTTGACCATCTGGGGTTTTTGCAGTACACAAGACTCTAGCATTTCTTCTCCATTAAAATGCGACCGCCGGGGCAGGTATAGAACCCGCGTCTTTCGGGTCAGCAGTCGAGTGCCATAACCACTTAGCCCCTGCCGCGGCAGTTCATAAAGGCCCGTGTCTCCTGTGAATCTGAAAATATTTAAAGAAGTCATTTGATATGCACGGAGCCTCGTCTGCTGAATTTATTTTTCTGTTTCTCCGTCAAAAACTCAAGCTAGTACAAAACGTCCAACAGCGCGTGGTAAACGCTATTCGTGAATTATTTAAAGTCAGCTTTTCACTTCCGTCGAACTCTCGAAGAACTCTGCGTTGTCTTAGTTCAAATTGGCTTGTGTATGATAGTACAGCAATACTTAAACAAAGTACCAAGCGTTTGTGTGAGGTCTCTTAATTACTACCCTGCATTAGGGCACAGTCTTTTAAAAATATAAGCAGACAGTATGGTTTGTTTCTCAACCGTGTAATAGAGACCCTGATGTAGGTGAAAAACCAAGGATGTCTTAAAAGCAAAGGACCAGGATGTTTCTTACCGCAGAAGAGATTTAGCTCTTGATGTGTGCCACAAGTCTTCTACTACACGGCTGAGAAGCACACCATGCAGTCCGGTGACTTCTGGTAAGGACTGTCGTATCAGCCACAAATTATGCACAAACGCGACAGTTGAACAGCCTAAGCCAAAGTCTATCAAACGTGTAGATTAGAGCATGGGTGTGACGTGAAGAACATGTTTGGGAAATGTCTTTTAACCCACTGCCGCGTTTGTGATTGTATATCCTTTCTCAAAAAATCTGTGGTTTTAAATATGCACAAAATCTGGCTAACACTTAAAGTAATTGAGGCTAAATGGATTGTGCTTTTGGAATATCACTGTGTAAGTAGCCCTTTTGTCGCTCTGTTGCCGAAGGAGCTTGCGTATTTGGGCATTATGCTTTGGTAGCTAAAGGTACCGATGGTGCAGCTGTGAAACCATGGCCTAAAAACAACTCTTCCTGTGAGCAATAGGTCGTTGTTGGAAGTTAGAGCTGTGCGCATCCGCCTCTCTCAGTCCTTGTCTTTTTTTTCGCACTATGTTTTTTTTTTTGTAACAAGGAAACTCTTGCAAGCAACATTGATCTCGTTGCTTTGACAACGAAACATGAACAAAGAATCTACACGGTCTTCGACGTGTGGTGTTGCTGATCGACGGACGGCTCTGCAACTGCACTTCCTGCTTTTTATTTCTATTTGTTTAGGCTCTTCACTCTACCTGGCCGTGCCACATTCACACGGTGGACGTTTAGAATTCGCCTCAAAGAGCCACTTCATTCGATTCCAATAGCGTGGTGGAAGGGTTGTAACAGCGCCGTCCTTTCTCCGCTTGATTTCAGGCTCCTGTCGACTTCCTTCTTCGCCACTTCTCGTTCAGTGTCCATTACCACCGGTAACAGCTCCTACAAAAACGTTTCCACCGTAAATGCAACGTGTGCTGTATTCTTAGTTTGCCCTCACGTCTGCTCCCTCGAGACAAAACCTTCTTCCATCCTTCATCTCATCTTCCCATCTTCCTTTCTCCACTTCGTGGCTCCACTCTTGTTTTGTGCTTTACATGGCTCTTCTGCTCTGCTTAGCTCTGCCTTGCTTCTTCTTAGAAGCTTTCATCACTACGATTGGCTGCAGCCTTCCGCATTGCTGTCTCCCGCGTGAGTCGTCAGCCCGTAAGAGAAGTATTTCTTTTTTCATTCATGGGTTTCCATCCAGCTCAGTCCATAGCTGCCTCTCTCTCCCGCCACTCTCTCTTCCCGTCTTCTCGGTTTTCATCCCCGACGACGGTGTCCGGCTCGGGCTGTCGCTTCATGCGTTGTCACGAATGAACTTGGCATTGTTTACCATTCGCGAACCTCTCTCCTCATCGCTTCCCTCTCTTTCCCAAACCCTTTTTTATTCTCCTGGAAAAACACCTCTCTATCACCACGCTTTTTTTTACACGTCCTCACAGTCTCTGGTACTCTCCCTGATGACGCTATCTCTCTCCCCACCCGTCCTCGCCCCTGCCTTTCCTCTCCATCTTCTTCTCAGACAAAGTGAAAGAGTGGGACGGAATACACGAACGACAGATCTTTCTTCTGTTGGGCTCGCATGGCGAACCTGCTTCGTCCGTCTTCGCTTCCGCGCGTTGTCCATCGTGGCGAAGTAGTATACGTTGCCGTCTCTGTGTGCTTGCATCTTTGCTCCTGGCCGCGTCGACCTTCGGGCTCGCTGGCGGCTCTGGCGATAAAGCCATCTACGAAAAGTTTCCCTTGCTCGGAATCAGATTACCGAGCGACGCGCGCTCTTGACTCTGGACGACGTCTGCTCCGCACCCAATTTGTGCTCGCGCCTGTGTCGTGACAAAAGCGACAGCGATCTTCCAGCAGAAGTTGGGTTAGGAGGAAAGCACGGGATGGTGTTTTTTTTTTTCAATCTTGCTTTATGCGTCTCTACAGATTTCTTTCATTGTTTCGTATTAGTTCGCTTCGTTGTTTTGTATTTGTTTTCTGGAGAAGCTTGGTTTTCCTCCGCCTGTTGTATCCGCCTTCTGCTACACCCGTCTGTATGTCACTGGCGAGATTCGTATTGCTTTGCTGAGCTGTGAGTCCCTCCTTGACTGCCACATTGGCGAGGAATTAGGCGGACGTATGAAAAGCTAAGGACGTGAGAGAAATACACTTCTACAGTCTGCGTCCTCGTATTCTTATTTTTGTTCGTATTTTTTTTTTGCAGTGGCGTGCCCTTTTTCTTCGTTTCTCTCCCCATTTTCTATCTTGTTTTCGTATTCTCCTCGCTAGCTTTAAGATTAAGCTGCTATAGTTAGCAAACGAGAAAACGCCAGCTGCTGTGAGTAGCTGCTTTCTATATATTATTTTCATATTGCTCAACCACCAACAGGCAGACACTTAATTTTGCTCTCTTAAGGTGACAGGGGCACTGAGTATGCAGAAATTTGAGAACGGAGTTTTAGCTTTTTCAGTTTATAGTTTACAGTTTTTGAGGGTTTAACGTTCCAAAGCGCCTCAGGCTATGAGGGACGCCGCAGTGAAAGGCTCCGGAGATTTCGACCACCTGGGGTTCTTTAACTTGCACTGGCATCGCACAGTACACGGGCCTGTGGAATTTCACCTCCATCGAAATTCGACCACCGTGGTTGGGATCAGACCCGCATCTTTTGGGTCGGCAGCCGAGCGCCATAACCACTGAGCCACCGCGGTGGACCTTTGATTTTTTCAAGGAAACAGAAAAAATAAATCTAGTTACATAATACCAAAAAAAGCACAGCCCGAAAAAAAAAAGGCTGGTGCTGAGTCCTTTCTTTACTAAGGATCACTGGACGACTTTGGCTGCGGGGAAGTTGAAAGTAGCAGGCAACAACCCCCCATGATCGCTAATGATAACTCACACCATTTGCAGCTGAATACTGTTTGCCTACGAACAGCTCCGTGACAAGGGACAAATAAGGAAGGGCAATTTCTACTATCAACTGAAAGTTTATTGGAGGAGACGTGGATGACATACACTCGGCCTTCAGCCAGAAGCGCATGTGCTTCCCCAACAAGATGCAGAATGCGTTACTGAGGAATCCAGATACATAATTTCACAGCCCTTGATAAGAACAGAACTAGTGCACACGCACATGTCGCTGTTCTTGTGGATATTGTATGCCTCACTTATTTCTCTTGTTTAGTGGTCTTTATGGCCATACACAAGTTTAGTTTTACTCAAAAGAGGCAGCATACATTTTTATTCGGCGAACTAGAATTGTCAAGACATCAGTCTGTGTAATGTAAAGCCAGGTTGGAAGAAGGACCACCTTTTAAAGACGTGTAGAGGTGGCGCTGTCGCGTGTTTAATCACTTGCCACTTTGCCCTATATATATAGTTCTTGCCACAAGTAAAAGGGACGTCACGGACCACACCATCAGCAAATGGTGCAAAATGCAACTCATGTTATAGGTAGGACATTTCTTGTTTTTGTTTTCGTGGTCTTCTGACAGTTTATTAGGAGCCCGAAACAAGATATCTACCACATATCTAGCGCCTGCTAGCTGTAGCCGATGTAAAAATTGATGAATGTACAGTGTTACCACATACCTCGATCCTGTTTTCCTAAGAGGAACTATCCTGTGGTTCAGACTTGCTAAAAGACGTTAGGTTGTCAGGATTTGTTGCATGCAAATATTTTAACATCATTGGGGCAACCCTGCTTATCTTAGCTTCTGGACTTGCAGTTTAAAACGCCTGTCAATAGCATGTACGCAATAGGTACTGCCGATCCCAAAAATGACACACCTAGCTATGCCACATTTTACAATCTTCGAATACCCTAAATGGCAAATAAACAAAGGCTTTTGTGACCGCTCTGGAAAGGACCAACTAACGGGATCATGTTTCACATCCATTCTTATATCTAAGAATGGCAGCAGATTTCTGTGCGGTGTTTCAAATGTAAATTTTAAGCCATAAGCGCTAACATAAAACATTAAAAATACCATCTACTTGCCTCTTAAATTGAAAGTTATCAACAGAAATTATATAATTTTTCACATATCAGAAGGCCTGTTTAAAACAGTCAGGAACCTAAATCACTTTTGATAGCCTTTCCGCATAGCACAGGAAGATGTTACTTACCACCGCAGCCACTTCTGAGTCGGTGCACACCCTCGTTTTTTAATATACAGTCGTCCCTCACATTCAGCAAAATGGATTTAAGATAGGGAGAAAAATGTCCTCCCCCCCCCCCCCCCCACAAAAAACAATAAACAGAGGTTGCGCACTTTGAAATGAATGCCTCTTCATCAATATATTCTATTCATCCGCTAACACACTGGAGGAGTTTAACATGCGCAAGTTAATAAAACATCTCCTGCACATCAATACTAAAAGCTTCCGCGCAGACACGGCTTATTATGCTTTAAATATTCAGCAGCGGGAAAAGAATTGCACACAAAAAACAAAACATCACTGGCAAGTGTCATAACTTCTATTGGAAAAAAGCTAAGACTGCATGTTGCTAGATGGAATGTTCAGTAACGATACATGGGAAAGCAACGCCGGGTCTTCGGGGTATAGAAGAAAAATATTTCCCTAAGTTCATTTACGCATTCTTAACAGAAGCATGAAGGTCTTATATATTGATTTTCGTCTCCATCCCGAACGCTTCACGCTTTTGCCTATTCGGATTGGCGTGCACAGGCTTAAAGTTTTTTCTAATGGCGTTCCGTAAGTTTCTCGCGGAAAAGCTTTTTCGGCAAAGTAAAAAAAAACTTTTCTTTATTTGAAACAACCACACGCACTTTCTCTGGCGTAAAAAAATTGGCGAAAGGCACACAACGGCACATTTTAACAGGCCCACCGCTCAGCCCTCTCCGAGTATCGACACATTCTATAACGCATTTATGTTGCTCTTTATTCCGGCTGGACGGAAGATTGCCCTTCCAAAGTCCAGCTTCTGTTTTAATGCGAAAACATTATATGTCTACGTCGTGTCAGCAAAAAGTGTCCGCAAAACATGTCCGAAAATTTTTCCCGCGCGATTACGTCGTTTTCTTGAGATAAATGTGTGAAAGTGTGATTGTGATAGATAGTGTGTGATAAAATGTTGCCTTGGAAAAGATTTGGGTGATGAGGCGTAATTAGTGAATTAATTAAAAGAGTCAAAACGCGAAAAAATGCACTAAGACGTCAGAATAACTATGAGTGTCGATATAGTACATGCGTCAGAACTGCCACGGACTCCGAAATAGTATGTGGACGTTTTGCTTTTGCACTGCTCTAGCGCCGGTCGCCGCAGCGATCTCAAAGTTATTTTTTTTAATGCGCAAGCATTGTATGGCTATTTTTGCGGAGCTTGTCCGCACGACTACGTCCGAACTAATGGGTTTATGTAGGTAATTAATTAGAGCAAAAACTGTCCAAAAAGCGGGCGGTTTCGTGTCATCACGAGCTTTTCCGCACAATTACGTCCGAATGAATGGATTTATGCGAAAAAGAATGCTACCGTCGGATAGAGCAGCAAATATTTCATAGAAGAAAGAAGTTCAGGTAGGTTAATTAATTAATTAGAGCTAAAAATGTCCAAAAAGTGGGCGGCGCCGCAGCAAAAGTGGCACCAACACTTTAAAACGCCGGTATTGTTGCACCACGTGTCTAGAAGTGTGGGAAGAACCTACACGTGGCGCCAAATTTGGAAACAAAGCGTAGCGCGAAGTTTGAGCACTTATGCTAACGCATTTTCTCCAATGCGGGTGCCGCAGTGATCTCTACCACTTTTTTTTTCGGAGAGGGCGGGGGGGGAGGTGCGGTTGGCTGGGTACAAAATTTCGGACCTAGCTTGATTATCTTCTGGACCTTCTCCTGTACTGGCTGTTCGCTGAAAACCAGTAGCTTCCTTTCGGAACATGGAGACATTTGGCAGGTGTCCAAGGGCATGCTGAGTGCCACAGGAACTCCCTGTGTCTTTTCGCGTCTTCGCACCACTCACTGAAACACCGCACACGCTGCTGTCCATGCCTCATGCTACTCAGAGGCAGTCCTTCAAGAAGAGTGCTGTCGCCGCTACTCCCAAAACATTATCCGGCACATCTGGCGACTGTGCCCTTTTGACGGAATCAGCCCCCCGTAGAACACATGAACCACAACAGTGGAAATTGTACGTCAAGCATGACCGCATGTTACCCGTGTACTGCGATTAGAGAAGCCAAGTTAGCCTGGTTGTCAAGAAGAGCAGGATTAGAGCATTGAACTGGACTCGATGTACAGGAAATAAACTGCAGTAATACGGAGAGGTGATCTAGTTGGTGCGTTGTTTGACTACGAACACAGATCCGTCACAAGGGGCGAAGACCGAATGACAAGCGCTGCTAACAACTTACAGTCCACTGGAAAACACATACATAGATGTCTGTCTCAGCCTTTTGGAAGCTGTCTATTGGAAGTACCATGTCCAGTGAATCCCGGAAAAATAAAGCAATCTATGTGCATTGTTGAATATGTTGATGTTCTGAAGGGTACTGAGGGCGGGTCTGTTAAAAGGTGGCGTTTTTCACCTCTCATTAACATCCTGACGGCCGAGAAGTTGCATGTGATTGTTTCATGTAAGGAAGGGTATTTAGTTAAATTGCCGGAAAACTGTTCCACAAAAAAGCTAGGAATGACATCACAAAAAGCTTTAAACTTGTGCGCACCAATGCGAATAGCAAAAACGAGAAGCGTTGCGGATGGTGGGGGAAATGAATAGGAAGGACTTCATGCATCTGTGAAGAAGGCGGAAAGAAACTGTCTGGAAGTATATATATATATTTTTCTAGAAAGACCTTGAACTTGATATTTCTGTTCGATCTATCGTTACTGAACGCCGCCTGGCAACATGCAGTTTTGACTTTATTGCAAATGGACTTAAGTACACTTTTCAGTGATGATCCATTTTTTGTCTTATTTGTAGCCGTTGGATATTTGAAGCATAATAACCCGAGTTTTTGCAGTATGTTAGGACCGATGTTAAGGGCATGTTTTATTCACTACCGCATGATAGCCTCCGCTAGTGTATTGGCAGGTGTTTAGCTGATGTGTTAATGAAGAGGCATTCATGCCAAAGAGCGGGCCCTCTCCTGGTTCTTCTTTGAAACTTTTGTCTTTGTATATCAAATGCACTTTTGTTGAATGGCAGGGCCGACTGCATATTATTTCACAAAACTGGGTGTGCATCGACTCAATAGTGGCTCCAGTGCTAAGTAGTACCTTCCTGTGGTGTGTGAACACGGCTACTAAAAGTAATTTAGCTTACTGTGTTAAACAGGTCTTCCGATATGGGGACGATTAACTAATTTTTGTTAATAGCATTGACTTCAAGATGTAGGTAGATGATATTTTAAAGTTTTTTTGTTGTGATTGCTTATGGCTTGAAATCTACCATTGAAACCCCGAACAGAATTAAGCTGCAGTAATAGATTTAAGGATGCATATAAAACACGATCACGTTTGCTGGTTCTTTCTAGAACGGTCGGAAAAGACTTTGCTGATTTACCATTCAGGGCATTCGAATATAGTAAAACGTGCCATAGCTCTGTCGTGTTTGGGATAAACAGTGCCTAATCATGCGTACTTGCTATTGATAGGAGTTTTAAACAGAAGGGCCAGAAGCTAAGACAAGCAGATTTACTCAATGATCTCATACTACTTCCAACAAAATCCTGTAAATCCTAAAGTCATTTGGTAAGTTTCAGGCACCGGCTCCTTCAAGTAGGCAGAAAAGGAAGTATGCGCTAATACCGTGTAATTGTTCCACCGGCTAAAGCAAGTAGCTTCTGGATACTACGTAAACGTCTTGCTTTTAGCTCCTAATAGACTAGAAAAATGTTGAATTATAGGTTGCCGAAGACGACGAGAACAAAAACAAGAAACAAGAAGATTTTTAAAAAATCCCTCAAGTAAAAATTGAGTTCCGAGTAAAAAATGAGTTGCAGTATGCGCCATGTGTTGAGGGTGTGGTCCATGGCACCATTTTACTTGCAGCAAGAGCTATATAGGGCAAACCAGGAAATACTGAAACACGTGACTGCGCGAGCTCCGCACGTCTTTAAAAGGTGGTCCTTCTTCCAACCTGGCTTTACATTACTGATATTGTTGTCTTCATACCCAACAATCCCGGACAAAACCAATTTTGAACACTAAACAGTTTATAAACGCAATGTTACACATATTGTAAGATTTCACTATAATATCAATATATCGGCATATCTCCGGTCAGTGGGCTTGCATTTTTTTCTATTAACGTTTCTGTTGTGGTCCAAGCCGGTCCTCGTTGGTTTTATATGGCAGTCTTAACCGCTTGACGCGAGTGATGGAAACTATTAAAAAGAAAGGTTTTGCTATAGATCGGAAGAATTAACTAATACTTTCAATATTTCGATAACAGTGCCTTACAATTTTCCGACATTCAAAATTTTTGTCCATAAATGCTGCACATGAACAATTCTAACTCCGCGAATAAAAGTTCGTCTACTACTTTTTTTTAATAAAAACTTAAGCTCTGTATAGTCATAAAGATCAGTTAACAAGAGAAATATGTGGGGCATATCATCATCTTTTCTATGACTGCAAAATTATGTATTCGGATTGCTATTAGTAACGGCTTCTGCATCTTGCTGGGAAAGAGCATGCGCTCCTGGTTGTGTATTGAGTGTATACTATCCGTATCTTTTCTAAAAAAAAAAAAACATTCAGTTATCAGTAGCACTTGTCCTTCTCTTTAGAGTAACTTGTCGCGGCGTAAACTCGGATATTGTACTTATCAGCTCTACTATCCGTATTGCTGCCTATCGTTCAATACGGAGTTCTGGTGGACTCCGGGAGCTATATAGTGGAGAGCAGATTTCAGGATGAGTAAACATGACAAAGGAAATAATACAGTGTAGGGGTGCTCCGGAGTTCCAGGTTGGTAGGGGACGAACTCAGCACCTCCACCAATTGTAGGGGTGCGTTTATTAGGCGTCCTCAAGAGACCGAACCGCCGTGCAGGATCTGGCAGCGTAGACGGGCGTAGCCAGCACCAAGAGAGCGGGGCAACTTCGTCGTCGTCAGGCGCAGCGTAGTGTCGGCGCATAACTTCGTCGTCGTCAGGCGCAGCGCAGTGTCGGCGCATGGCGGTAGCGGAACCTGTCACAGTTGGCACACTACAACAGAAAGACTTCGGGAGCGGTACGGTAAACGATTCGTTCACTGAACTGTCCCAAAAACCTAAACGTGAAAGCAAATCCACGGTAGAAATCACCGAAAACAAGCTACATTAGCCGCCTAGCAACACAACATAAACACTGCGGGACAAAAGCTGGTAAGAAATATACATACCATTGGAGTACATTACAGTATATTGCAACGAAGAGATCTCGGGGCTCCTTAAACTTCGTTGAGATGCGGTTCAACTGTACGTTTACAGAGCGAATTTTTTTGCGGGTCCTTCAGTCTCATGGATCGCTTAAAAAAATTTAAGTCTTTGAATAATGTTAGCCTCACTTTACAAACAGTGAATCTGCCCCGAAAAAACTAGTAGGCCGTAGGAAAGGCAGGGAGGCTAACGAGGCTGTTCCTGTTTGGCTACCCTACTTAACCCGGAAACAAATTGTAATAAGAGTGCGAGGGCACGTACGCGATCTAGCTCTCTTTAATTACGCACCTTGCCACTGCCTTTCGAAAAAGTTAATTTTTTCACTAGGAAAAAAAAAACGCTCAGCCGATTCCCTGATTCGTTACCTCAAAGGAAGGCTTTTACAGCTTTAAATTTAATTTGTAGCTCCCAACTCATTAAAAATGTCCACAATGGCGTTATGGATACTAATCCTTAGGAAAGGCAACGGTAAATTCTCCGCATTAAACGACGAAAGGCCAAACGTGCAGGTGGGCAGAGTTGTTATACTCTGTCTCAGAATTCAATGACGCTTGAGTAGATGCGGCAGCTGGCTCTCCCAAATCGTGGGCTCACCTCTGCAAGCTACAACAGAACGTGACTGAAGGGTGCTTTTGAGGCTGTTGCGGCCTAAGCGAAACAGAAAGCCCTAGTTCGTTTAATTTACTTTGCCTCTTTTGGTCTGTTCCCTGGATTACACTGCAGCTAATTCCGACACCGAAAAAAGACGCTTGACAGGGACAAAGTGGCCTCTGTGCACCGCTCCTGATGTTGTGCGTGACACGTTAGCAGGCAGAGCCAAGCGGGGATGTTATGACGTAAGCCTGTTCTTTTCAATCCCATTTTTTAAACACTTATCGTCCGTACTACCTTATCACGGCGAATGAAAAGGGCGTGGCGGTACCTCGGCTCTCGAAGGGAGGAAAAAAAATGCAGAATTTGAAATTCTTCTTCATATTAACGTAGCCGAAATATTAGCACAGATCCCGCCCAGTCTGCGCTTGAATGCCACAGGCCGCCGTGTAGAAGTACGCGTAATTTCTCTAGCTGCAACAGGAACTGTTGACGTTTGCGCGTTTACTGGGGCGACGATTTTCTAGACCGTAATTCCTGTGCGTCATGACCTACCGTTGGACCAGCCTTATATTCATTTCACTGCGGCCTGATAGACTCGTGGGCCTTAAGGGAAGTCACCTGATCGGAACCGACAGCAGATGGGAATACCTGGCATGTCCGTTTTCCGCACACTCTTTGGAAAATCTGAGTGTCCCACGGCTTTACAGCGTCACCCAGTATTCGTGTCGCACAGCAGGGATACCATCATAACCTATCGGTGACCCACTACGCAGCGAACGTGTTAAAATAAAAAGGTAAAGGCAGCCGCTCCTCAGCCAACGGGCTTTCTTGTTTTTTTTTTTTGTGCAGTAGTTATTAAAATCTGCTTTATTATTCATTAAAGGTCTCGTATTGATGAAACATTTATCCCAACTTCGTTCGCTTGAGGACAGGAAATTCTCTCAACAAGCCAGAAAACGAAAAAGAACGAGGTAAAAAAGAGAAAGGGCACCTATAGACGACTTTTAGTTATAGAGCTGCTTCAAATCTTGTGCCTGAAACGTTGCTTTCCTTAAAAATTTAGTTCAGTGTTTGGATAGACCTTGCGCAATTTGCAGAAGCTTTTTTAATTATTGCGACAGCGGGCCTTCTGACGTACACTAATTATTTACAAAAAAAAAATCCATGGCGGATTCTCGATGAAAGTCCAGCAAGGTTCGATGGTGCAGGCCCCAAGACCCAGTCGTCTATATCCGGCGTTCGATTTGGGGCGGTCCGCATCGGTGCAGGTGTGTCTGCCAAGTGGAGTGGAATGAATGGCAGATCCACAGTAGGTGTATAGGTGTCTAGTGTCCGCCTCGCATACATGTGTATGACAGAAGGAGCTGGGATCGCCGATGAGTGTATCATACACTCTAGCGCGATTTGAATGTAATTCCATTCGTTCCGGCCAAAATCGGCCGACCAATTTTTCCTGGCATGATGGTCACTTAGGCTGCAACAGACACAACGATCAAGGATAGAGCAGTCATACGGCAAGCTAAACTCAAGTATTCGCTCCAGCCCGCTTGCTAACGTAAACAATTCTAGAGCAGTTCAATCCGAGTAGAATAAGCCTGAATGAAGCCTGAAGGTTACCACTAGGGTGAAAGCGGCACAGAAGCGTAATCATCGACGCAATACCACTTACCGGTGCTTAAGGCCTCCAGGGAGGTCGGTACCACAAGGTGAGGGAAGTGCGCGCGTGGCATATGGTACGTTTTCATTATCTATGACTAGTTTGGCTTGCGGAGAGATTGGTGCCCCTTGAAAGGGATATGGATGTGTTGAGTTCTGACGTGGTCCATTCACTAAGGCTTGCTTAGGGTTTGCATTTCAATGGTTCCATCATACACGTACTGTCCCTTGTTTGTTTCATAACAGTATAATACGCTAATTTCCTCTGGCAAAAGTTGAAGCTAAAAACACGCTGCAGACTGCAGGTGTCGCCTGAGGTTGTCTGTGAGGATGTCAGTAGGTCTACTCGAGGACAAAAAGATCAGAGGGAGGATGCGTAGTGCGTCCTGAATAGCGAAAAGCCCCGCATCTGTCGACGGCCAGGCAGCCGAGCAAGCGCATGGCCAGGTTGCTATTTCTGTAAGTATATCAACAGAAGCGACAGCAGCGGCCACACTGCCATCGGCATGCTTCACGTGTCGTTCAAGGCAATTTTCAATATCAGATGAGGCACTGATCATGACAGCCAACGAGAATACTTCGGAAGTTGTTGATAGCCGTCATGTTAATATTAAGATAATGACTGACTGTAACATCTGCACGCCCCGCCGCAGTGGCTCAGTGGTTGCAGCGCTCGGCTGCTGATCCGAAAGACGCGGGTTCGATCCCGAACGCGGCGGCCGAATTTCGATGGAGGCGAAATTCTGGAGGCCCGTGTATTCTGTGGTGTCAGTGCACGTTAAAGAACCAAAGGTGGTCGAAATTTCCGGAGCACTTCACTACAGCGTCCTCATAGCCTGAGTCGCTTTGGGATGTTAAACCCCATTAAACCAAACCAAACTAACATTTGTACTGCAAAAGGTGCTCGATGCTTTCCAGTACACCACGAAAAGCAAACACGAAGTTAAGAATCACCATTTTAGCGAAAGCAGGTCTCATTAGGCAAATTTTCAGCGTATAGTCTGCAGAAGACGGTTGTCGTTCAAATGAGTTTCAAAATTTCCACTCGCGTTGTCATATTCTAGAACGCCCAGAAGGCGCTTCCAGAAGTTGTTCCAGAAGGCGCTTTTACATTTCGCCTCTATCGAAACGCTGCCGTCGCGGCCTGGTTCAAACTCGGGAACTTCGGCTCAGTAGCCGAGCGCCCTAGCCGCTGAGCCAGCGCGGCGGATGTTTCACCAGAACCATTTGGAATTTCGGTAATGAATTTTTTTTTTGCTGTAGTGCATGAGGCTGCTGCCACTTCATTTCTGTCATAGTTTTTTTTTTCAGGTATTTGAAGAACTATCACAATGATTGCCACTTCATATTATGTTATGAAGTTCAATTCGGTTTTAGGTTTAGTTTTATGGGGCTAAACGTCCCAAGTCACTCAGGCGACAAGGGACGGTGTAGTTAAGGGCTGCGGATAATTTCAACCACCTGGGTTTCTTTAATGCGCACTCACATAGTACAGTGCATGCGCCTTCAGGATTTCGCCCATGCCAGAAAGCGATCACCGTGGCCGGCATGAAACGCGCATCTATCGGGCCAGCAGCCGAGCGCCGTAACCACTGCGCCATGCCGGCAGCCAGTTAGCCAGTCCGACTATTTTCATTATTTATTTATTGCTGGTTATTTGTATTATTTGTTTTTATAACGTAGTTTACTACAAGCGAGTCTCATTAATTTTATTGTTTTGTTTTTCGGTGTTCTTTTCTTCCTTATCGATGTACCTTACCTCTCGCTGTAATGCTCTCGGGTTATGAGGATAATAAAATAAGCTAAAAAACAAACAGATACGCGGTAGAATTCCTGCCGAAGAAGCGTAGCGCGGGTTTTAGCTCAAGGATAAATAAAGCCTCTGCAGAGCACAAAATGCACCAGCCATAATGCAAACAAAACCCTGCAGTTGCCAAGAAGAAAAAAGCAGAAACCACCTTATTTCGCGTCTGTCGGATCAGAAACCTCCCAATGCTAGGAAGACTGTGTGCTATATTGTGCTTCAGTGTTACTCTCCAAAACAACTGCAGAGCGAAAAGCTTCCGAAACTTTATCGTACGAGGTCACACCTTGTAGCAAACCAGCTATCTTTCGGCTGAGTGAAGCAGTCCTTTCCTAGGAGCCTGAGACCAAACGCAAAGAACAACAAAAACAAAAAAGGCTTCGCTGTCGACGCATCCGGAAGCAATCCTTCAGCGGCGTCTTTTTTTTTTTTACCTTTACTTGAAAAGTGCTTTCCGATTACGCTTGGGAGCCAACTTTTCTCTGAGTAAAAAAAAGTCCACCGCTAGCTGTCTCAACAGGCGCTCGAGACGTAACTTAGGCGCTCTTGACTTTGCACCGCTGGGCAAACACAACTCTCTGGTTTCAAACATTTCTTAATCCCGCCTTCGCTGTTGTTCGGGGGAACAGGAACAAAATAGTGTTACAGCTTTACGCTCCTTAGCCTTTCATGCGTTCGTGCGCTTATGCATGCAGGAAAACAGGTCTGTATAACGGGTACTTAAATCCCAAAATTCCAGAAAGAAAAAAAAAGACACAAGTCAAAACAAAGTGCTCAAGGAGGGTGGCGAGGCGGGCAAATTTATTTGTCTTTACTCCGCGGCTGGATTAGCTGCGTAAGAGGGCGCTAGGAGCAAGAAAGAATCAGACTCCAAACACGGGCACGGCGAGGGCACGACCGCTGCTGCATCGTCAAGCAGCGCCGCCGTTTTTTGCCGGCGCAGCGTTTCCTTCCCCCTCAAAATCCGGGGAACGGCATGTTCACTTCCTTTGTTGACCCGCATTTCAGCTTTTCTTCTTACTCTGACTAGATAATACCTGTCGAAACCTTTCGCTTCTCCCACGCCCTCGCCGTTTGTTCACCGCAGCCAGCATTTCCTCCTCACTCAACCTCCGACTCTAGGCCTTTCCCTCGCCCCTACCACAAATTTTTTAGCCCCTCCCATTTTCTCTCGTGCTTTCTGTTTACAGCGTCAACGTTTTCCTTCCTTGCCCTTCTTTATCGTCGCCGCACATCAGCCACCAGGCGGCGCCCGTGAGGCAAGCAGGGCCTCGCACGCGCCCTATTATGAAGCTGCTTATTCTGCATCTTAAGTGGATCCCCGCACTTTGCCTTCCCGAGTGCGGCTTGAGCGTTTTCTTTTTTTTTTTTCCCCTCTTTCATAATGTCTTTCTCAGATGCGGGTGATGCGATGTTCTGCATTTGTGTCGCGTCGCTTCATTTCTTCCCTTGCCCCTCCCTCCGACCGACCGCCTTCCTCCCTGTTTTCTCCTTTTCTTCCCTCCCACTCCGGCGTTTGCTCCTTGGCTTTTGTTCCGTCCTTGAGGCCCGCGCCGATCACGTGTGCGCTCCTATCCTTCTCTCGTCTCGTCCGCTTTTATTTTTTTCGGCGCGATCATTCAGTTATATAGAGTTACAGGGCTTTTGTTTACCCCAAGCGTGCGCAGTGTTTGTGCTATCTCCTGGCGAGAATAAGCCGATCAGAACTGAACAAAAGAGGCGAACGCATGTTGCCCTCGATGACGATGCTGGCAAACAACGAGCGAGCCTTTTGAGCTCGCACCTTCGCACACTTTGGCGAATGTTGTTCCACGTGCCGCGATCGTGGCGGCAAACAAGTGACGACCGGAGAGAGAGAGAGAGAGAGAGAGAGAGAGAGAGAGAGAGAGAGAGAGAGAGAGAGAGGCGGCTTGATGGGACCGCGCTGTTTTGGTGCTTATCTGTACACCAGTTTCAATGTGTGTTTTTACGTGGCGCATGAAGTGGCACTGGAAGAACAAAAATGCTAACAGCAAGTCCGGTGTCTGAAAACTTTTACAATCGGAAGCTAAGTGTCTGTTTGCTGAGGTGAGAGGTTTGGCTCAGTAGGCGAAAGAAACCAACACAAAGCTAATGTGAAAAAAAAGTGAAAAAAATGGGTGAAAAGTTGGACCCGCAAGGCGAAGATTTTCAGCGCAAAGAGGAAGCATAACGTGGGATATATGGTTACAAAAGGCAACATATTTATTTATTTATTTATTTATCATCATACCCACAGCGCCATTGGCTGGCATTACAGTGGGGGGGTAGAAGAAAAAGTACACAAATGCCACCGCGTGCAGGTGGTTACAAAAAAAAAGATAACAATGAGATAGAAAGAACACGGAATTATTATACACAAAAAAATGTCACAGCATGGAAGAAAATGAATCATTTGATAATATGGACACTACTTCCTCAGGCAGCTTGTTCCATTCCGAAACCGTTTTGGGGAAAAAAGACATTTTAAAAAGGTCAGTCCGGCACCTGTATTCTTTAACTTTAAGTGAATTATCTCTACGTAAAGACACGTAATCAGGGTTGGCTATATATTTGGTTCTGTCTATTCCAGTTCTAGAATGAAATATATTATGAAATAATTTTAAACGCAGTACTTTCCTACGTTTTTGAAGTGAGTCCCAACCCAAAGATTTTTTCGCGCTCGTTACACTAAAATATCGCCCATAGTTATTGAAAACAAAACGAACGGCCAAATTCTGAACTCTTTCTAGCTTTTGAACGTCAAGCAAGGTTTTCGGATCCCAGACAGTGCAAGCATACTCAAGTATGCTTCTAACGTTTGTATTATACAGCAGTTCTTTAGTCTTTAAAGGGAAAAGTTTGGCGTTACGTCGCAGGAAACCTAAAACACGACAGGCTTTGGCAGTAACGAAATGCACGTGACGATGCCAAGACATTGAACTTGTTAAATATACACCAAGATATTTAAATTCCAACACTGAAAGCAGTCTGCTATTATTTATGTTATAAGTGAAAATATGGGGAACCTTCTTTTTAGTGAAACACATATGTACAGATTTTTGTAAGTTAATATGCATTCTCCAGTTCTCACAACACTGGGCCACTTTACACAAATCCTGTTGTAATGCATCGCAGTCACTTTGATCGTTAATAATTCTATACAATACACAATCGTCCGCAAAAAGACGCATGTATGAAGAAATACCTGAAAAGATGTCATTCATGTAAATTATGAACAGTAATGGGCCCAAGACGGATCCCTGAGGCACCCCTGATGTTACAGCCACCTCATGCGATTGTTTCCCGTTGACAACAACACATTGACGCCTAACGCTCAAATATTCTTTTATCCACCTAATAACGTTCTCATTTATGTTGTACCAGTATAATTTTTGTATTAATAAGGAATGTGATACAACGTCAAAGGCCTTCTTAAAATCTAGAAAAATACAGTCAACAGAATATCCCTTATCTAAAGCACTTGACAGGTCATGTACAAATTCGGTAAGCTGGGTGACACACGAGTAACCACTGCGAAAGCCATGTTGATTAGTATTTAATAATGAATGTATACTAAGATGATTCATAATACTAGTATAAAACACATGCTCTAAAACTTTGCATAATACATTGGTCAAGGACACTGGTCGATAATTTGAAACAACATTCCTAGGTCCCGATTTATGTATAGGTACAACATTAGCAAGCCTCCATTCATCAGGCAAGGAGCCTTCCTGTAACGACTTTGTGAAAAGAATTTGAAGGTACCTTGACAACGCAAAAGCGCAAGAAGAGAGCAGGATCGTGGGTAAGCCGTCCGGACCGGTGGCACTGTTATCTTTTAAGCGTTCTAAGAGCGACATAATTCCTCGCTGATCAAATTCAATGTTCTCCATGGGTTCCGTACAGTTCAAGGCAAGGCGAAAATCGGCAGGGCTATTGCTGTCCTCAGCAGAAAAAACTGAGCTGAAAAACGTGTTAAAGCACTTGGCTTTCTCCAGATTATCATGAACGATACTTCCGTTGTGATCGAGTGGCGGGATAGACAATTCATCCTTTCTGTTTTTTTTTATGTACTGCCAAAATTCTTTAGGGCGATCCTGGATACGCATGTCGAAAGACTGAAAGTAGGTAAATTTAGCCTCTTTGACCGAAGCATTCATATCCTTTGTAATCTTTTTTAACTGATCCATGTTATCTTCCGACGGATTTCTTTTGAAGCGCGCATATAGTTGTTGCCTCTTTTCAACGACTCTGCGCAGCGCTTTTGTGAACCATGGCTTGCTTTTGCTGCGACGTTTCGTCATCACCCATGACGGCACATGCTGCTCACGCAAATCAAAAAGTTTGGCTGTCAGTGTGCGCCACAGCTCATCAACGCTGAGTGAATCAGACAATGTTTCGTACACATCGACATAGGATTCAAGTGCCCGGGCTATCTCGGGGAAATTTGCCTTTCGGTAACTGTAAATGCGCCGATTGCCACAGTCTTCAAGTTTAACATACTGAAAGTTCATTTCCGCTAAAACACAACTGTGATCACTGATACCGGGCACTACAAGGGTAGAACAAGCTGCCGATGGTTGGTTAGTGAATAATAAATCCAAAACATTGTTGCCACGGGTTGGCTGCAGCACTAATTGGGATAAGCTGAATGAATTGCACAGATTTAACAATTCTTTGCCTACTGCGGAATTGGCTCTAGACGGAAGACATCCTGAGCTCCAGTCTAATTCAGGAATGTTAAAGTCACCTCCAACAACTAAACAGTCAGTTTTAACAGTTTCAATCATATCAGTTAGGTCGCTGATGGGTTCAAGCTGATTTCCAGGTGGCCTGTAAAACGAGCAAACTGATAGTAATTTACCATTTAAAAGTCTAATTTGAGCCCATACTGCCTCACATGTCCCAACATCAATTTCAATCTTACGAGAACTAACTAAGACGTCCACCAGTATAAATACGCCTCCTCCGTGCCTGTCTCGATCTTTTCGATAGCTGATATAGTTACTCGGAAAAACTTCGCTATCGCTAACATCCCCATCCAGCCATGATTCACATCCGATCACAACGGAAGGTCTCGCCATGTCAATTAGACCATGTAGCTTGTCCACTTTATTCTTAATACTTCTGCAGTTTAGTACTAGAATCGACAAAACAGAGTGATCCGGCTTAACTTGTCAAGAGGCTCGAACTACCTGCCCCTGAGATTCGTCGTAAATGTGCTTGACATTATTCAAGTAAAGGACATCGTATTTCAGATGTGCTTTGCCATTGGGTCCCTTGCAAGTTTTGGCGTAGTCCCATAGCATTTTCCTCTTGTTTCGTACTGGTTCAGAGAAGTCCTCTGAAATGCTAGTAGAACTTCCTTTCAATTTCTTCGCATTTGACAGAACAGCCTCTTTCTCTTTGAATGAACTAAAATTAACAATTATTGGGCGAGTTCCTTCTGAACGGAACCGTCCGAGGCGATGGGCTCTTTCGATTCTGGGGTCTATTCCCAGAGTAGATCTACACAAATCTAGGACAAGTTTTTCAGAAATTGGTTGTGACTCGCGTTCATCCTCGTCCTTAATTCCATAAAAGAGCAGATTGCACCGTCGAGATCGATTTTCAAGATCGTCCACTTTCTTCATCAGAGTCTGCCACTCGGAACGCTGTCTTTCACTACTCGCCCTACAGTCCTCGACAGCGGCCTTCATTTCCTCAAGACCTACAATCTTTGCTTCTAAATTGGCCATACGGGCATTCAGATCCGACATAGCTGTTTTGTTTTCATCCTGATAACTCTCGATAGTTGCAAGTTTTTCCTTAATTTCTGTCTGGCCTTGCAAAAGCTGCTGCAGGATTGCATCGCTAGGTCCTGGGTTAACTTCTATGTCGCCGCACAAAACCAGAAGCAAAAGGTAAAACGCAGCTCTTCGAAATAAAGAAAAACGACACCTTCTGCGTAACATGGGTCTGTGTGCTACAGAATGAGAAGAAACGCATGCATACAATACAGGGGGTGGAACCGGCAAAGCATACACTAAACATATATTGAAATATGTGTCACTAACCTGCGTGAAAAGCAGTAAATGCGTGAGCGGCAACGCCATTTCGGTATCTCCGGTTCCACGCCCCAACGATGAAGTGACGATTCCCGCCTTTTGTAGAGTGTAGTGGCACGGGCTGTAAAACCATGGTGGGTTGACTGGCACCGCACAATGTCCAAAATCGGCTGCGAGGCACACACAATCGTTGAAGTCGACCGTGGTTAGCACAGGTGAAAGCTTGGTGAAGGAACCAGTATCCAGCGTAGACGAATCATGCACAGCAGACAATTCCTCGGCATGAAAGCAGTGACTTGAATAACCAGCGATGAATACCTGCGTGAAAAGCAGTAAATGCGTGTTTTTTTTTTTTTTTGCGTAACGTGACATGTGCGAAAATGCGTGATATGAATGGGGGCTTAGAGATAAAAAGTAGCTTAGGCACCTGTGGAGGCACTTGCGCATGGCAATGGTGCAAACATGGCGTCTATGTATGGTGCTTTCATAAAGGCCCAACAGCACCACTACATGCCGCTACCGGAAGAGCAACAATGCGGCTGTGCTAGTTTTCCTGGGTGCATGACTCGTTATGAGCGTTTACAACTATTGGTGAGGTCAAAACTGTTCTATATTCGATGAAACAAGGAACGGCTTCGGGTCCGGACGTGCTACGGTTGAGTTTTATTTGCCATTCTGGCACATCCAGGGTTCGCCTTTATTCTGCGCTCTCCATCGATAATTCCAGACCTATGACTTTACTGCCAGTTTCCGGGCTGAACGAATTGTCCCTCTCCCCAAACGCGACCAGGGGTCCCCTCAGCCGGAATAATGGAGGCCAATTACACCTATCCACGTCCATGACACGGCTTTTGCTGCCATTGTGGTTCGGCGCTTAAGGGCTGTGAAGGCTACCTGATTGGTAACCATCAGACATGCTCTATGTCTGGTCGAAAAATTCAAAGCCTGTCGTTTGTAACCCGTCACATTTTCGACTGCACCGAGGGGCGCTTGGTTTCCTTGGAGCAGGAAAAGGCATTTCATCGCCTGAAACATGGCTGCATATTTAGCGTGCTTCAAGCCTTCGAGTTTCCACGGGATTCAACAAGCTCATTGGCGAACTATACGAAGCCATTCACTGCAGTCTGGCTATTGACGGTTTGGAGAGTTCCCCATTCTTTGTCACTCAAGTGGTTAGGCAAGGTTGTCCCCTCTCACCTCTGTTGTTTGCATTTAGCATAGATTCTTACCTGCCTGCCAACGTCAGACACCCTGGCGTTCGCGGTCTTTCGTCCTATGCGGCTAGGAGGTAAACGTTACGGATTTTGCTGATAACATTGCCTTTTATTTACAAAATGAGGACAGTTTCATCCGCTGCCTTCAGCCTTGTGATGAATAAACAGAGTATCTGGCGCTGCTTTTAATTTTAGTAAAAACAACTATATGATAACTGGCCGGTCTGAAGCACGTCGAAGCTGACACGTACGAATTGAGCACAGAACGAAAATTCGCTTTCTTGGCTTTGCATATGATTCACGTTGTGGAGCAGATTTGGTTTCGGACTGCACAAAAGTACTGCCATCCCCAGCTGTTTTGACCTGCCGTTGCTGGAGCTAAGATACCTTGCCCACTCGGTCTTTCGTAGCTGGGTATGGTACGTGAGGAATATTGCATAACCTTCTCTTCGTATTTTCCCCGCACTGCAGTCACTGCTCAATTTTTTCTTCGTTAATGCCCCCGTTCTGCAGAAAATTCAGCATTATCGTCGTCGTCGACGTTATGAGCGAAAAAACTCCCGAGAAGCAACCTGGTTGGGCCACCTATGTCACGTGACCTGGTGGCGCCGTCACACACCTCCCCACTTTATTGTAAGCAAACTGACTACCGTGGGACGAGAGAGTTAAATTAATGACCGGTCGCTCGGGAGGCGTAACCTCTGTCTCACTAAGGCCAGCTGGTGGCAGCACCTGCCATCGTAGGGCAGTAACGCATCGCTTAACCGCTGTACCACTGCGCCAGGAGTGGTATGAAGACTCCCAGGAGTCTATGAACGTAAAATCGAGAATGTCCCATTCCGCATATACGGGCATTAAGCCATTACGCTATTGCGTCATATTCTTAAGGCAGAGCTCAAGTGTACCCTAGTATGCGTTTTTTTTTTTTTGTCAAAGGGAATGGTCCAGTAACTGTCTCGCACCTCGGTGTACACCTCAAACGCGCAGTGAGATATGGGAAGAAGGTGTGAGTGAAAGAAGAAAGAGACTAAGAGGGGCCGTTATGGAGGGCTCCTGAATAATTTAGGCCACCTGCTGATCCTTAACGTGCACTGAGATTGCATGGTACACTGGCATTCAAACACGGCTGCCGTGGTCAAGCTCGAACTCGACCACGGCAGCTCTTTGATCTAATGCAGTTTTTTTTCTTTACAAGCACAATGTACTGCGTACTGAACATACATGCCTCATTCTCTGCACCGAACATACGTGTTTTTTCTCCTTACATTTTGTTTTATGTCGTACTCCACTGCCGTCATTGCTGCACTGTAAGAGGAAGCTAGGACCTCGCAGGCTGTCTATACAGCTTTTTCACTGGCTGTCCTCGCAACCTAGATGCGGAAATAAACCTTCAACTCCGGTAAGTGTCTCTTCAAATTTTTCTTTCCATTTGGCGGAAGGAGGAAGTTGCTTGGACCCGGTTGGTCTCGCGGCGCTCGGTCAAAGACGTTTGAGAGATGCACTCTTAGAAAAAAAGGTAGTGAAAACGTAGTAACGGCTGCTGTTACAACCTTTTTTTAACCCCTACTACCTATGTACTATGTTGCTACGACCTTGTTACTACTGGAAAGAAAATTAAGTAGTAACAAGGTAGTAACTTCTGCTGTTACTACGTTTTTTTGGCAGTTGCTACACTTGTACTACCTCATTATAACCCTGGTAGTATCCATTACTACCTTGATCTGGAAATGGATGATCGGAATATGCACACGTACGTATACTAACATTCCCGGCGACATTGCTACTCAATGCCCTATGTTTTTATATAATGAAAAGGGTTTCCTAATTGGCAGCAAATCTAACAAAATTGCCAGTGCTGTTTTTTGTTTTCAATACAATATACGCAGCGCGTATGTGTTCCACTCTTTAGTTTGATTTCTTAACTGCACTTTTTCACCAACCCCAAGCTATTGTGCCTGACTTGTGCTCATTTTTCCTTCTGGTTTACTACAAGATGCACAAAAATGGGCGTTGAGTTTCTGATGTCATGTTCATGCACTCCTTGTGACACATTAGAAAGTCACCACGAAGTCAGGTATTCATGTCTTTCGACAATAAAAACTCAGCAGAGACTCGTTTTCGTTAACACAGAAGATTTCCTTATGTGATTGGCCATCAGCCACTGAAAGGTCCTTCTCAATTACATTGTTGTCCCGTGCGAGAATGTAGATGCTGCTGCTACATTTACACGCAATGAAAAGAACAAGAAACAACTGTGGCTGCACATATCACGGCACATAAGTTGACAAGTTAACGTCTGGTGGCGTGGCGTAGTGGTTAGCGTGGTAGGATAGAAATTATAGAAAGAACTTCAACATAGAAAGTGAAAGGTCCGCGGTTCGAATCCTCCTGAAAGCAGGGATTTTTTTTCTTTTGTTTTTGCTCTAGTTTTTTTTTTGCTCTTATTTTGCACTATTACTATCTTATATGCATACGATTCTAATGTCAAAAGTCATTATATTATTTCTTAAGGTGTTTTCTCTCGAGAGGTAGTAAATGTTACTACCTCGCAGTTACTACATACAGTTACTGAGAGGTAGTAAACGTTACTACTTGCAGTTACTACGTACAGTTACTACCTAGGTAGTCATATATGTGACAGTCGTTACTACCCTAAAATGTAGTAACCTCAACTACCTTTTTTTTTAGAGTGTGCGCCTGACTTTCCTTCCGTGTCCATTTGTTGGCGGCTGCGGGCTTTCGACTACCTAGTCCGTTGGTCGCGATGGGACGATTGCGAAGCACAGGAACCCACCTCCTGTGCGAAAGCACTATTCTGATTAGTAAACTCCGAGAAAGATCTTGCGATGTATGCGAGTTTGGCCAAACGAATAAATTACGAATAATTATTACCGCTAGTGGGTTTCGAATCCTTCGCGCGGCCAGCAGATCAGCTTCGCTGCCTTGTACACGAAAGCACTATGCTAATGCCACAGACAATCGTGCTTCGTATTAAATTGCAACACAGTCCCGCGCTGCGCATTGGACGTTGTCGTCTCCGTCAACTAATGCTACTATCGAACTAATACCGTCGCTAGATGTCCCGATGACCAAACAAAGCAAATACCATAAGCCAACCAGGCTGAACGCATGCTTGCACACGTCTGCTCGATTTAACTACGTTGAAACGCTACCCCTTTTTCTGGGGCACAACAATCCGTGAGCGCCGCTGCGGGGACTCAGTGGAAATGGCGCTCGGCTGCTGACCCGAAGGACGCTTGCTTGATCCCGGCTGCGGCGGTCGAATTTCGGTGGAGGCGAAATTCTAGAGGCCCGTGTACTGTGCGTTGTCAGTGCACGTTAAAAAACCCCAGGTGGTCGAAATTTCCGGAGCCCTTCACTACGGCGTCTAGCCTTAGCTGCTTTGGGACGTAAACCCCATAAACCGAACCAAACCAATCCTTGAGCTAATTATAGACATACTAATCAACCTGAGTTCCGCAAAGCTTCAAGGGTGGCTGCCTTCTATGCCACAGTAATAGCCTAAAATGCAGGCACGGCGCTATTCCCTATTCATAATCGCAGCAGTGGCCGAGCGGTTTGATGATGCACCTCGTATGAGGGACCTACGGGGTTCGATTCGCAGTGCCACCGGCTCACACCGATTACCCAATGAGGTTCCTTCCCTTTGGGGTGAATTGCATGGGAAAATGTATCTTTAACCGCACTTCGCGAAGAGCACGAATGCGTAAGCCACGGCGCTCTTTTTGCCAAGCTTCCCTTGCTGCACTAAAAGGACATCACCACTGCGGCAGCGGTAACTGCCAATACACACCTATTACCTTGATGCGTAAGTACTGTGTTTTCCGTTCCAACGGAAAAGCATGAGGTCCTTACAAGGCAACGAGCAATTATGGAATATGGTGAAGGGCGCTCAGAGACCGAAATTGGGAGGCGACGCATAACCTCGGCCATAAGGGTAAGACGAAATAACTTAACGGGTTAGTTCCTATGTATGCAGAAGGTTGTTCCTATATATGCACCTGCCTGTGAAGGCAGGTGGTGCCACAGGTGGACCTTGTGCGAACCAGGTTGCTCTTCACGAGCTACGAATCATTAATTTAACTGCAACCTGCCACGGGGGGGCAGTTTTCTCTCTATCCGGTGGGCAGGTTGTATCGACGCGTCAAGGTCACGTTACCTAGGTGATCCACCTGCTTCCTAGGTCGCTCTTTGGGGACCACCTACCAGAGCCATGACGTGAAATGTCGCGCACAACGCGGACGCCGACAACGCCAACATGAGATTTTCAGCTAAACAGGGCGTTTGAGGTAAATTTGAGGTGACAGCGTATCACCTCTATAACCATCACAAAGGGGCTGACGCTCACCACACCAAGGAGAAGGTTATTTGTCAGTGATTTACGAATGCATTTTACTTTATCTATCAGCCGACATTGTTCAGCAAGCTTCCTTAGCTCTAGTATTACTACTTGATTTTCTGCTGCTGTCGATTTAGCACTTGTCCTGCATTGTTTTGGCGTGATGAAAAAAAGCAAAGCATAAAACAACTTTGTTGAAATGGTTGAATGAATAAATTTATTTGCGGAGAGTTTGGGCTGCCGCCGGCTTAGGGAAGGGAGGAGGTTCAACACTGAGAAGCAGGATTCTATGTGGCTTGAACTCAATCTCTTCTTGCTCCTGGGATCAGTGCAAAGAGGTGAACCTTTGCCTCCGAAACAAAGTGACGGAGACGAATCTTCATGGTAGTGGGAATACCCAGACTAAGCAGTTCTGGAATTGGCCAGGCTTGAGACGGCTCCTTTCTTCGGCAAACGTGGAAAAATGCCACACTTACTGGATGATGTCTCGTTTTTCTTGGCTGCACCTGGAGCATGACACGGTTGGCAGCTACAGCTTTGCCTTTTGGGATTTTGATCACTACTCTATCCGAACAGGTCCATCTACTGTGCAGGTCTTCGGTACGTGCGGTCTTGTAGGAGGAAGCATAACATTCCTTCAACAGTGTCTTTAGAACTTGGTGAAACTAATGGAAATAGAAACGCTACAAGCTGCGTCTGAACCGAGCGGAGCCCAACTCGAAAAAATGTCTTGAAGAGATGGTTAGCACGCGTATTAATATTTTTAATCTAGCAGCTCAGAAAGACCACCAGTAAAAGTGATGAACACCTAGAAACATTACAGCAGCTTCAGCAAAGAATGACTCTCTGGGTGTTCAAGCTTTGCCAAAACTATATAACTAATCATCCAGCTTCAGTCGATAGAGGCTGAGGTTATAACGCCGCGCTAGCGGAGTCAGAAGGTCCCGATAATTCTTCGCGCCAAAACGACGCGCGGTAAAGAAACAAAAACAAAAAAGAACTTAACACATCTGCGAGGTTTTAGAGTGTGTCCTCCGGCCTGTAGTTAGGAGCGAAAGAAACGGCGTTCATGGCAGCGGTCAGGACTTGTTGATCGCGTAACGGGAGCGAGATCGCATATAAATAGGACAACTTACCTAAGCTCTCATATCTATGGACCAGTAACGCAGGATGGCGAGCATATCTACTCAACTGGTTTCACTCTTGTATAATGTAGCGACAACATCGAATTTTGAATGAGGAGCCAAAGATTTTCATATTAGTCTCTCTTTTCTGATGGAAGCGGTCCGCTCCGCTGATGGTTCGTTGTACAGACAGCGTCCAACGTGTACCTCACGACGACATGGCTTCGCTCCACAGCGCGTAGGCAACCGCACGCCGAGTTGCGCAAAAACACACGTGCGCCCGTCAATTATCGCTAATGAGTCGCGTAACGAACCGCGCACCGAAAGCGCAGTCCAGACAGGCGTTTAATTTTCCTGTCCATGCAGCGCGTTCGGCCAGCCACCCATCACGCGTCAGGCACGGCACGCAAGCGGCGTCACCCAAGCTATGCAAGGAACGAAGCACAAAGGCAAATAATAGAAGAACCGACAGCGTATCATTTTTTGTTCCTCTGTGGCGCCTGTCAGAATGCATCATGCAGCCATGCATAGAATATCAGACGAAGGAACCTCGTCGTCAGTGGCTTGAGGCGAGGTGTGTTCAGTGCCGTGTTCGTTTTTTTTTTGTGCTTTCCAGGAAGTGATATTGTGCCAGGGATGCATTATCCGCCTTTACAGGTGTTCCCATTTTTTTTCACCTGTCAGCGTAAAGCATGAAAAACCACAATGTCTAAATATGGGGAACGAAACGAGCGCTTCCGGGAGAGTTTGGCTTATACCGCTGCGACGTCGTATCTAATACTTATGTCGGGCTCTCCAATTATGCGGTATATATACATGCTAAGCTTAGAGTACGACTCTGAGGCACTCTTCATATACTTGAAGATTGTTGTCGGACAGTTCCCCAAACACTGCCGCTTCTTGAGCTTGGCCCAAAGGCGATACCCGATCTGAACTCTCACTGAACGTTAAAGAGGCATCTGACAGCCCGACCAGTCACTGTCTTGTGCTGCGACGCGTTTTGCGGTAAGAATTCTATTTCCGTTGCCTGTCCTCGAAAAAGAGTGCGCTCCGAGGTCGGTGTATCGGATTGCTGTCGCCACGTGTTGTAAATTTAAGGAGTAAAATCTTGGCTTCAGGCGGTTCACTTGTCTGAGACAGACATACTTTTTACATCGCCAAGTTTCTACTCTTCATTTTTTTACATATATTTCTCTTCCTGCTCATTTTCGAACGCCCGAAGCAAGCGGCACTTATAACGGGCTGTCGTGTTCCATGTTCCAATTAATTTTTTTGGACATTTGAGTACGAGACTTTCACGGTGAAATGTCATGCATGAAGTATGAAAACTGTTTTATCCTATTTAAGTTACGCGTCCTTTAACTTACTTCTTTGAGCCATACTTGCGCATTGTGTTTGAAAAGCAAACAATTTTTATCGCTTAATAATGCGCTGCGATCATACCACCATATCCAAGATACCAGGAGGAAAGTAGAATGACTTTAGCCTGCCTACTAGGCAGTCTTATATACTACTTTTCAATCAATTTCCAACCTTTTTTTTCTTTTTAGCCCTAGAGTTTTCCCTATCGGTATACGCAGCTTAGCAAGAAGCACATAGCTCGTGAGACAACACTTACCAGTAGGCCGGGTAGAGCTGAATACCTGTCAGAACACTCCTATCCACGTGTGCTGTGATCACACGCGTCGCACTTAAGCATCATCGATTTTAATGGCTATAGTTTATGCCCACTTCTGAACACGAGCACTTCACAGTGGCCCAGCCGCATCACTTGTTAATCTTATCCTTCGCCAGACCCTGTGGTGCTCTAAATCATGCCTCTAAATCATGCCAGTCTAGCAGAGAGCCGGTTATCGGCGTTCTCCTAATTTAGAACATGATATTATGAACTCGACTTTGTTCTCTTAGCACACGAGAACTAGACAGTACATTGGTGGCAGTATTCATGATTAAAAGTGGCTTGTAGCGAAGAAAGAGAAAAGTTCAGTCATTTTATTCAGTTCAGCACAATAAAAAACACAGACGTCCTTAGAAGCTGGACTGTCCGGGCCCTCTAAAACAGTTCAAAACATGCACTCATAGATAAAGGATCCAGGACTGAATCAAGCCGTGAATGCTAATACTTTATTCCTCTTCAAAAAATGTGTATTTTAATGTTCGGCGTAACTTTCAGTTCTATATTCTAACTGCCTGTGTGTCTGTCGCGTTGGTCTCTTCATATTCTATAAAAATCTCATAACTAGATTTTTACCTCAGTGCGAAAAATTTGAATCTCTCAGACTTTGTTCATAGCTTTAAAACCTGAAGATCAGCATGCCTGAATAGTTCAGTAGGAGAGCGTGAGAAGTGAAATTTGATTCAATACTGCACCTTATGTGACTTCGTGAAAAAAAAAATTCGCATCCTGGGGAATCAGGAAGCTGTACAAGTCCAAGATGAATAAATGCGCGAATGCAAGACGAAACACCGACAGGACAGTGCATACAAGAGCTATCCTCTCCGTCAATTCGATTCACTTGGCGCTAATTTTTATCACGAACTCGAACCAGCTCGCCCAAATTTCGCTCTTGTTGAATCGATACAAGGTTGCTACTTTCGCCAACGTGTCTGTCTAGGTGCAACGGATAGCCAAATGTCTTACATGGGTATGTGGAAGATCAACAGGTCTTACATGGGTGCGTGAAAGGTAAACAAATCTTACATGGCCATGTGAAAGATAAAAGCAAATTTGCTCTAGGATGCCGACTTCATCGACGCTGTGAAAGATGATTTCTGCGCATTCGTTCCAACTAGAAAACAAAAAAAAAACAGCTGAGGAAGCGGAAACCTTTTCACCAGGAAGTTTTCTCTAAAGCATAGAATAAGCTTATATTATAGCGAGGTATTATGTGGGATAATATTATGTGGGATAAAATAATCGAACATTCGAAGCTAAAAAAAACTTGATATGCGAAGGCAAAGATTAAGACCGTACATCAAGCAAAGTACTGGGGAGGTCTGGTTAGCGCGAAAAAAGTGCAGTTTGTATCAAGAGAGGCACCCAACAAAAATTTGGGGGGCGCAAGTTCGGCGGACCCTGTTTCCGTCCCACACTCCACATCCCACTCTGCTGACGTAAGCGGTATGTTGCTCAATCTGGTCGTTGCTTGAATGATAGGCTTCTTGAACACAAAACCAGCGTAAAACTTTTACTGACAGCAATCTGGCTTTGCACAGTAAGGAGTGCTGTTGTGTGCCATTTTTGGATAAGTGCTCGATCGTGTCCAGACAGCGGGATCAGTTAACATGTGAAATTATTGAATCAGAGCGTATTCCTGCCTTGGATGATAAATGTGTCAGCAAGCCGTCTATCCCCCTGTCCAAAAGAGAGCTGGCCTTCTTAAATAATCGCTCAGTAGTTTGGCCGTAGTTCCTCGTTCACCTGATTTTCATTATTTTTTCCGGGCGCATGCGCCTGTTTGCCACACGGCTTCCGTTCGTCTTGGTCGGCTAGGTTTCTGTCAGTCGGAAGGTAGCGCCTGCGTTGTGTGCGTCTTTCTCTGTCCCTTGTCCCGTTTCCCGGTACCTCACATACCAAGGATCACTGTTTTCGTATTGTGTGAGAGACCACCTGACACACATATAAAGCTGCGCTGTGTGGCTCAGCGTTATAGCGTGTGTGACTGGCATCTCATGGCTCAGGGATTCGTTTTTCGAAAAATTACTTCATTTTTTGTTCTCAGAGCAATTCGTTTACTTTATTTACTTACGTGTGCTATTAACATTTCAGTCGTGTTGCAACCTCCGAATCGCTGTATTTTTAAAATATTTTAACTAGTTTCCAATCCACTGCTTCGCGTACCGTGTAGTCACCTTTTTGTTCAGTCCGGATTTTTCGCCCACAACTACAACGGACGCCACCGGAGTTTCTGCACATCGGTACCCACAGCTATAGTTTAAAATCCCGCTCTATCGCACGATGTTTACGTGTGGAAATGTGAAATAGTTCTAATGAAATGTAATCATTTTGATGTAAAAGAGAAAAACAGCAAAAAGCTGGATTTTTGTGTGCTCCTTAGTATAGGTGTGCTACTTTGTTTAACACGCAGTTACTGAAACATGTAGTTACTGAGCTTTTCTGGCGCAGCGGTTTCCTATATGGTACTGATTTGCAGTAAAACACTGTAAAAATTAAATTACGCGCTTTCGAAAAGATGCAGATTTGTAACGCTCGGAAATGCGCATAAATTTTAAAAGTTTTCAAATAAACGTACTGGAAAAGTACTGGTGCGAAATTCTGTTGTGCTTGTTTTCTCAAGCTTTTTTTCCTTTAGCGCTCTAGACACGACCAGAGCGCTTTGAAAAAATCGATGTTCGAGATAACAGTCACGATGTTCCCGAGATAGAAGGGATTTCGGCGCCGTGTCTCGAAAGGTCGTCACCATGAATTGAGTGCAGGCGATACCATCCAGCGTTGTTTCATTAAAAGACCTCCTAAGACGTTTAGCTACTATCAACACCACCGAGTTGTTCTCTGGCTTTTAGGCAAAAAATCGTCGATATGAACTTTTTGCGTGTTCTATGCATATATATCTGGCTGTTTTCGTCATGAAATGTCTGCCGTAACTGCAATACGGCAGTATTGCAAGCCGTTGCCGCAGTCATTTTCCGTCATATTCAAGAAAACATTGCGCAGAATAACACAAGACGGAGGGGGAAGCACATACACACACACGAGCTCGCGTGTGTCTGTGTGTTTCTCCCTTCCGTCTTGTGTTATTCTGCGCAAAGGTTTCTTGAATATGTCGCTACACCAACCGGCCCAACGTTCTGCTCTACTAAGTTTCATTGTCCGTCCATGCGAAACGTGTAATAAGAGGAAGAAATAGTTTTTATTTCTGGAACGCACCCGAGCTCAGAGTTTCATCCGCAATTTCGACTGCGAGGGAGAAAAAGTTGCGATTCTTAGAGTCAACATTTCAGAAGCCTTCATTAGGGGACTGTGAAGTAAATATTTTTCCCCTTGCAGATGAATGAACCATTGGTTGTGTGTCAACATGGTGAAACTAGCAAACTTTAACGGCCCGACTCTAAGATTTTTAAATGCGAAGCTTTCTCAGCATACTGAAGATGGTTTCTCTGTGCCGCAGCACCGTCCTTTATCGCCACTTCTCTTGCGCTCTGTGCGGAATGAGCGGTTAAAAAAAAATACTAGCGCGATATAGAGGGCTTTACTCTGCGGTCCTGCGATGTGTGGCTAGTAGCGTATATTCATCATGTAGCCTTATTTTGTGTGTGCTGCCAAAAGAAAAGTGACATTTATACACGCCCGTTAAAGACAATGGTACGGGCTGGTACCTATTACTTTACAGATTTTTCCAAGTCCCAACATGCTTAACATACGCGCAACAAATGTGCTCTCAAATGGACCGAAATATTTCAGCTCGAGGACTCACAAGTGGCATTAGACAGAGTGTTTATTAACAATCACCGAGTACACGACACCTTGAACGTACATGGCGCCTTTTCTTTAGAAGTATCGTCAAAATTTCCATTTTTGAAAGCAGATACTGCAGAATGGCGAAGTCACACTATCATGGGGGAGGATGAGTCTAATTCATGGTTGAGCAGCTCTAATGCGTATAAATATGCAACGAGTCAAAACATAGTATTTTGTGCGGGATACGCACTACACATGATCTAATTTCCGACGTCTTCACTGACAAACTAGGGCTCTGAAACGCCTAAAGACAAATCTTTGTAGGAATTCAGTGATGGGGGGCATATAAGAGTAGCAATCTGCTGTTACCATTCTTAATGGAGCAATATCATCTGTCGCTTCAAATTGTAGTGCTAGAGGCATGTTACACCTTAGTGGAATATTTCAACACGTGAGGTCTCTAGATACCCGGTGTCACATTACACCTGAAAAGAGGCCGCCCTCTTGTAATATCCTAGCTATCATCATCATCAAAATCGTGATCATAATAATCGGCAAAATTAAGTCAACTGCGCGATAACGTCGTCCCCACCAACCTCGGATTAACCCTGTTTTGCACCAACAAAGGCGCCTGTTTCGATGCAATACCTGAACTCAAAAGAAAACATTCGACAGAAGTCTGTCTGGTTGGGAAATTTAATGTTAGGAGAAGGTAAGTGACGCCAACCAAGTAAAATACAGGAAAAAACACGACGTTTCGGGACCGGCTCGGCCCCTTCTTCACGGTGTGACTACGGGCGAGCGCAGCTTGGCTTTTTAAGCCCCTGTGTGGAGGACCTGCGGGTCAATGGCCGCAGCCCATGGACGTAGGATGAGGGGAGAGTCCCCAGGGAACGATTAACATTCTCTCGTGTTTG
Source organism: Amblyomma mixtum (assembly GCF_055824585.1). Lineage (NCBI taxonomy): Eukaryota > Metazoa > Arthropoda > Arachnida > Ixodida > Ixodidae > Amblyomma > Amblyomma mixtum. The sequence continues at coordinate 131,431,165 of NC_143016.1, read as the reverse complement.
CTGTATGTGCCACGACTCGAGTAGAAGCCTCCTGCGTGGGTTAGCTTCCGTTTCCAATACAATGGTGCTGTCGAAGTCAATTGGGTGGTCACACCCTTCACAGTGTTCGGCCACGGCGCTGCGTTGACGATTCATGTGACGGACGTCCGCTTTGTGTTGGTTCATCCTTTCCGCGAAGTTCTTCGTTTCCCCTATGTACGACGCCGGGCAGACGGAACACGGAATTTTGTAAACGACGCCCTGGGCCTTTTCTCTGGGCTGCCGGTTTTTTGGGCGGGGGAGAAGGCGACCGATAGTGCTGGTCGGTTTGTGCGTTGTCAGCACCCCTTCTTTTCCGAGAATGCGACCGAGCGTCTCGCTCACGCCTCTCACGTAGGGGATGCAAACACGTTTCCGCTTCTGGCATGCGTCTGAGGAAATAATAGACCGGATTTTGTTTTGCCTTTCTTGTTTCCTGATAATGCGCCGGATGAATGAGCTTGGGTAGCGCAGCTTGGCTTAAAAAGCCAAGCTGCGCTCGCCCGTAGTCACACCGTGAAGAAGGGGCCGAGCCGGTCCCGAAACGTCGTGTTTTTTCCTGTATTTTACTTGGTTGGCGTCACTTACCTTCTCCTAACAATACCTGAACTGTGATCGTAGGCGGTGTCTTCTAATTGATATTAGGGACAAATTCTTTCCCGTTCTTCGCTGTAATAATCTAGTATCGCACAAGTATGACCAGAAGGCTTTTAAACAGGTAAAAAAGGCTGCCAATGTCATACCTATTATGCTTGCGTTAGAAGAAGCATTATTTGGCTTTTGGCACCATGGTGGGCGTGCATTTCGGAATGGATGTGAATAAAGCTTTTCTGCAAGCACGTTATTTGCATTCCTATACTATTGGGAAGGCTCATTAAAGCGAATAAGGCTCTGAGGGACGCCTTCGAATAATTTCGACCACATGGGATTCTTTAACGTGCATTGCCACCGCAATGCGCACGAGCCTCTAGCATTTCGCCTCCATGGAAATGCGACCACTATGCCCGGGATCGAACTCACGTCTTTCGCCAATCTTTCGAGCGCCATAACCGGTCAGCCACCGCGGCGGCTCAAAATTTGTGCAATGTGACCGAATATTGGGGCTATGCCTGAATAAAGGTGCAAAACTTCACTTAGCGAACTGTCGGTCATGTACTTTCGGCCTGCACATATTTCAACCGTTCCTTCCCTTCTGTGTCGCTTTGCCACTACGAGAAGATGGAACGCAGGTAAAAAAAGCAGTGAGGACGAAAGAAAGAGAGAAAGAGAGAAAAGAAAATAGATAGAAATAAAGTCACTGAACTCTGGTTAAGATACTGCCCTCACATTCACTGGGTCCTTAATTAATGGCTACCTTCCAACCGTGGTCGGATCGGTTTTTCTTTTTACTATCATGGCCCGGTTTTCAGGCACATACTTCGCGCGATTTTATTTTGAGATCCAGTCGGCCAAGAGAACGCACTACTGAGGTCAAAAACAGCTCCGAGGCACGCCCTTGACCCGACTAACCGCCGCTTCGTTTTTATTCATAAGGACAAATTGTTGTTTCAAAAAGTCATCCCTAGCTTTTCATCTTGCTTTTCTCTGACGTGAGTTGCTCCGTGCGAGAACTTGGAGGGAACGGCTGTACTGGCGCAACGCGCTCAAGCGCATGCGCACTGCCTACCCCCGCCTTACCTCACTCGCGCGCGTGTTGTTATGACCTCTACCCCGCAGCCTCACTCGGCGAAGGAAACCAAATGATTTGTACGAGGATAAATCTACGAGCAAAGCGACGCAGGTTCTGCGTTGTGGAGAAGCTACTCGACCTCTCGGCGCGCCCAAAAACGACGCGCTCCCAATCCACGCCCTCTGCAAGAACGCTGGCACTGCACGGCTACAGCCGCTGCTTCTTGCAACAACACCGGCGACAGCGGCAGCACCGGTTGCAGCAGCAGCAGCAGCAGCAGCAGCAGCAGCAGCACAGTCGGCGGAGCTGTTGCCCGCGAGCTGTATCGGAAGCCGCCGGGCGGCCGCATGCACTCCGCGAAATTACGTTTCCCAAGGAGCAAGAGCCAGAGGCATTTTTCAAAACAACGCGGCTCGCGGCGGAGTATGCGCTGCCGCCGCTCTTTCTGCTCTTCGTATTTTTCCCACGCGCCACGTCCTCTGCCCGCGCTGCATGCCTGTCGCTTCAAACACCGGCGAGAAAAGGCTGGCCGTACTCACTTCGCCGCCGACGGCGCTAGCGGTCCAGCGGTAGACCTTGCGTGTGTGAGTGTGTGTGTACCTCCTTGTGTTTACTTGTTTCAGCGGCTTGTATGTTCGTGTGTGTGTGTGTACGTGAACGCCGGTCGCCAGCGAGCGCAGCCTGCCTCGACTCCTTTTTTCATCTTGTTTTCTGTCGTGGCCTAAAGTTGCCGCGATGTCTGCAGTTTATGTTTAGTTGTTTTGGTCGCGATCCCACTCCATTTCGCCGAAAAACACAAAGTATTGTGCGCTTGTTTGTGCGGCTCTCGCGGCGCTCGCACAGAGAGATGCGGCCCAGCACGCGATCCACAACCAAGTGCCAAGCGGCACGTGGAAGCATTCATCATTTGAAGCACTTAGTTGTGCGCTACACTTCGCTCGACGCCGAAGCCGGGGCCCCTCTTGCTGGTATGGCGTGTGACTCGCGACGCGCTGTGCACCTCTGAACTTTCTACTTTGCCGACCAGAGAAAATTTTTGTGAGCCGAGTTGAAAGGGAAAGGAAAACAAATTCCTGGACAGAGAAGACGCCGCGCTTCGCTGGAGAGGTGGTGGTGTCGGCTTAGTGCTTGAAGATGCAAGGAGAACTTCTTTCTGTCTGACAATTCTCACTGTCTCCGCAGGGGCCGAGCTGAGAAATTCCTCACGTTGAGAGCTTGCTGTTTGCCGGGAGAGGCGGGAGGTGTATCAGTGTTTGATATATTTTTTGCAGCATTTAGCAAGTTGGCACGCCGGCGGGCTGCATCGAAGTGATTTATGATGTTTCCGCATTCTTTTACTACCAACTGTAGTTAAACCGGGAGATCAGTTCTAGGTATTCACATTTTAGGTCTGCTTCTGTCTGCGAGACTCATGAGCACTTTGAGTGCTCACATTCCACCTGTGTTAAAGAAGTGTTGCACAAAACAACCGTCACCAAAAACTGGCAAACACCCGTATGAGGAGGCGGGACCTAAACGATGTCAGTGGATCTAAGAAATGATAACTGCATTAGTCGTGTCAGTTAATTAAAATATATATTTGTATTCTGACGCACAAAATGAAAAAAAAAGAAGCGTTCTCGTTGGCCAAGTTTCTTCAAAAATTGTTGCTCAGTTGATGTGCTTTTAAATTCATGGTACATTTTTTCCCCGTCGTTGTCTTGTGCGAGGTTGGACTGTATATGCTGAGGGACTATGAACACTGTATACGTGCAAGAAAGTTTTTTTTTTTTGAAACCTGGACACTTCGGCAGAGACCCACCTGGCGGGTGAGGGTGGGGAGAGAGGGGGATGAACTTGGTTGTCTCGTGACACTTTGGTCAGAGTGTCACTGTCTTTTCTTTCTTGAAAGTTATTACCACCAGCACAAAAAGTCCATAAAAGAAGGAAGACGTGACATCACAACGGTTAAGTAAACGAGACAAATAAAAACGAACACAGTGCCTGTGCTAAACCATGTGATGTGTACATACGGTGCAATTTCTGATTTTTTTTCCATTCTTTTTTCATTGGGATGGTCGGAACCGGAAAGTTCTTCAATCATGAGCGCCTAATTTGTTTAGAAAGTGAGATGCAGATACGCGTGTTACATCATTATAATTCCTCGGTATTCCTTTCTTTTATAAACACACACACAAAAACCACACATGCGCGCACTCACTCCCACTATCATGCATACACAAACACACGTGCACTTATATATATTTAATTAGTTTATGATGTGTAAAGGTGCTTGCACCGCACACGAGTCATTAGCAAATATTTTTTATTGAAGAAACTGTTTTAGGTCTTCTTAACGCAGATAAGTCAGCCCAGATGTGCTTCGGCTCTCCTACCTTGTCCTTCGAGCGACCCTTTCCTCTTCACTGACCTTTTATTGCAGCCATGTAGCGTTACCGCCAACTTGTAGCCATTCTTCTTTAAATTTTGTCTTCGGAACTTGAGCTTGCAAACCGTCACTCCAAGTGGAACCTTGTTTCATAGGGCGGCATCCCCCGTTTTCAATATTCGTAAAATGCTGTCTAAAAAGAGTAATCTACCGCGCATTTTTTTTAGGGAGAACAACTGAGCTACTAACATGAGAATAGCAAATTAGAAAGATTAGTCACCTTAAAAAGGCTGCTCGCATCAGAACAGAAGCATCCCACCACCTTTGGAGGGTAATTTCGCTCTGCGAATTAGTCTTGAGTTATCAGCGTTTCGTGACGTTTATAGTGAGCTACAGTTTTCGGCGCTTTGTGTGATGGTGGAAGTACACAGTAGTATGCAGTCTGACCACTTCCTCGCCATCCCGCTAGATGTTTTTGCCCTGTCAAGATCTGCAAAGGGATTATCTTCAGTTCCGCAAACCTATTCAATTAGGACTGAGCCACTTCATCTCATAAATCTAGGCCATGGCTAATAAAATCCCTCTTTAACATCACTAGTTAAGCAAGCGGTGTCCTTACTGAAGACTCTAATTTTCCTGCATGTGTTAAAAGTAATATTTACAGAGGAATTTTGATGCGAAATTTGAAACTGCTTGAGATGCGCAAGCATGCTAGTGCTTCGCGTGCTAGTGAAAAGAAAATCTAAGGCTGTTCATGGTGTACTGCGTCGGCTTCTCGTCCTTTCCTGCGTTTTGTGATCCGCACCTAACCTCAATAACGCAAGTGCCGCCGCGGTGGCTCAGTGGTTATGGTGCTCAGCTGCTGACCCGAAATACGCGGGTTCGATCCCGGCCGCGGCGGTTGAATTTCTTTGGAGGAGAAATGCTAGAGGCCCGTGTACTGTGCGATGTCAGTGCACGTCAAAGAACCCCAAGTCGTCAAAAATTCCGGAGCCCTCCACTACGGCGTCACTGATAGCCTTAGTCGTGTTGGGACGTTAAACCCCATGAACCAAACCATCAATAACGGAAGCTTTTTTTTTATTATTAAGTGCAAGCAGGTGAACCACCGTATGCATGCTTATGAACCGAATTCTATGTTCACAGAGGAAGAAGAATTTCTCGGCAATCTGGTGTAAGTACTGTAACTCCGACGCTCATATTGGAGATAGCTAACACACACAGAGAAGCTGAAGCTGGTAGCGGTGGGTCAGAACAAAAAACTCGGTCTACGCGTCCCCTCACAGAACATATTTTCGATGCATTTATTGTTTCAGGTGACTATTTCCTCCATCGGTCACGGCCTCAAACTTCTTTTAGGTTATCCTTTGGGAAATACGAGAACATGCTCCAGTCTCCGTCACTACCACCATTTTTCGTGACCCCACTCTCCCCCTTTGCCTTCCTCGCACGTGCCTCGTACACACCTACACAAAATTCATAGCTCAGGGGTATATAACTGTCCAGGAAGCTAAAATGCAGCTTTACACGCTTCTGCTCGGTCTGGGTTTGTTATCTGCTTTTTGTACGCCTATATCATATCCAACCCAAAGCATTTCCTGCTCACTTCTTACACTCCTCGGCGCAGCGGTGATCTTTCATTGGCGTATTCTGCGGTAAAATATATCGGGGCTTCCGGCATTTTCATCTCGGCCCCGTCGGTAAGTACGTGCCCAGAATCGCGGATTCCTCGCTCACGCGTAAGTTTGAGTAAAACGCGCGGCCTTTGTTGACGTTTCGGCCACCCCTTCGCTTATTCAAGGGGTGGCCCAGTTTCTCCAGAGCGACATATCAATGTCACGGTTCGAGCCCTTCTTTTCTCGTCTCCTTTTCTGAAGAATCAATTTACCTCCTTCCGTGACCTCCAGGAACGTGGATGGCGGCCCCAGGCCAAGCGCGACTGGCCGTCGCATGCTGACGCTGCAAGGCTCAGCGTGTCTGTAGCTGCGCTGTGCGAGTGTACATTCCGTTTTTTAAACATCTGTGCAACCGCAAGTTCTACACGCAGAATCACTGTGTAATATTGCATTGTTTTTCTTCAGAAGTACGTGCTCTAAACGTAAAGAATCACAAAACCATTCACATTTCTTAATTTCTAGACGCCTTTTACACTTTCCATTATTCTCTTAATTTCATGGCACTTTATAATTTGTGTCCTTCTTGCTCATTTATTAACGCACTGCATATTGAAAAATTTTGCAAGATGTATTTACGCACCTTCAACCTATTCTGTGATACTTCACCAGGGTGTTCATGGTTTAAGGGGGCCTAACGTCCCAAAGCCACTCAGGCTATGAGGGACGCCGTAGTGACGGGCTCCGGAAATATCGACCGCCTTGGGTTGTTTAACGTGCACTGACATCGCACAGTACACGAGCCTCAAGCATTTTGCCTCTATCGAAGTTGGACCGCCACGGCCGGGATCGAAGCTACGTCTTTCGGGTTAGCAGCCGAGCTCCATAACCCTTGAGCCACCACGGTGGCTAACTTCAAGGGGGTGTGTGTTAGTCGTAAATATTCGATTGACATGGGTGGCAGTGTTGAATTAGAGGGCTAAAAGCTGTACTACCACGACCTGTTCCCAGCGCATGAGGCGTTGCAGCCTGGGCACACGACCGAGATCTTCCGTGGTGCTTTGTGAAGACGCTTCTCCGTAGCTTGACAATTATCAAGTTCATTTTAATGATCAAGTGATAATGTCCTAGTTATGGGGACTTGGAGGCTGCCTATGCTAAGTGTTGCTAGGTCAATGAAAGCAGTGCGGTGGGTTATAAACCTTGGGGGTTCGATGGATCACAAGAATTCCCGAGCAGCTTCTGCCGCGCCATACGCAGTTGAGACCGATGCAGGCAAATTAGCTTACCGCGAAACAAATACACACTCAGGTAGTGCACTCGGAATTACAGTCATCAACGAGCTTGGCGATACGCAGTTCCGGAAGCCTTCCGTTTAATACAGTTTTTTTTTGTAGAGATAATTTTTTTTTTCAAAATGAATAAAATAAAGAATATTTCACGATTTTTAGTTTGCAAGGTCCAAACAAGTTCCTCATTGTCGAATGGCAATCAGTTAACTCAAAGCATGATTTGTAATCAGCCCTCATCGATCACCGCCCAAGCGCTCCAGTGCATGACACAGGAAGCGCATGACGGAGGCACTGGTATGAATAATAAAAGCAAGCGAAACAAGAAAGTGAGAAGAAGATACACCGACGGGCAGGCGCACACGTCACGCGATCACGTAAAGCGTCACACGTTCCATGCCTTGAGGCCACAACACGGCATCCGCGCAGCCAGAACGTGGCGGATATCAATAAAGCGTTAATATTTAACGAGACCACGGGGTCAGCAGCAGAGGCAGGAGAGAGATTGGCCGAGAGCGAGCAACTCGTGCATCCGTAGCGGCTACCGCGGGTAAGGGGCCCAATTGGCGGAAACTTCCTAGTGGTTCCGTCGGCACGTGTCGGTGGTCGTGGCCGTGTGTGGAGCCACACTCCGCCCGCCACGTGAAGCCTCGCACGTGACCTTCGGGGAAAAAGATGCATTTTCCCACGGACTATCTGTCTTGTGAGGCGATTGCTTGCAGTAGCGCAGAATGAAACAGAGAGAAGTAAAAAAAACATCCTTAGTATGGTGTGCAAAAAATAGTGAATTGTTAACGTTAGGAAGAACTGAGCGAAGGCTCACAATATAATGGGATAAAGGAAGTGAGTACGCAAACACGGATGAAGACCTATGCGATAATATGAGTGAAAGAAAACTACAGGCTATGCTCAGGCTCTGGTTACCCAGCGCAAACAATCGAACGATACATCAACTCAAGCAACAAGGAAAGCATATTCTTTCAAGCTTGAAACTTGAGCTGTTGGCATTCCCTCAAAAGTGAAAGGGTGAAGTTTACGAATATGTAAGCTAGTGGGGTGATTAACACTGTGTAAATCAGCTAGTATTGAACCTCAGCGAGGCGCAAAGAGTATTCGGCATAGTGAATCCGCTGCGAATTGGCGCTGATTCCAGCAGAGACACAACAACTTCGATAAACGTGAATGGCATTTTATAACTCAAATTGGCTCCGCTCAAGCTTCTAGAAACTGTCACTGGAGTCCTGACTGTTTGTTTTTTGCGTCATTTATCACTTTTAATCTCTCGTTGATGACGTCATCGATTTACAGAAACCACCTCACCCCTTCGCACCGTCGTATTGTCCTGCCTAGTCAGCGATAGGGCGGACACTGGCCTGGCCTTAATTCCTTTACTCTACAACCCTCTTGTCGTGAGCAGCCACGGCAGCAACACCAGCGCTGGCATCCTTAGGTTGTGCAGCCTTCTTGGAGATTCCGGCATCTGAGGTACTGAGTTCGTCCCGTTGGGAAGCTGCAGCTGCCGCCTTAAAGACACGGCCATCCTTAAGAAACCAAATATCGCTAATTAAAAATGCGAACGAAGGTTATCCGACCTTCCGGCAAAAGCAGCTTGAACAAAATTCGCAGTGTTCTACACTCTCCTGACGAACGTGTTTTTCTCCATGTTCTATAGTTCGCGGTACTCAAGTCGCATTACATAGTAAGTGTGCAGTATAGTAAGATACTTCTTTAATGAGCACACATGTGTTCATATGGTTTGGCATTGTGAAATATGCCTGTCTTTATACTCGAGCGAAAGCTTGCAACTTTTTGGAACTAAATCTCAGCTATGTAAAACTCAAGAGAGCTTAATATAGGGTCCGCAATAAAAGCAGTCGAGAAGACAAAGGTACTGCAGCAACGAAAAATTTTGATTGTTTGGTCAAATTATTAAACAGCATTGAAACAGATCATATAAAGGGCAATTACCTTCTCCCTATTTTGAAATCCATCGTTCTATTGTTTTAAAAATAAACTAACGCTGATTCGGGGCGCCGAATCGAAGCTTCGAAGTTCAGAATGACAGCCACTATAAATCGCACTTGCAATAATACTTCCTATTGTTCGAATGAGAAGTTTTAGTTACAACCTGATATAGAAAAGGAAACTACACTTCACTCTTGCTATTTCCAAAAAAAAAAAAAACAGCCCTGGCTCATTTTTGTAGCTACGCGAAAGATTTCTTTTGGTTTAAGTTGTGAACGCGATATGTTAAAGTCATTGAGGGAAAGAGCAATATTAATTTTACTGTCGTATACAACTAAATGAATGCGTTGTTCCATGCCCTTTCCATCACCAGTAGTATAATTGTCTTAGTACTGACAGATCCCACACGAAGATAAGAAGGTTTACTTTGAATCCCCCGTGTTTTGTGGAAGTTGTCGGACTTTTAGTTATCAATTTGCTAGCAAGTGATATAGAAAAAGGATAAAATCTTATCCACGAACGATATCTTCAAGCCCATTACCGAAGAGCTGTTTATTCGTTATTTTATTTCGCTGAAAGTGGCCTTCGCCTTTTGAAAAATTATCACCGCATCGCAAGCCGCTGAGGCTTTGTGACTACTGTAATTGCAGGTAAACCGTCAGATAAACAGAACAGAGAAAGGAAACAAAAACACCGTTACCATTGATGTCCCAGTAAACCTAGAAATTCTTGTAATTATATTAATTTTTATCGCCAAAGTTTATTTTGTGTGATTTTAGCAATAATGTTTTTCTTTGAACTAAACTTAGTGCCCGTATGCAACGTGTATTTTCCCGGAACAAAGTCTACGCTCCTTAGAATTCACGTGACGGGGCAGTTGTTAAGTCCCGCACATGAAAGAATTTCTCGAAGAATGCTCTTTTGTTAGCGTTAGGAAAAGCTCTTATATATATGATGCTGTGATTAATCTGCCACTTACAGGCGATTAATTTTAACGCAGAAGAAAAAACAACCATGCCACCGGTGGGATCCGAGCCGACGACGTCCAAACATCATGTCGAATTTCGCTTTGAGATAGCATAAGAGGTTCTCGCAGAAGTTCTGCCCCCACCGGTCGATGACGTTCTAGGCAACAGTCGCGGTAATACAGGACACACTACGTCCGCCGCTATGGACGAGGGACATATGGACATGCAAAACATAAATACTCCCAAATCAAAACATTGGACAGCCGTCACCGTAGCTCAGCTGGTAGAGCAGCGGACGCGAAATTCAGAGGTGTGGGCTCGGATTTCTTTTTAAGCAACAGATTAATCACAGCATTATTCTCCCAATGATCAACGCAATAATTTAAGTAGAAATGTAAACAAACCAAACACAAACCAACCCCACATTTTCTCTGTCTCTCTCTCTCTCTCTCTCTCTCTATATATATATATATATATATATATATATATATAAACGTGATTCGGTTGTCACACAGTAGAAAAACAACAACTCAATTTTAGAATAAAGTTGTTGTTTTTCTACCGTGTGTCAACCGAATTACGTTTATGTTCTACCGGATCCATCTGATCTTCACCCCCTTCTTATATATATATATATATATATATATATATATATAAAAGACGCGGGTTCGATCCCGGCCGCGGCGGCTAGAATTTCTTTGGAGGAGAAATTCTAGAGGCCCGTGTACTATGCGATGTCAGTGCACGTTAAAGAACCCCAGGTGGTCGAAATTTCCGGAGCCCTCCACTACGGCGTCTCTCATAGCCTTAGTCACTTTGGGACGTTAAACCCCATAAACCAAACCATATATATATATATATATATATATATATATATATATATATATATATATATATATATAGGTACAGTATTACGACAAACGCGACTGTTCTTTGAACGTTTATTTTGCCAACAGTTTCGGGAATGGTATTCCCTTCGTCAGGACGAAGGGAATACCATTCCCGAAACTGTTGGCAAAATAAACGTTAAAAGAACAGTCGCGTTTGTCGTAATACTGTACCTAAACTAGTAAACTGGGCCATTGGAACCCCTACTGAATACAATATATATATATATATATATATATATATATATATATATATATATATATAGCACGAAAAGATAAACGTACTTGGTTGTAGACGTAAAATGCGAAATTGAGAAACGCTTCATTTAAGTAAATATTTATTGGGAGTCGACGTTTCGGACAGAGCCTTTCCTTTTTCCTGTCCTTGAAAGAGGACAGGCTCTGTCCGAAACGTCGACTCCCAATAAATGTTTGCGTAAATAAATCAAGCATTTCTCTATTTCGCATGTGTGTGTGTGTGTGTGTGTGTGTGTGTGTGTGTGTGTGTGTGTGTGTGTGTGTGTGTGTGTGTGTGTGTGTGTGTGCGTGAGTGTGTGTGTGTGTGAGAGAGAGAGAGAGAGAGAGAGAGAGAGAGAGAGGACTACAATACCTAACTGCATATGCGACCACTTTGCTGCTTTGCTATTGCATATGTGGTTGTGCTGGGCTCTGTTAAATCGCAGCAAACACACACCATTCGTTGCTCAGCATTGCAAGCATATGTCGTTTTCGTTGTGTTGGAAACAATGTGTGCTGAGGATATTTTGACCCCTCTTCACTTCTCTAAACGAACTGCAACTTGATACTCTAAAGGACGGCAAACGCAGCAGTATATTTTCCTGTAAAGCGTGCATCTCCTGTGAAAGGGTCTTATTGCAAGAACAGAAGCTTTACGTGAAACAAGAAATTAGTAGAGTTTTCGTCGGAAAATAGGTTTCTGAACGGCATTGCTCTGTCTTCCGGAGCGTTGGCCACAACAAAGTGAGGTCTTTCCCATAACAGACAGTGGTGCAACGAGCCTGGTTGAGTAAAACCGGGGAGCGGGTGTTTCGTAAAAACTTTCTAATCTATACAGAAGAAAAAGATCGATACTGTCAGTTGTAAGGTACTAGGCGTTTGGTAAGAAAGCTTTAAACATTTAGAACCTTGTTTATATGTGCTTTTGAGTAAGTCACAAAGCTCTAACTAAACAGAAAATATAGAGTGACTGATGTATTTCTCATTCACAAAAGTGCTAGGTAAACGCGAAACTCCGCCCATAAAGGAAAATTATTGCGTCCAGAAGACGAGATGTGTCCTTGCTTTTATTCGGTCATACTTAAAACGGAAATAAATGATCAGTATGCATTATGGCAGCTTTTTAGTGCGCGTGGCACTGCGAAATAAAGATCAAATAGTGATCACTGAGACGCCGAACTGCTTTTATTTATATGCTGTCGCAGCTGGTAAAGCAGGAAATAACTTGTAGTGGGGCTAGGTGAGTTCTTATTTTGAAGGCAAAATACACAGTTACTAAACCCAGTCAGTGGTAAGCATCTTGCCTCATGTTCAGCCCGCTCATAAAAGTTATTTTTATTTCTGATGCTTGCAATCACTAAAAAATATCAGCACGAAAAAAAAACAACTCTCAGTTTAGCGCAAGTTTCCCGCTGCGAGGAACATGTTTCTAAACACCAACTTCCCAGCGGCGACGAATCTCATTTTGTCATTGCGCTTTCAGTAACACTGCGGCATAAACAAGAGCCTTTGGTTTTCTGAACTGAAACCGTTTAATCCTCCTAACCACTACAGCTTGCGGCCCAGAAGAGTGAAACTAACTTTAACAAGCCGGTAGCTTAGGGTGCTGTTGCTACATAGTTCTTCTGACAGAAAAAATGTAAACTCGGCTTAGCTTCAATAATAACCCGCCACAGCTAAATAGTGAATCTTGCTTTTTATGATTTCCCGGATGATAAATAACTAAAACTTAGAAACTAGAAAAGTTAGATTTCCAGGTCGGAAAAATCTGTACTTCTATCCGCAGGGGTCCTTTTTGGCAAGTGAAAAAGTGGAGGAAGGGGTATCTTCCTCTCTTTTTTCCTATGAGATTGGAAGGGAAATAGAATCGGCGATGGAAGACGAAGAGAGGGTGTGAGGCGACGGGTGGTGGGTGTAGGAAAGTGGAGAGGAGGCGCAGTCTGTGACACTGTGACTGCTGGATTCGATCAGGAAAGGGGAGCGAGGCGTTGCTGATTTTGATGCTGATTCTGAAAAATGGTGATTATGATGAGTAAGAAGTCCCGGTGTTTCTATAAAACACTGTTTCTATAAAAAGAATCTCTTCGTTCTAAAATACCGAGAGCTCAGCATGGGTTTCCATAATCATACGTCTAAAAAGATGCTTGACAGAATGAAACGTTTTAAACGCGAAGAATGTTTGGCCTTCTATATCACAAGTTTAGCACTGACGATAATGTTTGAACTTGCTAAAGCGGTGCTTATAGAAGAAGAATAGTACAAGCGAGAAGGAACTGGGTACTTGTGACCGATGGTCGCAAGCTAAAAGAAACAAGCACTTCCGAATACTGGTCCTTTTACTGCGTTACTGTCTGTGTAAGCGGAAATGGGGACCGCTGTCACGCGTGACGCGGCGCGAATCTTGCACGTCATCACAACCTGCCTAGCATGCCAGCTGTCAACTTGCCCACAGGATTTCTAGCAAACTGCCCATCGTACAAGCATGTGGAGGCTAACTTATTGATTGGTCGAGTGAGTTCGCTCAGTGAAAGCAACCTGGGTCTCTCAAGCTCCAACGCTGGCTATGGTTCAAACCGCCACCTGCCAGGACAACAGCACCTCGCTTAAGCGCTGCAACTCCGCGCCAGGATTCGTATGAGCACCCCGGACAATATAAGAATCTAATGTCAGCATTTACGAACTCCACATTCAACATAAGCAATGACCCATTAACTCCGTGGTGTCATACCTTAAGGCGAAGCTACAACAGAATCAGCAGTAACAAAAAATGCTAACACATTCAAACGCTCTACTGAGGATGGTGTAGGAGCCTTGGTGCACTAGCACTTGTAGTCGACATTCCCCGCTTCCCCGCATTTAGTCGTTGCGTGTTTTCCTGCTTTGTGACAGGCTGTTCATCTGCCCATCGGGTGGTGGGCAACCTACCCATGTATACTGGGTGTGTCACCTAAGACTTGCGACATTATTTTTTTTTAAATAGGCGTTTTGAGTTTGACTAGCACTTTTTTCGGCATATCATTGCCAGCGGAGTATTACATAAGAATACAGCTAAGACGTGCTAACTAGCAGGTTGGTAAATTAAACTTGAATAGCTAACTTTTCAACTATTACTGTTAGCATCCTTAAATATTTAGAGGTGAGTACCCGACCGTGACTAATATCCATAGCAGTTTTCATAATTTCGAAAACGCGGTTACACTCGGGGCTGTGGCCTAATAAATTTTGGTTATTTCGACGAGTTACGTGCATTGCCTGCAAGCTTCTCGAAAGCGTTTGTATTTTGTCGCGATGTAGCCAAAACTTGTTGGGCAATAGCGCCGATGGTAACAGCGTTTACGAAATTCTAAAAACTGATATGGATATCACTTACAATGAGCTACATGCCTCTTAATAATTAAGGTATTTTACAGTAATAGTTAAAAGTTCAGTATTCAATATTAGCTAACCAACATTCTGGTTAGCACGTCCTAGCTTTATTCTCATCTACTATACTGTTGATAATGCTATGCTGCCAAAGGGGCTCTTGTGACTCAACAAGCCTATTTTTAAAAACTGTGTAAAGTCTTAGGTACTCACCTATAGTACCTACCGGTACTCACCTATGGGGCAGAAACATGGAGGCTAACAAAGAGGGTTCAGCTTAAGTTAAGAACAACGCAGCGAGCTATGGAAAGGAAAATGATAGGTGTAACGTTAAGAGACCGGAAGAGGGCGGAGTGGGTGAGGGAACAAACGCGGGTTAATGACATCTTAGTTGAAATCAAGAGAAAGAAATGGGCTTGGGCAGGGCATGTAATGCGAAGGCAAGATAACCGCTGGTCCTTAAGGGTAACAGAGTGGATTCCAAGAGAAAGCAAACGTAGCAGGGGACGGCAGAAAGTTAGGTGGGCGGATGAGATTAAGAAGTTTGCCGGGATACAGTGGCGGCAACTGACAAAGGACAGGGTTAATTGGAGAGACATGGGAGAGGCCTTTGCCCTGCAGTGGGTGTAGTCAGGCTGATGATGATGATGATGATGAAAGTCTTAGGTTAAACACCCTGTACACATACCTAACAACCTGCCCACCGTGACAGGCGGCAGCTCAGTTAATCGTGAGTGGATACTTGGGAAGAGCAACCTCGGTCGCAAACCAACTAATTCAACCCAAGTTTCACCAGTGGCAGCACCTGTCATAGAAGGGAAGTGTCACATCACTTCACCTCTGCACCACTGCACCACTGCACCAGAAACCGTACCAAAATTCCAAGGGATCACGATCAACGAATGTAGAGAATGGCCAATTGCGCATATATGAACTTACCCATTGCCGCTATTCGAACAACTGCCATCCGTGATCGCTGGATCTAAGCACCGGAATCGAAGTGAACACCGAAGTGTTAGCGTACGTAATTTGCATTTGGCCTAACTATAGAAATCTACAATCTGTTTTCTATTTTTGTACGACATGTAAAGAGAGAAAAATATGGACTGAAAGTATCATGGATAGAGGGCCGAAATAAAAAAAAATATGGCGGTCCATTCGGTATTTCGGCCATAAAGAGGTAAGGCGCACTGGCACTTCGAATTTCATTTTGCTTACAATTTTTGGATCGACTTTTCACGGACAGAAGGTTTTCCAATCGCAATAATGGGTGAATGCCCAAATATCCGGAATTGGGCACTCTCTCCTTTACATTTATAGATCCCTAGGTTCCATATTGCCACTCCTGGCGCAGTGGTTCAGTGGTTGAGTGATGCGCCACTGCCCTGTGATGACAGGTTCTGCCAATGGTTCGGTTTGTGAGATCCAGGTTGCTTTTGCAGAGCAACCTCTCACGACCAGTACTTGACTGAACTGCAACCTGTCCCAGTATGCAGTTTGCACGAAGAGAAAACTGCCAGGTGTATACACCAGGTTTTTCAGGGACACCGGCCACTAATATTTTAAAATGGGCTTTTTCAGTTTTGAAGATGGTTTCGGAGGTAGTACAATGCAATTGGCGCCAAACTTCTGAAAACAGGTGAATAAAGTTAACTATTTACACGGGTGACTAACTTCTCCGTCGCATTGCTAGTTTTTATCTTTTTTATAAGATTTTCATTTCGATACTTCCTCAGGAACCGTACATTTCTTCAATGCATCATATATTATAGCATCGGACGGCCCCTTCAGGTTTCACGACCAGACGGCCGTACCACTACCTTTTGAGCATCGTTCTTTCCATAGACAGCAGATGACTGGAACAACCTTTATCACCACATCGGAACCATCACTTGTCGTTCGGCATAGATCGAAAGTATCGCAGCATATCGTATACAAAACAATTATTTTACTGTAACAGCAATTCTAGCGTCAGTCGCCCACCCCCTATCTCTCCGGTAATCTGAAGTATGTTAAAATGAATCCTCCAGCCGAGATGAGAAGCCGCCCCTCTCCACTTTCACTCTCCAGAAGGACAGCCACCATCCACCTCTCCACCGCACACGTTAGACAATGGGCTGCCTTCCCACAAACCGCCACCCTAGATCCACCGTCCCCCCCTCACCCCCCAACCAACCCTCACCACCTACCTCAAGCGCCATTCATTACCAAATCCACCCAAATCTGCCCTCCAGGTGCTCCCCCACCACCCAACCACCTATCTCCACTTTTCACAAGGGCTACACCCTCTGGCTTCACTCACTTCCCCCCATCTTCACCCCTAGATAATTAGAGTGGCATGTGTGAAGCCTTGCCTTAGATTAAAAGCATCAAACTAATCACAAATGTAATTCCACATGCTTTGGCGTAGTTGAGCATCAGATGACTGATCACTCAGAAAAATAAAGTGTTTTTTACTTCGTTGTCTCACCCCTTATGTAATACCCAGATGGTGACCTTAAAAAAGTAAAATTAATAGAGATGGAACAATCAAGGCAAATTGTTTTGGACGAAATGCTCTGGTACGTTATTGATGAAATGTTATGCTGCTGCCGGCTGTAGAGTACGAAATTCTGTAAAATTAAGAGGACTGGCCTAATCCCTGAAACGTTGTGCATGAGAAGACTAGATGAAAACATCATAGATGTCATACACGATACAACTCGTGCCGTAAATGGCGCACAATGATCGAATATAACACCATGCTTTTCAGTTCAATCGTCTCTTATTTAGATCCAATGACCTTCCACTTAAGCCAGCAGCAAGTAGCTTAAAATAGGTAAAATGAATAGCTCCGGTGAATTAATGCCGAAGACAACAAAAGTCCTGTACGGTTAGAATATTTCGGGAATGCTTGCTCAGAAACAAAATAGAAACAGCAGCAATTCTATGGGTCCGCGATTGCTTTCGTTTAAAACAGCTGAAATCAAGAAAAATCAGTCGGCGCCATTCAGACACCATTATAATGGTATTAGCAGTGAATTTGAGATACGTAAGTGGCTCAGCAATAATCATTGTCGTATTTAAAAGCACAAAGCGTGCTGTAAATGCCCAGAACCATGAAATCACAAATAGGAAGGCCAATGGAATCCAAGAGCGTGGGAGCTCACTTTCCATAAAACATTTCCTCCAAATAAGCGGCACACCATTTTTGCCGCCACATCCAGCATTTTCTCTTACTGTTCAGGTAATAAGCGGCGCGCACACAAACGACAATCAGGGAACAAATCGCGCCATTGCTTATTGGCCATAACCGCCGCCGACATTGTGCGGTGATCGAGGTGACCTTTCCGATTTTCCTGGCATTTTCTTTCTTTCCTAGCTTCCTTCCTTTTTTCTTTCCTTCCTTCCTTCCTCCTTTGCTTCCTTTCTTTCTTTCCTTCTTTCTTTCTTTCTTTCTTTCTTTCTTTCTTTCTGTCTTTCTTCCTTTCTTTCTTCCTTTCTTTCTTTCTTTCTTCCTTTCTTTCTTTCTTTCTTTCTTTCTTTCTTTCTTTCTTTCCTTCCTTCCTTCCTTCTTCCTTCCTTTCTTTCTTTCTTTCTTTCTTCCTTTCTTTCGTTCTTTCCTTCTTCCTTTCTTTCCTTCTTTCTTTCTTTCCTTCTTTTTTTCTTTCTTTCTTTCCTTCTTTCTTTCTGTGTTTTTCTTTTTTCTTTTTCTTTCTTTCTGTCTTTCCTCCTTTCGGCTATTCTTTCCTTCTTTCTTTCTTTCTTTCTTTCTTCCTTCCTTTCTTTCTTTCTTTCTCCCTTCCTTTCTTTTCTGCTTTCTCACTCTCTCTCACTTTTCTTTATTTCTTTATTTTCCCTTTTCTAGAGTGCTGTCTAGGCGTCTGCTCTTTTCTCTGGTCTGGGCAGCCAAAGCAAACACAGCGTGTATACGTCCATCACCACTCTGTGCAATGGGATGGAACACTTGCAGGATGGAAATGGCAGATTGCATGGTTAAGTCACCAGTAGTACTTCAGACGCGAGGAGCTTCGGCCCGCTTGGAACTTGCTGCAGCTTCATTATAGGAAACGACCTGACCAGTGCCGCACCCCTGTCTACGTCGTTGTGCAAGCATAAAAGTATTGTTTTATTTGAGTATTAAGCTCAGTGATCAAGAACCTCCCGAGATGGATAGCGGCCCTGTGTATTGAGTTTATATTTCTGTTTTTATCTTTTATTTGCCGTTTGTTTTCAGGATGTAAAAAATTCAGTATTCCCCGTTTGTTCTTCTAAAGCGCCTAAGCATTTCGAGCTTGGCATATTTTCCTTATATCCCCTGAGTTACTCAGGATTTGCGCAATCGAAACTCTTGCAGTCCTTACAATTCTTACGTCATAGTATGAAGAATAGTACAAATGCACCCATTCTGATTTTAAATTCCCTGTGTCCGTGGTAATGTGGCCTGAAACAACACCAAAATAAACCCAGCGAAATTCATTTAAAAGCGAATATGCGTAAAGGCGGGTTGGCTGTCTCACGGAATGCATACTAATGTGCATGTGAGATATGGTTTATTTTTTTTTAATAGAGAGCTGTTAGTAATTTTGCAATACCATATTCAGAGTTCGAAAATAACTTCGTATACCCAAAATATTCGATTGGTTTTTGCGTGAAGAAGATAAAAGCCAAGCCATGTTTCTGAAATTTCGAACCCTGGCCCTTGTAACACTGTACATTTCTTGGCTTCAGCTGGAAAGCGGCTCAAAAAACTCTTAAAATGCTATTCTGACGCCAGAGCTCCAAAAATCGATCCCGCAAACACTGACATATTTCGGTCGCCACTTAAAACGCATTCGCGTGCGCTTAGCGTCGAGAGAGTAGGGTCATTCGGATACTCGCCTACATCCGCATCGCCACTCTAGATTGGGGCAAGGTTATATTTACCCGCCAGGGGAAACAACTCGAGAATGAAGTGCGTCCATCCGCCACAGACGAGGACGGCACAAATGGGAGGCACACGTGGGCAATACAGCAGGGGCCCTTGCACCCAAGGCCGTCCGAGGCGACGGCTGCGTCCGCGTAGGCGAACGCCAAGTACAGAATGTGATGGATGACCCCGGCAATGTTTCTTCCTGCGACGTCTCCGCTCCAGCCGCTGTTTCTCTTCGCGTCGATAGGGGTTCGAACAAGCCCGCGCTCTGAACCCCCCCCCCCCCCCCCCCCCCCTCTTGCTGAGATCGATATCGGTGTGAACTGCGAGACTGACCCGCGAACCGGCAGTCGCGAGTTAGCTTTTAGATTTCCCCGTTATCAAAAGGAGGCGAACCCTGCTTCATCTTAATCTCGTGTTTACTTTGTGGTTTTTTATACTTAGTGCGCTGTGCTTTATTCCTTGCTTTTCCTGCACCGTATCTTTTTGCTTGTTCTTCGTTCCTCTCACTCATCGAACAGCCTGCTTGTCCGGTACTCAAGAGCATTAGACGTAAAACAGCTAAAACGCAATGACAGTCAAGTGAGCGCCACAATCGATCTCCTTCTCAGCTCTGCCTGAAGTGCCACGGCAGGCCGATTCACCAGCGTGGCACCTTCGCTACCTAGCGTGTGATTATGCATAGGTCTGCTGCGTTCTCGATACGTTCGTGCTATTGCTCCATCAGCGCGCTGGTGCACGCTACACTGACATGCAAGCAGCTGCTGCCTCGTTTCGTCTTTTGGGGTTTAGCGTCGGCTACCAGTTTTCAAGTACGGGTTATCTATTGCCCTAGTTAGATTTCGGTTAGTATTAGTACAAGAAAACATCGCACACCACCGGATGTTGTTTTTAAACTTAATAGTTTCAAAGCGTAAACTGCTACCAAGCTATTTTTTACCGAAAAACTCCAATAGGGTGGTCTCCCCAAGATGGACTTCAGTAAGCAGTCCCAAAGCACAACTTCAACGCAGAACAAACGGCCCTCGTGCGCCCGCCGCTACTTCGTCGTTCTTGCTGCTAAGAGTGGAGTTCGCGCGAGGAGCTCGTATCATGCAGTAGAGCATCTTGCAGCACCAGCCTCACCCTGAATTTGGACGGCGCTGCTGGTCGGAGCTGGAGCCTCGCAAACGTGTGCTTACATATGAGCCGCCTGCCAGAAAAGCTAACATCAGCGGGAACGCCCTCAGCATGAACGATACCATAGGGACAGCTTTTTGCTGAACTGTTCGTGTTAAGGAGCAGCTAAGCCATTGTAACTTTTTTACTTTCTGTATTTGCGATTGTCCCAATGCAATATTCGCTAAAGATCAGGGCCTTTATTTTTTAACGGTCTTTGAAGCCCCGTTGCTCTCGCTTCAGCGTGACGTTTGCATGCATTTTTTTCTGGTCCCTGGTGTGCATCGCGTATTTCTAGTACTGAGGCTAGCTGATAAGCAAGATGAGGAACCATTAAAGTTTTTTTTCTTACCAATGCTGCAAAAGAAAAGGAGGATGAAGATGTTAAAAACGCGCTATTTGCCTATATGCCATTAAACATGAAGACATCATCATCATCATTATGTCGGCACTGTCGGACAGGAACAGGCGGTTGCAAGGGACAGTGCCTTCAAGGAGCAGGGTCTTAAAAGGAACAGACCCTGTACAGCCTTAGATAAACGTTGGTTCTCGTAACGCAGCTGCCGAAAGTAAGCGTCATTTAAAGGGGCCGTCCGATAGTAATTGTTCAGCGTAGATCCGTTCACTGAGTGGGAGGATCCTCTTGTCATGATACAGCCAGCTAAATGTTTCAGCCTTCACATCCACGCGAAAAACGCAAAATGAAGCTCGAAAGTTGGTTTGCTGTCTCTTTCAGGTTACTAAAATTCCCTCCACCTTCGTGCAGCAAGTCTGAGCGACAGGTTTTGAAAGGGTTGTTGGGACAATACGCTGAAACGCCAAATGAAGTCACACAGCCAGTACAGGTGAAACTTACTCTTAAAGCAACGACCAGACCAAGCGCGACAGGTCAGGGTCGGCAGCCCGTCCGGCTAGTGATGGGCGGCATGGCTTGAAGTAGCTGCTTCGTGATATAAGGAAAAAAGGGAATAAAAACCCCATTATTACGCCAAAGATAACATTACCCTCGATTGGCCAATGAAAATCACCGATAGCAATGAACGTGCTAGGAACTGCAATGAGAAATGGTAAGGTGCCAAAATGGACGGAGGGTAAACATGGGATCACCATAACCGCGCTTGAAAACATCGCATCCCGAAACCTTTTGCTGGAGAACATTCATTAAGCAGTTCTCTTAAACATCAATACATAGAGTCTTTATTTGATCGATTTATCACCTCTTTAAAAAGTTCATAACTAGTTTAGCTGTCACCTCTCTCTGCTCACAAACCTCAGGGAAGACAGCCCGAACAGTACTTTACAGTGAAACGCACGAAATCTACCCTCCTCTTTGGTAGCGGGGTCGGCTTGATGCTCCTCAGAACAGAGTGCATACTCCGTGTGCTGTGCGATGAAAATCGCTAAAAGAAAATGCATATTTGGGAGAAACGAGTGTACATTTCATTACACGTCACATTTCTTGATTACGGAGGTCAGTGGGCTTGCTGGATACTGTGCGATGACTATATTCTGCAGGCAGGGTTTGCGCGCAAGCGCTTCATTAACGTCGTTTTAGCTCGAGATAAAAGCTCTTGCAAGAGGAATGAGATCCAAATATGATGCTATCCTGACTACTACACACGTAGCTGTGTGCACTCTTAAAGGTGCAGCACATCTGATCTTATCACGCGGCCACCGAAATGTAGACAATGAAGCAATGAACATGTGGCCTGTTTTTTTTTTTTAATTTGGTAGACACAACTCGTGCATCTCCCTTCACTCTTTAGCTGCAACGCGCCGCACGCACGACAACAAAGACGGCAGAAGCGATAGGATGTAATGCTTCACATTGTGTTCTGTGAAACCTGCCCCTTTCAGAACGACCTCTTAGGATTCAAAAGACTATGTTTCTCACAAAATGATATCTCCCATGGTTTAAACAGTTAAGCTAGAACTAACCTGAATTATGATCCTGTCGGAGCTGCTGTAGGAAAGGGGTATAGATTAAGAAAGCTATGCCTCGCAATCTCAAATTGGCTGAAACCTGCTTTTTTATACGAAAGCATTGTTTATTTATTTACATTACCTCTCAGGGCCAGTGGGATTAAAGAGGGGGAGTGGTAATTATACAAAAAACAGAGATAAAATACAGTTGGTTATAAGAATGTTAAAAAGCACCTGAATATACAATGTTAGCTACTGCTACGTGGAACTGCTCATAATTTGCAGTGCCAGCAACAACTGCTCGAAGGTGGTTCCAGTCACATGAGGTTCGCGGCAGGAGTGACTGCGAGGAGCATTTCGTGTTACATGACACAATTCCGACTTTATGATTACGATCAATGCCGCGGGATACATAAATTGGCTGGGGGATGAGGTGATCACGTAGGGCGGGATGATGATACAGCTTGTGGAACAGGCAGGGCGATACGAAACAATTTTCTACGCGATGTCAGTGTTGGGCGGCAGAGATTAGACTTCATAGCAGTTATACTCGCTCTGCGGTTGTAGTTAGGATGAAACGTACAGAGTTATTTTGCACCATCTCAAGATCATTAATTAAGTTGTCATGAGCAGCGTCCAGACAGGTGTTGCATACTCGAGTTTAGATCGTATTAGTGTTTTATAAAGAAATAGTTTCAAATGCGAAGGAACATTACAAAAGTTGCGACGTAAGTAGCCTAGCATGCGATTCGCATTTTTTATTATGTTCTCGGTATGAAAAGACTAATTAAGATTTTAAGTAATGTGAACGCCTAGGAATCTATTTAACAAGACTGATTCCAACGAAGTGTTATCGATGTAGTAGTGAGGCGGGGTAGAAGTTTTTCTAGATACACGTGTGACTTTGCATTTCTTAATATTTAGCTGCATCAACCAATCTTTCCACCAGTTCCCTATTGGGTTCAGGTCTGACTGAAGCAATGTAATGTCGTTAGGGTAGGTTATTTCTCTAAAACTGACGCAATCATCAGCGAACAGGTGAATATGAGAGTTAACAAGACAGAGAACATCATTAATGTAAATTAAAAACAGTAGGGGTCCCAGAACTGAACCTTGTGGAACACAGACCTCGGTAAAACTGGAGTTATAACCTTTAGCAAAAACAAACTATGAATGATTGAGTAGAAAGCATTCAATCCGTTTCAATAAGTTACAGTCAATATTCGGTTGTTTTAGCTTGTGAAGTAAAAGTTTGTGACATACCTTGTCGAAAGCCTTTGAAAACTAAAAATGTACAGTCAGTCACTCTCATTACAACTCTCATTATTATAAAAGCCGGCCACGTGTATGTATGTGTGTGTGTGCGCGCATGTGGGTGTGCGTGCGTGCGTGTGGGTGTATGTATGTATGTATGTGTGTGTGCGTGCGTGCGTGCGCGTGCGTGCGTGCGTGCGTGCGTGTGCGTGTGTGCACGTGTGGGTGTGCCTGTGTGTCTGTGTGCGCGCGCGTGCGTGTGTTTCTGTTTGTGCGTGCGTGCGCGCACGGGAGGGGGGCTGTACCCGCAGATGGTAGAAAAAATCACAACGATGGCAAGAAAAATAGGTTGACGTCATCAAGCCGCCGTATGACTCACACAGCAAGCCGAGCACCGCCATTTCAGACATCCCTATGCATGTCGTTCTTCGATATATACTGGCTATTGGCCGACCTCCATGTGGCGCCAGTTTCCGGACAACATTAGTACTAATACTGTGATGAGACCGTTTGCCGTACATAGTTCCGGGTTGTTTGATACCATTTCGCACTGCATGTAGCTTACATGCGCTAGACAAGTTGGAGGCTAGCTTGCGACAGGGGTTTGAACCGACGACATATGCACCTTCAATTATATGCCTTCGCAGAATAATTTTTTTTCTTTAAGGCGTGGTTGAGGTGTCCACAGAGATGTGAGGCAGCTACTGCGTCATTTCTGTCCTGAAAAACCAATTTTTCTACCAAAATTATGTTGCAACCGTTCGTAGCACAGCGTTCCGTGTGGTGTCGTAGGAGCGTGTGTCAACAGACCCAGGGATGGTATTCGTTTCAAATTTCCGCTCGTAAGCAGTCTGAAGTGTCGCTGCCGATTTTTGCCCCTACATCTCTTTCAGAAGTAACTAGGTACTCAATTAGTTGAAACCTCCCTTTGACACCTTGTGTCAACACATTGCTCGGCCGTTCCACCCATCATTTGTCTCCCGTGTCCGCGACCCTGACTGCGCCGAGCGACATTTATCTCGCACTCTCCCCTCTTAGCTTCCTTAAGCCCGCGGACGACACGCGGATAAACCGCAAATCGCCGTTGCTGGGCCCGCTTGATTCCGTCCCCCCAATTGCACTTTTTCTCCCACGAGTTGTCCGGTCAGCTTTGGCGTTCTCGCTTCTAGCGCCTAAACGGCCTGGGACAAGATGGAGTAGCGCATGGGTGGACGATAAAAAGAACGAAGACATGCTGGCAAGAAACTCCGGGCTAGTGCAGGCGAAGCAACAGAGAGAAGGGGCGGAAGAGGAGGATGGGTCGCAACGCAAAGCTTCGTGTGGCGCGTTAAGCGTCATACGCGACCGGGCCCTCCGCGTGCGATGCGCTTCATCACGCGCGACACCGGAAATTGCGCCATTAGTTCAGGTCGGCGCAGCCTCTTCGCGATCCTTGTGGCACGCAAAGCCGGCCGCGTCGTATTCGTCAACATCTCTAGCGTCTAGCGGAGAGGCAGGGATTCGAGAGCTACCGCCACGGATGCCCTCTGACGAAAGGTCGTCGTCCCAAAGCCGGCGCCTTGCAGCATCGTGGAGGAGTCAAAAGACCAGCGAACTTCATTCTCGAAGGGGCAGAGAAATGGGAGGACCCATTTAGCTTTCTTGGAGCCAAAGGTCATGTGGTTAAGGTCAATGTAGATTGCGCTGCTTTGAAGAAGAATGAGATTGGATATGATGGGGCGCCCTAGAACAATCGGATACTTCTTTTTTGCATGAAAAAAGCTCTGATTTGAGAAAGGGAATGACGCGGTCGCAACTTTTCTTCAAATACATTACGCTGCGAAATAGACGTTTGCTTTAGTAATAAACGAATTTGCCATTCGCTTCCATTGTGTTTAGCGGGCATGTGTAGAGCATTCATATCCGGACACCACGACTCTTTTCTTGACGGCATGCATTGACAATAGCTTCATTCTTTCGAAGTGATGGCAATTTTGAATGTCCAGCGTCTTTTATCTACCGTACATCAAAGGCTAAGAGGCTATTAAGTAGTGCAGAGAGGGTGCGGCACAAAAGATAAAACGGCGGCCAATGTTTATTTCAATTCAATCTTCTTTTATATGAAACACTTTATACAGGGAGTGGTCGTAATGCTAAGAAACAGCAAATGGAGCCTCCTATGTAAACACGCATTAAAATATTAAAAATGCCAGCATCTGCGGATGAACACTAATAAATAAGTGGCAGCTGCGATTCAAAGGTAAAACAGTCTACAAAGGAGAAGCGAAAAAATATTAAGGAGCCATCACATATCTGATGCAACAATTCTGCAAAACTAGCTAGATTTACATTCAATGATTACTTTAACGTTTTTACTCTAAGCCAGGGGTTTCCACACGCGACACAATTTTTGTGGAAGGTGGAAAAGAGGAACTGGATTGAGTGTGGTGGTGACATGGTGGCCAGACTGCAAGTAGGTTGATGGGGTCGGGCGGGAAGGTGACTCGAGGGTGGTGCTTCTGAAGGGTACGAGACTTTCCAATTGTGTCAATGAATTCGATTTCGCCGTTGGTTTCATTTCGGTGGTAGGTGGCGCTTCTTAAAAGCATCTGCGTGGGTGGTCGGTGGAAGGCGATTCTGGAGGGCGAAAGTGGACAGGGCTGTGGTGGTATTGTGCTGCTTCTTGTATTGCGCTAAGAAACAATCCGTCTTTTACTCTGTGCAAACTATCCCCGAAGCAAACACTGGTAATGCTAGTTGCTTCTAGTAAATGTTAATTCTAACCAATAAATCAAAAGTGGGTTACTTTATGGAGAGGTTGGTAGTCCTGTTATGGAAGTAAGCAAGCAGTAAGTTGTTTGTCACCTAGATATGCTGTTGGAGGTTTCTGTATTAGCTTTATAACAGCTCTGTTGCTGAAATATACTGTTTTGCACACAGCGCAGCAATACAGCTTACATGATTTACTCAATGCAGTGATCTTGTGTATCCAGTTTTCATTTGAAACCTATCATCAATTTTCATTGGTTAGCAAGGCGAAATATGGGAGAATAGGAAAAAGATAGATATATCAAGGACAGGAAAGCATTTTACGGTAGACAGGATTCTTAAGAGGAATCGAACGAAGAGCTGTAAATACAGTGCGCACCTCTTGGATGAAAATTCTGGATTAGCATCTAGAAAGTGTGTAATTTCTTGCTTCTTCCTGTTGGTTACGTGAAGAAATACAAAGTGAACCTCAAGTCTACAAAGGGGTAATTAATCATTGCACCATGTGAGACGCAAACACCGCCTAGAACAACAAGGATTTCCAATTTTTAAGCAAAGACCAGGTGAAAAGAATTTCAACGGGGTGTCCAAAAAAGAAATAATTTTTTTTTTCAACAAGATTTAATCTTTCCTGCGAAGCTGAAGTGCCGACAGTGGAGCTCAGTGCCGAGCCCGGATAAAATGCCATGAAAAAAAAAGTGCGCTGAAGTCACTGAGCTGTGTTGATAGGGTGTAGAAGAAATGGTCTCTACTGCCTCGACAAACAATCTTTAAACGAATGGGATCAGATGGATACCTTGTAAATGTCAAAGGTCCCAAAAAGAACAAAAAATATTTCTATGGAGATTTTCATACCGAGTTAGCAGTTTATGCAATGCGCCCATTCAGCTTACCTCACAAGGAAGATGAGATCGCATTTGCAACGATCGTTTACCTGCATGAAGCTAGCACCTGAATCTCTGATTTTTGTCGAGGGTGCTTTTTTTTCAAAGGTCAAAGCATTTTCGGCATCTTAGGCTTAGGAAACTGCTATATCCCTGATATATAAAACATATATGACCAAATACTGCTGTTTCCCTATTTAAGTCAGTTTCGAGGTAAATTGTTTTGTTCTGCGGTCCAAACGACAACGGGCGCGCAGTCAGAGAGCAGTTCTGTCGGCGGTGCAGCAATATTCTGTTGCACATAAAAACTGCGCACGGATCGTGTGTTTCCCAACGCACTTCGAGCTCTCCTGCGTCGACGACAAGGCCTAAAATTTTCTGTGGAGTTCTTTGTGAGTCAATCGCTCAGGTTCGTCCCGCACTCAAGGTTGCTTGAAACGGTTGGACAGCATCTTTGCAGAGAAATTCACTGGCCAGTCGAGCAGGACTATGCGCGATTGCTGAAACACGTCAAGAATAAAAGGCAATATTGCAGTTTCTGCATTAGACTTCAGCGAACCGTTGAAACCGCCAAATGTGAAAGTTTCGGCAATCGCCTCCAATTTCTTCTCAGTAAGGCTAGCATTAAATAAGCACAAAATGTTCCTTCAAGGGCAATAACATTTTATACCTTACGTTGTTTCGTAAATTTGGTGTTGTGCTCTTAGAATTAAATTACCTGAAACAAAACAGGGCTTTTTGTGATGAAACGTTGAGCTGGCAATGGTGATTGTTACCATTATACAATTCTGCCTGCTACGCAAGCATGAGGTCTATCCGTTTGAGAAGAAATCATAGTGTGGTGTTGTTTAACGGGCAGCTAGAATTTGAAGTTACCATAGTGCACATGCGGTTAAGCCTAACGGGCTTGTATTAAACCGCAATTAATGGTGGACAAGATTTAAAGCCTAACCAAGCAATGGTTTCCGCTAAGCAAAAGGTTGGCAGTATGGCTGCAGGTAAAAAGAAAGCAGTACAATTTTTCTCAGAACTATATCTCCGTCAACCTCAAGTTGTTGGGAATATGCGGTTATATCTTTCAGGCAAAGAGAAACAAAGAGCAAAGAAAAGAGGTCTCGAGATAAAAAAAATTGTTCAGAAAATTGAAGTCGGCAAGCACAGAACCCAAATTTCAATGCGAAAATGTTCGGCGTACACCCGGTTTTCTTTAGTTAAAAAGGAATTTTGATCGAAATGAAACCATCAAAACACGCACATGGGAGAAACCGAAAAACACCCTGCAAGACGGCGGCAGGAAAAAGAAGACTTTACGTTATTCATACGACGCAAGTTTATGCTGATTATTCATTGTTATTCATACGATTTAGACTTAATTATATCAGCGAATATGGTGTACGCGCCTTATGCGTGAACCGAGCACTCATAGTTGCAGACTGCGTGAAAGAGTGACCTAAACTGCCAAGCATCCAATGCAAAGCTAATATAAAGCTCTCAGCCGTCGATCACGACGGCACACAACAGTCCGAGGCGGCAGATTTGTAGATATTGTAGATATTATGTTTTCCACTTGACACTCATCAGTTGGCCGGGAAAACTTTGAGCTTCCTGGAAAATGTCTTCCAAGGAAAACTGACCACTAAATATATACAGCCTCTGGGAGATGAGCCTTGTGTTCGTTAAAGTCAACGCTAACAGCGCCTGCTGACTTATGAGAATGAAATTATATGGGCAATTAAATGTTCGTTTCCTTACCTAACCTAACTTATCGGTTGCCAAAAAACCTCAAATACAACAAGAGTGCAAGACGCGCAGCGCCAAAGAACACGGAACGTGATCTCAGCCTCCTTCTAAACGAAGAAATTCGCCCCAAGCCATTTCTCTAAGCGCAGCCGTAACTCACATGCGGGAGACATCCCCCCGCCTCGCCAGTAGCCGAGTAGGTTTCAATTTTCTCAAAATTCTAGCGCTTTCGCAAGCCGCTGAGAGGGCAATGAGGACGCACAGCGATGCGTGATGAACGCTCGAGGGCGCTCGCAACTGCTTTAATCTTCTCGGTCTCGCCGCATCCGTCCGAGAGGAAAAGCGAGCACCAGTTTCATTTGAGGCGGGAGAATTGAAACGAGCCCAGCTCTGTGGAGGCAAAATTCATACCGCTAAATATGAGCATCCCCATTCTTTTTCTTTTTTTTTTTCAGGCTCTGTACGCGTAGGCTGCCCGCAGCCCATGTGGTATCTTCCGCGCGTCTGCATGTATCAAGGCCCTCTAAAATTCAGCCTAGCGAGCGCGCTCGAAGGCTTTCGGTGGCAATAACTCAACCGCTTGATTCGCGTGCGGCCATCACTGGCCGCCTCGAAGAAAGGAATGACCGAAACACGTATTCATGCATACATATTTTGAGACTGGCTGTGAAATGCACGCAAAATGAGGAATAATTTAGAAAGGGTATTATTATGACTTGAAAAAAGCCAGCAAACGTTTTTGTGATGCGTGAAATGTCTCGTTTTGCCTCTTGTTCTAAAAAAAATTTGTTCGTACCAGATGGTTCGAAGGAACTTCCTCGTATTGTGCCCTGCGGTTTTCGTTTTGATCATACTGACGCGGCTTTTTGGTGCATGACTCAACCAGAGTTTGTTCTTTTCAAATCAGCCGAAATTAGTGCAACAGTGGGTCCCTTTCATACTCCAGCAAATAGGAAACAGCAAAAAAATTTGGTCAATATCTATTACGGAGCAATTGTTCATAACAGCAAAAATGAAATGTGTTTTGTATGAACCCCCGCGAATTCGCGAACGGACACAACTGAGGAATGGCACGCACTTGACGTAATGGCAATATGCCAGGTTGGCATTCTCGAGGGCTTTTCTTTTACTTCAGCAGATTGGGAGTGGGATGCACTTCGTTTTGCTCCGCTGATGAGTTGGCGTGGTGCGCGTGCAGTAGAACGCCTAAGTTTGTGGGACGCGTGTGCTCAGATACAAGTTATCTGTACTGCTGCCTGACAACCTAGTCGTCTGTTATTGGTACCCTGCAGCTGATGGTGCATGCATGGTTCGATGGTGCATGCATCGTTTAGATCCGAAACAATTGATGTGGTAGGTAGCGTCAAGGTGTAGGGTTATATTTTACTTCAACTTTACCATGGAGTAATCGAGTAAACAGTCTATAATAAGCAAACTGAGTTGCATAACTAGAATTTTAAATTGCAACCGCTATGCTCTTTCAAAAAAAGCTAAACTAATGGTCTACAATGCTCTCTTTGTCTCCCACCTAAACTACTCTCATTTAGTCTGGGGAACAACAATAAAAACAAATCTCTTGAAGCTTAAAAGGCTTCAGAAAAAATAGCACGAATAACTGAAAACGTTGAATACACAGCGCTGTCTTAACATGTCTTTGCTTTGTTTGATTTATTGAAAGTAAGAAATATATAGGAATACAAATTATGCAGGCAGTACCGTTTAAGCGTCAGAGTTCAGTTTTAACAATAATGGCAGAATTAAAATATAATTATCCCATCTACAACACCCGAGCTCCAGAACGATGGAACGTTCCCAAATGCCGCAGTGCCTATGGACCACAAACACTCCGATATAATCTTCCGCGGTTATTGAATGCTGTAGAGAAACAAGTTACTTATGTATTCAGTATGGCCCTTCTAAACATGTACAAATATTTTGCTGCTCATACTCCCTTTTGTAGACGAACAGAAAGGTCTATCCTTATGTGCAATTACATTACATTGTTTTATTTTTGAAAAAACGTTTTCCAGGTGTCCAAAAACAGTTCTCTATTGAAACTCTTATCTATTCTTATTCTATTTCCTGGTGCTGCATAGTGCACTTTTTTCCTTTTCTCTTCGCAAAAAAATGCGACATTGTATCTATGTCTATTGCCCCACTCTGCTGCTGTGTACGCTTTAAGGAGGCGCAGGATTTCTCACGCCGCAAATGCACGGATTTTTGCTCCGCCTCCTTCTACTTCTTTGTAGAAAATAAACATGTATGTATGTGTGTGTGTATGTCTTCTCATATCTGCCGGCATTTCTAAACATTGGCACTGAGAGAATGCGACTATCTTAATTTCTATTTTTGCGCACCAGCTTCCCGTGAACAGCGTGATATATTTCCCGGGAGCACTTTTCACGACAGCCAAGTATAAAAACTCTTGCTATTAACTAATTTCTTTGAAATTTCACACAGTGACGTGTTCACTTTTGCATGCACCGCTTTCCACCCATTATGCTCTTGTTTGAAAAAACGAAATGATTACAATTTGCATTTAGTGCCCTGATCTTTTTAAAAGGTATTGTTATGGCTATAATCTCACAGCCGAGGCATCCTGGCCGGTTCAACAGGCCAGCGGCGAGCGGTTCAATCGGCGAGTTGGAAGCAGCGTCCAACGGGGAAGAACAGCCCAACTTCCTCTTCTTCCTTGCTCTATCTTGCCCTTCCTAGCGCTTCTTCAAGCCATGGCGAAGCCCGCTGGGCGAGTCAGCCATCGGCTCTGGAATGACAAAGTTTCAGCCGCGCGACATGGGTCAGTTCTGCGCGGGCAGAACGCCGGCCGCTTCTGGTGACGTGCGCAATCCTATAAGTGAGGTCACTGAGGCGCTCCAAAATTACGTAGCGACCGGTATAGTTCGCGAGCAATTTCTGGCTTAAGCCACACTTCCTGAGTGGACTCCAAACACTGATCAACTCGCCAGGGAGGTAGGTGACTTGGCGGTGATGTTCGTCGTAGCGGGCTTTGGGGCACTCTTGTGAGGCTATAGTTTTCAGGCGGGCTGTTGGCAGGCTTCCTCAGCATTGTAGAGGATGTCAGCTATCCCGGGGTCAGCGTCGGTGGAGAATGGGAGTATAGTATCCTGGTTGGGTCGTGGAGAGCGGGAATAGGGCAGAAAGAACGGACTGTGGCCCGTAGTTGTATGCGTAAAGCGCTGTATGCGTAAGTGATAAAAGGCAAGATGGAGTCCCAATCTTTGTGGTCGGAGGCGATGCACATAGAAAGCACGTTGGTGAGTGTCCGGTAGGTTCGCTCTGTTAAGCAATTGGTTTGTAGATGACAGGGGGTAGAATGTGTGAACTGTGCTGTGC
Organism: Amblyomma mixtum; assembly: GCF_055824585.1. Classification (NCBI taxonomy): domain Eukaryota; kingdom Metazoa; phylum Arthropoda; class Arachnida; order Ixodida; family Ixodidae; genus Amblyomma; species Amblyomma mixtum. Next base: position 131,398,836 of record NC_143016.1, on the reverse strand, counting down.
ACAAACGAATGAGTTTTTTAACCACATCGGCGGGGAACTGGCGGCCACGGTCACTGATTACAACTCGCGGGGGTCCATGGCGCAGTATCACAGAATGCAGCAGAAAGAGACCTGATGTGCAGTAGTCGAGGGGAGAGCAGCTTTCTCACAGTAAGGAGTGTGGTAGTCTATAAAGACGACAATCCAATGGTTGCAGGCATGAGAGTTGGGAAAAGGACCCAAGAGGTCTACCTCGGCATTATCGAAAGGAGATCTGGGAGGCGTCACAGGATGGAGAAGACCAGGAGGTGTACCGGTGGGGCGTTTGTGACTCGCACGCTGTGCACATCTAGCCACATACTTCTTAGTCGTATCACGCATACGTGGCCAGTAAAAGCGTTCTTGGATGCGGTGAACTGTCCTCGCAGATCCCAGGTGTACTAAAGTGGGATCGTCATGCATTACACGAAAAACAGAGGAGCGTAGGCTGTTAGGCACCGCCAGAAGGAAACGGAGACCGGTGGCGGAGTAGACCTTCTTGTAGAAAAGACCATCTCGTACACTGAATGGATAGGAAGTTGTAGGGTCCTGCGCAGCGGTAAAGAATGGCGTGAGATGCTAGTCCTTCCGTTGTTCCTCGTGGAACGTACGGACATCGGGGAATTTAGGTTCTACGGAAGCGGTGTAGGGGTCAAAGTTGTCGGCGTCACATTCCATTGTAGCAAGTGGCAACCGAAGAACACAGTCTGCGTCAGCGTGTCGACGTCCACTTTTGTACGACGCGGTGTAATCAAACTCTTGAAAACGGACTGCACACTATGCAAGACGGCCAGATGGGTCACGGAAGTTGGTCACCCAACCGAGGGAATGGTGGCCGGTAACCACTATGAAAGGCTGTCCATACAGGTAGCAGCGCAACCGCTGAACGGGATTTAAAGATAACAAAGGGAAAGTGAATGAATCTCAGTTACAATGTAGCAAAAACCGATGGGAAGATTGCTGGGTCAGAAGACGGGCGGTGTCGTAAGATTGTAAGTTGAGATATAAACGGTATTTAAACAAAAATGGCCAATATGTAGATAATACATCGAAGTTTGGCGGATTGCTTAAAGAACTATAAGGGAATAAGCAGGCATGCGTGAAGGCAAACCGTACCACCCCATTCCAAAGAGGAAGCTACTAAATTCCATCCATCCAGCTATGCTCAAGTGTTACCATGTTTCAATATTTCGCAACCTTGTGCGAACTGTGCTACAAGTTAGTGTCAGATGCGCAGGTCGTATCATTGTGTATGACTGGCACTGCAGGGCTGTGTTAACATTTTCATGTGGTGAGACTCTCTCCACATCATTGGCATGCTACCCTGTATGTGGTGGGTGTATCTTATTTAGAACCAACAAGCACGAATGTGTGCCTGTTTGCAGATGTCTCCAATTCAGTCTGCTCCTTAGTGAGTAGGCTATGAAGTGGGGGATAGGCCCTCTTTAGTCCCCTAAGGCGCTCCAGTATGTAGCCATCTGGGTAACTGGCTCGAGTCCCAACGCATCAGCCGTCGCTCGCTTAGTATGCCCTCGAGCAATTAGGTTGGCAGCGCGGTTCCCAGCCAGGCCGGCATGTCCCGGCGGCCGCATGAGTCAATGTTTTTTTTTTGCTTGAGCCACGTTTGCTTACAACGTGGACAGCTTTCTTGCCACTCTTTCTTTCTGCTTCGAGGATTACTGCTTGTCAAAAAACAAAACAAAAACAGTGCTAGACTTTCATGCCATCCGTATGATGTTAGTGTTTAGTAACCGGATGTCACAGAATGGCCCGGAAACCTTGAGTTACACTCAGTAGGTAGGATTCAAACAACGTCATTCGGTACACAATGGCTGCAAGCACTTTCAGCCTGCAAAATGTTTTGTAGCATTTCACGATAATCAGTTATGATTTCAACCCCTTCGTATTAGGGCTCAAGAGGCAAGATAACACACAAGTTTAAAATGCTTTTTAACTAATAAAAATCTGGTTTCATATTGAACGGGCTAAAATTTAAAAATGAACAAACTACGTAGTACGCGAACCTGATGAGACTGTCACTTTAGCAGCGGTAGGTCTTTTATATTTTGCAATTGGCAATGAAGAGATGGTTCTCATGTGACGTCATGGGTGCCGTGATTATGAACGAGGCACAGCATTCCATGGTTCAGGCCGGAGCAGGTGTCGATAAGAGAGCTTTAGAAACGTTTAGATTCCCGCAACGTCGCTGGTTTGCCAACATGTCGAAGGCTGGGACGTCGGTACACCCGTCTATATAAAAGTTTCTCTGAATTTCTATCGATAGCCCTGTTGTCAAGCGCGTTCCGGTGAAAGCGCTTAAAGACTGATCAATCTTCTTCAGCACGGCGAAGCTACCACAGCTGCTCTGCATTCGCGTCCCCTTCTGCGGCTTCATTTTTTGCCAGTTTAACCATTTAAGAACGCCCACACGAAAGTCAGCATAATCCGAGGCAACCTGCTTTCTCTGCCCACACACGGCTCATACTCGCGATCGCCCACCTGCCCGCCTACCTGAATCATTGTTTGTCCTTAGCCAGGCAGCATGCAAGCGAGTTTTGGGTTATAAAATATTGCGACCTCAACGCGGACGCTTTTCAAGTATCCCGGATACAACGTCATGTAAAGCTACAACAGCAAAATGTATAAGCAGAATTATTTCCCCCCACCCATATTCTCTATCCCCGTATATTTTTTGTGACCTTTCCGATCTTCTCATCGGGGGCCACCTATTTACATTGCCTTTGTTATCGTGCGCAGTTTTTTTTTCTTCTCCCTTCACGTGCTTCATGGCTACAAGTCCACAAGCACTCTCAAAGTGTCTTTTCTTACTTTCACCAGAACGCTGCTGCTTAGTTTCTTTTTCTGTTCTCTTCACATACTTCATGGCGACAAGTCCACAAGCACTCCCAGATAGAGGGCTGCTGAAGCGGCTAATCTAACTCGCTCCATTTTGCAGTAAGGAACTACAAATGCTCTTCTCAAGGTTGCCCTTTCGCGGGATGAACAGCGTCGATAGGCTGAAAGTAAATGACTAGATCTGGCCAACCAGAAGCAGCCACTATAGCCTTGGCAAGAAATGCAGTCAGTAGCAGGTACCAAGGATTCATGCGGAAAAAAAATCGCCTTTATTTCACTTGAACAAATGCGTGCAGCACAGAGAAGTGTGCGGTAGTAGTTTCGTGGGGAGCGCGATCTTAGTGTTACTAAGTTTGGACATCATTTTTTGGGGAGTCCTTGTGTAATGGACCCCTGCTAACGGACCTTCAGCCACACTGGTATTGTAAGCATGACTTCTTGTGGAAGAAAACACAAGAATGAAACGAAAAGAAACATCGTCGCAGCAGTTCCAACACTGCCTGCAACAAAGCTCTGGGCCTCAGAAAGAGAGAGAGAGAGAAAAAAAAGGAGCAAGCTCACGAGGGGCAGGCTGGCACATTCAGGGTTCGGCGCGCAATTACGTCAGGCAAGATAATGTTTTCTTCGCCTCATCCTCCTCCCAGCCCCTCCTTTTGCCTCCGCCGCGGCCTCTTGCACTCTCTTCTGTGGCACTCTCTTTTGGCTCTCTAACCCGGAAACTCGGCGTTGCTCTGTTTTCAGGGCTCATTTAACGCTAGAACACGCGCTCTGAGTTTCACGGTCTCCGGGGAGGAAGTGCTTCGGCGCCCCTCGAAAGCGAGTTATTATTTCCTGGCTCACTTTTTTTTTTCATTTCCTGTCATTTTTTTTTCTGGTAAGACCATAGGAAGAGATGAGAGGAAGAAGGTAGCGTGCGAGATTGCAACCGAAGGCAAGGCCGCGAGACACTGTCGACACCAGCAAGGCGGAGGCTTATTCAACGCCATGACGAAGAAGCCAAGCGAGCGTGCACGGTTGCTGCTGCCCCGCGTATGGGCAACTCATTTTGCGAGTCAATCGACCCGCGCGTGCTTACACCTTTTTTTTTGTTTTGGCTCCTGCGTTTCCCGAGTTGTTCGTTCTTCACGCTGCGCTTGTTTCGCTCCGTGCCGACGGGTTTGCGCAGCTCAGTAACGATGTTGCCCTCGATGTCTGCCCATCGCAGTTTCAGGTGTTCTGCGTAAGCCTTTTCAATTTTTGCGTTTAGTTGCATAGTTCCAATTTGTTGCCGGGAAGTGAGGTGGTGGCCCAAGGAGAATAAGCTATTGATTGGTCGTTTCCTCTTCTTTATGCTGGGTCAGATGGGTTTTCTTTGGTGGACACTAGCATAAAATCAAGTTTTCTTGTTTGACTGGTTGATGGAGTAGAGTGTGGCATGTTTGCTTAACGGAACATTTAAGTATAAACAAAAAGGTTGTGTTTCATCCCGGCCGATTGGTTTCTTCTTGTGTCCTTGTTCCACGCACGCCTTTGTCATCCTGTAAACGAAAGGTAAACTTTGTATTTTGACGTGCAGGTCTAGCTACGTTGATTGAGTACATCTGGTTACAGATTGAGAACCAATTCTTTTCTGTGCACGAGAAAACATAACTTTGTGGTTCGAAATACAGCAGTTGTCATTTTGCTAGTTAAGCCTCAACTAAACAGAAATTACCCAATAATAGAAACGGGCGATGAGATTTTACCTTTTCGTGGTGGAATAACGTAGTATTCGCAGTAGGTTACAAAACCAAGCAACTGCTCATCGAAAACTTTTCTAAGTTAGGGAGTGTACTGTCTCCATTTACTGCCCCAGTTGAAGGGCGCCGAGTTGTCAAAACGTCGGTTCCCCCCATGAAAATTTGGTCAGAGTATCCGAATTTTTTCTCTCTAGATTTCGCAACAAAACAATGCTGTAAGCACTCACTTAGCAATACAATAATCATCTCTTTATAAAAGAATAGCTAATGCACTAGAGAAACATCAGTTACCGAAACAATGTTCGCGGGAAGATGGCTACTCTAAGTCGATGCTCGAGGCAGAAAAATATTGCAAGAAAGAGTCTGCATTACACATAACGATGCCAACTTTATGATGATGACCGATGCGATGAGATGCGATTCGTAATATGGTCAAAAATGAATTCGTTACGCATGGTAGAATGGTGACGTAGGTTGTGGAACCGGGCTAAGCCAGATAATCAGCGGTGCGATGCTAAGGATGGAAGCTGAAGGTCGGATTTAAAGGCTTCAGTACTTTAGATTCCTCAACGCGTTTTATGCCTTTGCAGACTTTCGTATCTGAATTGGGATGCGACCATTCGTCGTACAGCGTTCCGCGTGGTGTCATACGCCCGTGTGTGTGTGGGGGCGGGGGGGGGGGGGGGGGGGGGGGGGGGGAGTCCCGAACAACCAAACGTCTACGTCTTGCTTCCATGAGGTGCAAACTCCGGCAACCTCACCACCGTGCCGCGAAAAGACCCTGACGTTACCTATATAGTGCGCAACCAATGCGCAAACGCGTAAACTCGTAGAAATGGTTTGGTTTATGGGGTTTAACGTCCCAAAGCAACTAAGGCTATGAGAGACGCCGTACTGGAGGGCTCCGTAAATTTCGACACCCTGAGGTTCTTTAACGTGCTCTGACATCGCACAGTACACAGGCCTCTAGAATTTCTCCTCCAAAAAAATTCAACCGCCGCAGACGGGATCGAACCCGCGTCTTTCGGGTCAGCAGCCGAGTATCTTAACCACCGAGCCACCGCGGCGGCAAACTCGTAGAAATGAACTTTAATCTATGTACAAACAATACGCGAAAACAATGCACCCAGGGACCTCAATGCTTTCTCATTCCCACACGTAAGCAGTGCTAAGTTTCCCTGCCTAATTTTTTTTTGCCCGTCGGTCGGCGAAGCTGCGCAGTAGAGCATCCGAACTTTGTTCTGAGCAAAACAACTTGTGCTGAAAGGTCAGGAAAGGCGCGTTTTGCTGATGCAGCAGCAGCCGGTTTACTGAAATTCAGAAAAGATACTTCCCGTCACCTTACTTCCATCCAGTATAGACGTCAAGTAGCCAACGTCAAGGGTGGTGCTACGTGAGTTTCATGATTGGCTGCCCTAGAGTAAAGACAGAAGTTTGTATGCAGCCGAAATAGCTATGAGCCACATTTTTTCCGTCCTTCAGTAGTTGGTTCTCGTCTTTGTCGAGTGAACCGCAACGCAACTGCAGACGATGAATTTCTGCCCGCTTTCCTTTCTGTATTTCTTCCCTGGAATGAGTATGATGCCTAAGCATAGGCAGCTAGCGTCCTCATTGATAGTTCCTTCGGATGTCTCATCAAACTGCTCCAGTATAGGTTTTGATATCAGCCAGTTTCAATATACCTAATTTCTTTGATTTTTCAGTGCCTCCAATTTGAAAGTCATGTCTGCTTTCGTTGCTTGCACCTTAGGCTCGGCTACGTAAGAAAACGCCTTTAAAAAATTGTAAACGGGCACAATTACAGAACTCCTGGGAATGGTCTCTTTTTGGTCGGCTTAGAAAACTGCGCGGTCGCAGATGTGTTGAGCACGTTCGATCCATACATCAGAATGCAGGAGCACATAATTCCTTCTACAGCAGTGTCACTACACTAGGTTCAAAATGAAAAGAATATGCGCGCATATTGAACTCTGCTTTAAAACTGTCTAGTATACTGTCACATTTCTAGCGAAGATGAAGACCTCACCGAGTAGGTCAGACAAGTCTGCCCCTTCAGGCCTCCGGACACCATACTGAAAACTTATTGGAGTGGGCCAGTGCAAAAAGAAAGACCATACGATACGATTTACAACTGGAAAAGTACGTGCGGCGTGATAACGGCAGTCTTTTCTTGGTTCGTCGACTTGGTCTGTCAATTCCGCCCATCGAGAAGTTTTTGCATGGCTGAGCTGGTTCAAGGTGTCGTCGATCAGTGGAAGGGAACACCTACCTCTCTTTGTGATGCTGTTAAATTCACTATAATCACCTCAGAAGCCTAAGGTGCAGTGCGTTGGGAACAACCGGCGGCATGCTAAAATTTCTTATCTGGTAAATTAGCATTTATTAATATATTGGTTCTCGATTACTTCACGCTCACACATCGACAGATACAAGGGCTCCTGCGGACAGGTGCTGAGCACAAGTCGGTCATGCTTCATGCTTGACGGCGAATGCTTGCCAGATTTCTCATCGCGATGAGTACGTACTGCTCCTAATGTGGAAGGATGGGGTGTTTTTTATTCTAGTACATTCAGCAAATGTCGTAGACTTCGTAGACAATATTCACAGCAGTGGGCTGCTCGGGCGTACTGGGAGGAGATTTACTTCATCTCTAGGCTTAAGGTCCGCAACTGCGTGCTGTTTTAGAAGGGTTTATCCTCGAGGTCAGCCCAATCAGAACAATTCAGCATGCCACAATACTTTGCGGTGCACACGTCCGTTCATCCTCACCGTGGACACTGTCTCCTCACTCATATTCTTGTCCTGGCATTTGAAGTTTGTTTTCGCGCCTCGTGGCAGAGTTTGCTTGGCTCTGTCTTCGTGGCCGTTCCCGGTCTTCGCCGTTTCACTCCGATTTCCGTTTAGCGTGTGAAGTGCCAAGTACAATGCAGTTCCTAGGTGCGAATTCTGGGGTCTCATGTGTGATTTTTTGAGTGAAAAAGCATTGTCGCTTCAGCGAAATAGGTCCCAACTAAAGACAATGTTCTTTTTTTTCCTGACTGGACTGTCAAGTTGATGCGATCTCGCGGCTCATAACGCCATCTTGGCGTTTAATGCGATTGGGACGAATGGCGAAGAGAGTATCTTCGTGATGCTAGTAATCTTTGATCTGTTGTATCCATTTAATGGAACATAATCACGCTGCGTTCGTAGAGGTTCCACTGATCTCATTCTCGGGGACATCGTCGCAGCATACGGATGGCTTTATCGTGATGAAAGCAATGCGGGCGATTTTTAGCGGCTCACCAGAGATGTCGTATTTGTTGAGGCTTGCACGTTGCACACAGCGCCGAATGTAGCGAGTTAGAAGAAAGTTCTTAGTCTTTTTTTTTTGGCACCCTCATGATTTCCCTAACGAAGTTAGTGGTCCGCGAGTGAGCTGGCTTGAATATTCGCATTCTGTTCTTTGACGTTTACCGACTCAGATAATCGCTTGATTCGCACACTCGTACACATTGCTTTCAATCAAACACATCAGTAGCTAGCAAAGCACCATTTCCGTGTGTTCTTGCGTGCTTCTACGTGATGAGATCGTGAGCGCTTCGAATCAAAATGTAAATTCAGTGCTCCTATTGACAACTGCTTTTGCACAACTTTAAGCAACCTTCATTAAGCCGCCGCTGCAGTTTAAACTGATCGCTTTCGTCAGTTGACTGTATTGTCTTCTTTTTTCTAAGTTCTTTAGGAAGTGGAACAACGGCGCTTTTTTCACAGAGGCCCAGACGTTGCAGCAGTCATGTCGTCATGCGACTGGCGAGTAATAAATTCCTTGAATATATCTAACAACTGTAAGTTTACCTAATGATATCATCCTGGTTTAGACCGAGCAGGAGGCCGCAGGACTATTCATTAAGAGTATTCAAGCTTACAGAGCCCCTCACACATTCATGACGCACCAGGCAGGTGTCGACCTTACCAAAAGCATTTACTCATGCACGAAATGCTCACGTTAGCGCGATGCGTCCCCCCGGACCCACTTCCTCTCCGGTAATCTATTCCCTACCTGACAGGCGTTCAAAGGAACACCTGCTTGCCTGATCTGCATAAGCGCATAGTCAGCTTGCGTCTCAGACCTTCTTTCTTAATGCAAGCTCTTTGTTGGTGTTATTTGAGTTGCTTTATTTTAAAGGAAAGAAACACACAGAGAAACGTACGCATGCACCACACGTATGTTTCTACCTGTCATAAACATCTTGCTAAGGCAAACGAAGCGATCGATGCATCTATGACGCCCGGCCAGGGCCTCGAAGCAACAAACTTTCTTTTGGCTTGTTGTTGGTTTGAGATTTACAGGATTTACTTTTACTTTTCACGTGCGCATTTTATCGCAAATATCAGAGACCTCTGGGAGCTTCTGATGCAAGCGAACAGCGTGAAGCATCGACCAGCGAGATTCATGGGGGCCCTTTCACGTCCTTCATTTTGCACTTCACTGTGGTTTTGTTTGGTCCCATGGAATATATTTGATTAGCGTGACTGTTTCTAGACCTTTAATTTAAGTCGAGCTTTTCAAAACGCCACGTGCTTCGCCCGCTCACATTTTTAACCAGAATACATGTTTGTTTATCACGCCTTGCTAACTCGCATTCTCTTGTTATTAAAGTTCAGGTGTCCTTTACTGCGATAAGGAGAACTGTGTTTTTTTTTTCTAAACACCGCTCTCTTTCTGATCAGATCAAATAAAATGAAGCCTGCTTTCATCTTTGCCGCGGTTGTTTTCACTGCATGAGGCTGAATTAAAGAGAAGACAAGGTGTAATAAATTAAAAGCGAAACGACTTTGCAGTTGTTTCGCCTGCGTTAGCTTAAAGGCACACAGTACAGCGCTTGTCGAGAAGCAAGAAAGTAGGCACATAATAGACACGTATGTGTCGTGCGCCTTTTCTTTGTTTTTGTTTTTTGTTATGACCAAAGTGCAGGAATGAAGGAGCGAACCGACAGTGACTGCGAGATAGACATCTTCTACAAATGAAGACAAAATGTACAGAAGAATTTTTTTAAGTTTTTGTCAGTAGTTCTCTAAATTCATGCACAACGTCGAAAATGGCCCACATATTTTCCATGACATAGTAGAATAGCTTCGATAAGTCCTCGGATCGCACTTTATCATGCCTTAATATACGAAAACAGATAAGAATCTTTCATTGATTAAGGAATTATTTTTTTTTTTTTTGCAACAATGAAGAGAAAGCGAAAGAATTCTGAAGAAGGCGTAAATTGAAATGTCTCAGACAGAGGCCATGATTCAGACTCTCTTTATTTGGTTCGTCGCTTCACGAGAGGAACCTGGTACTGAACGCTCTAAGAAGGCCGGAAAAAGGTCCCAGCATTCGGGTGAGCCGGCGCATGGGGTTTTGGATCTAATCCAGAAGCCGAAGAGATTGCAGCCCTGGAGAAGGGACATGACGAGAGAGAGCGCGTGAGTCCCGGCGTGCATTCGCAGCGGGCGGTGAAGATAGGGCCCAGGTGCCGAGAAAGACAATGCGCATAGATGGCGCCACAAGAACCGTAAAGGTCGATGAGCCAGGCTCGTGGTACCGCCGCGATGAAGGTTCATCACCATCATCAGTCTGATTAAGCCCCCTGCTAGACAAGGGCCTCTCCCTTATCTCTCCAAATAACCGTCTACTGTGCCAGCTACAGCCATCCTATCCTCGCAAACTTCTTAATAACTTCTATAGACTGACGACACTGCATAGGTGGGAAGAAACACTTGGAGGTACTACGCTAGCATGGACATACGGACAGGTTCTTTGTGAGAAGCACGTATGATTCCAAGGGTTCCACTGGAACAAAAGAAGGCGCCTCACAAACGCTGGTGCACCTCTAATAGCATTAGTTGCTTGATGAATCCAAGAATTGGCGGCTGCGTTATGAAAAAAGTCTACTTCATAATATTTAATAAGACTTGAGCTATGGCGAATCTCTGCCTGATAAAAGTTACTGTGCAATAAAAACGCAGTAACAGGACGAAGCCAGCCGCTCTTGTTAGAGTCAAAGTTTTTCTTCACGGGAAGCCTCTCCTTCAGAAAAAGGAAGGATGATCCAAGTTAAAGATATGAAGGGAAGGGATTATTACCTTCGACGTACCCAATAAAGCGTTGGAGGTCAGAGAACGAGCGTTGTTGTTCTCAGCAACGCGTCGACACCGCCATCGGCTTGCGCTGCGTCGACAGGGGCTCGTCGCAAGCAATCTGGGCAGCAGTTCTTCTGTGCAGATTTGCAAACCACAGTTACTTTAAACTCCTAAAGTGTGTGGCTACAGCAAGCGAGGCGGCCCGAGGGGTTCTTTCAAACTGGCAACTTTGATCTCCGATAACATCGAACAGCCTTCCGATAGGGTGGAAGCGATATATCTACGTAGAACACATGATTGCTAGACAGTAGTTGTCGGCCGTCGAAAAGACGGCCTCAGCCTTCGAGAGAAAGCGGCCAGAAACGGTAATTACTGTATCTATCCTGTCCTTCTTTTTAATGAAATACATTTAGCATGATTCACAACAGCCTACTACAGTTTAGTAGAGATGCTGCAGAATTGTTCCAGCGCAATAGGAAGGAAAATAAATTTTGGACGTACTAGAGACGTACAGATTAAACGCAAGCTTGTGCCTACGTGAGAGTGCTGTCTAATAAGGAGAGGGGTCGTTCGTCATAAGGTGGTCGGAGAAATTCTCAAATTGTCAAAGATCAGATTTCTTGAGGCAACCGAAAATTGGATTAGATTTCTAGTTTAGTTCTTCTACGTCAGTGGCCATGTTAAATGTGCAATGCTAAACTGATAGCGACACCGCAGACAGATAGCATGGAGTGGCGTCAAGTCTATGTGGTTCGTTTGTCTGCCCCTGTTAGTTTTAGCCGCACAGTTAACAGCGACTTGGTGTCCCTCAGGGGATCGCTCAGGGGATACCTTAGGGCTGACCGTGCTATATGCAGCACCACTGGCCTTTAACAAGGACACCAACCTCATAGATGTTATGAATCGCCTGCACTCAAGTTTTCGGCGAGCCGCCCAGGAAGCCGGTAGTAGCATTTGGGGCACCGAGGAAGCTGTGGCACTGATCTACCTTTAGCTGCAGAAAAAAAAATGATTCCATCATCGCTTGTATATGATTTACGCTCATCAACGTCGTCGCCTGCCTGCGCTGCTCCGAAAGAAATCCGCGGGGCTGAAAGCCGCACTGCAGGCCATCATTGCTACTTTCAAAACTTGATTGTTGTTGCACCCAGGCTACGATTATTTACGTTTTCCTTGTCTATGCAGCCATGTCAAAGACGAAAGTGGTTTGGTTTGGTTTATGGGGTTTAACGTCCCAAAGCGACTAAGGCTATGAGAGACGCCGTAGTGGAGGGCTCCGGAAATTTGGGCACCTGGGGTTCTTTAACGTGCACTAACATCGCACAGTACACGGGCCTCTAGAATTTCTCCTCCAAAGAAATTCTAGCCGCCGCGGCCGGGATCGAACCCGCGTCTTTCGGGTCAGCAGCCGAGCACCATAACCACTGAGCCACCGCGGCGGCAAGATGAATGTGCTGAAAACAGGTGGAAAACGGCGTCACTAGCGTCGAACTCGGCGCACATGTACTGCATGCGTCAACGAGCGCTTCACCTTGAATGCTGGCTTGAAAATGAAGTTGTGGCATTGTGGTAGAGCATCCGCCTCGCATTCCGGAGGTGCTGGGTTCTATCCCCAGGGCCGCCGGGTATCCACCGGTTTCTTTAATGGGTACAAGATTTCCCCCGGCCTGGTGCTCTGCTCTTCTAGGGTGAGGGGCTTGGGAGAAGGGTATTATATCACAGTTTTCTTGACGGCTAATAGATAATTTCCGCCGTTAAGCAACCCTAAATCTGCCTCGTGCCGTAGAAGCCTAACTTGTGTCCCTTTTTTCAGTTTTCAAGCTGTCGTTAGAAATTCTCGTTTCATGCACTTAGTGATCAGGTTTAGGTTCATCGCATAAGCACCGAACCATCGTAGGCTCACAATATTTCTGACGGCTTAAAGCGCGAGATGGGGATCAGCTATTATTAAACTTAATGAGGCACTAAATCATACAAGTGCCTGCCGCACGATGCCTTATCTATGGTCGCTGCTCTGATACGAGCAGCGGCCTCTCTTTTCCCTTCGTTTTTGCCTCGGCGAAAAGACATCCGACTCCGAAATCCGCAACGTTGTTCTTATTGGCAAAGTTCTGCAAAGAAGCCGGAAATCGGCAGCCTCCCAAACCACCTGTCACGTGATACACGACGTTGGCCTCGTGCCTTGAATCGGTTTTAAAGGGAAATAAACAGGGAATATGTGTGCAAAAAAGGTGAGCACAGCTGCGGCTGAGGCATATTTCCTTGCAGATGCGCGAAAGGCAATAACGCCTCCACGAAAAAGAAAATCTGTGCGTCGGCACGTTTCCGAGCTCCATTGGGATAAGGAACAGAGATGAAAAGGAAAAGAAAAAAATAATAACAATAATAAGCAGCACCCACTTCTTCGACGAGGCGGCGATAAGACAAGCCAGAAACGAAAAGCAAGCCGAGTAAGGGGCGGGAAATAGAGGCAGAATAAACGAGACCCTCTGGTCATGTGGAGCAAAGGGTGTTCCGCTCGAATCCCCAAACAGGCACCTCGTCCCTAGTACGCGCGCCGCTCGGTGCTGCTGATGGGGAGCACACTGGAATAGGTAAACAGGAGAGGAACGCAGCTCCGCCAAGCGACGGCACCCCTTCACCGCGGCTCGCAGCATCCAGCTCCGTCTATCCACGCATCCGCTGCGCGCCTTATAGTTTGCTTTTATTTTCTTAGTACTCTCATGTGCAGCCTCCTCTTCCACTCTCTCTCTCTCTCTCTCTCTCTCTCTCTCTCTCTCTCTCTCCGTACATTCCTTTTACCCTTTTTACACGCCTCTACCTTCATTTCTCGCACCTCCTCGCTCTCTATTACTCCATTTCGCCCTTTCCCAGGCGAGCGTCTGTATTTGCGCCTACAGTCTACACCATTTCGCCGGCCTGCATCTTTCCGTGATGCGTCGGTACGTTTTTTCCTTTTTTTTTTCTCACCCCGACGCGCATAGGCCTCGCGAAGCGGCCCTTTCATTTCCCCTGGATGTGCGCTGCTTTCGCTTTCCTCGATCGTTTCCTTTTGATTCCTTTGCGCCCATGCTGCGTCCGCAGGCTCTCGCATTATTTGCTCCGGCTTCGGAGAAGGCCGCCTGCCCCCTTTCTGCCTGCCACCTTGCCGCCGTCACTCTAGTGCTGTTTGCCTTCCTAATGTTGTTTGTTTTTGTTTCACGGCCCTCCTTTCTCTTTTCTGCTTACCTCTCCGCCTGCCTGCGTGCCTGTCTGTCTTTGCGTCCGAGGAACACACACTCTCTCAGCCACCTACCATCCACCTCGCCATCCTCCTTGGATGAACTGCACTCTGCCTCCCCTTCTCCTCACCCGCACGCACCGCTTACACCGAAGAATGAACATCTCGGCGGCATGCCGAGTGGTGTGCGCTGTCTGAGCGCGTTCTGCGGTGTTAGCGATACAGCGTCCTTGCTTTCGTGCAGCGTGCCCTCCCACCCTGGGGGGCAGCGGGCGCATAAGGCTCTTAGAGCGCAATGCGGTGCGTTTGTTTGAGCAGTCGTGTAAGGGCCGGCCGAGACCTGATGTAGACGTCGCTCTACATCAGGTCTTGCGTGTGCGTGCGTGTGTGTTTCACGGCAGGCTTCTCTCTCGGTGGGTGGAATTTGTCTTCTGGCTAGTGTCCCCTTCATTGCTCTCTATTTTTTTTTCGCTGCATTTACGGTTCTGTTCAGCACTGCTGTCTCTGCTATTTGATTGCGGTTCATTAGCGAAAGCGCCTAATTTATGCGAGTCCAAGTAAATGCTTTCTTCGACCTTCAAACGGCTGGTGAAGAAGGGGACGTACCCTTTTCTTTTCTTGTACCACTCTTTGTTTGCTTCAAGAGCATCGATGTCGAGAGTTTTACTATAACTGCAGGTTTAATTTTGGGACCAGCGCTGGATCCAGATCTTCGATATTGTATTTAGCGTCCTTCATAGCCTGAGTCCCTTTGGGATGTTAAAACCCATAAAAAAAAATAGTGTTTATATTTGTGAGTGCTATGCGAGTTGAGCTTCGTGGTTTGGTAGATGTTACCCAAGCAAGGACGCAAGGGAACAAGTGAAACATGGGATAGAAGTTAGATCAGAAACAGACCTTCACATATTATATCGATTTGAATTCTAATGATGCTTTATCTCTTTGTGCCACTAGATTTTGTCTTGTCCATGTTATTGCTTTTTATTACTCAGTGAAAAACATGGAGACGTTTTAACTGATCGGGTAGATTTTTTAAACCTACCGGCCGTTTTAATAAGAAAGGTATTGTAGAAGAGATTATTCAGACTCGAAGGCGAAAAGAAGAACAGTATTGTTTTCTGATCTTAATTAACGACTGATGAAGCTTTTCAAGCGTCTGGCTTCGGTTGATCGCTGTAACAGGAGACAACACGTGCCATTTCATACTCCCAGTAACGAAGAAGGTTCTTTTTTTTTGGGGGGGGGGGGGGGGGGGGCATTAGTTTTTACTCTCAAGTTTCTCCTTAATTGCTTGCATCTTTAACCAAGCTGCTGTTTCTAGCAAGGCATATAAATCAAAAGAATTAGTTCGGAAGGTTCATTAAACAAGTGGAATACGTGAAGGAATCGATATTTAGTACCGTTTGTTCTTTAGCTGAGCCCTCCTGTGATTTCACTCGGCAGAAGAGTCCACGGCAAAATAATAAACGACGCACGTACTCTCGTTCACCCGCGTGTTTAAAGAAACATCCAGGTCTTCCAGTAGCATTTGCGGTGTGTCTTCATTACCGCTTCCTTTACGAATCAGCTGCTGCTGCCAGCTTCAGAAAATGCATAGCTCTCCTCACACCCGTCTTCGGCATTTCACGTAATATACGGTCAGAATAAAAAAAAAATAACACATGGCGGTTTCGGAAGGGTCTAGCGGCCCTTTTTATTCAAGCTCGTAACCGACATCTATCGGCCAAATTCTCGAATGCCCATTGCCTACATCATTAAATTTCAATTCCTTCGGCAACAGCATTTCCTTTCCTTGTCCTGCGTAGTCTTGAAAATGAGTCAATACGTCCCTCCGGAACATGGAAAGCGTGAGCCGGGATCTGCGGTAATTGAAGCGCAGGCCATCGAAATCCAATTCTGATGGAATTTGAATTCAGTTATCAGGTACGAAAAATGAATAGGAAACGGAACAGAATAAGGTCTCGTAGTTCAAGATACACTCTATTTTCTTTACGTGTGTGTATGTCAATCAATCAATCAGCCTTTTATTTTCTCTATATTAGAGAAGGAGACAGGACTAAAAGCTCGGAAGCTTGACAGAGGTCCTGCCCCCTTTTTTCACGTTGGAATTGCATCAGACAAGCGGCAATAAATTGTGCGCTATACATTATAGCACAAAAGAAGATAACATACCTTGGAAGAAAAAAGGACAAAGTACCAACACAAAAATACATGCAGCGTCATCACACAAACTTCTTCAGAAAAAATTTCTTAATAACAGTATTTTAACGCTCGAAAGGGTAAAATATTTCTTTAAGTTATTTAATGGCACTGGCAGCGTATACAATATGGATTGTTCTGAGTAATATGCTCTAGGTGTAAGAACTAGCCACATTTCTTTATTTCTGGTTTGTGGAATATGGGTGTTTTTTGCAAATTCTGGCAAATTACCAACATAATTTTCATTGCTCCGCGAAGCACTTTTGAAGCTCATTAAAAGTCTTTATTCTTGTAAAGCGAAGACTGGTAGGATTTCATATTTTAAAAAGAGGTCACTCGTAGAGAAACAACAAGGAACACCAACAATGCATCTCACAGCTCTTTTTTGGACAAGATGAAACTTGGACATGTTCGTGATACCAGTGGTACCCCAGACGATAATACAGTATTGTATTGCTCAGCCGTCCAACGAAAGGCTCGCTTGGGCGCGGTGCGCTAAGAGATATTCTCACAATGTCGAATTTTTGTAAAGTACACTCCTTGCCAAAAGGAACCAGAGAGCAGGGCTTGTTTTACAACGCCTTAGTGGAGCTCTCACAGCCTCACAAAAGAAAAAAAGGTCTCGAAAGGTGTTAACAAGGGTTCTCGTTGTCTTACACACATTTAGACGTTAAGGGTCGCCGTAAGTGCTTCCCTGCACCGCTCCAAAACAAATACTGCTGATTTGTTACTTTTAGCAAAGATGGTGCATGCCAAGATTGCTCACAAACAATTTTAATCATCCCAATCAAATATATCCTCCCGTAAGATTAATTGTGTAATTTTGTCGCGGCTTGGTATTGTATACGTCTTGACGCTGCACTGCATTCAGGAACTCAATTATACCAGCTTTCGTTAATTTCTGCAGCAACAAGTTGTTATGTAAGCAAACAAGCCTATATATTAAGACTTTTGAAGCGCAGATAAAAACACGGACTCACCTGAGGGGTACCGTAGTTGCTGCAAAAGAAGCACTCGTTCATGCTGAGAAAAGTTTTCTTCAGAAGAGCGTGTTGTAGGGCTAGTTGGTTCTGCATAGTATATAAGTGAAATGCGCAACAACTTAGACAGGACACAGAAAGAAACACATACAACAGTTCACGAGCGAAAGTTTTCTTGGTTAGTTTTCATGTCTGGCTGAACACAGTTTGACGTTGCATGTATTAAACACTTTTAAATATAAGCTTCAACCATTGGTGGCGTGTTATATACGAAGAGAAAGCAAATATGACAAAAAAATAATTTCATGCGCTTAATGATCACCTTAACCTGTGGGCGCAAGCATCGAGTATGTTCATTATTTATTTATTTCTTGGTATAAATGAAGTCTAACTGTTCTAAACGCCTACTATTGTGCCAGAAAACAGGTGAGAATGCACCGTACCAAAATAAAACTTAAGAAGACCTTTCTACTCCTCCTTTTTCCTAGCACGAAGACTTCCTTAGTTTACTCAAAAGAAATGCTTTTTTTTTTTCATTAAGGATCGAGATAGTTCTGATACACGTGCCGCACAAAGAGTGACCTTATGGATCTTAAGGTTTGTGATTTTTATTATGGTAACACGTGCAATTTCACAGAACGCGCAGCATCAAGCAATCCTACTCAGTGGCATTTCTGATTATGCAGTTTTCTGAAAAAAGACTAAAAAAAGAAAGGCTCGGCTGCAGACTAACAGTAAACAATAAAAATAAAAAAAGCCAGAACCACTCGTGCCTTTTAAAATCGAAGCTTCAATAACGACTATCCTGCCTCGGAATTCCAGTCAGACTAATCTTTGCCAATGTATAGTTTCTTTAAGTTAAGTAAGGATGTCTATTCTTTTTAGTCAGTGCGATGTCAATGTGAAAAAACTCACCTGGTGTCCGTTTCGGGCTGGACTGTGTCACAACAACAGAAACCAAATCAAACACACAAGGACGGTGTGGTATATACGCACGGTCAGTCGAGATATAACCTTGATAGAATAACTGTGTTTTGCCTTTTCTTTTTTCAAGCATGGAGCACTACTGTGAGCTTATTGAGTATGTCGGGCCATTATGCACGCGACGGTAGGGCTGCGTTCGAAGCAGCCAGGGTAAAACTTCACCAAAGGCGATGAGTACTAGGCCGTAGAGAGGATGCCTTAGGGGTACAAAAAACTGATAAAATTATTACACGGACATTGCAAGACAAAAACAAGATCATTGCATTTTAGAAACCATCAATCATATTTCGCGAAAACAAGGAGAGATAGGGAGCCCTTTCAAGGACGTGTCATAAGATACTAAAAAGAACCCTCGAGAAACCATCTCTCAAGATTCAATATATGAAATATGGTTAAAGAAACAGTGCCCGCTCCTTCTGGAAATAAAGTAAAAGTAAACAAAAAAGGGACGAAAACATCTTTGGTCCCCTTTCACATCTCCTCCTCCTTTCTGCTGCTTCACCGCGGCCCACTTTCATCGTTCATTGCATCCCACAGAGCGCGTTTTTCTCGTAATGAAGAAAAATGAACTTGTTTGGGTTCGCCGAGCGGGCCCAAGAGCCGCTCGGAAGCCAAATAGCAGTGACCTTGTCGTCTCACTGCCTCATTTGCGCATTCATTTTTATTTTATTACTGTTATGAAAATCCGTAAGGAAATTTTTCTGAAACACCCTCGCTTTCGGGTCGCGTATACGTAGTCTACTTATCCCAAACGCCGCATACGAGGAGATTCTTTAAGTTCGGGCTTTCGTCGCCTTAAATTCTTCATTGTTCTGTTCCAGAACTTTGAATAAAGAAAAAAAAACGACAACGCATAAGAAAGGAGCCCGGAGACTCATTCTCTGCACCCAATAAAAAGTGACTCGTTATAAAGTGTGCCAGCATGCCGGAAGGCAAGGAAGGATGGATTCGAACCGGAAAAATTAAGCCTAGGAGGCGGCAACAACCAGAGACAGCGCACAAGTCCCACGAGAAATGAAGTTTGGCGACTGCACGCGGAAGTGACGGCGGAAGGAGGAAGCAGACGAAAACAAGCTCACCGCGTAGACAGAGCTGCCGAGTAACACGATGTTGTTGTACGGCCGCTCATAACACAGACTCGACGAGGAGGTGCGCGGAAGAACAACGGCCTCCCGATTCCCAGTCAGAGCACGTCCTACGAGCCTCGTCTCCCTTTCCTCCCTGGTTCCTCCTTCGCTTTCCGCACCCCGTCATCCTTTTCATCCACTGCCGTCTGCAGCTGCGTCTCGTAGGGCTTGGAACAAACCCGCTCGCCCGGGCACATTGTTTTCCGCGAGCTATCCGTCGACACCCCTGTTTGTTGTTGTTTACGCCCCCCTCAAGCTCCGCCTAGCTGCTAGGCCACCCTCTTGGATTTGAGCTTCGCCGTAAGGCGCTCATAAACGCCGCATACGGTGCAGAAGAGTCGCTGGAGCTTATTCAATCCGTGAGCATCTTTGCGACGACAAGTCGTTTCATCCGCTGTAGAGACGTGCTAGGACAGTGGCTACTGGGTGTCTGTCGGGCACTCCGCTTTATTTCCCTGCGAGTCAAATTCAAGTTTGAGGATTTTTTAAACACGCGTAATATTTGATGATATCGCGCAGTAAAAACGCTCGCTTTTTGAGCTCTAGGTTTTGTGCGGGCTAATTAGAGATGCAGAAATCAGCGCTTAAATAGGCTATAAAACTTCGGAGGAGACCCCGACAAGCTAACAGGAACCAATTTGACAGCGCTTACGGCCGCAAACGCTGCTGTTCGCGGTGTGATTTGTGCATACATGCGGGAAGAAGACTGCGACGGTTGTAGTTGACGAGCTGGTTTTTGGAGCTCTAAACGCAAATAAAGTATTCTTATTCCTGCATTATCTCCTCCGTTTTGGATGATATGCGCGGCATTAAACCACAGGCAGCAACACGAGCAAATGTGTTTGATAGCTTGGAGCTTGGCTGCGCAGCCATTTTTTTTTTTACATGGGGCTGACTACCATCCGAGGTTTGGCAGGGACAAAACCGACATTTACTGCCGGATACCTCGACTCCAAACTTCCCTGAGCAGCATGGAAAGAAAGCAGCGTACCATATGCACGTTGGCTTTGCTTCCGCGCCGGCGATGATAGGTGTAGCCGACAGCTACTCTTCTGCCTTGTATTTCGACAAACACCGCATGTTCATCACCCTTTGTTATGCTGGTGAAAACACATTTATTGGACAGAACTAGCTACATGGCACGATGCTCGCCTCCAGCGTAAATCCTTCAAGCGCGGCCGGGAGCTTATGGATTACTCGATAGTTCCCTCTTCATGCGCTCGATTGGCCACCCATTCAATTTTTGGCCAGGTGATGGTGTATTGTTTCCTTTATTACCGGATAACCGGAGAATAATCCCACCAAGTTGATGGCACATGTCTGAATGCAACGATTTATTTCGTCATGACAACTGTAACATCCATGTATTATATTCTAAGTTTTTAGTGCACAGTCCTGCGTGCAGACTGTTGCAGCCTGCGTGACATGTAACGCTACCGTGTGTGACGCAAGGCGCCGAAATTCCTCACGTCTAAAATCTGGGACGAGCGCAAGCCCAGGAAATCTTTACAGTAGCTTCTAGACTGTACAGCTGTTGGCATGGGCTGCATGGCTCGGGGCATCAACAATTACCGAGGGAATTTTAAACGTTTCGAACGCTTATTTGGGAGTCGTGAAAACTCTTTGCGACGAGCACAGAATTCATTTATTAGTCAGGTGCTCAGGCACTTAGGAAAAGTAAGCCATCAGTGTAGTAACATCTTTGCAGACGATTTCACGGGGGTATTTAGTTTCCTGTATATAAAAATGAAAAAAAAAATCATCTTCATTTGCAGGTGTTCGCTATTGGCCCCCAAGAAATTGTACCAGGAATGCTCGGCTTAGTGCGTTACAAAAAACTGGGTAACTTCGTCATGTGACAAAGTTTAAAGGCAGTTTCACTGACACATATTCAGTAGCTTCGGGTAGCGTACAATGCTTCCCTTACAGTCACAAGAAAATGTAGTTATCTTTTATAAAAAGTTTATTTGCTTTGCTGAGTTGCACGGTGTAAATAGGAGTATTTGCGAAAATAAATTTAATCAATGAGCAAGATGAGGGGTTTCTGATTGTTATAGCAACTTTCTGATAGCTATAAAATTCAACGGTAAACTGAGATGTGTGATGCCCCTGTAAACGTCATTGATTAATGCAAAGAAATAAAGCGTAGCCCTCATAGAAGCTGTCTTTCTTTTGCAATATTAAGTATTTCGTGCTTGAAAACGCATAACAGAGAGTGTGAAGAGATACCCTTTTATCGGCTGGTGGCTGGCCATGTGCAAGTACACTGCCAGACAAAAAGAATATCTTGTAATAAAAACAGCGCAAGGACACAGTAAAAAGAATATCGCTTTATACTTTTCAGGTAACCAACTTTTACAAGCCCAGTAGTTTGAGCCTAATGTTCTTGCACTGACCCGGTGTTAAGATGCGAGCTGACATGCATTGCACAAAAACAGAAATGTGGCAATCGTAATTTTTTTTAATTCAATTGCCCCAAAAAACAAGCACTGAGGATGTGCTTAAATTAAAACCTTACAAGGCACAGCGACTAAAAACAGCTAACAAAAGCTGAGTTCCGCTGAAATATTCCTGCGTTCTCATGCGTTTCCTTCGCTTCAAAGTCCGTAAACATGACTCAGCATGCATCCTCCATCCGATGGAACAATAGCAGCTTACGAGGTAGCCAGGCTAAGGAGGATTAATTCTTTTTCTGTTCAACCACGCTTCATTAAACTATGCCTATGATGTGCCTTGGAATATGACTACTATGACAGGCAAAATTTTAACGTCTCTACGTTAGAGGAGTGCTCTCCCTAGTTTATATTATCTTTATGCATTTTTTGGCCAACTAAATGCCTACCAGCTAGAAACTATGCCTGTCTATGAAACCCCCTTCCAGGCAGAGCGCGTTGCATTGGTGCAGTGTGCCGCGCCTCAAAACACCTGCTTTCGAATGCTCGCGACGAGTACCGGTATGATTTAATTAAAATAGCGGAAGGGCAGTTTCGCTAAACGGTGCCATGTCTACACAGTTTTGGCAGGTCGGGTCAAAGACCTTATTCTTCCAAGGAGGCCAGAGGAAAAGTTGTACGACTGGAAAGTCTATTCGTACCGAGCGACATTCAAGACCGAGCCCACCAGGGGAAAAAGTGGATGTCAAAACTAAAAGTATATGCTTGCGTTAAGATGCTGCGAACAGGCGACGGCACTAAGTGTACGTGACGTAGACGCTGCGTCAGTGTTGTTGAAACGTGAGTGCTTAGAACTCACGCAACCAAACCCGTGTATAAAGTTTTGTTTAGTGACGCCACTTTCTGTGTTTGCACGAGAACAAACAACAGCACTGTCCGAATGCAAGACAATGTGTTCGTTACATAGAATAGACCGGCAATTTCTCATCTTCCCGCATTTTTCCACACGTCGTCCTTTTTCCATCTGCTTACTTCTTCTGCTGGATGGCTTATCAGGTGGCTGTGCAACGGTTATCCGAGCACGACCATGACTCTCATGACAGCCACTCACCTTTCGTTCACGATTTACGTTACAACCCTTGTGTTTGCACTTACTAGTTGATCCATGTAAGCTGGAATCACTTCCCCTCCGCTTCAGGAAGAAAGGTTGCATCAATCAAAAACATGAGAAACGCCAAAACCCCGGATATAAATTTGTGAGTTATAGTGCAGCCTTTTGTTTGCCAAAATCGAATTCTTAAAATGGAGATAGACATTCAACGGGAGAATTTAATTCACGGTATGTTTATGCTTACGACTGATTCCAAATGCAAGCCTGTCATAGACTTTCACGCTCAGCATGCCGAAGATGCACTTTCTTTTCATATCATGGACCCATTTCAAGCTTACGAGCTAGGCAGAACTGCAGTGAAAATTATGCGCATTACTCAAAGTAATTTTTGCCTTTGGCAGCAAAAAAAAAGTGAAGCAGCGAGCAATCAGCTAAAGGTAGGAATATATCACCGCAGAATGAAACGCAGTCATAAAAAAAAAAGACCGTTTCCGTTATTAATGGAGCATAACGCTTTAAGGAGTACCATAATTCCGCTTTTCAGCTTCTTGAGCTTCAGGGAGATAAGTTTGGCAGTACTGTCAATTCTTTATGGCCAGAGAAGTGCAACTGTGCTTTTTAAGACTAACAACCAAAGCTTCACTGTGTGTCTGTACTCCTTCATTACTTATCATTACGCTCCTTTCTTGATAGAAAGGAAATACGAGAATAATGGTTTTGTCTTACACCGTATAATTTTACTATAAGATAAGAAATTTGTGACATCAATTTTTTTCGCGTTTATTGCTTGGTTACAGACAGACATAAGTAAATTGTGTCTAGACAGTCGTTTTCTTGCATATATTTCGGGTGTTTACACTGCAATGTGCATACTGGGAATATTTAATGTGACGCAAAAAAAAAAAAAAAAGAGGAGCGCTTTTCGCTCTTCCACGTTTCAAGACGAACGCTACGTATTCGAAATTCACGCTTTGTACAGTTAATTAAAAAGCCCTTTTTCTGATGATCGTATTCTCAGCATCTATTAAAGCGTTTCCTTCTTGTTTTTTTTTTCTTTGTAACCTTTATGTTTTTTTAAGTAGGTAGAGACTGACGGAACTGCTTTGCATTACATTAGAAGCTGCTCCTCCAATGCGGCATCACTTTAGATAAATTTGACACAGGCACCGTTGTTAGTCCTTGCGTATACCTGCTGGTTAACGAACACATTAATCTTCCGGTACAAGCCTCTAGATGTGTCTGCTTTTTCTTGATGAACAAGAAGCCCGTAGAGAAGCCCTTTATTTTTTCAAGTCTAGTTCACTTTTGCAAAGAATATGTAAAAAAGCTGGCCGTTGATATCGCTCAATAACAACAAACTTTCATCGTGTGGCATTTTTACACGGATGCGTTCTTTACCGGTGCGTTCTTATTGCCTAAAGCAGGAATCGCAATGAAAACGTCGCAGTTGCACTGCTGACCACCGTAGCAGGCATTGTTCAGTGTTCGGGCTACGCTTAGGAGCCACTTTAGTAGAAGCGTGGAAAACCATGGAATACTACTCCTTAAATCACTGTTTGGGGCTCTTGATTACAAGGTCGAAAAAAGTACTCACAGGAAGAGAGATAACTGAGTAATGTCCCCTTACACGTTTTCAACGGTGCCGGACACACATGAAATCGAAAGTCGAATGGCCCGGACCCAAATCTTTCTACGCCTATGCAAAGTCACCGAAAATATTTCAAATTTTAACGATGTGAACCGGTTGGTTTCGATTGGAGATCGAACAGTTATGGAACCGCTTTTTCACTATCATCCGAATACCACGTATTCGAGCAGACTGGTGCACTTCATCATTAATAAAGAACCCATCATACAAGTCAATCCTCACTTTTCACAGGGGTGGGCCCGGGTCACAAGGAAGTCCCACTCAGGTGATATTCACTCTAATCCCGATAAACTAAACAAAAGTGCACGAGAAAAAACTTGCATCTGGCGCTAATCGAATCTACAACACTTGCAGGCACGAGCCCCACAAGGTTTGTCTGGCATTTTTAACACTCGGTGTTTTTTTTTTCTCAGATGGTACATATTACATGCCTTTGTGTACAGGAAGGGGCTTTATTTACAATACAGTAGAGGAAGTGGCTTTATATAGGCATTATTTGCAAATCACCCAGCTAGTACGTGCGCTGCACTATCTTCACACAAAGCATAACTAAAAGAGCGCAAGGATAGACAACGCATGAGCAGTGAAAATCAGTCCGGTGGAAAGTAGCTTTCCTCCTAAATGTCCTTTAGATACAGCATCATTCGGCTAAAACGAGTTCTGGGTGAAACCTTCAGGCTTAGCGTTCCGGTCCAACATGCCCTTTTTCTACAGTCAAACAGGGAAAATCATTACATATTGGCCTTGCAGTCAACCTTATCAGGAAATAAGGCAGAAGACACTTTGGGAATTTTGAACAAACTCTTACATTAGCGGTCTTTGTAGCACATTTGAAAACAAAATTTGCTGTCCTCCGTAAATAAAAATATGCTCCGTTGTTTCAGTTACATCACACTGCAGACACAAAATTTTTCTATGAAGCCACGTGTTAGCAGCCAGAGCTTCGGTGTCTAAACTAGAATAATGATAATGATAATGAGAAATCGCTATTTTGCAACTCGCGTTAAAATACCCCTCGAGACCATAGTATGTAGAGCTATACAGTGGGGGCAGAACGGGCATCGTTCTCAATTCCCAATAAAGATTCTTGAGCGAAACAGGATATGAGTGCTCATTAGAAAACCGCACCGTGAAGCAATCGTGGCCGCAAGCTGGCAAGCATTGCTTCTGATTATTGTTTTGGAGAGGCGTAGCAACTATTCCAGAGCTGAAGTTGACTAGAAAAAAAAAACACCAGCAAAATGGCTTGACGAGATGATGCAAGGGGTACAGCAACGGTTTAGTTGTACAAGAAAATTACTGCTCGGTCCCTGTGTCGTGACTCCATAAATCTTTATTTCGTTCTTGCCCGTTCTCACAGAGAAGAAAAAAGAAATTTATCAATTCAAGGTCAGTGTGCCAGCCGCCAGAAATGCAGGAGGTCTGCTGCACTTAACTGACTGCAGATAACTGCAATGGCAGAACAGAATGAAATATACCTGGCCGTGTTACTATATCCAGATTTTAAAGAGCAGGTTTGAATTTTTTACATCGATTTATTGTGCACGTATGAACATTTCTCCACAGTTGGTTCTTTCTTAACCTTTAAAAAATAATCCCAGTCCATTAAATTTAAATAAGAAGTAATTGCGTTCTTTTTACAATGAGTGAGCTATACGATCTTCTCGAACACAGCGGCGACTATTGACAAAATGTTACTGGTTCCAGACACACGTATATCTTGCTCGGGCATAACACGGATAAATGTTACGAATTAATACTGCCATGACGACAAAGAGTACCATCGCCCTTATTTGTGTTCAGGAGCGACGAGCACTCTAAAAAAATGAGTGAATAGTTAGTAATAATTATAACAGCGTTTTTAGAAAGTAAAGCACCACCAGTACCTTGCAACGACCCGGACCTCGAACTATTTAGAAAATGTAAGCTTTTAAGCGTGCCTTAAGTGGCATGCAGTTATTTTTTTCGGATTCATTGCCATATCACGATTACAAAATTTACTTTTTCTGCTTGAAAGCAGGCTCCAGCGAGCGCAAACACAACGCTTGAGAAACTCTCGAAAATTTTTTCTTTTACTTCAAAATTTTTTCCATCCTCCAGCTCTGCAACTAAACAGACGTCCGGTTTTACCCGGAGCAGCCGGATATCGAGTTAATTAAATCTTCTAAGCTGGGCCCGGTGCCCCTGCCCCTCTTTATGCTCTCCCAAGCGACGCCGCATAGCGCCAAACCAATGAACGAGGCCGTACGGAGAAAAACGGGACGCATGGGCCATAACGAACGTGTACAAAGAAGACACACGACAGCGTCCACGAGGGAAAAACCTAGCGCCGACAACAACAAAATGAAAACCTTCACGTTGAAAACAATCGCACAGCGATGTTTACGCGGGAACGCTGCTCATAAAGGACCTTCTTTGTCGTACGGTGTCCGCCACCGTAAAGCGCAATCTCGAGCAGGAGGAACCCCGTTAGCCCCACGGGAAAAAGTGCGCCGCACCGCCAAAAACGCCGCCTCGTGGAAAGAAAAGGAAGCAAATGAAAAATGCTACGATAAGACCAGCACCGTGTCCCACGATAGCCGCCCTTTAGGGACAGGACGCAATGTTGCCGCAGTATGAAAAAAAAGTAAAAAATAGAAAGAAAGTGAGTTCTAACGTTCCTTGCGTATGCTAGTGTGTATGTGCGTGCAGAATGGGGCGCTAAACCACGACCGTGGCATGCCTTCTGTTTGCGGTTGGGAATTCCAACGACAAAGCGAGAAGTTCATTACGGCAGAAAACAAACATATGTAGGGCGTGGCCTTGGCATCATTGCGTCTAGGAAATGGTTTCGCTGAACCACATTTGATTCGTTCCTTCGGCATTGTTTTGCTTTGTTTTCAGAGCTCAGCGGGGCGGCGCCTTTAAGATATGATGGCGCAATCAGCACATCCAATGATGTTTAATATGAGCTGTGTTTTTGTTAGAAACTGAATTTTAGAACATGGTTTGAGAAACAGTTTAATTCTAGCATATCGGTGTTCTTCCGGGTCAAAGCCGGTAAGTTCTGAAAGTCCGGAAAATCTGAACGAATGCTGTCACTGGTCGCATGGCTCTGAACCACAGTGTAGAAGGTATATGTTTGCACCACGCTTAGAACGTTCAAAACTGTCGCAGGAATTCTGAATCTTTGCTACGCCTGATTCATTTTCCAACGCTGGAAGTAGTAGTAGTTGCGATCGCAGGAATGATTTGAAAAATTCAGGTTGTGAACCCTACCGGTCATCACTACCATTGTACACGCGAAACATACAGAGTATTTCACCTAAAGCTTTAAACAATTTTTAAAAATAGGTTTTTTTAGTTTTACAGCGCTTTTTTTGGCATAGGATTCTCAGCAGTGTAGTTAATCACAATTAAGCTAAGATGTGCTAACTAGAAGGATGGTTAACTAATATTGAATATTTAACTTCTGAACTATTACTGTTACATTCTTTAATTATCGAGAGAAGTGTAGCACGTCGTAAATAATATCCATATCAGTTTATAGAATTTCGAAACCCAGGTTACATTCGGCGCTGTGTGCGCTTTCGAGAAGCTTCCAGGCGAAGCAGCCTCTCCAGTGAACGTAAGTGATCGAAATAGCAAAAAATTGCTGTGCCCAAGCGCTGAGGCTAATCGCGTTTTCGAGAATCTAAAAACTGATATTGATATTACTCGCTGTGTGGGGCACGCCTCTCCATTATTACGGAGTCCAACAGTAATATTTAAAAAGTTAACCATTCAATATCAGCTAACCAGCCTGTAAGTTAGTACGTCATAACTATATTCTTGTGTACTTCCCCGCTGAGAACGCTATGGCGAAAAAAAAGCTCTTCTAACCCAAAAAACCTATTTTTAAAAATTGTGTAAAGGCTTAGGGAAGCAACCTGTATAACCGCAGTCTATAGTATTCTTGCAGCTACAATTAAAAATGTTCTCATTCAGTTACCTCATATTCGCAAGCTGCGAAAGAATCACAATAAAATCCCGCTAATGAGAAGTTGCACCTACTTGCTCTTGCGTATTCCTGCATTACGCAATACGTCACGCCTACGCACAAGACAAGACAGGGCAAATTATTATGACAATTGCAAAAGTATCCTGGCACCCGTACCATCATGCCTCATAACTTAAGAAATTCGAAGATCTTGACATCATAACTCATTTACTTCGTTTTTTTTTTGTAATTGCTGCCTCCGGTACGGCAAATTCTGCTCTTCCATGTACTTCTCAACAATGGCAATTTCGTTCATACATTATGTAAAGGTGCCTCTGTTATCAGTGTCCAAGAAAAAAAAGAGCTTCGAACAACATTGTGCGGTGTGCTTCGGTTACCTCACAGCCCGAAGCGTAATTCATACCGTCAAAGAAGGAATTATTTCAACCTCCGCTTTATCCTTTCAGGTATTCATAACGACTACGGTAAAAGGACTACCGCCTATGCTGCTGCCATGATTCGTAACAAGCTTCCAGTAGACTTAAAAATAGGACCTATTTCTATCGCCGAACTTCAAAATTTCTACCGATGTGACCAGCATGAGACACAATTACAAATAAACATTATTCTGAATGCATTTCACCCCAATCTTTTTAATTGTGTATGTAGCTACTGTAAAATTTCTGTTAGAAAAATTTCATTATTTTTATGCGACCTCATTTTAACTTAGTTATTCTATGTGGATTTCAATTCCATTTCTTTCATTGAATATATGCATCTGTTGCATAATGTCTGTTGGAAGAAGTGCATTATTGCTTTGGCTCTACTTTTTCCTGTACCTGTGTCATGGGTCCAAGCCTAGCCGAGAAAGCTAAGCGTCCAGATGTTTCACATGCATGTTTTTCTGACCCCATCCAATGAAGAAGAATTCAATTCAATTCAACTGAATCGCATATCAGGGAGAAGAAATAAATAGAGATCACTGCGCAACCCGCATTGGGAGAATGCGAAATCATTGACGCCTCCTCGGCACTCGTGGTCTTTCTTTGCCTACCTTTACCATTTTCGTTTTGTTTCTTAATTAATTTAATTAGTAATCTAGAGTAATATTTTTATGCTTTAATCAAAGTTTGATTTATTTGCTCTGATTACACCTTCTGTTATCTTAATCAACCATTTTGGTTTTTCAAATTTGGCGCCGCGGTTGCGTTTCCGTCCGCTTACTATAACCCATCCAGCCTATTACACCGTCCAATTGTTTGTGCTGATAATTAATGAACTAATTAGTCTATGTCAATGAAACTTTTTCTTCGATTAATTATCACTCATCAAATACAGTTCAATTCTTCTCAAACTTTTATTTTCGCTCCTTTGCCTATTTTTCCACTATTTTGCCATCCACGCCTGTTTTCCCGTCCTCTCACTATATCGACGTCCTCGCTATTTCGACGTTTTTTCGATATTTTTGGCTCTAGTTTAATAAGCAATCATCTTATCAACATTTTTTTTTGCGCAGCATCCTCACACCATCGTCTATCGATCACAACCATTCGTTTGATGAATGTCACACCTTCTGAGAATGTCACACCTGCGGCGGACACGTTTTGCGGACTCATTTTGGTGACACGACCCCGCCGACATAGCCTCGAAATGCTTTCACATTAATAAACATTTATCTGTTTTTAACGGTTGTTGATCTCATTGTTTTGGGGCCCTCAAATCAGGGACCCAGCGGAGGTCGCCGAGCGCGGTCCCGAGATCAGCTTGCTCTGAGCGTAGAGGGATGTGCCTGTCAGATCCGCCTCTCGAGAAGTTTAGCCCCATGAGGGGATGGGAATATCAGAGATTGTTTTCAGCCCTATTTTTATTGCGTAAGCAATACTGCGCCAGGTTTCGAGCCGTCGCGTAGCTCCCGTGGGTGCCCACGGTTGACCTTTATCCGCAGCGAGGTCAAACAGATGGAACGCCGTTGCCACAGCAGCGGTTTCAGCCGCGCTCCACCAGGAGGCAGGACCGCTACTACTTAAACAGAAACTGTGTCGAGGCTGGGAATAGAATCAGGGCCCGTGGCATTTGAAGCGGAGGCGCAACCACTCCGCCACGAAGGCTCAGGGTTTGAGTATGCATTCATCTAGTGAATGCAGGGGTCTCACAAATAGAATAAAAGAAATAAAATAAATGACATGAAGAAAATAAAAATAAAATAAATAAAAGTAACAGAAGAAAAAAAAACAAAAATTAAGAACAGAAACACAAATAAAAAATAAAATGAAAACAAATTAAATATGAAAAATAAAAAATAAAAACAACAATACTGCGCCAGGTTTCGAGCCATCGCGTAGCTCCCGTAGGTGCCCACGGTTGACCTATAGCCGCAGCAAGGTCAAACAGATAGAACGCCGTTGCCTAGCAACCGTTTCAGCCGCGCTCCACCTGTCTCCACGCTGCTTACGCAACTTGGCGGTTTAACCAGCGCTAAACCTCAGGTAATTTTTCCCACACATTGTCGATGTTAGAGAGTAGTAGTTGACTGAAAAGCGCTTGGCTGCCTCGAATGCCGCTGCCTTTGAGGTTTCAGTGGCGTTCCCTCCGCACAGCACAGCGAACACCGCCTCTGTGGCGGATTCCCGTCGGAGGTGTGTGCTCGGTGGTTGACGATGCCTCCAGCTATGCGCTGCTTCTTTCACTCAAGATCAGCAGAAAGCGACGGTTGTATTTCCTTTCTTGCATTGGCGTTTGTGGGTTTAGTCAGCCCATAACGCTGGGAATTTCTCTTTGCTCGTGACGTCGAACTTGAGTGTTTACAAGGACACTGTGCTTAGCATATCGCTCTTAAAGGGATACTGAAGCAATATGTTAAAATTGAACAAAAACGCCGAAAATAGATTCTCGGAATGTGATTACACCGGAATCTAGTTGTCACTGCGCATATTTTTCAGCAGATGGTTTTTCTTTTCGATGTTTTATGAGCGCGCGCCAAGCCCTCCCACAAGGCGCGAGGTGAAAAGCGTGACGTCATGACACCCTCGTCCGACAGGCAATATGGCGGCGAGTACGAAGTTGCATTCCCTCGGTGACAAATATGCGGCGCCCTTCGATGCATGACGCCTTGCTTCGGACTAGATTCGTCGTTGTTACTGCTTTCTTGAGCACGTTCAATGGCCATAAATGGGCCACCGGTCTTTCGCTTCGTCTCCTGTCACCCATGAAAAAACGCACGAGTAATAAATTTGCTTTGTTTTTTTTTTTATTTAGAGTGACGAATCTGCCCCCTTTAGTCTTAAGAGGGGCGTCGGTTTTTTGATAACAATGGTTTTCCTCCTAACCACCAGATGGCGCCACTAGTCTAAACATCGTCGCGCCTCTGTTTTAAAAGCGAGAATGTTAGAAATGTCGCAAGACCGGGGAAAAAAAAATAGCTGCATTTAGCATGCGTAAGCGTGCATTCGGTTCTTGTATGTAAAAAACATCGATTAACATCTTGACGTATCTCTGTACGACGTGAGCAGACGACAGACAGACGATGAGCGGCCGACACAAAACTAAAAAGTGGAAAGGCGCGGGTAGCGATGGCAATCGTGCTCCTGCGGTAGCGGTGGGCGCGCGGGTGTTATGACGTCTAGTCGCAGTTTCCACAGGCAGCCGTCAGGTGCAATGATATGGCAATAAATCGCGAAAAAAAAAACGTCTTATCCGCCTTTTCGCTTATATGCTTGTCGCATTTATAAATTTTAGCAGTTAAGCTCTTGTTTACATGTAAAAGGGCAGCTCCGAAAGTTTGGTTCAGTATCCCTTTAAGCTCTGGGCTCAGTGTTTTGGTGGCTTACATTTAGCTGCATTCCAAAGAAGCGCACAGCCGTCGACCTATCCAGCTGCCAGCCCTTTGAGTTGTGATTCGAACTCTTTAGCGAAGAACGGGAAGAGTTTTCTTTATTTTTAAATTGCAGAGAGTGTTTGATAGTCACTCAACGCGGTTTCTTATTGCAACGAAAATCTCAAGGACTATAATGCGCAAAATATCGAACAATGTTCATAAATGAGTTCTGATTGGATGTCTACAGAGTGCCATTTGGAATTGGATAATTTTTGTTTCATCAGCACCTCAACCTGTACTTTCTCAGTCTCTTATTTCAAAACTGCATGACCCTCGCGGACTGACTGAGACGAGGTGATATTAGAAATCGCCAAAAGGCCACAACTTCGACTTTATAAAACAGTGAAGGTATGTGCCTAGGTTGGTGGCAGTTGTACTGTACGAAACGTTGGGTCTTATGATTTCCTAAAGGTTTACTTTTAACAAGCTGATAATACTTAAGCAAGATCTTGAATCGCTAAATAACAATTTGCAAATAGAGGATGTGATTGTTTTTTATATTTTTGAAATAATAAATCATCTATTACCTATTCTAACCAATTATCATCGACGTGATTACTTGTCACCCGTTGTAACTCGAGTAATCAGTAGGCAAAATTTCTGCTGCTTCCTGCCAGTCCGCTCTAGTCAGTCGTTCGTGGAGCGGCCTCTTAGGTGCAGCTGCGGATATGCAGTTTGCATTACGCGTGTTATGCGCGGATTTTTATATATTTCGTCTCAAATAAATGAGCACTGCTAGAGACTTATTTACGAAAAGCCAAACTAAATTTCTTTTTTCCTATCTTTCAAGACTTTTTTTTTTCCAGGATGTTCCCGCAGCAGGAACAGCAACACCATAGAGCATGTTTTGTATTAGAGTTAAAAACCCTGAAAGGCAGTACCCGAAAAATAACCTCAAATTCACGAAGGGCTTATGGCCTCCAGAAATAGGCAAAAGGTCCTCGGGGGAAGTCTTTTGAGTGACCGGCTTGGCTTGTGCAGCCGCAAAAAAGGAACAACAGCGTTAAATTTAAATTTTCTCCCACGTGTCTTCCATGAACCACCTTCTTCCGGTATAAGCACAGTTATATACATGTAGAATGCAGGAGGACGTCCTGCATACCGTGCAGGATGAAATGGGCCTTAGGATAACCATGTCCAGTACGAACAGGAAAAGATTAGTCGCAACGAACCGCAATACCATCGTACAGCAGCAAGGCTCAGTCCTAGAAGTGCGTGCCGGAAACTATTTGCCGCAGAGAACAATTATCCTGATAACAACCCACGAGAACGTGGAGGGTCAGTCGCGCTTTAAAGATTGCGAACTGTTCTTGTTTTCCTTTTCCATCGCTGTTTGCATTCCGGAGATGGCCGTGCGGATGTACAGCGCCGTCAAAAGAGGGTGAGGAAGACAATTAATGCCAAAGCTGCGAAACGATAAGATTTTAGCAGAAGGAGAATAATATCATTATTTCACTCGATTTGCAGTTGGACGACCCGAAAATCGTTGAGTGGAAGTTTTGATGAACCTAGCCTCTATTTTTTTTTTTCAGAACCTAATATTTTCTCATCTTGTGTTCACGTCACGTTATCCTGCTCTCGTTTCATTCGACGATTTTGGTGCACGGAAGGTGATGCCTTTAAACGATATGATTTTACTATTTTTTTTAGTCCAACATCGCAAGGCGGCATGGTCGGAACCGCTAAGCTTATCAAAGGCCGAAAGATGTACCGTCATGTCAGACGGTCATACAAAGTGGCTGGTTCTCTGCGTCTCGAGGAAAAGCAAAATTACCGAGGCCGTTACCAGAATCGAAACGACCTCAGTAATTTTCTTTCGAATCTGGTAACGAC
Source organism: Amblyomma mixtum (assembly GCF_055824585.1). NCBI lineage: Eukaryota > Metazoa > Arthropoda > Arachnida > Ixodida > Ixodidae > Amblyomma > Amblyomma mixtum. The sequence continues at coordinate 131,364,803 of NC_143016.1, read as the reverse complement.
TGCATCCGCAAAATGCGTTTTTAGTTCATTGATTTTATAGCTTACTGATGAAATTGCTGTTTCAGCAAAATTCCGTACAAGGACATAATATTGCTCCTCGAAAGCTCTAAAATTTGCAACGTCCGAACGCCTAATCGATGTATTTCAAGCCAAATATATGGAATATGAGGGGGGCCTTCACTGCCGTTGCTACCTGCAAGTAAGAACACATTCTCTACAAACCATTGCATAGATTACGGCTCCCCTTCCTAGGAGAGACTCAGCCGACCAACCACGAGCATAAGCGGAAGAAGCGCTCCTTTTTCGTCTAGTTCCAACCTGAAGTAAACATTTCTCGTTCCTCATTGAACAAGGCCCATAATCAGCAGTCGCTAGCATTCTAAGCTTCCCGATGGCACCAGATTAAAAAAAAACAAAAGAAAACAAGAAAATGAAAACTAAGCGCGCCCTTCTCTGTACCTTTCTTCTTGCACCTGCGGATTGCTACTTGCTTCTATTTTATACTTGGGAGGACTTTAGTCTTCTCTTGGAAGTCTTCTCACGCAGCAACATTTTTTTTCCTCCGTCCAAACCCGCGCTCATTAGAAATGTGCCGTCAGCAGAGGCTATCTACAATTGTTTGCACAGCGGTTCATCCCTTTCTTCCGCAATTTCCGCCGTATCTGCTAATGGCGGACCGTAAATGAATTTGCGCTTCAGTTGAAAAAAACAAATACTAAGATGTGAGTGGTGAAAAGAACAGAATAAGACATCGCCTTTCGGCAAGTCAATAAAAGTGAAGACGGCAAAAGAAAAGAAAAGCGAGAAGAACTAAAACTACAATTAAAAATCAGGCGCTTACTGTAACCCAACCGTACCGCAGCGACGCTTTGTCTCAACCCAAGCATTGCCTCCCCATGCAGAACCCGCCATCAGCTCCTATCGGTAAGCGCACGATTGCGCGTACGTTTACGCCGTGAAAACAAATTGACGCCCACCCTCCCTCGCTTCGCTTTTCCGCTTCCCTAACGCGTCCCCCTTTCCCTGTCTTAACGTGGGCGTTCGAGCTTTGCGCGCAAGCCCTGCTTTCAAACCCGCCGGATGTGAAACGACAAGGAAAAAGGGAAAGCACGTCGTCTTCACCCGGCCCGGCTGGCTGCCTGCGGCGCGAGCTAAGCGACACATAATGAGATTCATCCGAAGGGAACCGCTTAATTGACAGTCCCCGCGTGACCAGGGGACCTTAGCGTAATTATGACGAACGACCCGGAGCAGCCGCACGCCTGTGTCACCCAATGTTTGACGAGGTTTCCCGCAGTCCCCTTAATATTCCCCCGCGTTCCCCTAACCCGCGCAGTTCTTGCACTCTCTTCTTTGTTTTCCAATTTGCCATTCACTCGTTGTGTTCGGCGCGCTCATCTGTAGTTCACTCACTGCTTGTGCTTTGTGATCTCGATATTTTGTTACTTTATTCTAGACCTTAATCTCCAGTCCCCTGTTCCAGACTTCAGAGTACTGCAATATGCGCTTTGATCACGCTTGAATTAAATATGTCACCGATTTATTGAAGTCTGCATACTCAAGGTACCTCCACTGTTCTTGCTTTTTACATTTCTTAAACCCATCGCATCGTCACAGAACCGAGCGCGCACTTAAACTTCAAACAAATTTGCTCAAAAAAACTTTCTGATCTTTCTTTCCACCCTGTCTTGTTCCATGCGTTCAAAATGAAGTGAATAGTTTCTCGTAGCTTTGAAGCATATTCCCCGTCGGCCCAACTTTCGACGGCACTCTTCGCTGGTGAAAGCAATACCACATATGGATGGAAGGCAGACAAAGTACGTACTGTCGGAGTCTGATGCAGTTGCCGCAAGCACCAACAACTATGGCTCAATAAGCTAAACGGCGGCTCGCGCGGGGAAAGTAGCTCGGAGTTCGGAGTGCCGCAATGTTCCCGAAGACAGTAGCTATGCCGAAATTGCATCGGCTACACTTGCAACGGCCGAAAAGCACGCTTAGTTGATTCGTCATAGGAGGTTGCGTAAGAAAGACAATCCCTTGCCCCCGCCAGGGGATCTCGATTGCCCAGCAATCGCTCTTTCCTTGAGCCACCGAATTCTTGGAACAGTGGCCGCGTCTGCCTAGGCTCATTGTCTTCTCTTTTTGTCTTTACCCCGTTGTGATCCCTTGAGATGTACCAAGCCATTACAACACTTTTGACCTGCTTGCAGGGCGCACCGAGTTGCCTGTCCGAAAAGATATCGTAATCTATTAGTTTTACTTCAATATTTCGCTGTTGCTCACACGTTCGCTGCAATGAGGACGAGCTTAGGGAGTAACTGTGCCTCTCTATCTTAAGTTTACGCGAACAAGTGATAAATTTGGTGTTAGCTTAACTGGTGCGACGACACGTTCACCCTTTGTTAAAGTAAACAGCGCAAGTGGTTTTATTCTGGATCAAACAGTGCGATTCGCTATGCATTGCAGGGTTCGAAGCTCTAGTCCTACCACCTCTGAAACTTAGGACTCTTGCAGATTCCACAACAGCCTCCCTACACGGCTTAGGAGCGAAGCCCCTTCTTCACTTATGACAAAAGCTGCGCACGTGTATTTTGGGCTAATGCAAAGCTTGAACACTTTATTGTGCGAAATTACTCGCAACTAATTAAAATATTTGAAAACAAGGACGCCGACACCCTTAAAGTATTCGAGCACTGCTCGGCCTTCAATACTTAATTTTTTTCTGCAAACAAAAAAACTTTCTTCTTTCCACTGAAGAGAACAATAGACACTATCAGCCGAAGTTTCACGTACCAGAGACATGCATTAGGAAGCCACATGTAGCTGGTTTTAGTTGTTAGGAAGTTTTACAGGTCAATTCTTCGGATGAATATGCAGCCTCAGAGTAGCCTGAGCAAGTACACATGAAGTTTGTTAACATAATTGAAACCGGCAACTTCAGACTTGCAACAAGATTCCATGCCACTGCATAGGTCGCTTCTTTAGATAGCTAAGCAGATATCTTCTAAAGAAGAGAAAAACAAAAACGATAATGTACGCGACTCTTAGTGATAGAAGAGAGCATTCATGTAAAGTTGAAGTTGGGCGATTGCAGTAGAATTTCATGGGATACTATATGCGCACAGTGGCCACTTCTTTAGAGGTCCGAAGTAGATGTTCTGTGCCTTGAGGGGAAGGCTTTTTCTTTGGAAGATAGCCTCCTTTTTTTGCCGCTATAATTGAGCCACGCTTTCACACGAGACAATAAGCTTCCAGTTTCGGTTGTGTGGCTTCAATTACAAAGCGGTGTGTTGCGCCGCGATATTACTTTTTCATGGCTGCACGAAAATACGCACATACACGAAACATGCGAAACATGACGAAAATAGCATGTTGCCATGATTTTGCGAAAATAAAATTACTTCAGTGCTTTGAGATACGTTTTTCTCAAGCAAAGTTAAAGCAGATATTGTCTTTAGATTTGAATTAAAGGCAATGATTTAGTTTCCAAGCGTGTCAGCAAGGTTGGAACAAAAGGTAAATATCATTATTAGCCGTGGTTGTTTGTTAGTGCCAGTAAAAAATACCTATTACGAATATAACTATAAAGTGGATTTGCTCATAAGAAAACCCTTGCTTTAAGGAGACTTCCTGGCAATTGCTTGCTATCTCACAGGCTTAAATGGTAGAGAGGCCTTCCCTGAAAGGTGCTGCTCTCGACTTCACATCATGCACGGGAATCGTTTTATTTCTTTTTGAGTCACGAAGAGTGTGCTGCGCGATGTCAGTGCACGTTAAAGAACCCCAGGTGGTCGAAATTTCCGGAGCCCTTCCCTACGGCGTCCCTCATAGCCTGAGTTGCTTCGGGACGTTAAACCCCAATAACCTAACCCAACCCAACCCGAAGATTGTGAAAGCTGCGTCGAATTTTTTTGTACTGATGTATTTGCAGAGAGGTGGATGTTGAAACGAGGAAGAAGTAGCACGATGTACTGCAGGCGCGCACATGGCAGGAGGAGAAGTAGTGAACGGCTTGCTGAGCGGATGTTGTGTGCTTCAGTGCTTTGTGTCCTTGTCCTTTGTTCTGCATGCCTAGGACGATACAACATATTTTGGCGAAGAGAATACGTTTTAAAGGACCTAGAAGAAGCTTTTTTTACTTCCGTCATGGGTTTCTCGTGTCCTCAGCCGCCGCCACTCTTTCTGCGGATTCTGGTCGTCCTACCTTTCCTCGGGCGCAATGGGAGGTGACGTTCCGCAACTACATGGTGTCCTCGGGTGCTTGCACACTGGCCGCAGACAAACAGAAGGCCATTTTTTTTAACTGCTTGGGCATTGAAGGTCAGCGAGTCTTCTACACTTTACTGCAGTCGTTTACTTCGACGCCCTCGGCTACTCTATCCCAATCCCGTGTCGAAGCGCCTCGCCCTGATGAGTTCGATGAAGCGTTGTCCCCCCTGGCGGTGCACTACTGATCCACCGGGAGCGTGATGGCTGCCTCTCACCGTTTTCACCGCCGAGACCAAGCTTCCGGCGAGACAGCAAGGAGTACGTCTCTGCCCTTCGTAGCCTTGTCGGTCACCGTGGGTTTGGGAACCTGGCTGACGACATGATTTGGGAGCAGCAGGTGGAGAAGACGTCTAGTCAGCATTCACGTTAACGCCTTCTCTTTGAAGGTTCTTCTCTGATACTGTCGTGCGTCGGGGCCGTTGCTTTACAGCGCTAGCAAGCTTCCCGTGAAGCCAGGGAGCTTTCTGAGAAGGCTGTTGCCGTTCAGCGCTTTGTGTATTAGCTCACATCACGACTTTCGTTGGACCGCGAAGTGCCGGCGAAGACCCACTGCTGCTATTGTCAGTGCCCTACACCGCAACCTAGAACGCCTAGAGAACGCAGGTGTTACCGTTGCGGATCTACTACACACTTGGCAAATGACCATGCCTGAAAAGGACGCAAGCGCAAATGTCGCTTTTGCGGCAAAGTTGACAATGACGAACGCCCCGTCCAAAATCGTCAAGTTGCAAACAACGCTGAGACACCGTCGCTACAGGATTATGCCAGCGGCGCTGCTATTCTCCACGTTAAAAGCCGGAAAAAGGGAATTTTTACCTCTCTCCTGATTGAACCCAATTCTATTCTCTTCCTGACTGACACAGGCTCATCCGAGTTAATTCTTACCGATGAGCTTTACCAAAGCATTTCTCTTCTGCCCATTGAAACCTTAACTCTTAAACTTCTGGATTACTCTAGGTTGCGGATGAAAGTGCAAGGGTGTTTTGTTGCGGCAGTAGTCGGGAGGAGCCAGGCTGCAGAGTCTGAATGTAATCGCCACCTGAAAATGAAGTTTCAAGCTTCATCCTTGGAAAGCCTTTCCACAACACCTCATATGCTTTTCCTGCATCCTGAACTACGTTCCGAGCTCAAGCCTGCTGTTCCTCCACAAGGTCTTCAAGAACGGCTACAATATAGCCTGCTGAACTAACACTAAGTGCTTCGTAACCTTCTCCTGTGTTCTGCACGCCTAGGACAATACCACAGTGGGTGCTAATGAAGGTTTTTCTCCTGTTTTTAAAGTTATTAAAATGAAAGCAATATTTTAAATTAATGAGTATAGTGATGCAGGCCAGAATACCCTAATTCTCACTGGGCAAAGTGTGACTGTCCGCACTAACATTACGCAGTGATATAGACGAGTTTTTCAGTGTGACAGCCTGATAATTAGTTAGCCTGATAGTCAGGCAGCCGACAAAGGTGGCAGTATTACCGCAGAAAAACAGGGGTGCAGTACAGGTTCTAGAGGATGAAAGCTCAGAGTTTCTGAAATTCGCATTAGAGTTTAAGCAGAGCTCAAAGGTGAGACTCTCAGGTACCTTCAAACTACGTAAACTGTTTATTACAGCAGTAAATCTGACGCACTACACACCAGAATTCGAGCTTTTGCGACTAAGAGGTCATTTGCGCAGACTGTAGTTTTCGTTGCAAGGTATGCAACATTGTTTCGCGCAATGAAGCAGGTTTCCTGCTAACCTTGTACATTGCAAGTCTTACTTCCTGGAAGCCCAGCTGTGCATAGAAGTAAGAACGTTATTAAAACACTTTGTCAGTCCCGGACCAAGCTTTTTCGCGAGCAAAATCACTCTGGCACTTTGCTTTCACCAAACACAAGAAATATCTTCCGTTCGTTTGGTGTCCTCTTTGTTTATTTTTTAAATATCTCTTGTAAAAGTTAAACTGTCCGCAGCTGTCACTGCGTTTTACCTGCGTGCAGGCCCAGATGCGCAAAGGACGAAATCCAACATAAAACACTTGGCAACAACAAAATTAGGCGGTTGTTTTTTCCATTCAAAGCTTCTTCCAGGTACTGGAACGAAGGGGCAAACAGCGCAGACCATTCAAACATATGCAAGGAACTTAATACGCCTTTTCATCTCCGAAAATTAAAAGCAACATTCCGCAGACATCACAGATCCAAAGGCAAGGTTAGATTGAACGTTTCGCTACGCCACTTAGGTACAGCCACCGCTGGCCTCTTGCTCCTGCGAGCGCCCCGTCGCACCGTGTCAATAAAGCGACGGAATTATTTGCCGCGTTATTGCACCTGCTGCTTCCCCGGAACGCTCTCGCTTGGGCAGTAAGCCCGAGTCGCTATTTGCTGAGTAGCCGGCAGACTTGATCCGAGAGGCAGACGTTTTTTCTGCTCGCCATCTGTCCAGTGGCGTGGGATGTATACGTCTTCCTTGGATAAACATAGAGGGCCCACATGTGCGTCTTGCCAGCAAGCGCAAGATACGTACCCCAAGGGCATACCTGCCCGGACCCCACGCCTGACCGAATTTCGTCTCTTCATTTTTGCCGTCATCGGAGCGTTCTTTCCTTGTAAACTGTCGTTTGATGTTGTGGGATGTTTCGCGTTTAGTGCAGCGTCACGTTGTGTGCCTTTCATCAATATCCAAGGCGCCGTCCGTGAAAACGAAGCTCCAGTTAACATAGAGGTCGGCTTCCGTAAACAGGGGCGGAGAGAATAAGCTTATATATCAAGGTTTCGGCAAGTTCCTGGCCATTTAGAATGGTTCGGCGAAATACCCATGGACGCTTCGGGGGTCAGAAAATGAACAGTCGGCTGGGCCTGTTCTTTCTCATTACTGGAGAATATGTAGGTCGGGGTCAATCGATCTGACATGCGGTACTTGAGATGTATTGCCTAGAGTGGTGTGAGATGTAAAGGTGAGAAGAAACTGTCTGGTGGGATAGTTCTCGGCCAATACAAGGTTCTGGGCTTTGAGAACTCTGTGAATATAGGCCGGTGAATATAATATAAGCACATAGTGGTTCGTAACGCGAAGGCATACTATCAAGAGCCCGTATATGAGTGCTCTAGTGTATTGTAAAGCCTGTGCTATGACTAGCCAGCACTATCAGGTAATTCATTCCATTTTGGTGAAAAGACTTCCAAGAATTTCTTTCATTACATTCGCGTGAGAAAGTAAACTCCAGCCTTTATCAAACAAAAAGAGCATAAACTGTTTGCTTCCAAGCAATGGAGTAAAGCTCTTGCCGCATCCACGGATGCCCTGAGTTTCGAAGGGACGATAACATAGTTTCAGTAGTAAGAAATAAGGTATCTTTGAGGGGCATAATAAGCCACACGACATGGCTCAGATTGAGACTTCTGTAGATCGTCACTGTTCGCAAAGGTTGTACACGAATTGTATTGAGCATCAGCAACACAATCTGCTCGTTCATTCCCATGAGTCATTCAGATGGATCGCCTTAATTAATTATGATCTAAACATGCGCACGCATTTACTAACAAAAATAAAAATTATATAGTCTCCCTATTTTTGGGCTCCAAGCGATTAATCGAGTGTTCATGAACGAACCAAATGGCGTCTTATTTGTAGTATTCACTTCGATCGCAATCAACTCTTCAAGCATGCAATATTGTCTTCGCTGAAAGATTTTCTTTAACGAAAGCTCTAATATGTCGAAAACATTTATAAAAAGGAAGGCTTGTGGTAAATGCGCTTTTTCTATGGTCGTGCTTAAATTCCACAGACCAGTTTCCTACGGACCAATTTTTCCGCGGAGTACTTGCACTGTGAACGGTTAACAACAAATTAGATATGTTTTTTTTAAATAAAAGCAGGGAAACGTTTGGGGGAATATGGGACTCTTCGTTGCCATTCCTTAAAAAATTCTAAAGTGCACAATCTCTGAAATTATTTTAAATTTTCTTAGTATAGTTTTCGCAGTTCGAAATTCACACCAACAAAAAACATTGAACTGCATGAGGCCTGAAATCAATAAATTTCGCTGATATTTCATAATGTACACAAGCAAAACTTAAAAAGAACCCGTAAAAGAAAACGACTTCGATCGAAAATTAAATTTTTATATCAAACAATGACAGTTTTTTTTAAACTTAGGAAAAAATAATCCCAGAAAGCCCTGGAAGAGTCTGAAAACGCGCAGCAGTGATTTGTTCCCAGTATTCTAATCAACTCTGAAGGATAGAGCATTGGAAAGATGGGATTAATCAGGCCACAGGCCACCTCATATCAGCCATCATTATTCCCGTCAGCTTAGTCATGCACGTACTAAGTCAACTGATCGCAAAGCACCCTAATTGGAAATTAACAACTAAAATTCTACTGCAGCCTTTTTACGGAACGCAAAATTTTGCAAACAATTGAGATCTCTTATTAAATATTCACCCATTAGCTGCCACAAAGAAATTCATGCTAACACAGTCCTTACACCAATCCGGAGCCGAAAATACAAGAAAACCATACGTCTTCAGGACAACGCAAACTATGGCATGATACATAATCAACTCAATGCGTTTTTTCAAGTCTTTGCATCACAATTTTATTCGCGAAGTATTCAAAATAATTGGTTATTATTCAAACATAAACTAGGAAGTCTAATTCACTAGTTAATTCTCCAATTCATGCTGTAGGTGTTAGCAGCGCACACGAAACAAGGACGGACAGAAAAGGGAACGAAACACAGCGCTGTCCGTCCTTCTTTCGTGTGCGCTGCTAACACCCACTGCATGAAAAACCAACTAGCCCAAGAAAAGACGATTCTGTCCCCAATTCAGTTTTAGCGGCAATTCACAGAAGCCATGGTTTACTGAAACACTTAAACGACTGGAGAACAAAAAAAAGCGTCTTTGTCGTTCAGACAGGTTAAAGGGGACACGTAGCGCATGCGCAAAGCACCACGAAACCGAAAATTATATCTCACCGATATTCATAACGCCAAGCACACCTTTTCCCACTAGGACCTACCTGATATGCTCAGCAGTAGCCCACAAAATTTCTGACAAGTTGTAAGCCCGCATCATACGCCAGAGATAACCCTCAGTTATGAACGAGTCGCACGCATCCCTGAGGCTGATCGCGCTATTATGTTTAATGTCGTCTTCTCATCTGTCTTTACATGGAAAGGTAATTGCCTACGCCACCTTCGAAGCTAAATCATGCTATGTAACCAATCGGAACCTTGTCATCCGGTAACAGGCCTCTAATTGGAACCACGAAACTTTCATCTTCATCCGGCACAGACAGTTTTAACTCGAAACGTCTGAAGAATACCAGGGATATTTCTCTGAAATTCTTCTGCTTGCTTTTTTCAGAGTCACTTTCATCAGGAGAACTACCAGACCACTGGAAAAGCGGTAAAGTCGTTCCAGTCTTCAAATTCAGGTAAAAGAGATTCACCACCTAATTACCGCCTCCTTTCCCTTACTAGCATGCCCTGCAAAAAACGAAATCTTAGAACACGTCGTCTACTTAAACTTCATGAGCTTCGCAAGTCTCAGCTCTTTTTTCATTCTTCACAACACGGCTTTCGAAAATCTTTCTCACGTGAAGCGCAGCTTGCCATCTTTGTTCATGACCTGCATTCTAACCTTGATTCTAACACACGGACGCCATTTTCCTAGATTACGCGAAAGTGTTCAACAAGGTGCCACGTAAGGTATTACAACTAAAAATTTCCCCCTTAAACATGCCCTTCGATATCTTAAAATGCATAGAATTCTTGACTAATCTCACACAGTTTTTCGCTGTGTTTTCACTTTTAACAACCACAATTCCAATTATATTATTATATTCTAATAACATCAGGCGTCCCTCGAGGGTCTGTACTCGGTCCGCTTCTGTTTTCGGTTTATATTAATGACTTGCTTAACAATACATGTTGTATTATTAGCATGTTCGCCGTCGACTCCGTTGTTTATCGTTTAGATACTTACGTCCCTGACTAAAAATCTCTTCAAGACGACCGTAACCGCATTCAGAAATGATGCGCCGATTGGTTAATAGAACTGAACCGGCATAAATATAAGAGCGTGCCTTTCCATCACTACGGTAACCCACTTGATTTTCGTTATATAATTGCTAACGTCCCTGTGCACTCTGTGCCATCTTACAAATACTAAGGCATCACCCTATGTAACGACTTGTCCTGCACTATAAGCGTAACTAACAACATTTCGCCTTCTAATAAAACTATTGGACTTTTGCGAACTCATATTCGCCAAGCGCGTCAGCATGTCAAATTATTAGCTTAAAAAACCCTTGTCAGATCAAAATTAGAATATGCAACACCCGTTTGGAACCCGCATGATGCTTACTTTGTCAATGCACTTAAGTCGCTTCAAAACAGAGCGGTCAGATTCATCCATTCTTCATAATCTTACGCTATCAGTGTGTCAGAATTGAAGAAAGAATCCGGCTTATTACTCGTCTTAGTTCGTCGCCATAATGCCAGCCTTTGCTGATTTCATACATTTTTCTGCAGTTAACTTAGATGCTAACCCTACCTGATCCCGCCAGCCCGCATACCTTACCGCACTCGTCATCGTTTTCAAATTTCCCGACCACGTGCCCGTACTGCTACTTTTACCGCTTCACTTTTTTCTCGGGCTGCTGCAGACTGCGACGATCTACCCAACATCGCAGCCATCAAGTGCTCACCAAACTTCGCCGAAAAAGTCACCAGTCATCTACTTCTTGCGGTGTTAAATGCTTGCTCCCCATGCTACTTGTACCCACCCTTTACGTAATACCCTCGCCTGTTCTTTAAGGTATTAAAATGAAATTAAATTAAAAATGACTATGTGTTGTGGGTGTAAGGGAATGGGTGCGGAGAAAGGGCTGAGAGGTTTGAGAAAAAATGTAAACATGAAAGCCTACCCGCGGTGTTACCGCTGCCTACGTGCAAACAGATATGTTTCAGTCCTGTTCTTTAAAACGCAAGTGCTTCCTGTAAATTGGTAATGTGTCCTTGTTGACTGATATACGTGACATAGAGGCGAGTGCTCCCAGATATTACTCGACTTTTCTTTACATTCTTTTAATTTAGTATCTAGACAAATTGTAAGCATTAACGATGTGAAAAACGAGTAATTACACGTGTAATTTATGTTAATTTTAGCGAGCAGAAAAACTATCTCGCAAAAAAAATTTCCCATTAGCGGATGCCAGATAAATATCTAAAATACCTCAAATTAAGAGGAGTTGTTGTCACCGTATAATAATGCCGCCATTAGGTTCGCCCATGTTAAATGCATATCGGCTGAATTTCAACGGCTTGCCTTTTACTCTCCCGTAATTTCAGAAGCATGTTGCGTCCACTCATGACTGTGCATGTATACGTATGCACTTTGATGTTTCGGCTTGGCGTTGTCCTAATTAATGGACCTATGAAGAAATGTAGGAAGGTTCTAGGGGTGTGCATTCACAAAAAAAAAAAAACGAATTAGCTCTCCTTGCAATAATGCGCATGTTAACGCTTACGAACGCCGCTGAATAGATTGACAACCAATTAAGGTTTTGTTATAATGCGTGTGCCCAACACAGTTTGCTATGTTCACTGCGTTGGGCGTTATTATTTGTGATCCTGGCCAACTCTGAGTATATAAACCACTATATATAACAACCTAACAACCTTTTTCTACGTTACAAAATAGTTTTTTGCTTAAATTGTTCTGCCTTTAAGCATCACTTACAGTTTTTTTTTTATTATGAATGGTATTCCCAGGAGAACACAATAATTTAGGTTGATTTTTTTTTTTCAGAAGACCGAACATTTCTAGCTCTAGTTAGCCACGTTTATCAGGTGGATGACTCACGCAGGTGCTCAGGCAGGCCTGTAAGTCGGAGAACTTAAAAATAATATAAGCTGGTGTTTGTGGACCTATCACTGTCATTTCCTTTACCTGGAGATGATCTGAAAGCATGGAAGTTCTTTTTTTTTGTTATAGCATGCTTTGCAGTTAAATATTGCCCACATCAGAAATTTCACGCATGGCACTCAACGGAAATTCAAATTACCGATAAAGGTAGCATATTTTACGAGAGCAGTGCTTTTGGCTATATGTCTGTAGGACCCAAAATTTCTTTTTGTAGTACCTGGTATTTATGGACACCTGCAAAAAAGCTACTGCTACAGGTGATTACACGTGATGAAGGGTCATGCCTCCCCATTTCCTTCTGCCATTCACCTTATTGAAGATATACTGCACGGCTTCTTTGAAGCAACTGGGCAAGTGTGATATTTTGGATTTGGATGGCGTAGAGGTAGGGCATCCACCTCGCGTGCTAGAGGACCTGGGTTCCATTGACGCGCAGTTCTCCACCGGATTTAAAGAAAATTCTCCGCCAACACTGCCTCAGTTTTCGTCATAAGAGCGTTAGCTGCAGGAGCTGGAAGTGTTTACATCGATGTGCTCAGCAAACGTGCAGAAGAAAACATCCAAACATCCGCGGATGTTTCCTTTCCGGAAACATACCTTCTAGGAAATAAGCAGCGGCCTCTGCCTCGTTGATTTGCGTTACTATTGCTAATTACAGCCACCTCGTTGTATTTTCTCGTTATATCAGTTAATAAATTTCATAACCATGTGCATCACAAAACGACGAGCTGTTTGACACCATCCGGAACCCTCTGCGACAAATGGTTCAGCCATAATGGCCGTCTGAAGGCCCTCGGAATGCACGGTTTGGGGCGGAAAGGCCGTCGTTGCGAATGTCACACATATTTTTGGGTCCATCTCAATTAGTAATAGCCGCCGCGGTAGCTCAGTGGTTATGGTGCTAGGCTGCTGACCCAGAAGACGCGGGTTCGATCCCGGCCGCGGCGGTCGAATTACGATTGAGGCGAAATTTTAGATGTTCGTGTACTTTGCGATGTCAGTGCACGTTAAATAACCCCAGGTGGTTGAAATTTCCGGAGCCCTTCACTAAGGCGTCCCTCATAGCCTGAGTCGCTTTGGGACGTTAAACCCCATGAACCAAACCAAGCCATCAATTAGTAATTTCATCCTCAGGAACGTGCCAAGTCCTTTCACATCACTTGGAACAATCTGCGTGAAACAGGCGGCCCTGAAATTTTATGAAAATGCTGGTTCCGGTGAGGTACCACTTCGATAGCCGCTAAACTAGCACATATATAACGGATCGAAAGTATATGTATCAATTGAGGCGCTACGTGTCTACTCTTGATGCGTGATTTAGTGCGGTGACGTGGTGACTATTTTGGTCAGTTTGACTTTCATTGCAGACAGACGCATGCTTGGCAAACGAAAAACTCCACGTGTGGATAGAGTTGCATAACCAGGCCTGGGCTGCGGCCTTATCTCAGTCGCTAGAATCGACAACGCACTCCATCACCAGAGCAAGATTTGGCCGCCCTGGTGTAGTACTTTTCCACAACCCTCTATGAACACCACTTGCCCTCGGCCCTCAGTAGCCAGCGGCTGCAGAGCAACTGATCAAGGCGGCGGGCAGACATTTGACGCAGCAGAGGGTGCTGAGAATCTGTGGCTCGGGATAGGTCGCCATTGGAAACTGACGCTGGCAACGTTTAATGATAGAACTTTATTCAGTCAGGCTAGCATAGCAGTGGTGCTAGAGGAACTAGCGGGTATTAATTGGGGACGCCATAGGGAATAATGTTAGGAGGACCGATGAGTCGTATACAGTAGTAAGGGGCGGGCATGTACTGTAGTATCATGGTTTAGCTGACAGACGAGAACTACGTGGGGGATTTCTAATCAGTGAGGACATAACTGACAACATAGAGGAGTTCTATAGGATTAACGAGAGCGTGGCAGCTATAGCAATGAGGCTTCATAAGAGGTACAAGCTGAAGGTGGCGAAGGCCTATGCACCTACATCCAGCCATGATAACGAGGAGCTAAGCAACTCTGGCATATGCTTCAGGAATGGCACAGGCGAGTTATTAGTAGCGTTCGCAGAGGGAAATAATTTACGGGTCATGAATACCTTAATCCGGAAACGAAAGAGCAGGAAGTGGACGTGGAAGAGCCCCAAGGTGAGGATAAAAAGGGAATAAACTTCATACTATGCGTTCACCCTGGTATTTACAGGATGTGAACCTCCTCCGAAAGGTGCTTTGTAACGACCGCATAATGGCAAGGCCTCCAATTAGCTTAGACCTGAAGAGGGGACGGCAAAAATTAGTGAAACGGAAGCCCATTAACAAGATTGCGGTGAGAGGGAAAGTAGAAGAATCCAGGATATCACTGCAGAACAGATATACGGCTCTAACTGAGGAAGAAGATCTTAATGTTCGAATAATGAGCGATAATCCCACAGCGATCAGTACGGAGTGCGCAGTAGAATTAGGCGGTAGAATGGTTCGACAGGATACCGGCAAGCTATCTCAGTCGACGAGAAATCTAATCAAGAAACGCCAAAGCTTGAAAGAGTCTACCATTGTGGACAGAATAGTACAGGCAGAGCTATAAAAGTACAAAAATAAGGGCAAGGTAGCCGACGTACGGAAGTTTAATATGGAGAAAACTGGGTGTGTTGTAAAGGACTGAGGTAGCCTAAAAGCAGTGAAGAATAAACTAGGCAAAGTTAAAAACCTGATGCATGCGCTAAGAGGCGAAGAGGGCAATGTCATTAGCAATATGGATCAGGTAGTTAAAGTAGCCGAAGAGTTCTACAGAAATCTGTACAGTAGCCAATGTAATAAATCTTTTAATGAGACAGGCAGTAGCGCACAGCAATGGGACATCTCACCTGTAAATAAAGACGCAAAAAGCCTTAGGAGCAATGAAGAGGATCAGGTTATAGCAGATCTCTAGAAAGACAGAGGAGAGACTGTGCTAAAAAGACTAGGCACCCTTTTATACGCAAAGCCTTATGACATCGAGCGTACCAGGAGCCTTGAAGAAGCTAACATTGCCTAAATTCATAAGAAAGAAATAGCCAAACACTTAAAAAATTACAGACCGATCACCTTACTGTCAGTTGCCTACAAGGTATTTGCATAGGTAATCGCTAATAGGATCAGTACAACCCTTGACTTCAATCAACCAAATGATCTGGCAGGCTTCCGTAAAGGATATTCGACAATAGACCATGCTCACGCTATCAATCAGACGATAGAGAAATTTGGAGAATATAACCAACCCCTAAATATAGCATTCATTGATTACGAGAAAGCTTTTGACTCAGTGGAAACCTCAGCAGTCATGCAGGCATTGCGGAGTCAGAGTGTAGAAGAGTCTTATGTGAAAATACCGGAAGATATCTATAATGACTGCACAGCTACCACAGTCCTTCATAAAGTCAGCAATAAAATTCGAATAAGGAAGGGCTTCAGGCAGGTAGACACGACCTTGCCAGTGCTATTTACCGCTGATTTGCAGGAGGTGTTCTGAGGCATGTGTAGGGAAGAGTTAGGGATAAGAGTTAATGGAGAGTACCAAAGTAATTTGCGACTCGCTGATGACAATGCCTTGCTAAGTCACTCAGGAGATCAGCTGCAAAGCATGATCAATGAGTTAGACATGCAGAGCGGAACGTTAGTATTTAAGATTACCATGCAGAAAACCAAAGTAATGTTCAACTGTCTCGCTAGGGAACAGCAGTTCACAACTGGTGGCCAGGTACTGGAAGCGGTAAGGGAATACTTCTACCTAGGGCGGGTAGTGGCCGCTGATGCGGATCCTGGGAGGAAAATGACTAGCAGAATAAGAATGGGGTGGAGCGCATTTGAAAGGTTCTCTCAGGAAATGAACGGGAGTTTACTAATATCCCTCAAGAGAAGAGTATACATAAGCTGTATCTTACCTGTACCCACCTATGGGGCAGAAATGTGGAGGCTAGCGAAAAGTGTTCGGCTTAATTTAAGGACAACACAGCACGTTAAGGAACACCAGGGGGTCGAAATTTCCGGAGCCCTTAACTAAGGCGTCCCTCATAACCTGAGGCTCTTTAGGACGCTAAACCCCAATAAACTAATAAAGCTAAGAATAACACAACGAGCTATGGAAAGAAAAATGATAGGTGTAACGTTAAAAGACCTGAAGCAGGCAGAGTGGGTGAGAGAACAAACCCGGGTTAATGACATCGTAGCCATAATCAAGATGAAGAGATGGGCTTGAGCAGGACATGTAATACGAAGGCAGGACAACCGCTGGTCCTTAACGGTAACGGAGTGGATTCCAAGAGAAGGCAAGCGTAGCAAGGGGCGGCAGAAAGTTCGGTGGGCGGATGAGATTATGAATTTTGTGGGGATGCGGTGGTCGCAGCTGACAAAGAGAGGGATTATTGGTAAGAGAGGATTATTGGAAAGGGCCTTGCAAGGCCTTGCCGTGGTTGCTTCCACGGGATCCGAGAGGTAGAGTGAAAAGCTGCTTCAGCGACGCTTTCTTCCGCTCTAAGTTCGGCACATTTTATGCAAAGACACCTTTTAATTTTTTTTTTTACTTCTTCCAGGAGTGGTGCAATCCTGTGCGCCTGCTGTGACCTTCCTGCGGCCCGCGACTTGCCAGCTTGCTTCTTCCTGGTGAAGCAACACGGAATTGCTTTCTTCAGAAGCGCGGAGATGAAACTGCGTCAGGAAACGTATTTCTGGCTGCCTCACTGTCCTTTCTGCAACAAGGATGCCGCTTTCGAAAGCTTCTCGCGCAGCTTATCTTTTGCTTCCTGTGCACGCCTGAGGTCTGGTTTTGTGAAGGTTGGAATAATGGATCCCGAAGATGCGCTTTACTTTTCGTTGGCTCAGCTTATTTTACGATGAAAGACACCGCAATCGTAAAATGTTTGCCACACTGTGAAAAATATTGCTCTCGTTTCTGTACGATTCAGAGCAGGGTCCTGATATGCATGGCCATGTATAGCATAAAAAAACGAAAGCTTTTCTGCAAGAAATGTCGAAACACTGCTCCGTGACTTTTTTGCACGCTTTAAAGCTGTTATCCGCTTGGCGATGCCTCCAGTATATAAGCCATTCCTTAGTATTCCTACAAAAAACTTCTTGAAAAAGGTTTAGGCACGTGAAGCTTTTCTTTGAGTCACTTTTCTAGTAAATGAAAAAGCTTCATGTTAACATGTGCGTTCACATAATAGGTTCTAAAAGAATGGTAGAAAAAGAGAAGGGTTGAAATAACCATAAAAATAATAACAAAAAATACTGCAACTAGATTGCGACCCGCGAATCTCCAGAATCCGCACTGAGTGGCGCCGTCCGAGTGCAAGGTCGTCGATGAGCATGTCTGAGAAATGTTACAAAACTGGGTTATTCAAGACTCCTGTAGTCCTTAGGTGTCTTCCGCGATTCTTGCCAAAAAAGAAGCCTGCACATGGCGATTTTACGTGCATTACCATCGCCTATTAAATAAAGACCTGCTTCCCCGCGTCATTGACGCCATTTATTGCTTGCTACCCGCCTCATAGATTTCAAGCTGGTCGATAATGAATAAATTAAAGATAAATTCTACAAAGATCAAGTCTATAATATTTCGGGAAAGCGATAAACTGACAGTCGCAAACTGGCGGCGCAACGTCGAAGATAATAGAAATTTGCTGAAGAGCACAAGACTCATCGAGTATATTTTTCGTGTTATTAACCTGGGATGCCCACGTTGACCATCTGTGCAAAAAAAAAAGAAAAACTTTTCCGTCTACGGGGAAATTTCGCGATGCCGTGCAATCCTACTTTAAACATGTATATTACAAATTTATGACGCTTTATTTTTTCCTCACCCTAACTACTGCAGTTTAGCACGGTCCACAATGAATAAAACAGGGCCTTCCACTCTCATAATCGACCATCATTCCGTGTTGGCTTCTGAATCTGTGTGCTCTGCCCGGTCTTCTTGCCAGCTGGGTCCTCCCTGTGCAAGAATACAACTCCACCATTTCGTACAATAATGGTCCACGGTACGCTGCCACTGGCTGCCTCTCCCGGTTGCCAATTTCTACGACAGAATGTGACACTGATGATTTCTACCACTACATCGCTTCTACGCCATCCGAATTTCCTGATGTTCTCACCTTCTAAACTGAGCAACCCATGAACCGGTGCCTCAAGCCATTCCTTAACGCTGTGCAGCAGACTGAACTTGTTGCCTACTTAATGGTCTGTACAAGAAGACCTACTCAGTCATCGGTCTCCGCTTTCTGCTCGCTGTTCCCGAGAACCTCTGTTCCCTGATTCTCGCGTCATGCACCACAACCGGATCCTAGACATCTTGGATCTGCGAAGGCCCTCCACCACACTCAGGAACATTTCTACTGGTAGCGAATGAGCAAAACGAGTCAGATGCATGTAGCCACTATGACTCATCTTTCCAGCGCACGTAAAACACATGTACAGAGGGAGAGTAGACACCACGGACGCAGGGTGGCGCATGTGGGCCGGAAAGATGAGTCATAGTTTTACAAACCATCAAGTAGCCCAGCTGTCTACGCTTACTCTATGTAGCCAGCTGCGCCTAAAGGCAGAGCCACAAGCGTCCGACTGGTGCTGGCCCTGACCCGATTAGCCCTGTGGCTCCTCCAAAAGCTCCCTTTGAGAAAATTGGATTGACCTCTTGGGTCCTACCTCCAGTGGAACGAAGAAAAACACTGGATTGTTTTCTGCATAGATTATCTGACTCGTTACGGTGAGGCAGCCGCTGTTCGAGCTACTACCGCTTGCGACCTTTTCATGTGCATTCTGTTGTCGTGCAACATCAACCCCGCCAGTTGTGATACGTGACAAAGAACGCCAGTTCCCCACCGATGGCTTCTAGGAAGTGCTCTATTTGTGCGCAGCACATTTCAGATATTCCACCTCTTACCATTCTCAAACAAATGGTTAAACAGATGGCACCAGTATAGTAGACGGCACCAACACAACACACACTAACATGTTTTCTATTTACGTCACCTGATTTCGCAAAGAAGTGGCATTGGGCTCTACCGTTCATCACAGACGTATAGAACACTGCCATACAAAACAGAACACGTGACAGTCCACTCCTTTATGCCCGTCCCACCCCACCCCCCTCACACTCTCGATGCTGCCCTCCCATTATTCCATGATGATGATCCGTGCAAACTGTTGACTCTCTGCCCGCCTGAAGAGGCGCGCCTCTTTGCCTGCCTAAGGCATCTATCACCCCAAGACCACTCTAAATCCGAAATGATCAGCACTAAAACAGACGCAGACAAGAGACACTGAAGACAGGACGATTATCTGTTGTTGTTTTTTCTCTTGTTTCCGTCTGTTTTCGCGCTGGTCATTTCGAATCATGTCCCATCAACTCGCCAAATCAGCAATTTTGATTGACCACTCGCTATGACGGGCACCATCGCCATGCCACCTACCTTCCTGGTGAATTTATTTGGCTTTGGCGACTAATAAGAAAATGCGATTTTCACCAAAAAATGCTGGCGCACTAAACTGGCTTTTCTGTCTTCGCGGACCAAATCAGCGGCCTGAATAACCAGCCGCTGACCACAACTAAAGAGTCTCTGATGCAGTTATCCACCCTACAAGTGGCCCACATGATCACGCTCATCTCGCACAGACGCAACGGCATGCGCGAGGAGGACACACTCAAGCTGGTAAGAAGCCTGGTAGTTAGCCAAGTGGCATAGAGCTTCCCCTACTACAATCCCATCAAGAGTGAGGTACAACAGGCGGACGCGATTCTACGCAAAGCATACGACCCGCACTCCACCTTCTCCACAACACTTCAACAGAAAAGCATCTAGACTTAGTACTACACAACACCTTCGAGGAATTGAAAGTGACGCAACTAGCCTTCCAACTGCACAGACTACAGCAGACCCCATCTAGCAGGGAGCTCATGAAAAAACTGGGCTACACCGATCAACTTCAAGAGATGTAGAGGACAGAAACAATTCCGGACGAGTATCGCAACACACTAAAAGTAACGCCCATACCCAGGAACATGGATCTCAACCTACACAAAGCACAGAGAGAGGCGAGGGCCGAATACCTTCAAAAGACAGTAGCACCCCAAGAAACGACTGTATTCGTGGACGCAGCGACATACACCAGAGCAGCGGGGGCAGAACAACAGTAACGCGGTAACAACAATGTTTGATTCGACCCTACGCGAGATCACGAACGCATCAATACTAGCCTGTACGATAGTCGAGGCTCAAGAAGCGGCCGTCGCTCTAGCGGCAGCGGAGGGCTATCGGCCTAAACGGCCTCTAACAATTCTTACAGACTCACAAACGGTGTGCCGCAACTACCTACGCAGCAGAATAGGGCACAGAGCGCTTCGCATACTCTGCTCTGGAGACCACATAACACAACGACCACCTAACGAAGAACCAATCAGGCGTACGATAGTATGGACTCCGGGACACAAGTTTAATAACAGGGAACTAAGAGGCGGACAGGACAGCTGGAGGGCAAACTTATTACCAAGCATCCAACGTAGGCGACATCGAGGGGACCGAACCTGTACCCCAAGACTATTCGGCGATACTAGATTACTACAAGGGCTGCTGAAAGCAGTATCCACCACCGCACAACTCCCTCAGCAGCGAAAACTCTGTCGCGTGGAGGCAGCTACAAACGAGCTCGTACCCGAACCTAAACGTACTCAGTAAAATGTATCCCACAGAACCGAATGACAAATGCCCCTGGTGCCAGGAAACACCCACGCTGTATCACACAACGTGGGCATGCCAGAAGATAGACGTGGTACCCTTTTTACCAAATCCGAGTGCTGTGCAATGGGAGGGAGTGCTCTCCAGCGATTGTCGGGCCGACCAAGAAGGTCTGATTCGGCGATCACAACTGACTGCAGCATCCAGCGGAGCCGGGCAACTGAAGGGCAACTGACCGTTGTGCAAGAAGATGGACGAAGCCATTTGAAGACCGCAGAAGACCAGCGAATCTAGAGCTCAATAAAGTTTTTCACTCACTCACTGATGCAGCTATTTTGTGCTTTACTACTACAGCTGTACACTTCCACTGCGTTATAGACATCATTTATGCTAGACAAGGAGGAGGTAGCATTTCTTGACAAGACGCTGTAGGACTCTGCATTGTTGACTACGAAGTGTCACTAACTTTCTGGCTGCACACTCACAAATTTCGTCTTTTTTTCTGGCAAATATGTGCCGGCGAACATTCAATAATTTCAGCTGCCAGTGTTACGCTCACCTCATATCTTGACTTCCGTAAGTTATTTTCAGGAAACTTTTTACGTCTGCTGAATTGCGCCAACTAGCCGGACAACATATTTACACAATGCGCCATGTCACTAGAGAAGACTCAGACGTTTTACAACTCGGATCACGCACTGGTGGGCTGCTTATAGACTTGTACACTAGTGCTCGTTTATTTTTCTTTCGTTTAGTACGCGCTAGTTTAGCTCAAAAGCTAAAGGAATTCCTTCAGAACCAGCTTCATTACAAGCACACACGTGCGTATACATTCATTTAGTGAGCATACAGATGTGACGAAAAGCAGTGTAAGTTTAGGAGAACAACTCAATCTGGAGGCAGAAGAAACGCTTACATCGCTCTGCGCACTAAAGTGGGCTCCTCTCGGTGACGAGATCTGGGCCTCAGAGGAGAAATATTGTGGCTGCTTCGCATGAGTCATCTGCAGACCTAAAGATCTAAGCATATAATAAGCTCGGAATGTTTTTTTTCATATAGAAGGTACTTAATTTCATGCGGGCTGACAAAAGAAGCAGGATTCTCCCCTGAACAGTGAGCCCGCAGCGCCTGCACGTTTTGTAGCTATGCACTTGCGTCGAAAATACGCTGTGGTGAACAGCAAGTACGGATAATTGTGTGACAGCCGGTAACGAAGTATTTCGTAGCTTAGACGATCATTAACCCAACGTGCAGTTTCCCACAAAGCTACTGCTCTGAACAACCGCACTCCGGCTTGAGACTAGACCGTTGTTCAACACAAGGCCACATTAGCCCGGGAGGGATATTTGCGGCATTATGCAGCTAATATAAAATAGTTTTTATTTGCGTACATTTTCATCGATGGCAGCGCTAGTACATGTAACTGCCAGTGAGCCTATCGCTCTCCTGCCGTTTTTAGCGTCTAGTACCTTTTTTAGAATGAGAATTCCGTGTAGTGCACCGGTGCAATATACCACAAAACGAGGACACCAGAAAGCAGCAATCAACAACCCAGCACGCGCCGGAACAGTAGACAAAACTGCAGAGCAACAAAACAGCAAAATGGAAAAAAGAGTATTGCGACAAAACGGCTTGCCAGAAAAACAGCTCCGCGACAAAATAGCGGACAGAAAAAGAAAAAAAAGCATGACGACAGAATATCATCTCGAAGCATGCCGGAGCATTGCGTTATAGCTTTTGTAACCGGCACGCACCCATAAGGAGGTGTGCATAGCGCACAGCCCTCTTACCGATGCCTTGACGCTGCGCGACGCTTTATTAGAGATCCATGATTTGTGTCTTGAGAGCACAACGGTGCTCAAATGGTAACTCGCGCCTGAGAACCTGCCGCATTTGATATCACCCTCAGTTTTCACGAGTCTATCGGCTCCGTCGTGTTTCCTACTGTGTCAATGCGAACCGAGCGACTGGAACTTAAGAGACCAATCAGTACAATAGCTGCGACAGTAAAGCAGATTTTTTTTTTTACCTGCACTATTGCCTTTCCTGCTCTATCAGTCCGAAGTACTACACTCGAATTTAATAGAGCGTAATCATAACTCCAAAGGATAAAGCACAGCACATGTATCAGCACTGTCTCCAGTTGGCGCTTTAACATTATTAATGATCGACTTTCACAGTGTGACTTTCGTTGAGGGTAAGTTTGAACATTACGTTCATGAAATGAGCCGCTGCACCTCAAATACTGACCCCAAACCTTACTGACAACATCGTACAAACCAACCGAGATGGAAACAACAGTTTGCGCAGCTTCCGCGGTGGCTAAGTGCTTATGGTGCTCGGCTGCTGACCCGAAAACGCGAGTTCAATCCCGGCGGCTGCGGTCGAATTGTGATGGAGGCGAAATTCTGGAGGCCCATGTACTGTGCGATGTCAGTGCACATTAAAGAACCCCAGGTGGTCGAAATTTCCGGAGCCCTCCACTACGGTGTCCCTCAAAGCCTGAGTCTCTTTGGGACGTTAAGCCCCCATAAACCAAAAACCTAACAATGCCTTGTTCTCAATGGCAGCTGAGGGTTGAATATTCTTCAAGCAACAGCTTTAGGGCTCTTATTCAACCGAACATCCAGCGTCCTTCCGGCTGCGGCGTTGTCTCGAGAAACCCACGTCACGAGTCACGCCGCGCGTGTATGTCTGTGGTGAAAATAACTTTAAATGGGATTTGTGATGTGAAATAAAAGTCGGCGCATGTTTCAAAAGACTTATTTTATAAAGTAATGCATTTTACGCAAAGCAATGTTTCTGTAAATTTTTAGTCGGGATTCGGACCCACAATCCTACAGTCGGCAAGCGGGCACGCCGCCAAGTAAGCCACTCAAGTACGCTGACTTGGCGAAGGTAAAATAGAGGGATAATGTGTGTGTGGTGTTGGCTTGGTAATGTGGTAATTAGCGGAGTGAACTAGAGACATGCTCATCAGTGAGATACTAATTAAAGTAACATTATATGAGTAGACTGCGAGCAGTGCGATAGAGTTCGAAGACAACAATGTTTAGACTGTGTTGTGATAACTGGGATAATTGTGCGAATGCCAACAAAGAACATCGACTCTAAAGAGAAGCCGCTGAAGGGAGCCATGAACGCTATTATGTCATACCTTCAAAGGCGGAGCTTAAGTTTTCCCCCCCCCCTTTTTTTTGTTCATGAGCGTAGGCATTCCATGGTCTCGGGCTTAGTCGAAACCCGGAGATGTATCCGCGGCGGCATCTGTAATCAGCCCTGTGGGTGGGCCGGGTCTTACCGGATGCACCAGATGTTTTCCGGATTGGGAAAGGCTGGGGCCTAAAACAGGTTGACCTGGGTGGGGCTTCGTCTTGAGTATCAAAGGATTACTTGAGAGCACGAAAATAAATCTTGCCACTTTTCGAGTGCGCAAAGTTCCTTATTAGCGCACCAAAATGAAAAACAAAATAGGAGATGTCGGAAAAAGACAAATAAAAACGTTTTATTTTGCTAAAGATCTTTTTATTTAAGTAGTATGGTCTCCCATATCCCGGAAGGTGTTATAAATACCCTGCTTTCGCTTGCCACTACTTTTGTTTTGCTGTCTCAAACGTTAGGGATTACAGAAAAGGCATCAGTACAGCATCTGCACGTGTATGGCCAATGAAGACTGCCACAGGCTGTCAAGGGGTTGCCGACCCTGTCTTCGCTCGCCTTTTCCACCGAACACAGCCGTTACTTAATTCTCTACACCGGTCGACTACACGCTCATATACTCGTCAAGAAATGCTGCACCGTACTAAACGGTGCTCGTAAGTCGTCTTGCTCTTTTTTTTCTGCCCATTATTTTGTCAGTGCGCTGTTCTGTTCTTTAGCGGACTGCCTTGTCGTTGTACTGATCTTCTCTGCGCGGTTTTGTAACTATGCCTGTTTTTTTGTGCGCTGTCCGGACGCACGCTCCAAGGTCGTGCACTGCTCTTTCGTGGCAATTTAATGTCAACATCCTTAATAATCTGTGACATCAGTGACACCCTGTCAATAACAGACAAAGAGAAAAATCGTTTCAGAGGAGACAAGGTTTTTCAATAAGCTTTCCTGTCCTCTTGGATCTCAAGAAGTGAGCCGTCATTCCCGAACCATAATAGCCCGTACCATCAACTAATATTTCAGTGAAACGAGATATTCTGCATTTGTAATAATTTTGTAATCAGGAAAATGTGCACTGTATGCATGATTATTGAAGTCATTCATTAGAGTTCCGTCGTGTTCACTTTCTATCAGAGGCATTTTCCTACCTGTAGTTCGACTGACCAGGGTGTGCAATAGCCAAGGAGCGGAGCAGTAGCTGCCTATTATGCCTGTTCGCCGCGCTGTTCCCGTTCCTCTTCTCCCAGTTAATTCAAACTAAACAGGTCACTATTCACTACAACACCATTCTTTTCATAACCGGATAAATCTCTGTATTTCAGGTAGCAATAGCACCAAGGATATTGTTTGTGGTGGCGAAACTTGAACGACAAAGCTCATCTCTTTTCTCAGAAAGTAGGGTGTTAGTCAAAAGAACTTCCTAGCAGCAGACGACTTACAGGTTGGTGCGCTCTTGCGAGGTCAAGTGGCAAAGAGAATGGCCGTCATATAAAAGAAGCTTCCACCCATACGTGGGTCTGCTTCACGACTGCGTTAGCCTGGCCAAGGCATTACGAGGATCGCTGTCACAGTTTTGGCGCATGCACTGGATTGAGTGAGCTCATTTTCTTTAGGGCGCCACCGGTTGTATTGACACCCGTCCGGCCTAGGTACGCTTGTGGAAAAAAAAAGAAAATTTCTACTTATGAATGGAACTGTACATACAGAATAAGTATTTTCCTGCCATCATTATGAGCGATAAAGAACTTGATTTGGCTATGTGTATGGGGAGCCTCAAGTTGCGAGAAAAAAGAAAGACGTCTGAGCAGTGGTCAGGGGATTTTTGCTAGAAGCTGCCAAGTCCGTCTTTCGCAACGGGAACACCCGAGCGCGTGGTTGCGTATTTCTCGCAGCCATAGCCGCCCGAGCAATGTTTCAGTGTCTGGGCTTTGCCATATTGTACGGTCATGCTGTCCATTCAAGGTGTACGCAAACTTCGCAAATCGAGCTTCAATACCATGCGCACCAGCGTTCCCGTTATTAATGATCGACCCTGCACCATATAGGCTACAGATGAGATTTCGCTCGTACAGAAATGTTTTTTAGGCTTGCGTTTAGCTGAACAAGTACTCATATGTCAGTTCTCATATGCCAGCAGTTGCGAGTCGTCAATGTACCCATTCAAGTGGGGGCCGGTTCAATAAATAGTACTTTGCACTAATGGGCCTCTGCAGGGTGCATGCGAATAGTATGTTGTGGCACCACTACTCCGAGAACAAGTGGGCTAGACCACTTATGCGCACCGTAGTTTATGAAATGTAAGATTAGCGATTAAGCAAATATTTTATCGTTTGCAGGCAGCACAGAATAGATACATGCAGGCTAATCTGGACTGCGAGCCACACTGTGTCCTATGAAATATCTAGCACTTTACTCTGGATTAAATATACTCTTACTTTTTTTTTGCGAAGTTGCGTATGTATAATGAATTAGAACGACCTATGTACCCGGTCTTGTCTTTTCTGCTTGGGACCATAAATTTTTTCCCTCCCGGCATGGCTAAATGACCACTCAGTGGTGAAGCTAACATGTCTTTCTTTTTTTCATAACTCAGCTCATCTTACCCTCTGCAATTAGCGTGAAGTCTCCCTGCGCGCAATTCCGTCTTACTGACTGAGCAAGCAGGTAGCTTGACTTGCAATCTTTATTGTTGGCTGAGTTGAACGAGCTTTGCCACTAGAGCTGGATGGTGTTTACACGCGCCCTTCGCATGCCATTGAGAACGCAGCGAAATGGTACAAATGCAGTACTCAATCCATGGCATGCTGTTTCTCAGCAAAACATTTCTTGTTTGAAACTGACAGGTTGTAGGCAGTAATTGTGACAATTGTTGTGTTGATTATGTTGCTATTTAAGACTCCGAATTCTACAAGGTTGCGCTAAAAACACCTTTCGATCCGACTGATTTCGTTTGAATGCCACCGCCGTCTCTGTGCTATCGGAACTAGGATACAACGATTGCAGTCCGTACTTGTATGTTCGCCTTTGCATTTACAACAATTGTCACTCTTTCATCATCCATCAGCTTCGCGTTCAGGTAAAGCTGTCTCATCCCGACTTTTTGTGCAAAATATCACTGCAGGCGCACAAAAATAAAAAAAAAATGCTTCGTATGAGGAGTACCGGAATGATGACATTGTTCTTCATTGACCAAAATTCTTTCCTACTCTGTTGATACCTGCCATATTGGCGTAGATTTCCTTCCTTCCTTCCTTCCTTCCTTCCTTCCTTCCTTCCTTCCTTCCTTCCTTCCTTCCTTCCTTCCTTCCTTCCTTCCTTCCTTCCTTCTTTCCTTCCTTCCTTCCTTCCTTCCTTCCTTCCTTCTTTCCTTCTTTCTTTCTTCCTTTCTTCCCTTGTTTCCTTCTTTCTTTCTCTCTTCCTTCCCTTCTTTCTTCCTTTCTTTCTTTATTTCCTTCTTTCTTACTCTCTTTCTTCCTTCCTTTCTTCCTCCCTTTCTTTCTTTCTTCGTTTCTTTTTTTATTGGAGACAAGTTATGACAAGTTATAACAGATTGGCTTAGGAGGCAATAGCAAAAGGCCCGGATGGGGCCTGACTAGGCTATGCCCTTCTGACAGCATAGGCAGCGCATGTGTACATATGGTTATACAGGGTGTCCACGCTAACTTTAGCCAAGGGTTAAAAAATAAAATATTTGATGTAGGCCGGGGAAGCCCCTTATATGCATCTACCAACCGGCTTGCGCATCATAGGCAATTTTTGTTTTGCAATTAATTAATTAGCAATTAATTAGCTGAGAGGCAAAAGATGATAGGCAAGTATTTTACTTATCTTCTTTTGCCTCTCGGTGGCGAATAAAACTGGTCGAATTTGTGTTTGCCACCTTTGGCCATTCCATAGCTCACAACCGGCACCGTCACGCTTGCAGACTGGCTCGCGCGGGCGCCGCAACCACCGTTGACATATCGGCCTGCCGGCGCATTGAGATCGTCGCGCCTTGCCAGCAGCTTATTTCGTTCACTCAAGCTACGGTTGAGAGCAGCACAATCGTGGCGCGCGAAGGCGCTAGTCACGTGATTTTTTTGTATTTCGCGGGCTTTCTTTGGAGCTTGGGAAAAGGATACATGTGAGGTTTTCATTACCGCAAACAAATGGAATGGGGGTTTCTCAAGGTGCTCTCCAACTTTGCTATTCGCATTTTCTGCCTGAAGTCAATATTTACGAATTTAGAAAAATTATCTTAATTGCTATTTAATTAATTGCAAAACAAAAAATTGCCTATGATGCGCAAGCCGGCTGGTAGATGTATGTAAGTGGTTTCCTGGCCTACCCCAAATATTTTATTTTTTAAGCCTTGGCTAAAGTTAGCTATTGGACACCCTGTATATCATACGGAGGCCCAAGTATAACACATAAATACAAATACAGTAAGATACACACCGTCTTAGGCTCCACTGTGATCCCTATGTAGAAGGAAAAGGAAAATAACTTATTTGAATTGTAATAATACAAAACCAATGTGTTACCTACTGCATTAAAGGGACAATGAGGGGAAATTGAAGTTGGCTTGTATCGACAGAATACCAGCTCCTGATTACAAAAACGCCACTCATACTGACAACAAAGCTTTTTTAACATAGAAAACAGCAAGAACCAAAATACAGGTATCGCCGCCACAGGCCAAACTCGCAAGTACAAGCGTGATGACGTCACAGGAGAAAACAGTGTTGCTAGAACGAAACTGAGACATGAAACCACGAATCACTGAGGCGCAGCCAATACATGCTCAAATCTCCTTGACGTCGCCAGATGGCGCCACGTGCCCGGCAGCTACGCGCGCGCCTGCAGCATCGGGACCAATCAGCGCCTGCTCACCGGCGGTAGGCGCGCTCCCGGTATTCCGCTAACGGTAACAAGGTACACGGTATGCTAAAGGTGTCTATTTACGAGAACTTCGTTGACGACTTCGAAAGCGGGATCCATCGTAACGCTGGCAAAACGCCGGTGCAAACGTAAACGAAGCGATGGTAGCGACGGCCGCAATAGGCGATAGATGCCTTCAACGTGCGGCCGGCGGTAGCTTTCTTTTCGGCTGCTGCTAGGCTGCACCGCTAGCAGCCAGAAATCATGGAGTCTGCGTTACGTCATGTGCACGTCATGTTTCACGTCACTCAGTCCTGTGTCGTCGTAAGAGAATCCCAAGTTTGAATCAGAGCGGCGGGAAAAACTTTTTCAACTTTGAATCAAAATTTCTTAGAAATAAATGCATCTTTCGCTGCCGGCCAAGTGGCAACAAAGCCATGAAATGCCAAACTATCGGATTTTGCTATAAAAAATATTAAAAGAGCTCTCCTCACGGTCCCTTTAAGTTTATCAGTAAACAAAGATGTTTCACCAAACAAAAATAGATAGTGTGGAATGTAATCCAGTGTACGTAAGTAATGAAATGTGATCTAAATAGTGCACGACCATAGTACAACATAATACAGTTGCGAGCACCAAATTCCTTAGAGCAATAATCTTATTAACACATAAAACCGACCAATGTGGATACACTCGATAATTAGTATGGAGACTGAGGAAGTTGGAATGAAAAAAACTGAAGAAGACTCATGTGCTCATGCATCTTGATGTCTGCAGTAGAATTCAGCACCCGATGTGACGCACA
Organism: Amblyomma mixtum; assembly: GCF_055824585.1. Classification (NCBI taxonomy): domain Eukaryota; kingdom Metazoa; phylum Arthropoda; class Arachnida; order Ixodida; family Ixodidae; genus Amblyomma; species Amblyomma mixtum. Next base: position 131,335,106 of record NC_143016.1, on the reverse strand, counting down.
AGAGGGCAAACAAATAGTTGAGCATTTTGCAAAGGTAGCGGTAACGTTCCTAAACCAACTAGGCCCAATAGTCGGTTCAAACAGCGGAGGCTAATAAAATCACAGCGGTGATACAGGGATAATAAACTATCATTCCAGCAATAAACTCGAAACCTATGAATTTTCCTGCTAACAGAAACACGGGGTATGATTAACTGTAAAAGTCAGTCAAAATAACTAAATTAAAAAATGATTTCATTCCATTTTTTTTTTCAGCCGAGAGCATCGTACTTTGCGATGGCTCCAACCGTCTGCTAAACTGCGGCTGCGTTGTCACGCTTTTTTTTTTTCTTCGACGGGGAAAATGCTGCTACAACTACGAAATGCCTCGTCGCAGATGCCGCTCTGACACCGAGAATCGCGGTTGACAAAAGCCCCCCAATACCTACAGAAACACCGCGGTCGCCGAATTTTTGCGGCTATTTTTGCATACTCCGGGCTGAATCTGCAAACGCAAACACATATCTCAAGACATTTTCTTCAATATCAGTCGTGGGCCGTTTATCTTTCTTTTTGTTCGCCCTTTTCTCGTCCAAAGGCTGTGCATTCGCCGTTGCATTCACGTTTCAAGTAAATAAGCTCACCGACGCATGTACACGGCAGGACCTCTGCTCACTCTTTAAACATTTCAATGCGGACAATATTTCCGCGGTGCGGTTCCGTTCGCGCGTGTCTTCTAATGATGATCAAAAAGGCAACGCTTTCTTCTCGACTTCCATCCCGGGCAGACAGCGCGCTCTGACGGAGGACGCCTTTTCTTTCCCCTGACCCAAAAATCCCGGGCCGTTTGGCGCGCCGCCAAATGGAAAGTCGCCGACCGACGACGACCCAACGTGTACTACCGGCGAGCTCGGAGGAAACGAAAGAAAAATTGAAAAAAAGAGAACCGCTCTGCGCAGCCGAGCGCAGAAAATGCCTCTGCCACCATCTCCCCGTTTTCACCCTTTTCTCTCCATCTGTTCCTTTCTTGCGTCGTGTTGCTATACCTTCCCTTTATCTGTCGCTCGCTTCTCCCCAGGCTTGTCCCCTTTATATCTTGTTCCTCCCACCTTCATCCCTCACCCTTCCAGCTTCCAGTCTCCTTGCTCTTATCATTCTGTCGCTCCCTTATTTTCCCTTTTCAGCGCGCCGATCGCCCCGTCTGATTGTCACATTGAATTACCATTCTGACCTGCTTCGGGACATCACTTCCCTAATTTTATCTTTTCCTATTTCATATTTTGTTTCCTAGTTCATTCGTCCGGTGTCATGTGGGCCGGTGCTTCCCGAATTCCTTCCCTTCCGTTTGTTTCTGAGGTCTCACGTCCGCCTTCTCACCTGTAATATGTCCAAACTTTGTTGCCTATCCTTCCCATCCTCCGGTAGCTCTTTCATTTTGCTGTGCCTGCCGCTTTCTCTGCTCGCTATTTCTTTGCTGACCTTGCCTTGCCTGCCACATCTCGGACCCCGCGTGTTCTTTGTCGAATTGTTTCGGCGTTACACAGAGAAAACCAGTGCAGTTGCTTGAAGGGCGTACAGGTAAATTGTTCTCATGAGCTGTATACCACCCCGCGCTCCTTTCCCTGGCTGGACAAAATCACAATAGCTTATCCATGGGTAATACAGTAGGCAAGAAAGACACATCCAACAACGTGATTCTTGGGAAAAAAAATACTTGGTCACATGACGCTGAAGGCAGACAACATGATGCTGAGGGCAGACATACGTTGTCTGCCTTAAGGCAGACAACGTATGTCGAGAGGTAAATACGTAACCAATACAGAACATAGGTATGCTGCTTGTACACTTTTCGTAGTAAGTCTTCACACCCTGTGATATGCTTCCGAGTCCAATCACGGAGACCTCACGACACGCACGTACCCTTAGAGAAAAAAGTAGCTCAAAACATAACACCGATGGTTTTATTCACCCTGCACAGATGTACAACTTCAGGGCTGCCGTAGGCTTACTAAAACACGGCTGAAAAGCATACCATGTGCCCAAGAGCTTTTCATCAAAGCTGTACACTGGTAAAGGAGGACAACAGCACGGCTTTTATTTTTGAAAAAAAAAGAAAAACGAGGGCTGTGACTGAGCGGAAAGTCTCGTGGTGGAACGTGCAAATTTCAGTGCTCTGGTGGTGAGCGTGTTCAATGGGGAAAACGATGCGGCGCAGCGACACAGTTACTGACCCACTCTCTTCGAAGAACAATCAGCGTGGTCTTCAGCGGCCGGCGGTGCGGGGTACAAAAGAGTCCGACGAATATGGCACTAAAGTAATCAAGATGTGAAGAGTCGCTCACATAAAAGTAAACAACCTCTGCTGAAGGAGAGCTAGTGCCAATGAGTTTGCGCAGAGAAAGGAACGTAAAAAACAAAACGTAACAACCACCAGGATGGCGATTTGAACGGCGTAAAGCGTAGACGGAGAAGATAAGAGCGGGGGAGGGGCTACAAGCGCGCCCGCCTGGTGTGATGTCGTGAAAGCGCCAAAATGAAGAGGGACGAGGAAATAAAAAAAAAGTGAAACAGCCCTCTCTCCTGATGAAGTCCCCAGAACCGCCGGAGCTCGTCCTTTCGCTAAATCACTTCGCAGGAGCGACGGCCCGGAAATTCCGCCAGGATAGATCTCGAATGGATGGCCCACATTAGTCGCGACCAGCAGACCCTGAAATTGTCAAAATTGTGACGTGCAAACGGCACGCCGCCGCCACCGCCGCACGGTTTCTCGCCTTGGCGTTTTGCGCGCCTTTCATTTTCGGCGAGCTACGCGCGCCCCCACGAGGATGTGTGAAGGTTTTAAGCCTTTTTATTTTTTTTTCTCCTCTCTCGAACGACGTCTTCAAAGCCGACTCAGCCGCCTTTGATGCGGCCTCGTTCGTCTTAAGCCCACAGTTTGTCGTCGCTGCGCTCAACGTTCGCTTGGGCATCTTTCGCAAGGTTCTGTTTCCATTATTATTTCTTTTTTCCTCGTGTTCGAAAATCTGCGCCATCTCGCGTCAGTGCACGCATTTATATAGCCACTCTGTTGCAGTTTAGGTCATCTACATATATATATATAGTGTTTCTTTCATTTAGGTTAATTTGCTCACTCGAGCTTAGCAAGCAGTCGTTTCGTCATTAAACTCCCTCTCTAGCGATGATATAGCCCGACTTAGTCGTTATCATCTACTTTCTTTAGTAGAGGGTATGAGGCTCTCTAACAAGTTCTTTCCTTTAATAAAATTGCTCGGGTTTTGTTACTACCATAGTGATAAAGTGGCGTGAGATAATAAAACAATACAAAAATCTGCGGTTGAGACAAGTTTTTTGTTTGAGTAATGCCCTCACATGACACACTATGTCCTTACTAGCACTAGGTGGAGGTCCCCAGTTTAGGACCCCAAATGCGGTGGCCGCCACTCAGACGCGCCCGACTAAGGCTTGTTGGGCCTGTAAGTCGCGGCAACCGAGCAGGATCGCCTCTCAGTCCTCCCGTTTTGGGTTGGGGATGGGGAGAATAGCCGGGTTGGAGGGGCAGGCCCACACCATGTGATAGGTGTCCGAAGACAGCGCTCTACAGTGCGGGCAGCTGCCGTTAAAGGAGGGGTCAAAATGTTTTAGTGCTGCCGGGCACAGCAATATATTGGTGAGAGGGCAGAGAAACAGCCGTTCACCCGCCTTCTTGAGGCCTTTACATGTGCAAGGGCAAAAGCGATGACTATCTTGATAGCAGGTTGTAATTCCTTTGAAGGTATAGGCCAGATTAAAATCGGGTTCCTGGTCGGGTGGGAAGGAGAAATCAGCCCGGTGAGTGAGCGCGCCGGCGGGTGTATCTTCTGCGGCAGTGAAGATGACAAAAAGGATGTCTAGGTGTTCCACACTACTTTAAAGGGACCCTAGAATGAATTTAATGGGTTTATTCTAGTGCAACATATTTGTGAAGGTGGTTTTTGTGGGTATTCGAGTGAATTTTGAAAGCTCTGCGTTGACCCCTTAATTTAGATATAATTTTTAAAAATCGCTCCTCGCAGTAGCCCGCAACGAATTAGGGCGACACACCTCACCGCGCGCCCCCTACACATATGACGACAGTGGGCAGAAGAGCCAGCCTTCAAGCTCCGCCCGTCTGCCCACTGACGTCATAGGGTTAGGGGGTGCGCAGTGATGCGTTTCACCCTAATTCGTTGCGGGCTACTGCGAGCAGCGATTTTTAAAATTTTTTTCTTAACTATAGGCTCCCCGCTTAGCTTTTAAATTTCGCTCGAATACCCACAAAAATCACCTTCACAGATCTGTTGCACTAGAATGTGGCCATCGATATCATTTCAGGGTCCCTTTAAAAAATATGGACAGTGATTTTAGTTACGTTTACCTCTTTATACATGCTCTTTATGACTACTCGTGGTCACAGTGCCTGCCTTACTACTGTTGGCTGCTTGTTTTACAAGATAAAACAGAAGAAATAAATGAATAAAGTTCTGTAGGTGCAGGATTATGTGCAGATTCTTAGTTTGGTCGTTACTGTTGCCTGTTAATCGGCAGAAATAAAAGAAAAAAAGAAGTATTGTTTAGATCGCGACAAATCTGCACCTCTTAGGGTGATTATGCAAATGGACGCTACAAGAAAGACAGGACAGGATTAACATGAAATAAATAAATAAATGGCATAATTATTTGCCTTCACTGTCTGGTCCAGAGAACTTTTTTTGCGTGAGCGCAAGAGACTACCAATAATATTTAGAGAGAAAGATTCTGTTGTCTCGCGTCATATGAAGGGTGAAATTAACTTGAAGGAACTGATTCTGAAGAAACAATAAGCTTTCTTACCGTCTGATGTATGGCGCAGTACCTTGCGTTGTGCGACATGACTGACATCCTGCGTTTATCACGTTCCTCCGTTGTTAATTTTGCTGCCTTACGTTCCTCGTATTCCTGAACACTGCCCGTGCTGGATAAGTTCGAGGACGTTTTTTAGTGCAGTATCTTTCCGTTCTGGTTGGCGTCAAGTATGCGCTCGCGGTGTTCCAGTGTCAGAAGTCAATCCGAAGCCTTAGGCCTCGCTACCATTGCACAAATCACCGCTAAGTTGCTGAGTAGAAAATACTTAAAACAGAATAAATGCTATATAATGATTTTGGCGGTGCGTATGTACAGAAACATACTGGTCTACGATCATGACAACCAATTAAATTTCATGCTTCATTTCCATCTTGCCACCCTCTGACATCCCAGTGCGCCGGAATGGAACTCACTTGACTAGTGAATTTGGAGACACAGAACACTAGAAATCGATAAATGATATTCTCACCCATTTCCACTGAAATTAGAAGCGGTATGCCAATCAAGTGTAGTACAATATTATATACTGTATATAATATTCTTAAAACAGGCAGCATTCATGCCTGTATTTCAAATGTTTTTCAAACCACTCCCGTCTTTAATGCCTCTGGCTCTGAGGGTGCTGCACACAAAATGTATAAATAGTACAGCATTGTCAAGTCCCGCTGCCAGCCAGAAAAAAATCGTGGGGATCAATGCGAGCAGCGATTGAGCACGATGACTCTTCGAACGCAGACAGTTCCGTGACGCTCCTTATCCCACAATTTGCTATGCATTTAAACCCGTTCCTATCGTGGCATCTTCTTATCAATACCCTCAGAGGAGGAGTGCAGCTAAAATATGGCTTAGGTTGCACTGGTGGTGCAACGGAACGCATCATATCTTGACCGTGAACAATTCTCGGCGTCGCTATGATTAAGCGTTGAAAACTGTTGTAGATGCTAAAAATTTGTCCAGCACCAGTAATGTTTATTTTCTGCTCTGAACTTAAAAATCTTTTGAATCTGGTTATATTTCAACACTACCTGAAAATTGCGAAAGCAGCTTCTGTCATGGAAGGTATTAGGCGTTTACCTACAACCTACTGAAGAAAATCACTAAAAGTTTCCCGTTCTCTTTCGGGGAAGATCGAAGGCTTATAACCCAGTATTTAAATGACCTGCGACGCACATATTACGAAGCGTGTCATGAAGTGTGTGCATCATATTGACATCTCTGTCGCTTGAGTTACTAACAGCGCGGTATTCTATGAAATAATGAAGTGCCTCTACATTTTCAGCCTCGTCAAATAGCTCCACTTGATTATTTGGCAGCAAGGCACTAAAAAGTGTCGCTGCGAAACATTGCACAGCACTAGTGAGGTTGTTGAAGCTAAGAGGGGTGGTAGCCTCATTAATCACAATTACACTTGAATATAGCCGAAGAAGACAGACGCAGTGAAGCTTGGCTGTTGTACAAGACCTGTTATTCCTATAACGTTCTTGCAGCACCATTTGACTCATTGAGCGAAAAAATTCCCCAGCAAGCCTTCTTTTTTGCGACGGCATGCCTTTCGGCCTCCCTTACTCTGCTGTGATTTAGCGCTTTTATTTTATTGTCGGTGATTCCTTCGCAGTGCACTCGAGCAAGGCTGGTAACTTTCGCTGAGCTGATGTGAAATTATAACTGCGACTACAAAATATTTCTACTGAAGTTGTTATTATAATTTTTTATATAAATAAGTGAAAATGTCAAAAACAAAGCAGCTTTAATACATTTCTTTTATAGTGAAGGAGTAATATAGATCACCGAAAAGCCTCTCCTCTTATCAACCAATCAATGCAGCTTGCTAACCCCACACACTCGAGACTTTAGTCAAATCGAGTAGGTAGGAAATTGTTACTTGTCTATAGGAAATTAAGACCCCGATCAGCTCCAACTAGTAAGAACAAGGAAAATTTATTCTAGTGTTGTGGCGTCATTGAACATTATAAACTTACTCACTTCTCCTGAGACTCCAACTCTCATTATTATCGCAACCGCCACCTGCACAACCTCCTTTAACTAAACACCCAGATAAAAGTCAAAAGGCAGTACAAGTCTTTTTATTCAAAAACGCTGTCTTTCTCTGGCACAAGTAAACATGACATCGGCTATGTATTTTTTTTTTTTATAAAAGTGCTAGTGCCATCGGAATGCCGAGTACGAGAAGTTCCTGTTCGAGCGGCATCAATTTCGAGTGGGTCTTTGGCTTACATTACTGCAGTGCAAGAATATTCGCCTCAGTATTCAGGCAGCGCCTTCCCCCCTTAAGATTCAAAAGCTTAACCGTGCCGCTGATACATCTTTGAACAAGCTTCGACTTTACAGAGAGCCGCGTGCCGTGAAGTGTAGCAGTGTTGCCAGCAGTGTTGCCAGCAATAATGTCTCATTTTCTCTCAGCCAAATGAAATTTTCAGCGTTGATTCCTACCTGCGTTTTCTCACGGCATACCTTCATCGCCTATCTCGGCGAGTGTTTGTTTGTCTTCTTCTGTCGCCCTGCGCGAGACGAATGCACTTCCGTGTCAGAGAGAGGGCAACAGCCTCCAGGTGTCCAAGTCCCAACTCCAGGCGTCAAGTGGAGTAAGATAGCGCGCTTGGCGGCAGCCAAACGGAGACGTCAAATGATATGTATGTTGATGCCGGCTTCATACGCGGCGCGCATGAAATACGATGTTGGAGGAGAAACTTCTCTTGAGATACAGCGACAAGCGTGACCGCGACAGAAAGGGGGCGAAGAAGGGAGAGAGGGGAACCCAGCTAGGGAAGTTCGAGAGGGGAGGTGGCGGGGGAGGGGAGGAGAGAATTTTGCAAATAAAAGCGCAAAACGTTCCGTATGAAAAGTTGGACCGGGAAACAGCAAACGCTCAGAACCCGATCTCCGGGATGGAATTCAATCCATCACTTCCCGCTTGCCGAACCAATCGTCTCAGCATGAATTCTCATCACTATTTCCAACAGCGCGCGCCTCTTCACTTTCGGTGAGTAATGGTTTTCCGGGCGCAGCAGGAAGGGAGCTGCGAAACACACACCCGCGCTTCGCCATTCGTTCCCGGCTTCCCAGTCTGGGCGAAAAACGAGAAGTCATGCACTAGCGAAAGGAAGCCGGAAAAGGAAATTTATGTGAAGTCAGTGGCAGAAAAATTTGAAGAAAAAAATAAACATGTAAAAATGATGTGGGTGGGTTTCTTTTGTTCGTTTTTTGTCTGTTTGCAAGCGTGGCAGAAGAAACTGGGCCATGTAGCTTTGACGGTACATGTTTTGATCGGTGCGTTCAACGCCCAGTTTTACCGGTCCACTGAAATCCAGTCACGTTTGCTTCAGCACCACGAACGCCGCCGAAGAAGAAGAAGCAGCGGCGAAAAGAAATGAGCAGTCATCGCAGCTCCTGAGCAGCGCCGCTTCAAACGAGGCCCCCTCGGTCGACCCTATAAACAGCTCTCAGGTCGCGACCACCCCCGCCACAGGAGGAGCAAAGCTTGCGGACGGTCTCCACTGACCCCGCCGCCATTTCCTCGGCTGGTATACATACATGGCACGTGTCTCTTTCGAGAGCGGCCTATCCACGAGAATGTCGAGGAGGGGAGGCGAATAAGGGCGTCCGTTTGGTTTCAAACGCTACCCAGAAGCAATCGTAGCCTGAGGCTAGCACCAAAAGCCAAAAGCCGCGCTCTGCCAGTGACAACAGCACTGACAACGGCGCTCCGTGCACAGAAGATAGGGAAGGTCTTCCACAAAGTTTTGCTGTGTCTTTAGTGGAGGTCCTAAAAAACGTGGCGAGGGAGGAGATAGAGCTAGCGAACGAAGGGAAGTTTGTTTTGGACGAAAGCAAGGGGCACCTTCGCTGCGCGGAGGTGATGCGAGGCTCCTGCGGCTGCCCCGGTATATGAGCTTCTCGTTCATCCTCCTCCGGTGTTTTTGTTTCGGACTCGGCAGGAGGCGAACGACCTATTATATCGCTGCAGCGAGCCGTCGCATTCACCCTCCGGCGGAGGAGCGGCTTAAGGGATTCAATCCGCTATAATCAAGAGGGTCGGTTGGACCGGGAGACGCCAGACTTGATCCCCGAAAAGTGAGTCAAGAGTAGCGGGCGAAAGACAAAAGTACGTAATCCTGTTTGGGAGCGCGAGGCGGTGATCGCATTAGAGCAAATTGATAAACGAAGCGTGGCTGAGGGAAAGAAAATAAAAGAGATGAGGCCGGCAGCGGCGCTCCGTCTTGTTAGTGCGAGCTGTTTGGGGGCGACAGGTAAATCTGTCCAAGGTGAGTGCTTTTGCGTGGCGGTTAGAGCAAGCAACGTTGCAGGGGCCTTTGGCTTCCGCTTCTGATCACGCATTGGGTCGATTGTCAGCTCTAATGCAGCATTTAGTGCATTCATCTTGGCTTCCCAGTGAATGGGAAGTACTAACAACAGAATGGAGAAGAATAGTTTCTATTTGGGATTCCCCCTCATAAAATTCGGTGCAATGCATCAGAACATGGGGTTTGAATGAGTTGTTTTGTTTATTTATTTACAAATACTGCACCCCTTTACATTAATAAATAATATTTTTTATTTCTTCATATTGTGGTGTTAATATCACTTAATCCCCTTTTTCTGAGTACGTTACGAGAATATCTTAATTTTTCTTATCATAACATTAAGTTCTCCCGTTGCACTCTGCTACCTGTTATATTTTTTCTGTTTTATTTGCTACAATAAAGCCCATTTGGGCGCTGTAAATTAAAAAAAATGAATAAAACAAAAAAAGGCAACAGAACATAAAACTGAAAACGAAAGCAGCGCACGAACGACACCAGAACGCAATCGAACAAGAAATACTCAAGTTAAACAACAAACCGAAATAAGCCAAATGTTGGAACCTAAAAAAAGCGGAAATAGACAAACAATACACTTCACAGTTGTAAACTATCGATTCGCAGTTTGAAGTTATTGATAAAATTAACAAAAGCACCTACGGAGATGCACAACTTCGACCACGGGCAAATGATCCAAAAAGAGCGAATGAGCTACGAAACGGAGAATATCGATATAATAATTCCTGGGACGAGTTTATTGCTGCTTATTGAACGTACCCTGAGAGTAAAAAGACCGAAATATTTAGAAATGCCCCTAATAAAGCAGATATATGATATATTTCCTGGTCTTGCTTCCGGTCATGTATTCGCCTCTTCAAATAACTTTAAAACTGCGACATACGGAACTTGCCCTACGGTAAATTTCCTCGGCTCCGGTGACGCCCACACAACTGGAATATTAACCGATGAGAGTTCTGACGATGTGAGCTAACAGAGGGCGTTCCTCAAAATGCGGGCGGCTTCAATCGAAATGGGTTTCGCGCATGTAGCGCTCTGGAGATTGCCCGCATAAGATACCTTGAAATTTGGACAGAGAATGTTATTCAGGAAGGAACGGCAATCTTCCTGGAGCATGTTACGGCTTACCGAGTGCAGTGCCTCCCCGCCCCTACCCCACCCCCTACCCTAGCCTGGAGCATGTTACGGCTTACCGAGTGCAGTGCCTCCCCGCCCCTACCCCACCCCCTACCCTAGCCTGGAGCATGTTACGGCTTACCGAGTGCAGTGGTATCAACCGCTAACTGCTCCAGGCTAGGGTAGGGGGTGGGGTAGGGGCGGGAAGGGGGTTAAAAGAAGACGAGGGAAAGACGTGAGGAGGAGGAGGAGGCAGAGATAAGCATTGCTTCGGTGCAGCATGGGATTGGCCATCAAATAAGAGATTTAAGGGAAAAGGATAGGGAAGAGCAGTGGACGGCTACGAGGAACAACAGAGTGCTCGATGGAAGGGGAGAGGCGCAGATCTGCAAAGGAGACGGCCGGAGAGATGGGAGAGACAAGACGCGAGTAAGCAGTGAATAGGGGCCCAATGGGTGCGCCTAGGCTACCCGGACTGAGCAAGAGCCGATCGAGGGAAAGGATGGGAGACGAGGTATGGGCTGGTGAAGTAGGCGGTGAGGCTGGAAACAGAGAGAAACTAAACAAGCTCAGGAAGGCATGGATGTCGGAGATGAAGCATCACGTACGATGAGGATGTCTTCCACTATGGAGGAATAAAGCCCTCTCTTCCTACCCGAGCACCACAGGTAATCGGCCCACTATTGCAAACGAATAGTTTCACTCTGTTTCCTTGTAGGCACGGCCTTTTCCAAGACGTGTCCAAAATTGGGCCGACTACCTTTGCTGCTTAGGTAAAGACCACCTTTACGGGCAAGTTGGAAAGCGACCTGCAGGGAAGGGGACTTTTCTTCCTCTGGCTGGCCTGTGCGGTGGATGGGTGGCAGGTCTTGTGTACGCCGCGCATGGTTTGGAAACCAGTTGTTTTCTTGAATTTTCAGCGCATCCTGACAAACCACAATTTTTCGATAGAGCACTTTGGCTCCAGATGAACCTTCAATAAGAGTATGGTCCACCGATTCTGATTTTAAAGACAAAAACAAAACAACGATAAAAGGGGCTTTCCACTAAGTGCCATGGTTTTACTTCCTTGTTGGTCGCTCTATTCATGCAATGCTGCTTATTGACGTATTAAAGAAAAACGCATCAGGCTTCATCACAATGTTTTCTACCACAAGAAATAGCATGATGCACGCTTAAGTAAAAATGACCGAAGGAAATTTCCAGTCCCCTTTGTACCAAACATCACTTTCTCGGTGAAACGCAATGCCATTCTTCTTGCGAACATGGAGACTTCGGCCGTTACAGTTGCGGGCACAACAATACGCAGTCCGCTGTGGTTGTTCCTTACGATTAACCTGGCGAAAATGAGGAGATATTTCAGACCTATGCTAGCAAATCCCGGTGAAGCAGTGGTGCATAGCCCTAAAGAAACTTTTCGATATTCTCTACGGAGCGCACGAGAGAAAATTTAAACGTGAAGCGTCCCCAGTATTATTTTGGCCGTGCGTGTATGCCTTCAGCAGCGGAGTTCAGGAGACTCATGTGCAAACTTGAATCTTGCTGATGAGAAGTATTTGCATGCAAGTGTTTCAATGGCGCTTTACCATACGTAGCGGCGGAAGAAGCTTTAGATAGCAGAAATGGGGACTATTGACAACGTAGGCGCAGGTGGAGTGCAATCGTTTACTTCGACGACAACCATGCAAGTACAGACACAAATGGAACAGAGTTTTCCTTCGTATATATAGAACACTCCCATGCCGATCGCGTCTTCGAGCCCAGACAGGCGTTCGAATCACGCGAATGCAGTATTAACATAAACATTCGTCGCATCCGGTGATGACACCCCTAATGCAGGGACCGTGGCTGGACGAATCAATTTTCTCTCCTTGCCGCGTTGCCTGTGCTTGCCACGCAGTACTTCTGAGAATATAATAGTGCGTATACAACAGAGTCTTGATTAAGAACAAGCTCAGTGTAGATAAGTCGTTCTAATGAAACACTGTGCATGAGTATTTTTAAATGTACAAATAGCATTTCCCGCATTTGTTCCCGGTTGGCGACTGTATACCCTGCGCGCGCCGGACTCAAGGCTGTTGAAATGCGACAATGTCAACACAGCCTGAAGATTATTTAGCACTCCAAACAAAATAACCGCTTTCCCAGTCATCCCATTTATTCACCCTTGTCCGGCAGCAATGTGAAATAAGAGCTTGCACAGCTGTGAGAGTCATGTCAGAACAATGTTCTCCCGAATAAAGCCACGACGTAGGAATGAAGGGCTAGAAAAAACACAATTTCACAGCACAGCTACCATGTGGTCCGGCTCAGTCATACACAGCTGCGGTCAGCCGCAGAAGCTAACATGGCGGTCATGCCCGGATCATTCGCTAGCTGGCGGTACTTCTGTAACATGACAGCGCACATGAGGAAATGGTAATAAGGGAGTAATAAGGGAGTAGTAATTACTCATTGACATCCACCCGAGCGCAGCTATACGGCTACAAAGGAAAGCTATACAGCTTTCTCAGAAACTTCGTAGTTAATAAATCTAGTTAGTAAATCTACTCCACCTTGGGGGATTCCCCTAAACATTTGACTAATACGGTAATAATTACTCACTGACGTCCACCCAAGCGCAGCCATACGGCTACAGAGGAAAGCCCTACAGCTTTCTCAGAAACTTCGCAGTTAAAGAAAAATTCGTCCTGGTCCAGGGTTCGAACCTGGGACCACCACGGGACCATCGAAATGGTATATGCGACGCCATCAATGTGACGGTGTGGGCGGTAAAGTTCTGAGCTTTCCAGTAAAACCATCTCGTCGGGTCCACCGCAGAGTGCGGGCAGCAGAGGCCTGTCGCAAATTTGCGAAAGGCGTGCCGCCATTCATAAGCAGCCGATCCTGAGGCAGAGAAGCCGACAGGCGTCCACAAGCACCAGGTGTCGCGAAAGGAAGAGGGTGGTGCGGCCAGGCTGGCTGCGACACGTGCGTCCTAATGTGACAGCCGGAGGTCCCGCCGCAGCGCGTATCCCGCCACTCCAAATAGCGAGATGTGGTCGCTGACAGGCGTTGAGGGAAAGTGGGCAGCACAGAACGTTCATTGTGAAGGCCCTGTTCATCGGCCGCCTCGTTCCTGCCGATGCCCATGTGGACGGGCACCCACTCCAGGCAGACGGAGCAGCCGTGATCTTCGAGGATGCTCGAAACATCGAAAGGCGTGTTTTTTGCTTTGTACAGGGGGATGGGGAACAGCACAGCCTTCAGCCCTCAATGGGAACTTTTTTTTAAATATAGGGCGATTCGAACTCAAAACTTAATTACTTTTGCGTGACTGCAATGCATCTAAATCGAATTCTTGTCAGTGACATAGAAAACAATTATTCCATCACACTGCAAACGCACGGTTGCCACCTGAAATAGACTGCCAGGTGCTTCCGCCCTGTTGTTTACCATATTTCACTCGGCGAAAGCTGTGGCAGTGCCGCCGCCTGCTTTTCGATAACGCGGAAGACCTGCAGTTTGGACCAAGACTTACAAACCTTGTGACAGTAACCTGAACTACCACGCCGAATGCTATTGCAGCACAGTCCTGTGCCTGGCGTTAATAACGTGTGCACTGCTGGTCACGTGAACACGTGACCGTTACACAGCCTAATGCAGAGAGCGTGCGCCGCAGGCACCGTCACGGAATCATCCACATGACTGCTTTCACTGCAAACAGAATGGTTGCGCATGTAGACCCAAGTCCACCGTTTGTTCCACATCTTTGTCAGATTTGAGTGACCTGTCAGTGGTATCCCCCATAGCGCCTTTCAACGGTAAAAACTCATTTTTAATTAGTACAAGAGAGCTCTGGAGACACCGCGCGTTATAGGGTAATGCGTTATCAGGAAGCAGCAAAACTAGCAGGCTCAGTCAGATTGCGGTGAAGGCAGTCGCGAAGATAGTGAAAGGCTTCCAGGCGAAACTGTTATTGGGTGACTTGCAGTTTCAAAGAACGGAACAACTCTGCCGGTGGCCATAGCTATAATTGTGCTCGGCGGTCGTCGAAGAACAGAATCGCCTGTGAGCTCCATTTAAACATGACACAGAACCTTCGAGATAGGCGCCAAAAACTACTTGAACAGTTTCGAATAACGTATCAGCATTTCCGCGCCACTGCGATCATTCCAGATAAACCTTGCCCTAGCTGGCGTGACAAAGTGATAAAGCAGCAAGCCGGTGGTTTCAGCATGAACAAATAAAAATAACAATGTAGCTTCGCACCAAAATGCAGCCTACTTCGGCAAGCAATCCGGAGGGGTCTTTTGAGCCTAAATGTGTGGCGTGGAAGCGTGACTCTTTTTTCGTTTGGTGCACAGTGCTCGAAAATTACCCCTTGGTCATCCTGCAAAAATATTTTTCAACAACATATTTCTCGTAGATGGTTGGGTGCAAAATTTTCCGCGCGGCGTTGACGAGGCATGACAGCGTTCTTTGCTCCCATTCTTCATTTCCTGCTCATGAAATTGAGAGGTTTCACCTCCTCACCCCCGCTTCCCAATAGGGTGACTCTCCTCAAGAATGTGCCACATTTAAGCTCGACGTGCTGCAAAAGCTGCAAGCGGGCGCCATCACGCCGATCTTCCAAAGCTGAAGAAAACTGATTTTGCCGCCGGGGTAGCTCAGTGGTTATGGCGCTCGGCTGCTGGCCCGAAAGGCACGGATTCGATTGCGGCCGCGGCGGTCGAATTTCGATGAAGGCGAAATTCTAGAGGGCCGTGTACTGTGCGATGTCAGTGCACGTTAGAGAAGCCCAGGTGGCCGAAATTTCCGGAGCCCTCCACTACGGCGTCCCTCATACCGTGAGTCACATTGGGACGTAAGACCTCATAAACCTAAACCTGAAGTCAGCTGATACGGCAAAAAAAAAAAACCCCATGGACGACACGGTGGGCTCAGCAGACGCTCAAGTTAATTCATATGGAACTTTCCCGCCCAGCCATAAGCAATTTTCCTTTAAAATTACTTCCCTCTGTGGCGGTAGTTTCTGGCGTCACTACTCGATGTGCGTGGCCCAGCCGGGCAGCGTTTGCAAATGAATTCACTCGGTTTAAACTTCTGACATCTGCAAAAAGCTCGCCACAGTAAGAAATAAAAATAAACGCACTGCACTGTCATTTTGCAGTCTTATTTCTACAGTACACGAATAACGAATAAGCTAAATGCATTCGTGTATCGCTCGTGTTCACAGTCAAGAAGCAACCTTTTAAAGGTGGCTGTGTGCAGTCGTGTAGACTTCTAGCATGAAGCCACCATTTGTCCAGTAATTCATTAATCAAGAGAATCCTATTTTCAATTGTGAGAATTCAAAATTTTCATCTCATTTTTAAGATTGCGATTTGGACCGCTTTCTAACATTCGGCGACAAAGGTCCAATGAATAAATAAAACTAATCGCTCTTCAGCCTGTTAAATTTCGCTTGTTTTGAAATGCTCCCTCTTCGCTAGATGACAAAGGAAATTCCGCGCTTTCATAGGCCCAATGCAAGGCGTGGTACCAGCTTCGTAACAGCTCACTACATCTGAGCCTTACCATATGATTACCAAATTAATGTGGAATGAAGTCGTGAAATTTGTCCTGAATATTCGTTTCCTAAAGGCCTCGAGCCCATAAAAAGAAACCGCGTAGTTTTAGTGTAATCGCGTTAAAAATGACGTCTTTTCGGGTAGAGACATCAGCAGCTTCAAATGCTATCGCAATGACACCACGTAAGTTAATTAAGTTAATTCGGTGTTCTTGTGAATTTTTTGTTTGAGTACGTCTAAAGATGAAAACACTGACAGTTAATTTACAAAAAGATATTTTTAGCACTCACGAAGCATTTGACTGAAAACAATTCGCATAAGTTAAAATGGTTGAAACACAACCAGTAGTGGAAGAAATAACCACGAGGTGGCACTTTCATTAAACTGTGCACCTGTCATGTGTCTTCGAACTTCTAGTGCTGACTGCTGTAAAAGGGGGTATTCACTAACACAGTTGATAACAGTAAGATACCGGATAACATCTCATCGTTCACAGAAGCACCGATTTTAGCATGCGCGAATGAGTGCCGTTTTCTTGTGTCTGGGTGTCTTTATTTTGTTAGAAGCAGTAAGCACCTGAGGAGTGAGGTTTGAGGAATAAACGGGCGAAATAACAACAGCATTCAATCCAAGAACATTTACCTCACCCTGCACCGCTTCGTTCGTCCCAGGAAGCTTCCTTATGCGTCAATAGGCGCTGTTGCCGCAACCCTTCTGCACCATTCTCTCTTCGTCGGGAGAAGCTTTTCCACTCTTGAGCGACGTATGTCAGCTTCTCCTAACCGCATTACCAACGGGTATCTGCGCCAAAGCAAGACGTGAGCACCAAGACACCACAAACAAACAAGCGTCCCGAACAGACCCGAAAGAAGGCACCAGGAAAAACATTCGAGAAGAGGAACAGAACAGCAGCGCCGCCCACAGCTGCGAACGGCAAGGACAAGAGCCCAATATCTGCCCTCAATTCGGCCATCCTTGCTTCGCGTCTCCTTGGAGCTAAGTTAGGCCCAGCATATTGATTTCGTTTTCATTGCGTGGGTGTTACTTTCTAGTCTGCGCTACTTTTTTTCCTTCTTCTCTAACTCTCCTTGTCTTACTGCGATGTCTCTTTTCTTTTTGTACAGTACGTTTATCTCATCTGCGCTCTTGGAATGACCCAGGCCGTCAATACCGACCCTGATGAGAACCTCAGGTCGTAATCAAGTTATCTCCACCGAGGCCACCAAAGGGGAGGCATCGTTTATCACAGAGCCATAATTGACTCATTTGCTTTGCTTTCTATTTTTTCGCACCCGCACTTCGCTCTTTCGGTGCTGCTGGTGGTTAGAGCATTGACTCTTACTGGGTACCACTGCTGGCTATACCTAGTTACGAGATCCTAGCTTCATGCCCCGGGAGCACTCATTCACGCGCCACAGTCCTCTTTTCACTGTGTTTTGCGAAAGAAGCGCGCTCGCTCTTCAAAACAAAAAAAAGTTACGAGAAAGGTGCTCTAATAAAGGAAAAAAATTCTGAGGCACGAGGCTCGGAGCAGCTATAATAGAGACAGTTTAGCAAACCACTCGTGTGAAGAAACGAGTTTTGGGAGCAACGAGTCAGGCCTGATTAGCCAGAAATCTTTTTCCGATTTATTTTAACTTTGAAATGGTTCAATTCTTACACTTATGCACTGCTTAAAACGAGTCGTCGTTCGAAAAAATATGTCGTGGACGTTATGGGGGATGTACTCATAAATGTACGCAGTGATCGCGCCGGCTTTCAAGACGAGGACGTCACGCCAGGGAAAGACCGCTCACACGTTAAACACGCATCTGCACGTTACGAGCACCACTCTTTCTAATGGGTAGGCGGCCAAATCTATTTCCGCCTCGAATTATTTATTCAAACCAATGCTCACATTTTGCCGCATCAAGCGATATCGATACGTACGGAAACGTCATCTGGTACCAACTTTTCATTACGGCTTCCACTCGATCATCTTTTCACAAGACTTACTAGACGTTACAATAGCAATCGAGTTCAAGAATCGAGCACTGCGACCGCAGAAGAGGCCTTGTTCAGAACGAAAAAAATTACATGGCGAACGATGGGCGCCGACCCGACGGTAATGCATGAGAATAACTGGATTGCATCACTTTCGTTGGCGCTTCCCGGATGTAACGTTGGCCTGATCGACTTTCCCGGCTTTGCTCTTTGCCTCTCTTCAGAGCTACGAGCATCCCAGAGCTACGTGCACCACAGCGACAGCCGCTCTGTTTGGGGACCACCGAGTCACGATACGTAAGGCTGGCAGGTAGTAAGGGGCGGTTGCGTAGTTCTGTGAACTTGCATTTTTGCACCTACGAATAAACCTGACACTCCGAGAATAGGGGAACTTCATTCGGGGAAGGCAGGACAGGGCAGCGGAAAAGATGTAAGTGCAAGAGGAGCAAGGCTGCGGCAGCGACTTCATGTGTCTTTGTTGGAGTGGCCTTGGAATAGCTTGTGTTGGTTTCCCTCTGCCGCCTCGCAACATTTTATTGTACTCATACACACGCAACGCGAAGTTGCTCTTCTGTGGATTGCTGCTATGTAAAAGCACCTTGAAACTCAGGAGCAGATTTACATGCTGAGCTGGCCTGTGGCAAACAACTCTTTACATATCCCGACTCACAAAACTAGGAGTTAAACTCTACCTCTACCATTTCACACATACTATTTGTACTTGCGCCCCGCAGACTTCTATTACTTTCTCCAACTATGTTGTTAAACCAGAGTGACAGCTTTAAGTAAAAAAAAAAGAATATTCTGGCCTCTAGAGCATCTCCTCGAAGAGTTTCAAGTGCTCAGCAAGGAGAGGACTGCGATAACTGCGCCTTGAGTAAAACTAAAAAAAGTTCGAATTAAAAGAATAGAACCAATCGTTCTGAGCATACCGACACAAATGTATTATAGTACGTGCTAGCTTCGGTCGCCATTTCCAATGCTGTCACGATCTCCATCGTATGTCACATTTCGTGCGATGAATTTGAATAGCCTAGCTATTTCGTAAGCCCTAGATTGCTGTACACACTCCACACCCGGTATATAGATTAAAGGGCTAAATTTTGGCTGGACAAATATTTCCTGCCACTGATAGTCCGCACATGCTACACGGTCCGCCTCCGGTGTATAGCCCGCACCAGGTAAGTACATGGAATAGGTTTAGGCAAGTCATGTATATGTGAGATATAGAAAAATTGCTCTGCAGTGCCCACCTATACATAACCGCAAAGCCCAAAATAGTAACATTTAGACAAGCATAGCCCACGGGCTAAATACAGAATTTTGCAGTACATTGTTTACAAACATAATGCGGATACATAGGCCCATGTACTGTGTGACATCAGTGCACGTTAAAGAACCCCAGGTGGTCGAAATTTCCGGAGCCCTGCACAATACGCAGTAAAACATTTTACACCCCTAAGGGTGTATATAACTTGTCGCATGGGGAGCACCCTAGAGAGGAGTATATTAACACCCCTTTGACTGGGGTGTTGCATCTGCACCCTTCCAAGTGGGGTGCTGGGACCCCACCATTTTGCTAGGGGTGCTGAACCTGCACCCTTCAAGGAAGGGTGTTTTCCATACGGCAGGTGTGTTCCTGTGACAGTTCGCAATTTGTGCTTTACGAACAACTTCATGAGTCGTTCGTAAAGCACGAATTGCGAACTGTCACAGGAACACACCTGCCGTATGGGAAACACCCGTCGTTCGTAAAGGAAAAGCTAGGAACTGGCACAGTATATGCTACTATGTACTGTTGCAAAGAAATTAGTTAAAAATGAAAACAAAAGCACATTTAGCAGAAACGTATATATGTGTAAAATGCAACAACCTACTTTCATTCCACAGCAAGACATTAATCAGACGTACTGCGCATCTTACTCCCCAATCGGCTTCCAGCAACATCCTGCTTACTGGATTGTATAAATGGGTTATTACGAAGAATGTTTCTCGCAAAAACCACATAGAATGATTTTTGACACCTATACAGAGACAAAAACACTTGTCAAGCTTGCACCACAAATGCATGCTTGCAAGTCCAGGACACAGCAATTTTTAAGGTTTCATCATTTGAAATTCTACATTGCTTGCTGCATGCTTCTACACATGCATATCACTTACTGAACTTTTTTCATTATCACATGTCCCTCAATTACAAAGCGTCAATTTTTCTGTGAATGTTTGTAATGTAATGTGTTGCATTTGCTCTTGTTCGCACTTTGCTTCACTTTACTGGTGATTAAAATCATTTTTATCGAATTAGATTTCATCCATTTTCATCTATAGCGTTAGATGAGGCCCTCAGATTGTATTGCTCTTCGCAATAATGCCAGAAGATAAATAGCAAGGGACTTCAATATGACGCAGCAGTGAAGAAATGTAATCAAAGGAAAATTGTTCTACGAGTTTTTCAGCGTAAGTGATTCTGGCAGACTGGCAGTGCGCATATGTGTTACACAATCCTAAAAACTGCTTCAGGAAAATACTTGTGTTTAGAATGGCAACTGAAAAAAACAAACTGCCAACTAGATGTAAAGATATGCGCATCTGGTCGAACTAATGTTAAATGGCGAATCTTTATCCGTGGCTACCGCTGTTTTAGTTCTATCTCTGGTACACACTAGCCTTGCAATACATATACCGGGTGTCCCAGCTAACTTGAACCAAGGGTTTAAAAATGAAATATTGGGGTCAGGAGAGTGAAACTACCTGCATATTGGTGACAGGCATTTGGCGCACCACAGGAAATGTTTTGTATTGCAATTACTTAACTAGTAATTAAAATATTTTTTTTAAATTTTTAATATTGACTTTAGACACTAAGTGTGATTCGCAAAGTTGGAGAGCACTTTCAGAAACCCCCATTCCATTATTCGCCATAAAGAAAACCTTATGTGTACCTCTTTTTTCGAGCTCGAAAGAAAGCCCGCGAAATACAAAAAAAACCACGTGACGAGCGCATTCGCGCGCCGCGATCGTGCTGCTCTCAACCGTGCTTTCAGTGAACGAAATCAGCTCCGGTATTCATTCGGCGGCCCCGTTTCAGAGGCAGGCCGATATCTTGGTGGTGGTTTCTTCGGCCGTGTCAGCCAGTTCGCGCGTGACGATGTAAATTGCAGCGAGTGCGCTGCGCTTTGCAGTCGCGATAAAGACTGCCAAGCTCGAAGTTTTCAAATGAGAGGAGTTTTATTTGCCAGTTGCAAAGAAAATAAAAGTGGCGGTTTATGGCTTGGCTGTGCGGCGATGACAGCCGTGGCATGCGGTTGTCCTGACTCCATTTCATTTCGGTTTCTTACCAATTATAAAAAGTGCTCGAATAGGTCACCTTGTGCGACGATACAGCTATGGCATCTTGTAACCAAATCAGCCGTTGCATTTCGTATGACAGCCTCAGGCATGTTTAAACAGACTTCCGTTATTTTGTCTTTAAGGTCTTGCGGTGTGGAAGTTGGTGTGCTGTACACCTTGTCCTTGGCCGCCGCGGTGGCTCAGTGGCTATGGTGCTCGGCTGCTGACCCAAAAGACGCGGGTTCGATCCCGGCCGCGGCGGCTGGAATTTCTTTGGAGGAGAAATTCTAGAGGCCCGTGTACTGTGCGATGTCAGTGCACGTTAAAGAACCCCAGGTGGTCGAAATTTCCGGAGCCCTCCACTACGGCGTCTCTCATAGCCTTAGTCGCTTTGGGACGTTAAACCCCATAAACCAAACCAAACCAAACCTTGTCCTTGATATGACCCCACAAAAAGTAGTCCAGAGGTGTCATATCAGGAGACCTGGCTGGCCAGTTCACGGGACCTAGTCGTCCTATCCATTTCTGCGGGAACGCTGCGTCGAGCCAGGTCCGAGCCTTGGCGCTGCTGTGCGCGGGGGCGCCATCGTGTTGAAACCACACATTTGTGGCCCTGGCGAGCGGTAGATCCGAAAGGAAGTCGTCAACGGGTCCTCTGAGGATATCATTGGTGTAGCGATCTGCTGTCAGCGTCTGGTCGAAAAACACAGGCCCGATCAAACTACCGTCGAAAAGTCCACACCAAACACTAAATGACCACTGGTACTGGTGCTGCGTCTGTAAAACCCAGTAGGGATTTGAATCGCTCCAGTAATGAGCATTGTGCAGGTTCACCTGTGAATTGCGCGAAAAACTAGCTTCGTCACTCCATATCACTTTGTTCAAAAAATCCGGGTCGTCCTGCATCTTTATCAGAATCCAATTAGCAAAATCGGTCCTGTTTTGGAAGTCCCGTGGCAACAGATTTTGATGAAGCTGTACGTGGTACGGATGCAGGCGGTGTTTGCGCAGTATTCGCCAAACTGATGACCTGGAGACTCCGGTATCCTCGCTCACGCTGCGCACGCTTGCTTGGGGTTCCAGAGCGAACAGCGATAAAATATGCGTCTCGAAGTCCTCGTCAAAAACAGGTGCTCTGTGTCGTGTGGACGTAAAACTGCCCATCCGTCGCAGCGTCTCGAAGGCACGCAGGATCGTTACTGAACTTGGCCGCCTGCCTGGTTGCCATTGTTGCATAAGGTCTGCAGCGCGCCTTCTGTTCCCATGACATGCACCTAGAGCCAGAACCATGTCTGCTTTCTCTTCATTTGTAAACGGCATGTCTGCAGTGCTAGTAATCACTACACCAAAGATTCAGTCTCGCATGAGAGTGGCATAAGAAGAGCACACGACAAACTGTGCTTCACCGCTGCTTCCAGCTTTCAAAATCCTCATTAGGAAACTGCAACACACAGCCGCCAACACCTCGCGGCGAAACATTATTCCCTGTATTTCTCTTTTGCTTCTGAGTGACAAAGCAGACTCGCCATCTCAGTATCTTATCAGATTGGGACTAAGTCGTCGTCGCCGGGTGCCAACTAGCTGACGCGGACGAAAAACCCCCGCCAAGATATCGGCCTGCCGCTGCAACGGGGCCGTCGAATAAAGGCCGGAGCTGATTTCGTTCACTGAAAGCACGGTTGAGAGCAGCACGATCGCGACGCGCAAATGTGCTCGTCACGTGATTTTTTTTGTATTTCGCGGGCTTTCTTTCGAGCTCGGAAAAAGAGGTACACGTAAGGTTTTCTTTATGGCGAATAATGGAATGCGGGTTTCTGAAAGTGCTCTCCAACTTTGCGAATCACATTTAGTGTCTAAAGTCAATATTAAAAAAATTTAAAAATTATCTTAATTACTAGTTAAGTAATTGCGATACAAAAAATTTCCCGTGGTGCGCCAAATGCCTATCACCAATATGCAGGTAGTTTCACTCTCCTGACTCCAATATTTCATTTTTAAACCCTTGGTTCAAGTTAGCTGGGACACCCTGTATATATATATATATATATATATATATATATATATATATATATATATATATATATATATGGTCTTTACAAGTAGCTTCCTTACGCCCTTTCTACACCCTACGCAAAATGAAGGGTGCTTGGAGGAATGGCCCCCTTTTAGACAGTGATGAAGGGTGTATATGGTAAAGCACGAGTGTTATAAAAGTGCGCCAATGGGTGCATATTGCCGGCGCTCCTTTTTAGCACCCTTAGGGGTGTAAAATTTTTTATACGGCGTCCCTCATGGCCTGAGTTGCTTTGGGACGTTAACCATAAAGGATAAAACCACAAATCGTAAAAGAACATCATTGTAGACAAGGGTGACGGGCCGTGCGCTGCCCCGTCGGAATCGCACAGATTCCGTCCGCTTCAACTCCTGGGCTCCTTTTTATGTTTGCGGAATAGGTTTTTAATCAGAGGCATGGACCGAAGAGCTGACAAGTTCGCATGCGTCTGGGCCCCTATCCATTCTTCTTGTTCATTCGCGCCGACTCCTATTCCTCCGTAAGAGGCCTCTTTCTATTAGCACTGCACACCCTTGACCGCAAGCGTACTTCATACAACATGCTCCTGTGCGTGGGTAATGGCGATGGTATTACTTTCATTGTCGGCCAGCCTAGCACAATCACTTCCTCCCGTGCCGCGGACCATGCATTCGCTTTTTCTCACGTGGCATTGCCTCCGACCACTGAGTGATATTCCGGATCTATTCTTTTCTTTCTCCTCTAATTTCCTTGCTTCCACACGCTTGTGCTCTAGCTCTCCCTATGCCGCCTGGATAACAACATTGTACTCTACCGAACGAACATCATACAGGAGAAAATCCTAAGTGCTGGCCTTAAGAATTTTTCGGAAATAAGGTACCTTCTCTAAGAGAATATTTCGAGGAGCTGCACTTAGTTCGCAAAATGCATCTGTGATAAACGCGGCACAAAACTATTTTCATGTGTTATCTAAATGCTGTGCCCTTTAAATGTAAGCTTAATGAGTTGCTATGTAACGCACAGGCGGAGCATTTCACTACACAATTTTGGCAAGCCTACCGTTACCTGCATCCTGACATCTTCCTTACCACCAACACCACCACCTCTAAATGTGCAGCACAAGTTCGGTTGCTATGGCACGACAAAGATCCCAAATACCAGTCTCCTGCCTTGACACGCACGTTGGCAACACAGGCTAGACCAATCCGATACAACAGAAAATGCATTTCTTTTTTTTTCATGTGTTTTGTGAAGCGAACCACTTCCTTTCAATCCCTTTCCGCGGCTTACCGCGGTTAATAATTTAGGTCAAATCTAGCGCGCCGTCGCCATTTCCGCTAAACTAGACGCCTTCGCAGCAGCTAGTTACCACTTGGCGCTGAAAGCCGCCAAGAGGAACGGGCAATTAGCGGGGACCCAAAGTGATATATATGCAGCTAAAGGGAGAATCAGCGAAAGAGGTCGTAAATTACGGTTAGCCCAGGTCGCCTGACGGTCCGCGAGAAGACGAGCAAGTGTGAATGCTGGTGCCCCGAAAAGAACAAAAAAAAAAAGAAACGCATCACGGCTCTGTGGCACCAAAACCGAAATAGAAAATATGGAAGAAAATAAGATGGCACGCTTTTACGCGGTGCCGCAGGAGATAAACACGGGCGACTTTGCGGCTGCTGATTTGGTCAACGTGGCCTAATTAAGCCCCAGGGGAAGCAAGCCGTTTGTACGGCATCGTACCGCAGAACAATTACGCACAGGCAAGAGGCTCCGCAAAGAGAGGAAAAAAGGTTGCGTGCTGTGTAGAAATTGCTGCTAAACAGAAGGGGGTGGGGGCGGGAACGGGGGGGGGGGGGGGGGGGCAGAAATGTGCGGAGAGGTCAGCGTGTGGGCGTTGGGACCTGTGGCTTGATGAGCAATGCATTAATGCAGTGCCACGCTTATTTATGTTTTGACATCCATGTGTTGGAGGAAGCTCAGCGTTACAAAGCAAGTTGCGCAGTCCCTTCGTGGAGCAAGCTTTCCTTTCTGTTACCTCGTGCGCGCGTTTGTAGGAAGGTCCTGCTAAGAGCGCCCGCCTTTCTGCGCTGAATGAAAGTATGACGTCAAAGTCGACCAGCGTGTAAAAAACAGGGGGCGTAATTCGGACCCTACACATTTCTTGGCGTCTTGTGAGCGTTCCTAGTTAGCCGACAGAACGTGCACACGTGCTGTTGCAACACCGCCCTCCCGATAAGGCCTCTTCAAACACTCGAGTCCTCTGAAGAGGGCTTGCGCATGTCATGCGCACGGCTACGTTAATTACTGCGTGGCACAATATTCGTGGAACCAAACCATCAGTTCGCTGAGCTGTGATGCTGTGGCGAAATGGTGTCCCTCTTATTCTGGCTTCAAGGAACATGACGCACGTCTAGTGCATTTTATACAGTGCAGTGTGCGTTTATTGCGGAATCAGCTCTCGACCACTATATATGCATTCGAGTGGATTGTAGAAACAGCTAGTAAGTCTGTGATTCTACAAAACAAAGAAATAAATAACCAAAGACAAGCCACTGAACTATGCGAAGTAGGCACAAAAGAAGGAAACATTCAGAGTGTGGACTAAAATATGAAAAATAATGTAGGGAGAAAATTTTGAGCAAGGCAGAGAAAAAGACACGAGAATAAGGTTTTATTTTCGCATGTATTCCCATTTTTCTAGCCTAGGCTGGCTGTTCGAGTAAGAGGAATTCGTTTCTGCAAGCCACATGAAGCGGTATGGGGCTTTGACAATAGGAGCACAGCGAAGCTGCTTTCTTCAAACTGGTGCAGTGAGGCTTCCGAAAGTTGTCTTACTCTAAACAGGGAAGCATCCTCACGACTGAGAGGTACACTGACATTCAAATCCACAGTGGAACAGGAGTAGCAGGGGGAACGGGAACCCAGATTTGTAAAAGCAAAAACTTTGCGGCGGAACATGCATTGCAGCCTCGTCAAGCAGAACTTGCAGCAGTCGTGTCGGCAAACGTATCCTGCCCTGAAAGTGAAATATTTTTTAGCGCTCGTCAGGCGAGGTTCAGCAGAGTTGTTGTAATCCGCATTTTTATCACGGCCGCTGGGCCTACAAGCCTCTCCGTTACTATCCTCTCCCGAGCTCCAGCGGTTGAAAACAAACCGTCAGGTTGTAGGGCCCATGAGCAGCTCAGGCATGTGACAGGTGCAAGAGAAAGACGGCGGCGCCTGTAAAGGACGCACCTACAACTTCGCATTTTCTGATGACACCTGGGGGAAGCAGGAGAGACGCCGTAGTGAAGGGCTTTGGAAATTTCGACCACCTGGGGTTCTTTAACGAGCACTGACATCGCACAGTACACGGGCCTCTAGAATTTCGCCTCCATAGAAAGCCTCTATTGGCTCATACTACCGTCCGTTAACAAATCGTGTCACACGCGTCTAACTCGTGAACTAAAAAATATAGAAGAAAACCAATGGTTGCTTCAGATAGAAAAGGAAAAAAAAGAACCCAGAAGCCATGTTTGGTGACTATAGATTAATTATTTAATTAATTACAGGCAACAATGTCGAAATTTTGTCGAAATAGCGTGGACGTCGATATGGCCACATGAGTGGTGTGACGTCATGTCCACCGGCAGTCATCACGGTATAGTGAAAATTGTCACAAAATGGTCGAAAAAACGCCACATTTGTGTGAAATTAGATAGAAAAATGTGTAAAATCCCCAAAAGATGTATAACTTGGGTATCGATATAGCCACGGGAAAGGTGCAACGTCACATCCACCGGAAGTCGTCACGGCATAGTGTCCTCGGCTTTCGCCTGTCAACACTTTAGCTGCCAAAGTGCCCTCGTAGTTTTTTTTTTTACTGCCTAATATACAAACCAGTACGCCTAAAGGGTTTCTCCTAAAATCACTGAAATGGTTACACTTTCTGTGCATTATGAATCAACTAGCCCAGCAATTTACACTCTTTAATACCGCTCCCCTATCGAAGTTATTAATAAATTCTGCATCGTTCTACGGTCTCCTAGCTGCCCTGGTTGGATCGGTAGAGCGAGTGCCCCGGATAGACGGCGCTCCCGGCTTCGTTCCCTGCACCACGACGAATCTGTCTTTAACTGCAAAGGTTCTGGAAACCTGTACAGCTTGGGACTTCTTCTTGTTGTAAGTTAATAGAACACATAGTCTCTGGGTACCTTAATTCGTTTCTAGCTGAAAATAACATTTTATCCCATTTGCAACACGGCTTCAGAAAGGGTATGTCCACCGTGACGCAGTTGGTTTCTACGGTTAATGAATTCCAAGTTGTTCAGGATAAATCCGGGCAGGTTGATGTTCTTTTTTTAGACTTCCGCAAAGCTTTTGACACTGTTTCTCATGGCAAACTCATTTCTAAATAAGATGGTATTGGCGTCCCTACTTATCTTGTCAACTGTATTCATGCTTATCTTAAACATAGGAAACAGTACGTAGACGTTAACGGCTGCTGATCTAACGATCTTCCAATTACTTCAGGTGTGCCTCAAGGCAGCGTCTTAGGGCCACTGCTTTTCCTAATCTATATAAACGATCTGTCTGCTTCTATCCCCGGAAATGTCTCTTTAAAGCTTTGTGCAGATGATTGCATACTTTTTAAGACCATAAATAACCAAAACGATCACTACATCTTGCAAAATGCGCTTCTAGCTGTTCATCAGTGGTGCGTACAATGGGATATGCAACTAAACCTTGATAAAACTGTTCTCTTACGCATTTCGCACAAAAAACATTTTAGTTCTTTCTCTTACACCCTGCAAAATCATGTAATCCACGAGGTTACACAATATAAATATTTAGGGGTAACGTTAACTCATGACTTAACATGGACTTCACACATTGCAGACATTTGCTCCTCGTCTTTTTCTAAGCTTTGCGGAAGGCGGAAGCTTAAAGATGCCCCAAGTAAAGTTAAACTCCTTGCATACTAAACATTCATTAGGTCCAAATTAGAGTACGCTTCGGTAATATGGGATCCATTCATAAAGAAAGACATACACAAGATAGAGATGGTGCAAAGGAAAGCGGTTAGGTTTATTTATAACAAATACAGGAGGTTAGACTCACCTACAACACTAATGAAAACAAACCATATTCCATTACTTGAAATACGCAGAAAAATTTCCCGTCTGTTGTTTATGCATAACCTTTTAACACATAAACTAAACATACCCCGCCCTGTAATTCTCAAACAATTGTCGCGCCGAACACACCATTAACGAATTCATTTGCTGGAACCCATTTTTGCAAAGACTGACTCATTCAAGCAGTTTTTTTCCACGGACTGTTTCCGACTGGAACTCTCTTCCCGAGGCCATATTTTTCCAGTCCTCAAATTTTAGTAAAGCTCTTGAGAAGCATTTTCTCGAGTGAATGAGTGTTGTATTTTGTTATTCTGCTCATTGCTTGTAACCCCATGTATTTTCTTAGTATTTGTCATTTTCAATGCCTTGTATAGCCTCTCCTGCATGGGCCAATCTATTGGCTTGCAGTATTTTGAAATAAATATATAAATAATGAGTGATGATTCACTAATTGTTAAATTCCTGTTACTAAAACTGTCACCCAAATCAATGTTTACAGAGAAAGGTTTTTTTACACCTCCCGAAGGTGTTGCAAATATGTGCACTAAAGACAAAGTAGTGCCAGCACATACAAAAACTTCAGGTCATGAGAAGAGAACCACCGCAAGGATTGGAAAAAGGTTAGGAAGCGGAAAGATAAAGCTAACAGCTATCGACTAAGAAGGTGTTTACACATGATTAAAGAAATACAGGAGAGAGAGGGTTTAAGAAATAAAGGAGAGGTCTGCCTGGATATGAGCCTAGCATGCTACTCCAGAAGAAATACAGGTCGCCGTGGTGGCTCAGTGGCTATGGTGCTCGGCTGCTGGCCCGAAAGACGCGGGTTCGATCCCGGCCGCGGCGGCTGAATTTCTTTGGAGGAGAAATTCGAGGCCCGTGTACTGTGCGATGTCAGTGCACGTTAAAGAACCCCAGGCGGTCGAAATTTCCGGAGCCCTTCACTGCGGCGTCTCTCATAGCCTTAGTCGCTTTGGGACGTTAAACCCCATAAACCAAACCAAACCAGGAGTGGAAACATTGATGAGACGGTAGCGAAGCACTAGCACTACTCGCATCTGCGAACCAGCACTGCTTGCCACAGGCTTTAACACAACTATAAGCAATAGTATCGCGCATCCCGCTTTAAACGAACAAAGAGAGAGACAGCTTCATTAACGCGATTAGATGAATAATGAAACGCCTGATGTGCCTTTCATATGCTAAAACGAATTATTGTACCATAGATCATTAAAAGTAATCGTATAGTTGAGCAGCAGAAACGAAACAAGGACATTGAAAAAACATACAGACGAGGATGATGCAGCACTGACAGCTGAAGATTTATTTGAGAAACCGCATATTTATACTGACGAACAGGCATTGTTTCGAACGATAATCTATCGTTTTCTGCTTACACCGCAGCGCAGGTACTTGAATTCTTTTTTCGATAGGCAAAGTGATGGCTTGCTGACGCATTGCTCTCCCGAATCACGGATGACCTAGGCTTCCAGGATCTATCGTTCCCGCTGGTCTTTGTTCTTTTTCAGCACCTGCACGTAGTGAAGGTCAGCAGGTGTTGTTTGCTTTTTGCACGATTCGCAATCCCTGCAGTGGATTGCTAGGTTTGCTATAGGTGTAGCGTGCTCTCTTGCACTGTCGCTAAAACATCTCCCGGTTTGACCGATGTAATGCTTTCCGCAGAAAAGGGGGATACAATACACGATGCCTTGAATGCACTCAGAAAACTTCGTTCTGTGACCGATTTTGTTTCCTTTCTGCTGCTCAATTATACGATCATGAACCAACTAGTTCACCAATCTACCTTATTAACATTAAAATCAAGTCTGAGTCCACGACAGACTTGCAGTTAGTGAGAGCAAAATTACC
The DNA here is from genome assembly GCF_055824585.1 of Amblyomma mixtum. Lineage (NCBI taxonomy): Eukaryota > Metazoa > Arthropoda > Arachnida > Ixodida > Ixodidae > Amblyomma > Amblyomma mixtum. The sequence goes on along the minus strand of NC_143016.1, from coordinate 131,304,943 downwards.
TCCGCGGAATCATCCTTTGCAGCAATATCTTCAATTGGTGAGCCGCATTTCAGCATATCCTCAGTAATGTCCAGAAGGTACTTGCCAGCCTTAACTCCTAGAGTGGCTTTCTATGTAGGGCATGACGTAATGCGCATTGGGGCCTGTCAACAAGGAAACAAGAGCTCCACAATTTGCTACGAATAAAATACATGATGACAACCAGCTATGTATTACTGCACATCAGGTTAGTGCGCGTTTTTAAAACAGTGTAAAAGACAAATACCCGTTAAGATAATCGCAGAATGTGACGAGGATACTATCTGCCGGCTTTATTTGCTGCAATGATATTCCCCATTTCATATCGGTAACTATTTTTTTTCCTCTTCTTGAGCCGCGTAAGTTTTCTCAGAACCAATTCCAACTTCCTGCAAGTGTCCAACACAGTACCGCTACGACGGATTGCTTCACTTCGGAAAATGAGAAAGCCTGTATCGGCGCGATTTCTAGGAAGTCTGCAATTTGTTTTTGCCCAGAGCGTATTTTTCCATCGAGACGAACGATAGCTCGTCCTTCAAGAATGAGCGATTAAGCGTTGCCGGCGTTGCGGATTTGTTGACGGCCTGTCCAAAGTTTCGCCTGTTGCGAAGAACAAAAGGGAAGGGATAAACAGCTCCACAGACTGTTTCGCGGTTTCCTCGAAACAGCGCTGCTGCAAAGCCGGCAAAAACAAAAAGCCGTCTTGGAGAACAAGACACCGGCGGAAGTGAGAAGACTTCATGTGGGCGGGTGTGGATCAACTTTAAGATTCGAAGTTTTATTTACACTGAGGAGACGTAAACGATGTCCTAAAGGTATATTATTCGCGTTCCGACGACAAACATACTGCCTCAGAATCGGACAGTTCCTAACTTGGGAAAGGAATGAATCCTCCCTCCCACGCAATATTATCATGAAAATGTCTCAAGGCAGCGAATGTGTATCCAGTATGTATAACCAGATAGACTGTATATACCCTGGGTACACACCCAGGAAGCGTTCGCAAGCAGACCCCCTCAGCAATGGACATTAAGCCCCGTTTTCAAGGCGCAGACTCATGCGATGTTTGCAAAAAGGAACGGATAGACTTGATTTTCGAAGAAAAATCTGGCAGTTTACCAGGTGAGTACTGTATCCGGCAGACGTCTCGTAAACGCGAACTTTGAACGCAGCGTATCTTCTGTTCAAGGCGCATTCCGCATCCGAGTAGATTTTTTAAATCGTAAAACCTGAATATGCTCCAGCTGTGTTGTAATAAACAAAATTCCACTAAGGAGGCAGTGAGACGTGACGCAGTGCTTGTTTTTCACCATTAAAAAAAATAAAGATCTTCGATGTTCTGTGCCTATTTTTTTCTCCCATGAATGAAAAGAATTTTGTGGACTGGAAGCACCGCACTAAGTGCACGTTTGAAAAGAAGAGCATTGAAGTGTCTATTTCCTGCATTTCGCTCGTTACGCGGGATGGTAGTTATTTTTGATTGTGCAATTGTACGTGCATTTAGGTGCTGTGGCACCTGTCTCCTTAGTAATGAACGTTATAGCTCCTGCCCCTAATTTTTTTGCCGAAAGCTAAGTTAGTTTACATAAAGTTAAGAACATCAAAAGGCCCCACTTCATCAAAGAGATGCTTTATTTTGACAGCAATAGGAGCATGATTAGCCTCTGTTTTTGAAGGCAGCTGTTCTTAAGCTTTTTCTTTTGCGGTTCCGCCACGCTGTTTTTGCATTTAATGCTAATACCGACATAGGAGGCTGGGGAACAGTATAGCTGCGTCTACGTCAGAACTGTTTAAATTGCATAACAAGGAGGGAAGCACCGCCCTAAACATGCGTCAACCGGTCAAAGGCTACTTTCGCACCTACATGCTTCTGTCGACACCTATATCATTCTGCCTTCTGCTGGGGTCAATGCGATTATTCTACCAGTCGACGCTACTGACTAAAACGTGCCTGTGACTGCGGGCGCCAAATTCTTCACAATTTTTTTCCCACACGAAGTCTTTCATAGGCAGGCTCTCTCCACTTCCTTTTTTTTTTAGTCTGTGCTAAGGAAAAGTAGAAACAAATTAGTAATTACGGATAGTAAGAGCATACAAACGTATTCACGTCAATGAGCCCTTAGAAAATATACATACTAATTATAGAGATAACGATCAGTAATTAGATTCGTAAAATGACGGTCGCAGGAACAGCAGCAACCTATCCCTATGAACTGAAAAGAAGAAACGCGTTCCTGCTTATATATATATATATATATATATATATATATATATATATATATATATATATAGGAACTGGTCAATCAACCTTGGACTTGGAAATTAAACTGCAAGAAAAAGACGCCGAACTGGATTCAATCGACATAAAGAAACTTAAATTAAGGCTCATATCTGAGAGCCATTTTCGCCAAACAGCCTCCAGCATATGTAAAAATTGATAGATCAAATGTGCGATATTATTTTGGCGAAGTGCAGAGGCCGTAACCACAGACCTAAGTGCGCCCTTAGGCCTCAAGAAACCACAAAACGCACTACGGGAGCCACCCATTACGCGCAACCAGTAGTGAATATGGTAGCACAAGAGACATACCATCAAACATATCACCGCAAGAAAAGCGGGAATACCACTTCAGTCGACACTTGTGCAGGATCCCCGGAAGCATGAACGAGATAGGACACTTCCCTGTCACTGGACTGCATAACGCCGGATCAGCTGCTCTCACTGCGCTAGTGCGAAGAATGGAGATCCGACCGCGATAGATAGCCCTCTCTACGCCTCTCTGAGAGCAACGGGCCAAACAATGTGACGCGCCCCTTCGTTTTGCCGCAGTATGAGATTAGCGCAACACACGCATCACTCACCGGTAAAGAGGCGGCGTCAAATAAAAGCGTTGTGCCTTCATCGCATTGCCTGACCATGACAGCACTCTCGGTTACGTCACTCCTGATAGCAACAGCGTCTTGCGCACAACTGGATGCTCGGATGCAAGATAGAAGCATCCGCTTTAAACGCTGTCTTGTGGGCGCTGTCAAGATAGTCTCTTTGCGTGTTTTCTGTTTTCGAAATCTTTTTCTTCCCAGAATCGGTTGGTTCGGTGAACTGTGTGCCTGGTATTTTCTGCACTTTGTTTCCAAATAATCGTAAATTAGCTTTAATCACCCTCACACTGAGGCAGCTAAGTTTCCCTACACATGCTTTTATACTTCTGCTGCTCTCGCTACATCCGTCGGCCTTGTTTATACCTACTATAGCCACATCTGCACCTGGATGTCAGCTCGGACAATGTGACGCAATGTTTGTATATATATATATATATATATATATATATATATATATATATATATATATATATATATATATATATATATATATAGGTTGCGAGAGCAGAAAGTACTTGACTGCTTAAAAGAGTATATAACGAAGTATACGCTTCGTTAAAGGAACCATATTTATTCGACTCGACGTTTCGATCGGAAGACCGATCGTCTTCAGGAGTGATTATACTTTGTTAATGCATCCCCTTTTATAGGGGTGGGCACAGAACAGGTAAGTGAGAAACACAAAGCACATAGCAGAAAAATACACATAAAAAATATTATTACATGGAGTGCGACCCACACAAAAAAAAGAAAAAAAAGAGAGTGCAAGGAACAGGTACTCAATAAGATAGTACACCGTCCAGATGCGGCCTCTGCAGAGGCCGCATTATGTCTTATGTCTTGGGCATTATGTCTTGGGCATGCTTCGCCTTTGGCACTTTCGTATTCCTCCTTTTACTCGCAAGAAGCCTTACGCGAGGCTTCTATGCAATTAAAGTTTTGTGTCTGGTCCTTTAAACTGGTGAAGCAATACAGAGCTGTCATCTACGCTGTGGCTAAACGTAAATAGTAATCAGCAATAATGAGGAAAATAAAAACACTCACAAAAAACCCAGAATGCTAAATTTAAAAAAAAAATCCAGAGCGAGAGAAAATAAAAGCATCGCGCACAATCCACAGAGTGCAAAGTCCTGAAGGATCCAGAAATGAGCAGTGACCATATTGGAAGAAAAACAGGAACCACTCCCGCGTTTCGTCATGCCCTATTGTGCTGAGTGAACAGAACTCTGCGAGGAAAGACAGCGCATGACAAACTTTTGTCTTCGCGGCGAGTTCCCGCCTTCCAACGCTGCCCAAGTTTTTCTTCAAGCTGTGATGTACTTCATGCCCTTCAGGAGAGTTTCGCAAAAAAATGTAAAAAAGAAAACTGGATGATGACCGACTCTTCTTGAGGGCTCATTCAAATACAACTTCCAGGGTGATTACTAAACGCATAGTGCTCCTGAATGAAGCCGCGCAAAGCGCCGCTGTTGCTCTTTTTTCTTCCCACAATCTGTTGCAAAATTTTAACGTGGCAGTTATAAGAAGCTGATGTCGCAGAAAAGCCGGTGTCGGCTTTGTTGGTGTTGTCGGTGCTGCCGGCATTGGAACACGATAACCTCCAAATAAAAAAAAAATGTTGAGATAAGAGAAATCGACCCCACGTCATGCAAATTGCGTGGCTAGCACTAGCAGAACACGCTATGAAGGATATTTTTTCAGCATGATATTTATTACAATGATGCGATGTTTTATGTGCATGAGTGACCCTCATGAACAATTAGCCCTGCTACAAGTTGACCTGGCAAACACATTCGATCGGGTGTCCAATCGTTTCTTTTTTCTCTTCTAAATCACGTCTATCTTGGTTAAGTTCTTTCTACTGGGATGCGCCTTTGTTACAAAAACTGTTCAAAACGCTCGATTGTTATTGGCTGTCTCTCACAGCAAGTTCAAATTCAGTCCTCTGGGAAACAGGGCTGCACGCTGTGTCCGCTTCTGTTCGCATTATACTTAAAGCCACTTTGTCTAAGTGCTTTAAACAGTGCAGCTGTCCATGGTTTTCGTATTATGGAACACGCTACGAAGGCTCTTTTTTTCTTTACTGCATGGAAATCAAACCTGCTCTGCTACCAAATGCTTTAGGTACACACACAATATTCCACGATGCAGACACACATTTTGCTGTCTTCGCACACCGCACTCCTCCAGCACATCAAAATTTCGGGAGACATATACGCTACGAAGGCTCGTTGGTTCGAACTCAAAAAAGGGAACCTAGTGAATGCGTTGTTGTATTTGACTTCGTGAAGTGTCTTTGTGTACTGATGCGTACGGGGGTAATACACTGGCAGCGCGGCAACATGCTGCCACGTTTCACTTCTAAAGGCCATTATTAAGCGTCCTCAATCTTTTTTTAATGGCTTGTCTCTTTATTTTACTTCACCTTCTGTCCGTGTTAATGACCAATAGAAATCCATCACCAGTACTCGATATTAGTGCACTGCACGGGCTCGGGCCGGCCCGAAAGCCCGGGCCCGGCCCGTCCCGCGGGCCGGGTCGGGCCGGGACACGATCTGTTTTGCCGGGCCTGGACCGCGCCCGGGCCTGAAGTTGTGGGCCTGGGCCGGGCTCGGGCTTAAAGCTGCGGACGCGAGTGGGGCTTGGGTCCGTACAGAAATGGCTGGTGTCCGACTATTCATTCACTATTGCAGAGTGAAGTACACAACTGCGACATTGGAGCAGTCACACGGATGAGCTATGGGTTATAGTACGCGCTGAGAAAGAAACTAAACTTTATTCATTGAATTATTTATTTCCTTATTTCCACGCCGTGGTGGCTTAGTGGTCAAGGCGCTTGATTACTGAGCCGGGGAACCAGGGTTTGCTCCTGTCCTGGGCGGCCGCATTTCTGTTTAGGCGGCAAGCATGACAGCCATGTACTTTGCAGTATCATTGCTCTTTGAGGAAACCCAGGTGGTCGAAATGATCCGGAGCCCTTTGCTTCGGTATCTCTCACAGCCTGACTCCCCTTGGGCCCTTAAGCCCCACAAACATAGCCTTAATTTTATAGCTATATTTTTCTCATGTGAGAAAATTAACAAACTAAAGCGTGTTTGGTTTTCTTTTTGATGAGCTGACCGGAACGTCTCGTAAATGAAATAGCCACAAAAGCTCGCGAGAGTTTGTAAATCTCATCGAATAAGCACATCTATCTCTCCTCGCTTCTTCAGCCTGGTTGTCATGACAAGGGTTTTGCCCTGTAAGTTATCACGTCGTTCGCACGTTATCTTCTGCTCCACCAGTAAGAGTAAAATTCAACCGGTCTTAATTTGCCATTGGTCATTCGTCATCCCAAAGTTTAGGACGCTTATAGTCTTCAAAACACACACCATGAAATACTCAGGTCATTTAACCTGTCGTTTCTGCTGAAAGGCGACCAGTTCGGCTGTGATTTCAACCTGTGAGATCGCGTTAACTAAAAAAATGTCATCCCACTGCTTGCTAGGCAGCCTTAATGTTTATTCTTCCAGGCGGCAAAATATAACTGATTAAAATCATGGGGGAATGCAAAGTAGTCAATTACGCGCGTATGCAGCCCTTTTTATTTCGCTTTCGGAACTTCCGAGTTTATCTTTGCGCACCTACACGATATCACTGTCCAAAAGAGGGCCTGGCGAGCACTACTCTTAATCACTTCCTTCTGGGTTAAAAAGAACCAACTTTCTGCAAGCCAAACTGTGGTTTCAGAACCTTTGTCGGCCAGTTCCGTATCGGTCTAGTAGCAGTCTACTTGCTCAGAGTGAGCAGTGTACCTCAAGCGTTACTGTGAAACGGGCCGGGCCGGGCCCGGGCTGGGCTTCACTCCGGGATTCACGGGCCGGGTCGGGCTCGCTAGAGCGATAATTTAGCGGGCCTGGGCCGGGCCCGGGCTTGAAGCCGCGGGCCTGGGCCGGGCTCGGGCTTCAGGTCTCGGGCCCGGGCCGGGCTCGGGCCCCAGATTGAGGCCCGTGCAGTGCTCTACTCGATATCTTAAATTTGATCAATGAATTTCGCACTTAAAAAGTAAGGCGGGAAGCGTTGTTGAGTGTGATGGGCTCTCTGAGCTGTCCGCTACTTATTGACATGGCGATTGACCCACATGTATCGATTTCCAAGAATCGCCCCGAGACCTTTAAGAAAACTCATTCATCGTTTTTCAACTCCAGAACAGCTTTAGCATAAATAGGCGTAGTTCGGTAATGCTGAAGGTGTTCAGTATAACTACAGCAGCCGTGCAGTATGATACTAACATATTTCTGACCCCTTTTCAGGAGATGTCGTAGTATTATTAGACATAACACGAGTTATATTGAGCAGATGCATAGCTTCCTTATGGAATCGAAAGTACACCAGCGTACACAAAGCGGGCCATTATTTGTTTATCTGTAGAAGGGATACCCGCCTTTTGACGCGAACCGCTTCACCCAAAACCAGAAGGCAGCCGGTCCGATCTGGTCGCCTCCCCACACCTCTCGTGACATAACCAGAGGAAAGAACGAAGCCCAGCATTGCTTAGCCACGCGTCGCGAGCTGGGTCGGATATTGGGACGAACGATCCTGTTTACGGGTGTCCCCGGGCCGTCATTCAAGCGTGAGCGCGTTCGCAAGCACTCGTCCAGACACGCCGAAGGAGGGCTCGTCGGGGAAACGCACATAAGCCAAGCATGTACATCAGAAACGAGGGCAGGCATGGGAGGGCGAATGAAGAAGGGCGTGGAACTTCGGGGCTTGGGCGTGGGAGCGGGTTGCGGGAGGGAGGGAGGGCCATGCCAAAAAAGGCGATTGCAGCTGGAACGAATACCCGTCAGCGTATCTAGGTATGCAGTTTGCAGGACGCTCGCTAAGCCACCCACCCAGAACACTGCAGTGGGCTCTGTTGACGAACTGGCTTTGCGCTCTATTAGAGAAGCGCAGGCCTTCACGATAATCGCGGCGCGAGGCGGTACGCACTCAGCTGATGAGTGCACTCCGTCAGGCTTTGAGAGTTTCGCAAGATATCCCTGCTTCGGAGTGTGGCGCCCCGGAAAGGGACGCATCTGCGCATGCATGTCACTGCGCACAGAGCGGAAGCAACGAACAGGATGGGAAGGGGCCCTGGAAGAGCTGCTGGAGGCGGCCCGTTGTGGGAGGAAGACCTTTTTTTTATTATTGCCTCGCTTGCGCCAGAATATCGGGAAGCGTGGACACACGCGTAGCCAGTTAATCAGAGTTCCTTGGACGCGCGTCGTAATTAGTCCTGTTTGTCCCATAAACTGCGGGATTGGCCAACAGCGTCCCTCGGCGCGTGCGTCAAGCAGACGCGCGAGCAGTGTTCTCTTGTGTCATGCAGAGTTTGCGCGCTACTGTACACGCGGACAGTGCTAGTTTCATCCTTCGCATGAATGGTGTTCTTTCAGTGCAGCTGGTCACGCTTATTGGAGGCAGTTTGAATATTAACAAATGGCGTTTCTGTCCGCCTACATTCTTACACTCTCGTTTGTAGGTGCCTTTCTGCCGTTGTAAAATTCTGCCTCGCAGTAACATTTCGCTCGAAGGTACCAGACGTCACTATTCACTTATCGCAGGGAATATAACTTACATTTTTGGAATGAAATCGTTCCTGTACACTTAGAAACCTTGACAAGCACACCCGTTTTGTGATAAGATGAAACTGTTGTGCGATGAGCGATAATGGTGGCTCGGTCTATACATCATGCAACTCATGAATTCTCATTTATAACCGTGCGTACTTGCCTCGTTTCTAATACAATTGGGCTCTGACACTCAAGGCGTATTTGTTTTTTTTATATATACAGTAGAAGCTCGAGTTGTTTTTATCTCATTCTACAATCGCGAATTTGTCTCACTTGCTTCGGATGCTCGCTTTGCCATGGTGATCAGTTTTTAAATACGTTCAATGCGCAGCAGCAAGCACGGACAAGCGGGGTTGTACCAGGCAAATAATAAACAATAATCGCATGGTTTTAGGAGAATTTGCGCCCCATATTGCTTTTCTCGTTGATCAATCTACGAATACTTTACCTACGGGCCCAGATCAGGGCTGTTGCGTATTCGTATAAGCCCAATCACTAATGTAAGGCAGAGGCGAATAATTACCACTTTGAATACAAAACAGCACAATGAATTACAAGGAAGAACAGGTGTGTTTATAGTAATCAGTGGAACTACAACAACAACAACAGTGGATGAAAAGTCTGGATAAACGTCAGGCATAAACAAGAAAACATAATGCAGATGTTAAAATACCGTAAAGGTACCCGAGAGGCCACACAGAAAAAAACAGATTGTAAAGAAGAAAGGTAAAAGTTTCGCACGCGTTGGGAATTAGACGCAACGGGTATTGGACTTTGGCGTAAGTGTACCACCGAAGTATGTGTAGAAAAAATCTGCATATAATTAAAACTTTATGCGCCGCTTGCCGACATGTTGTGGCTGCATATCATTTTAAATGAAACCTTAAGGTAGCCCAGCAGAATCGAACACCGCGCTTGACGTTCAACATTGGTCGCACGTGGGCCTTGAAGGAAGCGGCGAGTCCGCAGTTTATGGGACAACAGGATTAATTACTAAGCACGTTTAAGGGTATCTGATTAACGGGCCACACACGTGTCTGTGCTTCCTTCCCGATAGTATGGCGAAAATAATAAAAATAATAATAAAAGCAGTCTCGCTCTCACGACTGGACGCTTCCCCTAGCACATCCACTTCCTCTGCCATTCTTCGCAGTGAGCACTCAAAACAAAGACCTATAAGTCCCTGCACAAACATTAAAGCGCACAAGTCCTCACTGTCGCAGTCATTATTTTACCTCCTGTACGTGCCTCGTTCTTACGATATAAGCGTCAATTCAATAGGATTTCACAAATTCAAGTGTGTCTAGATCAATAGTAGCGACAAGTTACTTCTAGCACAAGATTAAAAGGTGAATGCTAGCACTCTTTCATTTCATTAAAAGAGGGATTTCAAGAAGGGAAATTGTTTCACGATAAATAGTAGGAAGAAATTACGCAACGGACACTGCCGCATAAGAAGCCAAATTAAGCGGAAGCTGGCGCTGAGCTGCTGGCTGTGTTGGTTGTTTGCTTGAATTGCTGATTTTAATTATTTAACAAGACTGAAAGCCCAGCTGCGATCCTATCACTAAGCCACCCCTTATAACGCATCTGCGATCGATCAGATATTGTCTGGGTTGTGGTGGTGGTGAAAAACTTTAATCAAAGAGAGCTTGAGGGTAAAGAAAAAAAAAAAAACCTGCTGCATGGTCGGTATCCTTAGTCCGGGACACCGCATGACGAGGCCCCGTCTCGCGCCCGCTTGACCAGAGCCCTTTGGGACTCCAGTGTGGAGCAGTTGAGGAGGGCAGTCTCCCATGCCTCTCGGGTGGGGGTGGGGGAGGGAGGAAGGTGAGGATTCTGAGTACATGCCCACACCATGTGAAAGATATCGCAGATCTCTCCACAGTGCGGGCAGCGCCCATCTGTGTTCGGATCGAAGTGTTTTGATATTGCAGGACAGAGAAGGGTTCCTGTCTGCAGGCGCCGCAGAGTTCGCTCCTCCGCCTTACTCAGCCCCTTGGCGGGTGCCGGGTAGAGACGGTGGCTGTCGCAATAATAAATTAGGATTTCGCGGAACCGCAGAAGCGGTTTATGAGCTTCTGAGCCAGGAGAGCTAGGATGAGGAGCCCGGTGTGTGAGCGCTCGGGCGGCCGCATCAGCGGCCTCATTGCCTCGTAGACCCTGGTGGCCAGGAGCCCAGATCACTTTTGTGCGAGTTGGATCGGCGAGAGCGCGTCTTAGAATTTGCGAGGCAAGAGGTGATATTTCGCCTGCAAGATAATGTTCACAGGCCCGGCGACAGTCTGTGATTACCGTTTTCGATTTTGGATCGGCGGCAGCGAGAGCTATTGCGACTTCCTCCGCTCGTGTTGAATTTGGGGCTCGAAAAGATAGCCCATCGACATTCATTCCCTGGTGGACTACGGCAGCCGTGCAGAATCCCGCGGGCGACGGCCCTGTGATGTCCACGTAATAGACGCCCTCTTTATAACCATATTGCCTCTCAAGCGTGCGAACCCGCGCTTGTCGTCTGCCTTCATGTGAAGCCATGTCCATGTTACGCGGGAGCGGAGCGACCAAGAGCATGTGGCGCCACAGCACCGGGATGTTATCCGTCCCCTCTGGTATGCATGTGTGTTGGATGTGTAAGCGGTTTAGCAGGCGGCGCCCAGGCACCGTCTGCGATAGCCGCGTATATTGGTTCACGAGGTGGGCCTCCCGCAACTCCTGATAGGAGTTTACCACTCCCAACGCCTTCAGTTTGGCGTTGGAGGTAGCCACCGGGAGGTCCAGTGCTCGCTTTGTTGCCTTCCTGATGATGGCGTCAATGCGCTCGTCTTGTTGTTTGGTGGTGCGTAGGTACGGCACGGCGTAGAGGATCCGGCTGGTCACGAAGGCATAGGCGAGCCGTAGCGCGTCCCTGCCCCGCAGACCACCCCGCTTGTTGGAAACACGGCGGATCATACGCCCTACCTGTTCACCTATGCTCTTGAGTTTCGCTATAGTAGAGTCCGGCCTAAGTTTGTTATTGATGAACAGACCCAGGATCCGGAGCTCCGCCACTTCTCTGATGGGACCGCCCGACAGAGATATGTGTAGAGACGTGTTGTCCTTGTGGTTTGTCCTGACGTGTAGTAGCTCTGATTTGGCGGGAGCACATTGGAGACCACAGTCGGCAGCATATGCTTCGACTATGGAGGCGGCCTGCTGAAGGCGGTCCTCCATCTCCCCAAAGCTCCCCTCGGAGGTCGAGATTGTAATGTCGTCTGCGTAGAGTGCGTGTTTTATGCCATCCACCTGAGCCAGTCGGCCGGGCAGGTGCATCATGGCGATGTTGAAAAGGAGCGGTGATAACACCGCCCCCTGTGGTGTACCTCGTGTACCCATAGAGTACGGGCCGTATTCCTCGTCCTCGATCCGTAGGAGTGCCTGACGCGCAGAGAGGAAGTCTCTGACATAGGCGAAGACCTTCGCCCCGCAGTTAGTGGTGTTCAAGTTAGAGAGTATGGTGCCATGTTGAACATTGTCAAACGCCCCCTTAAGATCGAGGGCGAGAATGGCCTTGTCGTTTTGTTGCATGGCTGTGGGTCGTATTATGTCCCTGTGTAGTTGGAGTAGGACATCCTGTGCAGACATGTGCGGGCGGAACCCGAACATAGTCTCTGCAAAGAGGCCCTTACCCTCCATGTATGGAGAGAGGCGATCCCGAACCATTGTCTCCATGAGCTTTCCCACACACGAGGTTAATGAGATGGGTCTCAAGTTGTCCGTAGTCACGGCTTTACCTGCTTTGGGGATGAACGTTACAAGCGATGTTTTCCATTCGAGTGGGAGCGGACACCCATCCCAGATCTGGTTTATGTATTGTAGCAAATGGAGGTATGCAGAGTCGGAGAGGTTCGCCAACAGTTTCACTGTTATGCGATCCCGACCCGGTGCCCCACCTCGGCGCATTTTAGCCAGGGCCGCCTTAAGGTCATGCAACTCAAAAGGGGCGTCTAAATCCTGATTTGGCTTGCCGGAGTACGTGTACTCGGGCCCAACCGGGTCATTTGTGCGGCAGAGATACCTGTCGCACAAAGTGTCCGCAAGTTGCGCCGTCGTACCTTGGTACCCGTGCAGAGCCCGCCGGAGCTGTTTTTGCGTCTCCCCTTTCGTTTGAGAAGGGTCGATGAGGCTGCGCAAGAGACGCCAAGCCCCTTCGAGCTCATCTGACGCGCTGCCGAGTTGCAGCGTTCTATCCAATTGGTGTCTGTGAGCTGGGCGGCATATGCCGCATCCTGCTCCGTAAGTTGTGCAATGCGAGCTCTAAGCTTGCGATTCGTCTTGTGTTTCTTCCATCGTTTTGTTAAGCTCCGGCGCGCCTCCCACAGATGCAGGAGGTGATTGTCCACTGCGGGGATCTCGTCGGTGGTGTGAAGTGTTTGCGTGTATTGTTTCTGTATGTTGGTGACCTGTGTTGCCCACTCCGCATAGCCATCGGAGAATAGTACCGGAGGGACGTGCTGAGTTCGAAATTGGTGCCAATTGGTTATTTTTGCCTGGCCCCATTTTTTACGGGCTGCTTTCGCCAAAAGCGTGATGCGGAGAAGGCAGTGGTCGCTGCCCAGGGTATCCCCCAGGTTCTCCCATGTGGCGTTTGTAGTGTTCCTAACCAGAGATAAGTCAGGACACGTGTCACGGGTGACCGAGTTGCCCACACGTGTGGGGCAAGACGGATCCGTGAGCAACGTAAGACGAAGGGTGGAGATGAGCTCCGCCAGCTTTCGTCCCCTGGATTTCTCGAAGTGATATCCCCAGTGTAGACTGGGTGCGTTGAAATCTCCAATGATCACCAGGGGTTCATTGTCAGCCGATTTGAGAGCACGATAGAAAATTTCGCTGAAAGTAACACGCGGCTTATGCGGGGGGCAATACACATTAAGCACATGTATTGACGGGTCGCAGCGCCTGAGAGGCAGAACCCTCACCATGGTGTATTCCTGCTCAGTCTCCAGATCAAGATCGACCTGAATCGCGGTGTATGCTTTATGCAGCAGGATGCAGGTCGAGGGGCCCCCTTGAAACGAGCTATACCCAGAGAATTTAGCATCGTTGCCGGGCTCTTGCAAAGCAAGAAGCGCCGGCATGTCACCAAGGGACTGCAGGTAGAGCTGGAGATGTGACCGTTTTTTGCAGGCTCTGAAACCCCTGCAGTTCCATTGAATGATTTCGAATTGGTCTAATTTTTTAGCTTTCTGAGAAGGTTTGCCAGCCATATTGATGTTTTTTTATTTTACGGTGCTGGGTAGCCACTCGGTTCGGGGGCTGGCGCAGCCCCAGGTAGGGGTTGCATCAACGCCGCGGCTATCGGGCCGGAACCACTTTCTTCCGCTGCCTGTCGAGGAGCTATTTTACGTTTTAGCTGCGGGGAGTCGCAGGAGAGAGAATTTTTTATCTGGCAGCTGACCCAGGGCTGCACCGCCTTAAGGACAGAGTCAGTCACCTGGGCCGCAATGTCGGGAAGCATTGCAGCAAATGCGGCACTGAACATGTCCTGAAAGCACTCGAGGACCGCAATCATAATTTGGTTCGGGAGCGCTGCCACCCGCTCCTCCAACTGCTCGGCTTTACGCTCCAGGGCCTCGAAGCGGCCGGCGTCCGCGGGGGCCGAATCGACCACCGTGTCCGCGGTTTGCCGCGAGACGCTAGTTAGGCAAGATGATACTGAGGATCCGTCATCACTATCCTCGGGCTCAGCGTTCTGCATGGGCTCGGACTGCCCGGCCTGCTTAGCTTCTAATTCTTGAATTTTACGGGCGAGAATTTGATTTTGGCGCCTGAGCTCCTCTACCTGCCGCTGTAGGGCGGATTCGGTGTGGGAGGGAGGGGGGTGGGCCCAGAGACTAACCCACTCCAACTGCTCACCTGATTTTGGCGCGGTACCAGAGGTGGGAAATCCTCGGCTTTCAGGACCGGTGGCCTCGTCGGGTTCCCGGACTTCACAAATTTTGGCGGCCCGGACTGGGCCTTCTTGGGTTCGGGCTTGGGCCCCGGAGCCTGCTTGGGTCCGGCCGTGGGCGTCTGGGCTTTTTTGGGTCCCGGCGTCTGCTTCTGCTTTGGGGCGGGTGGGGGTCCCGGCTTGATGACCTTGCGGTACTTGCCCGCGCAGCCAGGCGCTCCGGTGGGATGGCTGCCTCCGCAGATGAGGCAGCACGGGGAGCACTGATGTTCAGCTGGGCCACCGTCAGGAGCAGCAGCAACCTGAGCCCCGCAGCGTTCACAGCGTCCAGGCTGCGGCCGCGGGCAGGCGTCGGCCCGATGCCCCACCGTGCCACAGCGAGGGCAGGCAGGGATCGTTTTCTTATAGAAGCGGACGGGGAGACGCTCGCAACTATAAAGCACGGTCCGCGGCACCCTTGTCCCCACAAAGGTGACCACATCAACCTGCGTTTTGCCCAGTTTGCGCACGGATACTACGTTGGGGTCCTCACTGAGTTTTTTCTTGACAGTCTCAGATGTCTCGTCCGGGGAGATGGTGATGACGCCCTTGCAGAATTCGCCGGAGAGCTTAGGGTGGCCCCGGAATAGCAGCTTGCGGCCTCCGACCGGCAACATGACGTCCCGGAGCAGCTTCTCCGCAGCTTCCACTGATTGCAGTGTGCACACGAGCACATTTTGCTCCCACACGGGCCACACTGCAAGCCCCACACTTGCGGCGTCCCCGAGGATGCTGCGAACGGCAGCGCCGGCTTGTCCAGGTCCTAAGGTGGCCTTCAGGTCGATGGTTTCTCGTGGCTTAAGCACCACAATGATTTCGTCTTTCCCGATGCGGGGCGTGTGTTGCGGCCGCCACCGGGGCTGTTTTGCTTGTTGCACAGCTGCATGTTGCGCGTTCTGGCCCTGCACATGTGCAGAGCGTCCCGCCACCCGTTGCTGGCCGGCGTCCGTGTTGGCGTCCCTGGAGGCCTTAGTCTTCCTGCGTCCGCGCCATACGCGGACCATGTCGCTGGGAAGAGGCTCTTCATGTTGAACGGTGTCCATGTTAACGATCCCTATGGAGGTGGGATCGTATCCGGTGACTTGGCCTTGGACCGCCATAGCCGAGGAATCCCAGAGGAAACCCCGAACGCAGCCGGCGCAGGCCTTGCCATCGTCAGGCTTAGCGCCGCAGAGATGAGGCGAGGTGTTCACAGCACTGAGAATGGAACAAAAATTCAGCGCACCTTGGCAAATGTGGTGTCCACGGATGCCGCTTAGGTTGCCGGAGACGATGGTGCCAAGCTTTCTACGGGAAAGAGTTGAGGACCGCAAATAACAGCGATCATTGGTAGAGCCGACGTGGCGTGCGACCGCTCGCGCCGCCTGCCACCGGTAGCTTCTGTCTGGGTTGTACGGCGGGGGGTTGAGGCGCGCGACGCGAGGTGTCTCCCGGTTTGGGGAGTATAAAAGCCTTCGCTGTAAAACGCTGGAAGTTTCTGGGGGGAAAACTAAAAAAAAAATGTTTTTTTTTTTTGTCCGGTCCTCTGCAATCTTTGTCTGGTTCGTCTAGGCCTATAGTGTCGAACAGGCAGGCATTGGTCAGAAGGATCGCGGGGCTTTGTAATCATGTCATTTGTGTATCGTGTGACACTGTGGTGAAAGGAATTTCAAGATAAAGCAAAAATAAGAGACGATAACTATTGCTGGGTGGGGGGGGGGGGGGGGGATAGGAGGCGGGGAAGGCGCGAGGGATATTCTTTTGCAATACTGCCACGGTAACTGTGCACAGCACTTTCACCAGCGCGAAACAAAATTTTTGCAGTCAGCTGCAAGATGACAGTAGTGTTTTGTAGACAGGCCACCGATACAGGAGGGTTATGCGAACATTGTGGTTGCACTGCAAGTAACATGTCACCCTTGAGGTCAAGGGTAACACTTTTATTTTTTCAATTTGTTTTAGGATGCTGTAAGCCTGAAATAGGCTCTTACGAGAGTAGGAAAACATTGGGAGAATTATAAAACAAAAATATATCCGGCCTAACGCAGAAAAATGAGGAGCATGTGCATTGCGGTACAGTGAGCTATGACAAGCCAGATGGAAACAAAAGAATATAACGAAAACTTCTGATACTAAAAGACATGCGCGCGCTGCGATAATTTATTCATCGCATCAAAAACACCAGGAAGGAAAAACTAAGAAGGGCTACAACGAACTGAGAACGTGAGTCGAAAGGCACGGCAAAAATAATTTGAAGCCACATAGCAGTTTCTCATTCGCAACTTTTATGCGCTCGCATTTTGTGCTTCTCTGTTGTCCAGTCCTTTTTTGCGCAGTTTTTGTTCTTATAATGTACCAACTAGCCCCACACCGGGCTTTTCTAGATTTTATTCTTCGTTTTTTAAAATGGTTCGACATTTTCCAGGAAGATAACAAGGGAGATATGGTCTGTGAATTCGTAGGGCAGACAGTTTCATGCTTTTTTGTAAAAAGGAAAAAGTAATACTTTTAATGCCTAGCTTTGGGCTTGAATCGCCCTGATGCCCTTTCCATAATTTATATGCCTCGAACGGTGAAAAGGGACTTAATATACTCATTTTTTATCAAATGTGATTACGCTGTTTTAAAGTAGAAAAAAATTTCATGGAAGCGATGCGTCGCCGGCAGTCAAGTTTAGGAACAGGCGCTTAAGCGCGTAGAGAAACTGCATTGTTATGGCGTGAGTGCTTAAAAAATATAACAAAGTGCTTTTTTTATTTTTCTAATCTTCTGCTGAGGTGTAACTGATTGGGGTTCCAAACGATGCTTGTACTCAAGGATGGGTCTAACGGGGGTGTTGTAGGCTGTTAATTTTACTTCAGGAACAGCTGCTGACCGTTTTTTGCGAATAATAGAATTTGTTTGTACGCTTTTCCACATGTGTTAGCTATATGAATGCCCCAGCTCAGTTTGTGGGTAAATGTGAGGCCTAAGTATTTAACTATATCGACCTTCATTATGTTAGAACTTGATGAACTGTAAGAAAAATCAAGCGGCACATTTTTACGTTTAACTGTGATGCAAGAAGTTTTCATGACACTGATTTTCATTCCCCATAATTCGCACCATATGGAAGCGTTATTTAGAGAAGAATTTAGTTTTACTTTGTTGTCCCAGGTACGTACTTTATTAAGGCGGAAGCCTTTAATGCCTGATCGTTGTAAGCAGGAGCTGTCGACAGAAATGTCACGCTTTTCAATTGTTCGAAACGGCCGTGACGTCACAGTGCGCGAATTTCAAACGGGGCCAATTCTACTTTGGCTACTAACCATGCAACCAATTAAAGCGATCGTATAGTGATGCTCCAAGTAAGTTTGACTGAGTTTAGTTAATTGCTTACATAACCAATTAGTCTAATTAACCTTTCTAGTCAGACCAGATAAATAAATAAAACCGAGTAGGAGATTGGCCGAGCATGGGAGTCGAACCACGGTCTCCGGACTGCGAGCCGAGCACGTTACCACTACGCCATGCCAGCTCGATGGTTTGGAATGAACAAAGGTGCGTCTAGTGAATACGGTGTCTTCGTTCACTCCCATCTTCCTCCCTTCCCGTTTCGGCGAGGTTTGGGTGTCCACCGAGATATGAGAGACAGATACATTTCCTTTCCTTAAAAACCAATTTACCGACGAGCAAGCCGTATTTGTCCGCGTTTCAGATTGGTTCAAATTGTCGTGACGTCACCGCGCGCGAATTTTGGCGGGTGTCTACCGAAATATGTGAGGCTGTTACTGTGCAACTTCCTTTCCTCAAATACAATTTTCGACTAGTGTCTACTGAGATATGTGAGACCGTTACTGCGTAATTTCCTTTCCTCAAATACAATTTTCATTTTCTTCATTACGGCCCCTCTTTCTTCTTTCACTCACACTTCCTCCGTTCCTGTACGGTGCGGCTCAGGTGTCCACCGAGATGACAGAGAATTACAGCGCCATTTCCTTTCCTTAAAAAGCGTTGCGTTCAAAGGGCAACGCATCGCGCCGACCGGGTGGTGGCGTTCCTTGGACTCCGTGGCAGCGCTACAACACGCTGTCGCGTTCCACTCCTAAAGGCGAAGCTTAAGCGTCATTAATTGGCCGTTAATTAATGAACCAACACTATGCACAGTGAACAGTCGCGTAGCAGAATGCAGCACTCAGGCTTTCGCCTTTCACCACTTTAGCCGCTAAAGTTCCTCGTAATTTTTGTAGAGCAGGCAGTCGTCTGCGTGAGCGCTGCATACACTTCTGATAGGTGCATACGCTCACACGTGTATGCGCCGGCGTATTGTAAGTCCTGCCTTGCAACGTCATTGATATATATGGAGAAAAAGTTGGTGCCAAGACAAATTCCTGTTGCACCCCGGAGAAAATGTGTTGTCTTTCTGATTTCTCGCAGTTTATTTGCACGTATTGCTTGCGACCCGTGAGATAAGAGGCTATCCAGTTTACTAGTTTAGAATTAATGTCAATGGCGTATAGTTTATCGATTAATTTACAGTGCAGGACACGATAAAATGCTTTGTCTAAAATCGATCACTACGGCATTTCCTTGAAGATGAAGATCGATCACTCGAGCAAAATCGTTTGTTGTCTCCTATGCAGGGTAATTGTAGAGACCTTTTCTTAAACCGTATTGTCGGCGGTATGTCAAGTTAATTTTTTTTCGGATACGATGTGATGAATTTGTTGACGATATTGTAACGCAGCGTACTTCGGGACGGAACGGTGGCTACGCCGCCTCGAAGTTGACCCGCCGGTGTCGATGGGTGGGATGAATTAACCTGATTTGATTAAAATGGGTTGAAAAATCATTGAAACCGAACAAACTGATACACAAGATCTAAGATTAAATAATATCGCAGGCAGTCATACCAAGGAGGCGCACAACATCTTCCGAGCATAGGTCCCGAGCAGCAGGACCGCGCCGTTCCTCTTCCTCCTTCGCGCCAAAAACCCGCTCTTAAATACGCTTGCCCAGGATTCTGGGGACCCTTTTAGTAGCCAATCAGAAATGCTGTTGTCGGAGCCAATGGGAAGGATCTCTTTAAAACAAAAGCGGCCAATAACACGCCGGTGCCCACGAGGTTGTTTACTCGAGAGAACCGCGTAAATTCCACGAAGACGCGCGCATTTCCGCTTGGCACACAGACACAAACACACAAAACGACAACCGAAACACAGGGAACGCAAACCACCTTCCAGTCGGTGCACCACGCGACCCGTCGTCCGCGCCCTCAGCCCTCGCGGCTCGTCTACGGCGTATCTGGTCCACCGGGAAGTGTGCCGCCCGAAGCAATCACTGCTCGCGACTCTCCTGGAAACCACGGGGGGTCCGCGCGCCCTTGCGCGCCTTGGAAGACCACGTCCCCTCGCAGCCAGCTAACCGTGCGTCTCGCAGTTTACTCCATTTTACTCTGACTAAACATTCCAACACGGCCTGGGAGGGGGCCGCACAACGCCTGCTTACAAAGAGCCAGAGGTAAAACGGCTCTGCCGAATGTCGGGGTGTGAGCCCCTCTAATGGCTCCCGGCACAGCAGCGAGCACAACAGCAATAGTCGCACCTTCGGAGAAGAACACATTCAGCTTGTTCGAAAAACTGGCGTGCGAAAGCTGTGAAGGTCGCTACGCGACAATATGCTCCTTTGGCTTGGAGCAGCAGATAGTTGGTGATGTGGGACTATACATGTCTGCAGACAGTCTGTTGCTGCGTTTTCCACATATCCAATCGGAAGGGAGGGAACCTGTTTCAAGAAAAATCGTGAAAACTATGCGCGAAAATGGGGCCAATTGCAGCGCGCATCGCTTAAGAAATATATTTTATATGTTGCCCGGCTAGGGATATTTCCTCATCGAGTTCCAAAAGCAAGTGTTTAACACTTTAAGAAGACAAAGAGGGCCTGAAATGAACAAAATGAAAACTGTATTTGAGGAAACGAAATTACGCAGTAACTGTCTCACATATCTCGGTGGACACCCGTCAAAATTCAGGGGGAACTTTTAAGGCGGAAGCCTTTAATGCCTCATCGTTGTAAGCAGGAGTTGTCGACAGAAAATGTCACGCTTTTCAGTTGGTCGAAATGCTCGTGACGTCACAGTGCGCGAATTTCAAATGGGGCCAATTGTACTTTGGCTAGTAACCATGCAACCAATCAAAGGGATCGTATAGTGATGCTCCAAGTAAGTGGGACTGAGTTTAGTTAATTGCTTAATTAATCAATTAGCCTAATTAAGATAGAGGAAAATGAAGAGGCCAGAAGAAAGAGGAAATGAAAAGAAGGACGTGCGTCGCAGCGACAACAGGCCCGCGGAAAAATGCTACTGAAAAAAACAGATAAGTACGAAGCCGCGTTCCCTCCACCACCACGCACTTCCCCACTCAGTTCGACGTTGCTCGTTTCATATACGTTGTGTCGAACATCCTAGACAGTTCCAACAATTGACAGGTTAATGACAGAACACGATGGATAGAAATACAATAATATAAATATGAAATAGCCTAATTAACCTTTCTAGTTAGACCGCATAAATCAATAAAACCGAGAACGAAATTGGTCGAGTTAGGGAATCGAACCAGGGTCTCCGGAGTGCGATACGAGCACGCTAGCCACTCCGTAATGCCAGCTGAATGGTTTTGGAATGAACAAAGGCGCGTCTAGCTAATACGGCGTCTTCGTTCACTCCCATCTTCCCCCTTTCCCTTACGGCGAGGTGCCGGTGTCCACCCAGATATGCGAGAGAGATACATTTCCTTTCCTCAAAAAATAAATTTACCGTCCAGCAAGGCGTACAGCCGAATTGGCGATCGCGTTCTGTGGACTCGCTGGCAGCGTTGCAAGACGCTGTCGCGTTCCACTCTTACAGGCGAAGCTTAACATGTTAACCACACATCAGTAACACACGCAGACAAATAATCCACGCGTCATTCGCTGGCAGCACTTCAATCATCATTCACAACCACATTCGTGGCAGAATGTTGTACTCAGGCTTTCGCCTTGCACCACTTTAGTCGCCAAAGTGACTCCTAATTTTTTTTTTTTGACCTAAAGTGTGGTCACTGATGTGTGGTTAAGATGTTAAGCTTCGCCTCTAAGAGTGGAACGCGAGAGCGTCTTGCAACGCTGCCAGGGAGTCCATAGAACGCCATCGCCCATTCGGTTCTACGCCTCGCTCGTCGGTAAATTGGTTTTTGAGGAAAGGAAATTATTTCTCTCATATCTCGGTGGACACCTAAACCTCGCCGGAAGGGAAGGGAGGAGGATGGCAGTGAGCGAAGACACCGTATTCACTAGACGTGCCTTTGTTCATTCCAAACCATCGAGCTGGCATGGCGGAGTGAGAGAGGGAATGGTCATGCGCTTCATGTTTCTCCGCGAAAGAAGAAACCCTTTCCTCCAGTGTTTTGTTCAGTTTATGTTGCCAAATGCACTCCCAGACTTTGTAATCTCCTCTGCCGGAGGTGGTCGCTACAGTGTGTCCCGTTACCTCCGTGAGGTTGTCGCATCTTATCGATTCCTTGTCACCCGTTTTTCCAGAGAATATTTGGCAACTGTGAAGAAAAGGCAACTTAAGAAAGACTTATTACACGTCCTTTCTCCCGCTCCCTTGTATCGGTCGGCCTTTGGGGCCTCACCGGGACAAAATGTGTTAAAGAGGGTAAGAAGAATGTGGGTAACCCCTTCAGCGAAAACTTTCTTCTTTCAACTGCACACAGGTACCTTACCTGTTAAAAGCTGGTTAAATGAAAGAGACATATACGTCCCGTGGGGCACCCATTGCCTTCTGTGTAGGAAGGAGGAAACAATTGACCATGTTTTTGTCGACTGTAATAATGCAATCTTCTTTTGGGACGTGTTGCAGCGAACCATAAAGAAAGATTTGCCGCTCACTCCGCACGGCATTAGGTTTCTGCCCGTCGAAGACGATGGAGCTCCATATGACACCATTTTTCTGCTTGGCTTGCATGCAGTGTGGCGTAGTGCCATGGCATATCGCCATTGCGATCTTGGAGCCAGATCTGTGTATCAATATTTTGTTGAGAGTGTCCTGAAAATTTACGATGTGTTAAAAGACCGAGGTTCTGACGAAGAAATTGTATCCCTTTTCCAGAATCTATCCCAACTGAAGAAGTTGGAATGGTCGCTAGAAGCGAGGAGTGCTGTAGCCATGTAAATAGCCATGTAAATAGTCACATATGTTGTAATGCACTGTATTCCCACGCCTTTGAAGGCAATAAAGAAAAAAAAAGCTGGCATGGCGGAGTGGATAGCATGCTCGTCTCGCACTCCGAAGACCGGGGTTCGATTCCCGAGCTCGACCAATTTCTTACTAGGTTTTATTTATTTATATGGCCTGACTAGAGAAGTTAATTAGGCTAATTGGGTAATTAAGCAATTAACTAAGCTCAGTCCCACTTACTTGGAGCATCACTATATGGTCCCTTCAATTGGTTGCATGGTTACTAGCCAAAGTACAATTCGCCCCGTTTGAAATTGGCGCACTGTGACGTCACGACCGTTTCGACCAACTGAAAAGCGTGACATTCTCTGTGGACAACTGCTGCTTACAACGATGAGCTATCGGTGCCGGTCTCGTGCCTCGGGGTATTTTGTATCCAATAGTACATACACATTGCAAGTGCAGGCATATGTATGTATATGCATGTATAAATGTCCAAGACAACTCCGATGCCTCTGTCCACTTTTTTTTAGCAGCGCATGAAAATGATATGCTGCTAAGTCATAATAATGAAAAAAAGCTTTACGACGTCGTTGATTTTCTCCGCGTAAAATTTCAGGGCAGCAGAAGGCGCAATGCGGCCACCGAGGCGCTTATGTTTCAACACGGACGCCTAGAACGGGAGCGCTCCTGGGTGCCTGCCCCACCCCGAGCCTTGAATTTCCCTGCGCAGCAAGAGCCGGGGTATTAACCTCACGTGAAGTGGTGTCATACCTCGAGACGCCGCGGGCAGGTTGTGGAGTTCTGCGACATGATGTCGTGCCGCAAGAAATCGGTCAGCGAGCGACTGCCCCAAAATGGTCGCTGGCGACTTGTTCGGGGTCCCCTCCATGATAAACCGGCTTAATTATGTCGCGCGACCTCCTCGACTTGCGAGTGTGAACGCGCCTTAACGTCCTTCCATCTGTGGGTCTCATGTCATCCTTTTGTGTAGAGAAGTGAACGTTATCGCAGCGGATGGTATGAGTTGTCTTCTTGCAAGGAGCACCATTATGCGTGGGTAGTGTACGTTGTTCTTAAGGCGAGGGGAGGGGGACAGGCGTAGCAGGCAGTAGTACAACGACCAACTTCCCGGGGCTATGGCGACAACTCTGGGAGTATGTTTTTTTTCCTTTTCTGCTCATTTTTTTAGCGGCATAAGTTGGAAGGGGAGGTAAAGAAGGAAGGATAACAATAACAGTCTGCACTTTATCCTCTTCCCCGCCACACACAGCTTCCACCCCTCCACAAGCTAGGCTTAAGCCTACTTGGCGCCTACGTCATCCGCCTGCCAGACTCCCCTAAGTCTCTCATTTCCTCGAAAAGTCTCCACGCCGTGCTTCTGTGCACATTTCCACAGGACGCTATGCGCCACTGAGGGTAAGACGAAGCTCTTCTCGAGCACCGCACGACGACGGTGCACACAACATCTCAGTGCTCCCGCATGCATTCTCGACTTTGTTCCGTGCTCAGGGAGCCCGAGCCCGGCGTGAGCCCAGCTCCCTTCGTCCATAAATAAGGGGCTGCGAAAGCAGCTCGGGCTGGTGCGCCTTTCAGTGCGGGCTTGGCGTGTCCCGCTTGCTTAGCGCCGAGGAGAAAAAGTGACCGCGCTTATGCGAGCCGAAGGTTTTCGCGCCTCTCCATTACCGAGGCGCGCGAGAAGGCGTTTTCCCGGGCCGCGGCGCCGTCTCGAAGTGCGCGCGCACTTTTCGTGCGCGGCACTCCTGAGCTTTCCTGCCTCACAAACGAAGCGGATAATCTTTCGCGCAAAAAAAAAAGAAAACCACAAAAATAAATGCGAATTATTCTTGTTCTCCGCGAGCAAGCAACTCGGCTGGCTGCGACCTACTTGCGCACGTCCATCTTTTTTTTTACTTCCTGGCAGCGAGGCATCGCTTAATTGAGATTGAAGTGTTTTTTCTTCGAACAATCGATGGGAGGAAAGAAAACACCCTCGTAGCTGAGCGCCAAGGAGGAACCGTGTACGCGGCACGGGCGGCACCTTAGCTTGCGCTGCTCGCCGGTTTGGCGCCCTTAACGAACCGCGCGGTTCGATCGATCTAATCCTGCAATGTGCTCTCCTTCAGCTGGCAGCTCTTTCATCGAAGTGTGCGAAGTTTGCGGCATGCGTTGTGAAAGTAAAGCAAATAAGGTGACTCAATATCCAGTTGTTTCTTCATTGAGGCACGTGCGAACTAATCTTTCCTAACGGCTTTTAACGAACTTTGCTGGATATCGTAACTCCTTGATGCGTGTTTTACACTGAAGGTGAAGCTAAGTCTATGCAACCAGTCGCGACATGACAGAACAGCTGATGCGTCTTGCGATGAGACAAGCAAAAATGCATGCAAGGTTACAATCTCTTCGTCTTTCCGTTCCCTCCTTCCCTCTCTCTACGTCTTTCTTCTGAGAGTGAAAAAAGCTATTTTCTCCCTTCACTTCGCCGCCTCCCAACTGAGGCTTGAGAAGGACAGATGGACGGAGTTTTTTCCAACTGCAGACTTCTAATGCTAAGTAAAACGTATTTTTTCCTTGATTGGAAGAGCTAGCTCGTAAAATTAAAAAAAAAGAATATAATACACTGTTTAATGCATGGATATTAACAGAAAATGCTGAGCGTCACTGATTATGGCTGTACTCGTATAGTTGTTGTATTCCGGGTCTTATTTGCATGTTATGCGTGGAGAATTGTTCAAGAACTTCTGCTTAATTTCAGTCGCGGGTGCATCTGAACACTCGTCAGGAAATTTGTGAAGGTCTCATGCAATGTTTGCAAAACTAATGTACTTTCTAATGAGTGTTAATTCTTCATATAACCAGACAATGAGTAGCAATGCAGACAGTTAGGAAAAACAAAATCCAGAAATTTTGATTTCAACCCACTCTGGGTCGTCGGTTGTAAGGCTCTACAACCAAGATGTTGTTACAACCAAGAGGTTGTAAGGCTCTCGGAGTGGTTTTAAGCGCAAAAAAAAAAAGAAACTAGAGTATATACACAAGCTCACCTTGAGAGCATGACGCGATACCGTAGTGGGTTAATTTCCATATATGCAGAATGTCATTCTCTACTTTACACTCATAGATCTCTGGGAGTCCTCGTACCCCTCCTCGCGCAGTGATGCAGCCGTTAAACAATGCGCCACTGCACAGCGGTGGGCCTTGTGCGGCCCACATTGATCTTCCCGAGTGACCAGTCATAAATTTAACTACTACCTGTAAAGGTGGGCAGTTTGCTCAAAATCCGATGGGGCAGGTTGTGATGCCGCCTTGAGGTAACCTGACCTATGTAGCAAACCTGCCTCCTAGGTTGCAAGTACCGGCCTTTCAGGGCAACACCTCTCAGACTCATGCTCGTGATTTTCCGCTCTCAACGTCGATGCCGCCGACGCCAGATTTTCTACACAACGAGGCATTTAAATCTATCGCAGTAAAATGAAATAAAGAAACAAATAGGAACGCACTACAAACAGCTTGCGCAACCCAGAAAACACGCTTGAAACGACAACAAGGAAATCCGGAGGTAGCAGTGCAGATTGCAAAATACACGATAATATAGAATTCTTAGCTAAAGCGCCAGCTCTTGTGGAGGAAAAACGAACGGCACCTTTGTCTGATCTTTGAGAAAATATATGTTGCTTCTGCATTCATATTTAAATGATTTGCTTCATGTTTGCTTTTACGCCAACACTTCATTGAGTTTTATACACATACGCATAGTTTCTCTGCCTATTTATTTACTCTGCCGAGCGCAGGTCTTTAGCAATGGACGGCGCGTGTAGATCTGATGATGTTGCATCCTCAGCGTTGATTTTCATTTCGAGTTTTCCTCTTTAATTTCTTGTCCTTTCCGCTTACAGGAAGGAGCAAGCTTGCGGCGTGCTTTTAATCAGCCCCACCTCCCGACTGTTCAACTTAGATACGTCGTTCACAGTAGAGACGTTGACAATTAAATTACCCTAAATCCAGCTTGCAAATGCTTTCCCTGTCAACGCCAAAAGGTCAAAGCTATGAATGCTATCGTAACCAATATTTCATGTTCTATTTTCTCCGCTAGCATTTCTAGCGTCTTAGGATATACGTAAGGTTAAGGCAGTGCATATAACGCGCACCTCCGCTAATGCAACGCATGTCAGCATTGGCCTTCTTATAATTTGACCAGCTCTGAAAGTTCCAGTCATTTCTGAGTTCTTTCTCGTGTAGCGTCACGGCAGCACCGCTTTTAACAAAATATTTTTTTCCTGTTCTAACTAGGCTGATATTCTCCAAGACGTTCCCCAGCAGTCAGCGAGATCTGATTAATGTGATATTCTCAGAAACGTGGCAACACGTAATAGTAAAACGTGGTGAGGTGGGCCTCTTTTCTTTTATGTTGAATAACCTCTTATTCCGAAGAGGAAAACGCGCAGATCATAATGCGATTTCTGAAGACGCAGCTGGGAGAAAGCGGATGTAGGAACTGCGCTTACCTAGCAAGACGAATGAAACTCTTGGCAGGCTGGCAAGTTCGGGCATAGAGCGTCGTATGCAGATATACAGCTTCCGTTTACCATGCATCATGGCTTTATACAGTTGTAGTATATTGTTTCGCGAATGTAGCGACAAAGCATTCGTCTCCGCTCAGTACATAGTTTCACAAACATCACGTCAGAGTACTCGCTCTACAACTTTTTATTAAGGCCTTTTTGGCAGCCGCTGGCTTTGCGTATAGGTAGGTTTTAACTAGTACACCATCAATGACAAATTTCGTTTCTTGAGTTTTAAAGAGAACAAGAAAAAAATATTTTCCCGCAAAAAAAAAAAAAAACGATGTTCGAGTTCTGAGCGAAAAAAGCGCACATTTGTCTTTGAGCTCGTATTTCGGCCGCTGGATTGTTCCCCAGCGTGCAAGCTGGGCCGGGGAAGGAGTTATATTCCCACTTTTGCTTCGTCTTTCAATTCTCTCCGTTTCTCCGGCACTTCATCACCGGTGGCGGCGCGATTGGCCGACGTTGCTGATGCGGATATCATCATGCCGCCGCGGGATGTTTTGGCCTTGTTTCAGGCACTGACTTCAATTCGTACACACAACACCGCGGAGGCTCAAACGAGGTGGGCCACTCCTGCCTTTACCCAGAAAGGCTGCACAAGTCGGAGTGAAGCGCCCATTTCAAATAGCATCCATTCGTTTCCTTCCCTTTGGAGGCCGGTGGATGTAAAGGAAAATAGGGAGAAAAAAAAAGAAGAAAGTAAGTGGTAGAGGAAGTAACAGGGAAGGCCAAGGGAGCCAGGGAACTCCAGAAGCCAGGGCCGCGGAAACTGGCGTCGGGAGGCAGCCTTTTCCGAGTTTGGTTCCCAATTGGGGAGACTGCGCAGGGGTGCGTGTTTTTCTATTCGCTACAGATTTCCAACTTTGGGAGGCAATCATTCCTTGAAAGATTGTCTTATGAACGAACTCGCGAGTGGGCCGAGGGAATGGGAAACAAAAAAGCAGAAAACGTTGCCTGCTTCCGACGCGGCGCTTGCCTCAAACCCGTGCTAGTGCGGACCGTTCTCGTCGCGCGTCATTTGTATGGCGCTAGTTTCGAGATTTGTTATTCGCCCATTTGTGATTCTTCAGGGCGCAATGCTGTTTTCTGTGCATGGGCCGTGTTTCAATACTTGAGTGTCGGTGCAGCTTATCTTTTCTTTTCTTTTCTTTTCAGGCTCGTTTCTGCGAGTACCTACACACCGGAGACCAAATCATGTTCCTTCAAAGTTTTACTTGGCCCCCGTACAGGAGGACTGCTTTTTGTCGTTGAGTGAGCGCGGCTGCAGGAAAACACAAGTTATTCCGCTGTGTCTTTCTTCTTTTTTTGAATTTTTGGCAAGAATGTTCGTACCATAAATGAAATCGGCAGCTAAAGTCGAAGCAGCGGAAAGGGTCATCCTCCTCATTTCCATAATGGATATCATCAAGCAAACTGAGCGCTTCATATCCAGCTGGAAAAAGGTTGCGTGCATATTGTCGTCGTGAATTGAAGAAAAACGACTTCGGTGGGCTTCGCTCGAAAAATTTCGGGGATTTTGTGCAGTTATTTTAGTTCCGTGGCCCGAGAAATACGGTATGAGGTCACGCTGCTTGTGCATCATGGTGCGGGCATAAATTTTATACGATAACTTAAAAGCCTCCTCTCCCCAAACCCGCCGATGCTATCACACACTGCCCTTAGACGTCTGGCAGCTAAACAGGTGCTGCAAGAAAGTGCCAGATGCCACCTGCCAACAGCTAATCAGATGGTCAAGTGTGGTACACCGGTGTACCACCTGTCACGGATAGTAGAGAGAGAGAGAGAAATGGACGGAAAGACAGGGAGGTTAACCAGGCGATGCCCAGTAGACTACCCTACACTTTGGGAGGGAAACAAAGGGAAAAAAAAATTACCGACGATTACGTTACTTCCTAATGCGAAATTTGAGCGCAGCAAATAAGCTGTTTCACCTTTTCGATAGATTGAGGCAAAGAAATCGAGCAACACATGTATGCGCTATCACAGATTTTTTTTTATTTTTCACACGTATTCGCAATTTCGGGTCGGGCGGTGCACATATACAGATCCACCGCCACCGATCTGGCTCTCTGATTGCCACCGCACAGGGGTTGCATTGGAGGAGGAGCGAAGAAAGGAATTAAGTTCGAGCCGGCGCTTTGACAACCGGAGACTCGCAGGAAGAGGGGGGAGGGGGGCGGCGTGTACACCCAGCGGCAAACGATGGGGGCAGAAGCGCGCGCAGCAAGCGGACAACACGATAAAGGGAGGAGGGAAGAGATAGCAGCGACTGACTGATGCCGCTGACGCCGATAGCGCTGGGGGGATGAAAGGGGGGCGGAGCTGGTTACGAGGCCGACGCCGACGACGACGCGAAACCCAGGAACGGACGCCAAAGAGCTGCGCTCTAAAAAGGAAAAAGAACGGCAATGAGATGAGTTTTCAAGTGTCCATCGACCACTGCCAAGGAGAAAGCGGGCATCACGGTTAGTAAACGTATAGTAAACGTAACAGCTGTCACGGTTAGTAGAGAGAGAGAGAAAAATGGACGGAAACGCAGGGAGGTTAACCAGGCGATGCCCAGTAGATACCCTACATTTGGGGAGGTAAACAAAAGGGAAAAAAGGAAAAAGAGCGGCAGTGAGATGAGTTTTCAAGTGTCCATCGACCACTGCCAAGGAGAAAGCGGGCATCACGGTTAGTAAACTTATAGTAAACGTAACAGCTGTCACGGTTAGTAGAGAGAGAGAGAAAAAAATGGACGGAAACGCAGGGAGGTTAACCAGGCGATGCCCAGTAGACTACCCTACACTTGGGGAGGGAAACAAAGGGAACAAAAGGAAAAAGAGCGGCAATGAGATGAGTTTTCAAGTGTCCATCGACCACTGCCTAGGAGAAAGCGGGCATCACGGTTAGTAAACGTATAGTAAACGTAACAGCTGTCACGGTTAGTAGAGAGAGAGAGAAAAATGGACGGAAACGCAGGGAGGTTAACCAGGCGATGCCCAGTAGACTACCCTACACTTGGGGAGGGAAACAAAGGGGAAAAAAAGAAAAAGAGCTGCAATGACCATTATGTCAACAGGATAGAGGGCGTCACGGATAGTAAACGTATAGTAAACGTAACAGCTAATTGCGACTTGCCACCTGCCGAGGAAAATCAGCCTCGCTGCTTCTAGTATAGAGGAGGGAGAGACCAGGTGTCTGCCACGCGGAAGAGCTCTGTCACCTGCCAAGGTTTGTACACAGATGAGCCAGCTGCCACCTGCCAGTGTTGGCAGGTAGCAAAGTGCAGAGAAGGAAATCCTCCTCTCTTCTTGTGAGAGAGAAGAGTGAGCCGAAATGTGGTTGACAGGGAAGAAACCCAGACTGTGGCTGCCGTGGAAGGAGCTGGTAATGACGCGAGCGGACGAACGGGCTGCTTGAGTGTGGTTGAGCACGCACACTACGAGGAACTTACGCTATCGCATTGTCATGATAATTATCGTGTCGCATGATAATTAGGTGGCTTCCATGTTTTTGCGAGCTTGCTTCCTTGCTTCGCGAGCATGCCCAAGACGACAGTGCACGTCGTTCTCTCGCTATTAAGTTTACGCTAATATTATTATTATTATTATTATTATTAAAGCGAAACAAGCACAAAGCAAAGCTTAAGGAGCCGACTAGCAAGTGGCATTTGAACGATAGCAACACCTGTCGGTTCCTGAAACGTCATGAGACAAAAAAAAGTTCGGGAAAAGCAGTAAGGCTGCGGTAAAAAAAAAATAACGAAAAGATAAATCATAGGCAGTGCACCCTTTTGAGAACAGGGCTCGTTAGATCAAAACCGCCTAAAAACTGGTTAACCAATTGAAATTAAAGTGCCCTGAAATAAGAGAGAGGAGTGATACTTTGTATACCGCACGAGACCACGTATTTTAGCTTGCTTTGATGATTTTTCTAGTAGCCATCATATGAAAAAAAAATCACTCTTTAGGGGAAGCTTTATTTTATTTAATAGTTATTTTCAACGCACAAGAGTCATTACACCTGAACAATGACAAGCCTAATATTTTACTTCCCATCGTTCTCCATCGCTTCTGCTTGCCGCTTACAAAAACATCGAGTTTTAAGGACAGATTACACCTGAGGGAAAGTCTTAATTAATGGTTCCCGCTACGGGCGGCTGATCTCTCTTTTTGTTGCCTTTTGGTCTAAGTTTTAAATCGTTAAAACTTTTTCAATAACCGCTCTTAATCTATATCAGCCCCAAAGATTCATCACGGAGTTACTTTGTTTTGTGTTTACACCATTTCACAAAGTGCCAAGTTTCGTGCGGAAAAAGAGACACAAAACACGTTTAATAATCGCGCTGAGAAGCGGCTCAAGTATTAATAAATGAAACGAGCGGAAATAAGTCTTAATCCAAGATAATTATCGCCAGTCTGTATTGTTCTTTCCGCGAAGATACAATCAGTGTAGGCTCCACCTCCAGACTGAACATCTGCTTCTTTTCAGGCGTTCCAGATAATAAGGCTTACACCCACGGGCTCTCTTCGCAATCAGGGCTCCCGCGAACCTACTGCGTTCTTTGACAGAGTGCATTCAGTACAGATCAAAGCATTGCTGTGAACGCCCACATGGACCGTGACATTTGAGCTCTTATTACTCCCCTCCTACTTTAATTCCTCCACAAAACAAAATCATGCTATTGTGTACACGAAAGAATTAACGATCGTCACTAGTCTTTTTGTTGTTTCTTGTCATCCGGAAATCACTGTCAGCATTCAAAGCGGTCTGTTCCGTTCACATTGGGTACGATTTCAATCTGCACGTAGTTACCGTGGAGGTTCTTCTATAGAGGAAATAGTCGGCAGAACTCACCGTTGAGTAAGCTTTCCAGGTATAACTCACAACCGCATACTACACGTTGGCAACGAGCAAACTTTTCTGGGGACCAGGGTGCTCCCCATTTCTTGTGCATTCACCGGTGAGCACCAAAGCGGTAAGCGACGTAAGTATTTTCAGTACTTGGTAAGTATTTTCAGTACTTGCCTGGCGGATTTTGCGAGGCGTAGTTTCCTGTTTCAAACTGACCGGCATGTCGCCAGGTGAGACATCCGCGAAGGCAGAAAATAGCTTGTGGGATGAGGATGTTTGGAAAGACAGTAATGTTCGACCCTCTCACGTAATCAGTCGTTTTAAATGCAGTAAATTGTGAGAGGGCGCGCAGCCTTTCATCGCCAATATTAAGGCGGAAGCCTTTAATGCCTCATCGTTGTAAGCAGGAGCTGTCGACAGAAATGTCACGCTTTTCAATTGGTCGAAACGGTCGTGACGTCATAGGGCGCGAATTTCAAACGGGGCCAATTGTACTTTGGCTACTAACCATGCGGAGGACGGAGCTGTGCTGACGTGTCTCGCATGGGCTCCCGCCTCGAAGCCACTTTTCGGCAGAAAGAGTCAGCCTTCGGGCTCGAATATTTTGGACGACATCCGGGCCATTGTCCAGTGCCTGCTGAAGCCGGATTTTACCAATCTGCGGACACCTAGGCATATTGCCGGCTGACTACCGGCCTAGCCATCGAGCTCGACCTAGCTCGTCACCTCTCCGCCGGGAACTGAGCTCCCAGGGACCTGCAAAGATGGAGTACGCCGTGGAAGGCGAGAAGATATCAGCGTCGGAGCTCGAGGACGGAAAATGGGAAACCATTCTTCGGTACCGCGACCGACAACGAGGCCTGAAGAATAAAGGGCCCGCATCAACCGACGACCAGCCTGCGCAGGGGCACGGCCAAGGCAAGTCTAATTCCAATTTTCCATCGCGAAAGAACGGGAAAAAGCTACTTGCACTCAGCAAGAAAGCACTTCTCCCGCGCTTACCGACCGATGATTACAAAATCGTCTGCCGACCACAAGGTTGGAATCTGAGGGACTTTGCGCCCGGACTACTACTCTTCTGCGCCTGCGAGGTGTCCAGGCTGCCGTATGATACGGTGAAGACTGAAGACATTATCAGAGTCAATACGGCCAACAACACCTTCACGCTATGCACGCCCGATCGTCAACGGGCGACTGCATACGCCAAGATTGAAAAACTGAACCTCCAAGGTCAAACCTACAACGTTACGTCGTACGTGGCGGCGCCCGAAGACTCGGTAAAAGGGGTCATTTACAACGCCTACGCGGGAGACTCGCCCGAAGCGGTTCGCCAAGGCTTCGGCAACAGAAACGAAGGAATAGAAGTTGTGGATGCCCGAAGGATCGGACAGTCCAGAACAATACAAATCACCTTTTTTGGAAAGAAGCTACCCAGCCAAGTAATCTATCAGTGCGGCGTCTTTCGGGTCCACCCCTTCAGGGAGCAACATGAAGTATGCTACAACTGCAGGAGGGTAGGACACCGGGCCGACGTCTGCTACAAACCTAAAACGAACCTTTGCCGCCGCTGCGGAGAAAATCACTCGCCTCCACCTGAGGGAGAACAGCCAACCTGCCAACCCGTCTGCATCGTCTGCAACGGGGGCCACAACACAGGCAGCCGGAACTGCAAATTCCGGCTGATCAACAGGAACAAACAAGGAACGCCCCATGGCAACCAGGCACCCAAGCAAGGGGACAACGACTCATCACTACACGGACACCAGTCTAGGCCCAGGAAGAAGGAACAGGGTGCTACCGGAAAAGGAGGCAGCCACAGCCGGAACAACTCCAGCTCCTTCCCGCCCCTGGGGAACCCAGCAGGGAACGACAAGCGAAGCTCGAGCCGCGGACGCAGCGATAGCCGCTCCAACAAAAAGGTGAGCTGGCCAGCAGAGGCCTCCCAATCTATTGACGCTCGAGAGAAGGAGTTTCAGATACAACTACAATCCCGAGACAGAGAAATTGCCAGCCTTAAAAAAGAGTTGGCTGACATTAAACGCCTGTTACAAGCGCATCAGGTACAGAATGCCACTGCGGCTAGAACGCCACCCACCGCGTCCCAGGCTTCGACCAATATTGCGATGGAAACAGACGCCATTTGCCACACTCCCTCCACCGCGTCCCAGTCTTCGGCCCATAACGCGACGGACACAGACGCCAGAATAGCAACTAAAAGACCGCTTCCTACAAAAGAAGGCGAGGAATCCAAACGAAAGGCCGAGGCTTCGGAAGCCGACACCCCGCAGCCATCGAAAGCGCCTACCAAACTCAGGGCAGACATCAATACTCTGTCAGAGAGAACTAGCGCTATATCAACAGAACAAGCAACCTTCCAAGGCCTCGTTACTACCAAATTTGCTGAGATAGATATTCGCTTTGCAACACTAGAGGGACAGGTATCCCAAATAGCCACGTGTATGCAGCAAATAATGGATAGGCTTACAACTATCGAGGCCCGCCTACCCCCCATCTTGGATCTGTCCACGACGCCACAACCATCTATAACCCAACATGGCACCACGCCAAAAATTTGAAATTTGGCAATGGAACTGCAGAGGCTTCCGCCGCAAGCGGGCCCACTTGCAGCTCCACATCCAACAAGCACCGTCTGTTACAACCCCAGACGTGATTGCATTGCAAGAAGCTAGCGGCAGGGCTACACTGCCAGGCTATAAAGCATATCTGCCACCTCATTATGATACTAGTAACGCAGCCGGCTCCTTCACAGCCACTCTGGTGCATAGAAATATCACCGCAATTCAACATTTTATAAATGATTCGGAAGAAGATTACACCCTACTTGAAATAGTACCAAGGCAAAAAGGAGACTCAAATCTCTTCATCCTTAATGTATACAACCCGCCCAGAAACAAAGGCAATGGACTCCCACACTTGTTGATAAACACAGTAAAGCTGGCTGCTAAGGCTCAACTAATAATTGTGGGAGACTTCAACGCTCAACACCCAGCATGGGGATATACCAAAGCAACTCCGAAAGGGAACCTGCTCTGGCAAATCATACAGTCACTAGGGCTTACAACGCTAAACAACCCGAGCGACCACACACGCATGGGTAACAGTGTATGTGTCGACACATCTCCAGACTTATCCCTCTCTAAAAACGTCAAGGACGCAAAGTGGGTCAACACCGGGCAAAACCTTGGTAGTGATCACTTCATCCTTAGCATCACCTTCCCCACGACAAAACTTAAAAACAAAGCAAAAGAAATACGAACCACGGATTGGGACAAGTTCAGGCAACTTCGCGACAAAACAGCTCCAAAGGAGATCTCTAACCTTAGCGACTGGGTTATCTCCCTGAATGAGGATGTCAGCTCCACTAGCGTTGTGGTGCCAGTTGAGAAGGAGGAGCAGATTGCAGACTCAAAACTGTTACACCTGTGGCAGGCACAAAAAGGCCTCCAAAAACGTTGGAAGAAGCAAAAACACAACAAGCGACTACGCAAAAAGATCGCTGAAATCGAGAGGCGAATCGAGGAACATACACTTACTCTCCAAACACAACAATGGAACCAAATATGTGAAAGCGTCAATGGACAGCTCGGAAATAAGAAGACATGGCATCTTCTAAGACACCTGCTCGACCCAGAACAAACACGTCCCGTGCAACAAAGTCAACTGTACAGACTCATACATAAATATGAGGGTACAACTGAAGACCTAATCAAAGAGCTAGCAGAACGTTATCTAAACACGGATGATGGTACCACACAACCAGACTACCGGGGGACTCCTAATCCAAATTTAGACGCAGACATCACAGACGCAGAGGTCTGGTACGCAATTGGAAAACTGCGGACAACATCTGCGGCAGGACCAGACAAAGTAACAAATAAGACTCTCAGGAACTTAGACGCAACGTCGATCGCGGCGGTTACAGACCTTATGAACAAATACTGGCATGCAGGCAACATACCACCAGAGTGGAAACACGCGAAAATCACTTTTATTCCTAAAGCGGGTAAGAAACTCAGCACTGAGAATCTACGCCCAATTTCATTAACATCATGCCTAGGCAAACTCATGGAACATGTCATCCTCAATAGGCTCCAAAACTATGCGGAGGACATGAAACTCCTACCTGAAACAATGTTAGGATTCAGGGCCCAACTATCTACCCAGGACATTCTCTTGCAGCTTAACAAGGACATAATTGAAGCTGACGAGGGAACAGGAACGAAAGCAATATTGGGTTTAGACCTTGTTAAAGCTTTCGACAACGTCACCCACAAAGCCATTTTGACAAACTTGTCAGAAATCAACCCCGGAGAAAGGACGTACAACTACATCCGATCCTTCCTCACTAACAGAACAGCAGTGATAACGGTCGGAACAATAGAGTCTGCCCCAATCACACTAGGAAGTAAAGGAACGCCACAGGGCTCCGTCCTGTCCCCTTTCCTTTTTAACCTCTCCCTCATCAAAATTCCCCCCAAACTGGCACAAATACCAGACCTACATCACACGTTCTATGCAGATGATATCACACTTTGGGTAACCAAAGGATGCGAAGGCTACATAGAAGACACACTCCAAGCAGCAGTGGACATCATTGAGGCATGCGCATGGGAATCCGGCCTCACTTGTTCTGAGCAAAAATCTGAACTTTTCGTGATCCGTCGTAAACAAAGAGGTAGGCGTACCACGACAACCCCCCCGCAAATAAACGTCTATGTTAATGGACGATCTGTCAAAGAGGTACAGACCATGAGAATACTGGGGTTGTATTTACAAACAAATGGAAAGAATACTGACACACTCACTAAGTTAAAACGCACGGTAGAAGCGACGGCGCGATTAATCCGCCGCATAGCTAACCGCAGACAAGGGGTGAGGGAAAGAGATTTATGCCGACTAGTGCAGGCCTTTGCGCTAAGCAGGATACTCTATGCCACCCCTTATCTCAAATTTTCGAAAGCAGAAAAGGACAAATTGGATAGTATGATACGGCAGGCCTATAAGGCTGCGTTAGGACTCCCACTAAATGCCTCAACTGAAAGGCTTATGAGATTAGGAATACATAACACCTACAATGAACTGAAAGAAGCCCATTTAATGGCTCAAACAGCGCGATTAGCCAATTCCAGAACTGGCAGGAGTATTCTTACCAGGCTCGGAATTAACTTTCAACCTACGAATAACGATGCTAAAGTAGACTTACCCCGCGACTATAGGACGGCCCTACTAATCAAACCACTCCCCAAAAACATGCACCCCTTACACCATGAGGGTAGAAGACAAGCAAGAGCCAAAGCCTTACATAACAAATACAGACAGTGCGCTGGAACACTTTATGTAGATGCAGCAGAATACAAAAATACCAATGCCTTTGCAATTGTGGTTGTGAACGAGAATGGTGACCACATCGTCTCGGCGACAATCAAAACGAAATCCTCTGAAACGGCAGAAGAGGCGGCTATAGCCCTCGCCCTAGCGCATACCCAAGGAAGCATCATCTTCAGCGATTCCAAAATGGGTATCAATAATTTCGCTAAAGGGCGAATTACAAACACCTCCCTTAGAATCCTTAACGCAACCAAATTCTCACCAAATTATTCCGAATTGATATGGGTCCCAGCCCATTCGGGGAATCCGGGGAACGAGGCAGCCCACAATAAAGCCCGAGGTTTCGTCGACCGGGCAGTGGATGAGTCTGGCTCCCTGAATTTCACGAAGGACTCCATGATCACATATCATGATCTCACCAATCATTTTAAACTAGAGAGGAGAATTTTCCCCCCTCCAGACAAAAGACTTAGTAAAGAACAAGAGGTTACGTGGCGTCGTCTACAGACGAGATCGATACGCACCCCATCACTCCTCGCGCGCATTTATCCAGATCTTTACAACCCAAACTGCAAACACTGTGGCCAACGTGCTACCTACGATCACATCCTGTGGGACTGCAAAATAGAGCCACCTCCGGGTGATCTAGTTACAGCTCCTTCTCTCGAGCGGTGGGAGACCGTGCTGGCTAGCTCTGACCCCAGAACGCAAGTTTTGGCGGTGGAGTGGGCTGACAAAGTCGTCGAGGGCTATGTACTCTCGACCACTTAACGCGACCTCTTGCCAAGCTCTTCCCGGCGAATAAAATGTTTTACAATCAATACTAACCATGCAACCAATTAAAGGGATCGTATAGTGATGCTACAAGTAACTTTGACTGAGCTTAGTTAATTGCTGACTTAACCAATTAGCCTAATTAACCTTTCTAGTCAGACCAGGTAAATAAATAAAACAGAGTAGGAAATTTGCCGAGTTTGGGAATCGAACCCCGGTCTCCGGAGTGCGAGTCCAGCACGCTACCACTCCGCCATGCCAGCTCGATGGTTTGGAATGAACAAAGGTGTCTAGTGAATACGGTGTCTTCGTTCACTCCCATCTTCCTCGTTCCGCCATCTCCAATTCGGCCATATCAACTTCCATAACACAATGGAACTGTAGAGGCTTTAAAAACCGCACTAAGCGGGCCAATTTCCGCCTCTACCTTGAAACCTTTGAGTCCCTACCAGCCGTGGTTGCCCTCCAGGAGCCAGGCCTGGGCGCCACACTTTCAAATTACACGACGTTCCAACAGGATCCCGCGTCATGTCTTCTCGTTCACAAAGCCTACACAGCCAACTTAGTGGATCTCGACCTCAAGCTCGAGTATTCCTATGTAATGGTGACTAACCTACCACTCCGCCGCAGGGACCCACCGTTGCATATACTCAACGTATACTGCGCTCCCAAACTCAAGCGAGTGACTTTTGCGGACCTCTTTAGCCGCGCGCTAAGAGTAGCGGGCCGCGATCCCCTGCTGATTGTGGGCGACTTTAATGCTCCCAGTCACCTGTGGGGGTATCGCAAGGAGGAGTCGCGCGGACGTAGGCTGGCGGAGCTTGCGTCCACGTTGGGCCTCACCCTCCACACGGACCCCGTCCACCCAACACGGCTAGGAAACTCCGTGACACGGGATACGTGCCCGGTCTTAACCTTCACTCGCAACATACGACACGCAGACTGGCTCAACACCGAGGAGACCCTCGGTAGCGACCACTGCATCATTAACACTACACTACGCACACGCCCTGTCAAGCGTCCCAGAACACAAGCCCGTATCCCAGATTGGACGAAATTCAGGCAAAATTTTAACTCACTTGATAATACACCCATTTCCGCGCAAGGCTACACAGCATGGTCCCAACAGCTGGTGGCACACCTTTCCTCGCATGAAACACACATCCAGCTCTCAGAGGCGGTCACGGACGTGGATAACCACCTTATACACCTCTGGGAAGCCCGTCGCTGCCTCGTCCGCCGTTGGCGACGCCAGAAACACAATAGAAAGCTTAAAGCTCGAATTGCCGAGCTTACCCAGAAAGCGGCAGAGTACGCGGCCCAACTCGCCGACTCCAACTGGGTAGATAGATGCAACACGGCCGCGCGACAAATGTCCAGCCGAAACACGTGGCGTCTCTTTCGAGCCCTAATCGACCCAACCCAAACACGAACCGAAACACAAAAACATTTGCAGCGAGCCATGCAGCTTTTCCTGGCAACACGACTCAACTGGCACAGAAACTTCGGGACCAGTGTCTGTGTACAGCCCAAGACCCCCGTGGATCTGCGTACTCTTATGCAGGCAGAG
This sequence comes from Amblyomma mixtum, assembly GCF_055824585.1. Classification (NCBI taxonomy): domain Eukaryota; kingdom Metazoa; phylum Arthropoda; class Arachnida; order Ixodida; family Ixodidae; genus Amblyomma; species Amblyomma mixtum. Next base: position 131,265,216 of record NC_143016.1, on the reverse strand, counting down.
AGAACACGGAGCTGGATCAACCTTTCCAGCTCCATGATCTGCGGGCGGCTCTCGCCAAAATGAAACGGGGCACTGCGCCAGGACGGGATAAGGTCACCGTCAAGCTTTTGACGAACCTGCCCGACTTGGCATACCAGTCCCTCCTGGAATACGTCAATGCGATTTGGCGCGGGGACACCCCCCTGCCAATCGAATGGAAAACGGCTTTGGTCACTTTTATTCCTAAAGCTGGCAAACCAATTGACACAGATAACCTCCGCCCCATCTCTCTCACCTCATGTGTGGGCAAACTAATGGAGACGATGGTGCGGGATCGGTTATCTACATATCTTGAATACAAACATGTCTTTGCGAGCACCATGTTCGGATTCCGCCCACACAGATCCGCACAGGATGTCCTCCTGCAACTCAATCGGGAAGTCCTTGACCCCCTCGAATGCCCCCATAATGACCGGGTCGTACTCGCCTTGGATCTTAAAGGGGCATTTGACAATGTAACACATGAGATCATACTCACTAACCTAAGTCACACCGACTGTGGCGTCAACTCATTCCGATACATAAGCCAATTTTTAATGGATCGTCAATCCTACATTCGAATTCAAGATAGAGACCATGGTCCTTACCTACTCGGCACGCGGGGAACCCCTCAAGGCGCGGTACTTTCCCCGCTGCTCTTCAATCTGGCCATGATGCACCTGCCGGCCCAGCTGAGTGGTGTCGCCGGCGTGCAGCACGCCCTGTACGCCGATGACATCACTCTGTGGGCCACGCAGGGCAGCACAGGGGATATTGAAACCAGCCTGCAAACAGCGGCGACGATAGTAGACCGCTACGCCCGCCGCTGCGGTCTTCAATGTTCCCCTCAAAAATCGGAATTTGTGCACCTCCGCCCCTCACAGAAGTGCACAACTAAAATATCTCTTTCTCTCGAGAGTGGTCCCATACGCGAAAGTGATGAGATACGGGTACTCGGACTCTACATCCACAAACACAGGCGGCCAGACACTACATTGGCCAAACTCCGTAAGGTAGGGGACCAGGTGGGCCGCATGGTCCGCCGGGTTTCCAACAAACGCGGAGGGTTACGAAGTAAGGATGCCTTGCGGCTGGCAAACGCCTTCGTAACTAGTCGAATTCTCTATTCGACTCCTTATCTCCACCTACGGAAACAAGAGGAGGATGCCCTTGAGGTCATCCTTCGCAAAATTGTTAAACGTGCCCTTGACCTCCCCATCACTACTTCGAACAGCCGGCTTATGGCCCTTGGGGTGGTGAATACTTTCCGGGAGCTCCGGGAGGCGCACCTTACAAACCAGTATACGCGTTTGTCGCTAACGGAGTCGGGTCGCCGCCTTCTTGCTCGACTCCATATACAACACACCCCTCCAATGGAAGACAGGTTTCGCATCCCGGAACTGTGGAGACGTGCCCTCCACGTGCGGCCTCTTCCAGCAAACATGTCACATGAAGACCATAATGGTCGGCGCCTGGCACGAGCGGAAGCGCTAGCCCGATATTATGGCAACAAAACAGGTGTATACTACGTGGACGCCTCCGGCCCTCTCCACGGGGGATGGTACACGGCCGCGGTAGTTCACAACAGCAACACAGTTAACGGCCTCACTTTCAGAGCCCGCAGTGCAACACAAGCAGAAGAGGTCGCGATTGCTCTCGCGGCCTCACATTCCAATTCAAAATACATAATAACCGACTCGCGAGGGGCCTGTCGGAACGTCGAACAAGGCAGCACTCCCTTCCTAGCCTATCGAATATACCAAAATTGCATACGGGATACGGACCCCGCACACCGTCACCTCATATGGGCCCCTGCTCATCAGGGGTTGGCAGGAAACGAGGCAGCAGACGCAGCCGCCCGCGCGCTCTCTCACCGGGCTGTTTTCTCCTCCTCACCTGATCAGGAACCCGATTTTAATCCGGTTTATACGTTCAAAAATATCGCAACCTACTTTCAAGATAGCCATCGCCTTTACCCTAGCCCATGTAAAGGCCTCAAGAAGGCGGATGAGCGGCTTCTTCTCCGCCTCTTCACCAATACATTGCTGTGCCCGGCAGCACTTAAACATTTTGACCCCTCCTTTAGCGGCAACTGCCCGCACTGTGGTGCGGTGTCTTCGGACACCTATCACATGGTGTGGGCCTGCCCCTCCAACCCGGCCATTCCCCCCATCCCCAACCCAACCCGGGAGGACTGGGAGGCGACCCTGCTCGGCTGCCACGACTTACAGGCCCAACAAGCCTTAGTCGGGCGCGCCCGGGCGGCGGCTACCGCCACTGGCGTCCCAAACTAGGGACCTCCACCTAGTGTTTGTAAGGATCGGTCCCTTACGGGCCGATCCAAACACCTCCTGTTCTGAATAAATGTTTTCACCACCACCACCACCTCCCTTCCCGTTACGGCGAGGTTTAGGTGTCCACCAAGATATGAGAGACAGATACATTTTCTTTCCTCAAAAAACAAGTTACCGACGAGCAAGGTGAATTTGTCCGCGTTTAAGATTGGTCCAAATTGTCGTGACGTCATCACGCGCGAATTTTGACGGGTGTCCACTGAAATATGTGAGGCAGTTACCGCGCAACTTCTTTTCCTCAAATAGAATTTTCATTTTCTTCATTACGGCCCCTCTTTCTTCTTTCACTCACACTTCCTCCCTTCCTGTACGGTGAAGCTCAGGTGTCCACCGAGATGGCAGAGAATTACAGCCCCATTTCCTTTCCTCAAAAAGCGTTACGTTCAAAGGGCAACGCATCGCGCCGATGGGGTGGTGGCGTTCCTTGGACACCGTGGCAGCGCTACAACACGCTGTCGCGTTCCGCTCCTAAAGGCGAAGCTTAAGCGTCATTAATTGGCAGTTAATTAATGCACCAACAAAATGTGCAGTGAACAATCGCGTAGCAGAATGCAGCACTCAGGCTTTCGCCTTTCACAACTTTAGCCGCTAAAGTTCCTCGTAATTTTTATTGAATACTAGGGGGTTAAGTCTGACGAAATTTCTACAATGCTTTTTTTTTTTCGTGCAAACGCGTTGCGTAAATTCTTGCTGGCCACTGTGCGCTTTAAACATACTCCGCGGCTGAGAAAAAAGTGCACAGAGAGCAAATACGTGTAATCGCAAAAGGAATTGTGATCAGCAACTTTTGGTGTCTAAAAATTTTTTTAGCCCGTGTTTCTACTTGTATCTGACTTCCTCACTGCTCTAGGAAAAACTTGTAGACTTCACGACACCAAGAGTAGGTAGTTGTGCAGTTTTGGAAGACTTCAAGGTTAACAACCGCTCATGCTTCTCTGACCACGATGTATTAGTGAGTGCTGAGATGATAAGTTCACTTGAGGGGGCCACCCTATGTAAACCATGCAGCAGCAATAGGTTTATTAATAGATGTATATCGAATAGGTGTGAAAATAGTGGTTCGTAGACTTTCAGTAATTAGAACCGAGTACTCTTCGTCGTTTAAAAGTCTGTTTCGAACTGTATGGTTCTTATGTGACGATGAGGCCTAAAATACACCAAGGAGAAAGAACACGAATGAATAGACTAGTGCCTATTGCCAACTATTTTTTTATTCCGACCTCGATGAAATTTATGGCCGACATTAAACCAAACCTTCTTTCGGTCGTTACGTTACGTTAATGCCACACCACGTTAATGCCACACCAAACCAAAGGATGTGGTCCTTGTCAGCGGTCTGCCCAACAAAAATTCTGTCCATTGAAAATTCTGCGCAATCAGAATTTCCGATTTCTTGTACGTTTGAGCCGCCCGGTGTACGTAGTCCAGAAGGGGAGAACTATCCAGAAGCAGCTGGTACTGTCGCTCCTACGGCATGAAGAAAGAGAAAAAATTTGAAGACCTATTTTTTTTTTTATTTCAGCGTTCTCGTGCTGCTCTCAAACTGTTGCCAGCAGAGGTCTAACTTTTTACAAGTTTTTCAAATCGAACAAACTTTATGAGCATGACATGAACATAACCTGTGCCTGCCATGGTTTCTTGAGTCCTGGTATCTATGCACACTGGATACAAAAATTTTCCATTAGCCTTAGTGAGCGACAAACAACTCTACCATGAACTGGTGCCACGTAACTTGAAATTTCTAGCTATGGAAACCGAAAGCTATTTCTCAAGCGCAATGAAAATAGCAACATGGCCAGCATGTCTGACGCAGGCGTCGGAGCACAGAGTGAAGTCCATGATTTGTATTAATCGCTGTTGACAGGGCAACTTACGAGAACACTTGGAATTCTCTGCATGCGCATATTAGAAGGAAACAATAGGCTAACAGTGCGAGTTCTCAAAATGTTTAGTCTCCTAAATTTGATATTCTGACAGAGGGATGTTATCCTCCCGATGAAGCGAAAACTTTTAGCTTCGTTGTACGCAAATATAAAAGCTGCCAAAATTTAGGAAGAGGAATAGTTATTTTATCTCTAAATCTCACTTTCAAAGAAATGATGCCAGAATCTCCAAAATCGGACATTCAGTTCTTATGTGTCCACAGTATCAGAGCGGCTGAACTTAAAGGCGCGTTATTTTCGTTGAGGAGAGTAAATTGCTCGGCTAGTTGGTTCATAATTTTGACAGGGTGGAACCAGCGGAACACAGACGCAGGACAAGAAAAAAGGAGCGGTGTAGTGTGTGTTCCTCCTTTTTTTCTTGTCCTGCGTCTGTGTTACGCTGGTTCCACCCTGACAATATTTTCGTTGAAAGCGAGTTTTAAAGGTACCGTCCCAGTTGATGACAAAAGCTATTGTAAGATTTTTCAATATATACCAAACGTTTAAACGCTTAAAAATCGACAGTTACACAAAGTAAACAATTTTACAGAGAAATATTGGCCCATATATTCACTTTGTTTTTGCCAAGTGATATTTTATTCGTTTACAGTTTAACCGACTAATGAAATAGCGAGCCTTATTTAAAAGGACATCCATTGCCTCTCCACTAGTCAGTAACCAAATATTACAAAGCAGGTCGCTGTTGCCTTATTGAAATGAGAGAGCTAAAATTGGAAGGCAGTGGTGTCAGAATATATAAAAAAAAAAATGCAGGACTGAAGCAAGCCCGAATCAGTACTGGTTTGGTATCTGGTTTTGGATGCCCTTGAGTTCACGTCAGATAGTAACACGACTGCACGCTTTTAAGGATCGCGCAGTTAAGCATCGTACACTCTTAGAAAAAAGGTAGTAGTGGGTACTAACTTTCGGGTGGTAACTCGTTGTCACATATGTTACTACCCTCTTAGTAACTGCAGGTAGTAACGGGAAGGTTAATAACAGTTACTATCCCATTGAGTTAGTAACAGCGGCTACCCACAGTTAGTAACTGGAAGCTATCAGTATTCACTAAGAAAATGAATAGAAACTTGCATATTTCGCTAGATTCTTCATACGGCGTGCTGGCGTGGCTTGTTAAATTAGTGCATACTGGAAAAATAAGAAAGCGTCATAGTCAGCTTGACTAATTCCCGAAACCAGACAGAGCTACCAGGGCGTGCTGGCCGTAAATCACGCACTGGGGTTTAGGCTTATCGCGCATTACAAGTACAAATTATTCGAGGCGTTGGCATCGCACCGTGCGCACACAAAGGTTCAAAATGCGAGAAACGCACAAATCAGAAAGTCCCACTCGCGCACTGCGCGTGCACAGGTAAATCTTGTTGCGTTGTTGTTGTTGCGACTGAGAGAAGGATGAGAGGAAATTTCATGGGGCTGCCAACTGGCTCAACCGAGCCACCACCGCTGCCACGTGGAGATAGAGGAGAGTTACAAGATAAGAGGAAAGAGAAAAATAAAAGATAAGACGCGCGTCGTAGCCAACCGCCGAAGCGGACGCTGGCTGAAAAACGAGATAAGTGGCCGGAGCCGCGCTTCGTCACCTCCGGTTGGTTGCAGTTTCGACTGAGAGAAGGATGAAAAGGAAAGTGCACGGGCCTGCCAACTGGCTCAAACCGAGCCACCACCGCTGCCACGTGCAGATAGAAGAGAGTTGAAAGATCAGAGGACAGAGTAAAGACGCGCGTCGCAACAACCGCGTCCGCCGGAACGGACGCTGGCTGAAATATAGATACACGGCCGCAGCCAGAAGGCTGCAAACCGAAACCTTGCTGAGTCTTTTATACTCCGTAAATGTGACTCATTTACGGGCTAGTGGCTCTTAACAGTTGAGCTCCGATACCAGCGTTAATTATGAAGTTGCGATTGCAGAAACAGTTTAGTCTACTTAATCCTACGTCCCTGCATAAATGTTTAATTACAAAACCAATTTATTGGCACGACAGTCTATGTCAGTTATATTCTTTGACTTTATTTTAGCGTTAAAGGAACGTTGACGAAGTAGTAACTGGCGACCATAGTTATTAAAAAGGTAGCAGGGCTACTTTTAATTACTATACCTTGAAGAGGGTAGTAAATATCGGATAAAAAGTAGTAAAATGAAGTCACAGTTAGTAACTGCTGCACTTATTGTCATTTTACTGACTTTTCTAATTTTTTTAAAGACGGTATGGTAGCATGGTACCTAACTATAATATTACAGTCATCAATGCTGAGTCGGCTTGCGTACTGAAAAAAGAAAACAGCCCTAAATTTAGCAGCCATTTCTTACAGTTGGATTTTCTTGTTTTCACTGCATTTATTATATCTGCTGTCCGCCGTTCTCTTTTCATTAGAACTCTGCTTTAAACAAAATGTGGCAATGCCTCTGAGACTGAGCCTGTCAGGCCACTTTGCGTCTTGCACGGAACTCTGGCTACAGGCTAGATACATTGAGCGAGTGCTCGTAATTTTTCAAACTTGTAGAGGGATGGGCGGTGCTAAAAGATGGGCTCCTGAATGAAAGAAAGCACGCAAAGATTATGGTTTGAATAGAAAAAGTCGACGTAGCAGCAAGTTCCAAAATATTAGTCCCATTGCGCCTTGTCTTTCTACAAACATCCACATAAAGAGTAATTTTGATTACCACTACTGTAACCGTAGGATTACAGTCGAAAGAGGCTAGCGCCCTATTAAGAGCAATATTACCGCTGTCGCTGCAGTAAACAATACAACATAATGAAGAATGTGCTTCTTTTCAGTTTGGGAATAAGCCTTGCGAGTGCCCTTTAGAGCCATGCGATTGGAGGGCAAATGTCCCAGAAGAAAAAAAATGCAGGAAAGAAAAAGTATAAAGTGCGAGAACCAAATACATAGGTCTTGGCTTCTCCCTGAAAAAAAATAAACATGCTAAAAAGCAAAACGCCTGAAGAAGTGACCAATCTGAATGGCTTTGATAGTTCTTTGCCTATTGCCTCATATGTTATTTCCTTTTTTCTTCCTGCGCTGTAACTGGTGCTCATAAACGGGGAAATCGCTGCGGCTTTCGTGGCGTCGTTTAGACGCGGCTTCATTGTCGACGCTATTGCCTGGCGCGCTCGTTTCTGCGCCAGGGACAGGATGGTAGAAAGTCTTGCGTGGAGCATAGCTACCTCGCGGTAAGTGTAGAAGCTATGAATGAAAGGATGGTACCACGTAGCAGCGTGGCGAGGTTAGCGCTCTCAGAATAGTCGAAGCACCGTAATAGTAAGCTCCATAAAGCTAACGGCGACCAAGCGAGCATTCTATTCCATAGACGTATTGCCTATCAGTGAACTGCATCCCCCCGCCCCCGCACACCCTTCAGCACCAAAATGCTCATGCATCCAATGCTCACGACGGAAATGGAAACACAAATGTAAATATGCCCAAGAGAAATGTTGGAAACTGAGGAATGAACGAGGTGAGATTCGTACTCGCGTACCTGCTTTAATACTGGCTCACAGCTGAAATTCGAGTGGTTATAAAAGAACAAATTAGGGCTTCGCAAGGAAGGATTGTAAAAACGGTGAATGCAGGATTCTAATTACTTCAATCCCAAAATTATGATGAAGTTGAAATAAAAGTAATTTCTGCCTATGCTGGCCAATGTACCCATATTGAAATGACAACAACAAAAATTTGTCAGCGCTCTAAAATTTGGAGAGATCAGTTTGTCGCCAATTACCGCGAATGAGCATTTGGTAAATTTTATCCAGCTTGTCCGCACTCTGCGAATGACCAACTAGAAGACACCGAGCCAACTCGGGAGGACAATGACAACAGGTAATTATTTTTATTCAGGAAACTTGATGTTTCTCCCGCTGAAACTGTCAGAAACTGAGAAACGAGATGTTTAACACTCGATTAAGGTCGCATATTTGCGCCCACTTATGTCGCCAAAAGGTTTAATCGTAAAGCGCAAACTACTGAGAACATGTTGACATCGAACCTTCTATACAAGCTCCGTGGAGTAACGAGAAAAAGCCCTGCAAACAGTGATGTCACGAATTCGCTACACCGGTCTTTAAGCTGCCAAATGTATTCATTCTTGGTACTTTTGTTGCAGAATTTTTTTTATATACGTAGGTGAGGGATCCTACTGAAGCGACTGACAAACTTGCGACCTATGGTGGCCAGGCTTACCGTCTGAGTAAGCTGGAACAGCTTATGGCGTCATCTTTTTAATTCAATATAAGAACTGACAGTGATTCAACTGTTTTAAATGCGCTTCACGTTCGGCCAGAGCCCATTTCCCTTTCCTTCGGCAACTGGATGTGATCTGTCAGCCAGTATGAACGACCCAGCATTCGTAAGGATCCCATAAGCGCCGTATTTTTAATGCGAAAGCATTATCAGTCACATTACAAGAAAAGCCGGCGGCCTGTCTTAGAGTGTACTCGCAGACCGTACAGAAAATCCCAGCGATGGCAAGAAACAATAGGGTAGCGATATAAAGCGGCCGTAGGACGCGCACAGCAATCCGAGCACCGCCATTTCAGACAATCCCATACATGTCGTATACATACTCCCCACTGTCTGATCGGAGTGTGGCTTCAGTTTTTTCGACTACATTAGCATCAAAATTCTGATGCAACCGTTTGTCGTACAGCGTTCTGAATAGAGTCATGCGACTTCTCGTTGCGTACAGATTACATATGCTAGCCAAGTTGAAGACTAGCTTGCGGCACGGATTTGAACAGCCGACATATGCACCTTCAATTGTATGCTTTTCCAGACTCTTTACTTCTTCCATTAAGGTGCGCTTCAGGTATCAACCGAGATGTGAAACAATTACCGTGCCATTTCCTTTCCCCAAGAAATTCTAAGGACGATTACTATTCTCCATAACGAGTTCAATTCTCCGGAACGCAATAATTTTTTTTTCCTTCTCATCTCTGTCGGTATCTCTGGCTCTGGAGGCTCATTGTCTGCTTAGCTTTGTACGTCTGACGTAGTTGAGGAAGACGATGATGTGCATTGCGCAAGCGTGAGAATGTGTATATTCATCTTGCAGCAGCATTAGTTGAATACCAGGATGTGCAATGTACAGCGCGAGAATTTGTTGCAGGTTAGCACGAGGCATCATCGGCTCCGCGATAGCTTATTTATTTATTTATTTATTTATTTATTTATTTATTTATTTATTTATTTATTTATTTATTTATTTATTTATTTATTTATTTATTTATTTATTTATTTATTTATTTATTTATTTATTTATTTATTTATTTATTTATTTATTTATTTATTTATTTATTTATTTATTTATTTATTTATTTATTTATTTATTTATTAGTACCTCAAATGCCCATTGGTGAGGGGTATTACATGAGGGATGGGCATAATGTTCAAGTGAAGAGTGGTTCGATGGCAGTCTTGAAGGAATGTGGGTCGGAGTGGTGCACAGCGTCGACAGGCACTTTGTTCCAGTCCCGAGAGGTCTGAACAAAAAACGAACGAAGATGGGCTGTGGTCTGTGCTGGGGGCGGATAGACGGCTTTAGGATGGCTGGTGCGACTTGATTGTCAATGAACTGGTAAGATTGCTGAAACATTGAGTGGCATATGGTAGAACTTCTGAAAAAGGCACAGCCTGAAGATGCAGCCTCGCTTTTCAAGATTAGTAAGATTAGCCCGTGATTTGAGTGCAGTGACACTGGAATGATAGGAGTAGTCTGAGAAAATAAACCTGGCAGCGCGATTTTGTAGAGCTTCGAGGGTGTTAGAAGGATTAGCTTGATGGGGATCCCAGACTGAGCATGCGTATTCTATTTTAGGTCTGATAAATGTAAGATAAGTAAGTGTTTTCACGGATGCAGAGGCTAGACGCAAGTTTCGACGGAGGCAACCAAGAGTGTGATTGGCTTCGTTAGTAATGTTCATTATATGCTCTGACCAGGTTAGTGTATCTGAAAGGGTGACACCAAGGTATTTGTAAGGGTGGACAGATGAGATTACGGAGCCACGAATGGTGTAACTTGATGCCTGATAGTTTTTCTGGCACTGAAAAGAAAGCAAAGACGTTTTCTTAGTATTTAGGCACATTAACCATTTGTCGCACAGACTTTCGATCTGTTTAAGGTCATCCTGTAAAATTCTAGAGTCAGAGGTGGTGCGGATAGGGCGATAAAGTACGCAGTCGTCTGCGAAAAGGCGGATGTTAGAGGATATGTTACTAGGCAGGTCATTAATATAAATTAGAGGACTGGAGAAAAAGGCGAGGAGCGGTTGTTAGCGTACACAAATTGCTTTCGGTTCGTAAGGAAATTAGGAATCCAATCTAATACAACGAGGTTAATGCGCAATCTTGAGAGTTTAAGTAGTAGTCTTTGATAGGGAACTTTATCGAAGGCCATTCTCGAAATCTAAGAACAGCGCGTCTACAGGTGTGTTCAAGTCTAGGTTAGAGCTTATGTCATTTATGAATGAAGCTAACTCTGTATCACATGAGAGGCCCTTGCGAAAGCCATGTTGTCTAGGATTGCAAAAATTAACAGATATTAAAACTTTTACAATGTGAGAGTAAAGGACGTGCTCCATTACCTTGGAACAAACACTTGTTAGTGAAATGGGACGATAACTGGAACATAAATGTGAAGGACCTTTTTTCGGGACTGGAACTATTTTGCCCACTTTCCAGTCTTCCGGCACCACTCCTGATGACAATGAATGCTGAAAAATATTGCATAGGATCACACTTACAACAGTTTTTGTGCTTTTTAGTACTTAAGTGTCGATACCATCAACTCCAGATGAGGATGTTAGCTTTAGTTATTCAATTATTTTGGCTATACCAGGGGCATTAAAAGTGATGTCGGACATGAACGAATGGTGACACTGGGGAAAATCTGGTAAATTATGAGCAGGTTCTTTTGTGAAAACAGAGCGAAATGCGGTGTTAAGTTCTTCGGCTGCTTGACTGTCTGGAATCGGACAATTCTGACCGTCGTACAGTTTTAATGGCTGAGAGCGCTTTGAGTTAATCGTATTCCAGAATTTTTTAGGATTAGTTTTTATCATGTTCGGAAGAATTTCCGAATACAAAGGCGCTTTGTTTTGTTAGCTTGTGATTCGAATTTCTTTTCTGCAGCGGAATACTTTTGCCAGGTGCACTGCGTGTTAGTTCGTTTAGCAGAGCGAAAAAGTATTTTCTTTTTATTATTGAGGCGTTTGAGCGTATGATTGTACCATGGTGATGACTGTTTTTCTGTTACAGTGATAGTGGGTATGTGTGTTAGTACCAGGTCACGTATTTTATTCTTGAACAGCAACCAATTAGTTTCTACGGAGCGTATCGAAAAGTCACGAAGAAGCCAGATGGAAAATTCTTCGAGTGCTGTGTTAGTTGCAGAATAATTGCCCTTCTCATAAAGTGTTATCGTTTTTGTTATTTCCGATGGATGCAGTAAGTTACAATATAAAGAACCATGAACAACAGAATGATCGCTAAGACCAGGCAAGTATGTGATTGGGGAAAGCTTATCAGGATGAGTTGTAAGTATCAGGTCTAACGTATTGGATGAATTTATGCCATACCGCGTCGGCTGTGAAACTACTTGTGAGTCCAAAGTTAAGGCATGTGTTTACGAAGTCGCTTTGAGCATTGTTTTTGGAGAGCGTTGAAGCCGGATTTGACCACTTAATGGAAGGGAAGTTAAAGTCCCCAAAAATCAGAATGGGCGATTGATGATAGGTTGCGGTAACGGAAAGAAGCACCTCGTGAAATTCAGCGACAAAAGAACTACTTGCGTCTGGGGGACGATAACAGGCGCCGATTACTAAGCGGGGATAAGAGGAGTTGCTGAGAAAGAATATTATTTCCAGTGCGGTTGAAGTTTTAATTTCGATGCATTGAAGGCTTCTTTTAGATCGGAACATATAGATTGGAAGAGAGAGAAAGAATCTCCTAGTCGTCAATTTGACAGTTTCACCATGTTTCTGTGAGAGTAATGAGGTTTGACTGTGGTGTGAATCAGATTACGAAGTGCATCAAGTTTAGGCAGAAGGCTTGTAATATTAGTGTATAAAAAGGAAGTGTTGGAAGGGCTAGAGCGCGGACGATTGGCTTCTACGAGTTTAAAGGGTGTGGCAGTACCTTCTGAGTACTGTGATCAAACGTGTATGCTTTCTTCCCGATGATTAGCTTGTGTTGTCGAAGTTTGAATTTTTTTTCGTCTTGCGCTTTGCAGAATTCCACAAGATGCTTCCTGGCCTTGACGGTGTTTGGGCAGTAGTCCTCAAATATGCTAAACTCAGTACCTTTTAACATTTGGCGCATGAAAGGACCTTTTCCTTCACTTTAAAATGTGCAAATTTAACGATGATCAGCCTATTCCTGTCCGCCCTATACTTTCCTAACCTGGGGGCTCTTTCAATGTCCGCAGGAAGAATAGTAGTCTTTAATTTTGCGCTGCCGTGTTCGATAATAGTGGCCTCTGACTGGGCCCACGTTTCCTGTCGTTTATCTTCGTGCCCAAAGAAAAGTAGGTTTGATCTTCAGGACTGATTTTCTGAGATATCAAGTCTAGCTTTGATAGTGGCAACGTCTTTCGCGGTTTGCTCAGACGACGCCTGGATGTCGTATACCTGTTCCTTTATTGCTAATAGTGATGAGCAGTCGGTTTCAATTTTGGTCAGTCGATTCTTGATTTCTGCAAACGTTTGGTCGTTTTCGGAAAACTTAAGGCTGATGGATTTCATTTCGCTTAGGAGCGTGGGTTGACTGGATTGGATTTCATTCAGGGCCTGAAGTATATCGTTAGGTGACTGACTATCGGTGTGGCGAGTGGTGGGACCAGGGTTGAGTTCTACGTCACGTGATAAAATTAGTAAGAGCATGATAACATGATAGCAATCACAGGCAATACCAATACAACACATAGGGCTTGGCAGCACCACTAAAGCCGCATAGCGGGTGCGGCGTGCAAATAGGGAACATGAAGTATTTACCTGCAGGACGAACAAACGTCGCAGGTGAGTTGTGGCCGACATAGCTGCGGTGCTGCCAAGCCCATTGAAGGCGGCGCGGGCTGATGCCGGGCTAATAAAGGGGTGATGCGGCGAGGAGGTTGATTTCCGGTCGTTAGCTATCGCTGAAGCTGACAGTGGCAGCGATAATCTCGGAGCTTGTTCTGGAACGGGCGTTGTCGGGCACTGATGGGGCTTTGCTGTTGGCATGTCGTCAGCCGGACGCATGCGATGCAGCGGTACGGGGGTCGGACGGTCTACAGTTGGCAGCCGGGCTGTGGTCCAGGCTGGATTACAGGGTTCGCTCGGGCGAGAGTCACTGCATCGCAGGAGGCAGACGGATACCTGCAGGACGAACAAACGTCGCAGGTGAGTTGTGGCCGACATAGCTGCGGTGCTGCCAAGCCTATTCAAGGTTAAGAGACGCTAGGTAGGTCCCTGGGGTACAAAAGCAGGCTTTTTTGGCGGTATCAGGTAGGACTTCGGAGATTTAAAGCATTTGGAGGTTTCCTTGTATCAGCATCTTAACAGTGGGCCTCACTGGGATTCTCAGATTTAGTTATATAGGCGACAAACCCATGCTTGGATGGGCAGGTAAATTTCTCTATTTGGACGAGCACGAGTTTGCACAATCTTTTGTTTTCGAAGCTTGTATATGTGATGCAGGTGTTGCATTGTGCAAGAAAAAAACTGCAGGCAATTTATAAAATTTCAGCGACTACTGTGAAGCGCTCTCGATGCGAGCCTATTTGCCGAGACAGTTTGTTTCTCCCTTTTGAGGTAGTGGAGCTGGTCTTCAGCCCGTGTGTGTACAACAGCTTGTTCAAGGTATTTCTTTTTTAAAACAGCAAACCGTCCCTGTCCCCTAGCTATGTTTAACAGATGATCAAGTGCTTATTTGGCTCTTCTGTTTTCGCCCAATGGTCCTAGAAGTGAGGGGCCTTTGTGGATTTGCTTAAAGAAGTCGCCGACACATTCCATTTCCTCACTGTACGGTTTGCCTCAGAATTGCTTTGCAGTCTATCCAGAAGAGAGATGACAAAAATTCATATTGAGGTGTTGTTTCCTGTACCGATGTATTGGCAGCCTTACCTCTTCTTTCTAGACAACAATGTAGTAAAGCGGGTGCAACGAATTTGTCCAAGCGACCGCAAAGACTCTTTTTTATACTTCAACACGTCAACTTTGCCTGTCAAAACGTGGCTTCATGATAAAGGGACTTTTGTGCCATGCTCTCTGAAATGTCGCTTGTGTGAGCAGCCAGTAACTATTGATCGTTTCTTTGAGTTTTGTCGTGATGCAGGGATTTTTTTTTTGACATTTTTGAATGAACTGTCAAAAACGAAATTTAGATTACGCCCTATACTATTAGATTTTTGCCTACAATGGGTGGTTCCAAGCGTTCTTTTAGTGCTAATAGGACTGTTTAGGTTCTGGAATAGCCGCATGACAGATCGGCACGCATAGCCTCCTCGTTCATCGAAGTCCCTGTCCAGAAACCAGTGTGCTATGGTGCGTGGGGTATGGCGCAGGATCGACCTCCTGCCTGGCTCAATCTCCTCGATGCATGCGTGTGTCTCCCGGAATTTTGATGTGCTGACAAAGTGAGAGTGAATGCTGGTGTGATTGTGTATGAAGGGTTACGTGATGCGACCTGGTTAAGTCGGACTTGAAGCCTGTCAGTGTGGTTGTACTTGAATGCGATAAAGAAAAAAAACTGCGGCGATAGCCTCGTGCTCTCGTCGCACCGCATCGACAATCTGACCTTATCGCAGCGCATTGCGTTCAAATCTCAATCGCTGAGATTTCAATTTTTATTTATATATTTATTTATGGTTTAGCTCGGTTAAACCTATGGTGGTGACGCAGCTCGACCGACGAACGGGTGCTTAAAATCTGCGCTCTAAAATCAATTTTCGATCAAAATTTTTGTGAAACGTTTCGTTGTACAGAATGCCGGGTGGTTTCAAACACGTGCGTGTTTGTGGAGGGGGGGGGGGGGGGGGGGGGGTGAATCAATGCACCCAGAGACAGAAATATGTATACATTCCCGGGTCTTTGACCCTACCTTGAGCAAACAAAAATACCTTGTGCGATGGCGCTGATTGGTCGCAGGTGCCCTTGCGCTGTAAAAGTTCACTGTCATGACTTTCGCATTCGCACACGCAAGCAGCCTAAGCGTCTGCCGAATTTTCTCAATGATTCGTACAGGCTGCAGCGCTTCTTAGATAGACTTGACGTTTTCAAACATCAGCGGTGGTTCCTGCGGGGCATCGTGTTCTCTGAAATGAACGTTGATGATCCCACCCCTGAGAAGCCTCACAGTTCCTTTGCCCTCTGGCCGGCTTGTCGTTTATTCCACTCAGATGCAGTTTCCATGGTTTCTTTGGCGGAGGCCTTTCTCATGTTCCACTTGACTAAAACCGGATAACGGAAAAGTGGTTGAAGGGATACTGAGGCGGTTTTCGAATCAGCTAATTTTTTAGAGTTTTGAAATAGTATCATTGCTGATCACGTCTGTGAAATTATTTTTTTTTTATTTCGGCTAGAACAGTGGCGCAATCACCAATTAAAAACGCGATTTTTAAATCTCCCCCGTCCGCTCGAGTGCAGGAGAGGAGAACAGCGTAGAGGGAAACCTCGTCCATGTCGGCCAACGTGACGCCACGTTGAGGAGCCAGGTATACTTCGGCGCACCCGAGCGAGCTTTCAGCGCGTGTTGTTTCTCGTACTGCATGCGTTGTTCCTCGTACTGCGTGCGTTGTGACGTACAAAGCGTGTCAGCCGACCTTGAGAATCAGGTTCCACACAACTCTGCGTTCGTGTCCACGAATAACTACGGCTGCGACTGTGCTGTCTTCCACTGTTTTCCGCAAGATCATAAGCTCGCAGCGCAAGCGCTCGCTGCTGTGACGAAGAATTCAAGCCGACTAAAGCAAGCCTACTCTGCTCGAAGAACTTTCGTAGGAGCGGCTACATGCAGAGCTTGTACCTAGTCGGATCTCTGGAGATTTCTGTCGAAAAGGCGCGGCTGAACCACGACACAGTTCCTTCGATTTTCTCGCGCATGAGAGGCCTGTCACCATTCCGAAGAAGCGCCTCGTTTAAAACTAGAAACATGCTCACTTAGACCCTGCAGAAACCTTATAGAGGCTCAAGCATGTGTCGCTCTTCTCAGCTTAGGTGCGGCCAGACCACCTGAGGCGTTTCAGCAAGGCTCGGTTACTGATTTTATAGTCGGTTCGATGTGTCCAAGGCAAGGCAAGACAGGGCAAGGCAAGGCAATCGTAGCTAAGCGATTAAAATGAAAGCGTTCGATGTTGTGATTTCGGATGCAAATGTAACAGAGAAATGAATCCCAACCAAGTTTTTGCAAAAAAAAAAAAATACCATGTTTTGCAACCTTTCTCGGTTTCTTCATCAAGTTGTGGCAGCGGGCGAGTTGCAGCTAGCTTGGCTTTTAAACACACATATAGTTGGCTGCTACTTCACTGAATCTAGACTGCAAATCTAGGAAGGGCGAACATTTCCGAGGCAGCGATTAATATTTTCTGGCATCTGCTGAACGCGCCAGGAGTGAAGCAGCAGCCTTGTGCACGTATTTGCCTTGGTTTCCAGCGCACAATGATTGCGTCACTATCCTGTGGTCACATGCCTCGCAGTGCTTGGCCACTGCGCTTCGCTAATTTTGACATCACATTTGCGCTGCTTCATCGCTTCTTGAAATACTTTCTTGCCCCAACCTACAACGCCGGGTACTTAGAACAGGATTCTTTGTACACAGCACTTTGGACCTTTTCTTTAGGATGACGCCCTTTCGGGCGAGCCAGGGGTGGTATTCTCCCGGTGTCGTCTTTTGCGACATGTCGCATTCGCTCTTCGCTGATTGGCTCGAGCCGCGGTGACTGCGGCGTGACGACACGGACCCGCCTTCCTGCTACGTCATCGTGACGTCGCCCCAATTTACTACGCTTAGTCGAACAACGGAATGCGCTGAAGCGATTCGCGCAGGCGACGGGCTACCGTTAGCGTACGAACGCAATCGGCAGTTGCGGCTTTCGCGCCCTTAGCGTGAAAACATGGCGGCGTCCTTTCAAGCGAGAGCGGCCCGCTTCAGCCAATTCAGCAGTCCTTGCGATTCCGGTCGGCGTGTTTACCGGCAACTACTGGTGTTGTTACTTTTCGCTATGACTTACCTTGCTTCGACGATAAAGTTTAAGCTGCAATTCAGCCTAATTTTTTAGATACGCTCTCGATTCTGGAGCGCGCAAGCCTAATGGGACCTCCAGCTACACTGCTACCGTCTGCAACTGCCCGAAACGCAGCCGAAACCTAGCACAACCGTCCGGAACGAAGGAAAAATAGATTTGGAGCTTTTTCGTGGTGTTTTATAGTCTTAAATGAAGTAAAGCGAGTTTATATTAAATTTGCAAATGTTTTTTTGAACATTAGACGTCATGTGATGGCAAATATTCTTGCTATAAAAGATACGAAACTACTGCTGCTAGTGAATCAGCAGTGGTAAATTGTCGCTTCTCGGAGTGAATGAATGCACCGCAGACGAAAGTTCCGGCGGCTTTTTTCGTTTCTTCGAGCATCTGTAAGCACTTTTTTAGGCCCCGCCCTTATGCGACATGTCGCAAAAGGCGACACCGGCACAATACCACCCCAGGAGGCGTCCGGTGGTGGTAGTTGACTTGAGTATTGTTCGCACCCCTTCCTTTCCGAGAATAGGAGCCGAGGTTGTGCTGGCACCTTTTACGCGTGGTTTGCATACGCGTCTTTCAAGCTGGCGTTTGCTTGTGCTAGGCGCAGAATTTTTTGCTTGTGTCTTTTTTGCTGCCGCCGCGGTGGCTCAGTGGCTATGGTGCTCGGCTGCTGTCCCGAAAGACGCGGGTTCGATCCCGGCCGCGGCGGCTGAATTTCTTTGGAGGAGAAATTCGAGGCCCGTGTACTGTGCGATGTCAGTGCACGTTAAAGAACCCCAGGTGGTCGATATTTCCGGAGCCCTCCACTACGGCGTCTCTCATAGCCTTAGTCGCTTTGGGACGTTAAACGCCATCAACCCATCAACCAATCTTTTTTGCTTTCAGGTCATAGGTGGAATGAACAAACTGTAGTATTCTTTTCTTTGGAGGTCAGTAAAAAAATAGTCGCCATATTCGCTTTTACAACACCGCGGAAAGCTTCGATCTGCGCTCAACGCAGCGCCGGATCCGCATCGGCAGCTTCTCCAGTCCTCAAAGTGTCGTCACGACCTCTCGAGTCTTGACCAATCACGGGCGGCGGCGCACCGCACGGCGTGCCCCGCGGCACAGGCCGCATATTTCTGCCAAAAAAGGCAATTCGCGCTTGTTTTTGCCTTATTTAGATGCGATATTCCAGCATACAGCATGAAAAACTATAGGACGCCGCTGCCAGCCCGATTTTCAAAAAAAGTGCTTCAGTCTTCCTTTAAGCTGAGGAAAGGCTGTTTATGCTCCGTTGTCAATAAATGCGTTTTTGAAAACGTCTAAACTATGTTGTCAATAAATGCGTTTTTGAAAACGTCTGAACTATGTTGTCAATAAATGCTTTTTGAAAACGTCTAAACTGTCTGCACGCACGCACACACGTGCGTGCAAACGCAAACTCCCACGCGCACACACACCCAATTGTTTGTTGGAGAATTGCTATGAAGGCCTATAATCATACATTAAACAGAACAGAATGAACCAAGAACACGACATGGAAGCGCCATCAGTCGCGTCATCATTAGGTGAGTCAGCTTCAAGGACTATCAATGATATCTCCAACTTCATTATGCCTATACTCTTAGCCCAAATGCTAGAAACCAAATATGGCGACAGGAACTACAGCATCGAAAGCAGTGAAGAACATAAAACTAAAATTCACGAAACTGCGTCGTTGTACTGAATATTTCAGGCGTCGTATCAAGCGCAATGCCCTCACACTTCACAGTTGTTGTTTATGCAGCATTTTTTCATAATTAACTTATTTTAGCAGCGACCGCTTTCCACAAACGCAATTAGAAAAGCTATGCACTTCCTAACATCATCCTGAAGGTGCAGGAAACCACGGTCAAGGAGCGAAAGCGGCAGTAAAAGGCTGTTTTGAAAGTCTACAAGGAGCATGGCCATAAAAATGCAGCACGACGACACCACACACTGCAGCCCAGCTGTTCTGATGTTTACGTTGAGCACTGGCAAACTAAAACGAGCCGTGATTCGACTTTCTTTGAACGCCTTTTTACCCCATTCATTAACCCCATGTACTTCCGAAAAAGAAGCCGCTTCGTTGCCTACTCCGTGGTGTTCTTTCAACAAAGTAGAACAAAGTTTCTTTTGGCTCTTAAGATCTTCACGTGCAGGGGAAAAAGTTGTTGCGTGTGCACAGACGTTGAATCATATTTTATGCATGTGTCAGCAGGTCAAAAGAGGGAGCTGTTGCACGGTAATACTCATCTCTGAGTACCTCTCTCGAGATACCACCGAGTATTTAAGTGGGCTTCCCACTTTGCATGCCTAGTCACGTGTGCTACAAAGGCAAACAAAGTGTAACTAATGCTGCGACGCTTGGCCAGACTCTGAGTGCAGCCTTATTGCGTACCTCGGAAAGTGCCCGGGGAAAAACAATGTCCATACCCGACGGCGCAGAAAAAAAGAAAACACGTGAACAACAGAAGGCCTCACCACGTCTTGCCATCCCGTGCGCAGTTTGTTGACGGCGCACGCATGGTTGGCAAAGCGTAGAGGCTGCACAGATGCTACATCTCGCAACAACTTCACGTTCTCGTGGTTAGGCAGTGTGTGTACACGGTATTGTTGCTTGTAGCATAAATGTCGGGCTTTAATAGTCAGACGGAAAGTAGTGGTAGGGGAACGAGAGTGGCATGACTGGGAACGCAGCGGATGGCCTTTCGAAACCGCCTGGTTGCAACGCATCAGGCGTATACTTATTGCCGGCCTCACGGCCGGACAGAAGATCTGGTATTCATAGAGCGCTGTTTCTTTTTCTGTTTGTCGGGAGTGATTTGCAGCGAGTTTGCTTTATCTTCGGTTGCATTTTTTTTGCTTTTATCACTGGAAACAATCTTTTCATCACAGCTGTGGAGACAGACTTGTGCAGCGTGATTGGTATCTGAAAAAGAGTTTGTTCCCGCACCTGTCAGTATTGTCGGCATTTTTTGGGAAGGGATAAATGTGTGCTATACACATGCCTTCTCAAAGGAAGACACGTCGCAGTTTGCACAACATTTTTGTGTAATAAATAAAAAATAAGTACCTGAGAAGAGAATTGCGGTCAAGAATAGTAAAAGGACTGTTCTCTAACTTTATGATTTTTCTCTCTTTTACCCTCCCTTGTTGTCATAAGCGATCCTTTTCCCTCGAGTTGGGTATTTCTCACTGGCTCAAGCAAAGTTTCAGTGGAAGCGTAGCGTTGCTTGAGCCAGTGACAGAGTGAAAAAAAGTAATTACCAGAACAGAAGCTCCATAAAATTCTTACAGTGAGTCACACTGAAGATCTTTCAAGCCGACACATGTTTCTTATTCGTAGCCGTGTATGAAGTTATAGAGGGATGTTAATTTTGAAGAAAATTGATTGCTGCCGCATAAAAATTGTCCTCCCTTCTTTTTTATGCAAGGGATTACTTGTTGCTGTCTGCATCACTTGTAAAACTTTCCCCTTCTTAACTTTTATTAAAAATCGTTACAACATGCAGTATTATCGCGGCGTCAGGGTTTTTTGACGCACTGCATCGCTATGTTTGTTCTTTAGAAAATGCTGTACAGTGCCGCACATGATTAATTCAACGTCACATAATGAAATAAGCATGCGTATTCCATACGCCATCGCAAGAAAAGATGTGATTTTTTATGTCTCATCGCTAAAATTTGTATTGAAAGATCTGGCGCAAGGAAGACCACCCCATAGGTCATAAACGCCTTGTGCCCCATATATTCTAACTAGAACTGAAATCCCTTGCTTTGCTCTATGTCCTCTCTGCTATCACACCGCGCTTACTGAATGCTTTTCTTGAGGCATAATTCACGCTCTTACGAATCGTCTTTATGAATAATCTATTACGAAGATTTTACGAATCTTCGACAGTGTTATTTTCGAAGAAAATAAAAGTGATGCACGCTATAATCCTGAAAATTAACTGTGTTCCCATCAGTTTGCAGGAGATCGATACCGAGACTAGTTTAGCGAGAACTTGTGAGGTACAGCGAAGTTACCAGCCTACAAACGTGACCAGGAAAATTCGGAGCGCGTGAGTGCCAGCCGAACTTCCTCTGCAAACTACCTCTAAGCATCGGCTTGAATTCAACCCACCCTCTACATATACAGGCTGGTCCTCCGCGGCTGCAAGTTTGTACAGCGTAGCTGTTAGTAAATAATCCCCGCTGTATTTGTTGGCGTTGGTGTAGCAGCCGTGATGTCCTATCACGGCGGGCTACGTGATGACCAGCTTCCTGGCGTTCGTCAGTCCGTGACTGGCGCCATGGCGCTTCCTGGGCAAGTACTTCACGTGACCGCTCTTCCCACGTCTTCCTTACCAGCCACGTGATCCTACGCCGTGACAGCAACGCCAACGACTTCGTACGGCCCAGAGCCATCACAGCCGCTTACTGGACCCCGCTTATGACGTCACCGCTTTCATACTTTGAACCGAACAAGGAAAGCAATTGCAAATTCACAAATAGCAAAAGCATACAACAGCGCCAGTGAGTAATTGCACTTCATTTCATTTGTTGTTTCCTTAAAGTCCCGAAGGCATTACATAAGAGGGGACGTACTGGTTTGAAACGGCGTAAGGCAACATGAACATGCATAACAAACAGAAAACGAACAAAGAAACATAACAGGGGCTGTAATCATGTCAGGGTTCAACAGAAGGTGAAACACCACTTATGAAAGAGAGATTGAACAATATTTGCTATAAGGTGACCTGAAGCGTTCAAAATCTATATGAGATGAATTTTTATTTTCTCGTGGAATCTTCTGTAATTAGTGCATGAAGCTATGTTAGGCAGTGAGTTACAGAGAGCTATTGCGTTGGACACGAATGAGTTGTAAGAAGACGTGTGGTCACTAATGCATGCTATCGAGTTTCCGTGACTGAGGCGGAAGGAAGATCGTAGTGGGGCAGTTAACAGAGTTGGTTGGTTGGTTTATGGGGTTTAACGTTCCAAAGCGACTAAGGCTGTGAGAGAGGCCGTAGTGGAGGGCTCCGGAAATTTCGACCACCTGGGGTTCTTTTACGTGCACTGACATCGCACAGTACACGGGCCTCTAGAATTTCTCCTCCAAATAAATTCAACCGCCGCGGTCGGGATCGAACCCGCAGTTAACAGGGAGTGTCGTGATCTTGTGATATGATAAAATGTATTAAATAAACATAGACTAGAAACGGCACGGCGTGATTCGAGTGTTGAGAGACGGAGGGACTCCTTGAGGGCGGTGACATTGGTTTCTATTGAACAACATGAAGTGATTAACTGAACTGCACGATTTTCGATCGATTCCGATTCGATGGTGAGATACGATTGCAATAGGGGCCAGATGGATGCTACATGCTCAATATTTGGGCGCACAAATGTTTCGTACGCTAGTTGTTTTATGTTAGGGAATGCAGATTTCAGATTTTTTCTCAGGTAGCCAAGTGTGCGCGAAATGTCGGTTCAAATAGTTCTAATGTGGGTGACCCATGGAAGTGATGGCGGGAGATGTACACCTAGATATTTATATGATTTTGCAAAATTGATAGGGACTGCTGAGATGCTGTAAGTGTGGTGCGTCTAGGTGTATTTGTGAGTGAAGGACAATGATTTGCATTTAGTATGATTTAAAGGTATCTGCCATTTTTACACCATGGCGCCATAACGTCAAGGTCCTCTTGCAAAACGAGGTTATCAGTCGGGCTACTTATAGCATTATAAATGACGCAATCATCCGCGAATAGTCGTAATTTACACTGAATGTTAGAGGGCAGGTCATTAATGCATATTAAGAAAAGTAATGGTGTTAGGGCCGGCCCCTTCAGGGACATCCGATGTTACATCTGTTGAGGGTGACTGGGTGTCACTGGCGGATGTGAACTGCGAGCGACCTTTCATAAAATGGTGCCAGCATATTAGATTGGTAGGACTCGCGAGGCCCGAAAGTTTCACAAGCAGATCGTTATGAGATACGCGATTGAATGCCTTTGAGAAGTCCAAAAAGAGTGCATTTGGAGGTTATCGTCCATGTCCTTAAGTATATGTTGGGTGAACTCGGCCAGCTGTGTTCCGCATGAAAGCACTTCTCTGACGCCGTGCTGAAGAGGATAAAAGAAGTTCATTGAATCAAGGTGGGACATTAAGCTTGTTGCTGAAATATGCTCTAGAAGTTCAGAAAATATGCTAGCAAGGAATACTGGACGATAGTTCGCTGGGCATGCGCGATCACGTGTTTTGAAAACGGGAACAATTTGGGCTATCTGCCAACCGTAAGGAATGCTTCCGGTGTCTAAAGATTGGGTGAATATTAATGTAATATCTCGCTTGATAATTATGGAGTTTCTTCAAGAAGTTTACTGTTGATTTGGTCACCTGCAGATGACGAGAGCTTGAGTGAACTGATTAATTTTTACATTCCTACGGTGCTAATTCCAAAGCGTCTCAAGTGCCCAGGTATTTGTATTTGCAGCAATGCGGTGCAAGTTTCGCGAGCCTTGCTTGAATAGTGTCTCTTCCAGCCAGAAGCAACTCGTGCTGCTTCAAGCACTATTACGCTAAAGCTATAAGTGATCACCGCCCACGACAGTGAGCCACCTTACAACAATACTTCTTGACGCATCATTGCGCCGTTGGCGTATTTCCGAAAAGGAGGAGTGAAAAAAATACGCCAGCCTTTCTAGATGTGAGATACCAATATCTGCGCACCTGCCTGTACCTTCGAGCCAGTGCACAGAAGCCCATATCTACTGGAGCACGTACCCACGCAGTGTAATATTCGGTTAGCTTCTGTAAGTAGAGCCAGACACCCAAATCCATGCCTTGCACCTACTAAGGTGAAAGAAGATGCGCCATTAAAGGAGCAGTGAGGGCAGCTCTATCCAATTATCATTCACAGCAAAAACGTATTCACTGGGTCTTACTGGCTGTATTGACGCTTGTCTGCAGCAAAGCAAGCGTTCATCGCGAGAAAATTGGATTTAAAAATCTTCCCTTCAGTCGATCCAATTTCATGACGTCCTTACTAAAAGGACCGGTGTCACCGTTTGGAAGTGATTAGCGGTGTAGCACAGCCCTCTAAAATCTGAGCCGAAAATTTGGTTTCGATGCATGCATTTTACTGGCGAAACCGGCCGGTAGGGGCGATATTTGCATTTAGTTTTCTGCTCTTTTCTAGCTTATGAATACCCATTTTTCAGTTAGAGCGTACTTTTTTTTGACCAGAACGTAGTATCCCATCGATAAAAACCGACTTCTATTTGTCCTTAGCATCCCTTTAAGCTATGCGAATGGGAGGGCCAGTCCACTCACATAACGTTTACTTGACTTGCCAGTTGATGCGTCAAGTGCATCGAGTAGCCATAAACTCAGCTAGCTCTCGAGTTTGCCATCTCTGTCTTGTGGGGTCTTATACGGTAGTATGTGCTTTCTTTACGTGCGCTGGTTACCTTCCTGATTCGCGTTTGGTACGCAGTATTCGTGGGACTCTGAGGGATGCCGCTTCCCATACGACCGTGGTTCGGGCTAATTTGCTGCAGAGGTTTCAGAAACATTAGCTCTTGGGCAGAGTTGGTGCATGCTGAAATGAAAAAGGGAGGGGAGGTTTTTATGCGGAGAAAATTACTGCTCATAGTTTAGAGTTCTATGTTGCCACAGCAGCTTTGAAGGTGCACCCGCAAGAGCCTCTGACTCGCTTGACCGAATAGTTCTTAACTACTGCGCAAAATTATGTGGAAATAAATGTGGCATGACATTAGCACCCAGTTGGCCTCATCGAGCATTGCCTGAAGACAGCTTCTTGTTAAAATATTGACGTCGCCTGTACACTGATGTATCTGGCATATCTAATGTACTTTTTCTTGTTTCAGCTATTTGGGCTTGTGAGTTTATTCTCCATTTCTATAATTTCGGCTGCACTGGAAAGAAAAACTGGCGGGAGTTATTAAAATGCTCCAGAGGCTTCCGTTTTCGTCTTGAAGGCCTTTCATTTTAGAATTTTAATGTTGACGGAGTTAGTCTTTGTTCGTTTTTTTTAACCACCGCTCCCTTGGCCGCTAAAGGGGGAGCCAGTAATAGCAGAGAAACAAACAAATAAATATTTTGCTGGTAAGCAATAAGGTCCCGTCTCACTAAAGTGTTCGATCAGAACATACGGAAACGCTGTGCTTAAATCAGGAGGCTATTGTGTCAGCACAGTATATAGTTATGAGAATTAATTTCTTGATTATGTCTCTTTGTATAGTTTCCAGAACAGTATGGCGGCGTCCTTTTCTCTCAATTGCCATTTATTGTTAGCGAGTATTAATGGCAAGTTAATTCACACAACCCGGTGTATCCTATCATAAAACCGTTCATAATTATTTAAAAACAGCTCTAGTGGACGCAGAAAAAAAGAGACACACATGTCAGCGCAGTGTATGTTTTTTTTCTGTCAAGTGTCCGGTGCCGCTGTTTTTAAATTATTATAAACATCCATCAACTCGCCAAATCTGCCGTTTTTCATGAAAGCGCTGGTAATACCAAAAGTACAGAAAAGCCCCGCATTGCATTTTTTCTACCGTTTCTTCTCTTAAACGTCAAGCGGGTGCTTTAGTTCCAACTCAGGAACGTATGGACTGCTTTTGCTAAAAAGTTTACTAATATTTCATTAGCACAACTTCCACATCTGAAAGCAAATGCGCTTCATCCACAGTCTCGAATGAGATAATAAGATTAAGCTTAAGATCATGAAGAGGACAATAATACGCAGTACACAAACATGCAACATCAATACACTAACTAGACTCAAACTACGTGCTCATCCTTATATACCGGCTGTGAAGGGTGTACAAACTAATGTTAGTGGTCAGCTGCTGATAAGCACAAATTTCAAAAAGAATTTCGCGGTCATCTGCGAAGTGCGAGGCTGGCGCACACTAACAGGTTTAACTGCAAATTTCTCTTAGTTTAATTGCATGTTTACAGCACGAATAGAGGAAAAACAAGTGTAATGAAGGCGTTTATGTCGGTGCTTGAAGCCTAGTTCCGCTTGTGCGGAAGATTTTTTTCCTGCTGCAGGAATGTTTATCGCGCGAATCTTCCATATACCTTGAAAATAGTTATCAGCGTTGTATTGAGTTTTCCATGTCAGTTAGGCTCTAGGCAACTATTTCCGAGGCAAATTAATCAACTAAGGCAACTGGTTTCCTGTTTACTCTTTTTGAACTGATATCCTATTGAATTCTAAGGCAACTGGATTCGTGTTTGCTCATATAGCAGCGAGCTATGTGACATTTTAACCCTCTAGCTCAGTAAAATTTTAGCTTCGATTTAATTATTGTAGACTCTACAATACTCAATAAAGCTCGAGTTTAATCCAAATTGGCATTTTCCTAAGAAGATGTCTATATTGGTAATATTGGTAACCCTGGATATTTGTGCACATTGTGCCACACATCCCTTTTTCGCAACGTTGTCTCTAGTGACGAGGGCAACGTTGTAGCGGGTCACGAAAAGACGCAGCTGCTAAATAAACACTGCTTGCAGGAGACTTCTGCAACCTTTTCGTGTAAAGACGACGGGACAGCGGCTGTCTCGTCGTCTTCTTTTCTTGTGTCCCTGTTCCAGCGCTGTTTTTTTCTCAAGATGTACCAACTCGCTCAACTCGCCGTTTTACTGAAGTTCTTTTCGTGTAAGTGACATTGGGCAACGGGTGCTGCTGTGCCGCCGTGCTGATGGTGGTAGCCACTCACCTCTTGCCACACTTTCCTGAATAAGTTCGCAAGTGTTGGCAGCGCGGCCAAAGTATAGTCAGCATCGGGAGTTTTTTTGCCAACGGAAGTCACAAGATGCCGTAGGTTTTTCAAACTGTACACAAGAGCTTAGAAATACCTTTTCATGAGTATTGTGTTCATATTACGATTATGTTGAGAAGCAATTAGTACAGCGTTTGAGAGCCGCAGCTTCATGACGCTTTCGTCGGACGTAAATGCTGCTTATATCAACTCTTTCCTTTCACCCTGGCCATGGAACTGTGCGATGTCAGTGCGCGTTAAAGAACCCCAGGTGGTAGAAATTATCCGGAGCCCCAACTATGGCGTCCCTCATAGCCTGAGTCGCTTTGGAACGTTAAGCCCCGCAAATTAAACCAAATTAAGCCGGTTTTCTTTGTACTCCCTATTGGAAAAATGACTATACCGGGCACACTGGAACCCGGCATGCAGCATCATAGTGGATTATGGTGATGGGAAAGCTGGGTACTGGCATGCTGGGCAATGGGCATGACGGGTAGTGGGCATTCTGTGATGGTGTACTGTCATGGTGAACTGTCATGGTGAACTGGAGCTCTAAGGCTTACATCAGGTGAATCGGAGAGTAAATTTTCTAACCACACATCCTCAGGATGTGAGTGCATCAACACGCAGACTTAAATCAAGCCTGTGATGATAGCCTATAATCTATTATAAGAAAGTCTTTTCCAGAGAACCGCCTTTTGTTCAGTTTTCTTGATAGCATAGTCAAAATTTCTGTGTGCACTGCTGTAGTCGTCAAGCCTCATAGCTCAAATGTTCTTTTTGCTTAATATGTCTGCCCAAATCCTAGTTGCAGCGATTTCATGCGAGCGCGACGTGCTTTGTACATGCCCCTGCTGCAGTTCCAAACTAAATCAGAATTAAGTAATCATGTACCTATTATACATTCATCATGACGGTTTTGACCACCACCACCTGCCCATCACCGTTTACTTCCACCCACTGCTGTCATTATCACCGCTATGGGTTGCTGCATGCCCAGTATCGTTTCTTTTGTGCCCACCAAACTTCCCAGTATTTTTTGTTCCCACTATCATTTGTCCGTCATGCCCGCTAAGACTCCCAGCAAATGTCCGGCACCGCCAGCACGTCCCAGTATGACCGCCATTATTCCCGCAAGACCCGGTATTACTGACAGCATGCCCGCTAAGCCTCCCAGCATAAATCATGGTGGGTTTTCCGATAGGGAGCTGTTTCTCTCTAATCGGGCGTTACTATCATACTCGTAGCATAACTTAAGTTTCTTTTTGTGCGCGTTAAAGAACCACAAACGGTTTAAATTAACATGGTGCACACCACAACGGTATACCTCTTGCTGTCTTCCATCTATTTCTGCATCTTTTTCCTCACGACACAATTTATGAGGCTGCAAAGACGACAGCTACTGCATCTTTTCCTTCCCCCATAATCTGTTTACTATTGTCGCAGCCTGCACCTCCGGTGGCCGTCCGCAGACCGCTACGAATGTTATTGGGAAATTTGTCGGGAGATCTCCACTCCGCAGCGGCCGCGTTTTGCGTTTCGATGGAGGCGAAACGCAAAAGGGGACCGTGCGTTGTGTGAGATCAGTGAACGTTAGAGATCTCCATGTGGTCGAAATTTATCGAGGCCTCCATTACGTCACCTTTTTCTCTCTTTCTTCTTTCACTCCCACCTTCTTCCCTTATCTTACAGCGCGGTTCGGGTGTCGACTGATATACGTGAGACAGTTGTATTGTTAAATTGTTTTTTAAGGAAATGCAATGGCCCAGTATCTGTCTCGCATATCTCGACAGACATCTGAACCACACCGTAAAGGAAAGAAGGAAGTTGGGAGGAAAAGAAGAAAGAGAGGAAGAGGTGCCATAGTGGAGATCTCCGGAATAATTTAGACCACCTGGGGATCTTTAACAAGCCAGCGTAGCCGGTCTTTGGATTGGCCCCCTGTTTTTGGGCGTAATAAAAGAGTTCACCACCACCACCACTGACATCGCAGAGCAAGCGGGCGCCTTTCGCGTTTCGCCTCCATCGAAACGCGGCCGCCGCGGTCGGGTTCAAACCCGGGTTCTCCGGCTCGGTAGACGAGCTCCTTAACCATAGGGCCACCGCGGCGAGTCGTGAGACAGTTACTGCGCCATTTACTTTCCTCAAAAACTACTAAAACACTTTCACTACAGTCGCTCCACCATCACTTCCCTCACTTCGACATTCAGGTGCCCACCCGGAAGTGAAACAGTTACTGCACCTTTTCGTTCCTCAAAACCAATTTTTTCAGATATACTTGTAGCTCAACTGCCACATGGGCTAGGAAGTATGCGCCCCGTAACCACGTGGACAACGTCACAGTTGAAGGAATTCAGCCATCTAAGTTAAGGCAGTCTAGGGACCGAATCTGTTGAAGTTGCATAGCAATTTGTATTTAATTGTACAGCAGCGTCAATTAAGATGAAGGCTACAGCATGTGAGAAAGTAGACGTCCAACACACGCGGCTGACGGGATGCGGCACCGCCGCTAGACGCCCTCTTGTCCACAAGGTCCTCTTTGTGCCGTTCGTCTCTAAACCTCCTCCCGACTTATTTGCGCCGACAAGGCTGGTCAGGCGTGCCAGACGCGACGAGAAGCTCCGTCGTCGGTGTCGATCGCTGTACTGCAGTGCCAAATGGACGCGGGACATGTTTATGATAGGAAGAGGCAACATGGCCGTGTTTCTGTTAACGACCGTCGGGGTCTACGTCACAGGGAGCGGCGAGCAGTGGCAGAGAATGTAAAGAACGGATAATGAGATGGGTTGTTAGAAAAGCGATCAAAGGTGCTCTAGCTAGCCTAGCATCACGGTTAATGTTTTGCACAGAAGGAGAGTCAAAGTTTGGAGCCACTTCGGCTAAGTCCTCGTCTTTGTAAAGCTGATTTTCCAAAGAGATTTTTCGCGGTAAGAACGAAACAGAAGTGAGACCCCTTCGGAGAAAATGACGGACGGTTTGGCCTGGTCCGGCCGAATGCGTATTAGGTTCGCTTGCACATAAGTTTCCACATCGCTTTAGGTTCAAGGCTGCCGCCTGCTACGATGGACAGTTTGCTCACAATCCTGTGGGCAGGGGCGCTATGCTGGAAGGCCCGAGTTTGCTGAAACTCGGAATCTTCCCGAGCTCTGGCGACGCCCTCAGATGAGTGAACTAATGGTAGCAAGACAAAATCCCACCCTCGTCACGCCTCCAACTTCATTGGGTTATCTGGATATATTCCGTGCTTTATCATCACATCGGCGCCACCTCATCGGCTTCTTGGGCGGTCTACAAAGAACGGGTCACGTGAGCCAACCGCCGGTGCACTTTTCATTTGTGTGTCGCTCCACCAAGCGCACTGCGTGTGCAATTAGACAAACAAGGTTTGTTGAATTTTATAATGCACTTAATACACCTTTATAAGCATTTTATAGTGTGCAAGATTTGGATTTAAAGCGCTTTGGAGTGATTTATGCGTTATTAAATTTTGCTTTGTACCGCGAGGGAACGCTACCAACGCTCGTGATCAGCTGACCGCCAATGGCGACGAGGTACATGTGCAACGCTACGGAAGTAGTCCGCAAAAAAAAAAATAAAGAGAGGTGTATCACTCCGCGCTATTCTGTGGCCGTGTGGTCTAACGCGTCGCTCCGGAGAGTCGACAGGCAATGGGAGCGCGTGGGTTCAAATCCCGCATGGTGAAACTTTTTATCACACATTTTTTTTTTCATCGCAAGTTGAATTTCGCGTGACTTGAATGAAAAAACTCGGTTTGTTCAGAATCGCTTGAATATTATGCCGTGTTCTGAAATGAACTGCATGCATCTGTTCATTTCATGCATACCGCGTTAATGTGAGCTGTCCGAAATTCGTTGTCAATGAGCTCGCACCGGCTTTAGTTCAGCAGTGGCGGTTATCTTCCCGATTCTGCAGCATTGTGACTATACTTTTTAGATGCAGGTGAGAGGTGTGTGCGAAAGATGACATTCATTCGTCGGATTTAATTAATTAGCACAGTGGTGAGTGCTTTGCAGTGGCCCGATTAACAAGTGGCCATCTGCAACTTTCGATTTCGCCGTTGCCTAGGAGCCCACTTTTTTTTTGTGGGCCTCTCTTAAGGTACCTGGCATGTTATGAATTGTTCTGTGGAACCGGTTAGCGGCTGATCCAGTCTTCGCCAAAAGAGTCTGGGACCGACTTTGGCACTGTGCTGTAGAGATAGCCCAAAGGACTTGGCGAGAACAATTATCTTTTTTTACTGATTGCAATGTTCAATGCATAATGTGCCTTCCTCGTGAAATAGTTGGCCTTCACCATGTCAGGGCTGGACTTCGAAGGGGCCTTTACGCCAATGTAGGTCCCGTGGACGCATCCCACGACGTCTGTGATGCCGCCGCGCAGAAGGAAACGCTCCTCAACATACGCACGCTCGGCCGCAGTCGTGGGCAATGCGAGCCACCGCTTCTGCACAGCCGCATCGATAAGCGCGTTGGAGATGTCCCTCACACAGCGGCTCACAGTGCTTAGTTGGCGTCCAATAAAGCGGTCTGCGCCGACGCTCCCCTGGAAGCTCCCAGTCGCGAAGAACCGGAGGGCGCAGAGGACGTGCTCTTCGACCGAAAGCGAATGAAGCCCGGTACGCACTCTCCGCAGGCGTGGGTCGTCGCCTAACTATTTACACAACCATCGTACCGAATTTTTGGAGAGGCGAAAATGTCGCTAGAATTCGTCGTCGGCCAAGGCAGTAAACGGGTCCAGCCGGCCTTACTGACATTTGCCGTCAGAGGAAGCGATTACCCAGGCTGCTGCTGCTGCCGCCATGACAGTCCCGAGATCAATTCGGGGCACTTCACCGTTCACGAGTTTAGCTCCGAGTTCACCTGTCAATCAAAACCGTTGGTCACGCCCCCGGCGTGCCGTACATAAATTATAGGCGTACGCGCTATGGGTGGGCCACTCCCAACATCCCTGCCGGCTACAAGTATGCTGCGCGGCTGTGCTTATTGCTGACAGACATCGACGATGTTGACCATCGAAATATAACAGGCAAAACGGACGTCATCGCTGATAAATCTAAGCACCTCTGCGAAGGACACGCAACGTGGCGAAAGCCGCCGATTTCTTCGCTCGCATACCAAGATTGCACAGCACTATAGCCTGTTGCAACCCCGTAAGACACAGCACAACGCTGAATGCGCGTCACACCTGCTTGCAAGGCATCAAACACGGAGCACGATGACGAACCGGTGCTTGGAGCACGTCCTACTCCAACAACATCGCATCACAGGTGTTTGGCTTGGCCGTCCTTTCATCGGTGATAAAGCTCAGCATCAATGAGTCAAACACATCTGGGATCGACAAACGATCGCTGCTCCAGACCCAGTGCAATAAAGTGTTTGTAATTTCTAGCACGCAAGCACTGCGCACTTCACAACCGTAACACCTTTCTCTGTTATAAGTCCGATTCCATTATTACAAACAGGATCCCTCACCTGCCCGAATTATATTAATGCGATGTCCCTGCGGTGTACAACGGCGATCGTCGTTAGTGACCAAACCAGTCCGCAAAACCTTGAAGTGCGCGACGTTAACAAATACTACGCAGATACGCGCGCCACCCCCTTCACAGCTTTTAGTCAGCGTCTGATGACATAGGATGAGTTGTGTCGCTGGGTAGCACGCTCTTCGCATCCGCAGTGCACTAAAGAGGCGTCACACACAACAGGCATACGTAATGAATCATTGAATACAGCCAAACAGCAATTTTTTTTTCTCACACCGCATCACAGCCTCTCGCGCGGCCAATTTATACCGCTGAGATTCCCCAAGAGCGTACTAAAAGCAATGGTTGGCCATAGCGGGGTGCGGCAGCGGACGTAGCAGCGGAGAGCTCCACCTGAGGTCACTGCAGAGAGCAGCAGTGACGCGGGGGTGCAGCGAAGTTCAGTTTTTTGCTTTTGTTTATTATGCAAGCCAGAAGATGCATGAGTGTTATATTTTGATAAACGACACAATAAAATATATTATCGCAATGGCCGAAAAATAAGACAGATTCCGCGTGTAGTAGTTGCCCAGTCTTTCCAGTCGAAGGCAGCGCTACCGGCGGCGTGTCAGCGCAGGAGCTCTCTCGTTTTCGACACGGTGGGCTGCCGCTCTAGTTCGTATGCAAGCCACGCTGCAAGCAATTGCCTCACTATCGCCTCTAGCGGCAGAAAGTGTCAAATCTTTGTTAATTTCCTAAAGCTATGCTTTTCAACAACGCTTCATTGGATTCAGATTTTAAAATACATTTGGAAATGAACAAAATGTTCATAATATTATCTGTTGCCTTTTAACGTATTCGAGAGAAGAGAAAGGGTTGATACAAGAGTGCGCCTAGTGCGCACTGTTCGTCTTCGGAAATGGAGAGACAGATAGAGCTGAAAGAGAAGACACGCCTTTGACGCGCCCGAAAAGGTGTGTCAAACAGCTAGCGGCGAGTGTGCAGATAGATAGCAGAGAAGTCACGATTTCGCGATTGCTGATATGGCGCTGATAACTTCAGGTAGCGCTGCGGCCTGGTATTGCGCAGTGTATTGTGTTTGAAGTGTGAAACAGGCGCGCAGGGTGCGCTTGTATCGCCTTTACGTGACTTTATCTCTACATTTTATTGTCCGCTGCCTGCGCACGTTCCGCGTCTTCGTTCACTGACTGCCGTCATCGCAAACTCGGATGAAACTCGGGCGAGCGCCAAACTCGGGCCTTCCGGCATAGCGCCCCAGGTTTTGATTACGTCAGAAGGTCATATTAACGTGGGGGGGGGGGGGGGGGGGGGGGGGAGCTGGGTGGCCCCAGTTTACCCGCCGGCCAGACATACAGACAGGCGGGAATTCATGAAGGGGGGTCTCAGTGCAAGCGCGCTAAGAGCGCTCGCCCTTTGCCGTTTTATGCAAGACGTATGTGTTTCCAAACAAATAAGGCATGAGTATCTCTACAGTACATGTTGCACGTTAGCAAGTGCAATTGCCTCAACTTAGATGGCTAAAAACAATTCAGTCATTCGAAACACATTGAGACGCAATTTTTATTATGCAAGGGCTCGCATAGGAGGAGTGGGATGACGGAAAACACATGAATTTCTATTACTTATGCGTGCATAATATCTTAAAAACGGTGAAGCATTCGCCTGCGATGACCACTTTGTAATTTTGGCTTCCTCACCCTCTCCAGACAAAAAAAAAAATGACGGACTGTTTAGTGTGATTACGCCAAACGCGGATTTGGTGCGCTAGCACTTTGGTTTTCTCTTCAGTTTCAGTTTTGGTTTGAGTCTCGGTTTTCAAGGTCAAGGAGAGTTTCAATGATCGCTGAAGTGGGTGGGTGGGAGTCTTAGTGTTTGCGCACTCAATAGGAGGGTACATATAAAGTTCACCTTAAGGCTATGACGCAACAGCGATATTGTGTCAATGCCCATACGTGCGGAGTTGGTCATTCTCTACCTGTCATGCATAGATCCCTGGTAGTCCTCATTCAATTCGTGGCGCAGTGGTGCGGCAGTTAAGCGATGCGCCACTGGCCTGCGATTGCAGGTGCTGCCGCCAGTGTGACATGTGAGGCCTAGGTTGCTCTCCCCGATCAACCCGCTTCGCCAGGCAGACAGAGGCAAAATCACGTTCCTAGAGATAGCGCACTAAAGAAACAACTTCTCTATGAAGATGAGTAAACACGCTAGAGACCGCGCTTGGCCCTCATCTCCGCGGCGGCGGCATCGCAGAGCAGGCGAATACGGTTGGTAGTCTAATGTTGACTTGGAGGAAGTGCTGTTATTCATCGTACTCTGCCCCCACTGCCACAGTGCGCAAACAGGGGAGGAAGGATTCACTGCAAAGAAAATGCCGACGCCCGGCGCCACGGACGCTGATGTTATAAGGAGAGAAACAGTCGCCTCCTCCCTGAGATGCATCGCGTTGCTCCAGCGGCATATCAAAGACCGCTCACCGTGTATCTCCTATTAGTACCTAGTAGGTTACTGCATGATGACAGAACGTTTCGTAGACAAAAAAAAAAGGCCATCACCGTCTAGAAGACGTGGAAGTAACGAGCGTTAGCTGTTTGTTTTACTAGAACTGATATGAATGAGATTAAAGGGAGGTGAATCAATGAAAATGCGAATGTGTACGTTTAGTTCCCCATATGACAAACACGCAAACATTTAACTTCTACATATTGCAACCAACTATCACACCAATCACTGCTTAACATTTTCACTGGCATCTTCATCAAATTATTCACTTGATTGGCGGGACGAACTGCCTTCTTCCATAACACTTTCGTCGTCATCAGTAGATTCACGTTCTTCTTCTCGGCTCTTAATTAGCACAAACACCCTCATCATTGGCACGCGAAAGATGGTTGTTTCCACTATGCGGTTGTAGATGGCACTACAAGTCTCAATGCGCGATGCGCTGTTTTCTAGTTCCTGCCACAGATGGCGCTGTGATCTCAGGGTGGTAGCAGACCCCACGAAATCTTGAAACCTAATGTGTAGTTGCTGCCACCAATGGCGCGGTGGCCTTCTTACAGTTTTAAGCCGAAGGCGAAGAAATCACATCAATAGTTTTTATTACCCTCGGCGCACAGTGTGTCCTGCAATGCAGGTCGTCCCAATGCCACAGTAAAAGAATAAAACCGAGTCCCTGCTCAATAACCGTTTTTCAGTGTCATTGGCCGCACACACCATGAACATGGATGCCTATCTACAGACATTACATACAAAATAGCGCAAGGGCACACAGGGACAAGAAAGGACAATTCCTATAAGACTTTCTACTATGTACGGAGCAATGTGCTCAACACTGACCTTTGCTATCCATTCTAGATCTCCCCCACGTTTCTCGTCATGTAGAACACTTACGGCGTTTTAAGACGTCCTCGTTAAATAATGCAGAATACCTGTAGCGAGATCAGACGGCAAAAAAAAAAAAAATTTCGTCTCCCTTCAGGGTGAAAAATTTACAAATCCATAAATGAACTCCTTGGTGAAAAGTCCTTCCAGCAAAGTAACAAAAACTGCAGCAGATTTAGGAGCACTACTTATACCTCTTAGTGTACTCACCACGAACCATATCAGCATATTAATGATGGCTCCGCAAAAAGGTTTAGGAATTTATGTACCACTGCTATTGCAACTGCTCGTACGGACACTGAACCCAGCATTGTTGAAAGCCTGAAAGTCGTTGCCTGAGCATTTTTGAGCTCGATTTTCCTTTGCGACCTCGCGTACAGTCAGCCTCAATATGAAGGTGATTGCTTTTGTGCCGGTGGTCAACCAAAAATCAAGGATATTTTTTCGTTCCTCACGATCCTTTATTCTACGAAAAAATGTGGCGTGTTGATACAGGGACGAAGGAGCAAGTTGTTCTGATATAGTCTGTTCGGCCACCGGCCAAATATGAACTGCAGTAGAGTTCTTTTTCCGATTAGGTTTGCCCTAAAGTGAGCACCGTCATACTAATTAAATGCATAAACCCGTTTCCCCAGCTATACAAGTGAACAGGTTGCATCAGGACCACATATATTAAAGTTTTAAACCCCTTTTGCTGCATGATCGGTGTTAAACTCCCTGTAAAAAATTCACAAAGGGGTCCCAGAGCCATAGACTGCAGGTGAGGCCCCTTATACGTGCTAACAGAAAGGATAAAAGTGAAAGACAACAGTTGCAGCATGAAAAAACAATGAAAGAGTGCAAAATTTTACTTATTTGTAAGGAAAAGAAAATTGATAATAAAGTATTTGAAATTAAATACAAGAAAGAAGACAGGACGCAAATTATTGTTTTTAAAAACTCCTAAAGGTGCAAAGCACTTCGAGATGCAGGAACGATGATTTCCATCCGCCTCGAGGAATTTGGAACACATTGTACACGAAAGAACTGGAACTGTACGTAGAAGAACCAAATCTGTTGGCCCACATACATTCGCTGTCATTAAAGCTCTGTAGAGTGGTCGGAATAAAATAACGTTCCTCATCATCATCATCATCAGCCTGACCGCGCCCACTGCAAGACAAAGAAAAGCCTCTTCGATATCTCCCCAATTAACCCTGTCCTGTGCCTGCTGCGGCCACCCTACCCTCCCCAAAAATTCTTATTTCCATCCGGTCACCAAACCTTGTGCCGACCCTTGCTACGCTTTGCTATTCTTGAATGATTCATTTATTGGGGTTTAACGTCCCAAAGCGACTCAGGCTATGAGGGACGCCGTAGTGAAGGACTCCTGAAATTCAACCACCTGGGGCTCTTGGAATCTACTCCGTTACTCTTAAGAACCACTGGTTACCTTGCCTTCGCATTACATGCCCTGCCCAAGCCCATTTATTCCTCTTGAGTAAAGTTATTCAGGGCCAACTCAACGTATTAGTGTGCACCATCGTCCAGTGAAATAACTCTTCACGTTACTCAAAATTTTTCCTTCCTGCGACTTCCTTAACTGGATACGAACTGTAGCAGTGATGCCGGCGGCAAAACGAGCTCTTCTTGAGTGCTAAGCAGATGGCGTACCCAAAATCGGTACAAAAATTATGGCAGACAAATACGGTAGTCGCTAATGCGAAATTTAAGCGCAGCTCTTCACACGCCACCCTGTCACCGCTGGGAGGTGGTCTGTTACACTGCTAGCCACCCTCTGGGCTCTCCCTGTGGCAGCTACTTTCGAGGTGCCGTTTCGCTCTGCTACTTGGACAACCGGTTACACTCTCCGAATAGTGGTCCCAACGACTGGGTCGACGCCGACGGCTGTGAAGAATACGAGGCCGAACGCAGGAACGGGTGCCTAAGAGCATTGCTGTAAAAAGGTCTAAATTGGCACAGAAATGATAATAGGGATAGGAGGCACGCTTTAGATATTGGAAAACAGGTTAAAACCATGAAACTCGGCCTCGTGTACTCCGACGAAAGAGAGTTCGGTAAGATTCAGACTTTTGCTGTTACTCTAGTGTCGACGACGAGCCGATCGCACTAAACTGCAATGCCTACATTCATTCTTACGGCAGATAAAACAGTTGTCTCAGTCTCTTGTTGCGAGGATGTCGGTCCGAGTTATGCGAGCACTGGTGCATATCCCGCGCAAACCTTAGCAAAAGTTCGAGTTGCCAGCGTTAGACAAAAGAAATTTTCCTGGTCTGGGGGAAAGTACCTGCGATGTTGTCTATAATATTCTGTAACTTCCTGACAGGAAATTAGTCGCCCTTCTCTCCCGTGATCTACGAGCGGTGGACCGTCGTGTGCAGCTCGGTGGTAGAGATCTCGAGCCACCTCGTGGGCCGCCTCGTTGCCACGGACAGATTCGTGCGCGGGGGTCCAGATTATATTGATTGTTCTATTCAATGTCGCTTGTCTTGTAGCCAATCCCCAGGCAGGGCGAAGAACATTAATAGTAGAGACGCCTGGGAGACCTTGCTCCGGAGCTCGGACCCTGAGCTCCAGCTCACCGCCGTCCGACTGGCTGAAGAGGCCGCCGGGATACAAGAGATCCCGGCCAGCATCTGACGCGACTACCCCATGCGGCCGGATCTCTCCTGATCCTCCTCCCTCAACTGAGGGTATGGGACAGGGGAGGTCTGGGTGAGGTAGTCTCATTCTGTTGGACAATAAATGTTTTTCACTTCCTGGTCTGGGCGCACCATTGAATATATAGATAAAACCTTTTGTCGCTGTAGGCCCAGCAGTCCTTTCTCTATGTGCTTTGTACATGCTGTCTCCTTCAGGCGCCTTCAGATGCAAGCAGCATCACATGGTATATAATAAAGGGAAAAGCTCTACTCTCTACCTTGCCTTCAGTAACAGCTGTGCCACCGCTCGCCGAGTCACGTGCTCAGATTCGAGAGGGACAAAATAAAAAGTGGCTGTCTGGGAAAGACCAGGCGTAGCCGAACTTTTTGCTCGTCTTTCTACGTTCATCTGGGTTGAACCACAGCCATTTTTTTTTAGTTCAATACCCACATATTCTTCAAAATGGATATTTGACAGCGCTGCTGAAAGGCACCTTTCCCTCTTGTCCCTTATGTCCTTATGAGTACATGAAATAAATGAAATGAAATAAAAATATATTCAAATAAAAATAATCTCGCGTAAAGAGCGCGATGACAGGGAGCCACGTGGCCGGTGGCAGCAAAATGCTGATTTAGACAAAGCATCCAACTTGGAAAGCTGCTCAGAGATGCCCCGTTGCTACAAAGTTACGGGAAAGCTAACTACAGGCGATAGCAATAGCCACTTTCAGACATCCATCGTTAGAAGTGATTCAATCTTTAAAAAATCCGCGAAACACAATTGTGGATTTTATCATGCGTGGGGTTCGATAAATGTAATGGCGGAGCGGCAGCTAGGGAACCATTCCGTGACGTGACCTGCGTCATCGCTATCTTTATCTGGAGGATGACAGGACTCCTGATGGCATGCAAAATGTTATGAGCAGCCTACCTACTTTTTATAAAGATCGTACTTTCAGTGAATGCTTGAAATATTTTATTAAAACACGTGCGCATTGTGAAAGCCACGTAATCTTCGAAAAGCTACGCCACGTTTCCTTTCAGCAACAAAAACCGAACAAAAATGGCCGTACAGCGGAGTAAATGATGATTATTATTGCGCGCGGACGAGCTGCCGAACACACTGAATTCAAGGTAACGCAGTATGACCGGCGTTATCTTTGCCACAACAGTACGGTAGTATTGTTAAAAGATATATAAATCTGACCCTAATGTTGACCTCATGTCAAAGCTTTCTCACTTAACGCTTGATGCACTCACGCACATTTTTGTGATTGCCGCTTCGGATGAACAAAATTTTGTTCTGACAGAGTCGGGGTGCTTTCAGCGCGTCGGGCATTCCGCGCACGGTTTGGCGCACGTCAGCGCTGCCAACCCGCCACGGAGGCAGCGATGAGCGGCCGATTTCGCGGAAGCAACGACGGCGTGCTCGACCGAAGCCCGAAGAAGTCATCGCACTTCACCTACGCGGACACTGCACTGTGGCGTTTATTTATTTTTGTTTCTCTGGTCCGCTTCATAAACTCGCAGACTTTATTTCTCCTGGGTTCCGAGCGGCCGAAAGGAGAAGCGGCCGGAATTACAACTCCAAAGAGACGCCCCAAAGGAAGCACGTGGCTTAAAACGAAGAAATGGGCGCCTTTTACTTCAAGAACGAAAATGGGGAAAAATATAAAACGACACGAGGCTTTCGCGGCATCCTGCCTTCGCACAGAAGTAGAGATGAAGAATATATAAAAAGAACCACGCAAAAAAAAAAAGCGGGGGGGGGGGGCGGTCCACAACGTAGCCAGAGTATTTTCCACGTACGCTCACATGTACATTTTGTTCATCTTGCCGGCGGAACTTTTTCATCTCACTGTTGTTTTTATATTTTTACCTCTTGCACAAACCAGCCAATGTCCTCCACTCTCTTTCTGACAGCCTAAGCGGAGAGAAAGGGCTACAATTTTTGCTTTCTTCTTGGCTTTTCGAGAGAGTGCCCTGTGAGGTTACTGGCTATACCGTCCTCTTCTCGCTCAACTCGGCCCCATTTTTGGAGCCGCTATATTGTTCCCGCTTCGTAACTGCCACCGTGAGTGAAGACGCGGCCCAAGCGAGCCCCGTCAGCGGGCCGACGCGCTATCCGCCGTGAGACGTGTACGCGGACCCCGTTTCTTCGGATGTCCTCGCCAATTTATTGGCTGCGAAGAGGCCGCGATGCCGATCCGCACTATATTTCGCTATCGCTTCGAAACAAAGCATTCCCGATGTTTTGGTTCCTATCCAGGTCGTAGTTTTTTTTTTTATCTCTTTTCGTTCTATGGCTGTTTACACCCGTAGCATCTTTTCCTCGAACCGGTTTTCAGGGCTTTTCACCCTTCCTTGCCCTTATTCGATTAGAAGAAGAGGAGTTTGTTGATCCCTGTACTTGGCGACGCATCATCGTGGCCGGGATCTAACGCGAGATCCAAGGTGGAGTCAAAAGGAGCAAAAATTTCGTCGGCAAAATTGGGAGGAGCCAGGAACACAAGTACGCGATGCTCAGGACGAAACGCTGCCGCGAAAACTGCTAGCTCGGAGCTGTCTTCCTTCGTCTTGAAACAGCCACATCAACTTCCTTCTCTCTGCGTCAAAGTTTAGATTTTGATGATCGTAAGACATTGCTGTTCAAGAAGTCTGTTGAAAATGGCCGAAAAAACACAGAAGGTGTGGCCCGAGCCGGTCTTGAACGCCCCCTGCATGTCTTTTTCTATTTCGTTCTTCACATGAGGTATATATTGGTAGCCATGAAACGAAGGTTCTGCTCGCAAGCCGGCTTCGCAGTTGCGTTTTGCAACGATTGCTATTGGCTTTTATTTTTCATTTCCTTCAAGGAGCTGCTGTTTCAAAGCTTAAAAAGTAGGTTTTGGGGTATGGAATGTTGTTTCATTTACAGCTTTTCTCTCGATGGTACTAGCCTCCGTTCAGTCGATAGCAATAATCCTGTTTTCGAGATAGGAGAGGTTTTTGGCTTGGTACGGAGAAGGAGAATCCAGCGTAAACCAGTTCTCCACTGGCTCGCACGCTGGCTTTCACTGGAGGACCGGAAGCCGTATTTATTGCCATAATCTTTGGAAGCTTTCTGTCCTGCCTTCTTCTTTAGAATGTGTCTCGAGGAGGAATCGTGGCTGGGGTGTGGATTATATAAGCCCTGAAATAACACTTCTTGTCTTTCTTCGACATATCCATGTGGATGCAGCTTGGGAGGCAATGGTGCGTACATTCGTTTTTTTTTTTTTTTGTAGTGCCTTGGAGCTATATCTGATTCTCTCATCAAGCTATGCTTTTACTTTTTCGCATTGCCGTCGCTCATAGTGAAGGCTGGCAACAAACTCCCTTTATCAAGAGCCGCAGTACACTTGGCTTGCGAAGACAAACGCCTAA
Source organism: Amblyomma mixtum (assembly GCF_055824585.1). Classification (NCBI taxonomy): domain Eukaryota; kingdom Metazoa; phylum Arthropoda; class Arachnida; order Ixodida; family Ixodidae; genus Amblyomma; species Amblyomma mixtum. The sequence continues at coordinate 131,222,975 of NC_143016.1, read as the reverse complement.
GGGTCAGAACGCATCTTTTCTGCAAGCGAATCATGACTACATTAGAAGGCGAACCCCTCGTTAGGTATTAGACATGTTAATTCATTTGATATTATGCACGTACTAATGTAGGGCGTAGCGGACTAGAATCCAATAGCTGGAAAGTGTAGCAGGGTTTGGGAGAAAGTTAGGTGGACGGATGTGATAAGAATTTTTAAGAGATAAGATAAGATTAGGCAGCAAATTGTGTTAATCGGAGAGATATGGGAATGTCCTTAGTCCTGAAGTGGACGTAGCCAGTACGGCGATGATGTTGATGAATGAAGAGGGCCTCCACCAAATTAATTATTCCCGAGAACGCCTACATTTGGCCGCCCGTTACAATAACTGTAATTTGTGTATATCATAGGCTTCAACGTAACGACAATGTAATGTACAAGTGTGCCTCTGATCAGCAGTGCACTATACAGGATGCTTGTTAGCGGCGTTTATCGAGGAGGTCTCTATTATTGCACATACTGTTTCTCAAAGACGAGTATCAAGCACGTTATTTCGAAATATCCTAGGCATGAGTTACAAGATATTGTAATTAGTAATCATCTCTATTACAATCCCATCCTGCATTAATAAAAATAACAGAAATACTCTAGTATTGAAGTTAGTAATAGAATGCGTTTCCCAAACAATACCAGCGGTTTTTATTTTAAATTACGCTAATGAGCACGTTATTGCCTCAGGACTTTGGAATTTATAACATGTCGATTTTTCTTTTCGGGCTATGCACCGCAACCAAATAGGGGTGGGGAAAACTGCAAGGAAATTTTGCAATAGCTTTGAGCCTTAACAAACAACATTCCAGACAGCGCGGCTGTGCAAAAAATTTGCGGACGATAACGGTAGATAATAAAGCGAAATTTAAGCTCAGCTCTTCGCACGCAGCTTGCTACCACTGGCAAGTGACGCATTACGCTGCTAGCCAACATCCAAGATCTTGCCGGGGCAGCCACCTTGCAGTTGGTAATTTGTGCACTCTCGGCATGACAGGTGGCGTTTTGCTTTGCTACTACCTGCCACAGTTGTCAGGTGGTGTGTTACGTCGACTACGCCGACAACGCCGACGACTACGATGCGGAATCCAAGTACGGGTATAATGCCAACGCAGTCTTCTCCCAAAATTAGGTGCTATCGGCAGTACGACTGCGATGAGTCACAGTAACTGGCCTTTCGTAATCACGTGTCTGTTTTTTGGCGTGCTGCACAATCACCTGAGGGATTAGTTCGTTCGCTTTCCCAACGTCACCTAACGCCTCGTTTGGTGCCGCCGCCGCACTCCCCACTCCCCATGCTGAATAAATTAAAAAAAATAGAAATTTGCAGCTGAGCCTTGTGCAGTGAATATATCTGTTGTGAATCTTGTCTCATGCGTAAAAAATCTGGATACGAGAAAGTGCGTTAATACGAAATGTTTTCTTGCAGTAGCTAAGCGTTGACGAGACACGTTACAATGTAAAGCTCGAAAAAAAATTAGCACCGTACACAAAGCAAACGAAAAGGAAATTGAATTAATAAGACGTATACCGCGCAGGAAAACTGAGTACGCCGTACATATATCATCCGCCCCGCCGCGGTGGCTCAGTGGTTACGGCGCTCGGCTGCTGTCCCGAAAGACGCGGGTTCTCGATCCCGGCCGCGGCGGCTGAATTTCTTGAAGGCGAAATTCTAGAGGCCCGTGTGCTGTGTGATGTCAGTGCACGTCAAAGAACTCCAGGCGGTCGAAATTGCGGAGCCCTTCACTACGGCGTCTCCCATAGCCTTAGTCCCTTTGGGTCGTTAAACCCCAATGAAACCATATATCATCCGTTTTCATTTCTGTCCTTTGGTCAGGTTTGTACAGCCGAAGGCCGCCTACAACTGATACGGATACGCATGGTCATCTTGAGCGGCATTATATTTTGACACCGTCTTACGAGCAGATATTCTTTCCAGATTTCTTCAGTTGAGTAACGACGCGGCATAGCTGATTTTTCGTCATTCGTAAATGCGTTGCCAGCGTCTAGATCATGTATATTTCTTTGTTTCTCTTTGTGGTTCTTAATGAAGAACTGCTGCCAGACAGCACTTGGTATTTTATTTTTTTTTTTCTCAATACTGCAGACCCTCATTTGGATCCAGGCGGCAGGGCAGAAAAATACATTCACACAGCACTGTAGCACATATACCATCTAAAATAGGTCACAAAGAGTATTGTCAAAATCAACAGCCGATATCAGAGAGGCAGGGCGTTCCATTCGTCAATAGTTCTCGGGAAAAAAGAAAATTTAAAAGCGTTAGTACGCGCGAAGTATGGTGCTAAAGTGTGATTATGATGACGACGAGTTCTACGCGTTTCAGAAAACTGCACGTAGGGGGTTGGAGAGACGCCTAGTTTTCCATGAATTAGTTGGTGAAGGAAGGATAGGTGAATTAGTTGGTGAAGGAAGGATAGGCGGGCTATCTTGCCTCTGACGTGGAGAGGTTTAATATCATTTGCTGCTTTTCTTCCTTCGTTCTTTGATTACTGCCTGCTCTAAATTCCTGTTTCTGTGACTGTATAGAAACCAACCTCGTGATACGGGCGAAAATAAGCAGCGGTGCAAAGTGTACTTACCAGCGCTGTACATAAGATCTTTTTATATTCTCTTACCGCATCGTCACTTGTGAATATTCTTAAGAAAAAACAGTTATCATTCTCGCCGCCAGCAGTATTTCTTCTCAAATACCAACGAAAGTACAATCCGGTACGTTAATTCAGGCGCTCCGTTACTAATGGGAAAGCATTTGATAGGTCAGAAAACTAAAAACTTGGCATCGCGCAAAAAGTTACGGAGTAACAAAAGTCCCGATTGGTCGAAAGAGTGCAACGTCATTAAAGACAAGAAAATCGGAAATGCTAACTAGGTATAGTCAGCGCTACTACTTCCTACTGCACCAACTACAAAGGAATGGAATAGGTGTACAACGCAATTAGAATATGTATAATTGAAATTAAATTAGAAAAGAATTGGAAGGTAACTGGAAGGGGGCTGGGTAGAATTAAAACAGATTTGGGATATGATTGCAGCGCTTACGCATTACTGGCATGTAAGCTTCATAAGTGTCCCCGGTTATTTTTCTTATTCCTTTACATCCTACACCCACACAGCAAAACGAGTTTAGCAAATCCCACCTCTGAATCGTGAAGTGCAAGACGCTCTCAAGTAAACTTTCACACCTGGTATGAAATAGCATACCTAAAACTGGCCACAGAAGGTTATCGTCATTCCAAAGAATCAGAGTTTGCGAAAACCCACAAGGACATCGGCTCGAGGGCACAGACTTTAAACTACCACCGATAGCGAAGAAATAATTTCGTTAGCAGCCGACTGCCTCTATGTTTCGCCTTAACTTCAGAAGAAGAGAGTCACTGAAACGGCTTCGAATAATTTATCGGGCTGATCACGACATGCCGGATTCCAGGAATCAATGGCGTAATAACGTGTTCGACGTGGACAGGAAAGTGGGCATCATGTCACCGACCGAGAGCAGAAATAACTGCAAGCATAGAAACAAATCGAAGTGTCCGTTAAACGGAACTGTAAACTGAACAAAAGTAAGTAGCGAAGCTGAAGTGATGAAGCCAATGACTTCTCGAAAAGACACACTCCGACGACCGGAAGAGCCGTCTCTTGGCCCTGGGTGGAAGGATGAGGTGCATAAAAAAAAAAAAAAAATAACAAGGCCGCAGAAATCTGTAGCCTTCCGGTGTTGCGGGCCTTCCGAGAGCAAAGTTAGCGAGCTGCACTCGTCCACTTTCACCCCGTCCCGTAGTAGGCGGCTCCCGTGGTGGTTCAGGCAGCGCTAGGAGCTGAGAAATGGTGCCGTGCTGATTTCGTTCGCACCTTAGCGAAATGAATCGGCGCTGGGAGCCGCGCCTTCCCCTCCCGCGGACACCGCCTGTTTCCTGTTCCGGCCCTCGGGACTGGAAACTAACGCCTGCTGCTGCTTGTTTATACGCCTTTAGTTCTCTTTTTTACCTTTCTGTCTTTATTTTCCCTTCTCAGCTACTTCATCTTAGCTGCCAAGCACTCTCCGCTGCTACAGAGTGTTAAGAAGAAGACCCCCGCTGAGGCAAATGTAAGCCTTTGAAAAAAATAAATAAAACGAAAGAAAGAACTGGCAAACCACTGCCGGTCTCAACTGTGCAAGCTCCTCCCGGTGTCGCCGTATTGGATTTCCAGCAGTCCAATTCTTTGCGTTTCCCCTCTTTCCTTTGATCTTTACTGCTGGCACACCGTCCTTAGATTGATATGTGTCTCTTTTTTCTTTATCTGTCTTGTTTGCTTGACCCCCTGACGGTCAAGACGGCCGCGACCGTGGCGGACACCTTCTCTTTCCGACGTGATTTCTCACGCGGAAGCTATTAGGGTGAGTAACACTCTTTTCTGTCCGAGAGTTCTACTTTTTTTTCTTCTTCTATTCCTTCTATTCCGTCCGTACTCCAAAGCACTCAGGGCAGTTCGTACGCTTTCTAGCCTCAGTGTCGACTGGCCGCTGCACCGGGCTGCCACCACTCCCAGCGCTGGCTACGATTAGGCGTTTCCGCTCCGGAAGAGCGCCGAAAAGCTGCGGTTACGCCCCCTTGGCTGAAACATGAGACGCGGTGCTTGAACTTAATCACGGGGCCTCCGAGGGATTTCCCGCTCATTCGGCTCGTCGTTATTCCTCCTTGTTCGCTCATACGCGTTCCTACGCTCATGGTTTCGTACAAGAGACAGGAGGGGCACATCGAAAGCTTCTCGAAGCTGTTAAAAGCAACAAAGGGCGGCTAGTTCGCTGCCACGTCTTAACGGTTTTCGTCTTCTATAGCTTCCAGTACCGAGAAACCTGGGCTTCAGGGGATGTCAGATTACTCGGGCAACGTTCTACTGAGGAGATGTGGCTTCGGGCGTTTGCGTCCTTGATTTCAGACTCAATTATCGTGCGCACGTGGAGAGACCTGGGCACGTGAGCCACAAAGATGGGAGCCGCAAAGTTCAAATATAATATATTTTATCTGAAATTCTTCCTTTATTTGATCTCCCACCGAGAGGCTCGTATGTTTTGATTCAAACCTGGTTCTCTCTGAACACACAAGAAGCGAAAAAAACTAAATTGAATCAGAGATCTGGTGCAGTCTTGAGGGCCAACTGTCGTATCGACTGCGCGGTGCGCTACAAGGACGAGATAGAAAGAAAGACAAAGACTTGCTCCAACTGCGAACAAGCTTTCATTCGTGCATACACAAGTTATTTGCAGTAGGCAATCTTCTCGTGACAGCCGAGCAAATGTCATACGGCGGGACACCAATGGCGGCTAGTTTATTGTTACTGACTGATTCGCATGGTGGCAACCGCACAGAAATTTTCGGCTTCTTGCCGTATCATGCTTGCACTGTTTTTACGGTAGGATATATATCATCGCGTGTATGCACGAATAACAAATTATGACAGTTGGTAGTAGGCGCCCGTTCTTATCGCTCTTGGTATATGTGTGCCTGTCTGCGCCACTTAGGTAATAGTACTTGAGATGTGGACGTACGGACTAGGGTTCCCCCTTTTCAATTTGAGACTGCAGCTTCGAATCAATGACGAAGGTCCTGAGGTTGCTACAGTAGGCAAATTCCTTACCAAAATTTACCAATTTACACTCAGCGCCGACAATAGGAAATTCTCTGAATTGTCTCTAATCTCGAGTAAATAAATGGTGGTGAATTGCGAAGTCCTGCTTTGGCAGCACGAAGCAAGCTGCCAGAGTATGGCGCGACAAGGTGTGGTGGCTTAATTTTCAGTTCCCTTCACTTGAAGTGTCGCGTCTTGAAACATTATTTATTCCAAAACTTCTGTAGCGTGCTCGTTCATAGTCAGAAAATTAATTGCGCCCTGAAGTAAATCAGGAAATCATGATGAGAAGGCCTCTGTTTCTGACATCGAATGTACCATTTTGAGGGCCTTACATGTACCCTGAATGTTCTTTCTATAGTTATGAAGAGATATAAGCACGCAGAAAGCTCATAAGATAACGTGTTGAATAAAATAATAGAACACACAGCGGTCGCATATTTTGTGCAGCGCTCCATCAATTGAATTTAGTTACGGCTGCGTTGTTCTCTTCCTTCATAGGCATTTTTTGTATGGCTACCTGAACAACGTTAAGCAACGAAGCTGCGAAGCTTCGCATTGTCGGTTCTTGTGATGACACTGTGGTAGCGCTGTGCTGATTAAAGCAGCAGTTTTTCGGTAAACACTTTCCTGCTGTCAAGGAAGAAACAGAAGTATTCCGCTGGTTTCAAGAAATTTTTAAATGCATAAGCTATGGGCGGATGACGTCCATCAAGAAGCGCGAAGGCACACATTAGGCAAGAGTACTAATCTCCTATGAAATCAGCTTTATGAGATCAGAACGAATGCCTACATCTTTAGAAGTTCCTGCCTTACACTTATTTTATTTGCGACTCTCCTCAGCCTGCCTTTTCAATCCAGGGGCAGGAATAAAGAAAACAAATGAAAGTAATGGAGAGCGTCTCTGTCGTGAAATACCTTCTTTCAACGATACCACTTGTCGTTGCGCAGTCTGACATCAGGGCCACAATCACGCGCCAGGGTTGCATCATTCTTCACCTCATCCTACCCAGGACACAGGCTTTAGCGTTAAACGACCATGCGACTGCGCCTCATAACGTTGAGCAATGAGCTAAAAATAGCGATAACAAAAAGGACATCCTTGGCAGAATAGAAGACACAGTGCCATGGTCAATGTGTCCGGGAGCGAGACTTCGTCATGAATCGCGGCGTCACCGCTTTGCCCCCTGTGCATATTCGTTCACACGGCAGGCACATTCGCGCGAAGCAATTCGTAGCTGCGTTTAAGTTTCTTCTCATTCTACTCCGCCGCTTCTATCTTTTGTTGGGATTAAGGGGACGGAAAAGGTGGTAGGACTCAAGCAATCTGCTCAGAGATTTCCAAAAAAACAAGCGTACAGTGAAGGCAATTCCAGAGGAGCATGGAGGCGACGGCGGTCTTTCTGGTTTTCCCTGGCCTACCTTCTTCGTTTTTCCCTTGCACGTCGCGAGCTCTGCAGTCCTTGCCCGAATCCTCACGAAGATTGTTGCTGAATACAAATGAGCTCATTACCATACAGTCGTTATTTTAGTGCGTAGTTTCGTTATCTCTCCCTGTAACAAAGGTAAATGTGCAGTAAGAAAACAGAAAATAAACAACAAGCACTGGTAGCGCGAAAGAAGAAAATAAAGCATTTACTATCCGTGACATGCGCGCCATGGTTCTTTCCTGCTGAACCTCATGCCCGCAGAGGCGCAAAGCAAACCTCGATCCCCCCCCTCCCCCTCAAACTCCATCTCCTCTTCCTTGCTTACCTCTTCCTGACGGCTTGACTGTGCTTTCTGTTTCCTTAATGAATGGCGTATTCCGGCTGCTTGCCAACTGTAGGCGCTGAGAATTTACAGCGAAAATAAATATCCCATCTCTTTCTTCATCTTCAATTGCGTCTTTGGAAATGGACTGTTTGATTCGCTGTTTCTGGGTCCTTGTGTTGGCTTTAAATAAGGAAGCTCGGGTAGAGTTACCAGAGCGTACAGCAATTTTCAGAATGTTCAGCGTTTTATTTTTCCACACTTCACTCTGGATTAAGTTTCTTCCGACAGGCCTTGTAAAGCTGAAAGAGAGGCCTCGATGGTGTTTTCTTTTTCTCTCCTTTTACCACCATCGTAAGTACAATCTAAGGTTAAACTAGTGGAATTCATGTGGGTGCTTCAGTTTTTGGTACTGTTCTCAGACTGCTTTTTTTTATAAGTGAGAATGACCGTTCCTTACTTTTTTTGCTTACTTTCACGTACGTACACAATTTCGAACAACCGGCATAGTTCAGAACTGAGTTCGAAGATAATCTGTCTGTTGCAGTGCATTCTGGTGGAGAATTCTGCGAATGTGCATCTTTGTTTGTTTTTTTCCACATTTCATTCCGGCTTAAACTTTTTACGAGCGGACTTAGGAGGTAGAATGCCGGTTCGATTAACGGTTTTTCCTTCCCTGTTTTAATACCATTGCAAACAAAACTTAAGCTTAAAGCAGCAATATTTGCTTGGATGCTGTTTTTTGCTACTTTCCGGGAAGTGCTTTGCCCTATCGCGCATAATGAATGTTTTACCCCTTTACCCCTATTTTTTCTCTAGCGACGAATTGCAAGCCGGTACACGCGACTTAATTTTGGCGCTGGCCGAAGCTTATGAACTTAAGAAAAAGTCGTTATATTGCAGTTATACTGTATTTCAAGGGGCTCGCTAAGCGCAGAGCGTAAAAGGGAAGTTAATGTTTTTTTATTTGCACTGGGTAGCGGTAACTTTGACAAAACGACTTGGGACAGGCGCAGAGAGACGACGAACAGTGCTACCCACTGCAAAAAAAAATGTTATAAGAACTAGCCCCAGTCGTCGGTTTATTGAAAATTAAGGCTGGAGTGTGTACCAAGCTGTTTGTTTCTTTGTTAGTTTGTTTCAATCCTTCATTTTGCCTGTATATACGATTTCTTATCCGCCACTGAATCAGACCGGGCCGGGAAAGAGGGAATGGGACGTGGATTGGGCCACCTGGCCGAAAGATATCCTCGCCTTTCAAAGTTTTGGAGGAATTCGAGTAGCACGTTTAAAGGGGTGGAGACACCAAATTTGTCGTTCGCGCGTTCTTAGTTTCAAACGTTTCTTATGGCTCCAGGAAGCATGATACACACCCAAAGATTCATATATTCACACTGAATAATTTATTATAGCATTTTTAGGTGAACGATTTTCGGTTTCGGTTTCGGAACGCCGAGTTGTACAGTGACGTCACAGAGGGGGAAGATCAACTGCTTCGCTTGGTCACGTGGGCCCACAAAAGTTCTGACGCACCTAATGCTGCATCGTCTGCTTTCCCACACATGTGCTGACCAGCGCATGAAAACAAACTACTGCACGTCTAGTCCCTGCAGCTCGGATTCTGACAGATCTGATTCCAATGAGTGAGGACATCGACTTTTTTTTTTGTTGGCACGCTAATATCGCCTTCGCGGATTCGCGTGAGGATGCGAAACACTTTGCAAAATGCCAGCAAGCATCGCTGCGCCGCTCTACCGAAACTGTGTCCACAACCGGTGTCACACTTCGCTGCCGTGCAGCAGTACCTGAGCGCTGCTTGGGATGATGTACAAATATCACAATAAAAGACGAGATCGCCTTGTTATCAGAACTGCCAGCTATACTCGAGCAGCGACAAAGCATGTCTGCTTATGTTGGGAGCTTTCGGCAACGGCACCGCTCGCGGGCGCTCCGGGCGACGAGCTCTGCTGCTGCCTGGCTGCCGTGGTCGTCGCTAGGCCTATAGCCTGTTTAGCAAGCGGCCGGCGCTTCGGAAGTCGTCTGCGCTATAATAAAAGGCCTACTTTTCAGAAATAGCTGTAGTGTTAACAGAATCATCTCACAATAAAATAATAGTATGGTCAATCTCCTCGACGCCTTCGGCAGCGGAGCTAGCGGGCGCCAGGCGAGCCGGACCCCAACGTCGCGCCAGCGGCAGCTGCTAGGCGCGGTTGTGAGAAAATTGCTCACATCACAGTTGTTACCTCTACCAGCAGCTCAGTATTGGTCAGCGATCCTCAAAAATGACACTTTTTTCACATTTCTTGTCCCATGGTTTATTATTTACGTCAAGAACACTCTTTAGCTCGCTTTTATGACGTCGGCAGGCTGACCTACCGGCCGGCAGACTCGGCGTACTTCACATCCGCACAAGAAAATACAAAACAGCCATGCTACCAGAAAGGATGCTTTCTAGATTCGAGATACGACAGCATGACTGTGCTAAAAGTGGATCTTTCGGCAGCGACACTGCCTGCGGCAACGCCGGCCGACGACCTGCGCGCTGGTCCCAGACTGCCCTAGTCGTCGCTATGCCTAGCTGCTTTCGCATATCGACTCCGCAGCTGACGGCGCTTCGGGACTGGCCAGCGCTCAGAAACGTGCTCCGCTCGGCACCCCTTTACTGTGAACTCGTCCCATAATAAAAGATATGTTCGATTTCCACGACGTCTTCAGCAACAGAGCTAGCAGACGGCAGGCGATCCGCACCAGGTAGCAGCAGCACAAAACCGGCTGATGAAATTTGCTTGCATCGCAGTCATCACTTCTACCAGGAACTCGGTATTTGCCAACGATCGTCAGAAACGATGCATTTTTGATATTCATATATCCCAGGGTTTGCTATGAACGTGAACAAACAATACTATCGCGTTCTTCAGATGCCGGCGTTCGGCACGAAGACTGGCGCAGACCGCCCGGCTCCAAGGAGTGCGCCCTATGTCATCATGACGCTGCCGCTTCCCGTCGTTGTTGCCGCGAGCGGCCCGCCGTTGACATCTAGCAGGCCGGACGCAGGCAACGAGCTGCAATCGGACGTTGCGACGCTGTTCGCAACGGCGCGCCGCAAACCGAGCGAGTGGCGGTTAGCAGCAAACGCGGCTAGCTGGTGCGTCGACTGCGCTCACGCGGCTGTGCACCGCTCATCGTACGTCACTGTATTTTGGTATGACGTCACTAAAACTTTAATTTTTCTGCACCCCTTGTGACGTCATGGTTGATGGCGCTAGCGATGGGTCTAGATTGTGAGAGTGAGCATTTAGGTAATCTTTGGAACCGAATTAAAATATTTTTTAAACGTTTGTTGCGTCCAACACCTGGCCTTGAGTGCCCTTGCATACATAGGAATCCCATAGCAGGCTTTTTATAGCTTCAAAATTTGGTGTCTCCACCCCTTTAAGAGGAGCTTCTGGCGTTCTAAGGGTTGTTTTCTTGGCCGGATCCAGGTGGGGTAGCGTTCAGGCCAGTCGGTTGAGTTGAGCTTACTTAATATTTCTCCTCTTGGCGAAGAGAATATGGGACACTTCCGGATGAGGTGAGCAGGGGTTGCTCGAGTGCGAGAAGCTTGGCATTTACCCGGAGCTTTACCCGACACTTTACTAGGCATACACCCATAAATTAAGCCATATATTCTCTTTTCCGTCACACATATGTAAAAGCCGAGCAGGCGAGCCGACCGTTTGCGAGCGTTAGGCCATTGATGTTGAGGAGTAGAAGGTTGCGGAAGCTATTAGGTCTAGATTTCTTGCCGATAAAGTCGACAGCATACTTGGAGTTTTGAGGTTTTTCTTGCAGGCTAACTTCTAAGCATAGAGTAAGCATCACGTCCAAGCTCTGCTGGATAGTGGTGACCGGCCCTACGACAGATCATAAGGGGTACCGGAGGGCGGAAGGATCCGTCTATACTCCAAAGCGAAGTTTGGTAAAATTTTTTAGTCGCTTAGAGGAATGTCGGAGCGGTATCTGTTCTTCAGCGAGATTCTGAATCACACTACTTTCTTTCCTTGCACTTAATCATTCAAGAGCTTCTGCCTTACCAGTTACTCCGTTCACTCTTGAAGTCTTGGATAATTCCAGACCTTATCATCCCATGGTCGCCACCTCTCACGTTAACCAGCCACTCCACATACTGCAGGATGCCAAAATACGCACAAAATATGAAGTCTGCTATATACAGGGTCTGTTCTGAAAGTAGTAGGACTGATTTTTTCCTGGGCGAATGGGCGGACGTGAGGCGGTCAGCGCGCGCAGGATCGGTGAAGGGGGATATTGGGAACGCTGGGAAAAATAGGCAGTCGGCTCTCGGCCGTTGAAGAGAGCAGGTCGCTTGTACTGTGAACCCCTATCGAAGCGCCTCGTCACGGAGAATCATGAAGCGTTTACTAGATCAGTGATACGCGATAAAATTTTGTTTAAAGCTTAGTAAAACGGGCAAAGATACCAATGACATGATTAAGGAGGCCTACGGTGATGCTGCCATGGGTAGATAAGGAGTTTTTGAGTGGCACAGGCCTTTCCGAGAAGGCAGGGAAAGAGTAGAAGATGGCGACCGCTCCGGACGCTCTTCGACCAGCAAGACCAACGAAAATGTGTCGCGAGTGAAATATTTACTAGATAGTGATCGTACGATGAGTATGCGAATGATTGCAGATGACTTGAGCATTCCTCAAAACCAAGTTTTTGAGATTGTGACGGAAAACTTAGGCATGAGAAAAGTGTGCGCGAAATTGGTGCCTGAGTGCTGTCAGAGGAGCAAAAGGTCAACTGGATAGCGACCTGCCAGGATCTTCTTCATCATGTGAATGAGGACCCCGATTTTTTGGACGATGTATTGACCTGTGACGAGACGTGGGTCGACCCTGAGAGCAAGCGACCCTGAGAGCAAGCGGCAGAGCTCAGAATGACACACCCCTCCTTCCTCACGCCCCAAGAAAGCGCAAATGAACAAAGCCAAGCAAAAGTCCATGCTCATTTGCTTTTTTTGATGGACATGGAGTCATCCAGAAAGAGTTCGTACCATCTGGACAAACAGTTAATGCAGTTTTTTAGGTGAAAGTCCTCAAAAGACTGCGAAAACGCACTGTTCGTGTCCGCCCAGCCATCGCAAACAATTGGCGGCTGCACCATGACAACCCGCCGAGCCACACAGAGTTCCGCGTAGGGGACTATCTTGCCCAGCACAAGGTGACAATGCTTCCTCAGCCCCCCTACAGCCTCGACTTGGCCCCGTCAGTCTTTTTTCTATTCCCAAGAATAAAATCAACGCTCAAGGGGAAGCATCACGCATCGGTTGAGGAGGTCCAACAGGCCGTGACGAAGGAGCTAAACAGCATTCCAGTCCAGGCGTTCCTGGAGGCGTACGAAAACTGCAAAACTCGTAGGCAGCCGTGTGTAGATGCGGAAGGGTGCTCCTTCGAAGAATTTTAATCATTTGTACTATTCACATGAAGAAATGTTTTTTAAAAAAACTAGTCTACTACTTTCAGAACAAACACTGTATTTTTCTCAATTTTGGGGCTCTTCTACTCTAGTGTTTGCCGAATAAGGTATTAATGCTCCACAAATATTTTCTTCCGCAAGCTATACTCATAACTGGCCTCTGGTATTCTTAGCACTTCGGCCATAGTCATCCATTCTCTGGCCTACTGTCTGATTCTTTCTTACCTTGGCATCGATTTCGCCCAACAGTAACAGGCACTGTTTTTTACATTACTCGTTGTCTATTCGATGTCTCCATGATGCTTTCGACTGTCTAGTCATCAAGGTTCATCAAGGGTGAAGTAGGCATGCAGGCCTGTCCTACCTTCAAGCTGCATATCTTATTAAACTCAAAAACGTTAACTTCTATCCTCTTGTTAATGTTACAGAATTCCTCTGTGTTGCCGGCTGTGTTTGACCAGGAATCACACACCCAGTTCTAGCCTGTTCGCTAAACCACCATAATACGGCACGTACCCGATTTTTCGAAGTATATGCGCTCCATCTGTGCTGGCCTTAATAATCCCTGTGGTATTCCATTTAGTACCCGCTAGCTCCTTAAATAGCAGTGCTAGGTTAGCCTCACTGGATAAAGAAACAGCTTTAAAAGTGGCCAGGTTTAGTTTCATATAGCCGCCTACTCTGTAGCCAATGATTCTTAGCACCCTTCACTGGGTCACAGGGCGGATCGCCGCCTTGGGCAGTCGCTCTGTGCCGGTGGAGACTGAGCGCAAAAAAGAATATGGCATATTAGTACGGATAGTAGTGGTCAAGTGTTACACCAGGTAGGCTAAATTCTATTCTCCTGACAGGTTGCATTGTAGTCTCTAGAGTCAAAGGATTAGCTTCCAGAGTGCTGCGCTCCTTTTCCCAGCGCCACCGGGCTTGGAATAAATATAGTTGCCACCGCCTCATTTTGCCATAACCACAATCACTATTACTTTCAAAGATTTTTCATAGAGCGGCGGGCTTCCACAGCCTCTGGGCTTTCCTCTTGGACCCGCATACATGCGCGAAATGTTGCTCGAACAAATTACAAAAATTATATTTTCGTCTGAGTGTCCATTCACGTTATCTCCGAAGTTAGCTGTTCCAACTATGCAGAACTTTAATCTGTCATTCACAGCACCGTGGGTGCTAAGGCGGGTACAAAGGGAACACGGATTCAATTGCAGTACGGGGAACGTTAGTCAGAGCCAACGATGACGCTTTTGAAATCAAGTGGTGGGGAAAGGAGGAACACAACACTCTGAAAACTTATTCAGTGACTCTAGTAGGCTCTGGTCGCGGGGATCAGATCGCACATCAGGCTTGGTTATTCACTTCAGTTCACACTAAGATCTTTTTTTATCAGGCGCAGAATTGCGGCCGTACTGGGATTCCAGCTGCGATTCTCTTGCACGCGAGGCGGATGCTATAGCTTTGGAATGCTGTGGGCGAAATACCATGTCTACGATGTGAAGAGCACTGTTGTTGAAGTAGAACTTTTTCCTGGGCTAGTTGTTGCATTCTGACAGAAGTGAAGCAGCGCGAAAGAAGAAGCCCTAAGGTGAAACGAAGAATGGACAGGAAAGAGCGCTCTTTCCTGTCCCTTCTTCGTTCCGCCTTCGGACTTCTTCTTTCGCGCTGCTTCACTTATGTCAGACTGTTGTTGAGTTCACTTCCTGAAGCATAAACACCTCAGCAAACGTGAACTCCAGTTTTTGAAAGAGGTCGGCCTGATGCTGCTCAAGTAGAAGACAGTTCCACTAAGCGAATGGTGACTGAGTAGATATGCGCCAAAGGCAAGAACTAATTAACGAAAATGATTGAGTGAGCTTGTTGGTTATTTTAATTTTATGCTATCTTCCATAGCGGCAGAGGCAGGCAGCGCCTGGGTGACTGCCGGTAGAAGTTGCTGGAGAAAAGCAAGTAGTACGTCTTTAAACTCGTCCTCAATTGCTGTAGTGGTCTTGGATAAAATCAAGGGCTTGAGATCCTTGAGAATGGTAGCCTTCAGAACATCCTCAATCACCTTGTCCAGAAAGGAAGATTGATGTGCTAGTGTTGGTTGATGCCTGATCCTGGTGGCTTTCGGGTGTCGTGGGTGTCTTGCAACCAACCGTAAGTTTCTGCCGCATTATTAACGCTAGCATGTCTGTGTCATTTTTAGAGCTTCTGTTTCTGATGCAGGTTGTCTTTTTCTGATAGCGTCTTCAGTTTAGCAGTGTAGCTCAGGGCACAGTGAGATCCAGTGAGAGCACTTGCATTGAATCTCTGTGTAGGCTCAGAAAGTGCTTCTCTTGACGTCGGTGTAGGTCGGAAACATACTGCTGTGCGACACGGGCCACATGTTGAGACATGATACAGCCAGATGTTTTTGATGATCGATTGGGTTTTACTTCGGTTGAGCTTTCGGTGTTTTGACTGACGGGCGTCGGGATTTTTTTCACGCACTTACCCAGATTCTCATCCGAGTTGCAGCACGCTGGCCATGACAGGTCAGTGGCAAGGTGCTGATCTTGGCAGTTCCTGCACATAGAAGAGGCATTGGGCCGGCGTGGTCAGGCTAAGCAAACTGGCGACACAAGGGACATTTCGCTTCAGTGGCGTTAAAGAAGGTTTTCTTTTTTATGCCCTAGCAAATGACAACAGATACGGAATACTATTTTGGAAGACAAGGATGTACCCAGTTCAAGACGCTGTAGAGTTTCACTTGCTCGAGAAGTGTGGTTCCCTCAAAAACTATGAGTGCGGATGTACTGTAACCAAGCTGCCCCACGGACATGATTCGGTGCGCAGCTCATAGCGAATCTGATTGCAACACTACTGAAGTTTCTTTGTCCACATTGTAAATCATGCCGCGCAGCAGTCTTATTGGATTCCTTCGTAAGCCTGCACTGCCAACTCAAAGTCTTTGAGAAGAACCGCTCCAGTTTTGAGCAAACAAATGAACGTGGAGCACATCAGCATTGAGGTTCGCCCAGTCGGGAAGGAGAACCTGAAAGCTAGAGTCGAGGGAAATTTGGGTTCCTTCAATTGCGACACCTTTATGGACGTGACGAACTGAGGCTGTGAAGGCTGGTCTGTAGGCACGGACGCAGCATAACGGTATGCATGGCCCTTGCTGTGTGCACGGTGAGCTTCTTTTTCCACCATGCTGTTTGAGTAATAGAACTAGTGGTCTGATAATCGGATTCCGCAGGGTGTATTGAACTAAAATCGGCTTGTAAGTGTGATGTGTAGTGGGCAAACACGGCATTAGGTGCACGGCCAACGTCGGCAGCAATGTGTGTTGATGTGGGGCCATGCTAAAGACTAGGTTTGGCTTCTAGTGTTCTTTGATGACAATGAATTTTTATGGCGCAAGGGCTTCAGCCGCCAGAGAGCGCCATGGCACAAGGTATTTTTCGTTCACTCACGGTGGGGTCAAAGACCCAAGTATTCTTTCCCATTACATGGCAGTTGCAGTTACTCTGAAGAGCCTTCTGGCTCTTGTCTTGACGTGGTTCATAGTTCGCCTCCGTTTACATGGTGCCATCGCGGATAACGTCGAAGATATCGTTGCGCTGAAGTCAATGGGCCGGTGGTGGTTGCCCTCTGTTTGACTCACAACGATGCCTTGCTCCGACTGCAGGGACGCTGTGCCATCCTTGTTTGTTGCGGTCGTTTAGGTTGATGCCGTAACGACGTTATCGTGTTAGTGTAATCCAGAGGACTTGGTCGTGAAGGAAGGATGAAGAGGAGGAAGGTCCTCCTCGATAATTGCAGGAGACTTTTGAATTTGATGGAGCTTGTAGCAGTTGTGTCCTGCCAGCCTTGCAGCAAGAGCGTCATTCTACCAAACTGTGAGAGCCACTCACCGAAATCGCGGTTTAACTGGGTTAAAAAAACAGCACGTGCCGGAATAAAATTTCTACAATCCAACACGTCCATTTCTTGACATAGTAAATTAAAACACAACCCTTAACGAGAAAAGACTTTGCTAAAAATCCATTTTTGAATATAGTGCATGAGTTTCGTATTAATGTATTTTTCTGTCTCTATATACCTGTTCACGACTTTTTCTGCGCTCTGGGAAGAACGTGGTGAAGCTTAATCCTCATCTTAGTAGTGTACCGCGAGCCCAGCCCAGTACCGAATATGGCGGCGCGCATGGATAACTTTTTGAAATGGTTTATACTTAAATTGCAAAATGAATGGTTGCTATCTATACTAGGAGCAATATTTTGAACTTTCTTACAAATATGTCAAAAATAAAACTTTGACCTGATTAGTATATTTGTTATGAATTGAAAATACTCCTAAAGTATACATTCAATAGATTACAGTAACTTAACATCCAATGAAAATATACATTAAATGCTACCTTTAAAGCATATCAAAAATATATTCATTATGGCTTGAAGTAGGGCTACTGCTCTGCTTCACTGGACGAGGCTGATTAAAGTTGTTAACGACAAAATTATTCCCTCTTTACGACAGTCTATTCACTGACTGTGGCTGCTGATAGCGGTTGGCGATAAGTTCTTGCATAATATGTTACGACAAGGTGACGATATGGTCTTGAGGCAGTGCTGCCTCAAGTAGTCTCCAACATTCTACTCAGCTTAATTACGTTAAAGCCTTACATTTTTTCTCACTTCCAGAAATTCGGTTCCAGCCGCTGCTATACCAAAATACGACGAATCGCACATCCAGTGGGCTCGTGGAAGCGCTTGTATGCTCTCGGTGTTTTAGCAGTTCGTAGGGCCGCTGTACCGACCGCTATCATGAAACACGGAGCTTACAAAAAAAAAATCACGCTCGGCCTCACTCACCAGCTGCAAAGCTGTTACAATTTTCATTCGCTAGCATACCACACTTCACTGACTTTGCATGATGTCACCTGGTCAACGATACTACGGCACGTAAAAACAGAAAAGCTAAGAATGTCCTAATTATGTGCTTCAAAGTGAGTACCTGCGCGAAAAGACGCGAAGAAATATGTGTTTGCGATGTACCTGTTGTACTTCTGCACAATGAATGGGCCTTTTTAGACAGCCACGTAAAACTTAAGCCGTGTGTCTTACTCGTTTTACTTCTTGGTACTTCTTTACTGTTTGTATTTCCTGGCAGTTTTGCGCTGCTTTTGCTCGCTTAGATTTTAATTACTTGACTTGCCTTATGAATATTTTTTGCTTTGATTTGTTGCCATTGCTTTTGCTAGGATAAGATTTTATTCCAGTTTGTTTTTACAATGCTTTTGTTTGCAGCTTGCAGCTTTTTTGTATAAATTTATCTCAAACATTTCTTATACTAGTTTGTTTTTCAGTTAAGAAAAGTTGGTTTTTCTTATTCTTGTCCTTGCATCATCCATGACTCTAGCGTTGTCGATTTTAATCTCGCACGTGCATTTACTACAGTTTTCGCTTTGTCTCCCTCAAGTTTCATTCTTAATGTTTGCTTTGCCTTTTCGGCAATTGCCAACGCTCTCGATTACAGGAATTCTGGCTGCTTCTTGAGAAATAAAACACTTGGAAGTTGCATACTGCGCATGTCGTTTGGGTTCCTTGTCTACGCCCCGTTTCTTTTTCGGGGGGGGGGGGGGGGGGGGGGGGGGAAGCGCAAACATCTACTTTCGAAAATGAACCTACTCGCCCAAAAGAAATTATTAATCCAATTTGTTTAAAGGATTTACAGCACTGACGACTATTGCACTGATGCCGCATTCAAAGTGCGCCCTGAAGTGCATTATGAGACTCTATACTGTAGCTCGTGAAAATCTCTCTCCCCATTGATAAGAGGACCATCTCCTGTCATTCGTACAGTGAAATTGCTTCCTGATATTGCTTCCTCTTTCGTTTCTACCTCTTCGGAACATCTCAAGACGTAAAAGACATGAAATCTGAATGTAGGCGCAATTTAGAGAAAAACATGCCTCAGGAAAGTAGACGGAACACAAACACTCCGTGAAGAAGAGAGAAGAGAAGGTATTCAGAGGTGGCGCTAGAGTGAACGAGCCGAGGGAGGAATACGAGAACGTATCGCAGTCGCACGCAGACGGAGAATACATTGCGGACTCTTTTATCGCCATATCTGCTGCCTCTTTTTTTTCCGCCACGTTTACTTCCGGCCTGATTGGCTGTGGGGCGGAAGGTCGGCCACTGTCCCGATAAGGGGCGCCACGAGAGCTCAAGAGGAAAGGTCTTGTGGACTTCGACTGGAACCACGCTGTGCTAATTTACTTTTTTTGTTTGTTTCGAGCTGAGGTATTGCTTTGTCGTCCAAATGTTCTGTGATTGCTGCGCGTGCGATCATGGCTATCAGCTTCATTTCCATTTCTGCTTTTTTTTTCTTCATGCCAGGGGCAAGACGAATTGTGCTCAATCTTTATTTCTGTTGTTTCGTGCTTCTTTAATTTTTTCGCGCTCCCTGAGAACAAAGGAGGACAATACAGCGGTCTTATGTTTGTGATCTACGTCCTGCACAAGCCTACAGCTGAGGGGGGAAATGTTAGTCAGTTGTGTTTGCTAACATGATGATGACTGTCAGCTTTCCCAACCAACCAAACCTACAAAAGCTGCAACGAGAGTGAGGCTGAGAGATCATATGCAGCATAGCTTGCATATTTGGGCTTTGCATATTACTTCTACGAAGCGATAAATGTCACTGTTTATTATTTAACGGAAATGACAACTTAAAGCACCCGAGATAAAGAAGAAAATATCCGGGTTTTATTTCGTAATAACGCGAAAAGGCGGAAACACGGCAATTCCATCAGCGCCAGTAAGTGCTAAACCCTGTCAGTGCGCCCTGCATTCATAACATACTATCCATCGCTGCAGCGTTATCCTGTCTAACAAGGACTAATTTCATCCGCGCGCATGTCGCATCCGTTTCATTTTCTTTTTTTCTTCAGGTAGAAGGATATTGAGTGGATCACTGCGTTACCTCCACTAAGAGCGAGTGATTAGAAAGAAATTATCGTTCCATTATGACTGCGAGTGTTTTGTGAACTATTAGAAAAAAACGGAATATATCTTGCACGGGGAGTTTGACGAAAAATAAAAAAGTCGCCAAGAGCACTTGCCCGCATTCCCTGTTACGAAGGACATTCAAGTATGATCTTATCTTCTTAAATAGATTCATTTCCTTCGAGAAGGACATGGCGCGAAAGATTTCGTCCGAACTAGAACAACTTATTCCAAAAGTTGACTCGCACGCTTAACGTACAGTCCTAGGACCTTTGCTTTTCCTCATATATATTAACGATCTTCCTTCCAGTATTTCCTCTAGCATCAGTTTATTTGCTGATGATTGTGTAATTTACGGCCCAATCACTAACAGTACTGACGCTGGCATTCTTCAACAAGATCTTAACCGAATCCAAACTAGGTGCGAACGTTGGTTAATGTCTCTCAATATTTCCACAACATGTTTAATCTCATTCCATCGTCGGCAGATGCATACTCCTTCTAAATACACTCTTTTCGGTTCAGAAGTGTCGTCCATCTTTTCTTGTAAGTATTTGGGTATTACTGTAACGCAAAACCTAACATGGTCATCTCATATCACGAACATCGCTAACGAAGCTAATCGTACCCTTGGTTTCATACGGCGCAATCTACGATTTGCCACCCCATCCATAAAATCATTAGCATACATAACTTTTGTCCGTCCTAAACTAGAATATGCTTCGGCAATATGGGATCCTCACCAGTCTAACCTCTCTTTAACCTTAGAAAAAATACAAAATCGAGCTATCTGCTTCTTTATTCTGACTATTCGTACTACACTAGTGTGTCTGCTTTAAAATCTAGAGCTAATTTACCCAGCCTTGAAACGCAAGGAAAAATTTCTCGGTTGTGCCTCTTTCATATGTTTTATCATTCATCTTTAGGAGAATCAGTCATATCACCTGCTTATCGCCTCTCAAGCTGTATTAACCACCATAAGGCCGTCTACGCCCCCACCGCAAGAACTACCGCTCATTCCCGTTCTTTTTTCGTCACGTCATCCCAGGACTGGAATGATCTACCACAGGACGCCGCGAATCACATCAACGCCATCCATTTTAAGAACGCTATCAAGATCATAGTTGTTTAACTGTCATGCCCATCCCTCATGTAATGCCCCATACCAGGGGCCTTTGAGGTATCAAACAAAAAAAAGTTAACTGTGCGAAACGAGTGGCCCTTTAACCGCTCGTTTCGATGGAAGGTAAAAGAAATACCGACCACAAGGCGCCAACACGAAAACCTACGATCAGAGCAGGTGGCGCGTACAGGATAGTCAGCCTGGTTGAACTGAGGCGGAGTTTATGTTCGTATACTTGTAAATGCTGTTTTTCAGAGCCATTAAATTTACAGGGATAGGATTAAAGATTTTCCAGATATAATCTAAGAACCGCCGCGTATTTTAATGTTGCTTTTAAGTAAGCCTACATGGCTGGAATACCACGTATCTTACCTTTATACCTTTAATTGTAACTTGTGGTTTTCTAATTGCTTCTCTGTACCGCTTGGACTCGCGTCCTTTAACAGAGTCTAACGTTCTGGGGCCTTGGACACAACCTTCCTCACAAAGGAAAGCGGTGAAAGCGCTCCTGAGATTCTTAATGGACTCGGGGTTGTATTCGCTTCTATAATCTTTAAGTTTTCAGTGCGCGCCCTCTGTCCCCATGACATAGTGGTCGCTGTACACTTAGAAAACTCATTTCATTGCCGCTCTTTTTTCTTTTTTCCCCTTTGTTCCCCTCCCCGAGTGTAGGGTAGCCTGCTGGGCATCGCCTGGTTAACCTCCCTGCCTTTCCGTCCTTTTCTCTTTCTCTCTCTCTGTGGTGTTGCACTGATATCAGATCAACAGCGCGAGCTAAGATTAGAGTTAAATACAGTTGTCGCAGTCACATTTGTCAATTTAGTAACGACTTCGATAACAACAACGGTACACTTAGTGACAACAAAATTTTCTATCTATTTCATTTTTTTCTAAAAGAGGCAGTCACGTGACCAGCAAGCAATAAATATATATCTCAGTGAGTGCAGCTGTGCGACTACCATATAACCGGAGGTCGCGAAGGCTATGTGTAACGCACACTGAAAAGGAATGCGCGGGTACTCCATCGAACTGGCGCTGCTGGCTCCCAACTGGATGATTGCTACAGGTGACATTCCCACTGCACTACAAGGAAGCTGCTGCTCTCTCCTTTGCTCTGAGAATGTACAAAGTTGTTCTAAATTGTAGCACAAAGTGCATCTGGAATTTTCCATCTCTGTTTCCTTTCACTTATGCAGCGCACATAAACGAGACCAATAGCCTTGCAAGGAAGCACCGACAGCCCTTAAACCACCAAACTCTGACGCTGTAGCTGAACGGCTGAAGATCAAAGTAGAAAAAAAATGAATTTGCAATAGGAAGACAGACGAGTTTGTTTCGTTTTGCGTCCGCCTTATTTCTAATACTTGCGAGTGCTCTCTTCCTTCCCCACTCCCGCAAAGATTTATTTTAAAAAAATTATTTGCTGTATGTGCGCGGGCTTCCAACTCCACCCCCTGACCGCAGGAATTCGTCGAGAATGTTCATAAATAAACTATTTCTGAAGAGGCTTTACACGACTATTCTTTATGTTACTTTCAATATGCTTTCACCGCAGAATGAGTGCCATGACAGCAGAGCACGCTTTACAGAAGGCTCAAAACCAGAATTTTTAATGCTTCTCGCAGAGTCTGCCTACAATTTCTAGGTCTACAGCTATTGGACCCTCAACTACCGAGACCTGGCTCTCGTCGTCGTCGGTGTCCACTGAAAGGAGGTAAGCACGAGTGGAGAGAGAGAAAGTGCAAAGAACTCAAGGGAAGAGGCTGCCCATCGGCTGCCACCAGGCACCCTCGAGTTCGAGCCTCTTTGCTTCTTCGCTTCTACTCTGCGTAACCTGAAGAGTGCAGCATCTATCGCTGCCCATTAGATTTTTTTCGTTTCCTTCGTCGTCTTCATTTTCGTTTCCTTCGTGACTGCATTATGTCATGCGCCTCGCCCCTGGCCTGCGGATTCCGGCATAACACACCCTGTTGCTCAAGAAGCCTTAGCAAGTGCGCCTTCAAGACCAGGCAAGAAAGTGACAAGCCAGTTAAAACCACACACTTCGCGTAACGCAGAACGTGAGGCCAATAGGCGTCGGTGTCAACACCCCGCAGTGCTTATCACCAACGCCACAGCAAAGAAGAAGCGGTGTGAAGCCTCACAGTGTGTGACGCACAAACCTAACGAGGTTAAAGAATGTCTGCCTGAGTTGGCATATCAAAAAAATATGACATGATTTAGTTCGAAAAGCGCCGGCCAATCCCGCACCTTGGCCGTATACTATTCTATATGAGGCTAGCAACAATGCAAAGGAGCCATGAAGCCATTGCACAGGCGATTGGCTAAACAGTTTGATTTGAAGCGGAGTGTAATAACCTGTACTTCTAGAGAAACCTCACAGCGTTACGATTGTCCCACCACTCTCCATTGCAAGAATCGTTTCATACTGCTGACCCCACCGCATTCGATTGTACACCATGTTGTTCCTGAATTTCTCGTTACATCGCTGTGTTTGTTGCGTCAAATTCTTCGCTATGTTTTAGAGGCCTTCTCTCTTCGCTTAAAGTTTCTAGCCGGCTCCAAGCTAATGTGGCATGCCCGATGAAGCACTGGCATTGCTCTCCTGAAGCTTGGCCCGCAACACGATGCAACGGTGCGTATGTAGAATGCAATACTGCACTGCATCGTTTTTGCCATTCACCCAAGAACGCCTTCTTATCTCTGGTTCTAGCGCACTGGTCAACGGGGCCAGTATTTTTTTCCATTTCTTTGTGGAGTTTTTGAATTTAAAAAGCGGGCTTACTAATGAAACAGAAATATATTGCTTATATCAACGCACAATTTTTGAAAAGTTGGCTATGCACCTTTGATTGCGATAATGCGAAAAAAATTTGTTGCATCTTAGTAGTAACACTGCAGAGGCAAAATACTGCGAGAAGATTTCTAGTCCTAGATAATACTAGCTTTCTTGAGAGATATTGATAATATCCATTCTCAGATCATGAATGGCATTTTACCAATATCCCTCAAGAGAAAAGCATAGAACAGCTGTATCTTACCGATACTAACCTATTGGGCTGGAACGTGGAGGCTAACGAAAATGGTTCGGATTAAGCTAATGACAACGCATCGAGGTCTGGAAAGGAAAACGACCGGTGTAACGTTCAGAGACAGGGAGAGGGCAGAGTGGATGAGGGAACAAACTAGGGTTAGTGACATCCTAGTCGAAATCAAGTGGAACAAATGGGCGTGGGTGGTCCATGTAACGCGAAGGCAAAATAACTGATGGTCGTTATAGTAGCGGAATGTATTCCAAGAGAACTCAAGCTCAGCAGGAGGCGGAAGAAAGTTAAGTGGGCAGAACAGATTAAGAGGTTCTCACGGATACGGTGACCGCAGCTGGCAAAGGACAGGGTTAATTGGCGAGAACTGAACTACCTCCTGAACAACCCCTGAACTACCTCTCTGAACTACCTCCTCATGGGTTTGAAGGCCTAATGGTTCAATGCAAAGCTTCAAACTTCATCTCGCTACGGCATTTAGGGGAACAGCGTTTCAGTGTAGGCTGACTGCTGAATATTAGTCAACATCTGTTTGTTTAAGCTTGTGTGGTGCTTTCAAGCTTTCTCCGCCACTTGTGACGTCCATAGACACCGTGGATTTAAAGGCTAGCCTCAATATGGTCTTTGTTCACGACGTGTGCAGATTGCTTCGTATATTTTCACCCGCGACAACGCTATTCACCGTGCAACAAGGTGACCGTGATGCACGAAGGCGAAGCCTTCGTGGATCACGGCTATCGGTCCAAATATCTGTGTATACATTTTGTTTGTGTTACTCAATAAAGACTTCTTCTTGAAAAAAATTGTTTCTGTACTGCAAAGTTCACACCGTTTGTATCTCTCTTTCTACGATAGCAAAAGAGCTAAGACGCAGTGGATTAGCCAGGCCGTAATTTGTAGACCTCGAACAGTTATGACATTCCACCCTCAATTTCTTTTTTTTTACTACTCACTGTGAGGATGTGATAACCGAGCTTCTTAGATGTTCTGACTGCCTTTCCAGCCTGTTCAAGAGTACTTTCGTCCACATTGACACAACTAAAACACACCACTGAGCCGTTGCAGTCCAACAACACATCGCTTAAGGCTTTAGCTGCAACATACGGAGCAACCTTTGTGAGTAGGAACTGTAAAATACTCTTCATTCCACAACTGTGCCGTTAGTAGCGCCCTAACTACATCTCAAAAAACAATTTTGCTCAAGCTCGCCCAGGTGTCAACTCCACTCATTCTTTTAACTTCTATTTCAAATGTTTTTGTAGATGTTCCTCACTTACCTTTCATTTCCGGTTTTGCATGTCGTGGTGACGTGACATTGTAGCAGAACTTCTTGAGACAGGAAACAATAGTGCCTACAAAGACGAACGCAACGGGAGAACGAAGCAACACGAGATGAACGACGGGTTCGTCTCTGTAGGTGCTATTGTTTGCAGTCTCAGCTAGTGTGTAGCATCATCGTCGTCATCATCAACCTGACTACGCCGACTGCAGGGCAAAGGCCTCTCCCATGACATTCCAAATAACCCTCACCTTTGCCAGGTCCGCCAACCGTGTCCCGAGTACCATCATTCTGAAACAGAAGTTGCAGAGCTTGTTTGAGGAAGCCGCTCAGTTCATCTTCGCAGGAAGTCTTTCGCTTCCAGTAATCATCGAGTGTAACACCTCCGCACCTACTGTTTTGCTTAGCGCTTCTGATATACAACATAACATCACACAAACAGCTCGACGAATCCGAGCCACAATAGCCAGGAGCTTCCTGTGGTCCCCAGGGTCGCACGGTAAGTGGAAGTCCTCTCTGTGCACTTACCAGTAACATAGACAACACCTAATTCACACCCCAGCGAGCTAACTGTTGAATAAGTGAAACTCACATGCGTCACGTAGCGTCGGAGTTTAAATTTTGGACAAGTATTTTTTTCGAACTCTGCTGTCTCTAGCAGTAAGACAGGACAGTGCTTAATCTGTCAGTCGCGCCCGACGTGACCGCGCTCCAACAACGTCGAGCGCCGTTGAGGCGCCACAGATATGAAGGAGCTAGTCCGCCCTTCCCTGTCACTTGGTTCTTGTGTGCGCCTATGCCCTACTTGCAAAGGCTGGATAAAGCAAGAAAAGTCTAGTGGACATTGTGGACGATGATTTCCCAACCAAAAGAGCGTCGGCTATCCTGTCTTTCTCCCTTGGTCGCCTTCGACAAAGCGGTCTCCACTCCAGGTGTCCTTACTTTCTGCTAATTTGTGCGCGATGTCATGGTTTCAATTGTTTCCCACAATGCCTTTATTATTTTAAGCTGCAAACAAACTTTTTTCAAGGCATAGCACAGCGAGATAAGTTTGAACTTTCCATTTTCGTGCTACGCACCCATTTCTCAGCGCAGTCCATTGACACGCGTCTCGCATACCGCTGCCTATTTTCGAGTTGCGAGCCCTTTCTAATTTCTGCTTCGTTTTCTGACCGGAATCTGCTTCCTTCCTTCTGAGATACAATCCCCGGGGTCAATTCTTTTTATGTTTCCCAGGTTCATTGACCCCACTGTTACATATGGCGGTCATTGCCATTGCATCTAAAGCCATCTCACGGATTCTTCCCTACTCGGCCGGGCCGCTTATCCTTGTGTTCTCTTGAGGGGTTCCACGTTCGTCTCCTTATCAGCAGAAGTCATTTCAGATGTTTATGCATGTAACGAAAATACTCTTCTTTCGGCTCAAGATCGACCTTCCTTGCCCTCGTAGCCTATCTTCAGGGTTTCAGAACTCAGTTACTCCATTGATTTGGTGCGTTTACTCACTGGTTTCGTCTTCATAACCTTATTTTACACTGAACCTCTCCGGCTTGCGTAGCTTGTCAGCCGTGGGACTGCTGCCTTCATATTTCACACAGACTGACTCGTTAATGACTCGGACCTCGACCTCTACGGCAGCAAACACATTCATTTCATGCCCCGTGCTCTCTGTTGTGACTGCCCACGCTGCCTCGCTGGCTTTTAGTCGTCGCCTGCGCTTGAGACGCAACCTTTCTTTTCGAGCACAAACTTCTGTGCATTCCTTTCTCTTCCTGCAATGTTTAATTTCAATTACAGCAGCCTTATTTAGCTCCAACGCCATCTGTTTTGAGACAATATAGCAGCCTCCTACCACATTACCTGCGAACGCAAGCCCCTTTTCTCGCTTCTCTACCGCTGCCATCTATCTCGTACCAGCTTCCTAGAGCTGTCGCTCCTCGAACACCCAAAGCTTTGATATATGCGTCCGCAAAAAAAAAAAAAAGACGGTTACTTGCTTACCTACCGAAGCCTCGCTGCGTTGATGTCTGCGCCCAGCCTAGAACACAATAGCTTGGAAGGTCTATTGGCCCTCCACGTAAAGCCTCGAGGTAACTGCTTTCACCTCTGTCGTATTCGTCGCTGGTCCGCGGTGAAGTATCCTAACTGAAATCAAGATGGCATCGGCATCGGCAGGGTACGTAGTGCGAAATTTGCCCTTACGGCAACAGTGTGCGTTCAAAGGAAAAGCGGTCCTTTCAGAAGGCGGAAAAAAGTCAGTTGAATAGACAAGGTTAGGAAGTTTTGCCTCAGCTGGCAAACGACAGAATTGATTGAACGGATGTGGAAGAAACCTTTCTCCAGGAGTGCACATAATTAGGCTAATGATGACGGCAATGATGAGAAATGGTCACGCGAGCGTCCTCTCCCCATGAATGTAACTAAACATTGTGATAAAATTAGAAAAATTCCTAACCGCGCATTTTTTTGTTCTGGTCAAAGCGCAGGAGCAGACTCCATAACAGTAAAATTTGTGAACAACTTCATTACGATGTGATGTTGCAGTTACAACCGTGCCCATACGGATGTATGATGACATACGAACAAAAGAAAAAGAAATAATAAATAATAAATAAAGAACACAATAGAAACAAGGCGAGCCTACACTTATTCAAATAATTGCCTAGTTGAGAAGAGAATAAAATCGATCCAATGAAAGCCGTACAGTAGACTTATGAAAACAAAGCTTAAGGTTGAATATTTTTGTGCCTTCCCTACACTTTCAACAAAGAGACATTACAGCCGCCAGTCGAATGTAACGTTTTCCGTTTCAACAAGATAGCGTTAAGGCTCCCATTTAGCGGCCAACCCGTCGGCCCTGGTGGAGTGCAACAAAATTCAGGGGGCACTTTGGCTCTCTAAAGTGCTGCAAGGCGAAAGCCTTTCCTGGCCACTGTTTGTTTTTATTTGCTTTTTATTTTGCACATTTTTTATTTTTGCTCCTTTTCTTGTTTATTGTTTTTTATTTTGATTTTCATATCCTATTTTATTTTGTTTTTATTTTTGCTTATTTTCTCATTTTTATTTTTCTTTTCTTGACTTTATTTCTTTTATTTTATTTATGAAACCTATGCATTCACTAGATGCGCCTTTATTCATGCTTTAACCTTGAGCCTTCGTGGCGGAGTGGTAGCGTCTCCTCTTCAAATGCCAAAGGCTCTGGTTTGATTCCCACCCTCGGCGCAGTTTCTTTTTCAGCAGTGACGCCGAAAGGCGGACAAATCTTCCGACGCGTCTGTCGACACTCCTGCCAACGCGTCTGTGGACACTCCTGCCGACGCGTCTGTCGACACTCCTGCCGACGCGTCTGTCGACATTCCCGCCGACGCGCCTGCTAACGACAGTATGAGGCATTAAAGGCTTTCGCCTTAAAAAGCTGCGTTTCGGTCGGAAAGGTAGTGAAGTCACACGCGGGGGCAGCGGATTTGCAAAGCGAATAAAACATCACATAAATTGTGAACATGAGGTCGAACCATGAGTCGAAACTCGTTATGACGTGTAATAATTTGAAGTAAATAACTTTCACGGAAGAGAAAGTTTGAGTAAGATGATAATCGAACCTGTCTCCCTTGGACCCCCAGTCAGACACATTGCCCCAAGACCGCAGAGGCACGCTTGTTGGACTTGGTTAATGATAGGCATTGTGTGTCTCAACCGAGAGTCTGTGACTGCGAAATGCTATCAAAGGGTTCCCTAGGACACTGATTGGAGCCATTACTGCTATCACGTCGTACGCTTAAAGAGCGCTCGCCTAAGTGTCCCAGAATTTTCGGCATGTAGCAGAAGGAAAGCTTTATGGCTTAATTTCTGTACAGCTCACTAGCGCCCTCTAGTATTGTAGTTGAACCATATGGGATGCTTTCGTTCTGCACATAACCCGCTCATTGTTCTTCCCTCCTTTTATCAGAAACATGTAACTTTTCTAGTGCTAAACAAAAAACGGGGACCTTCCAGAGCAAAAATGTTATGAATATAGAAAGGTGATGCTTATAGAGACTATAAACAAGTTTCCTGGCGCACCGCATCTTCTAGATTGACAGGCTCCGAAAAGAAAAGAAGAACGGGAAATGGGCTCCGGCAACGTTTCGAGAATAGAAATAGGAGACGCCAAACGAAATAACCCTTTTGAAGTTCGAATCGGAAATGGAAGTTGACTTCAGAATGAAAGTTGTGCCTGTTTTTCTCCACTCTCTTCGCGGGAGAAAAACAAAAGGAAAAAAAAGAGGCTCTGACGCGCCGGTTGCGAAGACCGGAAGATGGCGGGGGAAAGGAGCTTTCGAAGCCGCCTTTCAATCAAAGCCTGCCTTCCGGCAGTCAGGGCGAGACTGCTTTGGGAAGGTCAGTAACGTGTTCCAGCGGTGGGTTGTCGGAAGGGAACATAATAAGAGTAGCTTTTCGGCGCGAGTGTTTTCCACTTTTTCTTTTTAACTGTCAGAAAGTATGGGGATTGAAAAGAATGTAGATGCTAGTGTCAGATGACGGTTCTCAAAGCAACACCACACAGATGCTTCTAGAGGAAAGTCCTAGCCATACTGAGTGTATAGCAATAATTTTTTTTGATATCACATAGATGCATGACGCACTGCATTCGAGTTTTTTCTAACCGTTACCAGCAGGCACACAGACTTGTGAGCAGCATTTAAAAAAGACAATTTTCTTCAATAATGCCATGTGAGTGTGTCTACCTCGAGGTAAACTAAAATTGATCTCACGCCTAACCTAGCCTGTACTAGCGTTTTTTAAGCACGTTTTCAGCGTCTCAAAGCGAGCAAAGAATCGACAGAGGAACTAGAATTCTGAAACTGTAGCGGCTAACGTCTCAGAAAGAAGCTTTATTGAAAAAAGAGTGTACTAACGCAAAAATGTCGCCTTGTTTGTTTATTTTAGCAACACCATAGCGCTTAAGAATACAAGAGACGTAGACAACTTCACGGACGCAGCGCTAAGTTCCAGCAAATGTATTAATTGTTGTTAGTCAGTAACAGCTGCGGAAATTAGCGCTGCATGTATAAATTTCTGTCAGCGTCCCACATCTACTTCTGTGATGGGGCCTTCGAAAATTTACAGTTAGAGTCATACTTTTAAGCTTGCGGGCTAAATATTTTTTGTTCACTGTTAACATTCTTGTCATTACAAAAAAAAAAGAACAGGCAGAGACCAAGGAGAAGGAGGGAAAACTTTATTAAACAGAAGGGGAGCTGTTTGAGCTTATGGTGGGGTCCTTATTCCATGTCCCCACTGGCTTGAGCAGCTCTGCGAGCCTGTTGGATGATGACCCGTTAGTCCTCCAGGTTATCGCTGGTCAGCAGCCCGTTCCCTAGCTCACAAGACATGTTTTGTGTCTGTATATTGTTTACTTTGGCTCAATCTCCCCACAAAATGTGGAAGAGCGTAAGGAACGCCTCGCACCTGACCTGGCGTCCAGATTATTTGGTAGAGCATGGTAAGGGGTGTTGCGCCCATTAGTCTGGGACGTGCTTGGAAATTCGGCTTGTTACAGAGGCAGTGAATAGAATGGAGAAGCGGTGGCCCACTGCCGCCACTGCGTGCTTATGATGGTCCGGGTATGCTGCGGTGTCCACCTAAACCACGTTCTTGGAATCAGCTAGGCGTCGGCGTAGGTAGGATACTCGCGCTCGTCGTCTGCCCGTGTGAACGTCCTTAAGCGTATGTTTCGGTACCGGAGTCACGTTTATACATTTTCTGTATTGTTTTTCTAGGGAGGGCTAAGCATCCCGTGCGCAGGTTACGTCACTGTGCCTTCTCGGCGTAGGAGAGCTTGTCCAGCTTGGGTGGTCTGAAGTCTCAGTGTCTAAAATGCGCCGATAGAAGAGTCTGAGCCCCTCTTTTGCATCTATTTTTCCCGTGGTTAAGCTCGGTTATTGCCTGCTGTTAAAACGAAGTTTCTGATTTCTTCGTTCAATTACAATTTTATGTATATTACGGTGTTGCAATGTATCCACAAGTATGGGTTGCTGTTGAAGTTGCACCTGAAGTACGTGACTCTGGCTAGTTGCGTCTTGGCGCACTCGTAGCGGTAGGTGGGAGCATGCTTCTCCTATTTATATGTGTTTAATAACACTACTTCATTTGATCAATTAAGGGACCGTCAGTGGCTTGTTACTCTGCTCTGGTTCCAGATTCCTCAGTTTCATGTCTAAAAGCGAGCTCGTTTTTCCCTCTACCTTGGGCTCCCGCCGTACTACGCCGACGCATGAAACAAAAAGGTCAATTCCGTGTAGTGCTCCTGAAAAACATCCTTAAACAAAACGTGATCACTTTCATAGATTGTTTAAAGCAATTAAAAGACACAAACTTCAAACTTGCCCTTGAGAATAAGGTGTAAAGTCGCAGATTGAATTTAAATAGGAAGCAAATTGAACTACAGGAGAAAAGGCAAAATGCTGCCACAATAAAATATCGCCACTTCGGTATTTCCCTCCTGCAGCCTACACTGAGCTGTTCTCAGAGTTGTGTGTGCATATATTGCCAACTTGTAGCGGGAATTGAGGTTGCATACAAGAGATGACAAAAGAGAGCAGCTAAAAATGTTTTTCGTTCCCATCGCTCAAGAACAAACAAAAATACTTTATATACAGCCGACCATGTGTTCTTCTTGCTTTAGTGGCTTGTCTTTAGGTAGCGATAACATATTACTTCTGCACAAAAGGTCTCGTAATTTAGTCCGGCCGCCTGTCGTAACATTTTCTGCTATCCACTTCACATGTTTATGTTGCGCGGCAGCTTTGTATTAACCGAGCCAGGCGCCTCAACAGCAGCAGCAACAGTCTACTCTAGATGGCTACAAGGCAGATAAGAATAGCTTACAAGAGAGCAGCAGTGTGAGCCTCAAAGGTTACCAGAAGCAATAAACTTAAAGTCGTGTGCTGTCTTGACAGTGCGTGGGTAGGAAACTTGTCTGACAATGGTGGCTGCGTGTGTGCTGACGGCACCTTCAGTGGAACTTCGCACACTGTGGCGTCTCGAAATTGCCTTTACACTGTCAAGCGGCATTTACGTGAAATACAGCTGTTTCATCACTCTCTTCCTTTCACGCGCTCTTGCTGCATCCTTATTTCTTCCCTAAGCTCCTCGCGGTGAAGAGGTCGCACACATTAATCTTGCTGGGAAAGTTCGCGAGATTTAGCAGCAAGTCTTCGCATTTAAGCAGTGCACCCAAAAAGTCTGCTCATATTGGCACAAATTTATCAGTTGCTTTATACTTTTTGACTTTTTGTATTAAATGTTTTTGCTTGGTCTATTCTTGCTTTCTGTTGCATTTGCGCTTCACTTACCTGCAAAAAGCCTCTCTGCCATCTTCACTATAAAGTCAATAATTGCAGTAACTTGAGCCAAATTTCGGTTCCACCTTGTGTAGCTGCATAACATGATTTGGAGGTACTAGACATCATTATATTTGCCGTTCTTGAACTTCGGAGTGTGTCTCCATTAGCATTCTCCGATGGAGCGTCCGTGGTTCGTGACTCCCGGCACTACACACCCTACCAGTTCAAAATCGACCTCGCCGCTCTACTCCGCCGGTCACAAGCTACGCCACGACGACTACGGCCCCACTGGCCTATGTCTTATCAGACATAGGTCACATAGGTTATAATGTCTTAATCAGAACTACTGCAGATAAGTTAATAAAAATCACATCTCTATTTTTTTTTTTTGCTGTTAGCAAGCATGTATATATTTTCAGCTCATTGATTTCATACCGTTTTAATAGTTACTGGCTGGCATTCAGAAAGTAAAATTTGAATTTTAATCATACCAAGAAAAGAGGACTTATAGTTGCATTGCCTCTTTCAATGAGAGATACTAGTATTTGTATCATGTAGGTTTACTTTGCGCGCAAGTTAACAGACAACTCTTTGCAACGTAAAGCGTCGGGGAACATTGCTTGTACGGAATTGATGCGCACTTCATATGAAAAACAAAACCATGGGTTAACGTGAGATATCGCGAGGAGTGGCCACTTGATATAAATATAGGGGAGAGAGTTTATATGGTCTCTTCTCTTGCCCATAAAACCTGCCATACGGGGAAGGGTATATAGCAGACACGTCCACTTTCCCACGCCAAGGGCCCGCTGCACATCGCGGGCTGCCGGTAAGCCCATGGATTGCCTATCTAAGCTGTCACAGCAGTAGACCGCGAGGAAGCAGCCGTTGTGGCCTAAACCTTTGAGAACAGCGACTCGGGTGAAAGACACCTGCGCCCGGGCGCATCTGTATACTCCCTGCAGTGCCACCTTTTGTTGCATTCGCGTACTCAGTTTTTCTACTTGCCCAGCTCCACTTTGTAGTGAGGGTACAAGACGAACGGCTTTGCTTTGCAAGGGCTACTACTGCTGAGATTCGACTCAAGCGATTTTATGCAATATAGAATACATTGAACGTCTGGAACACGTAGTGTGGATTTAGCGGTTTTAATTTTTCATGGGAACTCAGTTCGCTGCGTGTGAAAAACAAGGTACGCAGTATTTGACTTATGTGATCCACAGGCAATTGAATCTGTCTTATGTGAAGACCAGCCTGCAATAAAATTACTACCGGATAAAAGGAGATGAATTCACTGAATTTGTTAGTTTCAATAAGGGAGTAATTACTCATTGACATCCACCCAAGCGCAGCCATACGGCTACATAGGAAAGCTATACAGCTTTCTCAGTGACTTCGCAGCTAAAGAAAAATTCGTCCTGCTCCGGGGTTCGAACCCGGGATTACCGCTTCACCGGAGCAGTCGCTCAACCAATTGAGCTAACCAGGACGGCAAGCTTATGGTAGGGCGAGAGCGAATTGATCAATAACCAACAATAACCAACAATAACCAAATTTGACCAACACTGTTCCCACTTCGAGATGTTAATCATTTCGCTCTCGCCCTACCATAAGCTTGCCGTCCTGGTTAGCTCAATTGGTAGAGCGACTGCTTTGGTGAAGAGGGGGTCCCAGGTTCTAACCCCGGACCAGGACGAATTTTTCTTTAACTGCGAAGTTACTGAGAAAGCTGTATAGCTTTCCTTTGTAGCCGTATGGCTGCGCTTGGGGGGATGTCGATGAGTAATTACTCCCTTATTACAAATCTACTCCACTTTGGGGGATTCCCCTAAACATTTGACCAATTGGATATTTTCATTGTGCGTGTGGCCCCCGTGCACCCTATCGGAAGAACGAATGGAGGCCGCGCGGTGGCTCAGTGGTTACGGCGCTCGGCTGCTGACCCGAAAGACGCGGGTTCGATCCCGGCCGCGGCGGCTGAATTTCTATGGAAACGAAATTCTAGAGGCCCGTGTACTGTGCGATGTCAGTGCACGTTAAAGAACCCCAAGAGGTCGAAAAGTCCGGAGCCCTTCGCTACAGCGTCCCTCATAGCCTGAGTCGCTTTGGGACGGCAAACGCCAATAAACCAATAAACCAAACGAAGAAAGGGGACAAGAGGAAAAACCGTCTATGTGATTGCAAAGGGAGGCAAAAAAGATGAATCAATGCCATGTACGTGAACATGTCCTGCAAGGTTCAGCTTTAATTACTAAGGCGAAAGCCTTTCTTGGCTATGTTGACAATTTCGTGTCATCAGAAGGTGTCCGTAGCAGCTGTGGAGTTTTCAGAAGAAGAAGAAAATGAAACAAATGGTTGTAATCAATACAAGATGATGCGAGGATAATGAGCACAAAAATTATGTCGATAGCATGATTAGTTAATTAATAAGAGCCAAGAACGTCGAAAAACCGTCGAAATAGCGCGGTCGTCGATATAGTGAGAGGACGGGAAAACAACCGTGGATGACAAAATAGTCGAAAAATAGGCAAAGGAGTGAAAATAAACTTTGATATGGATTTAAATGTGTTTGGTTAGTGATAATTAATTGTATAAAAAAGTTTGATTGACATAAATTAATTGATTATTTAAAAGCCAATATCGTTGGGTGGCCGAATAGGATAGACGGGGATATAGTAGATGGACGGGGAAGCAGCCATGGCATCAAATTTGAAAAACCAAAATGCAATTTGACATGAATTTTGGCGCAATCACAGTGAATGTGCATAATTAAGGTGATTAATTAAGAAAAATGTAAAACAAAATGATTGAAATCGATAACCGTAATCAGTTAAGATGATTAATCAATCGCGAATAGTGACAATTAAGTAGCTAGTTAATGTGCTACTGAAGGCCAATGCGAAACTTATTAAGAGCAAAGAGGGGCAAAGAGTGTCAAAGAGAAGCAAAGGGTAACAACGAGAGGAAAAGAGAGACAACGAGCTCCATGGAGGCGTCAATGCTTTCGCATTCTCACAATGCGGGTTGCGCAGTGATCTCTAACGTTTTTTATTTATTACACACTCAAGGCTAAAAAAGCATCAGAGAGTGTAGTTGTGAATATCAACACATAATTCAAAACAAACTTTACAATTACAGTTAAACAAGCTTTAGATGGCGCCTGAATATATAAAGATTATTTACTGCCATCCGGCAGTGTTCGTAGTACAAGATATTGATAGGTGCCTGTACGAGTCCATGGAGGTCACAAAAATAGGTTTTTATGCTTGCTTAGATTAAAACTTAAGCAGCATTTTGTAGACTTGCTTAGCGAAATCATTAGAATTCTTTTATCTATGGTAGTGTTCATTATATTTTACTTTCTTTTGCTTTGACTTAATGGGAAGTCACCAGGTTAAGACTAGACGAAATTGAGTAAATTTACACTCGAGTCATGTGAGCGCCGACTCTCAGCTTAAATTAATTGCTGGAAATAGTTACAAGAAGCGGAGAAGCTCTGTATAACTCGCGTGAGCAGCATGCAGCTGCAAAACAATTATCGATTAGGATATGGGTCCCGAATGTAAGTCATTATTTAAAAAAAAAGAGATGCACAAGAGAGCCTCTCGATACAACTGTTGGAGAAATGTATTCCCAAGTGCTGCCTGCAGGAGCTCCTGGGTTCTATCATGCCTTCTTCATTCCCTCTCCTTCTTGCTACTCTTAGAGCCTTACCTTGAGATCACGGATAACGCTTCCGGCCTAAGCCGTCTTGTACTATCGGGGACGAAAGTGGTATACTCCACGTGGCGGGAGCCGGATCACCGGAAAACTGCCGCATTTTGGCAAGATAAAGCACGAAATATTGAAACGAGCCAAGCGACATGCCTGCTGATAATAAAGGCCACGCATGGGCTGTCTCGATCCCAAATGCCGCCTGTAGATGGCGGTGCAACGCAGTTTTCCGTTGCTCGGGCTCCCGCCGCGTGGAGTATACCACATTTGTCCCCGATAGTACACCATGACCTACGCGACCATGTATACTGTGCATTATTTCCAAAAAATTCTCTACACAAACTGAAGTTGGCACGTATCAGTAGATCACCGCGTTCTAATTACAACGACTCTACTCACTCCAAATGGAGCTTTTATAAGCGAAAAAAGAAAACAAATTATGCGTAGCGGTCACCACCGCCGAGAGTGTCGCAAGGTACGATGCGTCGAGACAGTTTCTTTGGTGCCTACTGCTGAGGCTATGCTACACCACCGTTCACTTCAAAACGATAATCGCGGAGTCCTCTCGGGTCTTGAAGCCTCAGGTTTGTTTGTAATTTCAGCAAAATTTTTCCAAGAATTTTTCCCGGCAATAGGAGCACATTTTACTTTTCGGCAACGGTCACCAAAACAAGAAAAAGTCATGAAATCTATTTTAATTAAAAACAAAAGTTGGGTGAAGTTCTCCTCATGGTCGCTTAAAGTCGTAGGTGGTCATTATTTCCACCTAGATGAAAGTAGACCTGGAGTGGGATCCTTATAAGCTGTAGCATGCGGTCGCAAGGCGATACCGCTTAGTGCGGAAGAAAAAGTGAGTGATAAAGTCTGTAACAATGAACCGCACGTCGCCACAGAAACAAGATATCGTCTTTCTTTCGGTGGCCACAACTCTGCGCTTGAGCATGTACTAAACTGGTGGGAGGGTTGTGCTTCCGATGGAACCTGAACAAAATCTTGACTGACATGTGGCGTGGTATTTGTCCCGTGTAGCGCTAATCAAAATAAAACAACTCGTTATTTCTTTCTTTAGTAGGCAGCATTCATCACGTTTTATATCTTAGCCAGTGTATTATGAACCGCAGTATGCGTTATCAGGCAGAGGCAGGCATTTTGCTAATATCTGTACTTTCATGTCGGTTCCGGAATTTCGAACAGGAGGCCCAAAATATTTTCCGACGTCCAAAAGTGCCACAATGTGCGGGCGATCCTGTTCGCTTACTGACGACGATTACCAATGATAAGTCTCTGCCCCTTGGGTGCTAAGCAGATCTGTCAAAACTTTTCTCACTGGACTCCCACCACCGCTGACTTCTTTTGCAAGGATGGTCACATTCACACATAAAAGCATAACTGCGCCAATTAATCAGAGCAAACCGCTTATTTCTCGTCGCTGCATTAGCGCTTTCTATCTCATGGGGCTTCGGGTAACTGTGCCCTTATGTTCTGAGTTGCTCCCGGAATTTTCAGTGGTTCTGTTTTCTGGGGCGCATGCATAGCTGGGCCTCTGTATATGAACCCCCCCAAAAAACGATGGGAGCTATCGGAAAGATTACAGTGCTGGAAAGCTTCTTAAAGATCTAGCTGCGAAACATGTTTGAAAACATGTCGAGTCGTTCCGAATTCGTGATGCGCTCCATCATGCAGTTTCTCCTCAATATCTAGCAGGTCAAAGTATCAGACCATCAGACATGCTACGGCGGGACCCATCTGTCGCGACATCTGCTGTCGTCAAGTTAACAAGTCTGCATAGTGTGAAAATAATGTTGACTGCCCATCGTCTAATGACTCCAATAATACTGGCAAAGACATTTGGACGCGAACAAATTAGGATAACTAGAAGAGGTACTGATGTCGCACACTTATTTGTCGACCAACGCAAATATTCATGGAAAACAAACTAGCACGCACAGCTACTTTATTTAAGGTATTAGTGGTATGCGCCCTTACAAAATACCAACATAAAGAGTGTATGATCCGATGTTATTTACGCAAAAAGCGTACAATGATTCCCAAATTTTTATTTCCTCATCACTTTTTTGACGTCGTTATAATCCTCAAAATATATTGCTTCATGGTTCCTGACTTTTATTTGCAGAGAAAAAAATTTAAAAATATGTTTTTAGATAAGGTTTTCCTTTGCCCATGCGAAAGTTGTGAGACCACAGGTTCTGAAACGCGGAGTATTTACCTGAACAGGCCCATCGTAACAAATTATCAGATGTCTACACGTCTGGGTAAAGTAAGAGCTTTTAGCGCAAAACGACTACGAAAGGACGGGGACGGAACACAGACACAAAGGAGCGCTCCTTTGTGTCTGTGTTCCGTCCCCGTCCTTTCTTAGTCGTTTTGCGCTAAAAGCTTTTACTTTACCAAGATGAACCAACTCGCCCAGCAGAACGTGTTACTGGTCTACACGTCACTCCGTATTAGCCCTTGCAGGTTTGCCACTCACTCAAGAACACTACCTAGCGCGCCGTCATCGCAGTCACTCTGACCGTAATCGGAGTCCATCTTGTATTCACTAACTGTCTTAGCCCCTTTCTCTGAGACCTATACCTTGTCTTCACCGTCTACACTGTCCCAACTGATCAAACGAACAACTCGTTTACAAGGAACATCCCCGCCGCCAGCACTATGCACGAGTTCGGCTTTTTTAAATACTTCGCAAGTTAGATGCGGGTTGAAGGCTAAAGCACAATTTTTTTTCGACATGTGGTGCCCTATAGTGCTCAAAACAGAAACCTATGAACGAGCCTACCTCGTCCTCGGCAGTGAAATCATAACAGCATCGAGCTCGACGAGCGTGACTGATTTTTGATACATTGTCTCATCAAGAATACAGCTCAGACTTGGGTAATAAAAATTTAATGTTCAGGGCGTGCCCCTTGTGTGATTTTTTTATTTGATGAAATTATAATATTCGTAGATACAATTTACTGCTACAAAACTTCAAACATAATGGGTGAGTGAGACATATGATAAAAAAGTGAGCCAGCATTCCAACATGTAGTGCATTGTTTAATTTGATATGGATCAAAAACCGCGCAGGGACAACCGTCGAGCGACCGACTCGCTAAACATGATACTTGGGGCAATGAAAAAGCCGACGTCTGCTCTTCCAGAGAGCAGCGCACGCTTCATTAGGGCGGTGGCATCGCAGCAAGTGCATAGAGTGTTCGAAAACTCGAAACCAAGACAAAGAAGCATAGGCTATTCAATCACTGACATATCCTAGATCTCATTATATGCAGCCGCCTTTAAAAAGGCGCAAGCAACCATTAGAGAAGTTTGATAAACAGAAGACAATGACACGCTCAGGTTCAAGGTCTCCAGACTCATTAAAGATGAGCCATTCAACGCAGAGTGGAAGCCAGTTTTTTTTTTGCGTCTTCATGTACAACCGCCAGACAAAAAATGGTTGTATAGCAGAGCGTTCAATGTCGAAACTTCTAAAATTATAATTTTTGCTGCCCAGTACAGGTGGAATTCATTATTCGAGCCATGATAGCCCAAGCTTGCTGCAGTCTGACATCACATTTTTTTTTACTTTTCATCTTATCTGAGATGAAAAATGGATATTTTTTGATGCATTGTTTATCACCGCATTAAATGTTTTTCGTAGCTACGTCCCTCTAATGAACGCATTTCTCCCGTACAAACTCACCACTTGCCACGCCAGTTTGACTACGAGTGCTTATTTTCTTTATTTTTATTATAGGGGGGTCATAAGCCTCCATCGGTGGATTGTCTAAGTTGGTGATCATTGCTTA
Source organism: Amblyomma mixtum (assembly GCF_055824585.1). Lineage (NCBI taxonomy): Eukaryota > Metazoa > Arthropoda > Arachnida > Ixodida > Ixodidae > Amblyomma > Amblyomma mixtum. Next base: position 131,182,826 of record NC_143016.1, on the reverse strand, counting down.
TCGTTCACCTCGGTGTAATGGTTCCATTACACTGCTGATCGTTCCACACCAAGATATACGTACCCAGCTTAATTCACCTCGCTATCAAATTCTGTTTAAAATGGTGGCCTCAGAATCTACAAAAATTTAATTTGCAGCAACAACGTATACACGTAAGCTGCTACTGCATCTACACATGTAACTCCATCTAACCACGTAACACATGTAACCGTTACTGAACCTACACACGCAACCTACCCGCGTAACAACTACACTCCTGGCTTGCACTATGAGCTAGTGCACTAGTTTAATTTTATTCAAGAAGAGGGTCGGTTCGCTGGTTTCCTGGTGATGCAAGAATGGTCAAATTTGCCTACTGTTAAGTCCGCCATAGCGTGAGCAACAACTCTTCATATGTTAAGTGGCCGCTGTTGACTGAGTATGCAAGAAAAAACCACCGCACCCATTTACCGACAGACGGCATGCTAATGCATAGACCAGGAAGCAGGCATCCACAAAAGCCTGACATTGTGGTGAGACCGGCCCCTGGTGAACGGGAAGGTGCTCTCCTGAACGATGTGGCGCAGCTGTAGAACTTTTCCCTCTGGATATTGTGAGCGATTGCCTAAATGTACAGCATCGACCTCGTGGGAGGCAAGAACAAGACCCGAATGTGGGTAGCTCCAGAAACTTGTTTGTTTTCTAAGATGAGTGAAAGCATAGCCTGACTGGGTGCTCAAGTTTTTTTTTATTTTTTTAGAGATACGGCTGTAAAACCAACTAAACGAGCGAACGCGTTCTCCTCCCGCCGTACAAAACCGGCTTCAAATTTCTCATAGGTTGTGCCCATGTCTAGGTTGTTAAGAATTTCTCTGAGGATTTTAGAATATAAGGTGAGCAGTGCACGAAGTGCCTTTGCAAAATTCTAATTACCCTAAGAAACATCCAAACTATTTAATCACTGCAATAAGCACGCATGTTTGAACTTAAAACCTGGTGGCGGTTGTATTAATAGTGTAATCCATTTCCCCAGGACACTCGCGTCAAGAGGTATGCGCCTCAAGATGTCCCAATGAATCGGCTTAACGTGGTACGCAAGCAAGATGGGATCCGCGGAAAGTTCATCTTTAGTGCGACGCAGCTTCTGCGTAGAGTGTTTCTGCGTTAAAGCCAAGCTAAACCAGAAAGGGAACAGCGATGCGCTATTATCCTCCCTTCATTCTTTCTCTCTACTGTAGCCTCTCTGCATTGTTACTTTTCCAGTGCTGTATTGTTTGTAGATCCCCTTATGTTATTATGATTGATTAGGATTATCCTGTATCGGCTAGTTGCTACGGAAAGTTTTTTGTTTGCTGACATTCGACCCGACCCATTCTTTGGCTGCCGAGGGCTTAAAGCTGGGAACCAAACAACCGCCCCCTTTGCCACTTGGTGGCTCTTTCTGGCTGAACTAGCCATGCTGAGTTCACGGCATCTACTGAGAGACCAGAACTGCTACCTCCCCCCCCCCCCCCCCCCCCCCCGCTCTAAAGGTGCTTGGAAGCGCACTCACCACGGGCACATCCGTGACACCAGCAAGAGCCTTGCGTACGTATTCACTGCATGCGTAAGTGCGCTGATTAGGTTGCATGCTTGGAGGCGAATTTCTCGCAAGAGAGGGTCCTACCAAATGGAGTTTTGAACATTTACGACGGCCTCTAAGTTTTCTGTTATACACAGGCATGCTAACTGCATTTACTAAAATATTTATTACTTTTTTTCGCTAAAAATATGCCGCATTCCTTATTTCCCTTCCTGTCGGCCTGGTTACATAACCCACATGCATAAGTGGCTCTGGTGTACTGCTGACGGTTTGTTCTAAAGAGGCGCAGGCACAAAATTTAAACCGAAAACAAATGATTTGATTGCCTTCATAGACGGAACGAGATGCAGAATGATAAAAATTTTGGCAAGTTTGTGTGGGTCATGGTGCACCTATTAGAGCAAAAGACAGGGACATGAAAGGAGGCCAAACAAGCGCTGTTATGTCCCCTTTCAAGTCCCTGTTTTTCGCTCTGGCAGACTCAGCACTACTAGGAGCCTTCTGGCAAGTCTGAGTAGCAGGTTTTAAGCGGAACATAATGTTTTCCAATGTTGTCCGAGACGAAGCCTGGCATTTAAACCCGCCTTTATTGACGCCAAAATGCACTTGCCGAAATTATTGTGAGATTGCAGAACCCACTTGTTTGCTAAGAGGAAAACAAGTACTTGCCGGCGACGCTAACGTCATCAAGAATCTGCTAGTCCCGACTGGCCGGTAGCCCATGCGTCAAGGTGGACTTCAGAGCTGGCAGTGACCGAGACCGAAACTGTCGGCAGAAAATCGTTTGTAAATAATTGTTAATTATGTGCACTGGTGTCTTGGGCTCATTCGCATAATCACGCCCGTAGGCCTCTTTCAAGACATAAAAAGGTACCCAAAAAATCGTCTCTGTACTCCTTTAAAGATCGTAGAGAAAAGTATGCTGAGCATCCGGTCGCTTATTAAGTTTCTCAATTCGCAACCCGCCAGGCGACATTACGATTTGGCAGAAATTGAAAGCGAAAAGTTTTGATTGTGACACAGTGTTGGCGGCGAAGATCACGTGTTACACCTCAACAAAAGTTTTCATTGGGCTATGCTTGCATGATTTCAAGAAGAAAATTGATGCAGGACTACTGGCTGTTAAAGGAGAAGAAAACTCATGATCTCAAATCATGTTTCGCCAAATAAAACCTGCGCTATTAAATGAGTACAGTCAGCTAGATATGCTTCTTTAAGGTTCTCTTGGAAGCACAACTGTCTAGGCTGCTTGTTATTGCGATCTTCGGCTCACCAGATTTGAATGGTCTTGCAAGTCCCAGTGATTGCACATTAGAACAGGCGCCTCGACAAATCACTGTGATTGGTACTCATCCAGGAGAACTAATATTTCTAGAGGGTGAAAAAGAAGCTTCAAATGATCTAAATTAATCGCATCGACATAACTGACACGAACCAATGCTTACGTCTGTTTAAACTGCTGCCTAGATTTACGGGAAGCGCTCCAGATGGTGATGCACTGTTTCGCATGTTAGCATGTTTGCGATGAAAAATCATCGTCGGTGCACTAAACCTTGCACGCGCTCTCAATTAAGCGATGTCCTCACCTTTTACAGCGCTTACGTGACGGACAGAGAGGATATGCGCGCGGCCTTGCCTGAAACGTGCACAAGGATGAATCTTCAATACAGAAGTCTTTGCCAACACTGGCGCCGATACTAAGCCCTCCATCTATAAACGGCAGAAACCAAACAAAAATATAAAGAGTTGCCTTTCTTCACAACCTATACCCCTGCCATGGAGGGTTATGTGAAGCGAATGAAAAATAGGGTGGTTTTAAAATTTAGAGGTACAGAACGAAGACGTTCACGTACCGAGGTACCTTTTCCTTTATAATATTTGCTTTTCTTGATCTTTCTCTACTCCACGGATTTCGCGGATCACTGTTTCAATATATTGCTTCTTTATTTGTGCAGTTTGCCGCTGCGTTGTCCTCACCTTTGCCTTCGCGTGCAGAGCAGCCTATCGTCACGGCCGTAAAGTGTAAAAGTACCATGCTCAAGAACGACCGAACATAGAAAGCAACAGACAAAGAACAAGAAAACTCAAACGAGCCGTGATTCAAAATGAAAGGGCTAAATTTCAGAACTCGTGCAAAAGGGCTAAGTAATCTTGACGGAACGACCCGGTCGCAAACGCTGACAGTTTAAGCTGTCTGATAAATCACCCCTCTTATGTGCCGCCTACCAAAAACAGCGGAACAGTAGCAACAAACCGAAGCATGCGGAAGCTACCACTAAGAGACGAACCCTTCCCTCTTTCTCTATTTCCCTATTCTTTAAGGAAGGGCGCCCAGAGCCATCCGCCGAGGTGAGCCGGGGGTCGTCGGCTGTATCGTGCGTTTTGGCGCGTACAAGCTGGCGATCGCCAAGACGCCCTCATACCAAAGCCCGAAGCGTTTCCCTGAGGTCGTTCGTCCTCTACCGTTGCGCAGGAGGGAGAGGCAGGGCAATACAGGGATGTGGAGAGGGAAATGGGGAAGAAGCGGTCGGCGACGAGGCGGGTACTGGCGAAATAAAGGCGCGGAAGGTGAGACTCCCCTTGGAGCCTCGAGGGAAGCGCGGTCACCGAGTAACGCGAGCAGCGCCGGCTCTTCCTCCTCCTCCTCTCCCCCGTGGAGGAGCCGATCAAGCGTGGCGCGCCTCCGTTTACGCCGCCGAAGGCTCCTGCGCTGCCGTCCCGTTTTATATTCTCCGGGGCGCGCCTAGCGAGTGGAATGATTTATGACGCGGAAATCGGCTAACAGGTATACGCAGCTCGGTGTATGGGCGAACTTCGCCGGGGTGCGGGAGTCGCACGAGGAAGCGGAGAGGACGGGGAGCGAGGGACGCGTACGACATTCGATCTCGCGTGCCAGATCGTCATAACATATTAAGCCCCGCTCTTGGCGCTTCCCCTCTCTCCAACAGGAGCCCTTAAACGTCCACACTGCATCCCTCTCACCTCCCCTCGACCGACCCGCCGTTTCCCCTGCCTATATCTTAACGCGTTGTCTCGGGAAAGTTGTAGACGCTCGATGCGACGTCGCGCTGTACGAGGACGTGGAAAAGGAGCTGGACGAGCCGATGGGGAGTAGGGGATAAAAGCGTGCGCTCAACGTTTGACAGCGACGTCGTTATTGCGCGGGGGACGAACAAATTCTCGGAGCGCCCAGCTACAGCAGTGTTCTAGCACCGAAGCTCCAGGCAGGAAAGTATGCCATTCTTGAGCGGCGATTCGCGCTCTCTGAAAATTTTCAGCAGGAAGGAGAGGACTGCGAGAGACGCTTTTTCGAACGATCATACGAGGTTAGATTTTGGGCGGAGCTTGCGAGAGATATCGATGCATCGTGCATTAAACGATGTGCGTTTCTTCTGGCTACAAAAACATAGCGGAAAGCTTCCGCTATAAATCTCATGATTATGCGGCTTCTCAAAGTTCAGTGATCTGTAACACTTTGACGCCCCCCATTTGAGGACTTCATCTAAGGCATTGAACAATAGCCGGTGTTATGGGGGAAACAAGAAGTGTACCGGCTGTCCTCTTTTTGCATAAATGCGGCCGGTGCGAAAACATCTGCTGCTTTTTCTTTAACTGAACTCAAACATTCACTACAACGTTTACCTGTCCGTTTCTTAGCTCATCCAAGCACATCTCTTTGAGGAAACAAGAAAAAATACCCTCATTAAAACGCCCGACTGCTATTTTCATTACTCTGCTCTAAATCTCCTCTTCCTGTCCCGGATTCCTGCTTCCTATAGTAACCGTGAACACTGCTCTATCTGATGTCTTCTACCCCCGTCCGCTCATTTCATTCACCCCATTCCCTCCAACCCGCATTCTGGAATGTCTTGATCACGTGACAAAGCTGGACGACCAGCTTCTCTAGGTAAACCCTCCGCCAGGTGTCTACTACGTGCTTGAATTCTCCAGTCCAATGAAACAATTCCTTCCCTTCTTCTAGATAGTTCTTCCTCCGTAACTCTGGTTTTGTCAAGTGAATAGTGGTGCAAATAAAATTCTGGGAAACACCAGTGACCTTCGATACGCTTGATTTGATAAGAGCATCCCGAAGGACCGCCGTGTCACCACTACAAGCTGCTACACTTTTGAGCAATATTTCATACAACTGTCCTACTGCAGTTGTCATTGACATTTCAAGGAGACAGCAAGAGGCACTGACAGCTCCCCGTCACTTGTGACCTGAACAAAAAATCACTGGTCGCTTAGCACTGCTTACCAGGAAATATTATGCCAAAGCAGGTTAGTACAGGTGGACACTAACGTCACGTCCCTGATAGCGCTATTGAAGGCGCGTTTCCTTTCCTTTCGTGACTTACTGTTGTTCGACAATACCAGTTCTTGGGCGACTTGCTGTTCACGGTGATCCATAACAACAGCGCGACAGACAGAACAGAGAAGAAGAGACAGAACGGAGCACTCTGTGCTGTATCTCTTCTTCTCTGTCCCGTCTGTCGCACTGTTATGGATTGCCGTTTTTGTTGCCTCTGAAACGATGGCACATTCCCACGGTGGAGGATTGGCCAGGTTTTGCTGCAAATACGAACGGGAGAAAAATTCACCCAGACTTATTTCAAGTTCCTCATAAATAAAAACTGAGGAATCTGAGAAAACGAATAGCGAATGTTGTGAGATTTTGAGGAGATTAGAATAAAAATCGAAGAATTGCACGCAGATGGAAGCTAATGAAGAAGACTACGTAAAAATGTACAACGCGACAGGGTTTTACAGTTTATCACAAGACGTGATCGATCACGGAGATACCATAGTCCTCTCGTGCAGTGGCCAGTGAAGCTAATCTTTGCAGCGGTTAAGCGATGCGCCACTGCACCGCGATGGTATGTGCTCGCAGTGGCGCGGCCTGTGCGACCCATGTTACCCTTCCCGATCGACCAATAATTAAATTAACTGCCCCTGTCACGGAGGGAGTTTGCTGACTATGCGTGAGCTAGACAGCCCACCAGCCTCCTAGGTTTCTCTCTGGGGACCACCCTCTAGAGCCATGCACATGATTTTTCGCTTAAAAGCTCGACAACGCCGACGCCAGGTTTTCGGCGTATAGGGGAATTAAACGTTATTGCGTTAAAACTTCTCGCAATCAAGTGCAATTGCCATCAGAGAAACTTGCTTTGAATAAAGAGCGTGTGCACATGACGCAGTGCTAGCCGATAGTTGTTTCCAAAGTTCTTGGTGTGCATTTATCCTGCGTCTGAAGTGCAGGGACTTGCAGTGATGTCGGCACCATCGACCCAAGTGAATATTGAAGACGTGCCGGCATGCCGACTCGCTCAGCAAGCGGAGAAGCAGCGTCTTCGGAATCAGCAGCAGACAGAAGAACAATTTCGGCAGTTGCTCAGATAGACTGGGCGTCACAAATTGTTTGACCAATATATATTTTCTGTGCTTTCTTTTCCACGGGTAATACTTTCTTACAGTTCATTCAGGCTTCCAGCCAACACTGCTTGTCACGACAAGACGAAGAGACAGAATGGGTGATGCACAATGGCTACCAGCATTCTCTGCTAGCACGAAGTCACTGACCGGCGTAGCACATCAACTTGCCCCTTCGGTGTTATTTGCACTAACAGGACCAACGTGAATCAACGGAACGTGTTCAGTTAAAGACTCCTCAGTTTTCCCGCGAGCTTGGACACAAGTATAATGGTGCACTTATGTGGACTTCAGCACCGAAGCCTGGAAGATTCCTTCAAGCGCTGCAAGGAATCCTGTTAGGCTCATTTTCCCATGTTCGCCGTCAGGGTGTTAATAATATAATTTCGTCTCTCCATACCGCAAGCAGTATTCAATAATCGCTGCCCACCAATATCGCAACAAAGATGCTGCTTGGCATTTGGAGCCTGAATGTGCACAATGTACATCATAACTTACAGAGGAGGTTCTTTCATTTCAGGCCGCAAACATACCTACCTGTTTTCATGAAAGGAAAATATCGGCTTGAAATGAAAAATATTGGTTGGTACCTCAAGCTAACGTCGGGCACCTCGAACCAAGCGTCGCCCCTTCATTAGCATGAGCATCGCTCATGGCCGTCACTGTTTAGCGCGAACTCAGTGTCTTACATTTGTCTCACTTTCTTGCGCGCCCATTTTTTCCCAATCGGCAAAGCGAACAGTTCTGACCGTGACGCATATAAGCGCTTTCTTTTGGATAGCACTCGGCCAACGTTTGTCTATACTTGCTGTGTCCACATAAAGTACAAATGTGTGCATTTAGAGTTCCGAGCTACGCATTCCCAATAAGTTATTCTATAATGCTGAATCGTAAGAAGTGACAGCTTATTTGCCAACTCTGCTTTGATTTTCTGTCTAATATACTAACCGGAACACGCTAGCTGAGCGAGTCACACATGGTACTCGACAAAGAATAGATTGATAGCTGCATTAGGGTCACGGCACAGATGCGTCTGCTTATGCAAAGCACAGCTCTGCGGCACAAAATATTGCGCTCGTCAGTGCAGCGTATCGTGGCAAACATGCTAATCTTAGTCTTTTCTATTTTCCAAAAGTAAATGCGAAACGACATCTGTGGAGCGTGAATCGCTCTCGGCGAAAGAGATTTGCGGCTGTGCTGTGCGGTTTCACAACTCCGCCATATGTCGGCCTGTCTTGCGTCATGAGAGCAATATTACGCACTCAAGCGCTATCGCCGGACGCGTTGTGTCATTCGCAGTCGACAGCCAACGGTGCACTCGGTAACATTGTACTTTCTGGGTTCTTTCCGACACCTCAACAACGCGTACTGAAAATGAACTCGGATGCAAATGGGCGCTCGCCATACATTGGCGAAACAGAGCGAAAGCCAGATGTGGGGCGCAAGCGAGCTGTCAATTCTGCTGGCGCGAGCACTAAAGATAATAGATTTGGTTCAGGCCGCTCTTGCGAAAAACACCACACGCACGTGGCGCCCCGGGTAATCTAGTGTCACAAGAAATCACAAGGAGACAAAATGAATTGAAAAATCTCTCTCTGATGCTCGCTCCAGAGACAAAAGGAGCGGAGCGATAACAAGATTAAATCGAATTTCGAGGTTTTAGGAGAGGCAGAGTTGCTACATCCTTGTCCGGAGCACACTGCTCCGTTGTGAAAAATTGCGCGGGTGTGTTCCTGTGTGTGTGTGTGTTTTTCCCAACACCGCTTATTGCGTCTTTGAACCTGGCTCGAGCGTCTTCTACCTTGCCGAACGTGTTCTGCGTCAGCGCTTTTCAGAAGAGAGGAGGGTACGCCCACGTGCCCCTAAAAATAAAAAAAATCGAAAAAGAGTTGGGCTGGAGCGAACGCTACTCGAAAGGATGTTATCTTTTTCGAAACAGGCAGGAGGGAAGAAGCCTCTAACGAAACGCTAAAACAAAAAAACACTCACCATCGAAATCTTTTCACTCTTTGTCTTTAGATGTCTTTTTTCCGCCTCTTTACCTCACACTTCTTTACTGATGTTCACGAGTTCGGAAAAGAATCTTATTAGAAAGACTTCTGGAAAACTTCGCACCTCACCCGGTAAGCGGGCGAGAGAACCCAAGACAGCGGCGACAAAATAAACCACCAAGTAAACAACGTACGGGATAGGAGAGAAGGAAGGTATGGACGCCCTGCAAAAATACGGAAACCATCGGCGGCAAACGTAATCCACTTTAACGGGGGAGGAACCAAGAAAGCGAATTTCCCGATAGAAACGAAGCCTACGGTCTCCCGGATGACACGAGAGAGGCTGTCAACGAAAGTCGGAAGGAGGCAGTCTTTCATTTTTTTCATTATTTTTCGATACAAGAAATAAGTGGAGGAGGGGCGGCGGAACCTGTAAAACATCAATGGCAGATGCTTCAATGTGCTCCCGACAAATCGCCCATTTCTTATATGGGCACACTAACAAAAGAGGTTTCGAAGTAGCGTACAGAAACTTCGCCCTGCTCGCTTCTTTTTTTCCTCCATTAGAGTTTCCAGAGATCCAATTAATTTGGAGCATTCCTCGGTGGGCTACTTGGCTTTGCCCTTGCCGCCCGAGCCCGGCGGAGATAAGAGGCTCTCTGTTCAAAAGGAACGCTTCCTCCTTACGCCTCCTTGATGCGACCGAATGGAGGGCTGCAGAATTACGCGCTGCGCTCAAACCGGCGCGCCCATGTAAATTCAGGATAATTAGTTTAACCTCGCTGTGCTTTAAGCACTTCGCAGCCAGCCCAGTTTCATGGAAAATCTCGGCGCCATTCGATGTCGGCTTGCGTCAGTATCGCCCTTCGCTGAAGAATGAAAGCGGAGATTTTGTCTTTTTCTCTGCCGTTTCTTGGTGTGAGCTTTATTTTATTCGGAAGATGTTTCCGGCCGCAGGATCACAGGGTTTTAATTACGCACTCTTTGTACATACGCACCAGCGTCGCCAGAGTATATAAAATATAGCAAATCTGTATCCAACATTGGAGGATTTTGATGATGACTTTTTATGACGCAAGGGCGTCAGTGGCCAAAGGGCACCATAACACAAAGTGGGGCAAGAGACCCATTTCCCAAGCATTTCACCCTAAAGGACACGAGCACCTGGCAGGGGAAGCTTGTACCCATTGTATCACCGGTGGGTACCCGGTGGCAACTGGGAATCGAACCCCGCACCTACCGCATGTGAGGCGGATGCTCACAAGCCAGCATGCAAGGCATTTTTTAGAAAGAACAAGTGTGGTGCGTAAGTTTAAGACTCAAAAGAGCCGAGAAATTTTTGAAGCGTTCAGCATTATCAATGATAAAGAAAACTACGTCAGCAGCCCTTCTGTGGCGCTACGCAAAAAAGAAATAGATTACCTGAAGGCAAACGGGTTGAGTCAGCCAGGTAGGCGATAGATAGAAGGTGCGCCAAAGCGGCAAACATGAATGGCATGACACTCGTGCCTTCTGCATTTTTTTTTGGATTATGAGTTTACCTTGTCACGGATTACTTTTCCTTGCGCCCCCTAATGTATACTGTAGCTGTTTGTGAAATAAACCTCAGTTGAAGTCCAGCGTTCGTCCTGTCTCGTCTACCTACGTCCTTGTCTTTTTAGCCGTTGGAATGTCTCACAATAGTACTAGGAACCAACTAGCCCAACTCTCTACGCTTAATGCTCATACCCCTAGGCTACCACTGCGGTATACCTAAGGATTTTCAAGTGATTTCATGTCACTGTCGTTAAAGCTTCACTACTGCTTCGCCGCATCATTTTGTCTCTCCTGGGCTCAGTATTGTAGCCTTACGGCTTAAACCTGAAATGAGCCTCTGTAAAACTAAGCTAAACTACCATCGTTATTTCTTCCAGTGCGCAACTAAATCAGAATCCAAATCAGGCGCCCTTCCCTCAATAACTTGGGGCATGCTATTTTTCTCTTAGCAGTGCGTACAGAAATAATACAGCGTCTTACCCTCAGGGCACGACCAGTGATGTGGGCTACCTTGTTGGCGAAATGATTAACGCGATTTTTATGCGAGGCATGACTCCTACTGCCACTAAACTTCTTTGCCACTGCCCCTGAACAAACAGAAAGAGCGGAAGTAACCTATGAGTGATTGGGTGGATTCCTGGTTGAGAGGATGTTTACTGCGATTCACGGTCCCGGTTAGGGGCTTCGGTTGAAATTTGATCGTACAAGTTGATGTTTGCCGAATTGTGCCGACCAGAGTAGAGTGACCCTGCACCCGAAATGGCAGCTTTTTATACATCAGTATAGTTGTGTTTCTCTTCTCCTGCGCAGTGGAGCATGCGCATGGGACAATGGCGAAAAATAAGACGAGAAATTGCGAACTACGGTAAGAGTGCCAGCGCTGTAGAACGCTGGTGAGTAAAATGGGCCCAGTGAAATAAAGAAGAAAACAAATCCACAAAAACGTTAGTTTTTTTTTTTCAACAGAAAGTGTGAGGAAAAACGCAGACATGACAGTAAACAGTCACAGAAACATTACCTTTTTTTTTTCAAGAAAAAGTACAAAGCGAAACGCAAACAAGATATTAGGCACCGTATGTGAGGAACTAGCCCTTTAAACGGAGTCGCCGAAATAAAGAGACAAATATAAGAAACAAACATCGTAAAACAAGGAACCCTTCCGCATGCGGGTGGCTAAAGCTTCATGTGGAACAAAATCAACTGAGCAACTGCGAACCGTACGCATGTCGTAGGTTTACCTCCTGATGTCTGCACATTGGAAAGACAAACAGCATACCAATGGTGGGAACGTCCCCGCAAGCTGCGTGCTGGGCTTTGCTTTGTTAGTAGCAGCAGCGCCACCGGCGGAAACAACGTTTACGTAGAGGCTTCCGATAAATGTGGGTGAGATGGATTAATTGAGCTAGAATTTGTTTTCTCGGTTTATTCAGGCGCTAGCCGGCACAGCCCAACAGGAAGCGAGGTTGTCCTAGCCAAGGCGCTCTGCTGACTAGCCTACACGAAATCATGTTCATTGGCTTTGCGCTTCAATCGAAATTCCTCCAGGCGGCGCCAAGTATTATCGCTGCGGTATTCTGTCTGGTGGAAAAATAGTTAGTGAAAAAGAAGAAGGAAGAATTTAGGGGGGCACTTTGTTGGCCGCAAGTGTGCTGACGCGACAGCTTTTAGCGCAGTGTTGCTTCTTGTGTCACTGATGTGTAGCTAAGATGTTAATTAAGTACACAATTTTTTGTGAATCTTAAATTCTGGAGACGTGGAGGGCGTTTGCAAACACTCTCCAGCATCCCAGACAAGCAGAACTACATATGCGTTGACAGGAAGTAGCTTAGCCATAAGCGCGCTCGGCTGCGGTACGGAAGGATGGTGGTTCGAAACCCATCATGCACAAAGATTATTTTTCTGGTACGACTCGAAAAAGCGTGACACCTCTGCTGACAACCTTCTGCTGATAACGTTCTGTGGACAACCTTCTGTCGACAACGATGAGGCATTCAAGGCTTTCACCTTAATATCTCTAAGTGCAATCGCAAGTGTAAAGTACGGTATTGTTGCGATTTACCAGAAAAAGCTTTCAATGAATATCTTTTCACTGGACATTTACTTCAAGCTGCTTCAATGAACTAGAGCATAGCTTTCGCGTGTTTTCACGGCGCGACCCCTAAGTCCTCGTGTTAGTGAAGCCTGTAACTGTGACTGCGTTACTGAAGTCTCTGTTAATGCTGTAGTTATCATTTATATCCGAAAGGCGAGGCAAGATCGAAGTCGATCCAAGAGAGAAAAGATCAAACGAAGAACTGGAAAAAGGAAGACAAGAAGAAAAGAGTAGCCAAGCTAAGAGAGGTGAAGGGAAAGAAGAGAAGAAAGAAGCAACAGAGAATGTCGCAGAATAGAGAAAACAGTAGCAGACAGGGGAGAGAACGGAGCGATTTAACGGTTCTTTTCGAATGTTTTAGCTGAGCAGTAGGCTATTCTAGCCAGGCATTTTTTTCCTGTCATCAGCAGTGCAGGGACCCAACATGGTGGCGTTATAAGTGGACGCTGCTGTTTCAAGATGCTAGGATCGAGAGTGTGAAAAAAAAAGGCAAGGAACATGGGCCTTTCGAGGGAAAATTTTCAGTCTAGCAAAAAACAAACGCTTCGAATGAAAATAACTGTTTTATAAACCGCGCTCTATGTCAATCATTTATTTTAACGTAACAAAAATTATGATTATCAGCCGTCGTTACCTTGCATTGCACACCAAATGCCGACAGTGACTTCTGAGAGCTCGCTTTAAGCATGAATAAACTAATTTCGCGAGCAACTATCGAGCTCAGAAGGCACCAGCCTTAAGCAAAATAATAATGGTATACACTGAAATGGGCGCCAGATAAATTGGTGCCTGACTGATTACCAGTGGGAAAAATCACTCCGTCAATAAGATGCCTCAAAGAAATTATTTTAAATTCTTTTTCGTGCACAGTTGAAGTTTCAAAACATGCCCACAGGAAAAAAAAAATTTGGGTTTCATATTTTATTTCCTTTTATTGCTGTTCATTAAAGTTTCTTGAATTTCTTCTTTAATAAATACACTATTTGCCTCACCCGGCAACCGAACAAGTCCACTAAAAAAAAATGGATTCTGCATATAGGGACGAACTCGATAGTCAAAATTTTGGAGAGACATCAAGACAGTCAATAATCACTTTTATTCAGCATTGCTTTCTCACGTCCTAGTGAAGTAAAGTTCAATTTTAAAAATAACGTGCCCAGAAACGAAAACGGGAGCACAAGAAGTACACAGTACAGCGTTGAATAGCTGCGTAATTCTTGTGTTTCCTTTTGTTGCTGTTCAGAGTTCCTTTGATCCGCACCAAATAGCCCGCACAGTTACCCAGTTGAAGTTCAAATTAAGTTTGCTGAACCTGGCCGCCCTTCAAAAGATCGGATATTTCCGGAAATATTGCAGACCGTCTGGTTCTTCTCACGGCATTCGCGGTGGGGCTGCTTTCATCTCCCGCCACCCCTCAATGGGGTCACTGAGACCCCACAATCTAAGCACACGCAAGGAGTGAAAAGAGATTAAGTTTTCCTGTACTTCACTACCTTTAATGGGCACGGTAGGCTGCCAAAGGCCTGGGATACTGTTTCCAGCAATAAAAATGAGGAATGCTTTTGGTAGGCAACAGACACAAATTCCTTCTTTAAAATGTGCGAAGTTCCAGCAGTTACGAAGACCGTAAATGAGGTTTCAACCTCCTCTATTAGCTAACTTCAGAATATCTGATTCCGTGTTAAAAAGCCTGCTCCGACGGCTAACTGCATTAAGTTATATGTTTTGTACTAAAAATATGCCTCTCTTGCCAAGAGTGAGCATTCAGGTGCATTTAGCAATCTACTCCTGAACATGGGCAGCGGCCCATGCAGCTTGTGGCAGCAGTTTTTAGGCGCCGAGTGGGACACTTCCGTGCCTTTATACTCCTAAATAGGCTTATTCTTATCTTGATTGAGGGAGTGCACTTAAAGGACAGCTTATTTCCTTTTTACTCCTAAAGAGGCTTATTCTTATCTTCAGTCGGCCGTTCTATCGCTGCTACCACCATGGCAAAATGCCCAGTTCCCGCGCCAGCTCCCACAATATCCGCACCGGCTTGGAGCACTAGAAACCAGCAATCACAATGTCACTGGCTTACCAGTATAAGCAACCGGTGCCCAAGTTTTCGAGTCGATCACAGCGCCGTAACATGCGGCCTAGCCTGTGGAGCAAGTAGTTTTAGGCTCACCTGCAGGGCTTTTTAACGCCAAATGGCTCCGCTTATAGGCATGATCTTACGTGCCCTATCGAAGCCTAATATAGCGCACATCAGCTAACTGGGCTATGTCGAGATCACCTGAGCAAGAAATTTTGTCAGCTAAACGCGCACCTTGAATGTTTCTAAGCGTTCGTAGCGGCCCAAGCAGCTTGTGGCAGCAGTTTTCAGGCGCCGAGTGGGACACTTCCGTGCCTCTTTGGCTTCCATAGCCGACGTTTCCGCAAAAGCTGTGGTTGCAGCCGTTCTGAATGGTGCGAAGGAGTGTGAGAGGGAAAAACGAGAGGGAGAATGAGACGGAAGGTGGATTTTGGAAGGTGAACGCGAGCTGGAAAAGGAGTCAGCATGAGGATCCATGGCACACAAAATTGAAGGGACACAATACGAGCGCTATGGATCCTCACGTTGTCTACCCACTAGCCCGAACCCCGACCCTTTCTGGGAAGGGATGAAATAATACTCGCATTTGAGCCGCGGCTATATGAACGAGCGAAGGAGTGCAGGAGGGAAAAGAAGAGGAGGAGGAGCGCGACAATAGCACCCCTTGAGGGGTCACAAGGATCTAGCGCTCACTCCAGTGTCCTTCACCCTCAGTCGATTTCTCGCGTGTGCGATGGAGGCTCCCGGTCTTCTAAACGAGAGATGTCACCAGCAGCGATGCGTGACGCTCGTGTCGGAGCGTAACGAAAAAGGACCCGAGATCCATCATTTCAAGTGGCTAAAGTGGAGGCTGCAAAACGGAGGAGACAGTGACAAGATGCTTCGGTGCAGCGAAAACAACGGTAAACCCCTGCCGAAGTAATGCGAAGAAGAAGCGATATCTAAAAGACGAAATTAAAAGGCAAATATGGAGGGAAAATTTGTAAACAGGAAAATAAAATCACACCGCGGTCGCAGAAATGCCGCTTTATATTCCATATGCCTTTCTATTTCTATTCTTAAATTCTATACATGTGCCATGAAATAATCCTCTGCTGTTGGACTTTAAACGGTCAGAACAACGAACCAATTCTTGCGCGCTCTCTCATTCAGTCGTGCTGTGCCTGCTAGGAGCTTTTTAAACGATTGGTACTTATATCCACATTGCCTAGCCCGCATATTTGCTGCAAACAAAGCAATTAGCCTCTACGGTTTAAGTGCTGAGTGCGATATCTGCAACAGCTGATAAATTCTGTGTGTCATAAAGCATCTGCGTGACCATCTGCTAAGAAATGACGATATAATCGCAAGTACTACCTTGGAAGATACAAGTGCTGACGTTTTCGTATTATGTAACAGTAGCTTTACCCTGGGCGAGTGTCCGGCTTCTATGGAGCAAAATACTTGGAAAATGAATTTCGACTCCAACTTGAATAGAGTGAAAGCCCCTCGTTTCATTGGGTCTCTTTTCTAAGCTGCCCTTGCACCGTGAACTTTATCATAAGCATCATCATTGTCATTCTCAACATCATCAAAAAAAATTCGGGCATAGTGGTGCATGCGCGCAAAACTTTTATATTGTAAATGAAAAGTGTTCAGCAGAGTGCACTGACCTCGTTCAAGCTGAACATGTTTTATGTTCAGAACATGTCGGATAACTAAAAATCTGCCCATTTTAATCGCGCGACTAATGGGCATATCCAACGGCTTTGAACAGTTTAAAGCGTATTCTTAACCAATAACTTTCCATGAACATAATGAGCGTTAAGCTGGCTAAAGAAATGAGAAGAGCACCGAATAACTTCGAAAAAACACATTCTTCTCTCAAATTTAAGTTTTATAAGCGCTGTCAGTTCGCGTATTCCTGAAATTAATGCCACTGTGGTCCAGAAGTTCAAAGTCAGTAACCCCGTGGATTTTCTACGCAAGCAATAGGCTAACCTTTCTTGCCTGTCAGTTAAGAAAAATAATCTGTAAATTTAAGATGACATGGAGGGATATACTCACCTCCTGACTGAGCCATAATCCGAAGAATTATTTTAGTATTTTCATAAAAGAAATTATTTTTATTTGCAGCAAGCATACCGGCCCACCACCGATTTAAATGTACTTTGTTCATTGCGAGAAAATAGGGATGATCCTCATCATTTGGCTGAACGATTCATTATACACAATTTTGACGTTTGAAGTGATTTTCCACGTCAATCCCTCCATGTGCCGGCAAACGAAAGTAGTATTTATACTTATTACCACTTTAACTGTTTATAATATTTTGAGGTATTAATGCAAGTAGAATCATTCAGAATGATTATAAATTTGATGCGGCACGAGTCGACCCCGACATTCGCGCGTGATGATCTTTCATTCCTTTCTCTTTCAAATTATCTTGAGCGCGCTTCCAGCGTTTGTCACTCTAGACATCAGTGATGAGAGACGAAAAAATATTACGAATTACTTCATCTGCGTTTAAAACCTCGCCATATTTATTTTACTTGTTGTAGTTATTAGGAAAGAGAAGTCGTCTTTTAAGTGTTTTAACAGCCAAATTTTATAATAGGTTTATAGGGGTTTAATGTCCCAAAGCGACTCAGGCTATGATGGACGCTTAGTGGAAGGCTATGGAATAATTTCGACCACCTGGGAATCTTTGACGCCCACTGACATCGCACAGTACAAGGGCCTCTAGCATTTCGCCTCCATCGAAATGCGACCGCTGCGGCTCGGATTGAACCCTCGTCTTTCTTGTCAGGAGCAGAGCACTTTAACCATGCAGCCACCGCAGCGGGTCAAATTTTATAATAAACAACATTTATAGATGTGAACTGCATCAAAACATTCACATGAAACCTTAAGATTTTTGTTTTTTACAATCGAAGGTGTTATAGCTTTTGTTTAAATATAGCCTTCATGGTACCATGTAATCTACAGCAGCAGCCATAAAATTTTTATTGCTTTGCGGAATAATTTACTTTGAGCTAGCTAAGTTAATTTAATTAAACACAAATAACACTATTTAACTCAGTTCAATGGGCGCCACGGTTGGATAGTGGCAATGTGAAGAAAGGAAAATGCATCTTTGCACATTTAGGGCAGAGGATGGAGAAAGCACCAAGAGCGAGAGGGAAAAAAGAGCGAGAATGGGGGGCGAAGGGGGGTCCAGACTAAATTTCGTTGATCCGACTCAGCACGGCTGGACTTCTACAGCTGGAGATGCCAGGCTAAGGGCTTGACCAAACTTATAACAGCTCTCGCTGATCTCAATGATACCAGCCTCTCTCCGACCAGCGTTCGACGGCACGTAATCAGGCGGCCACTACACGGCGCCTCAGAATCCAGGCAGAAAAGGAGCAATTAGAAGAAACAGGCTTCTCACACCCCTAACGGTGGAACGAAACGTAACGGAGCCAAATACTGTATTGCTTTCGTGTTCAATACAGAGGCCTAGCAAAGCCAGGTAGCTGCTCGTTAAGATCACGCAGGATCCGTGTTGCGTACGGCACCGGAACCCCACAGGACG
The DNA here is from genome assembly GCF_055824585.1 of Amblyomma mixtum. Lineage (NCBI taxonomy): Eukaryota > Metazoa > Arthropoda > Arachnida > Ixodida > Ixodidae > Amblyomma > Amblyomma mixtum. The sequence continues at coordinate 131,164,583 of NC_143016.1, read as the reverse complement.
CACAAGTGCAGCCGCACTGCACAGACTTAATGACATCGTCCCTGGCCTCGGAGCTTTCCATAGAAACGTAATGCATCTATTTTTATACCTAGTAAAGGTTCTGGTCTGTGAAATGTAGAACGTGGACTTGCGTTTAGTACGCAACGACCAAGCAAGCAAGGCTAAAGAGAACAAGTAGCGGTTTGAGACAGAACAAATAAGATTTTGTGTGGACACACGTGCCTCGGGGAAGAGCATTTGTTCAATAAACGAAGAAATAATGGTGACAAATAGAGAGAGAGAGAAGGTGAGGAGGTAAAGACAATACGCCTACAAGCCACGTTGTCAGAGAAGCACGTCTCATCTTTTTTGGCCGTGCCCGACTTGGCCACACAAGGCCGTCCAATAACCGCCGCTACCGTAGTGTGTCTCCCTCACTGGCTTTAACACATTTCCGTGTATTTTCGCGCGTCCTTCGGAAAAAGCCCAACGCACTCGCTTCTTTCCGGACGCTCTGCGCGTCACCTGAGGATTGGGAGCCGAACACAGCGCGGCGACCATGCGCGCGTGCGCGAAAGCGAGCGAGTGGCTCCATCGGCGTCTATTTTGAGGGCACCGCATCCTGCGGCATCGATCCCCAATATCCGGTGCCGAGCGTGTGTATCTCTGCCCCGACGTCGTCATCGGCCGCGTCGTCCGGCGGTCTGGCGAAGCCCCGGGGGCTGCCTGCTTTTCCTGGATGCTCGTAGTTTGCGCTTTTAGCCTCACTCCGTTACCCTGCCTCGTCAACTTCTCTTCCACGCTCCTTCTCTCTCCATCTGATGCGCTTGGTGCGTTGGTCTGCGTTGGCCGGGGTGGTCGTCTCTTCCTTGTTGTCCCCCAGGAACGTTCCTGTCTCTTCCCCTTCATTTCTTCCTTCCTCGCACTGCTTCCCCATTGCTGCTGACTCGGCGGTCCAGATTCCCGCAGTTGCCAGCGGGAGCCGATCGGATGAAGCGAGCCGGCGGCAAATCCTTCTTAGTGTAGTGACAGTATATACGCAACATAGAAAGCACGTCATCTGCGTCTCACTCCTATGCGCTGAGCTCTCTTTTGTTTCTCCTCTTTCACTGAACAACATCTGTTCTGCCATCTTGAAAGTGTGTCGCTCGTTCAGCGGACAAAAGAAAGCTTGAGATTGCTTCCTTGAACGTTAAAGGAAAAATCAAAACTGACAAGGTGAAATAAACAGCGAACAAATCAGTTCTGCTTAATTGGAGAAGACTGGGAAAACTGGCTTCTTGCAGAGCCCCCAGGATTTTCGGTGTTTCCATATTTCCGATTATTCGGCCTAACTTGTACAGAAAAAGCTTTTCGGAAATTTCTTGTAGCTACAGTCTAATATTGCTGTCGCTACATATCGTTGACATCATATTCAGTTGCGTCCCAATTATAGAAAAAAAAAGTGCAGGGAATGTCCAGCTGCTACAGCTGGTGCTTAGTTTGAAACACTTGTTTTTCTGTCTGAACAGAAGCGCAGCGTCTGGTAAGAGCAGTTTCCACTGCTGACTGCATGTCAGCGCGCTCACCTCGGCATCCTTTCGCCCAGGATCTTTTGCACTTTTCTTAAATCTTGCGCCAAGAGCACTCACAAGTGCTCATCCTGGGAGCCCTCTCCAATGAATAGCGCCCGGTGATGCGCCTAGAAAGAGAAGAGTTACTACGCAGAAAACCTGAACATAGGAAGGACAAAGGGGTCTTGAAAAAACATAAAACAAATTTTATAACAAAAATAAAACTCCTGCTGCATCAATCAATGCAGAAAATATTCTCTCATGAAGATAGGTTTGCGATAGGCATACCCGATCGACACGGGACAAATGGTTAAAAAAAGGCAGAATAATGTAACAAAGCAAAAAGTAAATGAATAAGAAGCAACGCCTCATGAAAGATCCCTTCGCAAACGAAACATAAATTTGTGACAATCATGAGTCTGAGTTTCCTTCGTCAATGAGTGCGGTGGCATTTCTTCATTCGGGACATTACTTTTAATACATTTTCTTCTTCTTCACGACAGATTCCAGAAATATTCCCACTCGCATTATGAGAAGCGGTCCTGATACTGCATTCTAACTCTGGAGCCGCTTCCTTTAGCTAGTGAATGTAAATAATCCAATTTCAAGATGAAAAAGAAACTACTAAGCGCTTCGCGCCATTTCAATTTACTCATATTTTTACAGCTCAGTTTGATGCAAGAATTTACGTCCCAATCAATATTCTCATTGCTCATCACAACCGGTCTGAAGAACTAGAAAGTATTTGTAACAGTTCTCGTGTTTGCTTGCTTGTACGGAACGCATCCTCGTCGTCAAAAATAAGCAAAAAGAAAACCGTACTACGACTCATATAAGGGGACCGATCTTATGGAAAGCTCGTTGCGTCCTCCGAAGATCCGAGAGTCCCAGTGTCATTCCACAGACGGTGCTCGGGAATGGACGAAGATATTACCCTAATGCCCACATTGAGGCTTGTCTGGCCCATCATGCCCCGGAGCAAGGTGCTTGAAGTATTTGACCACTGGAGTGACCGTCCACTGAAAACACTAGCTTAACTTCTAGCCGAAATTATTTCTCCAGGAAACGAATCATCGCGTTATTCTCCATTTTTTCTATTTTTTTCTTTTTCTGAATGGAAGGAAGCTACACTTCCACCATTTTGGGAACAGGCTTAAGGCACCCTTGCATGAACAAATGAAGCAAAAATAGAAAGCATGCTCACAATGAATACACTGCCGTTTCTATATAACACAAACGCATCGAAAGGTCGATGTACATCATATAACTGAAATGCAAAAATAGCATTTGATACCGTCAACAACTTTAATTAGGTTCGCTCCTTACGTTCATTACCTTAGGTTTCGCAGCACACAATTTAACGCGAATAGCCATCAAAATGTCCGTTCTCACAAGTGCCCCAATTTCGTGAGGGACAAAATTATCAGCCAAACGAGAAATTATAGAGCAGTTTTGAAATTAAAGAGAATTACTTGAATTGCGAAATGCTCTTTCCGGTAGACAGTTCCTGAATGTTCAGTTTCCCTTTGAATCAGAAGTTACATCTTCTCCTAAGCTGCTACCCCAATTTTCATTAATTCATCCAAGTAATCTCGGAAGAACCAAATTGCTTCCAATTACAATCCGCGCGTCGCGTAAGCAGAGCTTTCTTTCGGGAGCGAAAAACTGGGCACGTTTTTGGGCCGAAACTGCACAAGAGGTACTTAAAAAAGTGGCTTCTTTTTCTATTATATTAGTGTGTCGTACCGGCGTATGTTCTAGTTTCTTCGCTTCCACAGTTCCGCCCTCATTCCCAAAATTAATCTGCTCGAGCTCCACTTCATATCGCCCTCCTTCCATCACTATCATCTCATTTCAATAACTCGCCTTTTGCTTTTCTGTATGCGAACCTGCAAAATCCCTTTACCATCCGACCTGCTGGCTAATGCAGATTAGTGTAATCTCCCGTCACTCGACCACTTGAGCAGTCACTGAACCAATCATTGACGCAACAAGCGCGGTATGAGAGAAGAAAAATGCGGTACTGCCACTCCAGGAGACAGCTCGGATAAACCCCCCGGCAGAGGGGCAACATGAACCGCGGAACGTGTAACGACGACCACTTAGGGTCGACGCTTAACCGCAGTGCCTAATAGGCGATGAAGAGAGATGGGACGGCGCAGGGCCATTTCTAGATATCAGCCCGTAGGCGAAGTACGTTGCACTCGTGAACTCGCCGACACGCTTCCCACTGCTTGCAACAACCACCCGTCGCCCGCAAGCTTGCTCACGGGGAGCCCGAGGTTCGTAGGAAAACTGCGATGGATAGTGAGAGAGGGGAAGAATGGTCGTCTCGTGCTCAGCTCTAATCCAGCAGCGTATGACCTCGCGCAGCGTCCCGTATGCTAATGACATGCATCGACGATGCGCGAGCGCTGCCTTGATCACAGGGGCGAGATGAAAGATTTCCGAGTGGACACCTTGTAGTAGGCATGCGCCGTTAATGTAACTGGTGTCTCCTAGAGACATTTAGGTAGAGGACGTTTACCCCACAGCACGACGGAACACATCGCATCGTTTGCGCAGAGTTTGGGATGGCCACGTTTATGGTCGGGTAAGTTTCTTGACCCCCAGGTGAAAATCGTTGTTGGCAAATGTCGCACCTTAAGACTATGTCTTCGTGCGGAGGACAGCCACGTCCAAGGCATTTAAGAGAAGGAGTGCCCGGAGAATTGCTTGCTTGGGACTCTAGGCTTCAGTAATGTTGAACATACCAAACTGAATTATTTCATCTCAATTCAGCTCGACTCAAACTTAATGCTAATCTAAGGTTTCCAAGTGTATTTCTTAATTGAAATACCCGTTCGTAGGCACAGGATGATAGTGTGCAATGAGGGTAAAAGGAAATAAAGAAGAAAACACAAATAAAAGAAAAAAGGCATAAAAAGAAAATTGTCGTTTATTTTTGGGCCGTGAACAAAGATAAGAAGTTATTGCGAATTGCGGAAGTTTTTGGCTCACAGTAATCACCATGTTCCTAAAATTTTTCAGCTTAGCATTACGGTACATTATCACGCACTATCGCGAATTAGAGTTGCTTATCGTGGCGTCGGCAGAAACATGTTTGCTCTGAATACAAACAGTGCGGCATAACACTGGGGATCTCCCTCTTGTCGCAAAGCATGATTTATTTACACAATGGAAATACATCATAACCACGGCCTCAGTTTTGTTAGATGCATGCCGCCGCAGAATATTTTTGAATGCTTTCGTTCTTCCTTACAAACCTCACACATCCTAGAACATGAGCAACGGCAGGACATAACTTACTTCCTACGCTGGCAATAAGCAAAAAAAAAGTCGTTGGACCTAATTAGGAATGGTAACAAGATTTTTTTGCGCCTTAGCGCTCCACCCCTAGCTAGAAAAAGAAAAGCGATTCTCCGCGAAAAGCCGCTCGTTCACGAACGCGAGCTCATTTAGTGCGCGGTGCTTAACACTGCCGCACTTCGCTCGACCGACACATGTCCAACGCCTGTGTAAGAAGCCCGGCCGGTTAAATATTCGTAAGGCAGCCCGGGGTCAGTGGCCGGCCACACAGAGCGCGCCAAGAGACCGCAACTTCCTGGCCGGGAGAGAACGGTATCATGGGGACAAAGCCGCACTGAAATGTGCGTCGCAGCCATATGCCACCGGCCACTAGCGCTCCCATGCGGCCGTCGCGGGCGATGAATGGAGCTCCATTAACAAATAAAGTCAGGCAGGCACCGCAGTCGCTTCTGCCGCTGAGGCTCGTTGCGTTTTTTTTTGTTTTCTTTTTTTTCAGAGCGAGGCGCTCTGCGCCAAAAGAAACGTGCGTTCCGGACCCTGCCTTATTGCTCATCGCACGCCATGTTGCTGTTGTTGAATGCAACCGCTTGCTGGCGCTCAGTTTGAACGCCGTTCCATTGTTGTTAACTCGTCTGCGTGGCATTATTGTTTTAGATTACGACGCATTTGCAATTCGTGGAGTAAATTCGCGGCTTTGGCAGCGGTGTTTCGATGGAGGCGAAGACAGTTAACAGCCCATGGTCTGAACGATGTCACAGCACAATACTATCGGGAGCCCTCCCTAAAACGTAGGCACTATTTTTAACTAGATGCCTGCTTATGACTATCTTCATAGAAATATTGTACCCCGAGAGAGACCCTTCTGGCAAAGCAACCCTTGCTGTTGCATTTTCATTAACACTGCGTGCTTCTCCAGTCTCGCTTGCAATCTTTGTGAAGGCCTAAAGGGTAAAGATGGTGGAGTGGAAGAAAAATAAACCTGTCACAGTTTCATCCCTTTTAGTACGACACCGCGTTCCAAAAGGCGATTTGCGCCAGTGGTGGTTTGTGTATGGACAGTATCTTTCACGGGAACCAGCGCACACACTGTGCTGCATCAGCGCCATACTCGCAGACCGCATCGCTCTTCACGAAGTTCTTTTCGACCTTACACCCTGTCTCTTGGCCACGTGTAGGCCTATTTTCTGCTGCACAGAGCAATCGGCTAGAAAATTCGCGGGTACCTGCGACTTCTGCCCCAATGGCTCAATGTTTACCCATGCATTCACACCTGTTATGCGACATGCCGCGGCCTTTGCTTCTTCGCTGCAACCAAGGGTGTTAAAGGGAAAAAAAAAAACATGATATTGTAGGTTCAGTTCTCGGAATAGCAGCCGGTTTCATTTCCACTTTGCAAAAATCGCGACTTAAAACCAGGACGAAAATCGTGTACGAATGCTTGAAACATTGTGGCAAAACAGAGGGTGAACACGTTGGAGAGGAAACAACCGCGGATTTGTCACTAGCAGTGTCCCGTTTGCTCCCCAAACATTTTCGCGGAAATGCCGACTCTCTGCCGCAATGGGCCTTCCTCAAGCCCAGCGTTGAAATCCTCACTAAATTCCCCCGCTGCAGAGGTCACGCGCTTGGTCTTCCATAGTCTTGGTCAGCTTGTGTGTTAGTGACACTTTAGTGTCAGAAGCGAACGTGCGATATTGTACTGGAGCTTCCGTTGGAGACGAAGGTAACATTTAGTTTAGTGTATTCTCAGTTTCCTCGTTTCGATCCGTGCAGTAACGTCGTGATGTAACGACAAGAAGTGACGAAAGAGCAGCGAGAGTACGCATACGCACGTGGTTCACATCTCTTTTGCTTCTGGCAGTTCATACTGTGCACAACGTTTTAGAGATCCATTACGACATCCTGTGCATAGAAAACTTCTGCAATGCAGCTGAACCCCGTTATAACGAAATTAGAGCCGCCGATTTCTTCGTCGTAGACGCTGCTTCGTCACAACTGCAAGTGATCTTGAACATACTTTTCACATGTCAGCGGACCTCCTGTCACTGCGTCAACGTAGTAAAGTAAGTGTCGCTTTGTCTGCTGCCGATATAGTTTTTGGGAGCCTCCAACACGGGCACGAAGCGCTCCGACGTGACACAATACTATCATCTACATGAGCATGCGGTTTCTCGCACCCCTAAGAGCATCATTGTTTGAGAAGTTATGTTGCCGAGGACAGGGTGATACCAGCGCAGAATGTTTAGCCCCGTTTTCTCGGCGCTGATGCTGGTATGGGTCGTTGTGAAAAAAGTGGACAGAGAATGCTTACTACATTCGAATCAGTGCGAATTAGGACAAATTTGTGCTATGTACAAGACGACGATGAGCGAGCAGTGCCGCGGAACGCAGCGCTCGCGCTTCCCGGACATGCAATCAGCAAGAGAACATTTTGCTCGAGTCAGAACCTCCGGATTAGTGCTCTCGCACTAAAAAGGTGCGCGAGGGCCATTCCATCGCGAGTACCCATTTCGGCGTGCTTCTTCGCACTACAAATGAGTACTCTAGCGGCATCACTTCGACGCATGATAGTCTAGAGGAGAATTAGCACCCTAACTGAGAATCGCTAACTGTTGATCTATTGACAGAGGTAGGGAGACTGCGCTAGAAAAACTTTCCACCTTGCATATTCAGTTCCTCACGACATCGAGCTTACCAGGATCTCAGAAGAACGCTAACATTGCCTTACCCATCATAAAGGGGACACTAAGGAGTTGAAAAACTGCAGACCGGTAGCTTGCTTGCATGCTGAGGTAATCGCTTTCTTGATTAAGGCTGCGAATTTCACGCTCTGGTGCACAGAAATAATAACAGCGCATAAAAAAGAGACAACGGGCGGAAAGTCAGCGCTCTTGCTTGTCTACTCTCCATCCGTTGTCTACTTTTTCACACAGCTATGAATATTTGTAATGTAAGAAAGAGAGTTGGGGTTTGGTGCCCCAGCAGCTAGCGTCGACGAAGGCGAGAAAGAAGAAGAAAGGCGACGCTGACGAAGTTCGTGTTTGCTGTCCTCCACTGAGCGGAGCCACACCCCCCTGATGCCTTGAGCCGGCCTATTCCAGCGTTGGTCGACGTGAAAGCTACCTGGATTCCCGCACTCCGGGCCGCCGCCGTCTGTTTCTGCACGCAAGGCCGCCATGTCTTCACCCCGCGGATCGGACCTTATGGACACCCCAGAGGTACGGCGGCAGCACCACGGTGCTGGGGTGCGCACGCTTGGCGTAGCGGGCTCGCCCCTCAAGCGCCAGGCTTGCCTCGCGTCGCTACCGCCGGTATTGGTGGTCGTGATTGTGCTGGTGGAAGATGAAGATGAAGCCTAGGCCCCCGGGGTGTGGCAGAGCCGGTTGTGTGAGGGTATGCGTGGTTAAGAAAAGACTTGCTTGGTACAGAAGGTAGAAGAGGGCGGGGACGACGACGAAAATGGCTGCGATAGTGTGAGCTCAATGAACACTAGTGCCTCCCAAGCAGCTTGGTGCCAGCACTCGGCGGCTTCTTCACTGCCTACGACGCGCGTCTCGCTGAAGTTGCCATCCGCTCTTAGCCACGTTTCATTTCACCCGCTTGTCAGAAGGCTCGACTCCGACTTCATCCTTACTCGTGGGAGTGACGATGCCTATTGTGACGCGCCTTCAAACCCTCATCAGTCTGCCGCTCGCGCTTCCCGAAGCTGCGCGCTACATAGACCGCATCGCTGAAACTCCTGCTGCAACGAAAGGCAGCTTCATATTTGAACTCTGCTGGCTCAAAATTTGCCTCTTCCCAAAAAGCCTCAAGCACTTCCCCCTGACGCGATGGTGCGGCTTTCGTGCGACCGAAGCAGACACTTTGAGTGTAACGGTTCATCCTTCCGTCTTCAACACAGCCGCATCCGACCATTTGTTCACCCTGGTAATTGGGTTTGCACCCAAACTGCGTGTGACACTCAACGATCGACAGCGCAGCCACTGGAAGACTTGAACAGTAGCCGACAAGCTAAGGCAGTATGTGTCTGCGTCACCACCGCAAGACCCGTGCAAGTTGTCCTTGATACCAGCCGAGGGGTTTCGTTCCCTCAAAAGCAACTTGTTCCAAGGTGGGGACTATTGACTGCTTCTTCCATCCTTCGCGCCATGCTGCGTTTCCGAAGCATCCTTGCAGCTAACTGCTGGGGCACCAAACCCCAACTCTTTCTTACAGTAACAATTGCTTGCTTTCTTCGCTCACCAGGGTAATTAATAATAGCGATAAAGTATTGAATTGGGCTGGTTTGTACATGACGGAAATAGTGAAACAGCACGAACACAGGGTGACAGAAGCGCCTCAGTGTCACTTCTTTTGCCAGCTTGTCTTCGCAATATTTCACTATAAGACCAGTCGCTAATAGAAGTGAACCAACTTTAGACTTCACTCAATCAAAGCACTAGGCTGGCTTTCGTAAAGGCTACTTGACAACCAACCGTACTCCAACCATAAATCAGGTTGTTAAATGCGGATAATATAACCAGCCCCTATACTAGTCCTTAACATCCACGAGAAAACATCTAACTCATTAGAAACCTCAACTTTTACGCAAACATTGAGGAACCAAAGTGTAGAAGAGGCGTATATCTTAAAGGAAGTTGTGCCCAGGCACTACACTAAAGTGTCCAAATACTCTTCTTGCGAGCGTTGTCGGTTCTGGATATCGAGATCACGCCGCATCACAGGCCTTGTTATGCAATTTTATGAACACGATGAGTTTTTTTTTTTTATTAGTCCAGTGGAGAATTGCGTAGCACCAAGATTCGAACTGCGGTCTTCTTGCATGCGAGGCGGTTGGTCTGCGCCATCGCTACGTTGCTGATGCATGCAATGAAGGAGAAAATATCTATAGTGGCTGCACGCCCACCACAGTGCTACATAACGAAGGTGATCAAATCCCCGGTCAAGAAACGTGTTATACAAGGGGACACAATATCTCCAGTACTATTTACTGCGTGTTAACTAGAGATATTAGGAGAACTGGTCAAAGAAGTTTGAGGGATACAAGTTTATTTAGAACACCTCAGTAATCTCCGATTCGCTGATGTATTGTTTTACTAAGTAGCTTAGAGAATGAACTGCTAATCATGGTTCAAGACTTAGACAGGCAAAGTACAACGGTAGGACAAAAAACTATGAGTGAATTTAATTCATTTTATACCTCTATTAAGTTATGACATATAAAATATTTAATACAGAAAGATGTCCCAGAGTATCAAGCTTTTAGGGGGCTCTGCTGTCTGCGAACACACACAAAAATCACATTGGTAAGGTACATCACGCAGAAAAAGGAAACAGTGATTTCAACATTACCGTTATTTATCTGTTAGATCTGGTACAGAGTTATGAATCAAGTAAAAAAGTCAACCGATCAAAAAGTCAAAAGCTCTTTCACTTGAAAGTGCGTAACGAGGGTAAGTGTTCAGTATACGTCGTGTTGTTGATCCATATCAATGAGGCTTTGAAATAGGCTGTGAACTTCTCATAATCAGTACATAGTAGTGATAACAAGAAATTGTTATTTCAAGCACATCTAGTTCAGTAGGTTGACGAAAGGAACGCTGCTAAACAACACCGCTGGAATGAGCCTATTTGAAGGCTGAAAAAGATGATCGATAGGTCGAGTCTGACAAACGTCGTAAGCGATAACACTGGGTGATTGCACGACAGCAGTGGAGCATCTGAATATATTGAATTGAAGGTCAGTATTCGCATGGACTCGTTTTGTAAATGCTGAAATGTGGGCATATACCTTGTCTCACGTGGAAATGATATTGTTAATCTAGCTGTCAATGAATGCTAAGAATGAGACAGGTTGCTTTGGAAAAATACAATCTCGTTTTGCTATTTTTCTGATGCCATATTCTATCTGGTTTTAAATTTGTTAGGCGAATAGTAAGTTTTAATATACAATTCATTACTATTACTCCTATAAATTAGCCTCCGTTATCCACAAAAATGTGTCGAATGTTAAGAATTACTACCGGGTTGTGTCCAGAAAATTTTTATCTAGAGTGGAAGAATATAAATTGAGCATTTAATTAATTAATCTGGAGGTAGTTATTGTAGTACCATGTCAAAGTATTGTTAACGTCCGTGTTTAAATTGGTAGTTAAAGAAATAGTGCATTCTTCAGTAGCAACAATTATTCTTTCGCCTGCAAAATGCAATAAATCGGAATTAGTAAGTCATATCAAAAGGTGATTCATAGATATGCAAAATGGAATTGGCCAAAAGATAGATGGTTTGGTTTATGGGGTTTAACGTCCCAAAGCGACTAAGGCTATGAGAGACGCCGTAGTGGAGGGCTCCGGAAATTTCGACCACCTGGGGTTCTTTAACGTGCACTGACATCGCACAGTACACGGGCCTCTAGAATTTCTCCTCCAAAGAAATTTCAGCCGCCGCGGCCGGGATCGAACCCGCGTCTTTTGGGTCAGCAGCCGAGCACCATAACCACTGAGCCACCACGGTGGCGGGGCCAGGAGATTTTCGCTTCTCGGCCTTTTGGCTTAGATCGTATGGCCAGAAGATAGAAGGCTGAGAAACATCTTTAGCAACAGAATTGTAATAGGACAGCAGTGGAGGAGGGATATATGAATGTTTTACCTAATACTTTACACACTTTTTACAAATAGACTTTTTTTAGTTATAAGACCGGCTTTTGCGGCGAAGCATCGTCAGGGGCGCAGTAGATCGAATGAAGCTAAGAGATAACTAGTAGGCTGATCGACTAATATTGAATTCACTTTTTAACTGCTACTTTTAGGCTCCTTAATTATTGAGATGTGCGTTGCAAACCGTGGTTAATATCAGTATCAGTTTTTAGAATTTCGAAAAGCGGTTGCCCTCGGCGCTGTAGCCCAGCAAATTTTGGCTAATTCAACGAGTTACGTGCACTGTAGAGGTTGCTTTTGCTGCAAGCTTCCCGAAAGAGCATGTATTTTGGCGCAATATAGGCAAAATTTGTTGGGACACAGCGCCGCGAGTAACCGCGTTTCAGAAATTCTAAAAACTGATATGGATATTACTTAAGTTAGGTTACACGCCTCTTACTAGTCGAGGAGCCTAACAGTAATAGTTAATAGTTGGTATCACACATATTAACTAGCGAAATTCACTCACAGGATAGAGAAGGCGACAGAACACACGCTGTGTGTGAATTTCGCTAGTCAGTACGTGTGATGCCAGCTACCAACTAACCCAACTTCAAGCATTAGAAGTAATAGTTAACAAGTTAATTAAACAGTGTTAGTTAACCAGCCTGGTATATAGCACGTCTCAGCTGTATTCTGTTGTGATACACAGCTAGTAATGCTATGACGAAAAAAGCGCTCTTCTGACTCATAAATCCTATTTTTAAAAATTGTGTGAAGTCTTTGGTGAAACACCCTGTATACGGATTGCTGTTATATTCGATAAATTGCTATCAATAAGTGATAAGGCAGGCAAAGAGGGCCATTGTGTTTAGTGTTAGGGCACCTGTCTCGGCTGCGGAAAACGATTGTTTCGCAACCTACCGCCGGACATCCAGCGGTAAAAATGAATACGAGCGTCCGCAGGCGAGGCACCTGACTCACTTTAGAGGTGTGCGCACGCGAGAGGCTCCATAAAACCTACTGCGTCCCTCACACACTAGAATCGATTAGTTTCGAACGACCTCGCAGCCTGCCAAACGTGCTTTCTTGCGCCAGGTGCGCAAGCTCTGGTGCACAAGACTGTTGGTGTGCCTGTCACAAAAAATGAAGGACCACAATGGGGCCTCACTGCATGAAGCAGATATTTGTTTGACGGCCGAACCAAACACTCACCCGTCAACGGAACGGTTTCGTCCAGGAAACATTTCCGAATCATTTCACCTCAGAAAAGCCGAGCACTAGGCAGAGTTAAATCTTGCACAAATACGAAAACCGATGGCTACCAGGTGCCACAGGGCACCGTACCCAGCACCTCCCGGAAAGTTCGGGGGTCCTGTGGTAGAGTATCCGCCTCACATCAGGGAGGTACTGTGTTCGATCCCAATGTGACCTTATACCCATCGGTTTTCTTAAAAATACAGCATTCCTCGTTCCTGATACTCGGCTTTTTTGAGGTGAAATACTTGGGAAAAGGGTCTTGGACCAAACCTTTGCGTTTACTGGTCAGTGATTCACTTTGTCGTGAAACAACTTGCATCCTCTTCGCGCTTGGTAAAGCTCACTCGGGGCCGATTTCGGAGTGCCTGTTCAAGAACGCTCTCACGGGATTTGAAGGCGCAGGCTTTTTTCCGAAGCCATGAACCCAGGTAAGCCGAGCACCAGGCCGACAATGGTATGTACCAATTTGATAAATCCAGTTGATAGCCGGCCGGAAGCGGAAATCGAACCCTGCCTCCGGAAGCCGAGGCGGATGCTGCACCTTAAGTTCAAGGCTGCGGGACGGGCGAATCCTTTTCCACTCAATTCAGCAGCTAGAAGGCTGTCAATAATAGACTAAAATGCTTGGATTAGGTCCATAACGTCTGTTGGATTATTGTTGCTTGGTTAAATTCCTTGGACAATGCTGTCAGTAAACATAAAGTAATATTGAAAAGCGAGGGGAACGACTGAGCAGTGAACGATAGGCAGTGAACAATAGGAAGTTATAAGAGAATGCATCTAGTTTGGGCAGGCTGTAGCCGCCGACCTCAACCTTGTTGTTAGGAGAATAAGTTCGGGGCAAAGTGCTTTTGCAGGTACTCTCAGGTCATGAATAGCGATCTGCTATTATCCCTGAATAAGAAAGTAAAAAACAGTTGTGTCTTGCCAGTACTGACCTATGGGGCACAAACATGGAGGTTAACTGAAAGGCTTGAAATTTAGCTGGAGACAGTGCACTGGGTATGAAAAAGAAAATAACAGGCTAAAAGACAGAAAGACTGCAGAATCAGTCAGGGAATAAGCGCGAGTTAATAATATCCTAGTCGAAATCAAGGAGATGGAATGGGCACTACCCAGGGAATATAAAGCGAAGGTAGCTAACCCGAGGGTCTATTAGATTAGGAGAATGGATTTCAAAAGAAGGCATGCAAGCACTGAAGGGTACGACAGAAGGTTCGGTGGACAGTTAAGATTAGGAAGCTCGTGAGAACAAGGTGGCTGTCGCTGTTGCAGGACAAGGTTAATCGAATGTGAGGTACTTAAGATCATGATGATAATGAGAAGTAGGCCAGACCGAAGGGTACCGCAAAACCATATCTTTATTTGATGAGCCATCCCTCCATTGCGGCGTGCCTAAGTTTCAGTGAATATTCACACGCTGGCGTCAAAACCTTCGTCGTCCCCATGGCGACGCCGATGAAAAGTCCAGAGAAATGGCCCATGGGGGCTTTGATTGCGTGAGAAAAACATTCCGCATGCTTTCCACTGGGCTCAATACAGCGGGTTGCGCGCCTTATTTGCATTTTGTGCATGCAGTGAATACCAAAGTCCTGATGACCCTTACAAATCAATGTGTGTTGAAAGCTGAATGGCTGGGGGAGTTTACTTAGGCTTTCTTGTATCCGTATGTAGGAAACAGTTACATGGAAAAACGTCATATCCAATACATGGCTTCTATGGGAGCTGCCATAGGAATTAGTCTTTGCTTTGTCATATCCATTATTTCCTTTCATTCTTTTATGCTATAGCTAAATATGACTGTGTCTACTGTGTTTGTAGCAGCGGATAAGGTGGAAAGCAGATTGTGCCCAAATAAACGCAAACAGTCACTCTCAGAACTATCTTTATTAGTTAGTTTGATATGCACAGCGAAAATACAGGGTCTGTCCTGAAAGTAATGAGACAAGTCGCGGCGTGGCGCATGCATGCGCTCGATCGGGAAGCTGCTTTTTGAGGAAGGCGGGAGAACCTTCAATTTCACAATGCAAAGACCTCAATTGGCTTCGAGCAGGTCAAGCGAGTGGACGTGATCAAATGTGTACCCCTGTTTCGTCGCTGCGTCGAGGGAACCATGAAGCGAACGTTGAACAGCGCCACGCGGTGGAGCTTTGCAATAAACTGAGTAAATCACTTACCGAGACATTTGACAGCATGTGGGAATGATGCAGTGTCCAGGTCGCAAGGGTTTCAATGGCACAAAGCATTTACAAATGGCCGTGAAGACGTTCAGGGCCACACAGCGGACATTACCGTCCGTAATCGCCATCGACGGCCGTCCGGACCGTAGCCCGTTATGAACATCTTCACGGCCGTTTGTAAATGCTTTGTGCCATTAGAACACCAGACCTGGACATCGCATCGTTCCCACATGTTGTCTTGATCACGTCGAATGACTCGGTAGGTGACTAACTCAGTTTATTGCAAAGCTCCACAGCGTAG
The DNA here is from genome assembly GCF_055824585.1 of Amblyomma mixtum. NCBI lineage: Eukaryota > Metazoa > Arthropoda > Arachnida > Ixodida > Ixodidae > Amblyomma > Amblyomma mixtum. Next base: position 131,149,366 of record NC_143016.1, on the reverse strand, counting down.
CGCTCTTCTACAGTTCACTGCATGGTTTCCTCGACGCAGCGACGAAACATGGGTACACGCTCGAAGATGTCCACCCGCTTCGTCTGCTCGGAGCGAACTAATCTGGTCGAATTTTGAAGCTGAAGGTTCCCCCTCCTTCCCCCAAAAGCGCTTTCTCAATCTAGTGCATACGCGCGTCACGCCGCGAATTGTCTCATTAATTTCAGGACAGACCCTGTAGTGTTGGTATTGCACTCAGCGTGTGTTGCACAAGTGCGGTGTTTTGTTTCCTTCAATTTTAGAATTTTTATTGAACTATTCTTTCTTTTTTTCTAAGTGGCTTCAGTCCTTCATTATCACCTCTGCATCTTGGTAGCCAGCTGCACTGTTGCAGCCCACCTCCCCGTCTCTTCTCAACAAACCCTTCCCCAGCTCTTTGATGGCTTCCTATGCGGACGTCACGCCGCCCTCTTTAGCACCAGAAATGACTGCGGCAAGAGGATGCAGGTGTACCCAGAGGAGTAAGGTGTGTTGCCAAGTGATACGATGGACGCCTCTAGTTCGTTGAAATGGCGTGCGCTCGCTGTATGAATATGAATGGCACTGTAAACAAAGCTGGCCGCGGCCTACCTGGGCGCGCTCTAATGCGGGTGCTTCGCATGTTTTCTGAATGCGCGAAGCCACCGTCCCGTGCGCCGCGAAGAATTATTATGCGGCAGCACCGGTGACCGAGCTGTCTCATTAAATAAGCACTCGCGGAAGCTCAGCAGTCCTTGCGGTGCCGTAACGCCCCTTGGTACTCTTTACTTGGAGGTAGTTGAGTAGTCGTACTTCGCGCTGGGCTGTTTAACCGCGATGCACGGTCGCACGTGCACAGACTCTATCACCTGGCGGAAGGAAACTGCTTCAGAGAAATTTTCTCTCTTATTATACAATACCTCAATTCCTCACACATCAGTGGTCTGAGTCGCGTTTCTTACTTTTGCTCGTGAATAGACCTGGCTCACTATTTTTTCTACGCAGTCAGTTGCGGTAGGTAAATTATGGAAGCCATGTTGTGAGCACTCAATAGTAAACAGTAATGAGTTCCATTGATTGGCCACAACTTGAGTATTTTCAGCCAGGCTTATAGCAAAATGCGCGAATGATCCAGATATTCGCCAGCTTGTTCTATAAGTGTCAAAAAAAAAGATATGCAACCGCACGACCATTTACTGCGAAGGCTGGATGATACCCACCAGCTCCATCGGTGCTTTAGTCATTGCTACAAGCATTCGTATGATGAAACTTAGAATACCCTTTCCTACTCTTACCCTGTTGAGGCTCTGTTTTATTTATATGGTCTCCTATTTTCAGCGCTCCGCAAAAACGATAATGAATTCTCTGATATTCTTTAAATAATTTCTTTATTCTTAATGAAATACTTTATGACAAAAATAACTTACTCTTCTAGCGGCAAGAAAAGTGTTGTTTCTAGATCTGGTAGGCAGACTGTGCACGAAACCTTCCTGATACTTTGCATTCGACTATGGAAAATAACGGAACAGCCTTGAATCTTTTCTTACAATTTCGGAAGGCATTTAAGATTATAACACATGAATTTTTACCAACAAGCTTTGTTAATATAGATTCAGACGACCATTCCTGTCGCGTCTTCGAAAGCATTTGTCAGAACGTTATCTGCAAATTTTGGAGGTCGGCAGAGTAATGTCAGGTACGTGAAGTGTGGAACTCCTCAGCGCTCAATTTTTTCACCCCTCCTATTTCACATTTATGTCAATTACGATTCTAATGCTGTCACGTCATCAGATGTATTGCAGTATCCTGATGACAACCTCCTTGTTTTCTAGCTACTGCACCAGTCTTTCACACTTTAAGAAGACACTATGTGGTAGACATGTTGATTCAAGGCTAAACTAACACTTCTGATTTGTTTAAGAACAAAGCTGCTATGCAACCTCAACTTTCCCAAGGCGCTACCGACCAATGGCCGACGTGTTTCCGATGTCCAAATGCCATTCCTGCTAAAGCGATGCACATAAATTCGTTTGAAAGACGTGCTTTGAGGCCGAAGACAGGTTTGAAAGAGAAAAGAAAAAGCCCTGAAAACTTGCCAACTTAGTGAGTACACAAGGTGCGACGCATTAATTGTTCGCACCGTGTATACCTTTTCCTTCGCTGGTACGGAAATGGCCGTGCATCTTCGGCGACACCACCACGCTTGACATTTGCCTAATGAGTGATGAAATATTGCGCAAGTCCCCTCCTGGCCGCTACTCACGGCAGTGTGCTCCGGCTCAGCAAGCGAAGTATTCACGCACACGCCTCCAACAAGGGTTCATGAGTTCGCCACACCAACAAGAGGGAAAGTGAGGGGAAGAAGGCAGAGTCCGCATGGGCTCCAGGAAACAGCAAAAAGCAAAAGCCAAGAGACAAGAGTGGCGAGGGAGGACATAGCACAGGGAGGGGCCGCAGGTGCGAAGCTACACTGACAGGGAGCAGCACACGAAGCAGCATTACTCATGTAAGGCAAAACACCAGAGAGAAAGGAAGAGAAACTTTATATAAGAGCATATAAACAAGATACAAACCACAAGAGAAAGAAAAGCCGTAGAGGCGGGGGAGCTGCAAGCGCGCCCATGTCGCGAGGACCGCCGCAGTAGCCGGCAGATACAAGCAGTGTTGAGGCAGCTTTCTCTCGCAGCAATGACAGAGAAGCTCACGCCTGTCCATGTTGGTTCTCCTTAACAATGCATACAACCGGCGGTGCCCAGCCAAGCACGCCACAGCAGCGCACGATTTTGTCTCGCTCGACGCCTGTAACAAGCATACACGTCAACGAGCATGTGGTTATCGTCGTAAGCGATCAATGATGCGGAAACCCGTGCGCCTACACACAAACGGCGGGCAAGACTAACCATGCTCTGCTCTCTGCCGGGGTGTGTGCGGCTCATCCAAAATGGGTTTGGTTCTGCGTCTTATTCGGTTAGAGCAGTTCTGAGAAAATGTAAAATCACTTCCGCGCGTTCGGGCTCCAGAATGATCTAGCACGTGTCACTTGAGCACGCACTTTAGAGCCTTTCCTTCAAGTCACAGACATGTGACTTGTCCAGGAATGAACGGCGCTAACTTAGAAACGAAATTGCACTATTTTCAGCAAACCTGAACTAAATTTGAGGAACTGCCACTCTGTGGTCTGGTTGTTTTACTTCCTTATCACCCATTCACCGAGAAATGTTGATTTTTTCTCCACTTCATAACAACCGTTAATGCTGAGCAATATATTTGCAGTGCAAAAAAATCACTCAGGAACACATGCTTATTTCCAGTTTTCACCGCTGCCACCCCGAGTGGATAACACAAGTGCGCAACTACAACCTTAGAAGTGTTCGAAGGTGGCCTTGCAATTCGTTTGCAGCCATTCACATCTATGTCAAGTTTTGCAACTTGCGCCATCCTGCTCGTACGTAAATCTAACCCTATGCACTTCGCACTTATTTACTAGACATAGACCAGTCTGGTTTATCACCTCTCAATAACTAAGAGCGCAAAGGGAAGCGTTAGAGACAAGACGATCAACAGCTCACGGTGGCGGACAGATGGTAGTGCACATGCTACAATTACTAGATACTGCAGAGGTGAGGTCTGGGGTGTTATACTTTCTCAACGTTTGCCTTTTTTTCTTGGTACACGTGCGTTGTTAACTGCAAACAAGAGAATTTGAAACAAAAAATAACTGCGATGCCATTTGTGACTATGAAAATATTCTTCTCTCCCGGCTAGTCCATGCTTCTGAGACAAAACTGCAGCCATCTGCCAGTAAGCCAACGCAGAAGTAGCACCTGAGAAACTTTGGGTTGGTGAAAGCAACATTTAATACGCATACTAATAGTACACTGAGCTCACATGTGAGTTGTCGAAAAAAATCCACCATGACACTGCAAACTCCCTTTTGTAGGCTGAAATGCCTTCGGAATCCGAGCAAACAACTAATGATTCTACTGTCTTATCACTTTACTTCCTATTTTACCTCTGTTGTTCACAAGAGCTATTCCAACAACAGACGGACAATCTATCGATAATCTGGCTCGTTAAGCAAGAAATATGGTGAACTCGCGTGTAGTACATTGAAAGAGAAAGTGATATGTGACCATGCACAGTTGACACTCTGTTGTAATGTTTACGTGATAATGCTCTAACTAAAGCCACTACAAGGTTTGACACTCGGTTTCGCGGCGGCGAGGATGGATTCTAATGGCTCAGTAATTAAACACTGCTGTCTTTCACTCAGCACACCACCACTCTGTTCGTTGACCCGAGGGTCGACTCGGCCACGGAACGCCGCCATCGTCGCCGCATCTTCGGCCTTCGGCTGTCTTTGACTTTCGCCGTTGCCACCATGGTCCCACGGTCCTGGAAGGTCGCTGCATTAATCCACTTAGGCAGGAGGGGAGGCATCACAGGCGCTACAGCACCCCTCTTTGACCTTCCCCGCTGCTTCTGCCGCTGCTGCCGTCTTTGCCAGCCCCCGCCGCATCTTCGGCCTTCGCCGGTCAGGGTCCGCTGCCTTAATCCACCCAGGCAAGAGGGGGGGGGGGGGGGGGGGGGGGGCATCCCAAACCCAACAGTGGCTGCATTGTGATTGAGGCGAAATATACCGGGTGTCCCAGCTAAATGTAACCAAACTTTTAAAAAAGGCGAAGTGTCCTAGTCCAGTGAAACCAACTCAGGGTTGTTTATAGTCGCTTGGCCTAGTCTTGTGTATATTTTGACTCTTTAAAGTTAATTCATTAGTTAAGTTTAATTCGCTAACTTTTTAATTATTAACTTCAGGAAGAAAATGTCAATGCAAAAGTTTTAGATCACCTCGAAAAACCGCTAGTAGCGTTGTTTCCGTCAAATTACGATTTATTTAGCTTCATTTATTGGCCTTCAAATCAAGTTGTCACGTGACCAGCTGCTCGCTCACTTCTCTGCCCCAATGTGCACCCAAAGTCTCATGGAGGAAAGGACTTCAGAAAAAATGGATTTTATTCTTTAAGGCGCGTCTTGGGACGTTGAAGAGGCACAGTTGTCATATGGAAGCTTTTTCTTATTGTGCGGATAGTGGTTAAATGCCGGTAAAAAAAACTACATTACGTAAATATTACTTTCCTGCAAATGTCTCAGCAAGCTGTTTCTCAAAGCGATCTACAACTTTTCCATTGACACTTTGTTCCTCAAGTCAATAATTAAAAAGGTAGTTAATTAAGCTTGACTAATTAGTCAAGCTTGAAGATCGAAAAAATACTGCAGACTAGGTCACGCGACTCTAAACAACCCTCATTTAGTTTCACACGGCTAGGACCCCCCGTGTTTTTTAAAAGCTTGGTTACATTTAGCTGGGACACCTGGTATAAGAGGCCGACGTGCTTTGCGATGCCCGTGTACATTAAAGGGTCCCTGAAACGGTGTCCATGTAGGCAAAGAGAAGTCGAAGTATTGATAGACATTGAACGATCCATCATCCTACCGCAAAAATTTTTGATCTACCTTGTGTGGAACCAGAGATAATGGCTATTAAAAATGACCACCAGCCTTTTCTCTCTCAACTCGTACACCGGAGCGAACCATAAAAAAATAAAGATTACAGGCCGGGACCATGCTCCGCCCAAAAATACGTCATTAACGAGATCGGTTTGTTTACTTCCGGTTGACGCGTTCTTTCTCTCGCTCGCTCGCTTTCCCGCTGTCTTCTGTGTTTACCTGTGTCTCGCAACCGTCGCTGCGGCTTCTCTCGTACTATGGACCCCGAGCTGAAGGAACGACTCTTGCGGATGAGTGCCGAAATGGGATTTCAGCCTTAAGGCGGGGACATATGTGCGAAAAGTGTGTGCGATTCGCTGCGGCGCGCCGCTGTGAACGACGTTGTAACGACCGATCGCAGCTCGTCGCCTGCGTCCAACCTGCTGGATGTCAACGACGAGCCGCGCGCAGAAAACGCAACGACGGGAAGCGGGAGCCAATACGAGCGCGGAGAGCGGCAGCGTCATGATGCTGTACAGCGCGCTCCACGTGGCGCTCGGGGCCGAGCCACGCCGTACCGGCCTGCCAGCCTTGATGCCGGCCGCCGGCGACTGAAAAACGCGCTAGTATTGTTTGTTCTCGTCCATAGCAAGCCCTTGGATAGATGGATGTCAAAAATGCATAACTTCTGACGATCGTTGGCCAATATCGAGTTGCTGTTAAAAGTGATGACTGCGATACAAGCAAATTTCATCCCACAGCCGCTTTGGTGCTGCTGCTACTATGTGCGGTTCGCCTGCCGTCTTCTAGCTCCGTTGCTGAACGCGTCGTGGAAATCGAACATATCTGTTAATAATGGGACGAGTTCGCAGGAAAGCGATGTGAAGAGTAGGCCTTTTATTATAGCGTAGGCGACTTCCGAAGCGCCGTCAGCTGCGGCTTCGATAAGAAACCAGCTAGGTCTAGCGACGACTAGGGCAGCCTGGGACCAGCGCGCAGTTCGTCGCGCGGCTTTGCCGCAGGCGGTGCCGTTGCCGAAAGATCCACTTTTGCACAGGCATATTGTCGTTGCTCGAATCTAGGAAGCATCCTGTCTGGTATGATGGCTGTTTTGTATTTTCTTGTGCGAACGTGAGGTACGCCGAGCATGCCGGCCGGTCGGCCAGCCTGGATCCCGTCTGCCTGCGTCATAAAAACGAGCTAAAGTGTGTTCTTGACGTAGATAATGAACCCTGAGATAAGAAATGTGAAAAATGTGTCATTTTTGAGGATCGCTGAACAATACGAAGCTACTGGTAAAGGTAATGACTGTGATACGAGCAAATTTCTTGCCACAACCGTCTCGCAGCTGCCGCTGGCCCGACATGGGGTTCGGCTCGCCTGGCGCCCGCTTGCTTCGCTGCTGAAGGAGTCGCGGAAGGTGACCATACTATTGTTTTATTGTGAGATGATGCTGTTGACTTCAAAGCGATGTGTAGAGTAAGCCTTTTATTATAGCTCAGGCGACTTCCGAAGCACCGGCCGCTGCAGCTTCGATGCCAAAGCGGCAATAGGCCTAGCGACGACCACGGCAGCCAGGCAGCAGCAGAGCTCGTCGCCCGGAGCGCCCGCGAGCGGTGCCGTTGCCGAAAGCTCGCAACATAAGCAGGCATGCTTTGTCGCTGCTCGAGAAGTATTTCTGATAACAATGCAATCTTGCCTTGTGATATTTGTACAGCATCCCCATCCCAAGCAGCGCTCAGGCATTGCTGCACGGCGGCGAAGTGCGACACCGGTTGTGAGCGGAGCTTGGGTAGAGCGGTGCAGCGATGCTCACCGCTCCGTGTGTCCCTGCTTTTAGTGGGGCGGCAGTTCGCAAGCGACGATCGCTGGAGCGCGTCGGCCGAGTTTTTAAGGACACGCCGTTCAGAAATCGGGCGCTGAATCCTGACGACGACGACAACTCGCTCACTTCCATCTTTCGACAGACACTGCCGAAGGGCAACATCTTGCCGAACCCTGGCTTTGCAACCAACGACACAGCACGGCCGGTTCATTTTGATTGCGTATGCGACGGAGGTCGCGACAGAAATCAGTAGTGCGGTGACTCCAAATCGCACCTCGATTCGGGTCGACGGCGGCGCCGGCGGAGTGAGAACAAGCGGCACGAGCAGACGAAAACATTGTAAACCGGAAGTGCAGTACTAATTTCTGACACCCAACACACAATAACCGCGTAAACATTCATATAAACGACAACTCCCCTTGCTTAAATGCGAAATGGTTCCGTAAAGAGTAAGAATGTGAAGTATCAGAGCTTTTAGTTTGTTAAATATGCGATTTCACGTTGGCACCGCGAACCAATGATAGCCTTACGCTGGTGACGTAAAAAGTACTAAAATGACGTAATGAGTACAGATTCGGGCGGAAGTTCACCGCCGCTGGTCGCCGCAAGGCTCGTGAGCAGCAGTTTTTGAAAATGTATTATAAATTATCTACTCGCTTTTTTGTATTGTACGCGGCATGAACGTTCAGTGGCCTACGCTCTACATAATGCAAGTATTTTTTTTGCCAACCTCAGACACCCCTTTCAGGGACCCTTTAAAACATTCCATGCGGTCGAAATCATTCCTTCGTCCTATAAACCGGCTCCTCTCGCAGCCTCCGGGCTCCTTCTGGACGTTAAACGTCACATGCAACGGTGTGCAGAAATTCCCAAGTGTTTTCAGCTGATCGTTTAACTGCTTCTTCTGAACTTGTCCTTCGTGTATTGGCACTGCTCTACATGTCGCTTGGTAAGCACTGTGTTTTTAAATCTGGAGTAGCGTGTCAGGTTAACAACACGGCACACATTACATGCATTAATTAAAAATCTCTCTATCACCCTCCGTGTTTTTGTTAAGCATTGGAGTCTAAAAACTTCACAGGGCAGCACGCAGTTATCGGGTGATTTTCCTTGTACTGTTGTAAATTCGTAGCATGTCTAAGTATTTATGTTTAAATAACAAGACCACTTTACTTCTTTTAGGGGATAATGCAAGTACCGTAAGATAACTCGCTGCATCCACGAGTTGATTCCATGCCTAAAGCTTTTTAGAGTGAATCTCTGAAGCGCCTGTTCGTGAGTTGAGCCGCATCGCCGTTGCCGTCGATGCTGTCAATGTAACCGAGCGATCGAGAGTGCCGCAGCTCGCTCACAGATGGCGCCAGATGGTACTCTGTGGTAGAGTTACTGTATATGCTACCAAAGGTAGCAGAGTTGCGCGTCTGTTTTCCCTCGCCGCTCCGAACGCCATTCGCCGAGAGGCGGTCACATGATTTTCGTGACGTCGTGTGTTCTACACTCCGCGGAGAAGCTGACTTCACAGGTGCAGCGCCGAGCGAGCCCTTGTCGGCTCGACGCCTCATGTGAGCCCGCGCTGTCGGCTACATTCATTTGTTTTCCGTGCACACCTGTGGCGTCAGGTTTGGTGTTCTGAAGTGGCAGTGACGGACGCACTCGTCAGGTATGACTGGGTGCAGTGCGCCAAACTGCAGCAATCGCACGGGAAACGGCAAAGCGTTTTACGCAATGCCATGTGGAAGGTCGGCGGCCGAAGTGCGCCGGCGCCTCAAGTGGCTCTTGAGAATGAACCTCACCTGTATGCGGCTGTGAAAGGCTTACAGTATTGATAAATAAATAAAAATTTCTAACATGTTCCAAGATCTGCCAGTGCCATCACAACCAACATTTGCCTGTTTCGACAGCGAAATCAGAATTGCATTGGTAAAAACATTTTTCATGTGTCGACATTTGTTTACCTTGAACAAATCACTAGTTTTTTTTTTCTAACTTACACACATTATCAAATAAGGAACAGGCAACGAAAATCTTGTTTGTCTATATCTTTCACTTAGTGTCCTTTTATGGATACTAGTTTGAGCCTATACCTGTCCCTCGAAGCAGTATTTGTAGCATACCACTGCATTAAAATTGTACAGAATTTACAGTCTGCATCTGCAACTTTTTGGCCCTTCACTAGGGCAGGCTCTGCTTACTCTACTGCTGCTTCGAGCCTTCTGTAGTGATGGTTCGAGGTGAAATATAAGGGACAATGAATGTTCAAGAAGCAAATTTCATGCAAAGTTTTGCTACATTTCGATGCCAGTCTCACCTGGATAAACATTTAATTTGCCTATCCAGCCGCTGCGGTGGCTTAGTGGTTATAGCTCTCGGCTGCTGACCCGAATGACGCGGGTTCGATCGCGGCCGCGGCTGTCGAATTTCGATGCAGCCGAAATTCTAGAGGCCATGTACTGTTCCCTGTCATAGCCTGAGTCACTTTGGGCAGTTAAACCCCCCTAAACCATTTGTCTGCCTATGCTATAAAGTATTGTTCTCAGTAAAAATGCCCTTAAAAACCATCTGACAAGGATTAAGTGAGAGATGTGACGATAGGATAGGCAAAAATCGCATGTAAACAAGTGTCGCAAATCTTTATGCCGCGAATGATTTCAGCTAGAAGACAGCAAATCAGCCTATAACCTCGGCTTTAAAAAAATCCAGGAGTCGCGAAATGTTTTGATACTGCGAACTAAGCCGAATCTACGAAGAAGGAGTACAAAAATGCAAAGCGGAACATTAAATTAGTTTTTCCGAGCAATAAGGATGAAGCAGGCAGGAAAACCTACCACAGTAATCAACAACTATTGCAATTTAATAACTAATGTGAAACGATTGTGCTTTTCGATACAAAATGAGTAAAGTTAAATAATATCTACGTGTAAGAGTACTTTCAAGGTCCTTTAAAGATCCGCCCTATCACTGCATTTAGCAACGGGGTACATTTTGTGAAATGTGTTGGGCAAGCAATTGAGTGTTAATTTTTTCGTTATGTCACACTCGCCTCGTTCAATGCATTGGCGTTGTTTTAGTCTGCTTGCCTACAACAAGTTGCACAATTATTTTAATGTGTGGTTCTAGAGAGATGCGTTTTCGTATTTTTCGCGCATAACTCGTACAGAACACGCGGCGGTGCTAGTTGTGAAAAAAGCAATTCATGGCTATACTCTTGTTGTTCTTAAGACGTGCACGCAGGAATACAGGATGGGACAGACGCTGTCTCATCCGGAACGGGACTGCTTGTTCTTATGAAATTACTGGTTCCAGAAAGAAAAAAAAAACTCGCAGGCCGTTTCCAGTCTTTTTTCGTCAGTTTATCATGATTACGATTTGCTGTTAACCTTTGGTGATTTTTTTTTCCGTGCTGTATGCACACCCTCGGCAAATCACAGATTATTTTTCAGCGTTACGTTTAGAAACTTGCCATCAAGTCAATCTATTTAAAATAGAAAAAAAAAAGCCCAAGCGCCCTACACAGCGAGCTACGCAGCCCCTGTACGTACGAGAAGTGGCTTTCCCGCACAGCTTGGAACATGATGGCGGACCTTCGCGCAACTCTGCTCCCTGCGGGAGCATATACAGGAACTCTACTCTGTGGTGCTCTGTGGCGCCAGGTGGTAAAAATAGAACAGCAGTTAAAGGAAGAAGCAGTAGGTGTGTACGCTCTATGCGAGACATATCTGAGGGATCTAGAAGATCCACCTTTAATCAATGGCTATGTCTGGGAAGAGTGCAACAGAACAACAACGGAGAAGAAGGGAGGAGGAGTAGGCATGTTGATACATCAAGGAACAAATTGGCAAAGAATAAAATCAACTTGCGAAGAACATGTCTGGGTATCAGGTAGAATTGCTGGCAAAAGGACATGGCTAGGGGTAGTTTATTTAGGGACCGGGGACAAATGCAGGCAAGAAAACAAGGATCTAATTAAGTGCCTCAATGACGATATAAAGCAGATTGGAGACAATGTCGATAATATTTTGCTTGGACACATGAACGGCCACATCGAGGATCTGGATGGATACACAGATTATAACAGGAAGTTAATGCTAGACTTGTGTGAGCGGCTCTACCTAGTTATTGTCAACAGAGAAACTAAATGTGAGGGGCAAATCACGTGGAAATCCCGTAACTGGCAAACAACCATTGACTACTGTGTAATGTCGCAGGGCATCTATAGCAAGCTCGCAATAATGGAAATAGACGAAGAGGGGAAGTACAGCCTAGGAAGTGATCATAAACGTATTAGCCTACAGTTGGGAGCCCTAGTCAACAGAGAAATGCAGCGAGGTCAAAAAGACAACGCAAAATTAAACGATGAACAAATAGCGCTAATATCAGCCGAAATAGAAGAAGTAATCGAGAAACGCCCCATGGAAAAGTGGGATTATAATCAGTTAGAACTGCTCATCGCTACAAAAATGAAACAAGTGAAAGGAGTAAACCGCTGGAGAGGAAAGGGGAAGCCACGAAGCTGGCGGAATATGGAAATTACGGAGGCCATCGAACAACGACGGGTGGCTTCAAGGGAACACAGGGAAGCAAAGAAGGCGCAGTTATCTGAAGAGGAAATAGGCGAAAAATGAGAATCTTATCGACAAAAGAAACAGCAAGTTTAGGTCCTAGTCCAGGCTAAAATGAAGCAGTCCTCTGATAAATGGCTGGCTGAAGTTCGCGAGGCAAATAAAGGGTGGACAAGAAAATTCTGGAACCATAGAAGCTGGTTGGGAAAAACATATCAAAGAACGCAGGAACAGATTCTAGATGCTGAGGGAAAATGTTTAGAGGGAGGTGATGCTGTGAACTACATTACGTCATTTATAGCTGCGTCTTTTAGCAACGGCAATGGGGTAATCTCCCCAAGTGAGGCGGCAACACAGGACAGCACAATAGAGAACAGCTTAGAACAGACTAGTCTTAACTGGGAAAAGGCGGAAGCGAATATTCCTAAAACCACATCCGCAGGAATAGACGAAATTCCAATTAAGCTGATTAATGAACTTGGCCCAAGAAGCAAGGAAGCGCTGATAAAAGCATTGGAGACAGTCATAACAAATCAGCAAATTCCGCACAGCTGGAGACAGAGTAAAATTACTTTGATTTATAAAGGCAAAGGAGATAAGATGAACATCAAATCCTTCCGTCCGAATACGATAACGTCTGTTATGTACAGGCTGGCAATGCAGGCGGTGAAATTAAAAATGCAGTCATGGGTAGAAGGTAACCGGATACTCGGAGAACTTCAGAATGGGTTCAGAAGGGGTAGGCGTTTAGATGATAGCCTGTTCGGGCTTACCCAATGCACAGAAATAGCTAAGGCGGAAAACAGACCTCTGATTTTAGCCTTTCTGGACATAAGTGGTGCATACTGCCGCGAATCTTTGTAGCGTTTGTTTGTTGTGTTTATTTGTTCATGCTTCAAGGCTGCCGGCACGCCGCTTTATCGCTTCGTTTGTGACGCAAGACGCGCCTAGAATTATCTCGATTGATCGCATCCGGACGGAGCCGCTTCTAGTTTGTGCCAGAATGTCCTAGCAACTTCTAAAGCTTTATCTCGAAGATTCGCTATCAGCTTTAAAAAGAGCACCGCCGACAACGGCGGTGATTCTGTTCGACGACCGCCGAGCACGCTTGTTGCTACGCCGCCGCCGAGTGATTCACTTCTTTGCGGGCGCAAGTCAACCCGAATAAAGAGTTTCGTTTCGAAGAGATTCTCGCTGTGTTCCTGTTCGCCGGACTTCAGTCACCACTACGTGACAGCTGGTGGAGGTGCTAACGGATGTCCCTGTCGCCCTCACCCCCTGGGAGCCGTCAGAGCAGCCCGAACCGTCTCGAAGAAGTTCCCGCGAAAGCCGCAGAAGCCGTCCCCCCGCAGGCGAAGGGCGAAGCAGCCGTCGTCTCCAGAGGTGTACACCAGAATTCGGACTGCTACCGGACCGCACGCGAACGAAGAAGGACCCCTCAATTTTCACTTCAGCCATGGCTACGACACCAGCCCCCATTATTTTGCACCAGCCCCGACTGCCGCCCACGTTCCACACTTCACAGGGCGAGGATCCCGAGGAATGGTTAGAACAATTTGAGCGTGTCGCCGTGTTCAACAGTTGGGACGACCAGACTAAAATGAGCCATGTCTTCTTCGCCTTCGAAGGACCAGCGAGAATCTGGTTCGAGAACAACAAAGATTCTTTAGCGACATGGGAATTATTCAAACGGGAGTTCCTGAAGGCCTTCACGAGCATCATCAGGAAGGAAAGAGCTCAGCTGCTTCTACAGTCACGCATCCAACACCCGAACGAGTCAGTGACCGCATATGTAGAAGATATGAAGCGCCTTTTTCGACGAGTCGATCCTGACATGGCGGAGGAGAAGAAGGTGGAGCTTGGAGCTTCTGATGCGTGGTGCTAAAGAGGCACTTTTCGGCGGTCTCACCCACAATCCACCGACGACGGTCGCGGAATTCACCACTGAAGCAGCCGCCATTGAGAAAACCTTGGAAGCACGAGCCCGTCATTTTCTTCGACAGCCCCAAGTCACCTCGTCTGCCCTCTCGGATGGCACAGCATTCGGAGGCCACCTGCGGGATGTTATCCGCGAAATTGTACGGGAAGAGCTGCGTCGCCTGCTACCATCTCCAAACCAGCCTCAAGTAGCGGCCCTTGAGGAAATCGTACGCGAAGAAGTGCAGCATGCGCTTGGCACCCCGTCATCTTCGCCTCCTGCTGAGGCTCCAGCATTAACCTACGCCGCTGCACTACGCAGTCCTCAGCCCAACGCGGGAGCCGAAGTCCGCCTCTTCGACGTGAACCAGCTATTCCCGAACGCCGCCTCCCTGCCTCCGCCCGCCCATTCTACGAACGACGCCCAAGCCCCAGGAAGTGCAACGCCTGGAGGACTTCCAACAACCGCCCGCTGTGCTTCCATTGCGGCGAAGCCGGTCATGTACTTCGCCACTGCCCGTACAGACGCATCGGACTCCGAGGTTTCGCTATCGACGCCCCACGACCATTCCCCGGCCAGCGACCACGGGAAATCGACGACTACCTGCACATAGGGGAGTACATGTCGTCCAGCCGTCTTTCCCGCTCCCCGTCACCGTCCACCGCACGCTTTGCATCACCGGGCCGCAGCTACGCCGCGGCAGTCCGAGGAACGTCCCCTAGCCCACGTGGGGGAAACTAAACAAAGCAACCTGTGGAGGTCAGGTTGCTTGCCGAGGAAACGACGAAGATCCTCCAGCGACCACGCCGTATGAAGAAGCCGCACCTAATACGCCGACGACGAATGCAACAACAGCCTCGACCACGACGCGAACCGCCTTCAAAACGACGCCGTCATCAGGAAAAGCTTCGACCACACGCCGCACCCACAATTCACATATCCGACGAAGCCGTGACCCGACGCCGAAGACGACATCCAACACCAGAGCCAGGACATCCGACTTAGAAGTCGTTATCGACGGCCGAAAAGTTACCGCTCTAGTCGACACAGGAGCCGATTATTCAGTGATGAATGGGCCATTCGCTGCGCATCTGAGGAAAGTAACGACCGCTTGGGACGGCCCACAAATTTTCACCGCAGGAGGCCACCTCATTACGCCATCAGGACGCCGCACAGCGCGAGTGACTCTCACAGGACATACATATCCCGCGACCTTCGTAGTGCTACGCCAATGTTCCCGCGAAGTGATCTTGGGCATGGATTTCCTCAATGAGCATCTGGCGATCATCGACCTGCGATCCAAGATGATTACACTTTCCACGGACGAAGCCATTCTGTCGATGAGAACTCCGGAACATCATGTTGCACTTAGTGTCCTGGAGGAACAAGTGAGTGTCCCACCCCGCTCAAGTGTCATCGTCACCGTAGGCGCCACGGAAGCGAATAACACAGAGGCCATTATCGAGGGGAACATGCAGTTGCTTCTCGACCGAGGAATCGGCATCGCCAGAGGCATCGCACATTTCCGGAAAGGACAAGCCGAAGTACTCCTGACAAACTTCAGCAAAGAATACCGGCACGTTAACAGAGGAACGACGATTGCTTTCCTCGACGAAATATCCGACGTACGAGACTCATTCGCCCTCTCCGATCCATCCGTAGAAGATTCACCTGAACAAGAGATCTCGCCCACTTTCGACATAAACCCAGCCCTGCCCCGGACCAGACAAGACCAGATCCGCAATCTCCTTCGGAGCTACAGCCAGTGCTTCTCATCGTCGCTAAAAGTCCGAGAAACGCCAATTGCCAAAGATCGCATTATAACCGACCAGCACGCCCAACCTCTCCGCCAGAGCCCCTACCGAGTGTCGCCGCTAGAACGACAAGCCATCCGGGACCAAGTGGAAGAAATGCTGCGCGACGACGTTATCCAGCCTTCGAAGAGCCCCTGGGCGGCAGCTGTTGTTCTAGTGAGAAACAAAGACGGTGCACTTCGATTCTGCGTTGATTACCGGCGCTTGAACAACATCACAAAGAAGGACCTCTACCCCCTCCCTCGCATCGACGACACACTGGACCGGCTCTGCAACGCCAGATATTTCTCATCAATGGACCTCAAGAGCGGCTACTGGCAAATTGAGGTCGATGAAAGAGATCGCGAGAAGACCGCATTCATTACTCCAGATGGCCTCTTCGAGTTCAAGGTGATGCCGTTCGGTCTCTGTTCCGCACCAGCGACATTTCAACGAGTAATGGATACAGTGCTGGCAGGCCTGAAGTGGCAGATTTGTCTGGTATATTTAGATGACGTCGTTGTCTTCGCGTCGAGCTTTGAGGAGCACCTGAAAAGGCTTCGAACAGTACTAGACGCAATCAAATCGTCCGGGCTAACCTTGAAAGCAGAAAAGTGCCACTTTGCCTGTGAAGAGCTGCTGTTTCTAGGCCACATTGTTAGCAAGGAGGGAATACGCCCAGACCCGCAGAAAACAGCTGCTATCGCAATGTGTCCGCCACCGGCCGATAAGAAAGCTGTGCGCATATTCCTCGCACTGTGCGCGTACTGCCGACGATTTGTGAATAACTTTTCGCGCGTTGCCGAGCCGCTGACCCACCTGACAAAGGCAGACGTGCCATTTAAATGGGAAGCGCCGCAAGTGGAAGCCTTCAAGGAACTTCAGAGTCGTTTACAGTCCCCACCGATCCTTGCGCACTTCGATGAAAACGCCGAGACTGAAATTCAAACCGACGCAAGTAGTGTGGGCCTAGGCGCTGTCCTCGTTCAGAAAATTGACGGAGTGGAGAAGGCCATCGCGTACGCTAGCCGTTCCCTGTCCAAAGCCGGAGCTAATTATTCGACAACTGAGAAGGGGTGCCTTGCCATCATCTGGGCTACGTCGAAATTCCGCCCCTGCCTCTACGGACGACCGTTCAAGGTGGTCAGCGATCACCACGCACTGTTCTGGCTCGCCAGTTTGAAGGACCCCTCGGGCCGCCTCGCTCGATGGAGCCTGCGGCTCCAGGAGTTTGATGTAACAGTCGTTTACAAGTCCGGACGCAAGCACTCTGACGCCGACTACCTGTCACGAGCCCCTGTAGATGCACCGCCGCCGGACGACGATGAGGACGCATTCCTGGGACCCATCAGCTCCAGCTCTTTTGCGCAACAGCAACGCTCGGACCCCGACATAAAATGCCTCATTGAATACTTGGAAGGCAAGGTTTCTTCACCCCCCGCATCTTTCAAGCGAGGATTGTCTTCGTTCTGCTTACAGAACGATGTCCTCGTGAAGAAAAACTTTGCAGCGAACAAGACAGCCTACCTCCTTGTTGTACCTGCAAGTCTGCGCGGAGAAGTTCTTCAGGCCTCACACCACGAGCCGACAGCTGGACATCTCGGGTTTTCTCGCACCCTCCGCCGCATTCAAGAGAAGTATTACTGGCCCCGACTGTCTGCCGATGTCGCACATTATGTGAAAACCTGCCGAGATTGTCAGCGACGAAAGACCCCTCCAACCCAACCAGCAGGATTTCTAAACCCCATTGAGCCCCCCTCAAGGCCCTTTCAGCAGATTGGCATGGACTTGCTTGGCCCGTTCCAGAAATCAACATCTGGAAACAAGTGGATCATTATAGCGACCGACTACTTGACCCGCTACGCCGAGGCAAAAGCCCTACCGAACGGAACAGCAGCAGAAGTCGCCAAGTTTTTCGTGGAGAACATTCTTCTGCGACACGGCGCCCCCGATGTGCTCATCACTGACAGAGGAACAGCATTCACGGCGCAACTGACGCAAGCCATCCTCCATTACAGCCAAACCAGCCAACGGAGAACAACTGCATACCACCCGCACACCAACGGACTGACCGAGCGCCTCAACAAAACCATCGCCGATATGCTCGCCATGTATGTCGATGCCGAACACAAGACCTGGGACGTCATCTTGCCTTACGTAGTTTTCGCCTACAACACTGCAGTGCAGGAGACCACCCAGATGACGCCTTTTAGGCTCGTCCATGGCAGAGAGGCCACGACCACGCTGGACGCCATGCTGCCGAACGTTACCGAGGAAGATAACGTCGACGTCGCCGCCTACCTACAACGCGCAGAAGAAGCCCGAAGACTTGCCCGATTAAGGATCAAAGACCAGCAGCGGACCGACGCCACACGCTACAACCTACGAACGCGCAACGCGGAATACAAGCCAGGAGACCGAGCCTGGGTTTGGACGCCCATTCGCCGCCGAGGATTGAGCGAAAAGCTTTTGCGACGCTATTTCGGCCCGTACAAGGTTCTTCGTCGGCTAGGTGAATTGGACTATGAAGTCGTTCCTGTCCAAATGACTGCATCCCAGCGACGCCGCGTACGACCCGAAGTAGTCCATGTCGTACGCCTAAAGCGCTATCATGCACGCTAAAGGGCGTCGTGTTTCCACATTCGGTGTTTATTTTTGCAGAATCCGTTTTTGATTGTTGATAGCCGCATTATTTTCTAAAGCATCGAGTCGATGCTTCTTTGAGAGGGGAGTAATGCCGCGAATCTTTTTAGCGTTTGTTTGTTGTGTTTATGTGTTCATGCTTCAAGGCTGCCGGCACGCCGCTTTATCGCTTCGTTTGTGACGCAAGACGCGCCTAGAATTATCTCGATTGATCGCATCCGGACGGAGCCGCTTCTAGTTTGTGCCAGAATGTTCTAGTAACTTGTAAAGCTTTATCTCGACGATTCGCTATCAGCTTTAAAAAGAGCACGGCCGACAGCGGCGGTGATTCGGTCCGACGACCGCCGAGCACGCTTGTTGCTACGCCGCCGCCGAGTGATTCACTTCTTTGCGGGCGCAAGTCAGCCCGAATAAAGAGTTTCGTTTCGAAGGCATTCTCGCTGTGTTCCTGTTCGCCGGACTTCAGTCACCACTACGTGACAATACGATAACGTGAATAGGGAACTCCTGTGGAGCATATTGAAAGATTTAGGTATCGGTCATAAGGTAATTGATTTTCTACAGGAAATCTGCCGAGATAATGAAGCTGAAATTACATGGGAAGGGAAAAAAAGTACCACAACTGTGGGGGTGCATAAAGGATTAAGGCAAGGTTGTCTTCTATCACCGCTGCGGTTCATGCTTTACGTGATAAATATGGAAAGAAGGCTAGAAAACGCGGAAGTTAAAAATTGGATGAATTCAATGGAAAAGAAACATAGTGTAGAACTATATCGATACTGGAAAAGGCAGATCAGGAAAGAATTTTTCTATGATAACTCAAGAGGCAGTGCCCTACTTTTTGAAGCTAGGCCAGGGTGTCTTAGTACGCGCAGCTACAAAAATAAATTTAACGAAGAAGATGACACATGTGCAGTGTGTGGTAGATCTGTGGAAACAATTGAACACCTCATAATCAAATGTGATGGTATCCATCCGGATGTCGATGCAGGCACAGTCACTCTTCCTGAGGCCCTAGGGTTGAAAGATAACAATGGTCATGTAAATAAATCCGCAGTGGATGTTAGCAAAAAGGGATTGGAGGATTGGTGGCTTAAAAATCAGAGATGTGACATAAGGTTAGAATTGTAGGAAACCGTAGGTAAAGATGATGGCGATTCTTAATGAGAATTGCCAATACAGTAAACAAAAAATAATAAAGAAATAAAAGCTGAGCATGGTGGCAATTGCCACCACCCCGTTTCAAAGGGGGCGCTCCCATCCATCCATCCATCCATCCATCCATCCATGCATCCATCCATCCATCCATCCATCCATCCATCCATCCATCCAAACCCACCCACCCTTCCACCCACCCACCCACCCACCCATCCATTCATCCATCCATCCATCCATCCATCCACCCACCCACCCACCCATCCATCCATCCACCCATCCACCCATCCACCCATCCACCCACCCACCCATCCACCCATCCATCCATCCATCCACCCAACCACCCACCCACCCACCTACCCACCCACCCACCCATCCATCCATCCACCCATCCATCCACCCATCCATCCATCCACCCGCCCGCCCGCCCGCCCGCCCACCCACCCACCCACCCACACACCCATCCATCCATCCATCCATCCATCCATCCATCCATCCATCCACCCATCCACCCACCCACCCACCCATCCATCCATCCATCCACCCATCCACCCATCCACCCATCCACCCACCCACCCACCCACCCACTTATCCACCCATCCACCCATCCATCCATCCATCCATCCATCCATCCATCCATCCATCCATCCATCCACCCACCCACCCACCCACCTACCCACCCACCCATCCATCCATCCATCCATCCATCCACCCGTCCACCCGTCCACCCGTCCACCCATCCACCCATCCACCCATCCACCTATCCACCCATCCACCCATCCACCCATCCGTCCATCCGTCCGTCGTTCATCGCCACTGTATGAGCGAAGGAAGAGTAGCGAGTTGCTGTCATGCCAAGCTCCGCTCCGGTGCTGTGAAGTGTAGTGCACGTGATAGATTGTCCGCGTCAGCCACGCCACTCACAGCGCTGTGTTTCTAGTATAAACGGCGTGCTTATATAATGCAAAACAATACACACCCAGACAGTTTCTTCTGAAGAATGACCGTTGCGATCAGTGGAAATGCTTCGCCTGCCACTGCTGCTAAACGACCTGCCCGAGAAGATGCTCAGTGCCGTGGATGCCCGAGTCCAGAGTTGCGCGCCTCCGAAGCAGCAGCTAAGCACCGCCGTCGAAAGGCCCTGTCGTTCGCACCGCCAAAGCAAAAGCTCATCGCGGCCGTCGAAAAATCGAAACCTAGAAAGCTGCGCTCACATTTCGCATTAGGGAGTATCGTAATCTTTCGACGTACCTTTGTTCTATTCTTCAATATGTATGTCGCGGCAGGTCACTGAAGCATCTTCCCAACTGCTCTTAATACCCTCAGTTATACCACAAGTTACAATGAACTGCGAAAACATTGTAGCACTCGGGAATAATCGCAGGCCTCATCGATGTAACCGCTGCAAAGCATGCAGTTACGCGCTTAATCTGGCGTTGACCGGCATCATTGACACGTTTGAAAATAAAATTGATAGGGGGTCTTCAACGTAAAGCAAGTCTAAGAAGGAATCATGATAGAAGATGTGCGAAGGATGAGGACATGATAAGTACGACACTATGACACGAGTGCTTCGTACTTCTTGCGTTCTCGTCCTTTGAGCTACTGCCATCCAGAGCCCAATCCAAAGACCAGCTTTCCACTTTACTTCTAACGAGGAAGCTATGTTATTGAAGCATAATTGGACCTGTATAAGCAAGTGTTTTACTTTTGATTACGAAGTCGCTGCACGCTACTCATCTCGAAAGAGCCCCGCCGCGATGGCTCAGTGGTTACGGCGCTCGGCTGCTGACCCAGAAGACGCGGGTTGGATTCCGGCCGCGGCGGTTCAATTTTGATGATGGCGAAATTCCAGAGGACCGTGTGCGGTGCGATGTCAGTGCACGTTAAAGAACCACAGCTGGTCGAAATATCCGGAGCCCTTCACTACGGCGTTTCTCGTAGCCCTAGTTGCTCTGGGACGGTAAATCCCAGTAAACCAAACCAATAAACCAGTCATCTCAAAAGCACGATAAGTAAGAGAGGCTGATAATTTACTACCACCTTCAACCCCCCCCCTCCCCTCCTTCCTTCGACTCAAACTCTTATCATTTTGCAGTATTTATCATTTATCATTTTGGGCATTTCAAACGCGCAAATTCAAACTAGCCCATAATTGTGCTTGATCACGTGAAATGTGTTCGTTTCACCAATCTAGAGCGTTCCGTTTCTAATGGATGGAGCGCAGCCTGTGTCGCCTATTGACGCCGCCCGTACCACTAGTTCTCAATTTTTTCTCCCCCACGCACGTGTACAATATGAATCAATACCAGGAAGATCGCTTTAGGGTTAACCTACTCTGATATAATGCTTTGGCGAAGCTCACCTTTGTAAGCAGGCCAACAAAATGCCTATATGCATAGCTGTCTTATTATTTGCCTGTATTCGCCAGTTTTATAGTAAAGTATGGGATTGTTCCATCAGAAATAAATCGCTTGTCATGTTCGGTCGGCAAGAAAACGATCACCCTTCATATTTACGATGACTGTGCTCAGCTGGGAGTTTGTCATGTTTTATGCCTTAACTTGGATCCGAGGTCCCCAGGTTCCGCTGAGTTTCAAACGGCGCCTTTAAAACAGCCACTGGCATACGTCGCTTCATTAGAAAACATCCTCCAGTGATGGCGCGGTCTTTCATGCATGTCGGTGGGGACTTGATTCTTTTCGGTGCCCAAAATACGAGTGAAGGATGCATGAACTTCACTTTATGCTTCCATTTTTCTTACTGAAGTGTGAAGCAATCGCTTAAGTAGCATTGTCAGATTAGGCACGTAGAGGCGAGTGTAAGAAAAGAAGATTCATTGCATACCGAGCAATTCCGGTAACAGCGCGGTGAATTCGGCGCAATCAGCGTAACGACCGCAAAACGCCATACCTACACTCTCCGTACACGTGTGAGCTCGTCTTACAGCTCGCGGGCGTCTCTCCTCGAGTGAATGTCTGATTTGTCAAAACAATGCGCCTGTGTCCTCCACGTGCCGAGGTGCTGCCACGCGCGACGCTGATTAACGCTGCTAGACGTAGAATTCGAAACCCAGCGTGGGCAGCGGCTTCGTGCAAGAAACCCAACGAACGGTTTCATCATAACAGGACTGAGCGAAGACCCACTGCATATGATCGTACACCTGACACGAGTCGTTCGCTTCGCTTTCAGCGAGTTCCACATATCGCAGACATTCCTTAGTGGCGCCGGTATTTCGTCTGAATGACACATGGCTTAGTCTTTATGATCAGGGTGTATACATTCCCCGTCACTGATAACCACTTTAACCTTAACTGTATGAACTACTCCGAAAACTAACCATTGCGACAGAAGTGCCTGTCTGGTTGGGTTTGATAACTTGTACTAACTTTTTAAGCTTGAACCCAACATTTCGAAGCCGGCTCGGCTGCTTCTTCAGGGGTGACTTGGGACTGTGCCTAGCTTCTCTAAGTGCACATTGTGTGGAGCAGGGAGCCGAAAGCAGAAAAGCGTTCATATGAAGAGTGCAGGAGGGGAGGTGAGGCTGTGTACATTAAGACAATAGCCAGATCACGAAGTCACGCCCGAAGATAGAGCCAAGCCGGCATCGAAGAGCTGGATTTCCAATTAAAATTGTTTGGAGACGTGTCAGAGCTCAACATGAGAATAATTCCCCACGCAGAAAACGTTTTTATGCAATGCTGCTCAAGTCCTTCATGTTTGGGAACATAATTGAACTTCAGGGATATATGTCAAATAAGATGTGTTGATGACGTCGCCTCTAATGAGCTGTGCACATTCGTGAACTGGGGAGGCTGCAGTTTATTTCACACGACATTCTAAACATATATAAAATCACTGAGAAAGGCACCTAGAGTAAACTGAGATTGAAAACACTGCTTAAGGTACATTTTGTATCAAGTTGTTACGGACGATCGTCAAATACCATTGAAGTAAATTGCAGTGGAGAGATTAGCACCCGTTTCCTTTAAGGATGGAGTTTGCGGCAATCATTTTACCGCCAGTAAATTGTTTATATCACGCAGTTCTTCACAATTGTCACATGTAAGCCGGTCAAATATAACATTGACCATGCTACGCCATGTCTGTCGTCCAAAAGGAAAAAAAACGATGCACATTTTCCCGAACATATCATAAAGTGCCCATAATATACTTTCGGCAGCCGGAAAAGGTCTTGGCGGAATGTATCCTCAGGTAAGTATTCGCGGCGTTCAGCATTTTTTAATATAGATTCGTTGTGCGGGCTTCTTTTACGGTATTTATCGATGAGGTCTGTTTTTTCAGTCTTTTATGCTCACCGACTGCCATGTATGGAACACATGTCTGCATAGAATAATATGCTGCCGCTGCGCCAATATATGCCAGCATCAAATACTACTATATTGTTATTATGCATTGTGCTACTGCCTGGGCTGACCAATGTTGCGTCAAATTAGTTCCGAAGGCACACGCCACCCGCAAAAAGTTGCGCAATCGACTGGTCTTTAAAATCCTTGTATTGATTCGGAAATGGGCCCATTTCGCTCAACTGCTGTTTAAGATGCATTCGAATTTTCTCCGCAACCGTTCGTGCACATTGTTACCAAGAGCTTTTCAGCACTTGAGGTATTTCTTCAGTGTCTCACGATAAAGCAGAACTTAAGAGTGTGCTCATTTCCGTGGCACCAGCATTTCGAATTATATGGCGCTAATGTCGCGCGTGATAGAAATATGCAGATAAAGGAAAAAGCACCTAAACTAAATGTGATGGCAAAATCTATTGTGCGTAAAAAAGTTCCTGTTTTTGCAATGACCTCAGAGACCCGGCATCAACGGTATGTTTTTTTAATTCGCCTCGTATGTACGTGTTTTCTTGTTTGCTATGATCGGGCAGACACCCGGCAAGTTGCGGGAGTCTGCTTCACTTTCCTACCAGAGTTTGCCTATATTAAGCAACACTAATGACACGTCGCGAATACGACGCGCTCCGAACCTGTATGAAAGCAATGTCCTGAGCAACTGGATGAAGTTCAAGGAATTTGCATGTGCCTAGCAACGTTGTGTGTGACAGGCCACGAAGTACTGGATGTGAGTTAGTCTTTACGGGGGTCTGCAGCGCGCACAGACAGTTGAGAGCACATGCGGTATTGCGTTTCGCCCCCATCGAATTGACGCCGGTGCGGTAAGGATAGAACTCGGGGACTCGTGCTGAGTGGCCGAAATCCATAACTCCGGAGTTACCATGGCGAGAGAGTGCTCCCAGAACAACTCTGACGCCATCTTTTGATTTCGCATATTACTGATTAGTCATTAGCTGCCCAGTAATTGATATGAACGTCCTATAAACGTTAAGACTACGATAAGCCATCGTAGTTCTTCATTAGACATACGCAACTTGGGAGTTCCACAACTCAGGCATCGATATATCCTGCACCTCTTCTTGGCTTCTTGACAATCTCGACTATCCCAGATTATTCATGCTTTCCGAATGTAGTTATCGTCACTAGTTAAGTGTTCAAAGCAGACTGGTTGATCCGCCAGTAAGAGCAGGCACATCGTTTCCAACATTCTCGGCACTCACATTTATTCGACGCTCGGGAAACAATAGGGGAAACAGCGTCGTCTTCACACTGGGCTGATTTCATGAGCAAGAGACGAGCGGAAAAACAAAGCGCGCCCTCTCTTGCTAGGCCCCTGTTGCTAGGAGGCCTCGGGCATTGGGAAATTCCTTGATTACGGGAGTGCTTCTCCGATCTCCGAGTGGTCGGGAATTGTTGGGAAGGCCAGGATGTGGTTCTCTGACGTTGAATTACTTACGTGCAGTAAATTCGAGCTGAGATGCGTGTGATAGCGAGACGTCTCGGGGATATTTGCCTCTGTGGCTAAGACTGACGGTACAATGCCTATTGGAAGATGGCCTAAGACACTCTGGAGTTAATCGTCAAGTCGTGGAATGGCCTACGCGACGCACTCCACGACTAATATGTAGGTTCTGCAGTTCGCTCATTAGAGTTCAATTCTTGTCCACTCACCCATGAGAAAAAAAAAGTTCTGGGGGCACCAAAACAATTCTTATGATATTTAAATGCGAGAGCGTTTGCATGTCGCTGAGCTGTTTTTAGGGACATCGAGGTAGGGAGGAGGGGGGGGGGGGGGAGAGCGCGCTGCGTACCTTGTCGGCAGTGAACTGTCCCCTCGAGCCTCGCTTTGCTCTCTCGCCTGAACGCGAACGATTAAACTCGGGCGATGAAGACTCCATAGCATCGCACATCACTTTCCGAAACCTGAAGGCAAACTGACGGTTGCAGCGGGTACTTTCTTTCTTGTGTAATCTCTAGCCGCGTTTTGACATAAATATGAAAGTCGCACATATCGTATTTCCAAGCGTATCTCGCGGAGGTGACTCGACACTGTTTACATACACCACGTCAAATGCAGCTGGACAGTGGCATCTTGTCCACTGCATGCGGGGGAGGGGGCCAGCCGCTCCCATCTTGAGCGTGGTCTGCTTTTGTTATCCGAG
Organism: Amblyomma mixtum; assembly: GCF_055824585.1. Lineage (NCBI taxonomy): Eukaryota > Metazoa > Arthropoda > Arachnida > Ixodida > Ixodidae > Amblyomma > Amblyomma mixtum. The sequence goes on along the minus strand of NC_143016.1, from coordinate 131,123,466 downwards.
TGATGGAGTATTTATAGTGACTACAGGAAGGAGGAAAGGGGCCCTTAAAACCTGTTCCCTTTCATGAAGGAACTTCGACTTGTCCTTCTTGGTGGGGCAGGAGTCGTATTCTGCAGTGTGAGGAAGAGTGATACCCTCTCATTCCTGGGCGGCGGCGGTGGTACTCCACCGCTCCAGGAGGAGTGATGGCGTCACATCGCGTCGCGGGTTTTTGCCCCGCGCGCGAGCCCCGGCTTTCTGGCGACAGCGTGGTTTTACTCATTACTGCTTACTCAGTGCAGTACCATGACTTTATCTCTCTATTTTGAGTCTGCCCCTGCCCAGACTCAGTGCAGGTAGCATCCACATGACAAACACCGTCATTTTTTTAAAAAAAGCTGTCAAAATTGACACGAAAAACCCTGTTAGGGAAGTCAAGCTGAGCAGTTTGTTGGGCAACCAAAGATTCGCGTCAGTAAATACCCCCCTGCGTCCTAGTTGAAGCTATTAAATATTTATAATGTTTTTTTCGGTTCTCATTATAGATGGTGGGTGATGTTTAAAAGCAAAGTTGACGTCTAAATGTGAACAAAAAAACTTGGGGAAAACTTGATACATTTTAAGAATGGAATGCGATAGCCTTAGAGAATCCAGGTCGTTGCTATTTAGGAGTTTCTTTATGCGTTTATCATACTTTATGCGTTTCGTGGTTGCTCCAGTGATGCTCATCAGCACTCAACCGGTCTACTTCTGTTCGTTTCCATCCCACATATTTTCTTCCTTCTCTCTGTTGCTTCCCTTAGTTTTTTTAATTCATTTAATTAGTTTTATTTTTCTCTGCTTCCAAATGTACCCAGTGACCTAGTAATTTCAGCTTCCAGAAGTCTTTGTTCTCAACACCGCGTTGCTTTCGGAAGAAGGCCCTGTAATAGCCGCGTAATTAGCGATTCGAAAGCCTGACTTAGACTTTAGGGTTCTGTAATAATTCCCTGAACGCCGGGCTCGGTCTGCCGGTACCCTTAGTTCAAAGAACATGAGTCTACTTGTTCCGCTTCCAGAAAGTTCTCAATCTGACCGAAACTTCTCTCTTCGCCCACGACTTCGTCCGGACGCCTAAAGTTGGCCTAATTGATCCGATTGTGAATTCACTCGTTCAAATTGGTTCCCTCTAGCTTGCCCAGAGAGTCCTAAAGAGAGGTCTGCGGGAGCGTGAGCTCGTCCGAGGCGCAATCCAAGCGGTCCGTAATTAGATCACTACAGTCCATTGGCGAAGGCGAACGGTTCGTGTTAAGCAAACGCTGCAAAGGCTCCGGAGCGAAGAAGTGGGACGCGCGTATAATTCTTAGGGACTGCGCGATTCGGGTACGACGTGAATGATTTTAAAGGTGCCCATTGTGCTGAGTCCACTCTATTAACGAACAGGGTGGGCCGAGAGAGGGAAAGCGAAGGAGAGGAGGCCAGTGAGCCTGGGCAGCTTTGGACGATGAGCCATAAGAGAGTGAAACTACAGAACGACTCCACAATTGAGGAGTAACACAGTGGTCTTCACGTAGGCCTCCTGGAAACTGATCAGGCTGCTGCACTGTCGCGGAAGTGGGTCACATTTCTTGTAAACGTTTTTCTGTTGATAACACTCGCTTCAAGGCCGACGAGGAAGTTTTTCGCGGAAAGCTTGCAAAATGATGAGCACTAAGCATGACGTGCCTTCTTCTCCACAAATTCAATGCGTCTCCTGTCGTTTTTAACACTAAGTTTGCGCACTTTTTTTGTTATGACTGCCTATTAAACGTATTATACGAACTTGGTGCTATTTCGTGTTACGAAATGGCACCAAAATGGCACGAAATGGCACCAAAATGGCACGAAATGGCATAAGATTGAAAACATACAAGGTAAGCAAGCCTACACTGATTCATGACAGTGCATTAAGCTGTGTTGTAGTTTTGTTAAAGAGGAAAAGTTGTTTGCTCGACTCACACAACTCGGCAATAGGCCATGAAGTGTGTCTTACCAGCACGCGTATTTTCGAATGCACTCTCTGAAGCCATATAGAGTACACTTTACATGCGGGCTTGCAAGAAAAATTGCTGAGTGACATTAGCACTTACTACAAGCGTCTAAAAAGAGGTACCAATTACTCTGCTACCTCTCCATGCAGCAGATGGACGCTGGTCGGAGCGCTGCGTCACGTAACAATACCATCGGCGAAATCGATGCTGCCGCACTCACGTCCGTTGGGCCACTCTGCGCACAACCACCCATCTCTTACCACTTAGTATCTCACTCTATGCAACGTTTCGATTACTCTAATGTACCATGCTAATTTTACTTCCTATTTTGCCTGTGCTGTTCTTTCTTTTTTTTTTTTTGCTCTGCCGAGGACGTGCCGTTCATTTCGTATATGACCACTTTCGTTAGCAACCGACAAGCTTAGGCATGACAAAGCGCAAACAGGGGAAACGAGAGAAATACGGAAGCGGTGACAACCGATAAAAGCGTCTCCCTTTTGCGGAGAGCGCTATGATACGTTGTGACAGAACTGGCAGCAGCCATTTCTAGCCATGCTGCGTTCCAGTTGTTTTGACTATCCCTCCCCAAGCCGCTTTCGTGCCATACACGTCGCCAAAGCGTACTCCGTGCGGGTTTGGAGGCGTCCAAAATAGCGTATGTTCGTGTGATATAGTATGTAGTGCTATGGTACGGTATGCTATAACTCTGAGCCACAATGGCGGGGCCTAAAGTTTGGTATGGTATAACACTGATTCATCATGGCGAGGCGCATGGTGTGGTATGCTATCGTACGTAATGTTACGATATGGTGTAGCACTGAGCCACCGTGGCGAGGCGATCGGTATGGTGTGGTATGGTACGATGGTATGGCATGGTATGGTATGGCACGAAATGGCATGGCATGGCATGGCATGCCATGGCATGGTATGGTATGGTATGGTATGGTATGGTATGGTATGGTATGGTATGGTATGGTATGGTATGGTATGGCACGAAATGGCATGGCATGGCATGGCATGGTATGGTATGGTATGGTATGGTATGGTATGGTATGGTATGGTGTGGTGTGGTGTGGTGTGGTGTGGTATGGTATGGTATGGTATGGTATGGTATGGCATGGTATGGTATGGTATGGTGTGGTGTGGTGTGGTGTGGTGTGGTATGGTATAGTATGGTATGGTATGGTATGGTATGGTATGGTATGTGTGTTTCACGTCCTAAAGCTGTGCATGGCCTATAAGAGACACCGTGCTAAAAGGCAACGAATTAATTTACAAGACAAAGGTTTTTTAACGTGCACGGCCATTTTACAGTACAACGGGGTGTTGAGCATTTCGACCCTATTGAAATACCGCTGCAACATCCGGGACCTTACTGAGGATATTGCTTGTCTCATCAGCGTTGGAATACTTATTTATCATCGTATTCACTCTCATTACCCGGTTTGCCGATAATTTTCCTTGACGAGAAAAAATACCGCTTATATGAATATCATGTTCGAGAAAGAAAAAATGTGGAGTGCCTTCCCCCCCCCCCCCCCCCGCCTCCCACGCAAATAAAAAGAAAGCGAAATTGCCAGATAAACGGCCTTAAGACAGTGTGTACGAGATTCTCGTTGAATGTGCCTGTGGGCGTGAACTTTTCCCCACACCTTCCTGCTCTGGGAAGTATCCATGAGAAATATTCTAATGTTACACCTCGAAACGATGCAAAACATTTCCCGCAGCCCCCTCCAAAACAAAACTGTTTCTTTACAAGCCAAAGCCTTATGTGAGGGCGTATAACGCTTCCTTTTTATTCCATTTCTTGATTAACACATTGAAAGGGTTAATAATTATAAGAGGGTATGCTGCCAATGCAGACATCTGAATACATAAAACACTCACCTATATGCGCCGAACCGGATAAATCATACACGAAACAAGAACTAAATCATGTGCGAGTAGGGCCACGAATCCAGACTTCCATTGCAAGCGACGCAGTCGTTTCGCTGTGATTTGTAAGGTAACTGTTGTTCAATCTGCTAAGACAAAGAAGTGCGGAGAATCTCAAACCTAGTGAGCTTCGTTCACATAATATCTTCTACTTTACAAGCTTTCAAGGGTCTGAGTTCTCGAAGTTATTGCGTGTACAGACCACTGGCGCCCATTCACCTATTCACAAGATAAACCAGCTCACGTAATGTTTCACGCCGACAAGCCCCTCCCACTGCAGTGTCTACGTTCCCTATTAGTGTGGCGATGGAGCCTAAGGGCACAAAAAAGATTTTCTCCGTGCACCGTATGTTGGAAGCCTAGGGCGAACATTGAACCCTTGCGCCTGCTTTCTTTTCTTTGTATTTCAAGCGCACGCTTCCTACCAATGCATAACTTTGATTTGCAAGCTTATCAACCTAAAGAAAACCATGAAACGTGCATCACCACGTAGATATTTTGTTTTTCTCCTTCTCGCTGAAAGAAACGCACAGGAATCGTAATTGTTCCCTCCACGCATTTTTGTCCACACACGCCCTTAAATCGCTCCGTTTTTGCGCTAAGTGCGTTCGCTCCAAACCGTTCGATACGAAACCGGAGAAATAGAGGCGCTTGCGCTTTCAGAAAACGCCACTCCAAATTAGCCGACCATCTCCAAAGGCGTTTCTGAACAAAAGATTAATTTTCTGCCGGCGTGTGCGCAAGAGCGCATTACGAAGAATAGGAAGGAAAAGAGGGAGGGTGGTGAGGGGAGGGAAAGAAAATGGCGCACGCGAAGCACGTACGTGGGCGCCAAAGACAGAATGAAGGCGATGCATTTAACTATAAATTCGGTTTTCCTTCCACTCCGCGTCCTTTGCCGCCCTGTTTTCCTCGGACCGGATAGAAATTCAATCAATTCTTTGCAGCTCCTTGCCGTGTTTCTTTAAGCCCCGAAGCCGCCTTGGTTCGTTTTCTCCTCGCGTCTTGTCAGTTGGGCACCATTTTGTTTTTTGTTTCAATGTATTTTTCTGGCTTCCCGCACAACATCGTTTCGCGTTCTAATGGATTGGTTTCGCCTGACATTGCTTTGCAATGAGGGCAACGTCTTTCATTTCTGTTTTCGTTTCTCAAGGAAGTTGTACTAGCTGTAGAAGAAACAGTATTTTCCTCACGCCCTTTATGTTCATTTCGGCGCTGGTTTATGGACGTAAGAAGATGCATCCCTTTGGTGTGTTGTGCGCACGCTGAGCAGGAGAAAAGGGAGCAGGAGAAAGGGATTCCTAAAAGGCCTCGCAAAAGCAAAACTAAGAGCGGCCTTGCGAGAGTTCCATTATGATTGTTTTGTCACTTAGTAGCAAATATTTCAACCAGATCTGTTTGCGACTGGAAAGTAGAATGCCTATGTTTGCTAAGATCTTCCACACAACAAATTTTCGCTCATCTACATTTTTATACTTGTGTACCGCACTCCAGGGTGCTTGTTTACACGCAGGCACACACTCAGTTCGAATGCGAATAGGTACACAGTGACCGTAATCGACAAATTGATTGTGCACGAATAGTTTTGATAACGAGCGATACTGAGGTGCTGGCATCGCACCATAACCTCGACCCTTTACTTTAAGAGATATGCACTTCGCCTTTAAATATTTCATGGAAATCCTGACTGGAACGCAGTGTATGCTTTGGAAACATAGTATTCAGCTGAATAAGGTCCTCATCGGCGATGTACTTAGCAATTTTAGTAAAAAATTTGGCTTGAATGGAGCGTTTTGATGCATGCGTATTGTGTTAAAACAGTACGAAGATTCCTGCCTGGTTAGAGTGGTTCACAACGTAGACGGTAACTTACCGTTCTTTCCGAGCTTGCAATCCCTCTGAGACCAAAACATTAGTATTCAACAAGGCAAGAAGCGATAAGCAAAGGGATGAGCGTTCCTGAATAAAAAAAAATGAAAACAGCTGCACCTCACAATCCAATTTCGCTTTTAGAAGCAAAGATTAAACAAATTAAACCAAATACTTTTCTTTAAAAGTGGAAGTTAATCACAGGTGAGACCAAAATATTACACAGCACGCTCCGGCGTTTAAAATTTTCTCACCCGTTCCGTAAAGAAGATATAAACTTTTTGGGTGTTCGTGCGCTAGCGCACCCCCAGCACGTGCTTCTGTAAGTATAAAGTACTACGTCCAAGTTTTGTTAGCCAAGGCGCGACAAGAATTTGATCGCCGAAGCGTGATCTGTAATATTATGGCTTGGACAGTACATTTAGTTAGCATGTCCGTATTCTAGAACTACTTGCTAACTCTGACGGGCGGGGTCTTCCGCCAATTTCTTGCAGACAAATTTTGGCACCAGTTAAATTTTATATTTTCTTTTCTTTATTTCTATGATCACATGCATCTTCAAAGAATATCATTCCACGATCACTACATTGAGAATTTGAGAAATACTGGTATTTGAGTGCTACATTTTGCTTGTCTAGCGACAGCTTGTAATAAATTTGCACATGCGTGAAAAGAATTTAGCATTGATGTCATCTGTTGGAATACTAATGAAGCGGCGTTCTTGAGGCCAATAAATGCCGCAAACAATAAATGCCGCATAAAAAAAAACTACAAACCTCATAGAACAATCGTTTCTGTAAAGGCATATCCGCAGTGAATGAAACATCGTAGAGTTCTGCGAAAATAAAGCCTACTTGAAGGCCGTATATTTCTACCGTTTCTAGTAGAACGCATAAAGCGCTATAAGCCATAAACAAGGAGAACCACTAGCTATACGTATTATGCGGAGCAAAGCTCTGAGTATGCTTCCGCGCTGTGTGTACTCAAAAGCCACTTTTTTAGTTGATTGTTTTATCCATTTAGTTTTAGTGTATGTCGCAGCTATTTTGCTACACTTACTGAAAGAAAAGCATACCGAAAACAGCAAAGACATAAAATATTTAACAATACTAATAGGTCCAGCAAATTGTACGTGCGAGAAACTTACTTTCGATATCTTGAGAAGATTAAAGTGTAATGAACATCGTGAAAGGGAACAGGGATTATCCAGTGGCGTAGGCGCTGACGGCGGCAGAGCTATTTCTCAGTGTTTGTTGCTCCAGCACATGTCCGTAATTAGTCCCAAGCTCTCGGCGCTAATCCCTCATCTTAATTGAGCCAGCTTCGGTTCAATTACTTTAAACTGGGATTTGGCTTTAAGCTTTGAGAGTAGGATGGGATTGCACCTCGTTACAGCTTTCGGGTCGATTACTGCTGCGCTTCTTTGAAACTTTGTTTTTCTTTGGCTGCTAGGACTCACAAAAAAGACAATCTCGGAAGTGCGGCCATTCAAGCGGATATAAACGCGCACAATTTTCTTCCTTCATTTACTTTCTTCTCTCTTTGAAACAAATACTGCTTTAAAAAGTGAACAATAAGGGACACTGCTACCTGACTGAAGGCGCTCGGCAATATCACACTCTTTTTTTGCTACGTGATTCTACTACATACACAACTGCCGTAGAGATCATTTACGTAGTCTACTGATGCAGTTTTATGTACATGAACATCTGAGGAGACGAGAATAAGGAACAACCAGGGGCTTGTTTCGATACATTATAACATCCGCGCAAGAACACGAGCACGGTTCTCCTGCAAAACAGAATTGAATTGAATTGAATTGAATTTATTCTTCCAGAACAACTGGAAGGATTTCCAGGCAAAAAGCTGCTTTCGCAGCTTGAGTGGGCCCGGAAGGCCCGGAATGAAGATGGCGATCGTCTCTGGACAGTGAAGTGACAAGGAATTGGTATTTGACATGTGTCTATGAAACCAAAGAACTAATAGAGGAATACTACTATTTCAGTTTAATTTTCCTGCTTCCTCTCATTGTTTACAGAAAAAAAAACAGCTGAGCAATAATTTTAGATGCAACGTGAATTAGGAGACATTTCACGAAAAGGTAGCCTGTCCTTTTGTGAGAGGCAGACCCACGATCAACGCATGGCAAGTTTGATGCCCCAACCACAAAGCTGAAGCAATGATCCTTTTCCTTTGTACTTTTGAAGTATTTACCTATAATTGCCGCTAGCACAACGCTGAAGACGATCACCGGCGACAAGCCCAACCCCGGAGGAGGATGTCATACGACCTGTTACACTGTATGTGGTGTTACGTGCTAGTTGGTCGACGACCGAAAGAGGAAGCTGTGAGAAAACGCTCACTAGGACTGCCAGAATATACAATATTCTTGCTTTACTGAGTACACACAGAAGCAGAGAATCTGAGCCCACTTAGGTGTATATAAGACGTCAGCAGCATGTGAAGCTAAGGTGAACATATAGAAATAGCACTGTATGCCTTTCCTTTCAGCAAACATATTCAAGAATTCCTAACGATATGGTGGCCGTTCAAGAAAGACAATTTCTTCAAGGACAAATTGTCAGCCCCGGTGAATGTCAACAATTTCTAAAGCCGTGCCAAATGTCTAGCTAATTAAAATTAACTAATTAAATTTCCAATTAAAATAGCTTTATCGTTCAGGCTAAAAGCGACTATGTAGCCACGAACAGCACGTTGCCACATCAGATTACGAAATGAAAAAATCTGGCGGACACTTAAGCAACACCATCAAAGGTATGACGCGATAGGTTTAATGGGTTCCGTCAGCAGCTAGCTTCTCTCGCCCACGCAGACATGGACACTGTGTTCCTATAAGCCGAAAGTCCACACGGTGTATGTATAAAGCCTGCTTTAATCAAGACAGGTGAACGCGCTTGCTTGGAATAGGGATAGCGGGTCTGACTCGCAACCCATTGCTCAGGGGCTCGGTTCGCGGCTAATTACCCCAAATGTTCTTTTCACCACAATTCATTTGCTTTACATAGTTCTATGACCTAATGATTTTTTAGTCATGTTTCGACATTCTAATCGCAATTTGCGTAATCCTTTATTCGCTCCTAAACGCCACTGCCCTAGCTGTGACGTCAAACCTTTTTGATCAAACCGGATTTTCTCGACACGACGTCAGCTCCGAGTTCTGCGTAAACAGGGACCCTTAACATTAAATTGTTGCAAAAATCATTCTCTGAAGTCCTGCTGCGCGAGAAAATTTGATGCTTTCTTTTTCTTCGCAAAACAGAAACACAGGCCATGAAGTGTGCAAGAAGCTATGTGCAAACGGAACACCCACTGGTGAGGTGTTGCAATGTCTACGGGGGCTTGTTCGAATCCTAGGTAGTATATCATGTATGAACTTTTGTTTCCTTCTACACTTCAGGAGACGAGACATCGCCAATAACATGGCCAATGATTTTCAGAGCGATGAAACCAACAAAAAAGCACACGCCACCGTACAATAGCGCCTACCGTTGAAATTAGGTGCTGTGGGCATTGCAACACGGCACTAGCGGATGTTGCGTTTGCACAGAGCTTGGTGCCCACCTCGAGCGCTCTGTTTCGGTTTTGTGCGGAAGAGAGCACCACATTTTTTCACGCTGAACGGCTTCAAAGAATTATTTATTTTTTCTTCAATAACCGATATGGCGTCGTCTTATCCTTCGCTACGAACTGGCCATTGACCACAAACACCATAATCCACGTATTGAGAAGTTAATTAGCAATTCTTACTGAGTTTGCTAGGTAATTATTTTCTTTTGTAAATAGTGAGGCCCGAAGCCGCTGCTGACACTTTATTCCTGGAATTATCTCTTTCGACCACGCTATTACCATATATTTTCATGTGTTCGCTCAAACGCGCTGTATAAGAGTAATGTGCATTAGTATTTCTGTAAGTTCTCCGGCTGTTCAAAGATAGTAAACTTAATTTTTTACGGTTGAGGCTCGCCACAAGCAATATCTACAGGGTGTCCCAGCTAAAGGTAACCAAGCTTGTAAAAAAGAGGATGTTCCCTAGCCCATTGAGACCAACTGAGGGTTGTTGACCGTCGTGTGTCCTAGTCTGCAGTATCTTTTATTATGCATACGTGAGTAATTAGCAGAGATTAATTAGCTAACTTTTTAGTTATTGTCTTCAGGAAGAAAGTGTCAATGCAGGAGTTCTAGATCCCATAAAAAAATAACCGTTTGCCGTGTTTGCAGCCAAGTACCACTGATACAGCTTCTTTTATTTGCCTTAAAAGAAAGCCCGCGAAATACAAAAGGAACCACGTGATAGGGAAGCAGTTTCAGCGCTCCCAAACGACCGGTCAAGCAACGACATCCGCTTATGTTTGCAGCGCTGTCCCGAACAGCATTCAGCGTTTTGAGGTGGTGGCGAGATATGCGCCAGTAACTGCTTATGCGTCGTGGAAAGTGAGCAGCCACTGCTTTTCAAGGAAGTGAAGCGCGGCTCGCATAGAGCGCTTTTTCACGCGAAACGCCACCTCGAGTGATAGGCATTTGGCCGTGCCACGAACTTGAACCGTGACGCGCTGAAGAAACGGTTGCCCTAGCGCCCATGCGTGCGTTGCTGGCGTATATCTCGCAACCATCGCAAAACGCCGAACCCCGTTCGGGACAGCGTTGCAAAGATAAGCGAATATCTTTGCTGGACCGGTCGTCTGGGAGCGCTGAAACTGTTTCCCTATCACGTGGTTCTTTTTGTATTTCGCGGGTTTCATTTTTAAGTCATATACATATGCATCACCCGCTCCTTCACGGACCGCTTGTTCACAACCTGCCCTTCGGACCGTGAGCAAACTGCCCACATTGGCAGGTGGCAGTTAAATTAATAATTGGTCGCTCGAGAAAGGCAACCTGGGCCGCACAACGCCAAGGTCCTTGCCCTTTTAGTCGTACTTCATGCAAATCAAGGACGTAGGAAGAGAAATTCAACGACCTGCCTTCCGTGCGGTCCGCCATAGATATCGTTTTTTTCAGTTTTTCTCGCTTTTCTCAGCAAGGCTACCATTATAAAGATGACGCTAAAGGGCGTCTATTTGCCAAGAATGCGGACGGGTAAATAGTACTACTTCTGGGATTGTGTGCGCTTCTGAAAAATGAAAACCAGGAAATCTGTTTCGATAGTCGAAATGCTCCTTCTGTGATAGTGTCGATACTCACGCGTAGATGGTTCAAACTCCGGTGAAAACAAGCGTTTAGACAGATTTGAAGCGAACTTCCAATTTGAGATAATCTGCATTATTTGCAGTAATTAATCTTCGAGCCATGTGCGAAATCCAACCTCCAATCCTGAAGCGAAAAATCAACCAAACTGTAGCGGTCGACAGTGTCAATATTCCATGAACTTCAAACGGCCGTATGTTTGTAGATGCGGTATTTGTACGCCGGTCACTCTCCTGTAATCGCTTCAAAAACTATCCAGTTTCTTACCTCTAGCATTGCATAAAATAAGTTGAACTCGAGTGAACCCAACCCCAGTTGTCTAGCAATTCTAGACCATGACCAGACATAAAGCGGGGACAAGCGAGAAACAGGAACACCTAAAATGGTCTCAGCAAATGTTTGCACTCAGTATCTTCGCTAAACTTTGCAATCCATTGTTCGTTGAAGACACTCGAGACGTCAATGTCTTAGTACTTTAGGTTCATGAAACTAAAGTTTAAAATTACGTTGCCAGGGTCACGTATTGTTAGGCCTGGAAGCTAGTGACGTCCTGCAGCGTGAAATTGAGGTTTATTACATCGCTCCGAAAAGGCAAAAGCAAACCCGTCTCCTGAAGTTGTTTACTTGTTAGGTACAGCGGCAGCGTAACCGGGATATTTCGTTTTTGTTTTTCTTCACCGAAGAATCCCAGTTATTGCAGGTGAGATTTCGCTGTCAGCGTTGGGGGCCTGCAGTCAACAAATGCAAGAACTAAACGTGCACCGCGTCAGCTAAAAAGAAAGGAAAAACAAACGAAGCTTCCGTAAAGACCGAAGCTGAAACACGAGTCTTTCCGTTCTAAAAATCGTCTTCTGGCGGCGGCACACGCAACCCTGTTTCGTTTAAGTTTAACACTTCGCGATTCCGAGACCTTTGTTGTTCACGAAAAAGTTTCAGTTGTGCCCGTTTGTAAAAAGACAAAATTGAGCACTGCGGGCGAAGCTGAAGATGCTTTTCTCGTATTAATTTTTCAATAAAACAGATTTTGATTTCCATGCTTTTTTTTTTCCTTTTCGGCTCTTATTTGCCACAGTGAATGAAAGATATTATGGAAGGCTATATCATGAAAGGAAGGCTTTGCAGCTCAAATGTTGCAGCAAAAAAAAAAAAAGCATATTAATTTGCGCATATGAAACCTCTACCAAAATGGAAACTAATGTCTCCTTTTTTTATTTTACAGAGCGTGGGTTCTGATAATAAATAAAGTAAGCAGGAATGTGACCCTGTTTACAAGAGGAAAATCTAAAATAAAGCTGGTTTTTCGCGAAGGGATAAAATGAAAATGCGCGAGTTTTTGATAACTAGAGCAAGTTTTTTTTCGAGCACTAATTTTTACCTACGTATACTGATAGTACTATCATTAGGCATAGAAGCAGTGGTGTGCTAATTTTGTCATAAACAATTACTAGCTCTTAGGAGCTACTACTGAATTCATTATTATGTAAGTTGTGAATTCAGCGGTCCAACAACGCATCTGAATGGCTGAGCGCGAGATGTTGATGGCTTTGCTTTCAGCCGGCTACGGCATACACTTTTTCGCTGACTACTTGTATAAACATCCTGATATAATTCTGTTCTTCGTTCCGCATTCCACCCGTGATTGTAGGGTTGGCAATTTTTTTTCTCAGCTGTCAGCTCTAATTAGTGCCCGGATATCCAGATGAGAAAATTTCTTAAAAGCGAGGAATAGTTCCGCATTTCGTGTGCTCTATGACGTAGGAGGTGCCGAAGTTGCTTCCGCGGATGATAACACAGAGCCGGTCCGGGAAGCGCCTCCGCGTGCGTTGAATATTTTCTCTTTGTCGAACTGAAAGCCAGCGAAGGCATCAGTTGAAAGGAGTTCACTTTGAGGATTCTCGTCTTGAGCAGTTAGAAAATCAGTACATCCAAAGTGTACTCGCAACAAACTAAATCCACTGTAAATTGCTGTATAAAATTATTTCTCGAAGATCTCTTATTACAGCTATGAGGCAGTAGTCTATCGTTACCAACCTTACTCACAGCCATGGTTCCTGATTTCAACAAGTTCTATAATCTTCAGCTGGAGCGGTTCCTGTTTCCGCCGAAGACAAGAAATGGCATCGTACTTTTTAATCATTGCTTTCAATGCCCAACTGAAGGTGCGCATTTTTTGTTTCAGTACCGTAGATGAACTCTTCAGTGCATCGAAGGTTTTAAAAGAATGCATAGAGCAATTGCGCAAAAGAGCTTTGTAACTTCAGTGTCGTTTCTAGTCGGCACCAATTCTTCGAAATCTTTCAAGCAACCACTCTCGGCCTGACTACGCTGTACGTAAAGGATTTATTTTGAAGCAGCCAAAGCCCTCCTAGGCTCCAGGCTCCGGAGTATAACAAGGTAGCACATTGTAGACGAAAAGAGTTAAGACCAAAGCCTCGACATTCTGAACCGCTCCACATAAGCGCGCCTGCCAATTCGTGTGCGGAGAAAACAGTCCCGATAAGAGACCGCTGAAAGTGCTCGTATTTGACTTGACCGTATGGGTGTACTTTACTTTTTTTTTTCTCTTCGGCTTACGAATCTGACAAGGGTTCCTCGCGGCAACACTTTCGAGCGATAGGCAATAGAATTCAATGCCAAGCATGCGATCTGACAGCCTGGAGCTATTTGTAAACCAAAGTGCCTTCCGTGCTAGCGTCGCTGTCTCCTCTATGCGGCCTTAGGATGGCGCGGGCTGCTGACTTAAACAACGACTTTGAAAGCACTCGAGACGGCTCAGGTTTATTGACAAGTTGGTGCGGAGCTCCTGGGCCGTCTGCTCGAGCGCCGCGTGTAGACACGTTTTTCCCCTCCCCTTATCGAGGATCTTGCGGACAAAGTACATGATTGTACGCCTTTCTTTTTTCTTCACCTCGACTCGTTTCCACTTTCTCCTTCGATGCGTTGTTTAAATCTGTCTTCGCATTTTAAACGAAATGTCAAAAGTAAAATGCTGAAAGCTGTAATAAAGTGGGTCTCCAGCCGGCAACATAACCTTGGAAAACATGAATTTCGCTTCAAAGAATTCGCTCCATGGCTAGTGTACATTGGAGAGCGTGAAATTGCTATAATACGTATATTACTACTCTGCTAAAAGGCATTAGAAAATTAGCTTCAAATAAAAACTTGTCCCACCCAATCTGTGGTAATCTGCAAACGGTTCGGCACAAGTGGGCATGTCACTCTGCCCTCCGGCTTATGCGCTCGTCTGTGCGTCGCTAACCTTTGTGGTCAATGTTAGCAGATGTCATCTTTCCTGTACTTCACTGTCATTTTTTAAGCCTTGGTGTTCTTGCCAGCACTGTATGTCTATGATTTTACGTTAGCCGTCGTACCTATATCAATATATATTCGCTCACCTTACCTATTGAAGCTCTAGCGACGTAGATTCATTCTGGTTTACTGTGTGCTGGAAACTAACTTTTCAACCGCGTGAAAATGTTGTCTTTTTTATGAAATTTCATTTATGATTGTTGCAGGAGGTATCTAGAGTTAGCAATATAACAACTGAGAAGTGACAAGAAATTTAAATTAGAGAGCGCCTTAAAGTACGACAAATGGTAACTGTAGAACGTGATGCAGGGAGCAAGTAAACAAGAACAACAATGCAATGATCTAACTAAAAAAAAGAAATAAGGGATAAACTTCGGCTGCGATTCGACACATAATTTGAGGGACCCAAAATAAGGAACTTGAAGTTTTTGAAAACAGCGTATGTAAGACTGTACTCTGTAAAGTGCACTGCAAAAGACCCTAACAGAATACTGTTAGTTTGTGTACCGCCGCATAGATGAATAATTCGAAAGATGAATGACAGGACACAACCAAAGGTATTAAATTAGCAGCACTAAAATACTCAGCAAATCTTTTTGTTAATTAATATTTGCATCGACAACTTCACTAAAAATATTGTTAGTTATCCACTTCAAGGAACAGAAAAACTCAGGCTGTAGAACTATCTAATTTTTAACTGCAAAAAGGAAAATGAAACCAGTTAGTATTGAAATGATACTCACTAACTGCACGCGAACGCTTCTAATGCGTTCATATTGCTTCAGAAAAATAAATATACATAGTAGTGCCCAATTTTATGGGGTGCATGATGAATTCGTTGGGACTTTAGTTTAAGCTGCGCCAGTTAGGCATTTGTTTTCAGTGGTCATATTTATTCTATGTGATTATTTCAGCTGTGGAATCAGTTCATATTTGTAAAATATCAACCTAACTGCTTCTGTTTGAACTGTGTTTAGTTTGCTTATTTCTTAATTAGTATACAGAAGTTATTTCGCTAACACAGGTCACCAATCGAGAACCTAACGAGAAAAAGAGAGCATTGATTAGGGAGCAAGGAAAAAGCGATGCCAGTGCGCACTATTTTCTTATCATCATTCTGTGGTCAAACCTGTATTAGGTAGCCCAACTGCACTCTGTTTTCAAAATATTTTTATGATTGATTAAAGCTTGTCTTCACATCTGCCTTCTTTATTGTTAAGTATAACGTTACTAAGGTTTGCTGATGACAGTTATGTTAACGATACCCAAAGAGTCTGCCTTTCGCCACGTAATAAAGAAACGCGCTACTAAAGAAAATGTAGATGTGAAGAATACTCCAATGGCTCAGGCATCTTAGTGCGATAGCATTAAGGAGCTTACGCCGCAGAAAATCCACGCCGTCATCGCTGTCGGTGTCGTTCACCTTCAGCGAAAAATACACGACAAATCCCCAAAGAAGCAGCCCAGGGTGCAGATGCGCCACCTAGGTCAAGTTTGGTGTGGTTTATGGGGTTTAACGTCCCAAAGCCACTGAGGCTATGAGAGACGCCGTAGTGAAGGGCTCTGGAAATTTCCACCACCTGGGGTTCTTTAACGTGCACTGACATCGCACAGTACACGGGCCTCTAGAATTTCTCCTCCAAAGAAATTCAACCGCCGAGGCCGGGATCGAACCCGCGTCTTTCGGATCAGCAGTCGAGCACCATAGCCACTGAGCCACCGCGGCGGCTTACCTAAGTCAAATGACCTTATGAGGTCATAACAACCTGCCCAATGGATTGTAAGCAAACTGGCCAGCGTGGCCGCCGGCATGTAAACTAATGATTGATCGCGAGACGTAGAGGTTGCTCGGGATGAGGAACCTGGGTTGCACAAGCTCCACCAGTAGCAGCACCTGAAGTCGCAGGGCAGTGGCGCATCGCTTAACCGCTCTACCACTCCTTCCAGGAGTAGTTAGAGGACTCCCAGCCACCTTTGAATGCACAGTAGAGAATGACCAATTCCGTATATATGGCCATTAACCGATTAACGCTATCACGTGATGCCGTTAAGGTGGTGCTGAAGTGTCGCCTTCATTTCTTTTTTTTTATTTTTTCGAACTGCGGCATAGCGCAGTCAGTCCAGCTCAAAACCACTAATATATGCACGCGTATATAGCGGGTGATTAGGAAGCAGTACGGGAGTTGCCTGCCGGCATCCTTTTATTTCTAATAAGCTATACGTAGTTAGTGAAGAGGAGAGGACGCAACGAAGAAACACATACGAGACGTACTGTCACGATGGAAAGAAACGCGAACAAAGCGGCGCCTACAAGCTCCGCTGGTTTAATTTCTTTTCATCGCGCTTTCATCAGGATGGTAAGTAAAAGCATCAGAGTCGTCCTAAAATGTATTTATTTATTTATTTATTGTTACCCTCAGGGTATAAACATTACAGAGGGGAGTGGGTTTTAATCAATAAACAAACAAAAGATATGCACAGCAACAAAAACATACAAGTAATACTGTAAGTGACAGTTAAGTTTGGTTAAAAATGATCTAAACAAAGTCCCGTAACACTTAATATAACACAATGAAAATCGTTTGAGTGTACACAGTGGTGAAATTAAATAATATATGAACACACAGGAAAGAGGTAGGTTTTATACAATGTTAAGAAGAACTCGCATGGTCTATATTGCGCACGGCAGACTGAAATAACCAAAATTTTTCAATTGTTGCAACGGAAGAGGGAAGGCGGTTCCAGTCTTTAGATGTGTGGGGTATGAAAGAATCGGAGAAACATTAGTGTTGCATGAATTTATGCCAACCTTGTGAGCGTGGTCAATGCGTGATGATACATATGAAGGCGGAATGAGCAATTTATCGTGTAAGTCATCATGGTAAAATATCTTATGAAAGAGGCATAACCGTGCATGCTTTCGACGAAATGTGAGAGGTAGCAGATTGAGATTAGATTTCATTGAGGATACACTAGCGGTGCGGTGATAATTAGAGAAGATGAAACGAGCTGCATTATTTTGAATCATTTCTAGCTGGTTAATGAGATCAGTAGTGCCCGGGTCCCAAACTGAAGATGCGTATTTCAATGTCTTTTGTCTTTTGTATGTCTTTTCAATGTATCTTAGACGTATGTCTTTCTTTCATGTATCATAGGCGTATGTCTTTTCAATGTATCATAGACGACTCTACAGTCTTTTTGCTGTCGCCGAAGTTAGAGCGCATTGAAAAGATATTTCAGCAGTGGAGCAAGTAGGCACTGCATTGCTTGCGTTTCTGCCCATCGCGATAGTACCGACGCCTAAGAATTTACTCAATTTTTAAAAATACGCTCTTTGAGATAGAGGAGCGCTTTTTTCGGCATAGCATTGTCAGTGGTGCACCACATATGAATACGACTAAGACGTGCTGAGAGGCTGGTTAGCTAATATTGAAGTTAACTTTTTAACTATTGCCGTTAGGCTCTTTAATTACTTAGAGGCGTGTAGCCCACCGTAAGTGATATTCATATCAGTTTTTAGAATTTCGAAAACCCGAATGCCCTTGGCGCTATCGCACTACAAATTCCAGTTTTTAGAATTTCGAAAACCCGAATGCCTTGGCGTTGTCGCACTACACATTTTGGCTACATCGCACCAAAATACATGCGCTTTCGAGAAGCTTGCAGGCAAAGATACCTCTCCGGTCCATTAACTAATCGAAATAGCCAAAATTTGTAGGGTCACCGCGTTTTCGAAATTATAAAAAGTGATATGGTTATTAATTACGGTAGGCTACACACATCTCAATAATTAAGAACCGTAGCAGTAATAGTTGAAAAGTTAACTATTCAATATTAGTGAACCACCCTCCTACTTAGCATGTCTTTGCTGTATTCTGATGAACTACACCGCTGAGAATGATCTGCCGAGAAAAGTGCTGTTCTAACTCAGAAAGCCTATTTTTTTAAATTGTGTAATGTCTTAGGTGGAACACCCTGTATGTGCCGATATAAAGGTGCACGTTTTCCTGGTTGTTCCCCGTGGCCTACGCGCAAGTACTGTCTTTGTCAAAAGTAACCAGGCTGCATGGTTTGCTTCTAGCTCGTACAGTGGAGCCCTTACAGCTTCCATGAAGCTGAAATGGTCGTTAAAGGTAAGGACTGCGGGTCTTCTTACCTTCCAACACCTTTTGATTTCTAGGAAAGCCACAAGGGCTTTACTATACAAGCTAGAAGAGAACCTTGCAGCCTGGTTACTTTTGACAAAGACGGTACGTACCTTATTAGAAGTGAACTAACTCGTCCAAAAAAAAGTACTAATGCTTTCAATGCACTTTGTCGGCGCCTGCTCTCCGTCTGTAATGAGAGAGAGAGAGGATAAGGAAAGGCGCCGAGGAACTTATTCCCTTTTCTTTATCAAGGACCGACTTAGCGGGGCTTTTATATGCGAACACGTGCCGTTCTTAGCCTATACTGGTGTGCTGTAACCAGGAGACTGTACGGGTTTTCTCGCCGTTGTGATACCAACAGTGACTTCTAAAAGCCGATTGGCCTTGACAGGCCTCACCACGCTTGTCTTCAAATCAAAAGCCATTAGAGCGGAGAACATCGCATTAACCCCTACGGTTTTATTTTTGACCAATCCAATGCTTGCACGCGCCAGGCATTTAGCATGCAAACTGACGATGAACCCATGAGTCGCGCATGAAGCTCATTTGTGTCTTCATGCACGAACCTAAACATTAACCCTATGGCTATGAGGTAACTCGTACGTCCCTAAGCAAAATACGCCTAGGCCTTGAGACAGCCCTCTCTACCCCTTACACTTTACGAAGTTAGCGCTGTCTTTTATGACCACGGAAGCACTCATCCGTGCAATCAGTAACAGTTGCGGCGATGGTATTGTTGTTTCGTCAAGCGTCCACTCGAACGCGCAGATAGCTAACATAAAGAACAACAATAAGAAGCGTCCCTCCCTGTCTTCCTTTCTAGTTTAAGCTGCTAAGAGCCTATCTGTGATGAAACAACTATAGAAACCCAGGAGGGCTAGGTTTTTGTATTGCAAAGGCATTTAGAGCACATAGAGACAAGGAAGAATAAAGTCAGGAGAAACATAGTACTTACTAAAAGTATTTTATCGACACCTTTCACAAGTACACAAATTGAACGGAAATTATTAATAAATTTCCCAGTGAGTATTGGTTGGTTGGTTTATGGGGTTTAACGTCCCAAAGCGACTAAGGCTATGAGAGACGCCGTAGTGGAGGGCTCCGGAAATTTCGGTCACCTGGGGTTCTTTAACGTGCACTGACATCGCACAGTACACGGGTCTCGAATTTCTCCTCCAAAGAAATTCAACCGCCGCGGCCGGGATCGAACCCACGTCTTTCGGGCCAGCAGCCGAGCACCATAGCCACTGATCCACCGCGGCGGCCCCAGTGAGTATTAGGTGCACTAGTGCACCCAGTGAGGATTAGGTGCACTGATTGTTCGTAGTTCACGAAATGCCCACGGATATGATAGGAAATGCTATTCGACGCGGTGCAGCGGCTCGAAGACGGCTGCTATTTGCATTTTCTCTACTTTTTGCAAGTTCCTCGCAAATATTATCACTAAATGAAAGTCAGCGCTGTGTTTTACTTCCAACGTTCTTCCTCCTCCTGGGAATCTGTGATTTCAGCCGCACTAGTGAAAGCTACTGCGTAACTGGCCGCGGTTATAGTGCCGCAACACTGCTAGGAACATTTTTCGATTTGAAGCATACGTACGTACTACACAGGCACAGCCCCATGAAAAGTTTATAACCCAAAGTGTTTTCTTCTAAGCTATTTAGTGCGGTTCACTAGCACATCTAGCAGTCCAAAGCTTGGGAGGAATGAGGGCGCGAAGCCATTCCTCTTTCGAGAGATTAAGGTCGCTGAGGGTGGATAATGAGGCACGATACAGGCCTCACAAGAAAACCCCATGGGCTGTATACACTTTTTACGGTTGGTGTAGGTTTCTCAAGCCTCCTCTGTGGCACGTGACCCACCATATGCCAGTTGTGTACGCCTGGCAAGCCTTCACATGTTTGTTGGCTTTTAGGACTTGACCCAAATCTATACCTAAATCACTTTAGGCTAAATTCCTTCTTGTAGAGCAATTCAGGAAGAAGGCCATCACGGTAAATTCCTTCCGTGACCTAACTGTGCGTACACCTAGCAGGTCCTCATTTGGATGAATGCCTTTAGGCCTTTGCCCACATCTTGAACTAATGACTTTTAGATTGAAGGCCTTTTGGTAAAGGCCTTACGGGTGAAGCCTTCATGGTAAATGCCGTCCAGGTAAAGGTATTTAGATAAAGGCCTTTAGGTTGCGCTGCTCGAGCTGAGGTGGTCTAGAGCCAACCTGCTCTTCCTTCTCCGGCGCCGTGCCATAGCCTTTATGGCAAAGGCCTTACGGTCAAATGCATTTAGCACGTAAGGACCTTAAGTGCCCACCGTAACTAGCGCTAGGCACCATAGTCCGCGCTTAGCCATGCTAAACCGTCTGCTATTTCTTATTTGCGCCATGGACGCTGCCGCTAACGACGCCTTCCGTGATAAATCGACTATTGCCACATAATAAAATCACGCCTGGAATTGATGCGGATTTTTTCTGGCCTGTTTTACATTCACGGTGTTTTCGCTGCTGTAAACTGGATAAATGTGATAAGTTTTGAGAAATACAAACCTCAACAATTTTCGTTGCCGCGCACAATTGACCATTTTCAACCGCACAGCCGCACAACTCGCGATGCGGTTTCAATATTGCGTTAGGGTACAGTCAGTGCATGGAAGGTTGTATCATATAAGCAATGTCGGTAACATTGAAGCTGTTTGTCTACCATTTTAATTCTTGCCTGTGCATTAAATTATTCCAGTGTATTTATCTCTAATTCCCTTCAAACCTTAAAGTATAATGTCGTGGCCGCAATTCGTTTTAGCTTTTTCTTTTTTTTTTTACTTATCTGCTGTTTACAAGAACAAAGTCAGCGTACATTCTTTCCTTGACTTAGCTCAAGAAAGTTATTGTGGTGGCGTGCTCTGATAAAAAAGAACTGCTCCTAATCTTTTCATCTTACCGTGAAGTCAACAACTAATGGCTATCGATTGTTGTAAGTCTACGATCTCTGTCATGGCGAAGCTTTACCGCACATTACTTGTTCCTTCCCATCTATCGCATCTCTTTAATAACTAAATCTCTCCACTCAAACTCCGGCGGACTCTATTTTTAACCATGCATACATGCCGCATTATAAAGTTCGTTAAACTGGAGTGTCTTCTGGCAGACAGAGCTTAGATAGTTCCTGGCATGCGTTGTTATGACGTCCGCTAAGTTGAACATTTTCAAGACCTGAAGGCTGTTACAACTTCGTGGACTACGCAGTATTCCTCTAAACAATGGCTCAGATCCAGGTAGTGAACGCCTCGACGGAAGTTGCGTTTCTTACGCTTGAGTAAAACTGAGACGCACAACGTTTACGTTTTTTTTTTATGCTAGCTTCCGCACTGTGCACAGTGAGGCTAGAGCGAAGCCCAGGGCTTACACCCACGCGCTAAGCCTCGAGCAAGTGGTTAAATTAAAACATATCGTCATTCTCCAAGTGTTCTCAAGGAAGTGGAGTGAAAAAAATTAGGACTTCTGCTAAGTTGGAGAAGCGCACACCGGCACGTGGATGGAACGAATAAGGAAGACCTATGTATGCAGATGGGTTGGCTTACAGAAACTCAGCTCCTGGGCTTGTCGGCATAGTTAACATCTTTATGGTAGCACAAATAAAAGTTCTTAGTACTGGGCAGATTAGCCTGGTTATAAGGAACTGGTCTGCTCTAATTTACGATGAGAGAGACCGAAGAGACTTTACTCAGAGCATAGCGCTTAAGCGGCCAAGGTTTCCTGGCTTTGAATGGAGCTTTCAATGTTGGATAACTCGTAAGTCATGTGGGGTAATTCTTACAGTGTTTGTATTTATGTTTTCATCGTTTCTTATAATACATCTATCGGTCTATCGGAGTGTCTAGCGTTCCGTCCAGACGGAACATTTGCTGCTGCTGCAATTCCGTCCAGACGGAATATTTACTGCAGCTAGAGTTCCGTCCATACAATAGACAGTTTTAGTTTCACTTACGTAGAAGCTTCACGTAAGTAGAGCGCTTACGGGTCACCAGTGCGCAAGCGCAGAATGTGAAGTGTCTGCGTGGGTCGCACGGACGTACGTGAGATTCGGATCTTTGCGTTGCGGTCTTCACGTTGCTTGCGTACGTGGCGTTGGCAAGATGGCGGCGCCCTGCCCGCCCGCTTCACAACGATAACAGCTTCGTCGCTAATCCCTCGACGTGGTATCGTGCTGTAAACTGCTGTATTTGCCTTCAGTTGGTCCATTCTTGCTCTCGCATGAAGTTTTAGGTGAGAACTAGCTTTTGTTTTCCACATAGAAAGCCGTTTCAGCAGCTCCTAAGCCTGACGGAGAAGCGTTTGTGGTCGTCATAGCAACGAGTGTGCCGACGGTCTCGCGAGACCACGCGAAGCTCAAAACCTCGCGGGATATCGCGAGACCCTCCGCACAGTCAGCGGGAAAAGCAAAACGGTGCACGTTTTGACTCCGTACGCACACGTCGCCAGCCTGTGTGGGATACCAGCGCGCCTTCGCTTCTCGAAAAGCAATGATTTAAATATGCTGCGGGACGTAAAGGAATGTAATCTCTTTGAAGATAACATGCAACTGTAATGTGGAAGCTCGCACAGTTAGTGTGGACGGCCACAGTCCTTGTCCCAGCAGCGCTGCTCAGCAGGCCGGCGTTCGCAAGCGCGTACCCGAGCTTCGTCTTCTGTCTTCTTCCTCTCCTTCGGCAGCGCTAGCCGCTGAGGCAGCAAACCCCAACTCTCTTTCTTACACAACATACAGTTCGGTGGAATGAAATCGCTCAACTTTTGTCAGAAAAAAGAGGGAAAGTATTTAGCGCCGGCACTGTGCCTTGGCCTGGCTCCGCTCCAAGCAGCTCGACTAAACAAAATTAATTTTCTTTATCTGTACTTTTTTAGGTTCTATGGCAGATTTACACAATTTGCGTCCCATACGTGTAGCTAAAACTGTACAAAGCGACACGAGCGTTCGCTACGCAGACTGCTCACGTTTACGTGCGTGAAGGTTCTACGTACGTAAAACTAAAACTGTCTAATGTCCGTACTGTCCATACTATACAAAATGGGTGATTTCTACCCACATAAAGCATTTCTTTGCCTCTGTAATAACCAGTTGACAAAGCTGTACCCAGATGTTCTCTCTACGCATGTATACGGCACCAAAATATCTGTCCGCGTACTGCTTTCAGTTACATCCTCGAAGGTATAACTTCCGTGCACGCATGCAGGATCGGTAAAATGACACTGTTAGAAGCAGAGTGCAGAAACTCTTCTCGAAGTGATGTGAAGCCCTGTCGCTGTTTGTGCTGCAAGATGATGTATCGCAAAAAAGACAAAGACGTACACAAACGGTCAACAAGCTTTATGCAAACGCACCAACAAACCCAAGCCAAAACTTTTTCTATTGTCATTTCACACTGACTGCTTGGAAAACAAAATAATGCAGCAGAATATCCTGTCACACATTAGGCGGAACAGGATTGACACTTTTTTAAATAAACATGCAAAAGTCTGCAAGCAAACTGATTTCCCAATCCCTAACGCCAGCTTTAATTCCGTCTTGACATAACTGTTGTGGCAGATAATGCTGGACGGAACTGTATGGTGTCAGATACAGTTCCGTCTGGACGGAACACCATCGCTACATGCAGTTCCGTCTAGACGGAACTCTAGCGCAAATTGTAGTTCCGTCCGGACGGAACTCTAACGCAAATTGTAGTTCCGTCTGGACGGAACTCTAGCCACAGCCTGCATCTATTCTCACTTAGACCCGCTGTGTGAATTTTTTTCGTGATAATAATACACCCATGCCTGAAAGACAACAATAACTTCTGGCCTTCTCGCTTCGCTTATCCGCTTCCGGTGGTGAAGAAAAACAATATAGGCTAAATCCGTTTACGTAAAAGTGTTTTAAAAAAAATGATTTCCTTTGACGGTGTGTGTGCAGTGGAAATAAGAACCGCCAAATATGAGCGGGGAAGGGAAAACTGCTCAGGAGATCAGTTTTGCGTGTTCTGCACTACAGTGTCGATGTGTCTGGTATGTACTAAGTATCAGTAACCGCAAGAGCGCAGTAAGGAAAATGAAATGCATACAAAATACCGCACCTACAGAGCGGGCGCAAAGCTCTTCAATGAACTGGCCAGAACTCGCGAGCTATGAATTGCAATCTATCTCTCCGTTCTTCGGGAGCTCAGAATGCTCAGAATGCAAACAATTGGGACGGGGGAGGGGATCATCCTCCCTCCTCCTCATTGTTTGCATTTGTGCGGCACGCTATGCCGGTAGCTCGCGCGTGCTTTAAAAGCTGCTTGTTTCGAATAATGTTGTACCCTCGAAAAAGGCTGCTCCTCCACACGAAACGTCACGAATTAAATCCTGTTATGTTTTTCAATTTATATACATATACGAAACTATTCGCCGCAAGCATAAAGCACAACAACGTAAGTGCGAATATTCAGCACTGAGCGCCGTAGAAGTACCGGCGAAAATTTGCTTTACCGGCGGTAACCACAGTGAGAACTTTTTTAACGCCGATCTTAGTGGTGAAAATTAGCTGAAATAATTTAGAGAGACCACAGTTGAGGACCACATGAACATGGAACGTCTAGGTGATGCCACAAATTATTCTGCAGAAAATAAGGTGACGAAGCTAAGATCCTTAATTTCTTCGGATTATTTTCAAGCAACTTTCAACCAAAGGCCACACCAACCTACACCTACGAAATAAAAAACCCCGCACACACTTCAATGGCGACAGCTGGTACTATAGAACGGCTTAATCAATTACGTATTTATCGAATGACAACTGCTTCCTTCTCGTCCTCTAGCATCTTCATGAATTATTTATTGGCGGTACAGCTCCTAGGTACAAAGTTCCCGCTGCGATAACATCGGAAATGAATGAAACGTAACCTAATTACCCATCAAACTGTAGCAAATTTAGCTAAATATATTTCATCTTGTTTGAGTAGCACGTAACTAAATCTCATTAAAGCGCATTAACATATCGCCAATAACGACTAGCTAAAATGTATGTCCTTGTGGTTTATAAAAAACCCATTGTGGCATCCATTGGTTTATTTTTAGAAGAAAAGAATAAAGAACACTGCCACAGCAACATATAAGGCCGCAGAAGAAGGCAACATCGCACGATTCTCGGAAACTGTAGTGATCCTGAATAGAAAACTGAACGGCCTTAGCGCTTACGCAATGCTCAAAAAAGACATTCCCCGAACTGTCAGAGCCTGGTGTGAAGACGCCATAAAATGTGTGATAGCCAAGTTGCTATGTTGGACGGCCTTTCGGAGCTTCCGAGATTGACGTCATAGCAGCGGGGAAGCTTTGTCGTTAGCAGGCAGAAGAAGAGCAGCTGTATGTTTTTTGTTTCTTTAACGGCTATCTTGCAGCCATTGCGCTCTTCTATTGTTAATATGAAACGCAATGTAATAAGTGATGGCGTCTAGCGACGTCTTCAAAAGTTTATCATGAGTCGCTTTGGACTTCTGAAGCGAAGTCAGGCAGCGGCCAGCAAAACTAATACTTCGCGCAGCCCGAATAGAAGTTGATAAGACGGCAATGCCCGAAACGACTGTGATAGACTGGCAGTTAAGCGCGTGGGGTGCTGTGCCGCGGTGATGGCGTAACACTCTAGTGCAGTGGGCAGTGAAGCTGATCCGTTCGTGCTGGGCTGGGTTCGCAACGGACTTCGCGAGAAATTTTATTTTTCTTTCTTTCCTGGTGAGGTAACGTGAATTGTAGGACCATGTGGCGTGGATAACACCGGATTGAGCGCATCGTAAGAGATATAATGCTTTCGCATTAATAATTTGCAATATGGGGCCATTTACAGGAATCCGATTTATACCTTGGTATTATGAGTTCTCATTATTTCTTTGAAATATTGAAACGCTTCACTTAAAATGCTGAATGGAGTATCACTGGCAAATATACATCCTTTGGATATTTCAGCTTAGTGTCGAAATAAATGGCTGGTTGCAAAGCCTGCTTTGTCCATAACACCGAGCATTCGCTGTACTCAAAGCCATAAGGAGATGCTTCATTTTATTTATTTATTTGTCCCTTAAAGGCCCGGAGCCATTCCATAAAAGGGGCGGGGGGGGGGGGGGGGTTGACTTCATAAGGGTTTCATAGTTTGGCTAGCGTTTAAATGCATATGCCTATCTGCAGTTGTCTTTAAACGGAATCTAAATTTTTTAAGCATTTGCTTCACCATCCTATATCATGAGGCTATATCTGTTTACAAAGTTAATAAGTTGTGATTTCAGCACGTAAGATCGCATTCTGTAGAAAACTGCTCCGATAATTCCTTCTTTGGTGCATACGTTGTAGTAATGACACGGAGAAGAGATAACAGATATGAGACGTTAAATAAAATGCCATTACTTTGCAGCTAACTGCGTATATATATATATATAAATATACATCAGGTTTCGGCAACAATAAAAACACGTAAATATTCAATTAGTTTTACTTAGCGTCATGACTGAATCCCGTAAAATATTTGCTCTACTTCATGGGCATACGCGCTTCATCAATAAAGCCTTAATTAGAGCAAACTTTTACTTTTTTAAACAACGCCTTTTCAGTTTAATGCAGTTTTTCTCCTTAACACCAGAAGTAACAAGTATCGCGCATAACATCGTAAACCTCCACTACCATTCCTGCTCTTCTGTCAGCCCTTCTTTTCGAACGCCTCTGCAGGACTTCCATGAATGCGTTGTTTGCAAGGCTTACAAACTGCCCTCGTTTGGTTTCCTATCCAAACTGCAGAGTAGAATGCTGCGTCAGTTCAGTAAGAGGCCTAATAGGCACATATATAAGTCAGCAAGCGCGACATAGTAGTTCTCAATGCCACACTTCGAAACAGGAATATAGTATTTGCTAGCAGAATACACGAGCTCTTTTTTCCCAATCACTCTCTGGAAATTTGAAGGATGCCATTTATATGCGCAGTGAAATATTCAGAGAAGTTGTACTTTTTTTAACAAAGTAGATGACGCATTTGTTATGCCAGTAAATACGGCCTTCCGCTTTACAGTTCATTTAGTGTGCAATGCTAACGTAATGAATACAACGCAGAATAATGACATTTATTCATTAGGTGCAACAAAGTACTGCAGCGCAAACACACCGAGACTTTAATATGCGCATGAAGAGAACTAAAATGTTACTATAATAAATAGCACCTCTCACTTAGTCCATAGATCGACTGGCATTGACGAGCATTGAAAAACACTCGCTGTCTCTCAAAGTTTTGTAGTCGGTCAAACTAAGGACCTTGCTCTGAAAATCACCTTTCTTTGCCGGTACCTATTTGCTAGTGCGCAAAACACGAAGCTTTTATGTTTAGTTACATAAAGTGAATGCACTCCACCGCAGACGTATGAGCTCTAAGGCACTGATTCAAGTACGACCGCCAGTGAGGGCTGAAATCTCTTGACGCACCCCGATCAGTTTTGGAAGTTCAAAGCTTTCGCCGGTCATCTCTAAAACTCCCTTGCTTGTTGAATTTTCAGCCACCCTGTCGAACAACAAAGGACTGGAATGCTTCTTAAATACAACAAAATGCTTGGTCGGTTTGTCATAATGACTGGTTTTTCTGTATTGTTGTGGCATTTTTCAGTATTGCTGCACTGCTTTTAGGTAGTACTTATCTGCAGCCATGTCGCTACAAAAAGGGACGGCACAATATAACAGAATATTCTGTTTTCTGCTACATGTTCATGGCCAAAAATACCTGAACGAACAACTGTGGCAACAGGAAATGTTCTGTTTTTTTTTTTTTTTGAGTGGTACGCTTATGAAGCTGTGAGTGCTGAAGGCTAGAGAGGCGCGACAAAGAACTGGATTTGGTTAATCGAACTTCCAATTTTCAATGCTTCGTTGGCGGCAATGTATAACAGAATTCAGAAAATTAGCAATGTGGGATTCCTCTGCAAGCCTTTCCTAACCCCACGGACGTACTCTGCAGTATTTATTAGCACGTTTTCTGCCCTTCAGTAATTTAGGTGACAAAGAGAAGGTTCGAGTGCATGGAACTCTTTTGCGTTAGTGATACAGATGTTTTAATATTTTCTGTGACAAAACAAGCGCTGCACATATTTTGGGTTTTAAGCAACACAACTTCCTTGCTTCCGCTGCTTTCGTGTGTTGCCTCTTTGTGAGTTCTGTTTATTAGGTCATGTAGCAAACAAAGCCTCCATGTTTTCGACATTTTCTCGAAATGAAGCATTGAATACTAGAACAGCGATTACGTGCAAAAAAAATATTTTTCTTTATATTGTGCCAATGGGCCTGTTGTTTATCCCCTTTCTATTTTGACGATTAGTTTTTCCTGTAGAATGGTGTTCGAAGAGCAAGGCACTAAAGAAAATCCTGTGCATCACTAAAACCTTCCTGCTTTACTTCAAAGCGAATGAATGTTGCTCCACAGCACTCATATTTTTTTTTGTGGCGCGTTGCAGTGCATTTTATTTGCCGAGAATGGTAATGGCGGCAACAAAATTTAACTGCACGCAAACTCTGGAAGGGCACATATTGGCAAGCTGTCTGCACAATGCGGAACACTCAACGATCGCCATGTTTGAGTGAAGGGCCGTGCCGTATCTCATTGAAGCCTTTTCCTTGGCGTTCGTGGCGCGCCAATGAAAGCACCAAGGTTTGCATAAAATATCAGCACGCTCAGCAGAGAAGCATGCTGCCTTCGCGCCACAACATTGTCTTTTTATTATTGTTATTATATCTCGGACCGAAACTAACCATCTGTGGGCCAATTCAATATTCAGGTGCCGAGTGGTTTCCTGGAACAGGGTTCATTAGGACCACGCTTCGAACGCTTCCTGATGCTTACGGAGACTAGATTTACGCCGCACTATGTTGTTGGCATCGAACCAACAGGGAGCACGGTTAAAGAAGCAAACACACGCAGCGAGGAAAAACAAAACAAATCAAAATAGTTTTGCCACTGTGAGGAAGTCTATGGTGATTTCTTTGAACTGCATGCAGTCCGGAATGCGGTTGAGGTTCAGCAAGATTTCGACGCAGGTCTGACTGAGCATTAGGGCTTACGAACGTAGGCTCCCTTTGAACCTGTTTCTCAAATTACTGAAGATAGTGCGAACCGACAATTCCTTTTCTATTCGCATACTTCTGAGTACGATACGCCTTGTGGGGTTCAGTGCAGACGGAATATGTAGCTAGGATTTTAAAACAAGGAAATGAAGCTAAAAACCGCCCTAGTTGAGCCATCCATGTGCAAGGAAAGCATGGGCAGCCTTTTCCTGGGTACCAGAGCAGGCTACTGCATTCTCCAACCTTATAGCCGTCCTCACCAACCCTCCTGTATTGGCCCATTTCAACCCGTCTACCCCGACTGAACTTCGCACCGATGCAAGTGGTCACGGAATTGGCTCCATCCTTGCTCAGCGACAACGCGGCCAGCATTGCGTGATTGCGTACGCAAGCCGTCTTCTTTCTTCCGCCGAGAAGAATTACTCCATCACAGAACGCGAGTGCCTGGTTCTTGTTTGGGCCATTGGAAAATTTCGCACATACTTGTTCGGCCGCCCATTCACTGTTATAACCGACCACCACGCCCTGTGTTGGCTCTCCTCTCTCAAGGACCCTACTGGCCGTCTTGGCCGGTGGGCACTGCGATTGAAAGAATACACCTTTTCCGTGGTTCACAAGTCCGGTCGCCTCCATCAAGATTCAGACTTCCTGTCACGCTATCCCGTCGATACTCCTTCTTCTACAGACTGTGAGTCGGATGCCTGTGTCCTCTCCATCTCCGACCTCTCCCACATTGCCGACGAACAGCGCTTGGATCCCACCCTCACCTCTCTCATTGACCGCCTCAGCACCGACCGGCGTGACACTTCTCTGGCCAGGTTCTTGCTGGACGGGAACACGCTGTACCGCCGCAACATGCGACCTGATGGCGCTGAGCACTTGCTAGTTGTTCCCCGACACCTACGCTCCGCTATCCTCGAACAACTGCATGACGCACCTACGGCTGGTCATCTTGGTGTCTCCCGTACGTACGACCGCGTGCGCCGGCGTTTCTTCTGGCCTGATCTGTACCGCTCCGTCCAACACTACGTGACCGCTTGCGACCTCTGTCAGCGCCGAAAGAAGCCCGTTGTCCTGCCGTCTGAACGCCTGCAGCCGATTCCCATCCCGACCGATCCGTTTTCTCGTGTTGGGCTTGATTTACTTGGGCCCTTCCCGGAGTCCTCCTCGGGGAACAAGTGGATTGCCGTCGCCACCAATTATGCCACGCGGTACGTGATCACTCGCGCCATTCCAACCAGCTGCGCCACTGACGTCGCTGACTTCCTTCTGCACGACGTCATATTACACCATGGCGCTCCCCGTCAACTCCTTACCGACCATGGCCGCTGCTTCCTCTCCCGAGTTGTTGACGAAATCCTTCGTTCGTGCTCCGTTCGTCACAAGTTCACCACGGCTTATCATCCTCAGACGAATGGCCTTACGGAGCGTCTCAACCGCACGCTGGCAGACATGCTCAACATGTACGTATCCGAGGACCACCGGGACTGGGACATCAGCTTGCCTTTTGTCATCTTCGCCTACAACTCTTCCCGCCATGATACCGCTGGTTACTCGCTCTTCTATCTCCTCTTTGGACGAGACCCCTTACAGCCCTTCGACACTCTGCTTTCCACAGCCGGCCCTGTCACTACATACGCGCGTGACGCTATCGCGCGAGCAGACGCCGCCCGCCAGGTTGCTCGTCACAAGCTCTCCGCCTCCCAAGAGGCTCAAAAACACCGCTACGACGGCCTGCACCGTGATGTGCGCTACCCTGCCGGATCTCTCGTCTTGCTGTGGCTCCCATCCCGTCGTGTGGGGTTATGTGAAAAACTTCTGCCGCGCTACACAGGTCCTTATCGTGTATTACGGGCAGTGACCGACGTAACGTATGAAATCACGCCGCTGCACCCAAAGTCGACGTCCGCTCCACTGACATCCGAAGTCGTTCATGTGGCTCGCCTCAAGCCCTATCACCCACCCTCGACATCGCACGCCTAACACGCACCGGGACGTTGCCTTAAGCCGAGGGGGATACTGTTACCGGTGAACTGGTTACTAAATAAGTGAACGACTCGAGAACGAAGAAGTGGCGGTGCGCTGAACGACGACGACGTTGACAGCGGGTAGCTGGGCCCTCGGAGTCTGAGCTGAGTGCTGGCCATCTCAGAGCAGCCGTCAATATAGACTTACCGTCGTAACATCCCCGTAACAATATATTTGTTTTTCATCTAGACATTATGGGAATAATTTTATGGGGACAATGAAATTGTCACGCTTCGGATTGACTCCTGCATTTAAGCGAGAACGTTCTCCTCTGCGGAACGTTTATTGAATGGCATGTTTTGCAGCTGGTAACTAGGTGACTCAGGATTTCTGAGCGACACACGGCATATTTTAACGCCTTTTCTCTCCCTCCGCCTTCAAATTTTGCATCCGCATTTCCAGGGAAAACTTTTGCCTTTTCATTGTAGAGTTGATCTTAATACCTCTACCTGTCCAAGTTCACCTGCATAAGATTCGAGAGGAGACCGGTGTTAAAAGGCGTACCTGCATAAGGGATCACTGCATCTAGGCACTGTCGTATTTTAATAAATCAGCCGCTTGTATGCGAATTCTTCAATTGTAGTGCTGCGGATGTTGCGCCCTGCGTTTCGCCACGAGCGCTTCTGCAAACCCTTTTTCCACATTTTCTCAAGTTTTAGAAGAATTTGCCTACGTGCCCAAGTTGTTTTGGTCCGGATTTCCAGGTGTGTAATCTGCTACTCACAAATTGGCGTCAGGCACAGACATTAATCGGTGGGTAGAAATATCGACTGCTATCTCACTTGTATTGCTTCCTTAAATGCCCTGTAGACAGCGCGTACGCTAATAGAATAATGCCTTCTTCGGCACTGCAGACTTCTGATGAGAACAATTTTTAAGAAGTGTGATTTCTTCCCTACAGGATTTTTTAGGGTCACGTTTTCAATTCTCCGCAAGAAAGGAAATATTTTTGCAGAAATTCATCTTTTTGCCTTTTCGCTATCGCCCTCTTGGCCTTGTAAAACAGATCTGGCTGTTGAATGCCGGCTGGCATTGATACCGCATATGGCACGTGCCAAACGCAGAGGCGCACAACCCTGGAACGAACTGGGGAGTAATTTTTCTTTTCAAATCGCTCGCTAGGGAACAAGAACAGAGCGAAGCTAGCAGCCAACAAACGCGTCTGTCTATTTCCGTATGTATTGATATCGGGAGTTCAAGTTCTGAGGCGAACATAATTATGAACCGCACCAATCCTTCAAAAGGTTTTCCGAAGAGGTTCAAAACTGAAAAAAAAAAAATCATTTCCGTACGACTTGCCTGCGCTTGTATAATAAAAGTGAATCTGCCACATAAATAACTCCCACACCACAGCCCTTCATAAAATCAACCAAAATAAGAAAATTCTCTGCTTTAGTTCGGAGAGCCCCAAACGTACTTGAATACTTGAATGCACCCACACAGAGATAACGCGAGTTTCACGATCTACTAGGGTTGTCTCTCGCTGTTTTCGCGCTTGAAAGTAAACAGCGATAAGCGAGGGAGATAAAGCAAGGGGAAGTGAAGCGCCTCGCAGCGCGCCTTTTCAGAGAACCATTGCAGCGTGCAGGTTCGTTTTGGGGAGAAGGATCAAAGTCGGCTGGCCTGGAAATAAAAGCCGCCATGAACAGATGCCCGCTTGAGGCCTCCAACGCGAGACCAGCGCGCACATACTCCGAGGAAAGCGATATAAACACGCGCAAAGAGCCAGAAATTATCTCGCCCGGCTTCCGGTTTCCTGCGAGTGTGCAGGTGCGGGTCTGTTTGTTACTTTTCTCTTCTTTCATCCAGATCTCGCAAAGTTACAGGTTAGTGAAACTCTTTCAAAGAAGATATAAATAGAAGAAACTGGCCCGTACACAAAACGCGAACCAGGCGCTGTAGTTGCAATCAAGAAACAGGAGGTAAACAGGCACGACCCGGTTTTTCAGTGACCCGAGAAAAAGAAAAAAAATGGGCGCCTGCTGCTTGCGACACGTTTCCGCAGCGCAAAAACCAAGTCTCCCTTCGTTTCCATTATTCTTTCCCGTTTACAGCAGGGTCATATGTGTGTAAATTTCGCGTTTCAATCCTTTGGTTTTCCCGGCAGGTTTTTTTGTGATATCAATCTGCGCCACCCGCCCAGGTTACAGATCAAGCGAAAGAGGTCACTTACTTTCTCATTTCGTGGTGTACATTGATAAAGAAAATGAACGTGAAAAGAACAAGCGTACAAGCGAACAAGAGCGTACCTGTTGCTAAAGTGCCCTCGGCATATGAGATGGCGACGCGGGCTCTGTTTGGACAAAAGATTATGTCACCCAATCCGGGCGAATTACACGAAGTGTAGCTTCTTCTGCGCTGAAATTGT
This sequence comes from Amblyomma mixtum, assembly GCF_055824585.1. NCBI lineage: Eukaryota > Metazoa > Arthropoda > Arachnida > Ixodida > Ixodidae > Amblyomma > Amblyomma mixtum. The sequence continues at coordinate 131,089,527 of NC_143016.1, read as the reverse complement.
GGTGATGGTATGAGTGTATCACAGACATAGATGGTAGAATCAAATGGGGAGTCAAGAATTTATTCGGCAGAATAAAAACAGGAATGCTTGTCAATGGCATACATGCAGGCTTACGGGAGAATATGGTTAAGTGAAAAAGATAAAGAATTTAAAAAATTGTCCTAAAACTAGGCTACGCCTTAGTTAAAACTATAGGTGATAGCCGTGATATTATCCCCTCTTTGCTCCCTTTTTCCGTCCTTCTGTTCCTCTTCACGCCTTTCTATCGATCTTTTCTTTTTCTTCTTCACCGCCTTCTCTTCGCTTCTTTCTTCTTTCTTTTTTATTGCCTTGGCTTCACTCTTGGACTAGCTTGCCTTTGCTTGCACACTTCTACGACACCTACGACGTGTTTCATTTCCAACACGACCACTCGTGCGGAGTCCCGTTAACGACTCCTGCCATGATAGGAATATTATATTTAGGCAGACATCTTATAATATTAGATTACTGGCATGTCAAACTTTCATCCATGCTTAACTTGAATGTGCGTCCGTTATCGGGAATCATCGCTTTATTTTGGAATAACATTATCTTGAACTTCTGCAAAAGAAAAACTCACAGTGTGGTTAGCACTGAGTAATGAGAGATTCGGTGACTGACGCTAAGTATTTTAATTTCGCTATAAATTGTGCTAAAAAATTTCAAAGCGACAATCATATATGTGCAGTTATAAAACACTTTTTTCAGTGTGCGAGGCACACTCGTTTTTCCCAATAGCACTGCTCTCTTGTCCCCCCTTTGTCAGGCGCGCGGCGCTGAGCGTCATACTGTAAATAGTTAAGCAAACAAGGAAGGGGAACTAGGGGCTCGTTGTAAATATGACAGAAGCCAACAGCCACAGAAACCAAGGGGCACAGGGGATTTTTTTTTAATTTAATTTATTTATTTTGTGGTGTTGATCAATTTTTAATATTACCGGCGGCATGTGGTTGTTTTTTCTTCTGCTTTTCTAATCAATTAGCTTTGAGCGATTACATATTCAGTAATATTAAAAATTGATCAACACCACAAAATAAATAAATTAATTTAAAAAAAAAATCCCCTGTGCCCCTTGGTTTCTGTGGCTGTTGGCTTCTGTCATACTGTAACTAGATTATTTGTATGTTGTACCTCTCTCCCCCCTATCCTTTCTGGCTGTCCCCTCACCTCTTTCATTTAATTTCTCCAGTCTTCCTGCTATCCCTTCATTTCCGCTGGCCCAGCTTAGGTGCTTCCCATAGCGACGGCAGATGCTGGGGCTAGCCAAAATCGTTTCCTTCGTTTTCTGATTATTGTAAATAAACAACAACTGCCACTATTACGCCGTGTGCCACACGTTTCGCCGCACCTGCCACAGACGGAGTGTGCCACATTCTTCCGCTCTCCGCATACTCTCCCTCCTTCGTCCTTCCATGATTACCATCCTCCAGATGGTTCCCCGTGGCAGTCACCCTCCGGTTGCATATTCCCTGTCTCGCCAACCCCTCCTCCTTAACCAATAAAATCTCCCCCGTTACGCATTACTGCTACGACGCAAAACGCACAGAACCGGCCTTTAGCAGCTGTTGGTGTAAAAAACAATTTCTTTCTCCTTATATACAGGAGATTTGATTCACCTACGAGTCCAATTGTTGGGAAATGAAACGCTATGGCAAAGTTACAAGTTTACGCATGCAAACTTTCCGCATGTAGTAGATCTGGTTCAAATGAAATGTCATGACGTTTTGGTGTGTCTTTTCTGTTCGTACCTTTTTATTTTGTGTGCTGTGGTCTGATTCGTCCTAGGCTATAGGTCCTCAATTAACACTTGTTGCTGGTATAGTCGGTGCGTAGTTCTACATACAAAAGTTAGCTCAAAAAACGAGACAATCACAAGAAAGCTGGACAAGACAACAAAAAAGGTGGACAAGAAGCGCGTTGTCTTGTCCATCTTTCTTGTGTCCGTAAAGCTTTGTACGTAAAGCTATAGGTCGGTCGCACAATTTATTTAGGGAGACCTAAGAAAATACATTTTTTGATGAACTCTTCTCTTGCCGTCTATTCTAAGCCATCTTGCATTGAACCTCTTGAAGTTTGTTTCCTAAAGAAGCAAAGTGAACTAAAAACGATTAGAGAAGTCAAGAAAGATATCACAGAGTGTTCACACTGTAACAGGGTCTCTTCCAGTCAAGTGCAGATGATAATATTTGTAACTAAAACCATTCTCAGCTATACTAATTGATATGTTTAGCACATGACAGCACCAGTTGCTGCAGTGGACTACATGGCACCATCATCTACAAGCTTTAGATAAGAAAGATAGAATTCCCGTTGAAGGTCAGTAGTTAGCTGTTAAAAATCCCGCTGGTTTTGAGCACCAATGCCAGTTGGTCCTTAAGTTGAGCGGACGGTATCCTACATTCCAGGATGACATAACAAAAAGATATGACATCCTCTGTTCTGCTACAAATATCTTGTGGCCGAATAACATATATGACCCTCTTCTTTGGGCGCCCTAATTTTACTGCCATAACATTTAGGCTGTCTTCCCAGCCCTGCTTTTAGCGTAAAATAAAACACATAAAACACAGCTGAAACGTGGGCCCACAAATATACAAATAATAAATAGAGCAGGAGAAATGCAAATGCCGCTCACTATCGCCTCTCAGGACCGGGAGTCGCGCTCCTGAACGACACTTAAGCAGGGATATAAATGCCTTGACTTAAATCATCTCGTTTTCTTCTCCACAGTTTTATGTATCCCGTATGCGCGAACTATGTTCAACCTTCAAAGTATTTGCTTTATCTCTGAAAGAATTGTATCACCCAAAAAGCTCTATTTCCTTCATTTTCCCGTCGATCACGAAGCACAATCCGGCGTTTCTCGCAGCGATAACCTTATGACTGCATACTTAATGCGCACAAATTGTTATGCGTCTCCTTCCCCGTCATTTTAAATCCTTGCTGCAAAACAGGAAATCTTTTAAATGTCTGACCACGGTGAAAGCCATTGCGAAAGTACAAGTTACGCATTGGCACCCGCCTGAGCACAACATTGCGGCCAGACGGCTGAATTCTAGTGCATCCTTGAAATATCCTCCACGTACAGTAGATGCACTGAACTAAAGAATCTCTCAGTGGAAATGCGGTAATAGCTAGTTGCGAGTACGATAAGTGCGGACAATAACAAATCACTTAAAAGAAAAGTTATGACTACGAGCCTGCCGATCAGCTCATGCTCATAAATTTTGAGCACTGTGTTGATGGAACTGCACAAATGCATGGAAGACGGCGCGGAAATGCGGGATGACACGCGAACGGATACTTACGCCGCTTTTCCGAATGTACTGCGCATCTTCGTGCGGATTCTCTCCACGGAGAGGCATAATAGCTAAAAAGCTCCAGGAAGCTGTTAGTGCACGTCGCCAGCGGTTATGATAGGCTGTTTTACCGCATTTTTCAGTTTCCGTACGACGAGCACGAGCCATGCTTCTAACCTTAATTTTGTATCCTCGATATCTACAGGAATTGCTTGCCGTATATTTGTTTACCTTTTCGCATAAAGCCTCAGCTTGTTCATTCAGCCTTGCTCCGCGCCATTTCTGTGTTTGTGCGTACATGTCCATGTGCTCAACTTATCCCATTAGAATAATGCATCAGCTAATTTAGTGACAACCAGCAGTACTATATGCCTTTTGTCATAACTGCAGAGGTTTGCACACTCGTACGGTGACTGCGACATGGCTCCACACTTTGGAATACTGTCACCTAGTGGTGACGGCTGTCCAGTAGTCAGGAACGCTTTCAAAGGAAACCGTTTATTCAGGCTCATTTGGGCCTCCAAAGAACTGAACGACTCGGCGGCGGCGACACCAACAAGCGTGCTGGGCGATTGTCGAACAGAACGTGTGGAGCTCTCGGCCGCGCTTAGCCTGTAGCTGGCAAGGAACAGTCGAAATAAGGCGCCAAAGCAGCTATAGCAAACTGGAACATTGTGACAGCAGTTTGGCGCGGCTGCGATCATTCCTGGTAAATCTGGTCGCGTCTCGCATGAAAAATAAATTATGAAGGCGAGTGCCGGCGGCATTGAACATGAACAACCAAACAGTACAAAGATTCGCCGCATTATGCTTACGCATGCAGGGCAATGTCCCCGACCAGACGCGTCAACGCGCTTTCTCTTATTGACGCTACTTGTACGACACAGAAAGGTTATAGCAATCTTAATCCATGTTTGCTTTTTATATCGTTCAGATTTTGTACATGCCTTACTAGAGCAGGAAAAATAAAGAGGTCTTGAAATGAGTCGGAAAGTGAACGCTGCTGGTAATCAAAAGAACTAAAAAAGCGTTACTAAAAATTAAGCGCTTTTCAGACCAAAGCCGTCTAGAGTCGCCTTAGATTGCACACGCTGCAAACTGATGCTCTGCGAGCAGCGCACTCCTACACAGGGTGGCGGTATCGCAATATCTAATCCCTTTCCTATCCTTCATCATAAACTGCTCGAACGACCGATTCCTCTGATCTTACTTTGTCCTCTTGCTACACGCACGGTCAATATTTTAGCACTGGCGCAGGTAAAGCCCCAATTTTTGCATCAATATTACCCCTGTGAGACGAGGAACGTCGTTCTCTTGCGCAACCTTATCGGCGGCGTCCTTGTAACGCCGAAAACGCGCCCACGCACAAGAAAAACGCGCACAACTCAACAGCTATCGGAGCCCTGATGCAAGAGCTAATCTCGTCATACAGTCAAGTACGCTCGAACCGAGCCATAGTTCGTTTAGCCGCAGCATCTCTGTTTGCCCTTTCCACCTCTTTTACCGAACTCTCTCTCTCTCTCGCTCTGGTTCACGAACGAACGCATCTAAATCTCGGCCCCGCTTTGCCCCATCATGTTCGGCCGTTTATCTCCCGCCGTCGGCAGAGGCGTTCGCTCAGTTGTAGCGTTCTCGCGCCACTGCTGCCATTTCGAAACGAGCGGCCGTGGGCGCCGACGGTGGCGGCAGAATTCCCGCCCGATACGCGAGGGTTGCCACACACACACGTCCCGAATCTTGTCGTCATCCCGGCTGGATTCTGGCTTTGTACGAACGCGTTTGTCTTCGTTGACGAGGCGCCAACTCAATTTTTCCTCCCACTCTCAGTGAACACGGCTGAGCGCCCAATCAAGCTTGGGGGGAACCTTGCACCAAGAGGGGTCTTTTTCTGGTTGGTACAATGTAAAGCCCTCGCTCGTAGTGTGGGCCTATCTTTTTTTTATGTGACACGGTTTTAATAGGGTCGCGTTAGGCATAACAAATTAGTTGAGCCGCTTTCTACACGGGAATGTAAAGGTTCCTCTATATTCTGGTAAGGTATGGCCATTTTTTTCATACAATGGGGTCTTTCCTACTTTTATCTTACGCTCCTTTTTTCCCTCTTTGCGTCATCTGTAATGGGCGCACTATGCGTATGTGGCGCACCGCATTGCTAGCGCTCCTTTTAATTGCACTTTGTTAAAGGGCCTAAATTTTAGCACATGCGCAGAACACGGCCGCGTTGAATCTAATTGAGGGAGCGGTTTAACGGCTGATCGCCAACTCAATAGAATTAGGTTTTGACTTCGAAAACCGGTAACAATCTATGCACAAAACAACGGCGAAGCTTCGGATTTTCTCGTGTTCACTGACAAGTTATGACCTTTGCTTGAGCACTTTTGCGCTATGATAACCGACGACTCTTGAATCTGAACTCCGGCTGCATGCGGGAGTATGAAGTGATGTGTGGTATCTAAGGTTTAACGTAGCGGAGCTAAAACATGGCCTCTGATGGACGCCGCAGTCGATTTTACCGGAATAATTTCCGCCGCCAAGGGTTCTTTAGTGTGCCCAGGCGCAGAACACAACCCGGCCGTTTTGGCATTTTGCTTGCATTAAAAAACGGCCGCTGCTCGGAATTTAGTACTGCGACGTTGGGTACAGCAGCTCAATGCCAAAGGCGCTGATCCATTGCAGCTGGTCCTTAAAGGTAACGGAGTGGATTCCAAGAGAACGCAAACGTCACAGAGGGCGGCATAAAGTTAGGTGGCCGGATGAGATTAAGAAGTTGGCGGGGATACAGTGACGGCAACTGGTGAAGGTTAGGGTAAATTGGAGAGTAATTGGAGTAATTGGAGGTTAATTAGAGTAGGCGTAGTCAGGCCGATGATGATGTTGACGATGATGATGATGATGAAGGAACGCAGCGGACGGGGCGACACATTGTGGTGCTGTAACTTTGGCTGAACAGGAGGAACGATGCATCAACACTTGGCGGCGCCGCACAGTGTCGGATCTTTACCTTGCTGTGTGCGTTTCTGCACCACATTTTTTTTCTACTGCTTTATAATTTACGCTGTTTCGTCCTAAGCAACGACATGAATGTTTTCAGCGTCTCTCTCTTTCCACACATATTGCAGTTTAGACGAGAAAATTTTTGTTCAGGACGCCAAAGCGATGTCACTTGTCTCAGAAGAAAATTTCATTGAGCTGCCCGTTGGAAAAATTCCTTTCCTTGGCAAGGAGCACTTAGAGCAGCAAATGGGGGCCATGGGGTGAGGAAAGGAATCAATATTGGTTGCTGGAACCGAATGCACGGGCACACCAATCACAGGAGAAAAAGTTAACTGCTGATAATGAAGCTATGTTTTTTTTTCGTCGGTGATGTTCTATGCCCTCAAGTGACAGTTCTCTCAATTAAACTCGCAAATCTCTCTTTCTGGCCCTTTTCGTTGGAGCGGTTTGGAAAAGCCAAGAATTTTGACAAAATTAAAATTTTTTTTCTCTTAAAATTCTGTTCAGACCTGGCAGGATTTGCTTTTCGCAAAATTTTATTGTCAAAATTTCCTGAAAGGAACATAGCCTCCCTCCCAGTCTTCCTGTTTTAGTGACGCCCTCCTGCGAATAAAGGAAGTAGACGCATATGGCAGGGCATGCGCAGAGGAATTTGTGAAGGATAAACGGCATGAAAAGAGGTAACAATGATGATAATGTACAACATTTATTTATTTTTTTATTAGAAATTTGCCCCATGCGGGGGGAAGAAAGGGGTGTTCAGACCTGGGCACCTGCAGCGGCTACCATCAGGCTTTTTTAGGTCTGTCAGCTTGCTCTTGTCAAGTTACTTTGCTGTATATCTCGAAAGATGTACAATGAATACATTAATCTTGAACAAACTTAAAACGACGGGCACCTCTCTCTGGAAGCCAGAAAACTTAACGATAACACCTGGTGAAATTTTTCAAGTTCTTGCTATAAAACACTAATAAAATGATGTCGAGAATTCAGAGAAATTAAGTACTTCATACACATTAAGCATAGTTGTAGGTTACCGTCTTTCCTAAATGCAACCAGACAACTGGTTATGTAATAAAAGAACACTTGCCAAAACATTTCGTAACCTTTTGTGTTTAATGGTCTCTATTGTGGGGCTTGTTTTTTGTAAAGGCTCTTTTGTATGGCTGAGAAGTAAATCTCGTTGCCCGGTTACTTCGCAAAAACTGTACGTTGAACAGCAGTCACACATTGCTGCCACTAAACGTTAGAAACTTTCCTATGACGCTTTTTAATTTGGAGATTGATTTTTGCTCCTCTGCCCACCCATGCAGTTCAGAGAATTGTCTTAAGAGGCCTAACATACATCAACGAAAAATATCCGTGTGATAGAAAGCTCCTTGAAGTTTAGCACAGTGCAGCTATTTATCCGCCAACACATATTTATAAAGCCGCATGTATCTTGCATTGTATTTTATTACTAATACTACATCCTCATGCAAACAAATTGTTATGCGAAGAAAAGTTATTGCATTCTTTATCATCTATCAGTGCTTGTTCCTCTTTCGCTTTCCTATTACGTGATTCAAAAAGTTCGACTTTCATTACGATCCGAATCGAATCTTTTTGATGGTCAGCTCACAGACGTTGTTACGGTCTAGTCTAGAAATATAAAACATATTCACGCTTTTATTGCGAAAGCAATACTGCTTGCACTTTTCTGCCATCGATGGAGGCTGATCCTTCGCTCCGGCGCAGGTGCGGCGCGCTACCACGTGACCGCGTGTCGTCACGACAAGAGGAGAGCTGGGGGCCCAACTCGTCTCATCGATGGAGGCTCATCCTTCGCTCCGGCGCAGCTGCCGAGTGAGGGCGCTCGCTAGACTGGGATAAAACTGGGCTGCGGCTGTGCTCCTCGCAGTGCTGTGCTATGTCGGAGGATGCGTACAAGGCGAGGCTGGAACGGTGTGCCGCGGCCAAGCGACGGCGCCGTGCCGAAGAAACAGACGAAAAAAGGGAACAACGGTTGACGAAGCAACGTGCGTATGCTGCAGAATGGCGAGCACCGCGGCTTGCTGCGGGTGCATCTACAAGTTCAGAGTCAAGTTTCAACAAGGGTAGTTTCATGGATGCTCTTAATGCCGAAGAAGAATCTATGAGTAGTGCGGAGCGATATAATCACAAGAGAAGAAAACGCTGTGTGGAAGAAACGCCGGTAGAGGAAGAAGAGCGGCTTGCTAAAAGAAGATCGCAGTATACAGCCAAGAAGAAAGAGCAGAGAATTGTGGTGATTCGAGACGGTGATATCGTGGCTCAGCGACGAGAAGAACAAGAGATAAGAGTTGGCGAGTTCGAGTCTCCTACGCGTGAATTCGAGAAACGAAACTACCAGCAGAACCAAGCGCAGCCAGGTGTTATTGCTTTCGCAATCAGCCAGGCTTAACCAAGCTAAGCCTTCAGCCAATTTTTTTAAGAGCAACACTTTTCATTAGGGCATGTTTAAAGCTTTCCTTTCAATTCTTCTACAGTTTGCCACGATCTTGCTTCAGTAAGTTTGCCTTATATTTAAATCATTCCGTGTGCGTGGTGAGTCCTCTGAAAGATTGCACAAATTGGCGTGCATATTTTGAGATAAGCCATTGCTACTTATTGTAAAAGCATCTCAAGCATTATAAAGCGGCCAGATAGGTCACCTTTTTTTCTAGCTACCTGTTTGGAATTTTCTGTACATAATGGTGAAAATAAACGCGACGACCTTCTTCAACGCCATCGTCCGTGTCGCAATCCAGGACATCATGTTACGCTTGGTTTACATCTGGCTCAAGGATATGGATAGCTGCTTAACGCTGTGCTCGGAAAAATCTTTACCCTCTCTGCTGCTCCTCCTTGAAAGGATCGGGATGTAGTAGGATCCAAGTAGGCGTTATGACGTCTTCACTGTGGCACAGTGTGATGTATTCCTAATGGACTGACAAACCCAGGAATTAATTACTTCAATTCTTATTGACATTGATGGCATGAGGCATAAGCGGGAAATGCCAGTTTTAGGTACGGCTTACAACGCTGAACCAGAAATGACGTTCTACTGGGAACTGAGCTTACACTTCGCGTTCTCCAGCCGACGAATTCTGGGCAAGCGTCTGTAGTTTTTGCGGCTGCCCCCAAGTGCTGTATAGCGCTGAACATCAGCAACCTCCACGCGAATGCTGAATGTATGCCACGCCGAATCGATTTCCTAAGGCCGTCAAACACTTCGATGCGAGTGTAAGAAGAATTCTCTGAGTCGGATTCCGCAGCGCCTAGAAAGAGTAAGCGATTAACTTTTCCCGGTATCATTTAACGGGCAACTTCAGTTTTCGTTCATTTGCAGATGAAAATGGTTTATGGTTTATGGTTTATGGGGTTTAACGTCCCAAAGCGACTAAGGCCATGAGAGATGCCGTAGTGGAGGGCTCCGGAAATATCACCGTTAAATTATACCATGTTGGCTATTAGCGGCCGATGGGTGACGCCACTTGGTGTGGTCCAGGAAAGCTGAGAATGCTTTCCTGCTCCAGATCCTCACGTGAGCGCAAGAACACTCGCATTCACCTCTGGCCAAGTGAGAATGTGTCCTACTTGAAACTCTGCCATGTCTAGGAAGCAGTGGGAATCACAAAAAAAATGGCTGCGGCTTAGTTAAGGTTAAGCCTGGATACCTCGACGCGAAAAGCTCTCGCTGCTTTTCAGCCAACTCCCAAGCTACCACTTCTAGATCGGTGTTTCTGCGCCGTCCGACTGTTGCTTCTTCTTCTCCTTCCATGGCGAGTGTCTGCGCCTGTTCTAGGAGCAAGCGGGCCTTTTATACCTCTCCTTTTAAAATGCGCACTGAGCACGGCTGCGGCGAAAGGTCCAACGCTGAACAGAGGGTCTTTCTCTTTGACTAAAAATGCCCCGCATGAGGCACACACCCTACCCACGGTTTCACTCAACTGAACAGATGCTAAGCTCAATGTCTGCCGCATGGCATCACTTACCGGCTTAAGATCTCGCAAATGCCATAGTCTTTCACAAACGTCACACACGTAGCCGAACGGATTGTTCACAGTCTGCCGTGAAGACCTTGGCCGCACTGGCATTTCTGCCTGTTGTTGTTGTTGTTGTTGTTGCCTTGGTGGCATTCTGCGCCGTCCGACTGTTGCTTCTTCTCCTTCCATGGCGAGTATCTGCGCCGTGCGTGACGTCACTCAGTTTCGCGCATGCACAGAAGTGTCAAATCCGTAGTGTGGCTCACGCGAAGCGCGGTGCTGACTAGCCTGGTGAAGCTTTTCGCTTCAAAATTGGAAATTTCGCTCCACATCGCATGGCTGGGAGATCTGTCAGTGGGCCGTTTCGTCGGAGAAAAGTGACTCCTTTAAGTCTATATCGTCATCTCTCCTCCCGAAAGATGGCCTAATGTCTCGGCCTCTTTTTACAGCTTCAGGTGCTGCTACTCACTAGCTCTTTCCTGGGTTTCCCTACGTTGTCGATGGAGTCCTGAGGAAACCGTCTGCTATGCCAGTGGCTGTCGCAGCCCGAGAAAAAAGAAGAGAAAGAGTCTAATCAAACGCTCGCTGAGGCAGGCGCGGCTACGCGCGCGCAACTGAAGAGCCCCGTTTGTGTACTCGTCTCGTTCTCGTCTTTTTCTCTGTAGCGATAATATGGCGCACCAACATGCCTAAGCGCCCGCCTTGTCACTAGATTACGGCCCAAGGTCTCACCCCTCGGCAACCCTGGCAGCAAGGCAAGCAGCTGCAGAGAGGTCTTGAGGACCTCTTGAGAGAGACGCGGCTTAACGTGGCTGGTAATGACGGCTGCTTCCTTAACACCTGCCTAAGTTCAATGTTTTGTGCCGGTTGTTCGGCTTTCTTCGTGTACAGGGACGATTCACTTTGCCCCCCCCCCCCCCCCCCCTTGCCTCAGGGCTGGCGACGCAGCTGAGGGAGTGGGATGGCTAGCTAGCAGAGAGCTCATATTAGTGTAAAGGAAGGCACACAATACGCGTTTAACTGCATTCAGTCACGGCTGCCAGTATGTTGTTCCAGTCAATTCGCGCGCCAGGCTCCTCGCGAAGTTCTCTGAGGCGTTGTCTTCATACGGGAGGACTGAAGAAAAGTCCTCGACCGCACTGTGTTCAGAAAGCCTTCGTTACAAGTCCTGAGGCGTATGCGAATTAGTTTCAAGGCCGCAATAGTGCCAGCATACCAAACGGTGCGTCGATTGGCCTCATTGCGCAGTCGGGTGTGCAGGTTTATTTGCCAGTTACGCGGTCCGTCATGTGTGAAAAAGTCCTTCCTCTTCTCCGGTGGGTTCAGCGGCGGAGTTCCCGCTAATCTTACGTGTTTCAGCACCACAAATTGTAAAGGAAGGCGCACAAGCTACGTCTCGCTGCTTTTAATTCCAGCTGCCGATGTGGCGCTCGAATCCAATCGCACGCCATGCTTCTCGCGCCGTCTTCTTTCCTCCACGAACCGGGCACCAATCTTCAGCAACCAGAGCACGCGCGCCATACTAAAGGGCGCACGTTTAAGTATAAGTGTATTAATTATCCCTTCCCTCGAGGCAGCTGAAGCTAAACGTTCCTGTTACAGACTAGTTGTCATTCAGTGACTTTTTTGTGTGACTATGCTCTAAGATTCACATGTGCCTAAAGATGTGATATTACCGGATGTATTCAGCTCAAAGTTAAATACGGAACATCGCAAGTATGGTTTAAAAAAGACGCAGTGCGCTCTAGGAGAATCGACTTTCTTCCATCGGCAGATGTCTACATTGAGCGCCTCTGAACGTCGCGACCCTTCAGAATATTGAAATAAACCGGTAAAAATGTCCAGTTTCCTTGGAAATGCCCGAAATAATATGAATAGTTCTCTGATACGACAACGCTTTAGACGGATGGCTTTTGTAAGGGAAAGGCAACTACCAGTGAACTCGACACCAAGACGTTCTTGCGCAAAAAACAAAGTCGTCCCAGCGTACATTTACGGCCATATTTGCCACTGGAAACATAACAATAAAGGAGCGCCAGCGATATTACCACGCCGTCCCCCGAGGCTATAAGGAAAGTTAACGAAGGCTGAGTGTCCAGGTTCAAATACCTCCTTTTTTTTTTTGCGTGTCCGCAATCTGAGTGCCCCAGCCAGAGGAGAAGACAAATCAAACGGCAGTACACGGTTTCTTCTCATTCGCGCGCTTCGCTTTTTTTTTTTTCCTGCATCTTCCATTCTCAGACCAACTTATTGCCTTGATTTTTCTGTTCTCTCTTCGTTTCTTTGCCTGAGGCATATTTCTCCCGGTTTCAGTTCTCGGCTAGTGTTCCGGCTTGGTTCTCTTTGCAGAGCGCCAATATGCGTGCCCTGCCTGCCAAGCCAAACTTGGTGGGCAGAGTGCCCGTGTACTGTGCTCACGTTAGGCCTAAAGAAAAAAAAACGAGCGAGCAAGCGGCACCCCCTGACCGCACAGGAGAAGCGCTGTGTATAAGAAACCGAGAAAGGAGGAACGGGCGGAACAGAAGTGGGGAGAGAAAAAAAAGAAGAAAATCCCGTGAACGCCATAGAAGGAAGGTGGGAAACAAGAGAAGCGAGACTCTCTTAATTGCCTACATTCTCCTCAGGCTTCTCTGCTAACGAACATTCTCGGAAATTGCACGCGAATTAGCAGCAGCGAAACAGCCATAGCCCGGGGAGTTGGGCCTGCTGGCCTAATTGCTGGCGTTCGGGCGCCGGTGTACAGACCGAGAAACCGAGCAGGAAGGAAGGAAACGAGCGCTCCGTGAGAGGCGCGAGTGAGAAGACAATGGAAGGATGCGGAAAGCAGAGAAACGAGAGGAGACTGGGAAGGGAATGGGAAAGGGGAGGGGGGGGAGGAAGCAGTGCGAGAGGTAGTCAAGGCTTGACGCAAATAGCGCAGTCTCACTTCTTTTGACGAGACAAATGGAAGAAAGGGAGAGAAGGTAGCTGGAGGGAGAGGGGTTGCAATGCAGTCAAAAGACCAGAGGTTTGGAGGTTGAGTGGGGAAGCTGGCACTAAAAAATAAGTGAAATGCAATCACCAGTCGACGTTCCTTTTCGAATGAATATTAGAAGAAGTTCAGCTAACAGAAGAGAGACAAAGCTTCCGCTTAGCAATCTTTGCGAGGAAGCAAAGCCGAGAAAAAAATAACGGAGATAGAAAGCGCACCGTGGAGTAACCAGGACGGTAGGAAAATGTGTATAGGACATGTGCAGTGAATACTATTAGGAGAGGTTAAAAAGAGGAAGGCGAGTTTTGAGAACATCTAGCTTGCAAAGCTTTAAAGTCAGCAGGGGACAGCTCATCGTTCAGGAAAAAAATTTGAGAACGTAAAGTTGAGCTCCCTAAATGCGACTACTCTGTACGGTAACGCCTTCTCTCTCTTTTGCTCTTTTTACTGTTCTTCAGCTTCGGCGAAGTGTTCTTTTCTTCTTCTTGAGCTTTGTTTCGCGTGGTGAAAGAGGATTGGCTGCTTTGAGGACGCTTCGAGAGAACAAATAGGACGTGCGAGATTGAACCGACACATTCGCAGAAAGTTGGCGACAGTGCTCTCACTTCCTTAACCACCATTGAAAGTTTAGAGAAGACTGAGCTTCAGCCATTGGCTGAAACTGTTCTTTCCCAAAAAGAGGGGTTGCTTTTGCGCTGTGGAAGATTAAGTTTGCTATGGTTGGGTTTGACATCCCTAATTTTCGGGCGAATGCAGCAAAAGTAAAGAATGTGAGACAGAAGAAGGTGACACAAGGAACAGTCTTTGAGCATTCCTTTTATTTTTCTTTTTGAGGGAAAGTGCTGCTGTTGTTCGCAGATCTTCACCGTGAGAATGCCATAATGCGAAAGGCAATTTTATTGTGTTATAACCTGCCAATCAGTCTCAGTGTTCTTACCTCCTCTATGAACAGAGATGGAATAAAAGAATAGAAAATTAGGGAGGTTAACGATGCGGGTTAACTATGAGATAGTTGCGGAGAGAAAAATTAGGAGGAGAAGCGAACAAAAAGAAAACGAACAAAAATTTATACCTTTATCGCAAAAGTGCTCACAGCTTAACATAACTGCGAAATTTGTTTGTGAATTCCGGTGAACGAGTCGGGAATGGGTTTCATACTGGTTTCACTAGTTAGTGAAACCGGTCATCAATTATGTCTACACAGTTCGAGTAAAAGTAGCAGCTCACTGACAGTTGAAAAGATATTTGGTTTGGTTTGGTTTATTGGGGTTTAACGTCCCAAAGCGACTGAGGCTATGAGAGACGCCGTAGTGAAGGGCTCCGGAAATTTCGACCACGTTAAAGAACCCCAGGTGGTCGAAATTTCCGGAGCCCTTCACTACGGCGTCTCTCATAGCCTCAGTCGCTTTGGGACGTTAAACCCCAATAAACCAAACCAAACCAAATATCTTTTAAACTGTCAGTGAGCTGCTACTTTTACTCGAATTGTGTAGACATTATCACAGTCATTATCGCCCGCCTGTAAACGCAAGAACTTTGTTGCGGAAGCAACACTACGGTAGATGTGAGCGATTTCGCGGAGCCCCGGAGAGCCCCAACGGCGCATGCGCGAGGAGCAAGTGTGAGACAGCTACTGCGTAATTTCCTTTCCTCAAATACAATTTTCATTTTCTTCATTACTGCCCCTCTTTTATTTTCTCCTTTCACTCCGACTTCCTCCCTTCCTGTACGCTGCGGTGCAGGAGTCCACCGAGATGACAGAGAATTACTGCGGCATTTCCTTTCCTCAAAAAGCGTTGCGTCTTATAGCTTTTTTTTTCTGAAGTGCTCTCCTCGATTAGCATTTGCGTGCACATTGGGGCAGGGATGTGAGCCAGAGCTGGTCACGTGATAGCTTTCTTTCAAGGCCATTATATAAAGCTACGTATATCGTTTCGAGAAAGAAACAGATGCTAGGGGTTTTTCAGGACGATCTATAACTTTTCAATTCACACTTTGTACCTTAAGACAATAATTAAATAGTTAGGTAATCATGCTTAATTAATTAACTGTTGAGAAAGGAAAATAGTGCAGAGAACAATCAGTGGGTTTCACTAGACTAGAACGCATACTTCGTATATTCTAAAGCTTGGTTACATTCATCTGGGACACCTGGTATACACAGCCCCCACTAAATATGTGTGGAGATCATGGTGCCGCTGTAGACTTTAATTTTAGCTGAAATAACTCGCGCGTGCTGATACCGTAGTACCACTGATCAAGCGTTTAAAATGTAAGGCTTCAGGCTCTCACGGTAAAACCGTACAAATAGCACGGAGTATAGATAAACGATAGCTAGATGAAAACTAAGATGCTGCAAGAGTCTCTTTACGCCAGGGATACATATTTCAGGCGGAATTCTGGCAAAACTACAGGAGGTATCTGGAAAATGGTAATGGTATCAGGGCATAGTTTCAGTACACAGTGTTACACGCGGAAAATGTGCTCAATGACGCCCAGGAATCAAAAAGAAAGCTTTAGGGAGGCCAGCATCTGGCTCTGATGGAACAACCACAAATGAACCGATGCAGGATTGCATGTGGAAGACATCATTTCGGATGCGGGATCCGCGAAGTAAAATCTTGTTTCAAGAACGGCGAGTGACGAAGCAGGAGTATAGAGGGCCCGCGAGGTTTTGAAGTAACTTTACAGAAAGAGCATTGACTTCGAGAGGATGTTAAGGACTCGAGAACAAAATAATGACTATGGGCGAAATCACCATGATGAGAGAAATAGCTTTTGACGCTGAGTCAGAGGCAAACGGTGTGCACTGGACGAATTCTGTGACAAAGAGTTCGGTTACAAAGTTCGTTGGAATGAGGAGCAGTTAAATCGGCAACAAAGAATTTTTCGGTGTTTAAAAGGCAGTTCTATATTTCTGAAGCAAGGTCAGGGTGCCTTAGAATGCGCCGTTATTAAATATGTATGCTCGCTATTGACCCTCGCGTTGTGTGCAGTTAGTCCTAGAAGATTTGAAGATACACTTTTGCGATGCCGCACTCCCAATGCAGACGTCGATGACCGCATGCTCAGTATGGTTTGGTTCATGGTTCATGGGGTTTAACGTCCCAAAGCGACTTGGCTATGAGAGACGCCGTAGTGAAGGGCTCCGGGAATTTGGACCACCTGGGGTTCTTTAACGTGCACTGACATCGCACAGTACACGGGCCTCTAGAATTTCTCCTCCAAAGAAATTCTAGCCGCCGCGGCCGGGATCGAACCCGCGTCTTTCGGGACAGCAGCCGAGCACCATAACTGCTGAGCCACCGCGGCGGCTCAGTATGGCTGAGTTTCTCGGATTCGTGTATAACACATTTAGCGTGACTACAGCCTCGGTAGACGATAGTAAGAAAGCTGTGGAGAAGCGGCGACGGAATAAAAACACAGAAGCGACGTCAGAAAAGCACTTCAGATAAAAAATTTCTTTTAGACAAAATTTATTGCAATTTATAATGAGACGATGCTCGAAATGAGGACCGTGGCTTTTATACAAAGGCAAATGCTATCAACAGTATCCAACAAAAATATTTCTCCTGTTGATTCCCGTCACTGCCCGGTTTAAAGAGGACACTCCTACGAAGATTTCGCACACTCTGTTCACATACCCATATACCAATCCACTGACAGAGCAGGAATAGCTGAGGCTTTGGTTGTTGCAAGATCACAAATTTTAGCTGAAAGCGAGAACATGTTATGCTGGTTCAGAAAAGCTATGAATGAGTTTTGTTCCGCACATTTAAACAAAGCGCAGTACAAAGTAAGGGTCGCACCAACAGGAGGAAAAAACTTGCATTCAACTTTCGTCCTGTGTGTGCGTGTGTGTGTATGTGCACACGTGAGTGCGTGGGCGAGTATATATGCGCACGCATATCTGCGTGGGCATGAATGCGTGCGCGCGGGTGCGTGCGTGTGTATGTTTTCTTCGTCGTCTTGTTTCAATGCGCAGAAAAAAACTGTATTCAACCCAGCAGCGACCAACTCCCCTGCTTTCCCTCGTTACCAGATACATTAAGTCCTTATTTTATTTGCTTTATTGAACGCTAATATCAGAATGACGTTTTCTTTCTCGTTTTCATGTCCGTTTTTCTGTTGCTGCCGGCAGCAATGAGGAGACTGACAACAGTACTATAGTGCCTAGAATATACTGGCAGTATTCTAGGCACTATAACAGTACCCAGCTGCTCTATTTAGCGTGCACCAATGTTGGTTTTTATACTGCAGAAAGCCGCAGAATTTCTGGAGGATAACGTGGAAATACCTTTCCTCGCCTTAACTTGCCCACGCGAGAAGAAATAGGATATGGCAGAGTATGCGAACTCTGCAACGCGCACGCATTAGGCAAAAACAACGGGACGGGCTCTAGAAGCAAGCCATTCGCATTCGGTATTCGCCGCTGACATAAGTACGTGTTTTGCATCGCGAAATGACTCCCTCATTTTCCACGGGAACGTTAGCCCCACGACGTCTGCCTACGTTTGCTAAAATGTCCCAGACCATGTTTATATTTAAAATACGTATCAAGCTGTCACAGCACCTGTATGTAGATTTGAGAAAAAAAGAAACAAAATCACCTTCCAGAAAAACACATCGGTTTCTTCTCATTTGTTCTAATCCACTCCGTTAGCATAATGATCCAGACCGCGCTGTCAGTATGTTCATTTTAAAACTCCACACGTGCGCAGAGTCTTACTATTCCTCCGTTGATTTTTTTTCCCGTTAAGTAGAGTGCCAGAGACGTAAAGCTGTCCTAAACCTATACGAGGGCCTTTAATGAACGCATAGCTTCTGGTGACCTTAATACCCTCTTAATAGTTCTGCGCTTGTTAGGCTCGGTCTATAAACATTACAGGGACCGTTATGGCAACTCGTATTGCGAAGATTAACTCAACTAATGAACTTTTTGGCCGACACGCTTGCATATCTCCCTGACGAGAGGCTTAGGATACTCGTAGCCGAGTCTCGTGAGTTCTTTTCTCGTGAAAGGTCATCTGCAATATTAGAATTTGAATCGTTAGATTCTGCAGTGAGGTTAGGTTCCAGGGAAGCTGATATTCTTCTAGCCTGCTTAACTCCTGCATAAGAACTCGCGAAGCTAAAATCACTTTCATAGAAAAACAAACATAATAATGTACCTATGGGGCGTACGAATGCAAAGAAGCCCTAACTTTAAAAAAACAGGCGAAAGTGTTGACTTTCATTAACGCAGGTAAGAATTTTTCTTTCGGGTAGGCTATGCACAGGAACCTTGCTGCACAAGAACGACGATGGCGCGCAGCACGACGAAAACTTTAGTTTATTATGCCGTTTTATGTGTCTAATGAGGTAAGAAAGTGTTTTAATGAGGACAATTAAAAAAAAGTATTCCACTAACAAGTCTTTTCGGTGGCACTGAACTCTCTTGAGCTTTAATACCGGGTTCGAACCAATGTTACTTCCAGACCCCACTAGATTAGCACCGGGGCGGTGAGCTGTTTGCCAGAGTGCTTCATCAGCAGGACGTCGCCTCCTGTAAGATGAACGGTACGCCTACCGCAGCGCACACTCTTTCACTGCACTGAATGTGCTTTAAAATGCTGCCGTGCATACGCTAGCAAAGAAAATCCAACACGAGAGCGGTGCTGTGTCGCAGAAATAGGAGACATGATGGGCCAAGCGACATCGCTGTTGAAACCCTCCACAGCTTCATTGCGCCTGCGTCTTACTGCTTTTTCTTGTAGCGTTCCAAGTTAGTATAATTAAAATAAACGAGAGCAAGCGAATCGCCATCATTTGCTGACTGAATTTGTTTTTATTTTTTGTTGCTCTCGCCTCTCGAAAAACGCTGACTTTTACAAGCCCGAACGAGCACAGAAAAGCAAGAATAACGTCAAAAGTTCTTGGAGAAGAATTTCCAAGTTTCACCGAATTCAGCCGCCCCTGGCACCACAGGCTAAAGAGAGGCACACTCGCGGGGCTGTGTAAATGTTCGAGGGCTTAATGCTGCCTCATCAGCCCTTCAGGGCCCGAATTTTGTCTCCCTCGCTCGCTTCGGCTCTCATTGGGAAATTGCCACATTAGACCTGTTGAGAAATCTGTTGCAACCAGTGAAAAGAGCAGGGCTCTGCCGCTTTCGTGGCTGCTTTTTCTGGTGGCATTTTTTTTTTTTTTGCCTTTCTTCGAAGGAATGCAAGATGCCCCCGCCTTGATGTGCTCCAAGGCCGTACGCCGTCCTCGCAAGTTTTCAAGCAGTCTGCTTTTTAGCGGTGAAGAAGCAAAGAGTCTGAAACTGGTATCGTGCCTGCCACGTTAACCAATTTGTTTTCTTTTATTAGCCTTGTTGAGCCAGAGGCAGTTAGCTGTAATTAGAATGAGCTCCCTAAACGGTGCTTCCGCCACGTCTCCACGGCTCTCCGTGTGCGTAAATACCTCCTTACATGCATCCTTATGTGTGTCCCGGGGTTTTCTTTGAAACGGGTGCATTTTACTTGGTACTTTGCGATAGGAGCTCATTTGTATCTCTATAAGAGTCTGGAAAAATGATACGGCTGTTTAAAGGTTGACGCCTATGCAGAAAGTTGATACTGTCACAATACAAAATTCTCGGCAGGACCAGTGCCGCCGTGAAAATTTACCGCTGAAGCGGTGAATACTCTAACCATGCATTAACCATCATGAACTATTCCGGCCAATATATTTTTGTTTTTATTTTTTTTGTGTTTTAGGATTAGAAGACCCTATCGTGGAGGAAAGGGGACCGCTGTACTCTGGTACCTGTACCTTTCTCACGTAGAAATTGAGTACACTGTTGGTACACGGGAGAGACACCGGCCACAGTTTGCAGGCGGAGAAGTGCACAAAGGTAAGTCTCCCTCTCCACTCGTAAGGAAAAGGAGGACGGAAGATGGCTGCCACGAAAAGCACACCCAAGAAATGGCTAAAATTGATAATGACTAATAGGTTATAATACAGCAAAGAACATTATTATATCACAAGCAGCGCAAGTAATCGGCGCGATATTGGAAAGGTAGTCGCAAAGACCGGTCTCCTACAAATAAGGACCAGAGTGAAATCATCCATCCGCAATACTGTGCAGATTACCTGCGCTGCTTCGAAGACAATAACATGAAGAGAAGACACGAAGTACAAGGGAAGCAGTTAAAGCAAGACGACGCAACGCTAACGCGTTGTTGTCGTGTATTATTAATTTAGCGCCTCCCTAATTTTTTCAGTCAATTCTAAGAGTGTTGTGCGCTACCGTACACTAACGAAGCAAACAAACAGAGGGGTACAACTAAACTAAAGTAAGGTAAAAGTTGTTATTGACAGAGTTCAGCCCATTGTACGTTTGAGCTGTGACCAACGACCGCTTCGCGGAAGTGAATAACAGGTGTCCTTCTCCCCGCTCTGCATCACAAAATAATTCCCTGTCTTCGCTTTTTGTTCTTGTTGCTTTATTCGCGTTTTATTTACCCGGCAATATATTCTTGTGTACTGATAATAGGCCTGCTGTACCTGGTGCGGTAAAAATCAATCACAACGAATTGATTTCTCAGGGATCGAGAGTAATATCGTGGATGTCATCAAGCTAGTTCACGCACAACCTCTTTTGAGAATTTAAGATAGTTCCTAGCATTTTAGCACTCCGCTTACTACCTACGCAAATGTTGAATGCGAAGATTCCAAATTTATGGCGTTTTAATCCCCTGTCCATGGCAATCGTCGGACAAAATGGCGCAACACACAGAACTAAGCCCTCAGACGCCCTGATACAGGCAGTCTGCCTTTCTTGCCGCGGCTTCCCACTCAGTTGTTGCCGTTTTGAGCTCAACAGAAAACAATTTCTAGCGTTTTTTTTTTGTTTTTGTTGTTTCCTTTAACGATCACAAAAATCTGCCTTGGCGTACAGGTTTCTTTCAGACTTGGTCCTGCTGATCCAACCATAGGGGAGGGGAGCGCACTCTTCCTTTGGTCTGTGTGTTGAAGCACATGCTTTAGAAAAACTAATATTTCTCGCTCTCTATTTATTCCAGATGTATTGGTGTATCCTACTACGACCACCACAAAGGGGTGATGTATGTCGTCTTTGCAGTCTCAGAATCTAACAGGATTGCCCGATGCTTGTGAGACAAATTTATATCTCGTAGCAAGGGAGCCAACGGTAGCAACGTTTTCCGACCATGTCAGCAGCCACCGTTTGTCAAAGTTATTAGACTCCCGTTCCGTTCAGCTCGTTCATAACAAGAAAAACAGGCTCTGCTTCTATCGACAACTGCTTTCGCGTCTTGTAGTGGCACTTGGTTAAGGGTAAAGCGGAAAAAGAACTCCGCCAAGGATTCTTTTTTCTTAACTCCCGAGTCGAGGAATGGAATTAATGGTATCTGTAATTTTGGCGCTTATTTTGTTTTTTGGTGTCAGCTGCAAGCTAGGAAAGTCTGCTTCCCTCTCAGCAACCCCCGAAATCGTGAAAAATTACAGGCCTTTCGAAGACACTTTTATTCTCTTGTGACAAGTGGATTGGTTTGAGGCTAATAAATTTAACCCAAGAAACTCGGTTTCACAATGTTTCGAACTCGCGGATGATGGACGCCACACAATACGCTCATGTTTTTTTGTTCCTCTGCGATGACGTGCGCAGCTGCCGTTATGTGCCTTTGGCGGCCACGCGAAAAAATCATGTTAGAAAGACCTCTACGAGCAAAAGACAAATTAGGGGAAACCGCTTGCGGCTGTGATAAATGATTACCAAAAAAGGGGCCTTGAAAAACACAGTAAAAGTTGTACGAGATAACTGCAATTTTTTTATGTATTTGACCAAGACCAAACGTACTAACCATTGCTGACGTGTCGCAATTCTACCTCTCTTCAGACGGCCGACATAAGCAGTCTGTTTCAAAACTCTGGTCAACCGTGTACCAGCGAAATCGTTAGTTGAATCCAAGGAATCTTACTTAGCAGCCTATATGTAAAGGAATCATAGAATGTCTTTGTTTTTTTTAAACACATTACGGCTGACTGCTCCGAACACGTCGTTTTAGGCGCACTTTTCGAGAGCCGTATTCAGTGTCTTTTGTGCGCGTTCGACTAATAAATTTCCGGCTTATCCTTCTAGTTCCTTGCAATTAAAAGTAAATTTAAAATTCATAAATCCTAAACCTGCTCCCCAATATTCCTGCAAGGAATGCGAATTACCCTTTCACATTAGTACTCTACCGTTAGTGGCCGTTGCAGAAATTTATTGTCGAACAGTGCCTGCAGTCATCAAATAGGGCAACTATGCATATTATAACCACTCAACAAAAATTGGCGTGCATTGGTGAGCGCGTCCTCGAACGATAAAGACCACCAGTGATGTATGTGTTGTTGCATTCTCACTTCGTCCCTCAGTGCTGTTTTTGTTATGAAGGTGAACAAAAACCATTTGATTGCCAATTAGCCCTTCTCACGCAGTATCCCAAAGCCGTAGAACAAAGATGAATGTATTTGGCACCTAAACTTGAACGTGATGTCATTCTGTTCATATCTACAGTTTTAATTATGCAGACATTTAGTCGAGTATGGAACAACCTGTGACAATATTGGGCATGTGAAAGCCTTAACCGTGATTTCAGTCAACGAAAAAGAGAAGTAAATTATCACTGGAGCTTGATGTAAAACATTTCTTTACTAGCACGCTACTAGCGCGACTTCACAGGGCTGCCGTCAGATTTTTTCTTTAATTAAACTACAACCTTAGTTAGGTCTCTAAAAGCGAAAGCGTCAGAGACAGTCCCCTCAGTACATCCCTGTTTAAATGCAGAAGGATAGTAGCCATTGTAATATCTGCACCTCCTCTTACCCATGGTGGCAACGTCAATTGATGTACGAACGCAAATTTCGAAGTGGACTTTGCCATCTGTCGGCAACGGAGCTTCGCATCCAGAGAAAAGTTGAAGCGACCAGCCATAGGGCTCTTTTCGTCTCAAGCGAAAACTGCGGCCAAGGGCCCGACTTTCTTGCGGTAGGGTTCTTACCCGTCAGTTTTTGTCGCTGGGCAGTGAAGACGACAGCAGCGTTTCACCTCTTCCAATCCTCACGACGTGAGCCTACCCTCCCAGCCACTCAAGCACTTCAGTAACGATATGATCTCTAGCGCCAAGAACAAGGAATGCCCCTCAGAACGAAAAGAAACCTCCAAGACTACGTTCATTTTTTGGGGTGAAGAACAGAGGAAACCTATATGAAAGCCTGTAGGAAAGCGCCCACTGCACAGAAAACATAGCTCAGGCAACCACAAGTGAAAAATTCCTGACAGCAGCCTTTGCCTCCTGCGAGTATTACGCTCACCGGGTCCACAGGACTTCGTATCAAGTGTTTTTACACCATCGACTCCTCAGAACTCAAGGGAAGTCTCGCCTTCTCACTCCTTGGCTGAAATTTTCTCCTAGGATGCGTAATTCAGTCGCCAGTTGTGCACCGTGGCTGCTCCCAAGCAATTGAGCATCGCAACGCTAAACGTCTTTACACTCCGTACTCGGCAAAAACGGGCCCGCGCAAATGTGCCGGCCGTTTGCGGGCAGTTGGCTTGGCATTGTCGCTATATAAGATTCCCAGAAAGTGATGAGAAGAAAAGGGCCTCCGGCCTTTTTTAGCGGGTTAGAATCTTTGCGTGCGACATATTACGGGTCTTTCCACAGATTATTTGCTACATTTGAAACAGCGCAGCTTCTATTCTCATCTTGCGTACCGTTTAAACACTGAAGGGGCGCATCATATGTGCCGACTTTTGGATGTACGGAAACTAACGCAATTCATCAACGTTCATGCTTTCAAATATCGGGCAAAATGAGTAACTCCCTTTGAAAATCATGATTCTCTTCTTGATTCTGAACGTCGTGCTCTTCCGATGGGAGAGCTTAACGCCCTGTGTAATCCTAACGATCACACTGGACCGAGCCAAAGGGGCAAGAAAAGTTCTGCAAGATTTTCCTCTATAACTGTGAACGCAGTGCACACTTGGCCGTCCGAGCCGACGTCGTGCTTCTGCGCTAATTTTTGAGGGAATTCGCACATGCGTGAAAAACCTATTTACATTTTTTTTTCATTTCTCTCTACCCGACGTATATTGTGTAGATTAAAAGAGGTTTCCTTCGCCGATTCCTGCACCGTTATTTTGTCGATCGCTGAATTCACACGTCTTAATTCCAGAGTATCAGAGAAGGCGTAAATTTACCTTTACAGTCTTGCTTCTCCAGAAGCGTGCATTTGCATGCAACTTGCGAGATGTTTAAGCAAGAAGCCTAGGGCAAAGCTATTGCAATCTGTTCAATAATGTCGTACTTTAAAAAGAAGAGAAGCAGTTACTTGAGAGCTTTTGTAACCTTCATGAGCTTGAATGTAAAATACCTGCCTCGTACAAAGAGGAACTCGCAGGGGGGAAGTAGCAGCTGCAACAGTTTGACACGGAACGTAACATGGCTGCCCGTGTTCTGTCTCGCCCTGATTGAACCTTGAACATTGAGGGATAAACTTGACAGGCTTGGCTTCCTGCGGTTGCAAAGCGCTTACCAGCGCTTTATTGCCAAGGTGCAGTGGTTACTTGCATGATATAAATTGTTGGAATTCGAGAAATACTACGCGTCACTTTCTACCGCTACCTTCCAGACCTCTATTGTTGAGGATGTCGAGGGTCATTCGTATTCTTTGGAAACCCGTTTCAGAGAGTCAGTGCTCGACAATATGTGGCTCATTAACCTCAGCAGAATTATCAGTTATCAATGGTCACTTGCCGCTTCCACACAAGCCTGGGCATGACGGCCTTTCAAGAAAATTTGGCAAAGGCTTCAAGCCCTTATTGAGCCCTGTGCTGCTTCAGTTTTCAGCGTTCCGCTCTCCATATTGGAGTTCTTCTTCTGTGGTTCACGGAAGATCAAATTTTATGGATACCGAACGGCACTCAGAAAGAAAAAACGAGAGAAAGAGAGAGAGAGAATATTAATGAGTGGAAAAGAGGAGAGGGACTATGTAGAGCACTACAGGTCGATTACGCTATCAAACATGGAGTATCAGATTTTCGCTAAAGTAGTGTCGAAACGGCTTCAGTTTGCAATGGCGACTGACACTGTACAGCAGGTTAGCAGGCCGTTCTATTGAAACCAGTCTTCATATGTCTTCATATGACCCGAATAATCTTACTGTTTTGAAAGACCTCTTACGATCAACTGACCATATTTGAAATCTACTTTGCAGAGGCCTTTTAATGTGTTTGTGACACTTTGCTCTTCAAGCTTTTAGAACATGCCAATGCTAGCTCAACTCTCTATAAAGTAAAAAGTCTGTGCTTCAATAAGTGCTGTGCCTGCTTATTTATTAGGAGCTGACTTTCACAGTCTGTGTCCATCCTGTCCTCCGTCAAACCAAGGTGCCCGTTATTTACATTTCTGTTTTGCAGAGTAGTGCAGTCTAAGGTTTTCGTGCTATCGGTAACGAGGCCCAACTACTAGCTTATGCAGAAGATAGAGGTTTTTTTTTTTTAGCGCAGTGAAGCCTGACACGGATGAAATTTTACGTTTAACTGAAAACTTGGTTCAGTTCATGATAAACCACTCGAAAACTTGGTGAGATTTAGTTGACGAACTGTACACCAGTAGAATTTGCCGGTGTCGCCTCAACGTGTGTTCTGCCAAAGTATAATTGTGTCCCATTAGGCACCTACAAGCATAGGGAGAAACTATTCGAAAGATTGAATATTGATTCTACATCACCGTTCTCAGAGATTTGTCTCATATGTTCTGTAAATAGTCAGCATGGCTAACACCAGTAGCACGTTCCTAGCAACAAAAGCGTACTATGTTTAGCAGATTATTTCCTGAGCTGGTGAACGAGCAGAAATCCATGTTTACACACGGCAGATCTTTTTCCTGCTCTATGTTATTCTGAAACGCTTCCCGACGGATACTTCTCTCGAACTTGCTGAACAATTTTTTGAATACTTTCGCGCACTGATGATATTCTTTAATTTTTGCGATTGTCCATATTTATGGGATGTATGCATGTGGTGTATTTTGATGTGCTCTTTCCCGGAGTGCAATTTTCGAATATTTTTTTTGTTTTCAGTGCAACGAAAACGACCCCAAAGACTTGATTTCAAAGTGTTTTCTTCCACCCATTACCCCTTTAAACACATTGGAATGCTGGGACACGATGTACTGGCATGGGGGAAAAAATTTTCACTTTTACCATGCATTTAGGTTGTCGTCTTCCAAAACCACCCGATTCCTTCGTGACGAAATTCTCTCTTCGTCCAATGGGAAATGACGTAATCAGGGCCACATGAACCCACTGAAACCATTCAAAGAGCACCATCAAATCTGAAGTTCTGGAGGGCTCCCAAAATTTGGCAGTTGGCAAAGAGCGCCATCAAATTTGAAACTCTGGAGGACCCCCAAAATGTGGCATGGGCCCACTGCGAAAATTGGCAGTGGGCTTACCCCCAACATTTGGGTGTAGTCGGGGGCCTACCCCCAAAATTTCGCAGTTAGCCCCAATCCCAAAATTTGTCCCTTGGCCACCGCCGATATTTTCGGATTGGCACACCTCAGAACTCTGAAGTAGGCCCACCTGGCATCTATTAAGTTGGCTACGTGGGCGAATTTGCATTCTTAGAGCGATAAGGTGCATGATGTTGAAAGGGCGCGAAAATATGGTTTCGACAGGTTTTGGCTGGAAGAGATGGCGTGATGAGAAAATGGCGGCAAAATCTTGATTAGAGGGGTTCATGGCGGGAACGATGCTATATGGGCGGTGGTGGTGGTGGTGGTGAAAACATTTATTAAGAAGGGACAGGAGGTATGTTTGGATCAGCCCGTAAGGGACCGATCCTTACAAGCACTAGGTGGAAGTTTTTTTTTATAGTATGGTAGCCCAGTGGCGGTGGCCGCCGCCCGGGCGCGCCCGACTAAGGCTTGTTGGGCCTGTAAGTCGTGGCAGCCGAACAGGGTCGCCTCCCAGTCCTCCCGGGTTGGGTTGGGGATGGGGGGAATAGCGGGGTTGCAGGGGCAGGCCCACACCATGTGATAGGTGTCAGAAGACACTGCACTACAGTGCGGGCAGCTGCCGCTAAAGGAGGGATCAAAATGTTTTAGTGCTGCCGGGCACAGAAATGCATTGGTCAGAAGATGGAGAAGGAGCCGCTCATCCGCCTTCTTCAGGCCTTTACATGGGCTAGGGTAAAGGCGACGACTATTTTGATAGTAGGTTGTAATATCTTTGAATGCATAGTCCGGATTAAAATCGGGTTCCTGATCGGGTGGGGAGGAGTGGCGGCAGGGCGCCGAGCGTCTGTCTGCCAGGAGCTCACGGATAAAGAGGCAGCATGTTGTAGTTTCTTTGAAGTGCTTCCCTCTGTTTGAATGTACATAAATAGTCATGGCAAGGGGTACAAAATTTAAGCGCATGAAAGAAATTAGATTTACAATGTAGGCGGTAAAACCGACAAACTATATGTTATCGCATTTCCTTCATTACAGAAATTCATAAAAGGACTGATTTTTTTAGATCCCTTTCGTGCCCGTTCCTAAACGCTGTTGTGAATAGCTCATACACACCGAACATTATTTTGCTATAAAAAAAATTAGGTGTTTAAGAGAAAGCTGAGGAAAGCTGAGAATGCAGCTCCATTCACATAAACAAAGGTTCATTCACTGCTTTCCTTTCCTATTTTTTGCCGAAAAAAAAATGAGCGTTAGCTTTTCGTTAGCAGAAGAGGAGAAATTCAGTGATATAAACGCCTGTCTCATATTTTTGATGACGTGTAAGAAGAAGAGCATTGTAAAAATGTGATAAAAATGCCGTGCAAGCCACGCAACCCGATAGCCATCTTATACATTACCTTCTACCTCGCCTTTGAAAATAATACTCATTTCACCAAAATGAAATATAACTGCGTAGAATATAAACTTCGGCGAGTACATCTTTGCCAACAAAGCACTGAGATCGCAATTAGATATGAAGCGCACAAATGCCAGTCTGCGATTATATTTTCAGCATCAACCAATAGCGGTTGGACCGGAATGCTGCCCAATTTAAAAAGACGCGCACAGAGCTCCCTCATGGTTTTTAGTGGAATCATTAAGTATTCCATATCCAGTGCTTTCTTCCATCCTTTAGCGTTAGATATTAGCCAGAACTATGAGGACAAGAAAAATGGATCCATAAAAATCGAACAAATAATTACGAGAATCCCTGAAGGGGAAAGAATACAAGCGCTGTTAATTATTCCTACTGATGACGACTCATAGCGATTTCGAAATGGTAAGTGGTCGAGCAAGTATTCACTTACCTGCATTTAAATATCCTGATCGTCTTATTTTCATCTTCGTGCTTCCACTCGGCTTGTTATATTTACTTTCTTTTACAGTAACTAAATCCCACATCTTCCACCCCTAAATAATATTTCAAATAATGGCAAGACATAACTCAGAACAGTTCTGTACGAACTATAAATGACAAACTGATAAAGCCTGATTGCACAGTAGAAGTAATGTCTCCGACGAATTTCAAAAGGAGAAACGCGGAGCGTCGTTGAGTTCGATGGAAGCCCAGCGATCCCCTGAGCCCGTTTCCTGCCAGCGCCCGGAGCACACCGACCCGTCCCCTTTTTGCGATGTTGCAATATCGCGTTCGGTGGCTCCGGCCCTCGCTCAAGCGCGCCGCCGAGCCCCGGTGGCGGGCTCCGTGCACAGCTAGAAAGGAAAGCCCCGCAATTTGTGGGCTACCGGCCGCCGATCGCTGGCGGTGCCGCTTCAAAGAACGCTACAGCTCTCATTTCTAAGCGCCATAAGCGGCGATAGACCTCTCACCAACCCGCTCCTTCGCCACGTGTCCTTCCCTCTCCCCCATTCGTTGTAAATTTTCTCTTGCACTTCTTGTTCTTTCACTTGTCGCCTTTCTTTCAGTGAACTATATTTTTGCCCACCTACCTAATATCGAGTTCTACGGCTTGTCATCTAACTGCCGAAACGGCGCTTGTGGTTGTTGCCTTTTCACGCCGGCGTTGTTTCCGCAGTGGCGGAAATGGCGGTGATAAGAGAAAAGCTGCGCTCGTTCTTGCCTCTTGGTCGATCGACCCGCCATCTAAAGGCGTCAGCGCTGTCTGGGCTTCAACAAAGGGCCGGCTTGCTTGCCTGCCGGTGTGGCCTTACGCTCGGGCCAACCTGCTATTAGTACGGCAGGCCTCGTCTCGGCGCGCAGGGCGCCGCAAATTTGTTCGCGTGTTGTCCGGCCAACGCCACGCACGAGCGACGCGATAGGGCTTAAACCCTTTGTTAGCCCTGTCGCAATCGTGTTACATGGTGTCCAAGGAGAAAGAGCTAGAGTGAGGCTGACTGGGCGGAGATAAGAGCGGCCATTTTCGCTGGTAGCTGCTCTAATTCTGTCCCTCTGAACATTTATAGACGTCGTCTGCATGTAAACAGAGCAGCAGATCGGTTGAGTTTCACTACGTTTCTTGTTTGCCTTTGTTTCTGGGACTCAGTAAAACTGCGTAGATAATGCACATAGTCAACGGCTTATTTTCAACAAGCCGTAACTACCCACGATTTACTTTTCGCGAACAGACAACTGGCAGCACACGAGTTGGCCTGCATTTTGAAGTCAATCCTTCCTAGCTGGCATAGATATCTGACAGCGAAAATCATCACGTCCGCTATTGTGCAGGATCACCCGTGCACTCCTGCATCCGTGTTCATCATGTCATTTCGCGCTTGTTTTGCGCACCATATTTCGCGAACTTACCTTTTTTTTTAAACCCTCGCTAGTCAGTGTATTACCAGAAATAAATTTCTCACTGTAACGCAACATGCAAATTGGTGCGCCCATGCAAAACACATTTCTATCCTGAGGTACCAACGGCCGGCTGTCTACTCTACTCTTTCTTCTGCTTTTGGTTCGTAGCATTCTGATCACAATTTTCGTATTTCACGGTTCTAAGGTGCTTCAATTTATAATCTATGGCACAAATGTGGCACATAACTTGGCAAACGATATCTCGCTGACATTTGTTGTGTGCTTCGACTGTCGCTGACGGTTTGCATGGTATTTAGGCATATTTGGGATCCCAGGTCCTCAACGTCATTACGTTTAGTGTGCCATTCACATTCGTGTTTTTTGTACAAGAAAGGATGGGCAACCAATTGT
The DNA here is from genome assembly GCF_055824585.1 of Amblyomma mixtum. Taxonomy (NCBI): domain Eukaryota; kingdom Metazoa; phylum Arthropoda; class Arachnida; order Ixodida; family Ixodidae; genus Amblyomma; species Amblyomma mixtum. The sequence continues at coordinate 131,059,066 of NC_143016.1, read as the reverse complement.
TTCCCTCGTTGCGGCCCCTGAAAAGGAAAGCGCAAATTAGACGACCACAAAAAGGGGAGGAAGACGACGACACGGGCGCTTGTGTCGTCGTCTTCCTCCCCTTTTTGTGGTCGTCTGGTTTGCGCTTCCCTTTTCAGATGAGGAACGTACAACTCACCCAACTCGCCATTTTGTTTCGTTGCAGTTCATCGCTTCATTTTTACAGAATATACATCTCAAGAACATCATCTTTGTGAACGACACCATCTTGGGTGCCCGCCCATTGTTGGCATCAAATGCTACAGTTAGGATTCTAGTGAGCCGGAATATGGCATTCTCTCATAACGCGTTTGTCACGTCGGTGGCCTCAAACAGACCTGCGGCTGACTTTTCCATTTCCTGGCACATTGGCCGGCAGCGACGCCTTATTCCAGTTCATGACCATTTACAGGAAAATCCATAACGATCTGGTGCATCCGGTTTAGCTGATGCTACAGGACCTACCAAAGAGCACGCACAATTCTGGCAGTCCCCAGCGAGATTGGCGCGGCCACATATCATAACAGATCTCTTTCCATAAAGCCAAGAAATTCGTCTGTCCCTCTTCCAGAGAAGCCTCTCAAAGTCCTTGTACGACTCATCATCTTTAATGTCCTAGAATCAATGCTTCTTGACCGCCTTGACTGCAATGAAGCGACACTCCTCACACATGCTGAGTATGGGAAGTTGAAGATGCCAGTCGATAATGAACACACGTAATTAAATTTCACAGTGAACCATCCTTTTTTAGATGATACTAACCATCTTTCGCACTTTTTCTGCCCGGGGATTTTCTTCCTTCGTAAATGACCCTGTCGTCACTTCCACCGATGTCTTAGCAAGCAACCCTGTGGCCATCGACTTCATCTGAGCACCACCGCCTTTACTAACCTTCTTCCACTTCAGCCCTGTGACCCTTGGAAGATATCGTGGCAACGGCAGCCTATGTAGCCACGTAAATCGTTCATTTATCTTTGTTTTGGTAAGGGATCGTATTCATATTTATCAAAGTTGCCGTTTCATCGTCTCTATCACTTTCTCTATGGCTCCGATTTGTTGCCGTGCAGGATGAAACGGACAACACTCCCGGTACCGCATGTGATATGCTGCCGATATGGCACCATTGCATGCATCACAGCGTACGTGCAGTTGGTCACAAAAGTCTCTGGGCCGCATGCGTCGTAAAGAAAGTCAACAATTCTATTAATAGCCGTTGTCTGGAGAGGACAGTTGAGAAGATGAACGAGCTGGAGTTTGACTTTCGTCTCCGCAAATGTGGTCGCCAGCAGGCTGCTAACAAAAAAGCTATCGGTTCCGTTTACGGAGCACGAGCTCCAGAGACTTTTCTCTCCGGCTGTAGTTATATCTCCTTCTGCGTTTACTCTAACCTGTTTTTTTTTTATGTGCGCTCAACCTCTTCTCCTCTATCTCTAATTCACTGTTACGATTGCATGACGCAACTACATGGTCGGCTCTTTCTGCGGGGTTGCGTTTCACGAACTGTCGGCTTCCAGAAGTACTGCTAGTTTCGGCAGAACTGCCGGGCCTGTACTGAAGGGTGTTGCTGCGAGGCAACTTTTTCTTTGCATTTCGGTACCTATCTCTGTTTGCTGTCCAGTTTCTTCTGACCCAGTCTTCCGTTCCCAGCAAGGCGGAGGAAAAGCTGCATTGGGAGCATCCTCTGCTTTCGACCATAAGGCGCATTGCTACAGCTGCTCCGCACCACGGTCACTGCCATTACCTTACCTACAATATGAGAAAATGATGTTAAATTATAGCTTTAACCCTTGTTAATATTTTCAGCTCAAGTTATCATGCTACCGTTGCTCAACACGAGGATCTCTGAAATCGCCTTTCACAACACATGAAAGGACGGTAAATGACTACTTCGACAACAGTCTCTAGTTAGGCTATTTGGTGATGGGAGCAAACGATGGCAAACACAGCTTGTGTGTTGCCTCTTCTTGGTCTTCTTTCAACGCGCTGTTTTTTCAGTATGTACCACAACTGACTGGAGACTGAACGTTCAGCTAAAGCAAGTTTCCGTCACCCTGTTTGCTTGCGCCACGACTCCTTTCATCCGTCCACAGTGTACAAGGATCCGTTGTTAGGCAAAATGATACCCTTAGATGCTCCATCCGGTGGTCAGGAACTGTATTTAGGAGGCACCACGTGATCAGATTTTACTTCCATACCTCAGGAGGGTTAGGTGCATAAGGATTCTTTGAGAGCAGAGAACTTCAGTTCGTTGTCTTTTAACAGGGAATACATTTTTCGGCCAATATACAAGATAGAACAGCGAGGGTATACACAAGACCTACGCTAGTCCTTGTGTGCAATCGTGAGCGCTATGGAAGAGAACCAACGTTTTGCACAAAATTCAGAATTCCCTGATTATCCAGAATGCGTGACAATGACTTTAGCATATTTACGCCAATCAGAAAATGATAAAGTGATGAACACTGTGCATGTCACATTTAATTATAGAGAAATTAATAAACGAATAAACAAACTTTCTTCCTTTTCCACACTGCTCACGACTGTACTTCCTTTGTGTGCTTCCGTGTACTTCAGTGAATACTGTGCAAGCTTTGGTTTTTGCGGCAGCCAAAGTAATGGAAAAACAAAAACAGCAAGCGCACTCACTCTTCTCTTCGTCAGAGACCGGCATTTTATGAAATTTGCAAAAGCAAAAAATCTCTTTCATTGAAGTCTGCGCTCAACATGTGTCCCGCTTCACTGTATCTAGTTCAAGCTTACAGTCAGAAATGAAAGCATCTGGTTTCCAGTCGGCGACAAACCAGCCCTTGTGAGAAGAAATCGAGAGGCACTGTGTGATTGCAATCAAGTTAAACTTCGTTTTATTGTCAACGTTCTCAAAAACAAAAGAAATAAAACCAGCATCAAACACACAAATGTATGGCACATTTCGCGTAGAAAGGTAATATAGATTACACATGCGCGTCTGTGACAAAGAACCAATGATCCGAGCGCGCAACCAGGCTTCATATACATCTTCTGTACGTCCGCGCGGCGTACTCGTCTCGGCCTCTTCGCGCTCTCCTCGGCGGGGGAGTTGGTGCCAGCCCTTGCAAACAATCTAAAGAGAAGGGCGCTCAAGTAACGATAAGAATAATGTGATGATGACAACCATGCCATTATCATCGGTATAACGTCAAATGTCAACGCACTCACTGTCTGTACACGGGAGACGCGAATGGGATCGGGGCAGTTATGAGGACAGAGCTGAGATAGCGAAGATAGACTGAGAGAGAAGATCAGTACAGGGTCTCAAGTGTGGGAGTGGAGAACGGGGGGGGGGGGGGAGTATCCGACGCGGGGCATAGAAAAATAACATCTCCAGGATAGTCTTGAAATTTACAAGATCAACGAAGCGATACGCGCGAGCCGCTAACACTTGTTGATCGCCACTTGACGAAATCGACCCAGCTGATGCTGCTTCACTGCCCGTTATTTCTTCGCTTGCTTCATTCCTTTGACTTCTTGGGATCGCACTCAGCTGACGCTTTTCCGGTCGCGCTTGAGAACTGCAAAAAAAGGAGAACGAAAATAATTAAGAAACCATAACGGTGTCACGCTGTCTGTACAGTGTACTACCAGCACTTTTCAAAGTGCAAAGGGGTGATTTAAAGAACAACACATTTCAAACAATTTTTATTGTTGTCCTCAGTAGGAGATGAGCTCCAAACTGTGTTTTTTTAAGGCACTAAGCGCAACTGTAAAGCTTGCGGGAAGAATTACATTTGCTGCGCCGTTGAATGAACTCGAAAAGAGGAAGTACAGCTCATTCGATAGGGCGTTATACAACATTATAATGACTTTGCTTAAAGAAAAATCTGTAGCGTGAGACCTTTTTTTGAAAAATAGACTTTCCCGTGTGCGCTGTCCACAGGCATTTGCCAGCAAGTGTTTTCTCTGCTGCTCACTCTGTTGGACTAACTACTTACTGATTTGTAGCCTTTTAAGTGTCATTGGATTGGTAACTGTCATCCCTAGAGACACAAATCTAGGGTTGGTAATTACGGGGAAATAACATGTCTACATAAGCACTATGTAGACATGTTATTATGTAGGCATGTCTACATAAGCCAGGAATCTAAACGATTTCCATTGTGAGCCATACTCACGTCCCTGCAAACTGCTGTCAACGCCTGCTGTCAACGCCTGCGCATTGTAAATCCCACCCCTTATGTAACACCCATCTGGGGTCTTTAATGAAAAATAAAGTGACCTCAGAGGCTTGCTACTCCTTATGTCATAGCCACCGCAAAATTAGGCAGGCTGAACCATAATTTCATTACCTTTTTTGCTCGGAGCAGAAATAACAGCGATCGTACCATGGAATTCAAAGCTGTTAATGAGAAAAAAGAGGAAAAACTGTGCAGCCAGAAATCCACCTGAAGAGTGAGTTTGCTTCATCCTGCTTACTAGCATCAGAACTATTGCGCAGGCAATTTTCTTAGTTGCATCCTCCAACAAACGCAACCTTCAAATGCGTAGTTACTAACATTGGTAGCACTGTTCTGTCTCATTGCCGCATATTTTCAGCGGCAATGCTGCCACACAGTGCCCAACCACTGTGCGGCAGCAATAACATCATTTTTTTTTACGCACATAAGATGAAATAAAAATTTTAATCGTATGAAATTTACTGCTTGCAAATAAAGATATCCGCCGTAGCATGACCTTGTACATAGCCGTTTCGTATCTCAGCTTTCTGCCGTTCAACTATGACGGGCATATGAAATCGAATTAGAAAACGTTTTAAAGAAAGCAGGAGTCAAAACTAAGCAATTCTTATTTAAGATATCCTGATTTCATTGTGGCGAACCATTAAGCACAATAATGGTATTCATGCCATACACACCGGATCTAGTCACCTCAACGAAGGCTTATTTCAAGCATCGGTTCATAGATACCGAATTTATTCCCGTATTGGTGGATCTGTTCTTTTTGTGCCTTTTTGTCTCTTTATCCGAACTAAGGGGGCGCCCTGTAAGCGAATGAAAACAAGGCGAAGCGCCGTCCCGGCTGAAAACTAGAACAAATAAGGCGGAATGACGCCACCAGCACCACTGCGGGACGTCGCGCGTTCTGGTGACCTTAAGGTACTCGCAACCAACGGCAGCTGCCGCCATCGGTAGAGCATAAAACCTGCACGCGTCCCTTCTCAAGAGTGCCCCGCAAAAGGCCGATATGAATATAAGACACTCACAGTGCCAATCGCGCACTTAAGCTCCATCGTGCCAAACGACTTGTAGCCTATCTCGTCGCTAAAAGCAGGTGGAAGCATGAACCGCATAGCAGGACAGACTTCGAACCTTCTAGGAGGGTTGTCTCCCTGAGCGGCTAGTTTCCACACGGACGCGCTTCCTTCCGCTGGTTCGACGCGTTGAGCGACAGCGATGCTCAGGCAGTAGTCGAGCCGTAGCTTTCCTTCGAACAATCACAACAAGGGATCAAGCGCCCCAACAATTAAGCAGTGTTAACCACTCTCTTTTTATGACCTTGCCGCATCTGTTTTTTGTTTAGCCCTAAACTGACGAACACGCAAACGCAACATTGAGAGTGCGAGCGTGTTGTGGAGCGGAACTTGCAGTAACCATCAGGATGCAGTTTTAGGATAGGGAGACCCTAACAATTAAGTAGATAGGAAATAGTGGGATGCCCAGCGCGCATGTGCACAGCAGTAATTCCCCTCGTGTTATTTTCCGGCGCATGCGCACTGGCGCTTCGCTATTCCCCTCTTCCTCCAATCGATAGGGTCCTCCTATCCTAGACCTCCTTACTACTACGCGCTGCAGCCGCTAACAAGGCCTCCACCGCCATTAGAGAGCCATAGAAGGCTTGCAAGACGCACCGGTCACTTCAGTGTGCGCTCAGCTCGAATTCATTCAGACGAGAATTTTATAAATGTTTGGCCTCAGGTTCAGCGTCAGGTTCGGTGTCATGTTCGGCTTAATTTTCAGCCTCAGTTTTGCCGCGGTTCCGGACGACAGCAGTCTTAATCTGGCACGAATGGCAGCTAAAGCAATGTTGCTTCCAACTTTTTTATGCGAAGCATATTAACGTAGGTTTCGGGCCTTTGCGCGACGCCCGGCGGTGGCCACCATTGACCTTCAAGTGACCTTCAAGTAGGTCACGTGACATGACGTCACGTGATGACGTCACACCGGCTGCAGATGGGGCCTCATATCGCGCCGTCGGTCGCCTCCCGGCGGTGGCCACCATTGACCTTGAAGTGAGATCACATGATGTGACGTCACGTGATGACGTCACACCGGCTGCAGATGGGGCCTCATATCGCGCCGTCGGACGTCGCCCGGCGGAGGCCTCCACGCTTCGGTTCGCGCCGTCGCGCGCGACGCGGCGGCGGCGCCACCATCGCTGCATCACGTGATATGTGACGTCACGCCAGGGATGAGGCAGCGCGCGCCCGCCGTCGCGTCAGTCTCCGTGCCCGCAACCGCGCCAGCGTCTTTGCGCCGGGCGTGTATGCGGTCAAGATGCCTCCAAACGCTAAGGACATGCTTCGCATCCACTGGGCTTAACCTTGATAAGCCTCCAATTTTTTAGTCGCTTACCGCGTGGCGAGTCTAGTCTCCGGAATGCGGGTGACCATTGTCGGCAGCACTTAAGTTAGCCGTCATCTAAGCGGGAAAAAGTCGGAATACGGAACAATGCGTCAGATATTGAGGAAAGCAGCCAGAGCGGCTTTCTGGTGATGAGTTTCTCACGGTGCCAGCCTTGAAGCGGCATATGGCAGTATGTTTTGTCGGTCTCCTTAATTCCACCTTGGCGCCCAGGAGCTTCCTCTGGGCAGCCAACACAACATTCCAACTGTCTTTTTTTTTCTTTTTTGGGGTTTTCGAGGTTACGGCTCGACGTGTGAAACTTATCTACTGATAAGCGAGCAAATACAGAGCTTTAACCATAGAGGCCAATATGACACCTAGATATGAAGGAAAGGAAAATCTAGTTTATCAGGCGGTGCTTCTGGTTCATACAGAAACATGCCTAAATTCGCATAGAATACTGTCCCTACTAGAAGATCACGCACTTCGTTGTTACACTCATAGAGCGTAAGAAGCAAGCATATTTAAAACAAGGCGAATGTCTTCCCTGAAAATTGCTACTGTTACACAGCATGCAGGTACAAAGGAAATAGATTACCATGCAAGGAAAAAATCAAAAAGGGGCTAAAGTGTAAATGGTCAACTCACATTGTAAAGCAGGCGGCAGTTGTAGAGATGTATTTCTTCTTCCTCCTCTTCCGTTGAGCCTGAGATCACGACGGCGAGTTCAACGCCGCAAGTCACCGTGAGTTGAGTTTTGAGTGTCTTTCATGCACTCTTCACATATCTACAGCATTATGTTGTCAACTGTTCCGAGGCGGCACTTGAGCGTCTCTGAGCTTCTGACCACTGAGAAACAAGAAAGTTCTTTCTGACGACAGTACTCTGCATGCGCCCATATTTGGCGCAACACGCACACAGTCACGCACACGGACACGCCACAACACTTTCCCAGCAGCTGTGCGTCCCTCGCAGAGACCGTGCCTCACTGGCAGGTGCCGATTAAACGCTTGTCCACTACGTTAACTCCGTAATACAGCATCTCCTGATGAAGACCCACGTCAGCACGAAGCAAGTCCTGATGAAGATCCGCGTCAACACGCGCGCTCGGCTGACGTTAAGAGAAAACACACGCGGCCACACTCACTGAAAATGAACCAGACATCACTTCACACCGCATGATGTTCATGTACACCCTCTCTTCATCGCTATCACAGCACTCCGACAAAAGGCAAAGTTAACGAAGAAAAAACGACGAAAGTAAATAAAAACGTTGTTCGGCATGCGACCCGACCAGCCGAGCTCGGGGAGGCGGGGTCTTTGGCTCCTCTTCCTCCTCCAGGTGACAGACGATTTTATTACTCCGCTCGTGGACTAATCAAACGGGCGTCCACAAAAATGATAGCCAGGCGGGAGGTCGCCTTCGCTGGAGCCCTGACGCTGTGATAGAGGGTGGGAATAGTTGCAGACACTAGCGCCCCTGGCGGTGTCGGGCGGCGGCTCATAGGCCGGTGCTCTTCTTAACGATCCACACCTGGTTGTCCTCCTTGGGGTAGATGGAGGATATCTGGAGCTGGGTGGCCTCCTGCGGACTGGCAGCCGTAGTGGATGGGCAGGCGTCTTCGTCCGTGGCGTCCTTCTTAGCCTCACGACCTGCAAGAGCGATGCACCCTATCCATGTTGTTTTTCAAGGCAACGACGAAAGCCATTTCAAGCGGTATGATGCCTTGTGACAAAATTGCTCTCTTTTCAGAAATTCTGACTTTACTTAGTGAGTGAAGATAAGCCCACCGAACACGCAGCCCGTCAGTGCCCGGCTGTCGTTCAAATTCCCCCCCCCCCCCCCCCCCCCCCCCGCCTCATACTCTATGTATCAGCTTGGAGGCAGCACACCTGTATGACATCTCTCAGCCTTACATTGGTTTTTTTTTCTAGCAACGATGTGGAAACATTCGACGGAATATGTTTATCTCACAATAAGTCGAAAGACATAAGCGAGAACTCACAATGTGCAGATGGCAAGAAAATGTTATGCTACTGCCCCAGAAACTAATTTACATTGTAAGTCGAGGAACTGGCAAACCGGATATGGCTGAAAAATAGGGCAGAAATTTTGCTCAGGATACTTCACTTGCTTTTTGTACGACTCTGCAAAGTTTTCGCCACTGTTTTAAGTAATAAGCGCTAAGGAGCCGCCCGTGGACGCGTAGTTAATGAAGCTTTTCGTCTGGGTCTTATCAAGGCTGTTTCTTGCCACTTCTGTCATTGCAAACATGATCCCTAGAGGAATTTTTATTCTTTCGTGCTCCATTTGAACGCAAAAAGCGTGCCACAAAACTTCTGTCCTATAAAAAAATAACAAATTTGCCTTAATTAAGAATGAATGTAAATACCTAGCCATCGTTTTACCTAATTAAGATAACCGCCTTAAGTGCACCAGGTTAGGTAAGAGGCAGCAAAGCGCCAAGCTCACTCTACGTGGTGTTCATTCTCATGCCTGCAAGCGAACTTTTACTCTCCTGCGTGTGGCCAGTGTGGTTGTGACGAGACGATCAGCCACCTCCTCTGTGACTGCCCTCGTTTTGAGCGAGAGCGCGGTTGCCTAGTTGCTTCTCTGCTCCGCTTGGACTCGCGTCCTTTAACAGAGTCTAACGTTCTGGGGCCTTGGACGCAACCTTCCAGACAACGGAAAGCGGTGAAAGCGCTCCTGAATTTCCTAAGGGACTCGGGGTTGCATTCCCGCCTATAATCTAAGTTTTCTGCGCGCGCCCTCTGTCCCTGTGACATAGTGGTCGATGGACACTTGACAGACTCATTTCTTTGCCGCTCTTTTTCCTTTTGTCCCCTTTGTTCCCCTCCCCAAGTGTAGGGTAGCCAACTGGGCATCGCCTGGTTAACCTCCCTGCCTTTCCGTCCTTTTCTCTCTCTCTCTCTTATCTCCTTTTATGTGGCCGGCATCTACTTTTTGGCGAGGAGGTGTCTGTAGCAGCGCTTCCCGCACGGAGCTTAAGTCAGCGAGACGAACGCTAAAACAAGGCCTCTGCGCCAGCCTTTCTCCATATTCCCCACCGAATGAAACGAAGAGCTTGCATGCCTCTGATGAGTCTCAAAATGTTCCTGCCTTGAAACCTTGGCCTAACCGACTGCTCTAGTAAGTGCATTAGCTTCCGCTTGGAAGTGGACTGCACACCTGCTTTTTACTGCGCTACTTCCATTGCGGAATTTGGTGAAAAAGCGTTGCACAAGCATAGGCGAGTACAAACTGTGCTTGCTGAGGAGTTGCCAGTGCGATTTCTTCACATCAACGGGGCTCTCTTCACGAACAGGTTACCATATAAAGTTCGAGTTTACCTGACTAACGCTAATAATTTTTATTCACATCTAGGACATGAAAGAAAAAACTTCACAGACCTGTCTTCCTGTATGCTACGTTTATTGGCCTGACCCATTAGACCACGGGACGACCTGAAGCACAAATATGCACTTTGAGACATTTAGCCACATTTTGCCAGAGTTCGTCATGAATTCGATGTCAGTAGAAAAGAGAAAGCCCGAAACACGCTTCACACGCCCCTTCGCACTCACATAAGAGCTCTGGCCGCCTGTGAACAGGCGTGGTCACAGCGAGCCTATGCCGCGTAGGCGGATAAGTAATAGCAACATTGAACGCCATTTCATCCAGTTCATTACGAAGAATGCCTTCGCCGGAAGCGTGAAGAAAAACAAAAATACAGCTGCTGCGAAATCATATAAGCGCTTTGAAGATTTTTTTTTTTTACGTAAGAAGATCCAGCCTTTTTATGGTGATGACATTGAATCACCTGTCGTAGTCTTAGTAGAAAACTAGCTAAATTTTGCAATATCGATTAGCAAGCGAGAGTTCTCTTTCTCTATATGGAGTAACAGCGTCACAATGCGGAAGGATGGCACACATAGCAGAACTAAGCCTACCTCGTGCAAGGTTAAACAAGGTTACCGGCATATAAATACTGTTAACTTACACTTGAAAGAAAACCTGCAGACTGCAATTGCATATTGTGATTTCGAATTGGTTGTAGAGCCATCAACAAGCACAAAGTGTTTCCTTTGAGCTGGCTTAGCAACCAGGCAAACTGTATATTGCCTTCCCCCTCCCCCAGCCTGTCAGTGAGGGGGAAGAAAGAGAATGAGCTGCACTTATTCCCTCTTTTCAAAAGATCAATGTATTCTAACACCTTTTTCATTCGTTGAGGAAGTTTCGAAGTGCAAAGTTAAGCCTCGCAAGAATAGTCATCTGGTTGCTCCAAGATGTTCAGAAGAGCATCACTCCGATACTGCGCCAGTATTAATAAAAGACTCCTCTTGAAGACAGCCACTCAAACAAAGGGGCGCCCGTATTTGTTTTCAAGCCGTCCGGGACCGCCACTCAAACTGCGAGGAAGCAGAGGCACACTCGCGCCTCTTTCGTGAGGCATTTCTTTTCGGAAAGCGATTTCTTGCTGAGAACCCGCATTAATGGAGAGCAGCGGAAGCAGCAGCGACGGTGATAAATATGGAAGGAAGGACGAAGCCGTGTTTTGGAATGCGAACCTTTTTCGCGTTGCCACTGCGGCTGCACGGTCATTAGTCAAAGCCAGTGCTTTGTCTTTAAAGTTCTTCAGAATGTAAGGACTAGAAAGGAGACGGTCCGCGAGTCGGCGCTTTCCTTGCTGATTCCTCTGCCGTTGCCAGCGACTCGCTGTCCTGCTTGCCGTACGCGGAGTTTTTCTGATATTCTAGCCCGATCTTTATGGAGCTTTCATGTTCAGTCTTTGTGAATGTTTTGTCTGAGCGCAGAACAAGGGCACACGCCTTCGAACCAGCAGAGGGCCGGGACAATAAGTTCTTTTAATTCAGCACGGTTGTTCCGCTAATGTTACAACTGGCGCCATGTTGACGTCGTGACACAAAGCTCGCAGAATTAAATTCCCGGCGGCAAAGTCAACGACAAAGAAGCGTCCTCCAGACAGACACCGCTCCACCGACTTCTAATGGCAAAAGTAAAGATTGACATACCGTAGCATTGCTTCAAAACTTTCTCATACCACAGCTGCGCGTTAAGAAATTAAGACGAGGATCGTTATAAACGAAATATACTTTGGCATTGCGAGGCATCAACTTTTTGCAGAAGTGCACAGATACCTATTTATTTGTGACTTTGGTATCGAGCGAAACTGAATTCCTTCTGTGGCATTTGAGCAAACATCTAGTTGTGAAGAAGCCTTTGAGGACTTTGCACATTGAACCTCGCTAATATTTCTCTTGTCTCTTTTAGGCTCCGCCTGTTGCTGAGAAGAAAGTGTCCATGACGAAAATGTCGAGAATACCAAAATCAGTGCTTCCTTACACGTGCAGAAAAAATAGATAGCTAATACTGCAGAGTAAAGCCTACTGGCAAGGTTGCAGATGTATGCCAAGACGTAAATCCTCGTTTTGACAAAGCTAGCGGTTATTGCGGACGCATACTCTGGCCTAACGGAAAAAATAAAATAGGAACAGTATTATAGAATATTATTTGCAGTCCCTGTCTCTGACACGACTCATGTAAAGTTAGGCATAATGATGTTTGCTGTCAGAGCCGTTTACTTTCACTATCAAGTTTGTTAAGTTAGGTCGGTAGCTTATAATCTGAGGTCTCCCTTCTTCGACTTCACACTACAAATCATCTACCGGCCTTCCTAATTTAGCAACTTTGCTATGGTATGGTATGGTATGGTATGGTATAATATGGTATGGTATGGTATGGTATGGTATGGTATGGTATGGTATGGTATGGTATGGTATGGTATGGTATGGTATGGTATGGTATGGTATGGTATGGTATGGTATGGTATGGTCTATCAGGGACACCGTAGCGGATGGTTTTAGATTAATTTCGACCACCTGATTATCCTTAACGTGCGCTGACATCGTACAGTACACTGGCGCCTTGCATTTCGTCTCCATCGAAACGCATCCGCCGCCGCTGGTAGCGCAGCCGCCTTCTCGGGATCTGTAGTCAGGCGTCTTTACCACTGAGCCACCGAAGCGGGGCCGTAGCATACTTATCTCTCCTGTCTGATAATAAAAGACTCTCATAGCGATTTTCCTTACGCCAATCTTGACAGCACTCCTGCAATAAAAGCAACCGGGCAGCTTTTCGACCAGAGCGGCCAATCTAAGCAGCCGGTTCCAACCGGTTGTGTCTTCCTCAAAACACACTTACTGCGAGAAGAGGCAACCGTAACGATAATCACGTGTCTTAGCTGGTGGGATTTTTTTGTTTGCTAGTCACTTTCGTTATAAATATTCCATGCACAATAATTGTAATACTCACAGAATTGATACATTGTGCGTAAACAAGGAGACATGGTGCGGAAGTGCCTCCTGCTCTACGTCAAACCTGCCTCCCATAGTGGATCTCGTAGACAAGAGTAAATGTTAATGAAGCATTTTAGTCATTGCGAAGCTGCTCTAAAAATGCCGCAGCGCGTTTAGGTAGTGACAATCAATACTTACTCTTGGTGAAAAAGCGTCGGCCTTTCAGTTTCACTGCCGCCAGCACCACCAGCGGAAGGAGGCAAAGCAGCGCTACGGCGGCGATGACGGTCACCAGCAGTGCGTTGGAGTAGATCTTAGCCGCGCTCCCTGCAGCAATGTTATTGATAGGAAGGTAACCAACCAACGCTATGCATAGAATACATTCTAAGCTAACAAGGCATATTTTATTACTAGCCTGGCTAGTGCAGTCAATGCCCAGCAATCATATTTAGTGAGAGTAAGACTTGTCAGTGAACAAGCTTACACCCTCTCTTAGCCGTTAACAATGAAGGCGAAACTGGAAAGCTAGCTACTACAAAAAACAACACACTGGACTTAAAAAAAAAAAAGCAGAAGTCAACTAGAACAAACTCTCTCACGGAGCGCAAAAGAGCGTATAGACAGGACCGTCTTCACGCTTTGCATAGAAAGAACCTTAGCTTTGTATTTTACGTACTCGTTACAGTTTTCATTTATCGCTCAAACTCCTGTCCTAAAGCTTACTTCACTAGCTCTTCCAAAAATGTGGTTCTACACACAGAAAAAACTTGTCTTTGTAAATCAAACTTTACTACTTTTGAGGGAGCTATCCTGTAGCACTGAATATACGAGGTCTGTTAGAAAAGTGTCCGACTTTTATTTTTTTTTGCGAACACCTGATGTATATGAAACAAGCGCGCTTACAGCTGCCGACCTTGAACCCTCGTGAATTTTTGAATTTTTTCCTGCCTGCCGATAGCTTCAGTCGCTGGGAAGCAGCGTTTGAGTGAGGCAGTGCGCAGTGCTCTCGTCGGTTTTTTGTTGCAAGGAAAATGGCGGAGCGAGAGGAGCAGCGCTACTACCCCAAATTTTGCCAGAAACTTGGCGATAGCCAAGTGCAAACCATTCGAAATGTTCACACGGCTTTCGGTGATGATGCTATGAGCAGCACACAGATTAAGCAGTGGTGCGACTGGTTTAAAGACGGCCGCACATCTGTGGAGAGAGAGCCACGCTCCGGTCGGCCATCAACATGCCTAAATTACCAGGTAATTGCCGAAGTGAACGCTGTGGTGATGCGGGACTGTTGTGTGACTATCCGAGAAATTGCGGAAGAAGTGGACATCAGCAATGTTTCTGCACATTCCATTATCACCGAAGATTTGGCCATGGAGAGAGTTGCGGCGAAATTCGTGCCGAAGCTGCTGACGGTGGAGAAAAAGCAGCTTCGTGTTGAAGTCTCACGGGAGATGCTGGATTCCACAAACAGTTACCCTGACTTCACCGACGCCGTAATCACTAGTGACGAGTCTTTGGTGTACGGGTACGACCCGGAAACCAAATCCCAGTCGTCACAGAGGACGCATTCCACGTCACCAAGACCAAAGAAGGCCCGCCAAGTGCGCAGCAATGTCAAAGTGATGCTGACTGCTTTTTTGACTCCCTCTGTGTGGCACACCACGAGTACGCACCCCACAGGATAAAATAATGACTAGAGAGTACTACGGGGATGTCCTCCATCGCCTAGTTGGTGCTGTGCGGCGCAAGAGACCGGAATTGAGGTCAACAAGAAATTGGCGCATCCATCGCGGCATTGCTCCTGCACATTCCTCGCATTTGATTCAGACTTTTCTGGCTAAAAACCAGACTCCTGTAGTTCAATAGGCTTCTTAATCTCCTGATATGTCCCCCTACGACTTCTGGCTGTTTCATAAAATCAAGAGGCCATTGAAAGGAGCGCGATTTCAGAAAAGAAAGGACATTATGGCTGCAACGACAGCAGAGCTAAATTCCATTCCAAAAAGGGCCTTTTCGGAATACTTCCAACAATGGCAGCACCACTGGGAGATGCATATGGAGCCCCAAGGAGACTACTTTGAAGGTTATTAGGCCAGCTTTTTTTCTTCGGCCAAAGGTCGGATACTTTTCTAACAGACCTCGTATAAAACGATTATAACTTTTCTTAAAATAAATTATAAATCTAATATAAATAATTGTCATATAAATTACAAAAGTACACCACATGACAATTGTCCTACCCACCACCGAACTCACTTCGGTGAATGTTTGTGATGAAAGCTTGTTTCTACTCGCTCGGCAGGTCTGCCAACATTGCTGCAATGCATTTCATAATTCCACAATGTTCCGCTTACGCCAATTGTGTTGGGCTGGTATTGATAAGGCATCCAAGCCACACTCAGGCCATGAACTTGCAGCTATGTGTTTCCGTCTCTTCATCCCTACCTGACTTGGTGAGCTTTCCCACGAGGGGCATGATGGGAGGCAGGATGGTGAGCTCCTGACTGCGGCCACGCTCGTTCATGGCCGACACCACAAGGTAATACTCCACGCCGGGGAGGAGGTCATGAACCTGTACAAGTTTAGGCGCGCGCAGCGCGACGTATGACATTGCCAGTGTCCGTGTGCGTACCGCCATCTGCATCTTTAAGTTGAACCAAGATAGATTATAACCGAATGGTTTGTTAGAATGAATTCACAGAAACTGTCGGCTTTTTCTTCTTTTGGTTTCTTCAAAAATGATTTTTTCGTAACTGTGGATTTACATCGTAAACACTCACAAAGAAGCAGCCACAGATACTTTCAGTAAGGGCTCAATCAACCAATGAGATCAGTAGAAACAGGGAATGTTTTCTTTATTGCAAGGCAAACAGTAAGACACTGCCTGTACGGGTTTTGCTTCATCAGTTTCCTGACGTGCAGCAAACAATACTTGAAAATCCGACACTTCGGCAGCATGCAAGTTTCCCCATGGCGCTGACCTTCGACACATTGGTGCTTCCGCGACGCAATATGGAGGCGCCAAGTGCACAATTAGCTGCGTACCTGACGCCCCAGGTGTACTCTTGTCTAACTGAGGGAATAAAAATAATTAATCTCACCTGAAGAACAATAAAGAGGATTTCGTCGCTCAGCGCGCCTCGCAAAATGTTTCTCACTGCTAAGCCATTCGTTTGTTCGCAGTAGAGTTGCACATAGGGGTGGCATTTGTCGGTAGTTATTGTTTTATATTATCATCGGCTCGGGTACTTTCCCGATTCGGTGATAATTATTCGGAGATACGCATCGGTGATAAAAAAAAACCACCGCTTTCACAACAGCTGTAATAGTTCAATAATACTGAGAGCGGAAGAACGCGTCAAGCGAAACACGCGCGTGCGCGCGCACACTCGCACACACACACGCATACACACACACACATGCACGCACGCACACACGCACACACGCGCACGCACGTGACACACACACACACGCACGCACGCACACACACATGCACGCACGCACACACACATGCACGCACGCACGCGCGCACACACACACACACACACACACACACACACGCATGCACACACATGCACGCACACACACACGCACACACGCGCACACACGCGCGTACATGCACGCACACATGCACGCACACACGCACGCACGACACACACGCGACACACACACACGCACGCACGCACACACACGCACGCGCACGTGCACACACACACACACACACACACACACACACACACACACACACACACACACACACACACTGGACGGAAGGAAGGCTAGGCGGAGAGTGAGCCTCGGTAACTGCTTTGTTCCTCCATATTGTCACGAAACTGGCTCAAATAACCGGAGTCATAAGTCGGCTCAGATACGTCATTCCAAGAACAGTAAAGTTACTCCTCTACAATTCACTTTTCTACTCCTATTTAAACTACTGCCATCTAGTGTGGGGCACAGCTACGGTTAGCTGTCTTCAGCGTATCTACATTTTTCAGAAAAAGTTCCTTCGTCATGTTTACAATGTCCCCTGGGACTCGCCAAGCAAAGATCTCTTTCTACAAAGTGGTGTGCTAAAAATACACAACTTGTATAAATATCGCTTGAGTGTCCGGTTTAAATTCGAAACACGTAGAAACGTAAACCACATACGTAAACTAGCTGAACTGCATACCCGAGATGCAAGCTACACAACAAGGCATGCGGAGACGTGGATAGTCCCGACCCCACGGTTAAACTCGGGTAGAGAACGCCTGCAGTTCACTCTTCCGTCCCTGCTAAACGCGTATATACATAATAATTTTGACCTTTTCAGTTCGTCAAACAGGTCTTTGCGTGCTTTGTATGCTAGCATGTAGGATTTTTGTTTTGTGTTTTTTTTTCTCTCCTTTGCTTTCATTACCTGTGTCTACCCAATGTGAATATTGTGTCAATATTGTATAATGTTCTTTCGTTTTCTCTTGTATTGTATACTTGTTATCACCTTCTGTATTAAAAGTCTTGCTGTCAAGCTGCTGCCAAGCGAAAGGGGGCTGCGGCTTAGTCAAGCTGTTTCTCAGCTTTTTCTGCGCCTCCGCTGTCTGTATGTTTACAAGGCAGAAATAAAGAATTTGAATTTGAAATGTTTCGGCCGCAGGACGGTGTGTCTGGCCGCCTCACGCGTTGGTCTCTCCGCGATGCCTTCACTCTGGTGCTGGGGTAGCTGGCGTCGTCTATGAAAGCTTCTTGTAATAAGATCAGCCTAGCAAATTCGTTGTAACTAAAGAAACTTTTTTTTAACTTTATGATTGAAAGCTGGCAGTTGCATCATAAATTTGCTTTCAAAGAGAATATTGACGACGTGCTATGACTTAAGAGAAAACTAGTCACTGCAAGCCGGAAGTACTGTATATTCCGCTGTGCACGAAACGAGGGCGCCTTCGTAGCTTCCACTCCATTGCCAGGAAAACTCTCTGTGGAGTCGTAGTGTGCAGTGTAGCATTTGTGCCGAGGAATCCACTTACCCAGAAGTCTGGCTTGTCGGCAGTGAAGTTTGCAGAGACGCTCGAGGTGAGCGCATCGTGCACGGACAGCACGAAGTGCGCAGGCAGGTGTCCGTCCGAGCCGGCCTGACACTCGAGGTGCAACGATCCCTCGGTCTGGTTTGTGATAGAGCAGTTCTCCACGGGGCCCGGGGGACCTGCTTCCGAACGGGTCGCGAAAGACGGAAGGTAAGGAAGAAGGGTAGAAAAAGAGAGATGCGAAACAAGGATATGATCCCTCCCCCCCACCCCAAGAAAAAAACACTCTTAAGCAATGATCCACCCGAGATACCCAGACAGCTTAAGCCCTAAGCGCGTGAAGCTCTCCTCTCATAGAAAGAAAAGTATTTATTGTACACTCTGAAATGCGCCTTCATATCTGCGATGAATGCCATCGCATAGTTTTCGCCTGCTTGAAATAAAATTGAAGAGGAAAAGGAGGATCATATGGTGTGCACAGAGACCATTACGGGCGCGAAACATTTTGATAAAATGATAAAAGATGCAACCGAGTCGTCCACTCGTTTCTGTCCTTTTATGCCCACTCTATATTGCACACCAATGAAGGACAATGTAAAGCTCTTTCACACCGATGAGGGAAATGACGCCTAATCTGCGCAACTACGAGACTTTTCATGAATTACTCGATGCATCAACATTTCGTTACTGACAGCATATTAGTGAACTGACGGCATCTGAGACCACAGTCTAAACTTCCACACACACAAAAAAAGGAATGACATATATTACCTAATAAACATGCGTAGGTTCTCGATTTCGCTCGATTGAAATAATGTTTAACAAACGCGAAAGGTACCCACGCTGTTCTGTAGCATTTGATTCTTATTTTGTTTTTGGCATGATGCTAAGTTGTGCTGCTACAGGCAGACCTGTTTCATATCAGAATTTCCTCATCTTCGTGTCAGAATAATATTTTTTCTTGTAATCAAGCACCGCATATAGCGCTCTGGTTCGGCGCCTACAAGGGGATTTAAATGATGCGAGGTCAAACACTGTCCCGACAGCACGCGCTCGTCAGTGAAGATAGCTTTAGACGTGGGACGCGCGACATTCACTTCGTTATTCCTGCCAAGGCGCAGCGCACCGCCGCTCTAAGCGACACGGATCAAGAAGGGCAACTTCCGCGCTGCCTCCTCCATCGAACGCGGTCCCAGCAAACGACGAGCGTGGGCGACATGCGCTGTCACGATCGGCCAGACGTATATACAGGAAGTCTGGGATCATCAAAGTGCGGAGCCGCGCGCTTTCTCGCTCGGCTCCTAGTGGGATCCCAGACGAGTCGACGCATTCCCCAGCCACCGTGCGAGACTAGGCTGCCGCGGGGAGCTACAAGACGGGGACCGCCGGGGAAAGTTGAAACAAACAAAAAAGGCCAGAAAATAAATATACTGTAGGCATCGCGCGCCGAAATGAAGAACCAAATCGTGTCTGACGTCCATCGGAAGCTTTTCGAGACGAGGAACGACAAATCCTCTCGTAGATACAGGAGCCCAGTTTGGCCGCTCCGGGCGTTCCCTTTTTTTTTCCTGCATTCGCCGTACTTTTCGTTTGCCATTTTTTCTTTATAACGCAGCACGACGGAGACAAAGAAGTAAGGTGATCCGGTAGAAATAAAAGTCAACTGCAAAGTAAGGCCTTGACTTCTTCGAAGGCTACCGTCTCTTCCGGCTCTTCTCAAGACCCTGGCAGGACGCTCCGGTCAAAGCGAAGGAGCTTGCGATGAGCGTAATCTATTTCAATATCATTATTCCGCCAATGTTCGGACGGGACAAAAGCAAAAAGAATAAGTGAACGAATTTCGAAGGGAGCGGAGAACCGGGTCAGAGGAGAGCGAAAAAGGGAGGTAGTAATGCCGTTTCGAAATTGAGGTGCCTCTGGTCTAGGTGCTTGCGTAACGCACGGACGGTGAAGGGACGAGAAAACCTTTTCTGGACAAGAAAACGATAGGAATGAGAACTGCTTCCACCGTTCCTTCCTCCATGCCACGCTTTGTAGTAGACGGAGCACTCAAGAAAAAAGCCTCAAGTTGCGATGAATCGGTCAGGCGAACAAATGTTGGTTCGGTGGACTTTGTTCCTCTTTACTAAATTCGTCTAGATCTGATCGGAGACTGCTCTGGTTAGGGAATTGGAAACTAGATATAATAAGCATTGCACTTCCTTTATGTTCTATTCAACATATCGATCCAGCAATAATTACGTCTGTAAGGAGCCTTTGTTTCTTTTCCTGGGTACCCTTATTTTTCGCGACGTCAATTCGCTTTATATCAGGCAGTTGTTTTCTTAGGCAAAGTTACTACCTCAAGAAGCAAACTTTTCGTATCAGCCAGAAGTGAAAGCTTTGAAAATTGCTGCGAGCCAAATTGTACCAGCTTTGTTCGAAAAGTAATCCGTACGCAAACGGAACGCTGGGCTTTTAGTTTCCTATTAATGTACCCGCCGTCACAATAATTCATTTGTTCTACTTATTCCTTATAGGGATATATCTCAGTCTGTTCAGCTCGAACGAAACGAGCAGAGCAGAACAGGGTATCGTCTAGCATTGCTGCGCATGAACTAGCAGCAGCGGATTTTACGGTGGCTGCATTACCGTTTTCTTGGAAGAGAATGGATCTTGCGGACACAATATCTTGTGAAGGAAAATATTTCTTAAGTATGGCAGAAATGCAACACGGGACATAGCAGTATTAATTTCTTGTCTGCGACAAAACTAATCTAATAAAGATATCTTCGCCGCCTTCTCCAGCCGAAAAGCGCCATCTTTTGTCAATATAATAATAATAATAAATTATTTATTTGAAAAATTACACAGTACAAATACGAGCCTGTCCAAGCCAATAATGGGCTATACACTCCTCTAAACACCGCGTCTGTTGTTGGAAACCTGTCTGCGCATCTGTCTACCTTTTCACGAATTCATTTACTGACGTGTGTAGCCATAGACGTGCTTGCAGCAGCCATTAACGTTGGTTCCGGTCTCTAAGTCACTTCCTGCTGCCAACATACAAATAGCTTATAATTTTCTTGCGTTTCACGATGAGATTATTTGTAAATTTCTTACTAAATACTCATGGTGCGGTTAATTTCTTTCACAAAGAAAGCATCTTGTGACAGCGTTGCCATGCTGCTGCTAGCACAGAGACCGGTTGAACAGATCATAAAAAAAAGCCCACGGAGAAAGGACTGTTGCAACTGCAGCTTACATATTTTTAGATACAGAGGTGAGCAAGTTTACCTAGAGCGCTCAAGCGGCACGCTGCGAAGCAAACGAATCGCACTTTTCAAGCAAGTCCTGGGTTTCAGAGAAAACGCTTGCACCCAAGAAGCCCCGTAGGCACATGAGCGAAAAAAGGTCAAGCATCGTGCCCCATAAGAGAGCAACAGAGCTGATATTGCCCTCAGCCTGTACATAAGCACACCGCTGCGGTGCTCTGCACAAGCCTGCTCATGTCTGTATATTCATAGGATCATCAAGATACGAGAGATGTACATACGTGGATGAACGCTTACGCACTGAACTTTTTGGCCAAGGTTGAAGATTGGTTTATTGGTTTGTTGGGGTTTAAAGACCCAAAGTAACTCAGGCTATGAGGGACGCCGTAGTGAAAGTCTCCAGAAATTTTGGCCACCTGGGGTTCTTTAATGTGCACTGACATCGCACAGTACACGGGCTTCTAGAATTTCGCCTCCATCGAAATTTGGCCGCCGCGGCAGGGATCGAACCCGCGTTTTTCGGGTCAGCAGCCGAGCGCCGTAACCACTGAGCCACCGCGGCGGGCAAAGGCTAAAGAGGATATAGGCTTGCCGGCTATAACACCAAATTACGCCTGCTTACTACATCTTCAAGTTATGATATAAAAAAAATGCCCAGGCTTAGCTTGGTTAAGCCAAGAATGCGTTGCATATTGGGCGGTCTTTTTGCGCGAGGTATTGCTTGGCGGCACTCTATTTTCTCAGCAGCTTTTCCTCCGTGACGTATGGATGGATGGATGGATGGATAGGAGCGCCCAACTTTGAAACGGGGCGGTGGCAACCGCCACCATGCTCAGCCGTCCTCTTTTTTTCTTTGCTTTTTTTTTTTGCTTTTTTTACGTGACGTCACGTCACGTGGTTTGGTGGCTGCCCGGCTGAGCCCAAGGGCTGAACTGAGTGATTGCAATATGCTACGCATAAAAAGACTAGAGAAAAATAGGGAGGATAAGAAGGACTCGCAAGCGGGTCCGGGCGACCGACCTGCCTGGACGACGTGGAAGAGGCAGGGCTGCCTCTGCTTGCCGATGCGGTTCGAGGCGGTGCACAGAAGGGTCCCGTACTCGGTGTGGCTGTGCGGAATGTATCGGGCCACGCTCCGCGTTCCCTGCGCCCAGAAACTCTTGAGGGGCCGCTGCTGGAGTGTGCTGTTGAAGCGCCACTCGAAGGTGACGTTGCTCGGGTCGGCCTCCACTTCGCAGTGGACCTCCACTTCCTGGTGCCTCGAGGCGGCGTACACCACGTGCTGGTTGGCCTTGCACAGCGGGGCGTCTGCAGGGCCACATGAAAGACAGAAGGAGAGAAAAAGGAAGGGAAGAAGAAACGATATTAGGCTATGCTTGGTGCGGTGACGTGGCGATTAAATAGCAAAGCCCCTTTGCTTACGAAGTACAAAGTGGACGCACTGGAAGATTGAACAAAACGCGCGAGCGAGAATTAGCCAGCTTTCCAGCTTAATTTATCTTGGAAGCACCCCGAGGCTCAAACACAGCGTAATATGCCTGCTCACGCAAGTGCTATCATTAATAACTATTAAGCAAAACTACTGCCCTGTAAATACAGCAGTACGCAAAGTGTCCGTGTTTTCTTTTTGGTTTCTGCGCGTTTCTTAGTGTGCGCGTTGTGTGCATAAATGAGGTGAATACATTTTCTAGGCTACGACACCATGAAAATAATTTTTTCGGAACCCAAACTTTCTTTCTTCAAAAAAAGTTCACTCTCTCCCCGCCGTCTTTTCTTTTGTTTCGATCTATTAATCTTTTAGTCGTCAGGTGATGATAAAACAAAAAGACTTCTCTTGGATGAGAAGATGTACCCCTCAATATTTTAACGCTAGCTCTACGCAGTTGTTCTAAAGAACAAACAGAGCAATAATAACAGCTCCGAACAATATGCAAACAGCGCCTCAAGGAACTAACCTTCGCGCGGTGTTGTGTATATGCATGAAAGGCGGACCGGAATTGCCTCCCAAGAACTCTTTTGTGCCTGCGCACGAGAGCACGTACGCCTATATGGCGTGATATGAGGCGTCGCGCCGCTCCAGTGACGCATTTCTATAGAGCTTAGCAGGCCTAGTTAGCAGTCCCTAATTTCATTTCATTGGCCCTGTATAGGGTGGTGAGGTTGAGCTGAATTCATTCGAGCTGCGAAGCCACTACATCGCATTGTGCTCGGCTCCAGCCTTATTAAAGCCTTACTGCTGGCGCACAAAAATATAAATACAAGAGATGATCAGTATGCCTGCATGTTTTAGTCGTACAGGTCACACTACCAATTAATTTGATTTTTGTCTGCGCATTAATTCATGCGCAGGAGCATTTGTCGTTGATCTTAAGCTATTATTGTTTGAAGCGCAACGATCGTATAGGTGCTATCAATTTTCACATTGCTTTCTTGTGTTTTCGTTTTCCGCATTTCCACTCCCATGGGAAATAACTGCACAGCAATATGTTCAAGTAAATAAGTAAACAAAAGCTACAATGCTCTAATGTTTAATTTGTCGTGATGTTGCTGACTGTTTTTTTTTAATCTGCAAAATATAAGTGCTAAGTTTTACTGATTGTAGCACACACCTTAGTGTGCATTTACTTTTACTAGAGTGATTTGATTTTTCCCATCGACCACCCAACCTCAAACGACTGAGTGACGACCTCTAACTACCGGTGGCATCGTCCCACCGCGGAGACATGAACCGACAGCCAGATAAAAAGCGGCACAACAGTGCAGCCCAGAGCGTCCGGATCAGAAACAACACGTGTTAGGCGAGCCTAGGTGCATGCCTGTGTTTCGCCCTGATGTATCATTGTTACGATTCTTCCAAGCTAGCATTGCCTACCATTGCAAAGGTTTCCACTGCGTTTTGTTTCATTCTCCTCATTTTGCTAATGTGTCTTCACATGCCTTTCTTCTCCGCAGTATCATTTTACTCGAAAGAAAGTGCAGGCAGCATTCTTGTTCTAATGCTTATTTCGTTCTTGGTTCTTGTTCTCGTTGCTGCGTCGAACCACGTGTAGCTTTTGGTGTCGTCGCTTCATCAGTGAAGGTTAGTTTGACCGTGAATGATCGGAGAAAAAAGTCTCTGTACCGAGTGCTCCGCAAACAATGCCAATAGTTCTATTATTAACCGTTGGCTAAAGACCACGCTGGTGGAGGTGAAAGAACAAGATTTTAACTTTCACCTCCATAGTTGTGCTCTTGAGCCAGTGGATAAGAATTGAACTCTCGGCTTGTATTAGGCAGCACGTGCTTCAGAGACCTTTTCCCTCGACTGTACGGCTTCTTATTATGTCCTCCAAGCCGGCTTAAGGATCGATGCAGTGCTCGAGGCGGCACGGACGGAAGCATTCCTGATGGCACGGGACAGCGGCCGTCACTTCACAAGTGCTTTTATGTTCGTAGAAAAATTGGGCTGAATTCCCGGTCATTGGAACCATGTTGAACCAACAATCCCTGCAACGGGTTTTTTTTTTTTTAAGTCCGTTTGTTGCGTCTTTTCTAGGAGCGATTTTTGCAAAGACAGATATTTCGCGGCTGTTTAAGGCAGGCTAGGAAACTTTAATGCACGCATGGCGGCTCGCTTTGCTGTCAAAGCGTTGCGTAGCAAAGCACTGCGAGGGCCGTAAGTATTGCAAGCCACTAACAGCCCTCCGTAAGTGCTCACTCTTCATTCGTGTGTCGTGGTTTGCGTGATGCTCTTTTTCGCTTGCTCGGTTTGGGCCCAATGGGAAAATTACCTTAATCTACGAAGATGCGCTGTGCACCGCTACTAAATCCATTCATTACAACCTATCGGGCTCATCGCGCTAGCGCTTCTAACCACGTCCAGCCATAAAGGTCAGTGACCGTAAGAAAATTGCCTTGCTTCAGAGCTGTGACCCGTAGTTCGCTTTTTTGGAATCCCCGCCTCTTTCTGTTTTCATCCTCTCTTACATGTAAAGAAAACACCCGAGTTATAACGCCCAACACAGATTACTTGTTTTGAAGGATCCTTTTTTGCTCATCACGATGGCCGCGTCTCCAGAAGATCAAGTTACTGCTAATTGTCTGGTCCTGTACGAACTGCCATTTAATCATGGTTGTCTAAGGAAAGCAGGGAAATTTTTGCACCGAATGCCATGCTCAAACTGTGCTTCACGACTCGCCGTACAAAGCGAACTAGTTAGCAACTCAATACAAAAAACGCTAACCCGGCCTGACGAAACGCATAGAGCGCCATTATGGCGAGGCAGACGAAAGCAAAAGAAAGCGACGAGTGAGCGTGTTTCTTTCGTCGTCGCCCCATTTACAACGCTAGCACAGCGTCAGAATCTTACACCGCTGCCGCCATTCATGGTCGTCTGCCCTTCCTTTATTCGAAAGAAGCCACATCTCACCGTTAGGAGCGCAGGCAAAGGCTGGTGCTTCAGGATTAAATCACAAGAATCTACACCGAGATTTTCGCGAGAAGCGAAGTACATACGACGTTCCCTAAAGGAGAGCATTAAAACCTGTACGTCACAGCTCTTGCCGGGTTCTTCCCATTCGTAACTCGGATCTTATTCAAGTATAAGAGGCACGAAAGGAAAGAAGAGGCGAGAAGCCTAGCGTCGACAAACGTATGCAAGGCGTCGCCATAGCCGTGATTGATAGCCGTAGCTCCGGAAGGAAGTTTCAAAATGCGTTTTGCGTGCCTTTGAAAGAAATACCGGAAATGTAGAAATTGCAGCGCCAACGACAGCGCCATCTCGTTCTTTGCGCTTTGGTTCAGTGCTGTTCGCAGTCGGCTGTGACGTGTCAACGAACTGAGAGTCATTATGCGAAGAAGAAGAGTAAAAATGACAGGAAAAAGATTATAAAAAAGGTTGGGGGGGGGGGGGGGGGGGAGAGGAGTAGCCTGTACTAATAACAGAGAGTAAGTCGATAAAAAAGGACCTTGCCACAGCCGTCTTCAGAGTAACTACTGCCATTCAGAAATGTCTTTATTCTTCGCAAGCTCCGACCGGGAGTCTGCTTAGCACCAGTCAGCACGTCCTGACTTCGGGGGTCATTAACTTGAGCGAGCCTAAGTAGCGCAGTATCTTAGCCCAATCAAATCGTTCCTTGGGAGCGTATTGATGCAATGATTCGAGACGTTTATTACGCCTTCTAGACGTGATGGCGGCCATCTGTAAGGCCCTACGGGAGGAAAAAAATATCAGAAAGGCTATACGCTTAACAATAAAAGATCCAAATAGACAGACAACAAGGAAAAAGGGCTAAGGAAAACGAAACACCCCCTGTGTTTGGCGCCTGCTATGAAACTTCATTTCTGCAGTCGTTTCCAAGGTTTTAACTGTAGCCAGAAAACCGACAAGTGCGAGCAGGAAAAAGAAAGACAGAAGAAAAAAAGAGAAAACAGGCAAAGTGAACTCGGGCTATCCGCGACCTGGCCTTTGAGACTCTCTCTAACGCCTCACTAGCTCTCAAAGTCCCGCATCTGTTTAAAATTCCAATCCTCGCCGTAGTATGAAAAAGGCCTGCCGTGGAATTAAAATGCACGAAAGAGAAGGTAAAATAAATAGAACCACTGAAATGAAAGAACGCACTCCCAGCCTGCACGCGGCCCCTGCAAACCGCTAGTAGACGAATGCATAGGGCGCAAGAGCGAGGAATGTCTGTGAAAGTAAAAACACCAAAGAAAACATCGGATCCAGGGCATTGAAGCACGGAACAGGGGTGGACACCAACAAAGACCAACGGGCGTCTCTACGGGCTAGGAAAAAAGACCAAACAAGAAACGTGGGCGGGAGTGGGCGAAAAAGGGGACATCCGTAAAAGTACCGTCACGGAATGTAAAGCTGAAGACGTTGAGGCCCCGGCGACGATAAACCCGTTCAACTCTGTTATCGCTGAGCGGGTAATAAACCCCTACAACTTTTATCGCAGCCACTTTGCGGGACAGAACGTTCTACGGGTGCCGTTGTTCCGCTTTTGACCCTCGTCCTATTGTAGCCCCAGCGCCGCCGCCTCAACTGAGCTGCCGCTCGTTTCGCTAACCTTCTTGATTTTTGTTATCTCTTTCAGTTCCGTTTACGCAATACCACAATGCTACCCTACGCTACGCTCTTCTCTCGCAATGCACCCCGAGACGCATTGCGCAATGCGGTTCGTGCGGGGGCGTTTCTTTATTTCTGTTTCGCCAACCACTGCGTTCGCAACGAACTTGAAAAGTTCGGAACGATTCTCAGCGCCCCAGCGCTCGTGCAGGCCGCATGAAGTAGACGCTTCGCCGCCGGCTTCTTCTTCTTCTCCTTCTTCTCAATGCATAGAACAATACACGTACATTTTGCGGACCTCGTCGCAGTCGCCCGGGGTGGTCGGTCGGGCTATTCTCCGGCTGCGAAGAGTATATGTGGGCGCACCGAAGGTATGTCGAAAACTCCTTTCCCTAGACTCGGAACAAAGTATAGAAAGTCTCGACGTTTTGCATAACAATGCGCAGCGGGGCACTGGGCCTTGTGTGCACGTTTTCGCCCGCGTTGGGCAAACGGTTTCTCGCATATAAACCGAAATTTCACGCGCTGCCTACGACCAGCAACATTTCTTGGAGCTCTGTACTGTGGGCGCGTTGCTGCACGGCTAAGGCTAGGCTAGACCCAAGGGCTCAAGTACTGTACTGGAGCAGAAGGCCATGACCTGATTTTACCATTTTGCCAACTTGACAAAGGCGTGAGCGCTTCGTAGGAAACGGAAATAACCGGCGAATTATTCTCGGTGGTACGAGCTAGGAGAAGCAGTTTCTCGTCGAGATCGCAAACAGGAGACGGAACTCTGAAGCAACTGGAACGTAGAGCAGGCTTTAATGAACCGTCTAAGAGATAAAACGGTGCGGAGTTGGGAGTGGCAACACAAAACACCCTTGAAAGAAAGAACAAGCAAGTTAAAATTTATTTTTTTATGCACCTTGACAGTTTCCCACATTGTATCTGAACAAAAAAAAAAGGAAAAGTGTTTAACTTATGATCAGCTGTGAATTTTCAAGCTGTTTCAATGCATGTTGTCTTTTGATGACGTGGCGACGGTACTCATTGAAAACCCTTTTCTATACGATATCATTCTTGTAAACTTCTCAATTCGTGCCGATATTATTCCTTTTAACTTCGCAAATTACTCCTTTGATTTAACGTTTCTATGTGTTTATAGTCTATGCAGCAAGATACGCAATTTAATAGTTTCAGGCTTTGCTTCAGACGGCTACTGTCAGCCACTTTTCAACACAAATGATTTGGTTCTGGACGAGCTATCGATTTATGTTCCTGTGACCGCGCACTGCTATTCAGAGCGAGTGTTAACAGTCATCACCAACATTGCAACCGGAGAGCAACCATGTACATTTGCCAAGCGAATACCCCATACTTGCCACAAGCTGAAGCTGAAACAAAAACGCTCCGCTCAAACAACGCAAACGGCAGGAGGAGGGGACTAAAATGAAAACCCTCGTGGGTGGCTATCACCAAAAAAATTCAACATACGGTCGAAAACTGTGCTCGTTATTCGCACTCCTCGATAGATTCTAAGCTGATTACTGTGGTATTTATAAGTGAATGTACAGAAAATTACTCTCATTAAGGAACAAGCAAAAATTATTAATGAGTAATAATGTTAGCGCGTAATTTAATAGGGTTGATAAAAGGGCTTTGAACGAGTTTTTTGGTTTAGTTCGCGTATGGTTAATGTAATAACCCACAGAAATTAAACGAACAATCAATGCCGCGAATAATGCGTGTCATTTTTCGAAGTAGACTCGATCTTTATGTCTCGGTCTTTATGACAAAGCAGCCTGCATATTAGCCTTTAACGTTTCCTAGTCTCAAATATTACCTGCAATACAAAGCACTCATATTTAGCTCGACATAAATAAGTACTGTCCCGGGGCGGTATTCTATAAGCTGTGCAATTTGCATTCTCCATTTCGCGACCATTTGGTCCTCTGTGATTGCTCACTGAGATTTATTCGCGGCTTTCAAGCACCATTGCCGGCAATATGCAGCCCCTGGTGAGGGGCACCGGAGTGCTCTGTCAACAACAGGCAACCAGACGTGACTACTGGCTGCCATCGGCATCGGCATGTAGCCAACGATGTGGTCCGGGCGCCTCCTACCCAATGGCCGGGTCACTCTACACAGGCGCTTGAAAGCCGGGGGAGGGGTGGGGGGATTCTGAGTTACCCATCACAAAGGACCAAACGGATACGAAATGGACAATGTAAAATGTACAGCTTATAGGATGCGGCACCTGGAGCGGTAACAAATCAATACCATGCTCGTACATGTCAAGTTCCTTTGTTTTTGAATGTTTTTGAATCCTTTGCTGAGGGAGCCTTTCGATCATGGCTTTCTTTTTCAAAGGCCAGGATTTACTTTCCACGCCTTCTTTACATCTCAGACAGGACGTCATGGGCGCAACCAAAAATCGACTTCTGTTACGAACGCTCCGACCTTAACCACAGCCTAGATCGCAATATTTATTTCTGGAAACTTAACCGCATGTCGCAGGCGTACATGCACAAGAGAGAGCAGGCACTCACGTTGAACGCGCAGCTGCAGGGTGTCGCCCTGCGTCCTCCCTTCGGAGTTCTCTGCACTGCACGAGTAGAGGCCCGAGTGGTGAGTCTGGACACGCTGGATGACCAGGAAGTTCTTGGAGACGAGCACGTTCTCCGAGGCCTGCAGCTCCTGCCCGTTGAACTGCCAGGCCACTTCATCCACGGCTGGGTTGGCGTCCGTGCGGCACTCCAGGTATACGTCGTTGTTCTCCTGGATATTCTCCAGGCTCAGCTTGGTGCCCAGCTGAAGGGAGATCTTCGGCTTGTCTGCAGCACGACGGAGAAAGGGGTTGCATACGCAGTTTTAGCGAAAGCTACGCTAGGTTCAAGCGCGTGATATGTACAAAGTTGCGCAAACAGACTGCTGCTGAGGAGTGCACTGGAGCACACGAGGCGCTTATGAAGCTACGAAGGTCCTCATCCACCAGAAAATTGCAGCTGCCAATGTGTCGCAAACGCAATAAAACATGGCTCAAAAGAGCCGGTAACTATTGGCGAATCCTCTAAAAGTGCAGTTTTGGTTGGGTGACTTTTCGTTCAACATTTAGTAAACAACTACATCGATCGATAAATTTATTTATGTATTTACTTGACTGACTGCGATTGATTGATTGATGGATTGATTGATCAATTTATCGATGATTGATTGATTGATTGATTGATTGATTGATTGATTGATTGATTGATTGATTGATTGATTGATTGATTGATTGATTGATTGATTGATTGATTGATTGATTGATTGATTGATTGATTGATTGATTGATTGATTGATTGATTGATTGATTGATTGATTGATTGATTGATCGATCGATCGATCGATCGATCGATCGATCGGTTCGGTGCACTGAAAGAAAAATTTGATTTTTTTGCTCCGATGCATATGAAAGAAAGTCAACAAGACATTCTAATAAAGTAATACAATATTCAGTATATTGAGCAGAGCGCCAAATGATTACTTTCTTGATACTGTCATCTACTCCTCTTGTCCCACTACAATTCCACTACTCATTCTAACATTTAAAAAACGTCGGAGATCAGTTCCGAGGATTATAGGGCTCAACATGAATCAACCCGGCGAGCGTGTATGCACTCACATTGGACGTCCATGGTCCAGGTGTCCTCCTCGACGCTGTCTGCCATGGCCGGGTTCTTGGCGCGGCAGGCCAGGCTGGAGCCGTGGTCGTCGCTCGAGGGCGTGAACGACACCACGCTCGTGGTGATGTTGCCGTCCGTGGACACGTACACGAAGGTGTGGTTCAGCTGCCGCAGACCCTTCCACCACGTCACCACCGGCGGTGGCCGCGAACCCCAGACTTCACAGACGATCTCGGCGGGGAGCCCCGCAGATATTGGGATGTCGCCGCGCCTTATCTTCACTGACGTAGGTCGCACTGAAACGTGCAAGTTCGGAATATGCAGAGCAGAAGCTGCTTGTTGCCGCGGTTCGTCATGGTTATTATCGTTAGTGGACAGGAGTGCACGTCACCGAAAAATTCTCAAGCCAAAAGGACATAGCACCGCAAAGCTGCACTCAACGATCCAGAATACAGAAAAATCACTGCAAATTCGACTACTTTATTTCTTAGCAGAACAGAGGATGCTTCGTGAACCATATAAACAAAGGACACTTGTTTTGCGTTTTACCAGCAATTCTCACTGAATATATGTGTTTTGTGTGTTAAATTTTACTAGCCGAGCTTAGCTGCTTCGCCTGGCGCTGTTGCAGTCATATACAAAGTAAACTCATTGTGAATGAACCTCTTGCTTTTTTTTACTGGTGCCCTCAAGTTATAAGCGTGAAAAGCATGTTTTACAGCCTCATTATAGGCCAAAGTGGGTAGACTACGAGCATAAAACGTAATAATGCAAGTTCACAATGAAATTATATAAATCATTGTTCTTTTTGCAAATAGCGCGCCAGTGTGTAATCTCTCATTTAGAATGAATACGGTAGATTATGTAATGCTTGCCCTTTCTGCATAATCCTGGCACTTCCTGTTGTCACACTTCGGTTTCTAAGAGCCTTCAATCGTGTGTACCCCGACAGCCTCCTCCCCCTTTCCACTGTGAAACCAGGAATGGCACAATGGATTAATAAACTAGTAAATTAGGGCACCGCTCTTGGTTCCTTTTGCTGTACTTTTTTTGTTGTTTACGATAACTTTCTTTTTTTCAGACTCCGCTGCAGTTTCTTCATAGTCGATTAATGAAATGAATAAATACAATAAATATTAAACGGCAACAATTAAATTTTCCTTTTCTTTACTCTTCTTATTATCCCAAGATCTTTAGTTATATAGTGCTTCGTTGCGATTCTCTCCTTCAGGAAACCTTGCGCAATATTTCTCGATTCCAGCTTAATATATTCCCCGCTTTCTGTGACAAGAATATGCTGTACGTTTCATAATATAAAGCAAATTTTCTTGAGAAGAGGTGCCGCTCAAGCTTTATTATATGTGCATTTTTTATAATTCTTTAACGATTGCATTTCCCTTAAAATATACATCCTTAATAGATCCTGTATGCGCTTTTCGTTAGAGCCTAAAAATAATGCATACCCACTGAGTGGAACCTTTGATAACCTAGAGTGGTTTTCAATTGTTCCGTCTGAGTAGATAGCTTTTCTTGATTAATCCAAATGAACAATATAAAAAAATTTAGAGGAAGATTGCTCTTGAACGAATTCGTGCAAGCTAATCCGCATGCTCTCGGTATTGTTCATTTTCAGATTTCTGGAATCCTACCACAGTATTTTTTCCCACTGCAGCCCCAAGGTCGTAATACTAGTTTTCATATATATATATATATATATATATTAGGCACGCTAAGCAGGCTGTCATGAACGTCCGACCCTGCCTCGCAGGCTTCTCACATACAAGCAGCGCTGGACCCTCAGCAATAGTCAGTGCACAAAAACCACGCTCATAAATCATCTGAATATAGCCTTCTACTTCCGCAGTTAGAGCCTAGTATCTACTGCGCTGAAAAAAAAAGTGAAGAGCACCTAACTTTGATAGTGTATGGTGTAAGTGAAGACTCTTTCTGTCTCTAGAACAGAGGAGCTACTGCTGTGCCGCCTGAGTGCTCCCAAAGCAGCTTTGCAGTCGATGGGCCACTCAAAGATTTACCATACTTTTACAGATTATTTGGTCCGTCTGCGGTAATGTCCACGTTGCCCAAGTGCGACTGAAGAACGCATAACGCCGGTTTAGCTTGGGCCTATTTGTCTTCACTAAGAACAACTTTTTTGTTAGGGTTCATCTAGAATAAAAAACAAACGTGTTTTTACTGTGAGCGTAAGCAACCCTTGACGTCCGCATAATAACACGTAAATAAGAATGCGACAAACCAAAGCTGGCTGAATAAGCTATCTGGCCGAATAAGGTCATTTAGAAAACAAACAACTTCCGCCACAGAGAGCACATTCGACCGAAATGAACTTCCCTCAACTTCCCGCAGCACTAATGAGAGCGCGAAGTTTTCCAGCGATTAGCAAGCGCCAGCAGTAGCCTCGAAACATTTTGCTTGCGTGTTGAAATCTCATCTCGCTAAAGCAATCGTTTCTCGTGCGGAACATGAGCCACGTTTCTTTTGTTAATAGCCGATAACAAGCACGCCAATCTGCAATTCCACACGAGGAGCACCCAATACTAATGGTATTATGTTAGAAGTAAGCGAGGCTTCGCGTCGCATCGTGAGGTGCCTAAAAGCAATTTGCAATTGTTTCAGCTTTTCGTACTGAGAGGTCTGTGGTGCGCAGTGTATGAGTACATGTATATCAACGAAGCGTATGCTTAAGATCGCGTGTCACCTGCACATTTGCCACATGTTACCAATCAAGGTGCATTAGTTAATTTGAAAAACATGACCGGAAGTGAAAAGTGCCCCGGAAAGTGTTATTGTATACAGTATAATTTTACTTTTCAACACAAGAATAACAGAATGCAAAGGAAACTAGCCACACAGGGAAAAGGTCGCTGTGAGCGTTAGTTTTCGAAAGTCTGATGGTAGTAACTCTACTAATTGACTGTATACGGTAGAGAGGGGTAGAAATCAAATTAAAAATACTGTGACCTGCCCACACCGCCTATTTGAATAATGGGCTAGCAGAGAGAAATAATGAGATTCAGGTAGTGGTAGCTGGGAAAACATATCGTGCTTATGGTTTCACATGCCTATTTTTGCATGCCGCGACGTTAATGGTTTTAGTTAGGGATTACACGATGCCGATAATTGGTTTCAAGCACAGCTAACTTTCAGAATTTACAGCAAATTTGTTTGTTTTATTTATTTATTTCAAAATACGTCAATATTGTGCATTTGGCACAAGCAGTGATGAAAATATAGGTTCTCAATGCAATTGAGAGAATCAAACATACAAATTTTACCGCCAGGTAAAAACAGGCTCCAACCCTCCGACAAAACCGCCCGAGAAAAATAAGCAAGGCGGTAGAGCATTCCAGTATTTCACTGTTTTGTACATTTGCAAAGACTCTGGTAATGGTATGTGCGAAAAAACAGGACAAAATAAAGAAACGTCATAAGACATGCACATGGCGCCTTGTACATGTCGTATGAGTTCCTTCATTTTTGTCCTGTTTTTTCGCGCAAGTCCATACCTATACCTGAGAGGAACAAACTCACCCAAGAAAGAGTTTCAATTGAGGACAAAGACTGTAGGCCATGCTCCTGCATCATATTTGCTTGCCCGCCATAGGTGTGTAATCATGAACAAAGACCGCACAGGTTTGCGTTGCATGGTTTGCAGGCTTTAATGTTATATTTTGTGTGAATATCGCAAACCAGGTGCCCATACTCAGTCTAATAGTGCTAGTGCACGCTAAATGTGTAGAGTCAACGGGGGCTAGTTTGCGGCTATGCCTCAGGAAACAAACACTACAGACGAAAGACAAGCAAGTGGAGTCAATACTGGTTTGACAAGGCGACCTGGATTTGGCGCGGAGTGGAGCGCTCTCACAATTTACAAACAGTCTAGCCGTTTCTTTTGTTAGTCTCCGCTCTCATAGGTGATCATCAGAGAACGATTATCGCAAGAGTTTTCCTCTACTCAACCTGGATTTCAAAGCCCGTCAGTGATATAGTGTTTCATTCCGGCGTCGAGATTATAATTGCCAGTCAAACAGGTCATCACCTCTATATCTATGTTCTACTCACGGCTAAAACACTGGTCGCAATAAACGGATCGATTGATTTGTAAAACGTTCGATCGCTATTCCACAGGTTAAGCGGAGCTTAAATTTTGGTATCACTACTTTATGGATGGTAGGGAGTGATTCTGGAAGCGTTTGTTGAGCGAGGCCTCACTCCTGTGACAGATTGCGAATGTTATTTCTTTTAATTGACAGAAGAGCCCGCATGATTCATTACTAACGTTCTTGGTAAAAAA
This sequence comes from Amblyomma mixtum, assembly GCF_055824585.1. NCBI lineage: Eukaryota > Metazoa > Arthropoda > Arachnida > Ixodida > Ixodidae > Amblyomma > Amblyomma mixtum. The sequence continues at coordinate 131,023,877 of NC_143016.1, read as the reverse complement.
TTTTGAATATTCGAAAATTGTGAGGTACCGTTGTGGAAATGTTGAAAGTAATAGTACATTGTTCCAATATGCAGCCATATCGCTGTACTAAATTATTTCATCGCTCGCATCGGGTACGTAAGACTGCCATAGAAAGCCAATAGGGAACGATTTGAGACAACAGCCAAAACGTTACTAACAACAAAATGAAAGCCTGACGACGGGAGATCTGCAGATATATTGATTGTTATGCTGAAATCTTACAATTTATAAAAATTGCGTTCATAAACACTTTCCCGTTCAAAAAATGCTTTTGTTCACAATTGTTTCGTATGGCTTATCGCGAATATGCACGAAAAACTAAACATCCCTACTCAATCTTTTCTACCCTCCCTTTATCGCCCGTCTCCTTTTGGATGACAGCCAACAGAGCGTACGCATGGTTAAATTTGCTGCCTTCCTGCACTATCGGTATCTCTGATTTCAAGCAACTGGTGAAATTTTAGAGCAGATTTTATGTTGATGCCGATAACTTACTAGCTAGACCAGATTACTTTGATTATATATGTGCAGGTGTCTCTCTGAGCGGGTTTTGAACAAAGTTCACCAAAATTGCGCATGTAATCATTGTAAGTCACCACCTCTAGACGAGGATATCAAGGATATCTCTCCATACCTCTAGCCGACAGCGATTTCATTAAAAAATATATATTGAACAGAAAACACCACATGAGACTAGAAAGAAAGGAAAAGAGCTCGTAATTATTCACCGTTGCCTCTTACAACCTGAGTGAAACCTGGGAAGCAAGGTGAAAGAACAAAGCGCCTCAAATAACCAGCTTCACTTTGAAGAAAAAAAAACAGTTTGAAACACATAAGAAACGCTTTTCGAAACTGCATGTGCACATAGTAAACATTGCCAGGCAAGATAACAGAACAAAAATAACGGCGTTTCTGTTGCACGCATTCACTCGAAGTAATTCTCACGGAAGCATAATATGGATCAACACGCTACAGCTAGACGTTTTTGCTTCCAAGCTATTCCGGATTCACTGTCCAAGCACACGTAAACACCAGCTTTGAGCGGAAGTTCTTCAGCTTCACTTGCTTATAATCTCTTTACAGGCTTGCCAAACTGGAGGATTAGTTAGGATCTGCTGCTGTGTAAAGAACGCAAGCAGACACTACTGTATACGGAGATTTGGAGCCTTCCAGCCCCACCCAAGCATAAACCTGTCCCTTTGCTTACACTTTTAGTGCAGCTGTAACTTACCGAAACAGTTCAAATCCGCCCCCCACCCCTCAAAAAAAATCCTTGCACCGTGAATTAGCGCTTTGCTATCCAAGATTTCAAGGAACGTTATCACTATTTTTTGAATGCAACCGTTGCGAAATGTGGCTGTTTGTGTACCGTACGTGTTCCCAGAGCTTATTATCTGCGCTCAGCTTTTCCATACTTTAGGACCCTTTACGTCTCATATTTTAGTTTACGGCAATTTCATTATGAAACGATACAGCATAAAGAGCCGAGCATGATATGAAACTTCTGACAGAAAGAACTCTCCAGTAAGTGACAGCTGCGCTGGCGATAGGGTGCTTCGAAGCAACAAACGTTAAGGCTGCCTCTGTGGCCAAATTTCAAACTGTGAAAACACAAGCAGTAACTTCACACAAGAGCTTACGTTACTGTTTTGTCGTAAACAAGTTAGGTTAGTACTGCCTACAGATGGCAGTTTGTACAATTCCGACGTGGTCACTAGGGCGAAATGATTCAAGAGGCACCGAAATAGAGCATACGAGACATGGCGCTTCTTTCGAGCTAGCAAACACGTTCGAGCTGCTAACCAAGCTCCAAAGAGCTAAACTTAGGCTTGAGACAGCTTGTACGCAGGAATGTCTCCGTATCATTCGGCATTGTTCGCGATGATGTGGTTTCGCAGAGAAAACCCACTGTGCTTGCGGTAATCACCCACGGTGTGCAAGGCTCTTTGAATAAGAGAGCTATTACTGCTTAGCACAGATTCAAGCACTGCCATATGGCTAGAAGCACCGCATTTGAAGAGCTACGCACAAATATAACGAGTGGAAATTGAGGATATGGGTGAGGCAATAGCCCTGCCTGTTTGAGCAACAGCGAAAATGCCGTGAATTCCTTCTCTCTTATTAAGAGAAGGCCCAACGCATCACCTTCTGGCAAAGGCGTTCTCGCAAGATAAAACAACCACTGGAGACATTGAACCTACAACCTGTTTACCCAGTGGGCCAACGCGCCAGCGCCGCGCTAGCCTCTCTGTCTGCCTACACAATTGGTGAGGCGGCGACCGAGAGGGCGTAATCAAGCTTTGCAATCCTAGCACTCCAAACTATCCAATCTTGTAGTTATCCTGCAGGGGAGATATGGCTTTCTCAGCTGAGCTTAAGAAACGCTAGTCTATCAAAGATTACGACCAGCCGTTTAAGCAGGATTAGCCCACTGAGAATACGGTACACATCTTCGATGTCTGCCTAGGGGTGACGCATAAAATTGAGTACCCGTCCGTCGATCTCATTTGCGCGATATGCCATGGCTCAATATATTTTTCTCACACTGAGCTGTCCTTGAACCTGATTGCTTGATAGCTTTTATGCATCGAAACATTTTTGTTGGCAACCAGGCGGGCGGAAAAGAATGGATACCTGGGTGAGTTTCCGCAACCTAACGTCCTCTTTGCAAAATGTCTGGCAACATCATAGTTGCATGCAGCGTGCACCAAAATGCCGCCACCACCGCGGAGGGCCTTGAGACGGTTATACTGCGCTCGGCAACCATATGGCGTATCTACCAAGTAAACGTGGTTAGATAAGTGAACTCACGGTTGAGGTCCAGCATGACGGAGGTGTCGGCCGGCGAGGATATGTTGTTGGAGGCTGTGCAGTACAGCGTCGAGCGGAGGTCCTCTCTCCTCAGCGAGTGGATGAGTAGCGTGGAGGTGGTGAGCTGTGCTTCGGACGAGGGCCTCACCTCGGCCATCATTCCGACCGGCATGCCGCTCCACACAAGCGTCGGCTTGGGCTTGCCTGCGAGGCAACGATGAATGATGCGGGGCAGAAGGAAACGGCGAATGTTTGTACTACGCTCTCGAGGCCCCTTTTCTATAGAAGGGACATATTTGTGATATCGAGTTATAGGGTAAATGTTATGATTCCACAACACTGTGACGTCAGCCATCTCTAGTGCAGTCTTCGTGAAAATGTTCCGCTCCACAGTGTTCGTTTTGTGCCTCGTAGCAGGGCACTTGGAGCATCACCGCAACTAACAGCTCTGCAGGAAAGAAGTGGTGAAATCTGCTGACCCTTTGAGGATTAGGAGCTCTACGGTTTCTGTAAGCACCCTAATACGCGACTTCACAGAGGAACCAGCTTGGGCTAAACATCCTTCACAAAGGCTGCACAAGAAGCTGACCAATGACATGATTCTGCAGAGTATTACACCCACCCACTCTGGAAGTGAATACAAACGTTTTGAAGCGGAAGCTACCCGGACATTTTTTTTCGTGCAGTAAAAACTATCATCGCCAGTGTTTACTGCGAAATGGCTGAACTATCATCGCCAGTGTTTACTGCGAAATGGCTCCTTTCAACAGGTAAACAGGTGTTCACCAGTATTGCTATCCTGGCATTTTTTTAAAAGGGCTATTAAAAATTAGGAAGTAAAAGTATTAACATTTAGTTCTGAGTGCCCACTTCGCTGTAATTAAAATTTGTTTAAGGACTTGTTTCAGCCACGAAATGAACGCTCATGAGCCTTTTTTTTTGCTCTTCTACAAAATTTTTTTTCAAGAATCTAAATGTAGAAAGCGCTAATATATTCTCAGCAACAAAAATAGGCGTGAAGTCAGACACGGCGATTACTCTGAGGACTAAGACTTTCGAGCAGTTGTCCGCGATACTTAACTGACATAATTTCATGTCTGCGGTTTCATAAGAAGTTCTGAGCACCAAACAAAAAATAAAGCATTGCCACAATAGCCAGAAGAACCTTGGTGTGACCTTCCAACAAATGAGACAAGCTGCCGCCGAGAAAGGAATGCTCTTCGCTCTGAGCACCTATGGCGGCGAATTGCAACTGCGAAATCGGCTGACAACCTCGACATCTACCTCGGCGCGATAGACAAGAGATAAATTCAGTCTTTTCTTCGACGGGAATAATCGACAGCTAGCAAAAAGGGAAGAAAAGACCCCGGAATTCCTTTTTTTTTTTTCTAACCACGTTCTCTTCATTCGTTCGAGAGTTGGAGCCGTAATAACAAAGAAGTGGCGAGAAATTATGTCGAGAAGCAGCGGTGTGGGAAAAAGAAAAAGGCGCCGTGCCAAGGAGTAATTAAGTGTGCGAGAAATTGCACAATCTAACTTTTCTCTCTTAGGGCGGGCCGCGAAATCTTCGAGAGCATAATGTAGCCCCGTCATCAATCGAAGCGCACTTGTACCTCCTCGGCCCCATTCTGTAGGCGGCCCGTAATTAAAAGTACGCCGGTGGAGGAAACAAAAAGACCGCCGAAACTGTGCTCGGAGGCGCCGCGGTCTTTTATTTCAACGGAGGAGCACCTCGTGATGAAAGTGGTGACTGCCGCCTTTCAGCGGCCGCCGTAATTGAAATACGTTTCTTCCATTCCTTAGGGAGCCGATCGCTTGCCCTCATCGTGAGTATTGATTTCCGCCACAGATAAGCGTCCAGGGGCTACTGGGAGAGGAGGCGTAATATATATTGGGCGGGCTGAATAATGTAGCATCCAAATAGAGTAAGCAGCTACCTTCTACGGTGCATTGTCCTTCTATCACATCTCCTACAGCCCTCTCGTCTTTACCCCCTACGCCCCTTTTTCCGTCAGATGAGTCTCGCAAGGATGAAGAAAGGCCAGCTAATGGAATAGGTGATGAGCGAAAGACAATGCCGAGAAATTTGTCGCCCCGGACAGAGAAAATTTCCGAGGAAAGGGCATTGTGCTCAAAGATGTCATTAGTGTTGACGGCCTCAAGAAGACGGATCGACGCAGCCGCCAACAAATACAAACCGAAAATAAAATTTGAACCTAACTTTATATTTTCCCCTCATTTAAAGAAGTGCAATGCCGGGAATATAGCAAACGATGCAGATTGCATGAGTTTGATTAAGTGTCTATTATGATTTCAAAGATTACCAAAAATGCCAGAGTAGCACAGAAACTGGACCACCTAATAATATTAGGCTTGAATAAAACTTCTTTTTGGGTTACTTGGTGCATTTTGAAAATAAGAAAACGAGCAGCGCCAAAGCATGCAACCACAGACGAAGCTTGTGTCTTGTGCTTGTGTCTTCTCCTTTCCTCGTCTATTTCCTCGTCTGCTTTGGCGCTGCTCCTTTACTTAGGGACAACATTAGGCTTAAAGCGCAATTATGGAAGCTTCAGCTGCTCGAGGTGCAAAAGGCGAGCCGTGAAATCAATCACAAAGAGAAATCAATTTATTCCTTCTCCGATTCTTTTCAAAGCAGCATTTTAACGGGCGTGCTACTACATCAACAGGCATGTAACCAAAGTGAATTTTGGTTTCGATTTAGTTTCGCTCAGCCGACGACGTATGTGCGTAGTTTTATTGTAGTTATACGTTCAAAATCAGCAAGGGTGTTAATATTATTAATTAATGCCGTAATATTACTATCCGTTCTCTGTAAACATACAAGCTTTTCCCATTTCTGCAAAGTCAGGGCAAAAAATTGGAGGCTTATCAAGGTTAAGCACAGTGGATGCGAAGCATGTCCTTAGCGTTTGGAGGCATCTTGACCGCATACACGCCCGGCGCAAAGACGCTGGCGCGGTTGCGGGCACAGAGACTGACGCACGGCGGGCGCGCGCCGCCTCATCCCTGGCGTGACGTCACATATCACGTGATGCAGCGATGGTGGCACCGCCGCCGCGTCGCGCGCGACGGCGCGAACCGAAGCGTGGAGGCCTCCGCCGGGCGACGTCCGACGGCGCGATATGAGGCCCCATCTGCCGCCGGTGTGACGTCATAACGTGACGTCACATCATGTGATCTCACTTCAAGGTCAATGGTGGCCACCGCCGGGCGGCGACCGACGGCGCGATATGAGGCCCCATCTGCAGCCGGTGTGACGTCATCACGTGACGTCATGTCACGTGACCTACTTGAAGGTCAATGGTGGCCACCGCCGGGCGTCGCGCGAAGGCCCGAAACCTACGTTAATATGCTTCGCATAAAACAACATAGTGCTGCACGTCCTGCGCTATCAGAGGACATTATCACAGTCGCAGGGTTACAGACTGATACAAAGACACGCGACGGTTGAGAGGGAAGCCAGCAGATGTTACACTGGCACGGCGTGCCAGTATAAGTTCGCAGCGTATATGTAAAACAAAATCTTGCCATTCGGCCCTCATGCAGGTGAAACCATCATATTTTCCAGCCTGTTACAAAACGATAATTTGTGAGTGACGCAAGTAGAGAGGAAATGGCTGGGCCTGCTTCTAATAGCTCTTGTTTAAAAACCCACTGGGCAGCAAAAGCTGAGGCAGCTGACAGCTATTACGTGTAATGCCATGAGCACGCATCTAATTTTCGGTTGGATTTTCTCTACCATTAAGTCACTCCTGAAATTTTATGAATTCCATTAAAAGTATATTATCCAAGTTGCGCTCTCTAAAAATTGAAGAATTTCGAACTGGGGGGTTAATCCTATGTAGTATTCCTGAAGTGCACCAGAAGGCGCGTCTGCCGCCAGCAGGAATCGAGAAGTTAGCCTTCAGAGTCGCTTTGAGCAACGTCTTCAGTTGCAAACGTAATCGCCACACAGGAGCTGTCAGTCGTACTCTAATGACAATGATGGGTTAGTAATGGGAGGCCCATTCCAGAACGAAGGCAGAAAATGCCTGGCACGAGAAATAACAGAAAGTTTTATCTTGATGGCTGCGGCCATTGTATCTTGGGCGTTAGTACTTTCAGTTACAAGCTTTACAAGCGGCTTTTCCTACCACACTTGGCGACGGACCAGGACGCTAGCTTTGATCCATGCGCGAATGATGCAAGCCACCCGTAGTGTGTGTGTTTTGCCAGGCACCTTGGGACATCTCGCCTTAACTCGGAACGCGCTAAAATATCTGCTAGTCATACGAATTTTCGCGTCTACCTTTTGTCTCGCCTCCGACAGAGCACGTGCTTTGTGACTTGGCGCACTACTAAGACGTGTGTAGCATCGTAAGTGCAGAGCTTGTAACTATTATACTAGATGAACATCGTCCGCTGCTGTCTACTGAAGTTGTCAGTCCGCCAGCTCGCCCACAGTAGGAATTGCTGAAGTACATACAATAAATCTAAATCGAGTTTGGCTGGAACTACCCTCCGGCTTTTTGTTTTAGGTCTTTATGGTTACATCTGTCAGCATAACCGGACTGTTAAAACGTATAGCATAGCTAATGCACGCTGTTAACTTCAATTTTGCGACGTTTGAAAAATATATTTGCAATAAAGAACGAAAGGTGAGAGTTCATGTTTTCTACCACTGGCCAAATATCATAACAGTGCAGCAGCAACCCACCTATATGAAGAAATATATTTCTCCATATGACAAAAAATGAAAAGGTACTTGTTAAGCTTAGTCACTTGTGTGTGAAACAAAACTATTGAGCGCCTCGCACTGCCAGGAGAGTTTCCGCGATAAGAGAAAAAAAATCAATTGGAAACAAGCAAGAAGTCGCAAATGGCTTGGGAGCCAACACTATTGAGATGCAAGTCCTTGGCAACGTTCCCTAAGTTACTGGAGCTCTGGAGCACCAAACTTCTCTCTGATATTATGCAGTTTGCGACTGTAGCAGCTCGGTTTTGTGTTTTCATATGGTTTGTGCACATTGGTTGGGCCGCGTTTCGCTTCGAGACATCCTTGGGTTCTAGCCGAGAACCTACGTCCTGCCCCTGTCTTCACGGCCTCCCAGTCTTATGGTGCTAGTAGAATTACTTTAATCAGCGCAGCTTTAACTGCCACGTTCTGTGGAACGAACGGCATCGGTTTGGCTGCAACCGACCACGTGATCACCCGCGGCGTGTGCCTTGCATTACCTTAACCATCTTCGGGCTGAGCGCGCTCACCTGTGATCACCTGACCTTACGTATGCATCCGCGATCGGTTGAGCACACTATGAAGGCAGTCCGTGCCTCGCACACAGTGCAACCTTTCTTAGCCATCTAAGGGGAGGTAATAAAACCAAACTATTTGAGAAGCCTCTCGGATGCTCTGTGCGCGTCTCTTGATAGGCTATAAACAGCTAAACGTAAGGCTGCCCTAGCAGTGATACAGCGACTGTGCACGGGAATGGTACCATGAAGAATGCATTAGGAAGAAATGCCGAGGGCATGATTACGATATTTTTAATGCGTTACTACAGTAAAATTGAAAAGAAAAACTCTCAGAACGGTTAGGACACTAGGTAGTCGCAATTGTAAACGCTCTGCCCTCACAGAAGCGCAGCTCCGGCGCCGCCAAGATCCAGATGTGAAAGCTGCCGAAGCAAAAGCGTTGCCCAGACGTCGACAGGATGCCGCTCTGAAAGCCGCTGTAACCTTTCAAAGAGACAAAAATTAACTAACAAAGAAACTGCTTGACTGAATCGCAGAAATTACCTACAATTGCGACGCTTTAATGATGCTTTAGCCACTATAGTAAATTCGCAGTGACCTTTTCTTTACCGTTTAGCGCTGTTCGACATGGTGGAGCGCTGCTGGCTTCTCTTGCGCGCAATGAGCGCTTTTGTTTCTGCGGTTATCAGTTTTTGGGCTTAACCTGATTTTTTTATTCATCTGCATATTGGCCTGGCGGCATATTTTTTGAGGCCTACTGAAATCATCTTCTTTTTTTCTATTATTAATGAACTGAGGGCTTAATTTTGTCGGCACATTGACAGCACATATAAAAACAAAAAACGCGCTCGACATAATTGACCGAAACATCCGATGCTTCTTGATGGCAAGAGTCGAAAATTTCACAGAGATGCCCAGGTTCGTAAAATTCAGCACACAGATACTCACACTCCATGCATCCTCTTAATTTTAATGACAATGTTTAGTTACGGCCACCACTTTAAAAAATGTAAGCTTTCCACATTTATATTTATGCGGCTTTCCCTTACTATTTCAGGATTTTTAAGCATCCTAGAATCAAATAAAAAGCATGGTTTTTCTTCATTCTTTATATGCTAACACGGTACCAATTATATCTGCATGAACAGCATGACAAAAAGCAAAAATTTTAGGGCCATTTCATAATTGAGACATCTAGAATAATAGCGTGAAGCTAGCGATAAAGGTCCTGCACGCCGATCAGTGAATGCCTTTTATGAGACACAGCCACTAAACACCAGGTCCTTGAGATGCACGTACAATTTTTAATTATGAATGCAAGCCAGTTTTATAGTGTTCATTCCGCGTCTCGCATATCCCTATTAGAGCTTTATGTGCTAGAGGTGCACAGTGGGCTATAAGGCATGCTATAGCGGATGGCTCATCACCTGCTTCCACCACCAGCGAGGTATTTAACTGCACGTGAATCACAAAAAGAAAAAAGGAATACGATGGTGGTTTAGGTAAACATCGCAAAAAGAAACACAGAGTGGTTTATTTCCCAGGCCTAAAGCCTAACATAAAACAAGCAGCAACAACACCTGATCTGTTTCTCGTCTCTGAATCAACGTCTTGATGAGTTAGGTCATCGAAGCTATAAATCTCAAGATGGTTTTGACTTGTGGTGGACAAGCTTTTAGCTGAAGCAGTATCGTTGACAAGCCAGGCATATGAAAATCTTACCGAATGCCACCAAAGTTCAAGAACAGCACCTAACGTATCCTATAAAAAATTTAAGACTGCCCGCTTAAATAATTTGACTTCAGCATGGAGTTCGAAGATACCAAAGTTTCAAGGGAAAAAAAAACTAATGTTACAAACTTTACTAAACATAAACGCGTTTAACGCCGCCTAGAACAACAAATTAGAGAGAAACAAAGAAAAAGGCCCTAACATCCGTGTTACCAGGTCCGCAAGAACAACAAGCCAAGCACGTCGCGATCTAAGGATAACGAGGCCAGCTTGCAACAGATGTTGCACAAGCCAAGCGTCATCAGGTTTTCTCTGGGCCTCTTTGTATCGCGGTCTTCCGCGTCGCTTTCTTGGCTCTTTTCGCATGCAGATTAACCCTTTCCATCTACACGCTGATTTCTATCTCAGCTTGCAGCGTTAACCTCATCGCTCGCGACCTCGCCAGCTCAGGTCGGCTTTCAGTCCTCTCTTCTCTCAGCAAAGCGTTCTGTTAACATAACAGTCATGACTGCGATGTTCCCATAACAAGCGTGCTTACATCGCGATGGCGCTTTCTTAGCGTGGAGTGCAAAAGCCGCTCAGTAATGAGCGATTGAAGGAAAACGACGCCGAGTTTTTTTTTCTTTTCTATGTTTAAGGAAAAAAGAGCGCATGAGGAGAAAGAAAACACGCTTGAGAGATCACGACGTCTCAAACCACGACGCGCGCGCCGCGGTGGGCGACCGGTAAAGAAGCTGTCACCGCCATGTGTGCGCGGAAAATTGTGGGATGTGGAGGGCTCTATTAAAATTAAAAACCACGCTAGTCACAGAACACAAAGTGAGGATAGAAGCCGGCGATAGTGGGGAGGGAGGGGGGGAGGGGGTAAGCTCTGAAAGTGGCTGTAGCGGAGAGGAAGAGAGAGAGAGATGTATGGGCTTTGTTTTTTGCGGAACCGAAAGCGAACGACACGTTTCGCGCATGCCTATGAAAACAAAAAGAAACCAAATTTAAACAGGTGTTTGAATAAGGGCTTCTATTTTCGTTCTTTATGCGGAAGCCCGTGCCAACTAGAAAGTAAAAGAAACGAACGCCAGCATCTGCCCCTGTTTATAGCGCACCCCTCCCCTTTCCCTCGCTTCTCTCAACGGGCCAGAAAATTTCTTGCTCTACACGAAACGAATCCGAGTTGTAAACAACTTACGTCTTGTCGGTGTTTCATGTCGAAATGTTTGTATCCATGGCCACGCGGCTTTGTTGAACTAGGACTTCTAATTTGGGCGTCGGTATTAAAAGTGCCCTCCGGGACTCCTTGGCATGCAATTTTTTCGGGAGCCGTCAGGGCGCGAGAATATATATAAAAAAAGTTTAAATCTGGCCACATTACCTGCTTCATGGTGTTTACATGATTTGCGAACGATTTTATTGGCCCAAGAATAGCTCGCACATAGTTCGACTAACCTGAGAAGCAGATAGGTTTTACGGGAATATGCTCTCTGTCTGATTGCTCCGTAATAGCTATTAAAGCGGTCTTCCAACTAATGTGCGAATTTCCTTGAGCAGTGCCTTTAATCTTGAGAAATAATCTAACAGGACAGTAAATAATTGAACGACGTCTGTACTTCGGCAAGGCGGAAGTCAGCGCTTGTTTGTGCTACTCTTTCGTCTCATGTGCCGTTCTTGTTGCGCTATGAGCAAAATGACATCTGTGCTTATTTATCGAATTTAAGCAGCCTGCTGCTTTTGTGCAATCTACACTTAGCACCAGAATGCCGCGGCCTATTACCCTCTTGTTTTTTTCAGAATAGTCACTGACATTCAAGAAAACTTTCAGTTTGAAAGTCAACACTCATACAGTTCTGAGAATTGGTAGAAAATTGCCGTGTTTAACGTCCAGAAGTGACAGATAGGCTATGAGGGACGCAGTAGTGAAGCGCTCCGGATTAATTAAAACCACCTGAGGATTTTTAACGCGTGTTGACGTCGCACAGCACAGGCGTTTGTTTTTGTTTTTTTTTGCCTCCATCTTAATGCTGCCACTGCTGCCGGCACCGAACCCGCAACTGACTTTTGTGTAAGCAGCCGAACGGCAAAGCCACTAAACAAGCGAAGCGGCTCTTGATAGCAGAGCAAACACTGCAGATTGGAACCTAGCAATTACGAATAATTGCTATTTAATACACGAGCCACCCTAAAACCTATGCAGCTGAGTGGGGTGATTCCGACACTTACCACCATAGACGACGCAGACCAGTGCCAGCGTGCTGCCTTCGTTGAATGGGCCGATGGTGCCGCGAAGTTCGTTACCTTCACCGTCCCTGATGACCGGTGGCTCGGGCGGGGCTGCAACGATACAACACACACAAGGCACCGTTATTTTATTTCCCAGAAGTAGGAATATGAAGCTGAAAATCTCCCTTGTCCTTTATGCGCTGAAATAAGTTTCATTTTTACTGGCTTTTTTTTTTTCAAGTTAAAACATCTCAGACTCTAGCCTGTGGCAACTTGGCTAAAGAAAGAAAGAGACAAACAAACACGCCGGCACACACACATAATTTATTTATATTATAAACTCGTACTATACTCCTTTTTTGTTGCTAATTATCATACAGTTTTTCGCATTTCGTTCCCATCTTTCGGCTGAACGAAGGGTAACACTACAGCGTTATATGAACCATGCCACAATCATATATATGGATTTGAAGCGAAGGCAAGCGTAGCAGAGGGTGGCTGATGGTCGGGTGGGCGGCGAGGTTTGGAAGTTTTGGGGGGTAAGGTGGCAGCAGAAGGCACAGGACTGAGCTATTACAGGACAATGGTAGTGGACTGTGTCCTGCAATGGACGCAGTTAGACTGCTGATTATGATACATACAGGAAAGTCCGCTTTTTGCTCATCATTATTGCCTATAATTATGCTGGAACATCAGCGACACTAACTGAAGCAGAAAATGAAAAGAAGCAACTCAAACAACCCAGCTGTTTCCTTCTGACTTCTGAGTGCTCTTCCTTTACCTTTATTCATTAGTCTTTTAAATCCAGTGTTTACTGGCGGCTCACGCACTTACAACAAATTTTAAGGGATGCTGAGGAAAACTCCGCTCGACGTTTATCCTTCTAAAGATTAACATTTTTTGCTTTTTGTGGCTGCTTTGACGTTAGCTCCGCAACAAAAGTAAAGTTGCACTTATTGCTCAAAATGTGACACTAAAAATGAAACACCTTCCTTCCTCCCCATCTCGATTCAAACCAGTCACGTTAACAACCACGCCTGTTGTACCACAGACTACGTGATGACTGACATTCTAGTAATGGACCCCGAACAAATAAAAAACTATTGACGTCATCGAAGTTTGCTTTGAAAACAAAAATGGTGGCAAAACCGGTACTTTCGTTCTTTGGTCTTTTCTGACTTAAAAAAAAAAATTCATCTTTTGTAGATATGCCCTCTTTTTCCATTAGAGCGCAGTAAGTAATAAACACAGAAAAACTTCCACTTGTCGTCAGTTATCTTTGGAGCTGTCAAGTGGACTGAGTTAAACGTCGATATTTAATTAAGTGGCGTTACAAGCATATTTATTTATTTGTTTATTTATTTATTGATACTGCCGGCCAATAAACTGGCCCTAGCTGGAGGGGCAATGCAGTAAAGAGTGTGACAATGCAAAAAAGAAAAAAAACACTAACGAAAAATAAATATCGAAAGACATGCCTTCCATCGTTACCTACAAGCCGAGAATAGTTATTTCCAGTGCTTGTCAAAAATCTGACTCCCCAAGTAACGGTCCGTGGTAGGGCATTACGAACTGCACGTACACAAATAATATCCATAGCATAACAGAAACAAACCACTGTTGGCCAATCCTGCTATCCAGAATAATAAACCGAGCACAATATTAAATGAAAACTTCTCGATGATCATTACGACGGGTGTTTTTTTTAGGCATTTTAAGCGTTTCCTCACTTCATGCACAGAGTAGGAGTGGGCGGAATGATGAAACGGAGGCCAACTGGCTGGCAGTTGGATGCATACCGCTAGTTCAATACGTTAATACTATCAGAGGAAACTGCGAGTGATTAATGCTGGTACAGGTACACGCCTTGTCTGAAATTGGTTACGCCTACGCATTCAGTAAACACTCGAGAATAACTTGGACAGACTGCATAGATCACTTACGCACCTTGTGCTAAACGCATAAATTCAACGCCATCAGGATGCATTTATACAAGGCAGTGTGCACTCTCGAACGGCGCATAAGGGCGAAGCACGGACGCCATTAAATGTGGATATATCGATAGCAGGTACGTGTCATCTCTGACCTGCTACCCCGATTTTGGTGAAGGGAAGGTGGAATGACATATGGAGGGAAAAGTGGAGATGTCAGCGGACGATGTCATAACGCTATGAGCTGCACACGCAGTTTCATTATGTGCCGCGCAGAGTCAACAGCTACATGCAAATGAGACGTGCATGCACGAGATAGCCCGTGGAGCCATTTGTCTGATGGATTTGCTCAGCGGTTGGTCAATAGTAACAGTATAACTAGTGGGGCACATCAGAAAGAAAGCCAGTGTGCAACAGTCGGCTGGCATAATTAGCTCCCTCGCTGCGCTGGTTGAGCGTGTGAAAGATTCTGCATCAAATCATGCCCACCAACCTGCATTGAATAAAAATTAAAATAACCACTCGCGATCAATGCAAAATATGCACTTATATACCTGTACACAAGTTGTTAGATACATGAAGTCCTCTCAGCTAAAGCCACTAAGTTTCCACTGCCGGTGACTCTTGTGGTATAAAATATTGAAGTCCCGCGAAAAGAAACTAAGTCAAATTAGCAGCGACACATGCTTCTACCCTTGTTTCTTGTTGGGAGTGCAAAAAGCAGTTTTCTCTGGAATCCCTTCAGACTGTTTGTTTATTCTTTTTGCATATAAAAAAAAAATTACTGGCGGTTTTTTTTATTTGGCACCGTTTTAAAAAGTGAAGAGCTCGCCATTGATGATCGGTGAAGATGCATCTAAGCAAATTCTTCGTTCTGATGCCAATCAAATGTCCTAATTATTCGAAATTGAGACCTGCGGTGTGCCGAAAATGTAAAAGGGCAAGCATTCGTTATGGTAGTCAGGCAAAGTGGGCTTATTTTTTTTAAACCTGGACCACCTGGTCTGGTCTGGCAGATCGTACTCTCGCGCAGCAGAACGCAAATACACGCACCACTAACTGCCATAACCGGAAGCTTTAAGAGAACCCTTTAGTGTTCCAACTTGGGTTCCTAGCTGAAAATGTAAGCGTCGTTCTCTATTCTCATAGCCTTCGCTAATTTTGTAAGCCTGTGGCGAAGACACAGTCTCTATCCGTAGTTGAAAAACGTCAAATCTTAGAAGCCTGAAACATCGAACGCCATAACACGACGCTGTTCAATCTCCACAAATGGCTACTTTATTTATGTTCGTTTCTTACATGACCTGGAAGCTCCGCAATTCGGCTGTTAAATGCTTGGTTTGGAAAGGAAAATTTGTAACCTGAACGATTTATGACTTTGGACATACGCTTGTAAACATGTAACTTCCATACCGTAATTTTATAAGGTTGTTCTCTGCACAAACGCTAATCCTTTTGCTATTACAGACTGAAATATCTTCAAAGCTTTAAAAGTAGACGGTATATCCTTCCAGTTGTTATCATTACACTCTGCATTGCAGAAAAGGCCACCACGCTGATCTGCACGCAACGATGCTCAAATTTTAATTTGAGAATCTTAATTTCGAGATAGGGGTAGCGTTCAGGTTTCCACGCTTGCACATGAGAAGAGGCTGGTTTCATACAATTCGGGACAATTTTTATACTCATGCTTACATTTTCTAGACCCTGAGCTACAGCTCCGAATCACACAAGACCTACCATAACGCGAAGCAACTTATCTGCTTCGGGTTGCATTCACAAAACGCGCACTTCTTTTTCTCATCGCTAAAGTTGAGAGCCTTGTTTGCTACATATGCAGGTACAATGGGAGGATAGAACGAGCTGTTTGGGACTTCTCTCCATTTAGTGCCTAAAAAAATTGCTATGCCGTCAACCGGATCATCTTAACCCTCGCTCCTGACAGAGATAGATTCTCAGACTGTGGCCGTCACATTGTTGTCTCCGAAGGACTTCCAGGCACTGCTCCGTTCCGTGAGAGTGTTCGGCCTACGTGAATGTCGATGAATGTTCTTTACACGAAGTCACTTCCTTTTTACACTGTATTTTTCACTCAGCTCTGTCTTCCGCTTCTTCTTTACAATCCCGTTCTCTTCCCCCAGTGCATGGAAGCAAAAACTGGCACTTTCTCCTGGTAAACCTCCTCGCCTTCCTTACTCTCTATCTCTCTCTTGCTCTTTGAACCTTCCGCTCCTGCTCTAGATACCAATTTATTTATTTATTTTATTTATTTATTCAATACTGCCAGCCTCCATTTGGTGGCCAAGGCAGGAGCGGTACATCGCACATCGCGACAAAACAAAGCAAGTAAAAATGCGAATAAAGAAGCAAAAGCTAACACACAGGGTTTTATAGAAAGACAAAGAGCAAGACAATGCGCTGCCTGAAAATTAGCTAAAATGGAGTAAGTGGATCATTGTAATGCTTTGTTTTGCTGCGTACAAAGAAATTTTTGAGTCCAAGTAGTGCATGTGGTAACCTTACTGCTTACAAGGATCATATATGCTATTTCTGAATCTGTGAGCTATTGCCAATCAAATAGCCTGCTGTGCCGTCTTGTAACGATAGACGAATTATGCTAGGTCTGTTAGATTTGCTAGCAAACTTTAACACTTTTATTAGCGTTCCTGAAAAAGACACTGCCTTATTCATAGTTTCCACAAAGCTTTTCTTTGAATTACTGTAAAAAATAAAAGCAGAGAACAATTATAAACCGTTATTCAATCAAACCTCCTACCACAATGCGCGATATAATGTGATCATAATCTTTGTGAGTCAATGTGTGTGTTATATTGGTTGTTACAAAGGAGTCAGTTCACAGATATTTTTCATTTTACATCCCAGCTCTATGTTCCTTGAAATTGACAAAACTGCGGCGAAAAGCAATACCCTTTGGCCAGCAGACGTGGCGTTTTTAGTTCTTTGTTCTGCTCTTTTCTACTGTGCGTCTAAGAATTTTGTTTTTCTTTCTTAGTTTTTGTATTTTATTAATATACTCTGAGTGAGCTCTGTATCATCTGAAATCGTGCCCTTGTCTTCCACGCGCTCAAAAGTACTACCCGTTCTTTTATCTTTCATGAAGGATCGCGAGCCCATCACTCTCCGAACCCCGGGGTTTCTTTCTTGCATCGCAGACTAAAAGATATTGCTTTTTCCTTTGATCGCGATACTGCGTGTGCACCAGAAATTCCCACCCAACATGCTTCTTTTTATATTTTGCTCGCAAGCACGCAGTTCAATCTAAACATCAAAGAAGAGCACACCGACACTCCAGACCGTACCTTCAAACACACCGCTACCACAACCACAAGCATACACATATACGAAGCCAGGCAGTAAATAAACGAGATGCCAGTTCACAAATGCGCATCATCAAGCGTGGCAATAACGGGCCAGCCGCGCTACGCGTCGTATTCTCGCGCTGTATGAAGGCCATTATGCGCCATCGAGGCACCGACAGCCACGTCGCGTCTGCCTTCGACGTAATCGTCGCATTCAAATTATGCGCCGCATCGATTGCTGGCGCACCCAGCTTCTTCTTGCGAGCGCCACGTGTCGAGCGCCCGGAGTCTCTTGATGACCTGCGACAAAAAAATGCGCTGGAATCCGGGGCAGAAACGCGGAACCATCGGCACACGAGCTGGAGCCTGACGGAACAGCTGTTCTGCCATGTACAGTATTTACAACGCCTCCAAACGCTTCGTATAGAAAACAGTCATTTTACTTAACAGTTGAATTGTTTGTCATAAAAACAGGAAGGTTGTAATAAATAGATTTTTCTTGCAATATTGCTTGCATTTGAATTTTTTTCTCCTTTGATGTAGCTCTTACTAGTCGACAGTACATAAAAGTTGGATAATATCATAACAATAATAGTTCACAAAAAAAAATACCTGCGGCCCACCTTCACTCCCTGTAACCTACAGCATGTGCCTACTTTAATTCATAGAAAGCTGATGCTGTGTGAAGTTCGAACTTTTATATTCGTGGTGATCGTTCAAACTATTTCAAGATTTCTCTGACTGCTACCGCTACATCGTGCAACAAGCGCAGTGGGTTGACGGGTTGATAGTGAAGCAATACGAGAAGTTGCACTCTAAGAACAATGCACCTGTCGCCCGTGTCGGCTCTGTTACCACGTGCGCTCAATGAATAGTCAGCCGTTCAGCGGTGTACTAACATGAACTACAAGACTCGAACTCTTGTGCACTCGCAAAGTAAGAGCGCGAATGTTTCAGTGCTCGCATAATGGAGTTCGCTATGCGTTTTGAGAGGTGTAATAAAAAAAAGCAGCCAGTAGCTATATGTTTATAGCTATGAAGGGCAGAGGAGAGAACGTAAGGAATGGCGCACTGCTACAATTGCACTTCCTTTCCCCCATTGCGAGAAGAAAAAGTCTAGAAACGTTTCACTGGTTAGCCTAGACGGTTCACGTGTACTGAGAACCATTCCCTTTCTGGCACACGCCAGACGGTGTTGTTGCGGTAGTAAATGAGGCCGTCAAAAGCCGCCCTCGTTTCTCACATTGATACAGATTTCTTTGTTTGAGAAGCGTCCGGAGGCCGCTGCGTTCTCGTCTCGCTGCTACAGCGAATGTCGAGCAGCTCATGATGCGAGTCACGAAGGCAGTAGACAAATAGCACTGGGCTGGATTACGGCAGAGCAGGAAAACGTTCCAGGCAATCTACCATATTGGCAGTCTTCAGTCGAAATCTACTGCATGGCTGAATGCACACTGAATCCATCGTGCGTGCGACGGCTATGGAGTGCACTGCAGCGGGTACATCACGCGAGCCCATAGAATACTGGTCGTTCTTTCCAGTCCCCCTGCCCGTAAAAAAGTGGCGGCGCATTTGTTATCAAGGAAGGTAGAGTGTTTTTTCCCTTGCCCGCTAGCAATTCGAAGCGTCACGACAGGGCCAAAAACAACACTGAGCCGTGTTATTAGCAAGGTACGAAACAAGAAAAATCAGCAAAGCAAAACAGTCGTCGTCTGTCATAGATTTAGTGACCTATCGTGAAAAAGAGAGCACTCAGGACAACAGACAAAGAAGACTAAACAGCTTCTGTTGTCCAGAGTTCGCTATTTTTTCCATGATGTTATACCAACAAGCTCAAATATCGATTCAACTTTAGTGACCTAGTTTCTGAGAACAACACGAGCAAAATGGTATGGTATAAGCGTTATTAATAAAGAGGTTAACCAGCACGTCACAAGCGAAGAAATGTTTTGTCTTTCGATATGAACGCGAATGTTCTCAATTTAACTTACAATCCGGTGAAAACTTTGGAGATTTGTGACATTTGTTTTTTACCATTAACGACAGTGCCGCAGGTTTTTGAGCACCCCCCTTCATGAACATCGAAATAGATTTTAAGTGACCGAGTTTTATTTTTTTTAGAATTTCGCACTGAGAATATGAAAAAACGGCTGACCGAAAAAGAAGCAAATTTTAAAATTTTTTCTCTTCAGAACTGGTCGGTGAACTGGTGGGCGAGTTTGTCTGGCATATCTAGTAAACCAGCACAACGGCACAAGGCTAAGGGAAGAAAGGGACAAACACAGCGCTCACACTCAGCGCTGGGTTGGTCCCTTTTTTTCCTTGGCCTTGTGTAGTTGCGCTGCTTTACTAGATATCCCATAAATTGTTTAATAGGGGCTCTTCATCAGTTAAGTAAATTAGCGTTTGCAATCTCAGCGCGCCCAAAAATAGTTAAACACCACCTAAGATTTCCGTTTAGCGCCCCGCCAAATGGGTTGTCGTTGTCTGAGCCAATGGTAGTCACAAATACGGCGGAACTCCCACATAAAGCTTATGAAAAAGCAATAGCATTTCTTTAAAAAAAAAAATTTATTCTTTTGAGCCCAGCTTCACACGCACTTGCGCGGACGTGTGTGCGCAAGCATATATTAGCATACTTGTATACGCAACAAATTGCGGAAATTCATCGGGATGTGATAAAGCCCTGTAATGTTTCCCTTTAAAATTATCAATCTGTGCAATCACGTGGCTGTTTTCAAGTTGGTATTTCATAGAAAGAACTGCCCTACCTGCGTTCAACTAGAGCAAAAATTTGCAGTTGAGAGAGCAAAGTAACAACATGAAATTTCGTACAGCAGCCGATATTTACTTATAGAAACACTGCACGCTCAATAAGAAGTGAATGCGCGAACCGAAATTGCTGTTACGTAATTTTCCCGAACCGTTCATCTTGAAGCATTTGGACGTTCAGTAGCGCAGGCGTGAATAATTACCCATTTGCATGCTTATGCTTCCTCAGTGTTGTTCTTTCGGGCAGTAGAATACAATTTCGAGATTCAGAACGTGATCTCGGCGCGGCCATCCCCTAAATGCCTCAAAGAAGCTACAATTTCCCTTTACTTTAACTTATGACGTGGCAACTTTGAGACCAAAAATCATGGTGTTATCGCCTTCCTCTCTTTGTTGTCTCATTTCAGTTTGTGCACCAAAAGCATATTAGCAAACACTCAGAAAGGCCTACGCAGGCGAAAGATATTTTTTCTCATCACCCGACAGCAGTCAAATAGTGTGCCATAAAATTTCACTTCACACAGCCTGTTTCCGTCAGTACAGACTTTTATTCTGTAAAGCGTGCTCTGCCTGTAAAGCAGGGCTGCATGAGAAAGAAGCTGTTACCATGTGTTGTCTGTACTTTTAATAAAAACGCGAGAGAAAGTTCTCGAGACAGCACAGTGCTTAAGGTGCGTTTCCACATTCTCAACGAATTTAAAAATTCATGCCGAACTTGGAAAAAAAATTCTAGGGAAATCGCCGCAAGTGTAACCGTAAAACGAATAGGGTTCCTTAAAGGTGTTCGCGAATAGCGATTTTTTTTTTCTTCTACTGAGTGGACGTCGTTTTAAAACATTTCTTTTGGTCATTTTCTTCACGAGCACTGTATACCCCATCTTAATGTTCCATCATCTTTCAGCTTAATCATTATTACCGCTGCCAGACATGCTGCTGGTTACTTGGTCCGCAACGGCTGGCTTTTACACTAGTTGCAGCGAAATCGCCTTGCGACTGTATATTACTTCCTTTTATCATTAGCCCTTTTATGAACACCTATACTTATCCTTAGAAGCGAAATATTGATTGATTTCTGGGAATATATTCCGCCACCACATCGTATTGCGGTCAAAGATATCCAAGAACCAAAGTTTCCTCGACTATAATCAGTAATTTTCTCATTACATTTATCTGCTCTGCAGAACAATGCTTCTAAGACAAAGAAAACTCTCTGGCTGTACTTCTAAAATGCTGCCTTTCAGCAGGTCATTTTCCTTAACCGCTGTCATTTAGATCGGAGTTTTTTTTTTTTTGCCTTCTAAAATAGTGCACGTCTGGCTGAATCGAACAGATAGGATGTTAGCCCTTAAACCCTGAAATTTATTCTCGAAAAACACACCGAAATCATCAAGTTGTTTGGCAGTTTTTAGTGAAAATGATTGCTGTCAGGCTCAAACCACGCACTAAAGGCGCAAAATGCGCGAATGTATCGATGGAATATAGCAAAGTCTCCTTTAAAACGTAGTTGTGGCAGCTACTACCGTGCTCGGATCAGATTTTTTTTCTTTATCTTCCTTTAACGGAGCTTTCTGTGTAATAAATCGTCCAACGAATTCCCTAATTTCTTTAAATGAAATTTTTAATCCTGCACTTGTAACCTTAACTCAGATCCCTGCTTATCCGCCAACAATCTTCCAATCGCTTTTTCCTAGCTTTTACCGCGGATTAAATCGTATGACCATTGTTATCGCTACGCCCTAGGGCCTCAGGGAGAGTGGCTATGATTACATCGACATGAGGATGGAAAACGCCAGTCTAGTAAAAGATGCTCAATTGTTTCTGCAGATTTACCGCACACTACACATCTCTTATGTTGTCGTTTCGTGGACAAATACCGCCCTCTAGTGTAGAAAATTGCACAAACGCAATTATCGACCATAACTCGTCTTTGGCGGTAGTGGCAGCGCAGCACCGGGAGGATGAGTGTGATTTGTCATCTTCGATACTGGTACAATTTCTCATGACGAGTACACAAAGTTTTGATGCGTTAAAGGATTAATTTGGTCGTTGCACGTGAGCACTGTAAATACAGGTGCAAACTTTCATTTACTTCACGAAAATAAATATTGAAAATGTGAAAGACCAAGTAATATACTTTGTGCAATGCAGTTAAAGAAATTATTGATAAAGACAGAAAGCGTGTTACAGATACAGTTTCACTTTAAAGGAAAGGAGGAAAGTAAGCATAAATCTAAGACCAAATCATTTGTTACTATGGGTAGTGCACTTCAAAAACCACAGATCGGGGATGCTGTGTCTTGGGAAGGCGACGTTTCAGGCATTCAGCCTATATCTACTTAAACGTTATGTTAATACCGACCGCCTATTATTCGCTAATAGTTAATACACTTGCTTCCAGCGACGTTGTTCTCTTCGTTGCTTGTCACAGTTTAACTTAGTACAGCTTCCCTCTTAGCCGGTTATAAACAAATCACGAATGAACTCGTGCACTGGTAGAGCTAACTTGCAATGCATACTGTACCACTCTTTGTAATTGCTGTCTTTTACTACCATCCCCGTTGCCCTGGAGCCTATATTACCCCCAGATATGCAGCCGCGCTCTCCGCCATCAGAAGCTGCAAATTTCCACTATTTCAGCTTAATAAATAGCCAAGTTTTCTACTATGCTGCACATGATTTGCATGTTGCATGTCTAGTACGCGTAGGCACTGCTGCGTTTTCAAAAACCTGCGCACCTTTCAATTTTTCAGAAATTAGTATGAGGTGTTTTTTTTTCCTTTTGCTGCTGCGTCTTTCTGTTCTACGCTGCATATCTTCTTCCAGCATCCTCTATGCGTCCCTCAACCCAAACTGTTTGCGAACCACTCCACGAACAGCATGCGTCGCGTAGACCTCGAGCGGGTGCTTCTTTGTGTTCACAAAAGCGACCCCTCGTCTAAATGGCGCTTGTTCGCGCCGCGTCGAAGCAGGCGCCAGGCCCACTCGTCCGAGGAACCCCGCAGACGAGCGCTCGGCAGCGTCAAGTCTCCGGGCTTAGGGAGAGCTTAGTTCGAGCGTTAGTCTCGTTAATGGCTCCGGCCTAGTTGAGCCCCGCGTGCTTGCCGTTCGCTCGAACCAACCTCCCCGAAGCGCCGACTCTCGGTGCGTGTGCACCCTCTCTCCTCGCCACTTCGTCGAAACCAACCTCCCTCTCCACTTTCCCGTTCTTCTAGACAGCTTCGCGAGACACAAGACGCCGAACAGCCTCTCTAGGCCCGTTCTCAATGGTGCGAAAGCCATGAATAAAAGACGTTATTTTCTCAGATTTATTGTTGTGCTTGAAAAAGAACGCTTTCACTTTCGTTAGTTCCAGTTTCAGCCCGCTGGCCCAGCTGATTCGTCTCATAACGAGCTTAGAAAGAAGACATTATAGCTTGATATTCAGTGAAGAAAACTCTGCTTCAGGGAAGGCATTTAGGGCGGTTGGTAGGGGGGGGGGGGGGGGGGGAGTGGAAGGAGGTTCTAAAATGCACTGAGATGTCATCTTCCGCTGATTGATCCGAGAAGCACCCTCTCTTCGCAGCAGGCGTATGTACTTGATGAATGAATCACCATATCGCGACAATTTAGTTGCCCCGAATTATGAAAAGTGCGGCTCACTTCAGCAACGAAAATATCTCTGCTGACATTTGTGTGTGATAACCATGCCTCTTATTTATCGATGAAGCGGACAGAAGTGCGTTCATATTTTAATGCGGTGGAATTTCTTGTCTCATGACTGGCGTGTAGAGGATCTGTCTGCAGAGCTTGTCATCGGAGAATGTCCGCACCAATTGTCAACCATTCATTATAAGTGTAATGAATAGAATTACTCAAGTAATTAACAGGAATGAATGATTAAGCCACCGAAATGACTAATTAATCTAGAACTGACTAACTGAGCAAAGTAATTAAAAGGTTGAATTAGTCGAATACTTCAGAACTTAACTGGTATTTTAATTGTATTTATCAATCAGTTAATTACTTAATAAACAAAAAAGAGATCAACTGTATTTACTTAAGTCACGAAAATGATTATTAGGTTGGTGAGTAATCAATACAGCTATTTAATTCATTGGTATAATTAGTTAATTATTTCACATATTTATCTGTAACTTATTCGAATTGATGACTTACCTAATTCAATGTTTACCAGCGTTTATCTGCACCTCGGTTGCCCCAACAGTATTTACCTTCTCTCTTCAGCTCACAGAATTTCTACATCGCGATGTATTTGCGCCCTGAGCACATACGACCGCCTACATTCATACTTTTGGATGAAAAGGCTTAGGACATGAATTTTTTTTTCTCTCGCTCAGCGTGAGCAGGTAAATTAGGGGCAACATAACCATTACAGGGCCTCATTGGGTACTTTGCGCTAAGTACTTGAGTATCAACTCTATTTGCTTTTCTCGAAATAATGACACCGATAAAAATTACAAACAAGTTTTGCTATTCGCAAACAGTTTCCCACAGAAAGGCAAACAGCAATTTTCCTTGGAGCCGCGGTAAATAGTGATTTATACTACTTCAGCCTGAAGGGCTCGTTGCCTCAGTGTATAGAACGTTCGCTGATTGTTCCTAAGCGGTCGATACGCCCTCATAATCTTATCAAGCGAACACGTCAGCTTCCTCCCCCTTGAGCATTGTGGTACGTTTTGTTAGGCCACAGGAAATGAGGTCATGTGCTTCTGTTGCCTCGTCAACGACACAACCAAATCGCAAGGAAGGAGCTACCAATAAGCACGGGTACAGAGCAATAAGTCCGGAGTAAAAAAATCAAGAAAAACTGTCGGGAAGCTGGGATGCTTAAAGGCAAAAGGCAGATCAATAAACAAGACGATAAAGTCGCCCAGGCCAAATCAAGATAGGAGAACAAATCCGCAACATCAATTTCTGCTCGATTCGTCTAGCTCTCGAACGACGGTTTCCCTTTTTTTTTCCTCTTCTTCCATTCCGCCTTTTTCCCCATCCCCTTGGAACCACTTCGGCCTCTTCGTCCCATTTTCCTCTTTCCCAGTCTCGGGTTGCCCCGGGGACATAATAACCTTTGTCATTTGACCTTTGACAAATGCTCGCTGCCAGCGGTCCCCCTTTTGCTTCTTTACTTTGTTCTCCTCGGCACCCCAGATTCGCTTTCTCGTTCCAGAATCCTTAGTAAGTTGCCGCTCTCGGTGAAGCGCTACTCGAGCGCGTCATTGTTGTTTTCTTGGGACAAGTTCAGGAGTGATGTCAAAAAGCCCAAGCGCAGACACGCAAAACAAAGCTTTAGCAAAAAAATTTGTTTTCTTGCCTGTCAAGAAGAATTTCGGCCTTCTCAACGAAGAGGTCGGTGTCGAGAGAGAGCGAAGAAAAAGGGAAGTGAAGAGGTGATCAGGCGACGAAAGCCACCATGGAGGACGGGCGCTGTTCTGTTCTCTCTCTCCGCTCAGAAAGTGACAGCGACCGCCGCTGACAGCGCACAGAAAACGGCGCAAGGCATTTAGGGAAGCTTGATTTGCTTGCGCGACGTGAGGCTCGAAGCGCGCCTCAGTAAAGTCTGGCTACGCTTTGGGTGCGGACGTGAAAAGCCGCGCTCGAGAGTGGCAGGAGGATTCTTTGTAAGAAATAAGCGATTAAGCTTCCATAGTGATGAGCTGAGGCAGAGAAAGCGTACCTTGGCTTTCCAGCCATCTCCGCAATGCTCGCTTTGAAGTATTGGCTGACACCAATCTATGCCTCAGTCACTTCATCCTGATCGGTTCAGCGTCACGAAGTTCGGGACCAATTCGATGAGCAAATGACTTCGTACTTAAGAGCTGAGTTACCTTGCTAAAAAAATTGCTTCATTTTTGACAAAGCAGAAGGTTAACTAAGTGAATCTAAATGAAATATTCAGAACTGTATCCGCCCGCACTGGAATTAGGAGGCTTTAAGTGCCATCTATCCGGGACGTCCGGGGTAAACGTAGCCAAGTGTTAAAAACGAACGATTGTTCTAAGTGCTTATAACCAATTGATATCTGTTGAAAGCAGAATTTCTTTTCGGAATAATTTGTTAGTTGGCTAAGAATAGCTACCTAACTGTTTAAACTTTTTTTTTTCGAGAAAAAGCGCGAAATCGAAAGTTGCAGATCTTGAAAAACATCAACCTGAATTGTTAATGTAAGGATTCGCTAATGTAGTTTTTTTATGTTCTTAAAAAAAGCCACGTGCAAATCAATATCTACCACATTACAGTGATGCTACATCACTACAGCAAACGAGCTTTCAGTGAAACACAATACTGTTACCTCGTATCCTGCTACCAGGGCTAAGGCAAAGCTCTGCTGGGGCACCGTTCCAACGACATATTTTTTTTAATTTGAGAACGCGTCTGGGACGCTCAGGTAGCACCACTGTGAAGGAGTAGATTTAGAATTTCGATGGCCTTCGTTGAAGGCCAGTAAAAAAATACCCGAACGACACCTTGCTGCAAAACATTTCAGCTGGAAGTTCTTCAAAGTGGTCTACAAGTTTAGAAGTGACACTTTTTTCATAAACCAATGCTAGTGAAGTTAGCCGGTTATTCCTAATAAATTAAATAATTTAGCAGAAAAAGAATTACTGCAGTCTGGTTCACACTGCTGTCAACTGATCTCAGTTTGTTATAACCGCCTGGGATACTCCGTCGTTTTAACACTTGGTTACATTTATCTGGGGCCCAGGGGATGAATCTACAGCACCTAAAATTTGATGAAGTCAATATTAAAGATACCGCTCTCTTCGTGTACATGCGCGTGAGCTTAATTGATATATGTTCGTATGTGCGTGTGCAAGCGTACGAGCATGCGCGCATGCGCACAGTTGTGTTCATTCCGAGCAAGTCTCCAGTTTACAGCATTTAAGCATTTCACATATGCTTAAAGTTTCGAAAGTCAAAGAAGAAAGTTAATTTTGTGGCGCCGTTTTGGGTTCTGTTGAGAGACAAATTATTTCCTGAAATGCTTCTTAATACGATGGTGTAAAAACTTCTAATTGACATCGAATACGCTAGATAGGCAATTCAACCGCTCAAGATTTGTGAGTCAAGTGTATGTGCAGTCGAATTTAGTAAACAAGGTTTTCTAATTTGCAGCAGCCCTCCTAAAAAAGTGCCATGCTGTTTCTTCTGATATCATTCTTTGATCATTTGTCATGCTTCGAAAAGTAACAGCACTTTTCGACAGCTTTTCGTTTCGTTTTTTAAAAGAAAACACTCTCTATCAAAACGAAATTAATTTTTTTTATACATCATCAGGAAGCACGTAGCTGCCGGGTCACTTGAGGTCAAAGGGAGGTGATATACGGTCACTTCTCAAAGCGAATTTTCCTCTTCTACCCGAAACGTACAAAATGAAAGCAAAACTGCCTATCCTATTTGGAAGCAGTGAGCCGTAAATGCCTCTGCTTCGATGATATAATAGTAGGAAAAAAACTATGTCTACAAGCGAAGCGAGCCCGTCGAAAATGGTGGTTATCTTGTTTTCTCTGCCTGACCGCGTATTTTACTTTTGCTTCTGCGGCTCCGTGGGAGGCTAAAGAAACCGCTTCCCTTAGCAGCACAGCGAGAAATGGGGACCGATTCTGCAGCGAACAAACAAAATGGAAAAAAAACTTGAAATAAACTTTCGCGGTGCGCTTCTCGTATTTAGGGAGAACGGTTTTTTATCCTCTATGCAGATGTCTTTTCAAACGACTTCCTTGCTTTTGTAACAAATTAAGGGAAAAAAACAGGCACCGTTATTTACCAAACCTTATTCAACACCTTTCTTAAAGGATTTATCCCAAAGACTTAGCATTTCAGGGTTCATAAAAATTTTTACTATTATTGTACTCTGCCTCATTACATACGCAGTATGGTATCCTATGCTTACCGGCGAAATTAGAGACAGAAATCGTGCGAGTTAAATAATTTAAACAAATCTTTTACCTAGAATCAACTTGTATCTATGCGGTTCTAAGGACAACAACTCACTTCGAAAAAGTGAACACTAAGTTTTTGCAAAAATTTGCGTATTTGAGGGGCTCGAACGCAACACCACCGCTTTTCCAAGAAAGTGATTTCGTAACCTTGCATGAGAGCGAAGTATTCGTCAGCTCAAAGCGTTGCAGCCTTAGAATGACTTGTGCAAATGCGGAATAGTTTATCAACAAGAGAGAAGGAATTTGAGCTAAACTAGCAATAAATCTGGTTTCAGTGAGCAGAAGCTGGGTTAGCCTTGTTGCCATCCCCACTGATCAAGGCAGGTTGTGCCATTCATTACACAGGGTTCGAGCTGTGTGCAACGCAGCTTGCGTCCTAAATTGGGAAGTATCAATCAGCAAGAATTGATTCTATTTCCACCCTGTCTGCGCGTGACTATGATAATAGAGTCCTTTGCATATATTTATGCTGGATTGGTCAAAACGTGCTGCGGAACATCTTAATCAATTCGTCAAATCGCAAAGTGTCATCATAGGTTCAGAATTTATTTGTAAGGTCAAAATTTTGGTAAAGAATCTTCCAAATTCCCACGGATTTCCCCAAAACTTCTCTGCTGACCTTTGTTTTATTGACGCTTTATTCTTGCACCGATAGAGGGTCACAATGTTACAGACATGTTACAAGAATAATAAACTGCAAGAATCATCATGACATAAAGTCTAACTCGTAAGCTAATATTAGTGAACTTTTCAATAAACAGAGTGAAATGCAAACGTACTCTGGGCTTCTACGGTGTCAGTGCACGTTAAAGAAGCCTGGATGGTCGAAAGTATTGCGGCAAAAGGAACTTAGGCGTTTCTCAGAACCCTCGTACAGCTTCCAAATGCCGAACCTAAAATTCCAGAGGTAGACACGCTTTTGTACGCATTGCCACATACGCGTTCTGATATCGTTGCCACCACCGCGTGAATTGATGGATGTTCCTCAAAAGCAACCCCCCCCCCCCCCCCCCCCCAAAAAAAAAAATGGTCAAAACTAATAAGAAAGTGAACGCCTCATAGCTGTTCCTCGTATTACTTATATACGAACCCTTTACACGTTTTTTTTTTTTTCAGTTGTGTTTTAGCTAAGCGTTGAAGCATGTTTCCTGAATACAACCTAGTAACCATTGTGCATGGTCATGAGCTGGGCACAAAGTATCATAGTGCCGAGAAGAAAAACTTCGTTCGCTGGAAATATGCAAATCCTTATGGGACAGAACATGATCGCGGATGTTTGAGTGTCAAATCGCAAAGGATGATTATGTGTACAAAACCGATAGGTGCCCATTTCCTGTTATTACCTGAGACAGTACGTAATTATTCAAGCTACCGATGGCGAAAACGCCGGAACATTTTCCCTACACAACTTTTGCCAGAAAAAAAAAAAGCGACGAATCCATGCATAGTGTTACTTTGGTTATCGAGTTTGCGCTGTGTTGCTATACTGTGCAACTGGCCGACCGAAGTGAGCACTTCGTAGAGATTGAGGCTAGACTTCCAGGCGACTGCAAGAAACGCAGTGATGCTTAATGCCCCCACTCACCGACGACGTGTAGGCGCACCGTGGAGTTCCTGCGGGCGCCGTCCCTGAACACAGCCGTGCACGTGTAGAGGCCGGCGTCTTCGAAGCGCACGCTGTTCACCTTGAGGCTGGCCGGGTGGCCGATGATGGAGAAGTAGGCCCTCCCCACCCAGCCGTGCCCAGCCGAGCGATTCACCTGCGCGAGCAAGGACACCCGGCCTTCGCAAAGCCTCTTCGGGACGGCGCAGGCCTACTGCAGAGACGTGCGTAAGTAGGGTAGCTTTAAGTCCGGAACGTACCTCGCACTCTAAAAACTGCTTTCACCCGACTGTTTGCACCTGGGATGACCGTCAGACACGCGTCTCTTATGCAGTCGGTGCGCAACTAGCGAGCGATTTGGCACTCGTAAAGAAAGCGCAGAAACTGCTAAAAACGAATTTTCTTGGAGCCACTATGCAACGGCCATTTGTTCTCGCCACACTTGGTTTCATACTACTGAAAACTACAAGTTTAAAAGAAGGATGGGAAATTCTTCTCTTCGGCATTAATTGGCAGAAAACAATTTCAGCATTCATAGGAAGTCATAGCACTACCGTGGCTTTGTAGAAACTGAAAACAAGCGCCTGATTTTTGCCAGAGTGTTTTGGTAGCTTGTTTGGAGCTTTTTTTTATATATGAATGCAAAGAAGTTTTTGTGAAAACTGAGTTACGCATATTTTTTAATGCTCTTGAATATTGGTTAATGTAACATAATTTATAGCATGTATACTAAACGCTCAATCAATCTTAGTATTTACTTAGAAGATCCCACATTGTATCAAACACATTGACCTCGTTGACCACATGCCAACTTTTTATCATTCAGCTTCATGGCGTCCATGCCATGCTGCCTGAGTCTGTCCTTGTAGTGCGCAGTTCGTGATCTACAGCGGACCTTTAGAACATATGCTTCATTTATAGTTTTCTCTAATGTTCATGCTCAGTAAGCATTCGTGTTCTGTCCTACGCCCCACAAGAGTTCATCATGCCGTCCCGCTTGCAGATGCTGTGCGCTACGCATCCTCCACCCAATCCAAGCATGTCATTGCGCCAATAATCAAGCGGTTTAACTTCTCCCATCTTAAGTAATACACTCTCCACGTCTAAGGAGATTCCAGGTCGTAATAACAGCAATTACACAAGTCGTTATTTCCACACTTGAGCCCACCTGGAGCAAGTTGTTTCCTCGTGCCCCCGTGGGGGCGCCACCGGCAGCGCCCAAGGGCCCATTGGCCCCGGCGGCTCCACCGGCCACGGTCTCCCTGCTGAGCGCCGGGTCCGGCCCAAAGTCGACCGTGTAGATGGGCTCGCGGCTGGCGGCCGCCGCTCGGAACCCGTAACCCAGCGAAGAGCCCGCGCCGGAGCCATGTGCGTCGCGCTCGGGCGTGTGGTACCAGTGCACGAACGCCAACGAGTCGTTGGACAGCGCGTCGCGCAGATCGCACGGCAGCTCCGTCTGGTGGCCCTCGCGCACGATGAGCCGCTTCGAGGCACCTGGAATGGGAGAAGGAAAGGAGAGAATAAAAAGAAGAAAGCGTTGAGTAAAGCTGCTGAATGAGGTATATCTGAAAAGAAATAACGTCACCCATTGGTGCTGTCGTGTACATCACACAAGCCAGTGATCTGCATTGTTGTAGCGATAGCTCGAAATGGCAACAGCGTCCAGATGCGCGACGTTGGTGTAGACGTCCGCACAGCTAGGGTGATAGGAGGGCGGTAAAGGAGTGGAGAGGAGAGAAAGAGGAGAGGGCAGGAAAGCGCTATGGCAGCATAAATTTCCTGTATATGTTTCCAGAGGTAAGTGTAGGTCTGCCATATTGCTCTCCCAATCATCCAAGTTATGAGAGAAAGCCGCAACCTTTGAATAGAGGAGGCAGACTTGGTGCAGTGGTTAGACGGAGTGCAGTCTCAATCCGCTAGTTCTTGAATGCAGAACCTACTTTATTTTAGCCAAAATACTTTTCCAGTAAATGACACAGATTGCTAATAATGCTTCGGCTGCATCGAGACCTTTCTCAACACCGTTACGAACAAAATACTCGTCATGTGGATGGCTAGCGCCATTCGTTAAAAATGCCACAAATCACAAGCATTTTCTTCTTAATGGCTAGTGAACACTCTTTACAAAAGTGCATGTTCGTTTATAATAAAACTTAAAATGGTCAACATCATCATGAGCCTAACTGCACTCACTACAGGACATAGGCCCTCCCATATCTCTCTAATTAACCTGATCATGTGCCAGCTGCGGCAACCTCATCCCCGCAAACTTCTGAACCTCATCCGCCCACCTAACTTTTCGCATACTACAGCACTTTTATAGAAACCAGTTAAACGATCTTTAGCATCGTGGTGTTTTCATTTGCGCATACCTCGGTGTCGCGTCTCGTCCTGTTCACTGATAAAATAACTGTCATTTGCTGTTCAGATCGCACATGAAAGGCTAGTAGCTTATCGCAACGCAAGCAAATTCAAGGGCGCGAATAAATCTTGTCATTAGCCCGATGAACATATTCCGCGTCTCCAGGAGAGTTTTAGTGCTTCAAATTTATCATCATATGGAAAATTAGGGGTCCTTTGCGATCACATTTGATGAGGCTACACGCGTAAATTTTCTTGAAAGACGAGTAAGAAATAATATACAAAGGGAAACATTATGCTTTTGTAGGCGCAATCTCAGTGAGCTGTAAATGTCGATGCGCTAACATGGTTTTTTTTTTTTGCAAGGCAAACACATTATCATGCAGGAGGCAGAAGAAATTTTCGGTGACGGCTGAAATTTAACTAGAGTTAGCTGTCAGAACCCACAAAAAGCATGAGAGCGCCGAGTGTAAAACTATACGAGCGCTTTTTCACCATCTGGCGAACGGCTATCGCACGTACAAGGCAGGCGAAAAAACGCGTGCGAATTACAGCGAGATGTACATATCTTGTGAATAACGACTTGGAGCGCCATGATAGAGGAGAAAGTCTGGAGTACAAGGAGAAAAAAAAGGGTCCTCCACTGAGCAAAATTTTACATGCAGATAAGAAGTGTTGCTCCGTCACTGCTTTTTAGTGTTACCTCGAAGCGGCCTCATTTTTGTTCTTATTAATTTATGAGCAGTCATCTTATTCAATACAGGGGCACTAAGCAGCCCAATTAAGCTGAACCGACAAGGAGTAACGCAGAATAGGATGATAAACAAGCTTCGCCTTTATTGTATGCGTTTCCTTACGAGGATTCATCTGAAAGCGTTTCGAAATCCGCGCAAAGTATTCTAACAGTTGGACAACTCCCGCATACGTTTCTCATACGTTCATAGATGGTCCATGTCTGAACCTGCAACATGATTAAATCGAGTATGCATCATGGACAACGTTGCTTTTAATACAGAAATTCATTTCCTACACATAGGATGTACTTACGTGTCGAAGCGTTAAAAAAGCATTGGGCTGTGTCAATCATTGAGGTCAAATAAATGAAAAATGTGCTCGTTATCATCGTTATCACTGCTCTAGTTCTTGAAGCGGAATATTAATCTTCCAGGAAAAGAGTTATGAGTCACAGAATCAAGGCCTCTCACAGATTCGCCCTAGGCGCCAAGCAGTGTTACGACCCTAAATTTCAGTAATCACTTTAATGCGCTGGGAAAGTATTATCGCCGTGCTGTAGCGCACACAACTGACAGCAAAATTCTGCGCCCTCAATCTCGTTTATTAATACCACTTGTGCTAGAAAAATAACTACACCCTTCGTTTCATTTTCCTGACCACTATTCCAAGCTCACATGAAAATAACAATTACGAGGAGCTGACGTCGAGAAAATTCGCTTATTTTCTCGGAAGCGTGTTTTGGCGTTAATGATAGCTCCGATAACAATATAAAAGAGGAAAAACTGAGCTCCACCAGCTTCTCTTATTTTTTGTTTTAATTTCGCACTTTGCTCGATTGTGGCACACACGCTTGTCTGTATTAATTATGCACCGATACAAGACCCGCTCTCAAGCGTTTCTTTTCTAATGATGATAAACAAAAGTTCGTAATTAATTACATGGCCGAGCGCCATCATATAACCTTGCTGCTGATCATTAATAACCGCTTTGTTGACGTCTTTATACTGTTCCGCAAGGAGTAATTGCCGCCACGCTTAATGCCAAAAGAACACGAGACGCCAGCGCAAGCGAGCTTGCATCGCATAACGATACAAAACTAGAGCTGCGTTTGGAGAGTTTTCTCCTTTTAATTTACTCTTTTTCGGCTGTCTGTTCAGCGGTTTTGCATTTGCGATGTATGTGCTGCTGTTGGGCCAATGTAGAAGGTCATCGCAGCCATTAGGCATGCACTTTCGCGCAGCAAATTACTCTTTTTATCCGCCCGCAGACTGCCTCGTGGCGACTAAGTGGTGTTAATGAATAGAAAAAGTGCCCATTTACGGGCCACCAATAACGCTGCTGGAACTGACCGAATCCGAGATTCTCCAGAGCCGGGGAACCGCTGGCAGCGAAGCTTTCGCAAAAGAATTTCCTCCCAGTTATTGACGCAATTGCATTATCTATAGAGTCCTTTGTATGTATGCTTCTGAAATCTATTTCGATTATTTTCTTTAATATAGCAAGTGGCGTGCACAATTGCACCATGGTTGGTGGTGAAATATTTCTTTTCTGGATGGTCCCAGCAAAATGAAGGCTGGGACCAGCCAGTGGTAAGAAAAGTGCATGCTTCAGAAAGATACTAAGATAACTTTAAAAATTCTGCTGCAAACTGAAATAGTATAGTAAGCGCCCTTGTCAGGCTGTGCAAAACTTTCAAAACTCTAAGAGGCCTAGAGACAAGGAAATTTCGACAACTTAGCAACCCGCTTTTTCTGTGAATTTGTAATCGTAGCGCGGTGAAAATACCGGTAAATTAATTTTGTCTGCATCTCAGAAATAGACTAGCTTTACTGACTGAAGCTGTTGCCTTGAGTACTCCTCTCTGTAATTCGTTTTGTACGTCAGAAAGGTGAAGTAACCTATTTTGTGGAATTAATAATGCTGCAAAGGGAAATGCAGCAAAAGAAATATCTTTCCTCAATGCCGAAAAACGCAAGATACTTTGCGCGTTTGCGTTTTGTAGCACCACATTGCACCTCTTCGTTTCATGCGTCACGCACAGACCATGACACAATTTAGCTCTGAGACTGCTTCCGCGACATTTAAACTTTTGCTTCTGACTGTACCTAACACTCGGAGAGGTTCAGTTCTGCATGTGGGGGTCAGCTCAGTGGTGTTCTTTCTCTCTCGACCCTTTTGATTACTTCTCACGGAACTACGAACAACAAAGGGTATCATCACGCAGCTCATCACGCACAATCATTCATACCCAGAACGACAGTTGACTGGAACTACCCAGCATCGGACAGTGCCACTATACGAGCGCTTTTTCACCATCTGGCGAAGTTCCAGTCAACTGTCGTTCTGGGTATGAATGATTGTGCGTGATGAGCTGCGTGATGATAATTAACTTTCGAGCATCACCACTTCGCATAATGAAACTCCTGAGAAGTGGCGGCTACGATCCTAGTTCAAATATTTTTCTAAACACTGCAAATCAACGCACCGCTTACATCTATCCACAATTCTCTTCGTGACGTGAGTTTTTTGCGTCCAGAAAGCCTTAAAGAACTACTGCGCAGTTTTCGCAAGTGAAATAATGATGCAATGCCAAAAGAGTGGCATGCACGTGCGTGCGCTGGCGTAGGTGAGAGCGAGAGGCGGTAATCTTGCATCACTTCTTAATGCAAGTTTGGAGCGCGCTAGGCCCGCACTGACTTCCCTTTACTGCAATAAGCATGCGAGCTAGGATACAGCGAGCCTTTTTTACTGGAACCAGAGCGGGCGCACTTCTCCTAAAAGAAAAACGAGAAAAAAAAATTCTAAGCACATGGACTGCGCAAAGCGAGAAAATCAAGTCAGTAGAGATCGTATTTCTCTGCAGTCACACGGCTTGTGCCACTGCCATTTCCAGCAGCTCCCGCCAGCGTACCGAGCGCAGGTGTTTCGTTTGCCTCGTGTAGTCTGTAAGAAGCTTCGCAATCTCGCTCGGCAAGAGAGACTCTTACGTGGGCGCCTCCGCTAACCGCGTTAGTTCGCTATGAGCGTGCCATTTCGGCGTCGCCAACGCTCCTATAAAACCGCCTCAGCGAAAGTAGAGCGCGAACAGGGTTAGAGCTGCTCCTGCAGCGACTGCGTGGTGCACCTTTTACGGACTCGTAGCATGTAGCACCTTGTTAAAAACTTCCCCCATTTGCGAGGAAGATATTATGAACAGGAAAGTTACGCGGCAAGCATGCCATTCAACAAAATTGTTGCTTGGTTGGCCAGGTGAAAGAACACATAACCAATGAAAGGGGGAGGAAAAGGGGATAAACACGTGATTAAGCGCATGCCACAAGAAACGCCGTAAAGAGAAATCACTCCCACTAGGCCTCACTCCAGTAAGACTGGGCTGGCAGGGCATCAGGTTTCATTCTTTCAAGAATAGGGGCTAGCAACCGGGTTAGCAGGTTACTTAACAAGGCTAACTAGCATTACAACATCTTTCTTTCTCAAGCAACCCGGGCCAACACTCAACCCTTGTTAAAAAAAAAGCAAATAAAGGTAGCAGCATGGCTCGGTCAATCACGTGTAACAAATATACTCTCAGGCCCCACAATAGCTACGTATACGTCTACCGAAATGGTTCATGTCAAAAAGGCGTGGAATGCTAGTTGAAAAAATTGAAGTTGGAAAATGTATTCTTTCCCTCTGCTTCCACAAAGCACATATGTGGATTGCACATTGCGGCTGGAAATAAACGGAGCATGAAGGACGCGTGAAATGATCGCTTCCGTTATTTAGGGTTGCGTTATTTTTTTTTCATTTCTCGGAAAGCTACTATCAAGCCTGCTTACTCCATTTATTTTTAAACTTCAATTCTCTTGCGAAAGCATGCACTTGTGCTTGAAACCGTTAAAGCTTTAAGACATTTGATAAATCTTGCGCAATTACACTTGGGTACTTTTAAAGCGGCAGCCGCAGGTTAGGCATGTGGCGAGTGTAGTCAAGACGACCGCGGCCACATTTATTTGTCGAAGAAAAGAGGTCACGCGGCGAATGAGCGGTATAAGCTAAGGCCTAACTGCTGGACCTCTAAGAGCGTTCTGAGACGCGCGAGAAGCAAACTCTTCATCGTACTCGATGCCCGTGCCAAGAGTGCGGTCCCTGTTGCTACAGAAAACTCTGGTTATGGGATTTCCTCACTCATGCCTGTACTATAGTGCATGAGATGAAAAAGCATGCACTAAGAAATCCAGAGTACCATGACCGCAGTTGCGCACAAAGCTGCAGTGCGTTTCAACGCTTACATCGGAGTTGTTCTGCCTTTGAGGACAGTCAGTGCTCAATGACCACTTCGTTGGCATATAAGACGGAAGCAAATCCAGGTACCGAGGTGCCATAGAAGGTGCTAATATACCATATGTCACTAATCACAAGTTATCTGAAGCGGTAGTAAGCCACGGGCATTCATTGTTTAGGAACATGACAACGATATATGTTAGGTGCAACAGTTTTGAAACAAAATATTCTCATTAACTAGCGGGAGAAAAAAAAAAGACGAATTCAACATTATGTCCCTTAATGCCCTAAACTAAGAGGTTTACGCGAGCACCAACTAAGTAGCAAGTATAAAT
The DNA here is from genome assembly GCF_055824585.1 of Amblyomma mixtum. NCBI lineage: Eukaryota > Metazoa > Arthropoda > Arachnida > Ixodida > Ixodidae > Amblyomma > Amblyomma mixtum. The sequence continues at coordinate 130,986,590 of NC_143016.1, read as the reverse complement.
GCAGCATTGATAACCTCAGCCAGAAAGAAAAATATTACGACCGAGGACTGCTCATGTTGAATAGAAGTTTACCGCTTCTGCGAGCCTCCACTAGAGAGTGCATTGTCAGCGCTCCGGGCTGTGGTCACATGACTTGCCCGTGTTAGTGTTTCGCTCCGTTAACAGATGGAGCACTCAGCAGCCTTTCACTTTCCACTTAACGGTGTTTAAGGAACCTCATGCACCCCCGGCGCTTGTTTTATTGCAGTCAGAAAGGAGTTTTTTTTTTGTAACTCCTTTTTCCAGCGCAAAATGATTATTCCTATTTAATTTCCTCCTTCCTAAATTGAGAAAACACAGTTGTTGGTACTTAACTATATTGATACAACCTTTTACGTCGTTCAAATGAATAAGAGGCCCATGTACTGTGCGATGTCAGTGCACGTTAAAGAACCCCAGGTGGTCGAAATTTCCGGAGCCCTCCACTACGGCGTCTCTCATAGCCTTAGCCGCTTTGGGACGTTAAACCCCATAAACCAACCAACCAACCAACCAAGAAAGGCAGCGCTTTCAATTTACTTGAGACCAACTCTCTGGATGATGATAAATGTCTGCACAGTATATTAGCAACTCCCATGCCTACACTGAAAAATTGGCGGTGTCAAAAACAGTAACGACAGAATTTGTCCTCCAGATCTCATGTGCTGATTTATGTCTCAAACTCATCGAAACTACTCAATCGCAAGCACTCTTCAAGTGTAGATAGATGCCTCCGAATCGAGTCACTTTTGTGAAATGTAATCGGAATTTCAAACGACTAGACCTGGTTAGTCGAAAACACAAATATTGATTCTGAGAGCTAATAATAAATATAATACCATTCTTGTTCCTGGAATCCACTGACACGTATATATTTCCCTGAAAGTCAGAATACTCCCGGATCACAATGGCTAGGCTATCGCCAACATCTCTATTCTGCAGGACCTCTTAAGCTGACACAACCTGGAAGTTTTTGGACGTTTTGCCCTTTGTTATTGACTTAACGCACAGTGAACGACTACCATCTTAATAGCATTAATGGAATGCGTCAAGAATAGTAATTAGGAACGCCTGTCCATTACTATCCGTAGGAACAAAGCAGGCGTGCTACTGACTCTATGACTTCGTATTGTATTCTCTCTGTTGCGTACTCATTGCCGATTATGCAGGCAGACTGAGCTGCAATGAGCTCTGCCAACCAAATGCAACATCAATTTTTTCTTTGCCGACAGGCGTTCCTTGACGAAAGCTGCTGTTTACCGTTCGTCCTCTAAGACAGAGAGCCTAGTCGGAACCGGTTATTTCCGGTTGTCTTCGGCAAATATCTAAGCTGACTATGAGCCTAGTAAGCGATGTGGATGTTGTGCACTTGATGCGTAACTGCGGTGTGGACCTCAAGACCTCAAACGTACCCACTGTTTCTACGCATATAAACAGTACCATATTAGCCTTCACAGCCTCCATTGCCTTTCCCAAACTTGGCTTTCCGACCTCGTTTTCTTCCCCTAATATTGAGTAGATGGTGAGAGCCTGGCTTACCAGATAAACATCTCTGCGTTCTTTTCTTCGTTTATAGGCGTGCCCAGTTGGTTGTCTATGTGTCTTCGCTCTCCATTGACAGCTGCTGAGAGGGTTATTTTGCCCATTCGTGGCATATATTGCAACGCATCACTAGCTTCAAAACCACCGCGAAAAACACAACTCTAACCCGAATACAGTCGCAAAAAAATATTACATGGCGAAGTGCACAAACATGCGGGTTCATGACCTTTCAAAACAGCGGTCTGGAAGTAAAAAAAGAAGGAAAACTGGGCTAGCATTGAGTATTTCTCGGGAAAGTTTTCATTATGCCGACATTTCACTTGACACTGACAGTACAGCTCAAATTCCAAGTCAGTGCCATATTTTCTTTAACCAAAACCCCAATCTGCATTTTGCAGTGGATTCCGCATTATTCTCGCGGCCTTCTCTCTGTTTCGATCTCACTCCATATATTTTTACAGTAACTGCCCCGCTTCTTGGGCTGGGAATAATTGAAAAAACAAAAACTCGTTGCATTGAGGCTTACTGGAAGACCGTATGTTGCACACGTATGCAACGGGGCTATTTAAGGGCCTCCCAGCATTCTCCTCGACTTGCATGGAAGAGAAGCCCGAGCAGGAGGCAGCGATAGGAACGAGCGGCCTGCTTTCTACGCCTCGCCCTGTATACATTTTTGTCTACACATTTATTTTTCGTTCGCGCTGCCTCGGGCTCTCATTCAGACGCCATCAGGAGGTGGCCGTTAGACGGATGTTAACGATCCTCGAACGCCCGGCAAAATGACAGCGGTGAACGGAGGAGAAAAAGAGAAAACACACACAATACGCCTGTGGTATAGCGAAGAGGGTGAGGAAGAAAAGCGGCCGCGGAGGACGACGGCTGCGGAATGGGGACAACGTAGGGAAAAAAGGGGAGGCTGGAGGGGCGGAGAAAGGGAGGTGCTGGGGAAATGCTTCGACTGCAAGCTTGCGCCGAATAATCGTTTCCCTACACAAATGTGCAGCTGACGCTGCGTGCGTGAGCACGTGCCCCACATCCCAAGTTTTCTCCTGCCAACCTTTCTTCCCTCATTCAGTCTCTTTTCCTTCTTCTCTTATTTTCTTCTTTCTTTTTCGTGCCTCTTAACTTCGGTTGGTTGCGTCATGTTTATTCGCTGCGCAGTTCCTCTCGTTTTCTGCACGGGAACTTCTTTTGCCTGGGCGAGCGCTGCAATGCCTTCGGGCTACAACATGTAGACAGGCAAAGGAACGGGTTTCAACGATAAAAAAAGAAAATGGGAAGAATCGTTGAGAAAAAAATTCACTGCGAACAGCAGTTCGGCGGGCTTAACGAAGTAAACAGATGGTTTTTGTTTGTTTAAAAGTGGCCGTTATGTTTGTGCTGCAGCGTTTGCTATGCCTACGAATGCACGAATTACTTGCAGCTAGTCCTGTTCATTCTAGCCGTATTGCCCGCAGGCAGGCATGCAAGGGAGGATGTCAAGTCGCATGCCGCGAAGCAACGATGACGTTCTTTTCTTAATGTGTAAGCATTACTTGGCTCATGCGTGGTGTCCATGGCAAGTGTGTGCAGAAAGTGTTAACTGAAAGTGCGGACACTTACCCGAGTCACGCGGTAACTCGTTTACTAGCTAGTAACTCGGGCAAGCTCAGGTAAGTTCGGAGGGCGCCACGCAAGCTGCAGCCAATGGTAGGAGGCCCCGGTAAGCTCGGGTAAGTTCGTAGGAGCGTCGTGCCATCTGCGCGAGAGGTTGCTCGGGAAGAGCAATATGGGTCTCAAAATCCCTACGAGTGGCTGTGGCAGGAACAGACACCTGCCAGTGCAGTGGCGCATCGCTTAGCCGCTGCGCCACTGAGCTGACAGTGGTATGAGGACTCGCCGCCATCTATGAATGTTAAGTTTAGAATGAGCAATTCTGCGTATATGGGCATTAATCAACGGAACTCCGAATGATGTGCGGTTTGGTGACACACGCCAAAATAAGGTACATAAACGCACAAACCACAAACGCACCAACAAAAACTGCACTAGTGCACAATTCTTTCACGGTGATAGCATGCAAGCAGGCTTAAGTGCCCCCGGTAGACTTTTTTTTAGGGGGTGAACGGTGAGTCAGGCTACCTAATCTCGTTACTTTCGTCCCATTCTAACAACAGAGAGTCCTTGTCAAAAGGAAAGGACAGAGAAGTCATTAAATGTGATACGTTTTCATATACCTTGCCCTATGTTTAATGTTGTAATGAGGTAAGAACTGCACGCAGTTCAGAAGTCATGTGCAGTTGGCCACTGAGATGAGTACATGATCATGAAAACAAAACAAAAGAAACAGCTTTCAGCTACTAACCAGTGTTTTACGCGACAAAAATAACAGCGCTCCGTCTTTCTCAAGCATCATAGCTTTGCTTTTTACTCTCTGTGCCTGCCAGCAAGCCTGTCACTTTTTTTTTCAGCAGGTTTGATGTTTGCTGAATACATTGCATGCCCTGCACGCCATAGGTACTGCAGTTATTCGGCCGCAGGAAAAGAGGATTAGCTAATGTGAGGATGACGCAAATTGTGACGCAAGTGAACGATGCCTCATCTATGGACTGAAGAAAACGAAAGGAACCGAGAGTCGAGCTTTCCTCAGTTAAGAAGACAAACAAATTCAGCATGAATATTAGATGTCTCTGCAGTAAGCAGGTTTTACTGCACTCGAGAAAATTGGCTCAAGCCGTCATCCACAAATTGACTACTTTTATGATTTCTCATATATTGAGAACGTCCGTACATGAGCAAAATTTGCGTGCCTTGTAAATGTCAACAGGAAATAAAACAGGAATTATTCGATCCCTTGCTGCTTCGTATACTTTCACCCCTCCTGTGCGCGTTGCTGTAAACTTGTTGCCGTTTATTAGCGGCATAGAGTATGGGGTTAATTTTACAAAGTGTTCCCACCATGCCATAAGCACTAACCCTAATCAATTCTTCTAGCAAAGAGATTATCCTTTCGTAACAGCATGTGCATATGCTCGGCATTGTGACCATCGCTGTAATCGCGTTGCTCAGTCCTTCATAGTAATATTGGTTAACAATTAATGTGTTTTGGCTGCACACGCATTTTATGGGTCAGTTTGCTGTGCTGAATTCTGCCTAATTAAAACTTCCAATTGCTTGCCAGTTTTGTTTTCGTTATGCCATATACTTTGTTTGTAACAAACTACATGTTCTTCAAAAATGCCTTGAACAGAAATTTGCTTTAAAGCCTGCATCACGCCCTTCGCAGTGCTCCAAACGTCCTGGGGTTGCGGACTACTTTTCTTCACGCTGTTTTGATGTTTCTATACGCTAAGGCTGCCACTAAGCCTCCACTACAAAGCTCCACAGCATATGTGGTGACATCACAAATCATATGAGGAAAAAAAAAGAAATGGCCCAGCATGACGCATGAAGCCTACTAGGTAGAAATTTACTTGTCAGTTTGTTAGAAATATGATTATTAGAGCTCGATGATCAGGCCGAACCAACAAAGTAATGCATTCTTTTTTCGTCTGAGTGGCAAGTTTTTTTTTTTTTCTTCAGCATCATTCACATTAGCAGCCACGATTTTCATTATCAGCACTTGCAAATTCATTCCGTACACACGAATGTGAACGGCCGGAGGCAAATGTATGTCCCTTTCTCTGTCGGTTTGAAAATTTCCTTTATGTTTAAGCTGTAGACTGCTGATCTCCCGCTTCATGTATTAACAAACAAACGCCTGTGCGCTGAAGATTGCACTGTATAATACGGTTAAATCACTGTTTCATCATGTACTTCTGAACAATTCTTTCTGAACCTTCGTAACTGGTGTGCAGCTGGGCAAATTAACATTAATTTCTGCAAAGATATTTTTGTCTCGTTAGACCTCTAGGAGCGCACCTAATTCCTTGTTCACACATTCTCCCAATGACACTTAACTAAAGACAGCCCTGAAATGCACACACCTCGGCCTCGGATCACGCAGGATATAGCAAGGCATGAACACATATGACTTCTAACAAGGTTCTCCAAAGGCCCAGACACCTCAGGCGCACATTATGTGTTTGTCAACTAAATACGAGGTAAATTACGAAACCTGCAATCGCTCAATACTAGAATGCAGCAGTGTCGTTTGGAGTAATCATAGGCTTATACATGCAAAGTAATTCGAAACGCTTAAAAAAATGCGGTCCATTTTACAATTCACCGATATGACAATGAATTTCCGCCTTCTTCTCATTTGTCTCATCCGGGGCTAAATCCAATTTCCTCGCATCATCTTATTGAATGTTTAATGTTCTTGTGCATGTTAATTAAGTTCCGTGAAACTGTCATAAACTATATTTGGTGGGAAGACAGCGCAAAAAACGACAACCACATGGGAGGACAAGACACAAAACAACGCTATCCATCCTCGTCGACACTTGTTCCAAAGCTTTTTTTCCCGCACACCATAGAAATCTTGAACTGCCCTGATTTCCCTACTCGTGCTCTACCTTCGAAAGAAGTTTTAGCTGCTGAGATTGGTAGCTCATGGATTCTTAATTTGTGTTTACCTGTGCTTTCAGAGCTTCCAATAGGCTGATAATTTTTAATATTCACTTGTGCATTTTATATCCACTCCTGCCGTGGCCTCATGGGAAGATACAGTACCTTTTAGAACCGTTAATGAATCCTTAGGCTTTCAAAAACTTACATCTTGCTTTCAATGCACTTAACGGTTTCAAAAATACATTTCTCTTAAAATTTCGTCGCTTTCTAGTCGCGACAATTTCCATTCCACCATCACCATTAGATGCACTCTGGAAACCCGCACCATTACAGCACATTAAGTATGCTTTATTCTTAAATGAGAGTTAGTTAATTCAACTAGGACTGTCCTCATAATCTTGTTAATGCAGCTTTTATACAAAGCTGCCTCCGTGAGGAGAGTATACATATGCTACGTTTATATCAGAAATTTATTCACAAAGCAGCTTCGATAAAGCGCTACCTGCACAATAAACCACTGAGGCAAAAGTTAATGGGCATTACATGTTACGAAGTGCATACCTTTGCTAGCTCAACTGCAATCTTCAAGTTAAATAAGCGTTGACTGTGCTCGTCTTGTTTTCTTGTAATCGACCTTGTTGTGCTAATCGCACAGTGCCCACTCAAACGCTCGCTCACACATACACAAACACACACACGCACGCACAGACGCGCGAACATACACGCGCCGCCCCTGTGTACACACTAGCCCTTTTTGCACAGCAGGTGTCGGCTGCTAACGAAATGCAAAACGTAAACGAGCGCTGCCAGTGTTGGCAAGCTTCACGTCCACGTCGCCAGGAGCTTTTAAAACGATGGCCGCCGCGGTGGCTCAGCGGTTATGGTGCTCGGCTGCTGACCCGAAAGACGCGGGTTCAATCCCGGCCGCGGCGGCTGGAATTTCTTTGAAGGAGAAATTCTAGAGGCCCGTGTACTGTGCGATGTCAGTGCACGTTAAAGAACCCCAGGTGGTCGAAATTTCCGGAGCCCTCCACTACGGCGTCTCTCATAGCCTCAGTCGCTTTGGGACGTTAAACCCCATAAACCAAACCAAACCAAAGCGACAAATGCACGGTGCCACCTACATACAGTACGTAGACATCCTGCACGCTGTAAGCCCTCGCATGTACTCTAAAATGTTTAGATCCACAAATTTCTTTGCCCCAGAATGAACCATAAAGAGGCAGTAAATTAAGAACTGTTTTCGCTTCATCAAGAAGTACTATAAAATATACGCGTTTAGCTCAAGAACATCGGTGTATAGAAAGCAGTACGCACATTAAGCCTTACCGGCATGGTAAGTGCCAAACATACAATAAAGTATAATAGAGGACACCAGGACACAGCTCAACACAAAACGCTTCAATTCAGCAGCTCAGTCATTCTCAACACGCATCATAAGATTGACGGTTTGACTGTCTGGTAGGCTTGATTTAACATTCGACACCTCGGCAGCACCATACTATTTACAGCATCTACCTCGTATGCGGGAGGTGAGGATTCGATCCACAATCATCCCCCCCCCCCCCCACCCCCCCGGGAATATCGGTACCAAACGGTTTTCCAGTGAGTACGAACTTTCCCCTGACTTGACTAAAAAAGCTAACATGCATACGTACTGAGGAGTCCGGGCAGATTAAGAAATTCTGGGCTGTCGGAGTTATAAGGAGACCTTAATTTCCCCTTCAATCCTTATCGATGCTGTTGTTTTTCCAGCAAATGAAGCATTGCATATTACTGTGACTGTATGTACTTCCAGCACTCTTTGATCTGTGATCAAAATGCGAACGCAAATCTCATAAATCGGAAGTTGCGCATCGCACACAAAATTTTAGCGTTGTCGTCACGCAATTATCTTTTTTTCTGTTTATATCCATAACATTACAATTCATTCTGTAAGCAGTGTATTAACATTTCTTTAATACTAAACTGCTCTTAGTCTTTACTGCACAACGCACTTGCTTTATGTTACCAGAAAACGCTAAAAGTAACCCTTTCAAAACACATAGGACTGTTACAACCAAAATCAGAGTCCTCTAACGGAAAAGCTGCACAATCCGGCATCTAAAGGTGTGCTTTTAGCGCTGAGCAGAATAAATGGAAAAAATAGAAAAGCAATGGGCTAGGAAGGAGCAGAAAAGAAGGGATGGCGAAGGTTGACGAAAAGGGAACAACAAGTAAAGGTCAGGAACACGGCGCTCCCGAGGAAGGCAACCAGGATCTCTCGGCGCGAAAGGTCGCGTGTTTTAGCGCTCTGTAGTGCTTGCGGGATAAGTCTGCTCACTACTCGGGAACGTGCAGCCTGGAAGGGGTCGATGAATCACCTCAAGCATTGAGAGCAGCTCTGCCCAGAGAGAGGCCAGAGACGGTCTACTGGGAAGCTCTTGCGCCCAGCTTCCAGCAACAGTGCGGGTAACGTATCGGCTTACGCAGCAAGACGAGTACGTGGGCCGTGACAATCGTGCGTGACTGAGCACGTCGGCACGAGCGAGCGAGTTCGTACGTGGAATAATATATCTACGTTAGTTCTGCGGCCAGCGAGAACAGCTATGGACTCTCGCGATATTGGCTGGCTGCTGTTTTTCGGGAATACATCATTGAGGGTATTGGTGGGCGCTAGTAAAATACATAGAATCTCTGTATTTTGCTAGCGCTCAGCAACACCCTGAAGGATCTGGAAACAGCTCCCAACAAAACGAAATTGTTCTTCCGACCACATGCCAGTTGGCAGTGCCCGGAAATAAAAACTCAACAGCGTATATTATAAAAACCCCAGTTTTACAATGACGCTCTCATTCTCTCTCTCTCACCCTCCCGATGGCTTAGGGAACAAGTTGCTGGCACCCACGTTCTAAGCGCACGTGTCGGCTGAGTGCCAGCACACTATCGAGACGCGCACTGCCTCTACGTGTGCTTTGATTAGAGCGGGGAACGCTCTACCTTACTTCTTTCCGAAGAGCAGGCAGAATTGCGTAATCAGGACCCTTGGTTACGACAATACCACGAAAACAAGCTCAACAGCAAACGTGCACTCTCTTCGACGCCGAAGGGGTGAGAAATTATCGCTCTTGTCTGCACAAGCCAACTTGGAACCTTGGTCTAGGCGCGAGTACGCCTTTATCCTTCGCAGCATCAGTCTGATTAACTCGGAGCCGCTTCTGCCTTCCCCGCGCTCACTGAGCGGCAAGTGCATGGTCAGTGCAGAGCTAAGCCAGCCGAGATAAGTAATTCATGCGCGAATCCGAGAACTTTCCCTGTCCGAGCAGGTGTCGGTTTGAAGCAACTCGCGCTTGGATTTAATTTCTCTTGTTCGGTGGTTACGCAACATGGTCTTTCGTTGTGCTCTGTGCTTCTCATCGTCCTAGCCCTGATTCGGAGCTTCGCCCTGAAGCAACAGCCTTAGGTGCTCACCGCTACTCCCTTTCATGTTCGCTGCTCCACTCGGTTCTGTTCTCTTGACACCCCTTGACCAGACAAGGAGCTAGGTTTGTATATTTGCCTTTAACCTAGCTGCGTTTCTTTGCTACTGTACCTTGGAAAGTCCGTCGCTCGGGAAAGATTGGAATCTGGTCTGATCTTTGGTTTTCTGTTGTTCATGTGTGAAACTTCTAGCGTATTCACCGCTCGCTCCTTGGGTTTCATTAATGAAGTCAGCACTCCAGGGAATGCTGCTGATTTTTTTTCCCCCTTCACCGAACAAGTCCCTCCTATTTCATTTTTTTTTTAATCTTTTAAGTGGAATCAGTTTTTTCTACAAGTCGCAACAACGTTATCCGGATTGACGCTGACCTGTGTAATTTATAACGTCCATTTCTCATGTCCGTCCCACACCTTAGTCACCAGAACGTTTTGCCCGGTCTTTTGTATGCTTGCACCTCCATTTTGTTTTGTTTTTTTTTTGCTGTCATGAAGACAGCCCATCCTATGCACTTGTACATCCCCAGTAAGTATGTGCTGTCCACTAGAATGAGGTCATGGCAAAAAAAAAAAGAATGTTTCTTATCGTAGAATTCGTATAGAGCGCTACGCTTCCCTGTCCAGCATGCAACTCGTATGCGAAAGTTGCTCTGTTCGAAACGAATGCCGCCGGGTACCAACCGGTCTTTCAATCCGCCTTCTATTGGCCTGGTGTGTTTCTCTGAGGTAAAATCCCTTGCGAAGTGAGTGTTGGGCCCAGTCTCATGCAGGGCATACTTGTCCAGCATGGCACTCTTTTGTCAAGCTGTATTGCGCTCTTGAAATGAAATCAGCATCAAATGCATTGGTATCACATTTCGTCATGCCATGGTCAGTTGCACAAATTTATTAGCTTCAGAAAAAGAGTCGCTCTAGGGACCATCGCACAGCAGGCAGAACTATCCTTTATTTAAAAGAACGTTCGGGAGAGCTCTTGGATTGACCAATGTTCCGAATTAACGTTTAAGCCAGTCATCTGACGCCTTATAAAGCCCAGAGTGCACCTTGGCGGCTACCTTCTCTAAAAGATCCGCTTACCCTGATACTAATTACGGCAGATCGCCTTCCCGGTATTTGGTTTTCTGAGCGTACAGATGATGACTTGTTTACAAACGTATTACATTATAATTCACCAACATCTTGTCCTTGCTTTAGTGTCTGCTCTAGACATATCTACCTCTTGACACCTATGTAAGTAGTACATGTAAATAAGAGGCTGCAGAAACCTACAGTATATATCTTAGTACTCTATTATATCGTTACAACCTACATAACCACGCAATTTACGGTTGTCTAATGCCTGCCTTCATCTCACCCTATCGCAGTTAGCAGTATGCCACAACGAGAACTTGCACATAAAGTTTGTTCATTAGCAAGAAAACATGGCATATAAAATTATTTGCAGGGCCTACACGAAGAAGGAGCATGAAGAAGCCGTCAGTCTACGAACCACTGTTTCAATGAAAGGTTGTTCACCAGAATGAAGCTTTCAAGAGAGCAAGTTCTCTTGATGAAATGCTTTTCAGCGGACGGAAACTTTCGGAAGCACAAGTCGTAATGCGAAAATGTTTTTCACCCAAATCAGCATTTGAAGAGGACAAGACTTTTTGTCGAAACGTTGGCGACAGGACTGAGATCTTCAAGAGGACAGGTCCTATTGCCGAACCATTAAGTCACCACCCTGAGGCTTTCAAGTGGAAAAGTACTCTTGTCTAAACGTTGGTTACCAGACTGAGGCTTTGAAAGGACTAGTCCTCTTGTCCAGTCGTTCATCAGAAAGCTAAGGCTTTCAAGAACACAAGTACTCTTGTCTAAGCGTTTTTGAACAGACTCAGACTTTCAAGAGGACATTTTTCAGCATGTCAGAGTGTTAATCACCAGCCTGAGGCTTTCAAGAGGACAAGTCCTCTTATCCAAACGTTAACCACCGAACTGAGGCCGTCAAGACGGCAAGTTCTCTTGTCAAATTGTTCTTCAGCCGGTGGCAGCTTTTAAGAGCACAAGTCCCCTTCTCTAAAGGTTTGTCAGCAGACTGAGGCCTTCGAAATGACAATAACACTTTTCGAAACGTTGCTAAGCAGACTGGGACTTTCCTCCCACCCCTCGTTCAAGTTTGTACTTGCGTCATCATGTCATCCAGAGGCTTCTTGCCCATATGAGTCTTGGAGCTCGAACTGTATGTTCGCAGGGTAGTGGGTTAATTAGGTTGGTCATTTGGGCTGGAGAGTGAACGCTGTGAATAATGTGCGATATATGGTCAAGTGGTCTGCATAAGAATATTATGGACCCTGCTGCGCGGCAAGGGAGAGACAGCATGGCCATTTTTGTCAAATCGTGGTCATCGTTGTCCCTGAAGAGTGGCTAGTTGCGCTATTTGTTTCAATTTTTCGGTTCTGAAAACAACTTTTACAGTTATTTACTGCAAGTATATTACTGGTCCACCAACAGCGAAGCGTTTGAAGGTGAAGCCGGACAAAGTTGCGGCCTATAAATTTGTAGTTTAAATTAATGCAGAGGGCCTTATTTTCCGGTCTCCTGTACTATGACCGCAGTGTCATTGCGTTTTTCATCCATAAAAATTGCTTGGATGTTCAATCTTATCACAATCTATTTATTTAATGCCAGAAAAAACTGTAGTCACTGCTTTCTCATTCACTAAAGACAGGAGACCTAAATTTCACAATCCTTCTTGCCTGATTAAATAGTCAGAACATCTTTCTTCTCAAAAATGGTCAAGGCTTGCCAGCTTCGCGACGTTTCTGCTGATCGCTATATTTTATAGCTCGCAGCATATTAAATTCAGAACAATTTGCAGCGATACCACCTTTTAATCGTGGTATATTAGGACATGTATAGTTTCAGTTTCAAAGCTGAGGGAAGCGAAGCACACGCGAAGAGTTTAGAGTTTACATACCGGTACGTAAGAAAGAGAAACAAGACATCTTCTCAGGATTATAAATAAAAAACAATTGAAACACTGCATTGTAAACTATAAAATTTCTGTTCCGTCGCTAGCTGTGTTTGCTCCCACGGTATCTCGATGGTTAAGAAGCTCGCTCAACAAACATCGACAACAAAGGGAAAGAAGTAAACAACTTCTCAGTAGAAAGTAACCGCAATTACCCGTTGCCTTAGACGCTCGTTCACTTTTCCGCCTCTTTGGTTCATACACTTACTCTCCCTCCTGTTCACTGCCTGCTCCCTTGTGCTCGCGTCCGTTTTTATAGCTTTAACGGATATCGTGATTTATTCGGATCGGCAAGTAAATCCCGGCCTTTCTTTCTATTTCCTACCCACACCCCAATTTTCCTGTCCCTAACAGAACAGCCCGCAGGCTGAGCAAAGCGCGCTGTTTGGGCCTCTTACGGTGGATGCCCGGAAGAAAACACCCGGGGGCGGCGGGACCGCCCGGCTACTGGGCGTTTCAAACCGGCCGCGTAATGGCTTCCGCGGCGCTGCTTTTATCGCGACGCGCACGAGCGTGTTCCTTTCCCGGATGCCGCTTTTCCATACTGCTCCCTTCTTTACGGCACACAGCGGTGAGCGAAAAGAAAAAAAGGCCCGGCCCGAGGCCGCCGCCATATGACCCCCCTCCAACCCCCTCTTTACGGGAGCTGGGCGTTTCTCATGCGATGCGTCCGAGAGAGAGATTTCGGCCGCCGCTGCCGCCCATATATGCTCGACGCCAAGGCTGAGTGGGTTATGCCGGTCCGGATTCGGCTCTGCGCCCGTCCGAGGATTCACTTTCGGAGCGCAGACTCTGAAAGCCCGTATCATTCTTTCTGCTCGCGCGCTCACGGTGCGCGTGTGTGTTTGCCGCCCTTCTTCTATACTTCTCATATTGCCCTCTTTATCTCTTCCGTCTCTCCCTCTCTTTTTTATTTCAAATATTGCTCAGCTCAAATACCTTCGGAAAGCGAAGAGACCTGCGTCGTGCTTGTTTATACGAGGCAGGCCCGCGTCTACTATACCCCAGCCCGGCCGCCCACGCAGCTGCGTCCATTTCCACGGGCCCAGCAACGTCCCTCCGGCACGCCGCCGGCCCATTTTTCCCGTTTAACTCGCTTCATTTAAAGCAGCCGCTGGGTCCTTCTGTCGCTGTCATCTCCATGGATCGCGGGACGGCGCGCGGGCTGCCAATTTTCATCTTTCGCGATGCTGTTTACGTCCCCACTACTGGCTGGTCGGATGAGAAGCGAATTGGATTGCAAGGGGCCCGGGCTATGTGTCACTGTTGCTGCACGTTGCTGCACGGGATAGCTGTGGCTCCTTGCATCGACAGGATCGCACATATTCTCGCTCTGGGCCGCATCACTGACAGCCCGTGCCAATTTTTTTTTATAATCTTCAGCGTATTACAAATTCACGTGTTAAGAATTAAACACGCTCTACCTAATAAAATTGTTCGCCAGTACTTGCTTTTTTTCCTTTGTGTTATAGCTATGCGGTTCCTTCCTAATCAGACCAGTCGCAAACATCACATGTGTTTCTCGTTAGATGGATAGGAAACGTCAGGTATAAAGCAGAGAAAAGGAAGAAAAAATGGTGACGATTACGTTACTTCCTAATGCGATATTTGACCACACCTCATAAGCTGTTTCAGCTTTTCGATAGATTAAGGCAAAGAATTCGAGCAAGACATGCATGTACAGTTACAGACAACTTGTTATTTTTCACGCATATTCCTTCTTTAAGAAACACTTCACTGACAGTTCTTGATTATCATGAAGGAAGCTTTGTGGACGGAGAAATAGATGGATATATGCTCGACTTGATGCACCAATGTCCGATTCTCAAAGACGAGGTCTGCACAAGTATTTTGCGAGGTTGTCACAGCTGTGGGAGCCGTCACGAGCAAGAGGAACAGGATGTTCTCCCACATAAGTGCTAACAAATTCCCGCTTGTCTTTATATCCACATTACAGTCCCCACCCACCCAGCCACCCTCGCAGGTGGCAGCGTTTCTGGCACAACGTTGTCAATGCCAAAGCATGCAGCGCACATCTGTCACTACCGCCACGTAGCTTAAAGCACGATTGGGGTGTCCAATGTTCCAAAAAAGCAGTTATGCGCCTTCCATCTGGTGCAGTTGTCCACCGAGGTGTGTGAGACAAATACTATCCATTTCCTTTCCTCAAAAACCAATTGACAAATTTTACCCTCTGCTTTCCAAGCCCTCGCTTTATTGATTTCGCAGCTGTGGGAGACAGATACTGCACATTTCTTTTCCTAAAAAAAATATCGAAGACACTTGGGAAATTCTAAAGTGTTCTTGGCGAAAGCCTTGTTGTCAACCCCCTGCCGCTTCCCCGAACCGCTTGGTGCGGAATCACTGGGCCGCTTCGGAGCCATGCGCCTCACTCACTCGACTGCAACGAGACGTCTGGTGAATGAGCGGCGGTGTAGCTGCCACCGCCGGCGCGCGCGCGCTCGTTCTACTGCTACTGTGTGACGTCCCGGTTGCTATGCACAGCTGCGCCCCCCACTGGTGCGCCGGTTGCTAAGGAGGGGAGGAAGTTTCACTTTTACTTTCTCCTTTCCAAGCTCCCGCTCCATTGCTTTCGCAGCTTAAAGGGTGTCCACTGCTCGTTACAACGGACAACGGCGACGGCGACGCCGCGCAACGCAGAAACGGGCGCCTAAGATCTGCGCTCTAACAGCAGCTTTTTTAACCAGTACTATTTCCACCTGGTTGCTCTCGTCACAGGGAAGGACGGCCAGCGCGGTTCAGCGTAAGCTCTGCATAACCGCTAAGTAATCCCATCCATTTTCTCACGCCACATCCCGTAAAATCGCACTCTGAAGGCAAGAAGCGCAAATCTCCCCAAATTTTCGCCCTAGCCCAGGAATTAAGTGCAAAACATTCCTCTACGTACGCCACTTAGTTACAGCTTTCTCGTGTCGTCAGTGTCGACATGGGACTCAACAACAGTGAAGAGGGCCTAGACGGCTGCTGATTTGCTCGCCAGGCAGGCCAGGATAACTGCCAGAACCGCCTTGATTCTGCTGCTACAGATGGTTCATTGTATATTTTATATAACGCAACTCCAACTCACGTATCTCTCACTGTTCTGGGCCGTTCGTTTTGGCGAGTAAAATAACGCTGGGGGGTACCGCTCCTGGCGTTTTAGGCCAACATCCCTTACCTCCGGCGAAGGCCCCTCATTAAGCTGCTTATGCAAGAAAACTCGTTTACTGCGACAACCGCACGTGGGATCTCTAATTTTCTATGAGTAAACGAGGCGTGCGAACCTATCGGAGTAAGGTGCCTTTATTGAAAATTGTCGCTTGCATCTTTTGTTCGGTGTGGTCCTATGATTAGGTACGCCTGGTTCATTCGGCACTGTGTTTTGCTGGGACGATGAGGTGCGTACGTGCGTGCGCGCGGGAGCGTGTGTGTTTGTGTGCGTGCGGGGGTGCGTGTGTACATGTGCGTGTGTGTACACGCGTGTGTGTGTGTGTGCCTGCGCGTGTGCATGTGTGTGCGTGCATGCGTGCATGTGTGTGCGTGTGCGTGTGTGTGTGTGTGTGTGCGTGCGTGTGCGTGCGTGTGCGTGTGCGCGCGCGCGCGCGCGCGTGTGTGTGTGTGTGTGTGTGTGTGTGTGTGTGTGTGTGTGTGTGTGTGTGTGTGTGTGTGTGTGTGTGTGTGTGTGTGCGCGCGCGCGTGCGTGCGTGCGTGCGTGCCCGTGCGAATAATGTGATACATAAGGCATTTCTCCCGAAGGTATTCTGAAACCGTCGACCTTCCCAGCGTTCGTCTTCACACAGGCTGCCAATTTTTCCTGTGTGTTCGCAAAAGTATCGAGAGCAGAGGCCAGCGGCCTCTCGAGTAGCTTTCAACACCGCCGCATTGGAATCAGGGATTTCAATTAGCTTCTCCCGATTTTGCAACCGAGGCCTGAGTAACGAGGTAGTTTGTCAAAGTGTCTGGCGTTCCAGCCGCGGGCTGCCAGAGAGGGTCAGAGATCATTAAGTAGGGTACGGTAGTCTGACACGTAGCGTAATATAATGAAGTCATTCCGTATTCTCAAAGGGTCCAGAGATGGAAATGCACCTGGCTTGATTTAATCCCGTCGTTGGAAACTGCATGCTGCCACAGAAAATTTCACTCAGCAACAGGGCCATACTGACGCAAGAACCTGCGATGGAAAAAGACGACTCTCTACTTTTTACGCTAGAGCACCATACTAGAATTGAATAAAATAGCGCCAGAGCATGCAGACCACGAAAAGACAAGGACGAGACACAAAGCGCTATTTTACTATTTTATTCAATTCAAGTATGCACCAACTCGCCCAAGAAGAAGTGTTAAAGCACCATACTAAAGGGTAAATTTAAAGACTTTTGTAAACAGCTTTCGAAAGTAAAATAACATAAAATAAAGTAAAATGAAGTTGTAAAACGTTTTAGATGTCCTTATAACTGGAGCCTTTATTAGCTTACGCTGATTGCCTAAAACAATCTATCAGCCCACCTTTCCCGAGTAGCATGTTGCGCAATCTTAGGCACTGAGGTCTCTGCTTCAGTGGACGCAGGCTTAGTGATTACCGGTGCCCCTCACCTCTTGTCGACGAGATTGCGAATTACCATTACGAGCCATTATAGCTCAGAAGAAGATCGTTCATTCTATACACTGCTTGTATGTAGCTCATTGCCACATCATTAAAATAGCGGTATCTAGCGAAACATAGATACCGATATTTCCTTCCATCACCCATTTTCTGCATACACAACAACGCGGCACAATGGAGCGCAAGGCACAGAGTTAGCGCGAGTTATCTATAATTATTGCATTTAGAACAAAGCTGTATTCGAAAAACATGCAAGACGTAGAATTTGCGTTGCGTAAGGCAGATTCACGAAAGATCAACGTGCGCCTGTAAGCACGCAACAACGCCAGCTAGACGGGAAGGAAGAACAAAAAATGAGTCGCCGCTGAGACAGCGATCAAATATCGAGCGTTAACAAACCTAACATAGGTCTCCGGTTCGAATCCCGGCCGCGAGCTAGGCACTAACTTAAGTTTTTGCTGTACGAAACGCGAAACCGTACGCCACTACCCCGAACGCTCTGGGACCAACGGTTGAGCCCCAACGTTCATATGAAGATTCGTGAAGACGTGGATATAGGGGTACATAGGTCAACAGTTCGAATCCCTGCCGCAATCTAGGCTCTAATTTAACTACGCAGTTTTTGCTACATGAAACGCTAAATCCTATAACATCATCCGGGACAATTCGAGGCCAACAATTTGCTGATGATGATGATGTGTTTTTGCGGGTTTTCTTTTTGGACAGTCTGCATAATGGTACTACTTTCATTGCCGGTGTAGGTAACTTTTATAATTGTATACTGTTCTCTTTGTATGAAAATTATATAGTGAGTGAAAACACCCTAGGGCTTTTTCACGCATGAAGAAACAACCAATCACTGCTCAAAACCGAATAGAGAATTCATGGAGCTCCTCATCAGTTCATCGATTGGCAAAAGACAGACCTCTTTGTTCTTTGAACAGCCTATTTGAGCTCAGAGGATTGTTTTTCTTGAAGTTTGGTGTTGTTATTTTTGCTTTGTTTTTTTACATTTTTCGGCCTTTCTACTTCTTTTTCTTTTCTGAACAACTTTACATCGATAAAATAAAAAGCTAGAGTCGTGTTTCTGTTGTTACTTTAATCACCGTCAACAGCGTGGGCGTCAACGAAGAATAATAAAAGTTCCAAAAAAAAAAAGGAAGTCGCAAGAATTTTTTTTTCCAAGCCCGGTTTTTTTCTGTTCATCATCCTATACCTCCTCCAAAGTCGACCATTGATTCTGACACTTAGTCAAGGCTTTTGGTTTTTCACGAAGGCAGAATGCGTGCAGGGTGGGTAGAAAAACGTTGCTGGCGCATATTGACTGCCGAAGAACTGTCCGGAACGTGGCAAGAGAAGATAACTCAGCTAACCCATTTCTGCGCGAAAATTATCCCTTCTTCGCTGATTCGCCCGCTATCGATCCGCCTGCGCACGTGCGTTTGGAGAATGACTATTATTTCGTGCCTTGCTGAGACGAGGGGTGACAAAGAATTCCCAGAGCCGTTGGTATGTTTTATTATGTACCCATCTGGCTAGCAGAGAAAGAAAAGCAAGGACTGCGGAACTGTGAACACCTGGTTATCGATTCTCCAACTGATACTAACGTGGACGCATACTTGATAAGAAGAGTTTCCAGCAACAAAACATCGCAGCTCGTCGCTAACACGCTGCTTGATGAGTTTTCAAACATTGTTTCTTTTTGTTTTCTGCGAAACTTACTTATAGCGGCTTCATACACCTTACATTCTTTATTTGTTATCATAAGTACTGTGAGCAGTGTGTTGCGGATAGGAAATTGAATTTTGATTCAAGTTTTTCCAGCGTTAACAACAGTATGGACAAGAGAATTTCGTGTCGCAGTGTTGTTGCTTGCAGACGACGTATTCCAGCGTGCTTCCAATCAAATCAATGCTGTTCATGTGTTCAAGTAGCAAACTGTGCCGGTGTTTGCATCGACGCAACTGCACGCAGTATAGCGGGGCGGACAGCTTAAACGAGCGGAACTACGAATACTATGCACCGTGTGGTATCTCATTATGAATTTGTGCTTTATAAAATCGTGTTAAGCTAGTTGGGGTAAGCTGAAATAATCAACGCTATATGTACAACATCATCATCAGCCTCATCATCGGGAACTCTTAAAATTAATTGAACTACAATGAATGTTATCCGGCGGGAAGAACGGCAGGGGGGGCGGGGGGGGGGGGGGGGTAGAGTTTTTGTGTGTATATAGAGGGGCGCACCACTTTCCACTGATTATCTCCAGCAGAATCTATGAACGGTTATGCCACCCGATTCGTAAGCCTAAATTATATATTTTGTAATGCATCTTTTTAACTGGCATTCTCTGTGTACTGAAAGAAAGCCACAGTAACTCCAGATAACAATAATACGCACAGTGCTAAGAAACACGTGAAAGAGCACATTCGATGCTTTGAATGCAAGCAGTGTAATCCATGAAAAGAAAGATATCAGTGGTTGCTAACTGAGAATATCGGCGCGAACAAGCAAACGCTTAGTTAGACAAATTGGTACGCGATATGACATGCTATGAAGGCCATTTATGAGTAGTATAACACGCAAATATCAAATTTAGAAGACGAGAGAGACCACTTCAGAAACAATGTGAAGGGCCAAACAGCCCTCAATAAAGACGTCTATGACGTGAAGTTTTCTGTGAATCGCGATCAATGCGTAACATTCTCATTTTTCTGACAATATTCATCCCGAAGTCTCTTAAGTTCGGTTCTTTGGCCAATGTACTTTGCGAGTGAACTCAAAATTTGTATCAAAATTGTCTTCTGCGCATTACGAGCCACGTGCCTGTAACGCAATTAATCAGATATCATCGTGCAGTCAGGATACGTGCACAAATGAAAAGACGGAAAAAGAGAGCGTCTTCCGTTATGACAGCGTTTAGAAACTAGTTACCAAAATGAGTAAAGAAAAGGCCTATTAGCACGGCAGTCTTCCCTTTGTTTCTGAAAGCCGCGCTTCGTATAACTGGTCGTAATAAGGTATAAACCTCTCTAATTGTGCTCTCCTGTCCACAAAAAAAAGGCAACGTCGCTTCGTGTTCTACGTGACATTACCGCCCGAAGGTGCCAGACAAAACTTTAAGCTCTCGAACATCTCATTCAGAGGCGTATGAACGCCGGTGGTAGTCTTGAACACCCCTGCACGAAAGTCGCAGTGAACTCACATCAGTCGTGTATTTTACGACCACGAAATAACCACTCATTCGTCTGGTTATTTGCTTCTGAAAGGGATCTATACACTTTTAATTTTTTTCCAGCTCTTTTCAAAAGACGCTGGCAGTAAAGTGAACGGAATATTTATTTAAGATTCCTTAGCACACAGCGACATTAATATTTTCTTGACATTCTATCCTGTGCACCCTAGAACTTCATAACTCACACTTATATTAAACCTCCCTCTAAAACAGCATAATACTCGCACGCCGTTATTTCGGGAAGCCTGTACCCATGTCATACAAGTTGCATGTTAAGGGTGGTCGCTCCAGATAATTACACGAGGCGCCTCGAATCTAGAAACTCGACATCTCCCTACCATGACCTACTGGTTAGCGCTATCAACTATTGCCTGACCTTTCTGGCCAGACATGGGCACATTCTCCGAGGAACAGTGCATTTGCGATGCATCACGTCAGCCTCGTTAGCTTCCTAATGCAGCTGTATCGCGAAACTGGCACGCAAATGTATTCTGCTCATCTCACAGATTACAAGCGGATATGGTTGCGACTTACCAGAAGACTCTCCGCATCTCTTTGTAAGAAGAAGACATAGCAAGATAGCGCGCTACTCATGCATATTCATTGGAGCTTTACCAAACTGGAGATGTTCTGATGTGTCTTTCATTTTCGCCCCTGCTTTGTTGGCACAGTCAAAGGCAGTTACGATATGTTGCAGATACTCATTCACTTAGCTGCCTCAAAGGTTCTATACCAGAGTGCATACGCATTCTGACACTCTTATTAATGCATTAACCAGGAAGTATTAACATAAGAACAGTGCGAAGTGGCTCTCAATCTTCCTTGCTCTAAGATATTCATACTCAGCTGGCACTAAGCAAACCGTTATTCTCCTTACTAGTAACCAAGACAATCTGCCTTGTTATATTTGCCCACATTTTCTTTTGCATGCAATACTTCAGTCGCTTTTCCAATCAGCAATCCAAAGCTAAGAAGCAAAGTTCCCATACCGTGGCATAGATAACTGTTTATTTTTTCAGACATCTGCTCTGTTGTCTGGCACGGCTGAGTTAATATCATTCTGAGAATCGTCCTGATTTTGGATTGCTTATCTATCTCTATTTATGCAAGCTTGGGCAGAATTCAACATGTCGCAGCTGCTGACGGTGAGCACACGTTGTAAGGTCATAAAACTACAGCACTCAGTTATTAGGGACAGAAAACGAACGCTAGTAAAAAAAAATTATCATTTACCCAGAGCCGTAGCCTTTTAGAGGGAGCCAAACTGTTTCAGTTTCAGTTTATTTCCCACAACAAGTACAGTACGAGGTGTGGCGAGGGTGACGGGATAAAAGCTGCGTCGAGGGCAGTTTGGCTGGCCCCGTCTCCCCGTCACAGCTGTCACAGCTACAAACTGTCATAGCTTCATCACCAGCGCATCCATGGCCAATAGTCTACAAAAAAAACTTTGTGATGGTTCTTATTAACCTTACGAAATCCGCTGCCAAACAGAGGCCCCTTCAATGAATATCCATTCAGCCCGGCGATGCATTTAGAAACACCTGCGCATGTATTGAGCGAGCAAGAGCTGTGGTCTTGAAGTAAAAATTTTAGAAATTGCACCGAGCCAGTGTAAAGCAGCAGCGCCATCGACTCGTCGGTTTCGGTGCTCTTTGCCTGCCAACAGAGATAAGGAATTGCCTTTGACACGCGTACCATTTTTTCCATAATAATTAACGTCTTCACTGCCCCGTCACACCATGTCGTTCCCAGCTTCCATGCCTGCTGAAACCCAAATAACCGACGCAAAAGACTAAGGCGCAACCTGTTAAGTCACGAACCATTGGTACAGGTATTTTTTTTTTTCGAAATAACTCGTTTCTTTAAACGGCAAAGCTCAAGCGCCTCGAAAACAATCGATCTTTGATTTAGTGTGTCGAATTTTCAAAACGCCGAAATTCGCAATTGATTATCTCTTATTCCACCGTAACTGCGCTCACATCGTTGGCATTTCTTTCTCTGCAAAAAATATACAAGATGTAAATAAGTCTACCTCTGGAAAAAGGAGTAGAGCAGCGCCACTTTATACGCGCGTCAAATTAAAAACCTGTCTGAAATCACACCAATACATCAGCCGCATTGGTATCTGAACGCAAGGGTCCACTGCAGGCACACCGTTTTCACTGTAAGCGAAGTCAGCCACCGGTTAAAAAATATTGGCAGAGGCTTAGCTTGGTTAAGCCTAGTGGATTGCGAAAGCAAGACGTTCCCGCTCTTCATCCGTTTCTTCCGCACGCCGCCGCTTCTTAGCTGCAGCACATCGTTGCAGCTTCACCTTATACACATCATCCGACATATCGTGGAGGATTCGCTCGGGCGACTGCGACGAGCCGAGTTGGGGGGGGGGGGGCGCTTTTCAACAGCTGGCATGACGTCACGTAGAGCGAGAACCTCCCCCACGGCAGCGGCGCGTGGAGGATTCGCTGAGACGATCGCGACGAGCCGAGTTGGGGGGGGGGGGGGGGGGAGGGGGGCGCTTTCCCACAGCTGGCATGACGTCACGTACAGCGAGCGCCCCGCTGGGACGATGGCGACGAGCCGAGTTGGGGCCCCGCTTTTCCACAGCTGGTATGACGTCGCACATAGGTCACGCTAAAGGTCCATGGTGGATTCTCCGGGACGACGGCCAAGAGCGGAAACCTCGAGCAGTATTTCTTTCGCAATAAAAAGGAGGACAAAGCATCTAAATGAGCACGACCAGCAGCCTTGTTTCTTCTGAGTGCATGAAAAAAAAAGCGGAGTGGCACCAAACGGGCTGCCTGGGGGCATTGCTGATAACTTGTCCTATTCTTTGTGCCAGTACAGTCAAAGGTATAAAAAATCTCTGATTGACTGAAATGAAGGGGCTGTTTGCGATGCTATTGTCGCTTTTTTTTCTACTGGTAGCAGTACCAAGGACTTTCTTATCGGTATGAGGCGCTGCTGGCGTCGTGATGCGTCATAACCAAACGCTTCCCGATAACCTCTTGGTGAAGGAAGATGCCTGGGTGTGCCTGAGACCTATGGCATGTCATTAGTATAATGGATACTCTCCACTAAGACTGACAATCTAATCACACCACTAACACTTAGCAACTTCCGCATGCGTCAAACAACTCACTCCCCAAAATTCTTTCAGACGATAGAAGACAGAGAGCATGTTCTACACTCACGTAACTCTGCCATTACCTGCCATTGATTTCTTCCCCTCCTCATTCCTACTGGATTACTTAGTTTCATTCAGATTCGACAGAACACCAATGACCATTTGCGGAGCTAACGCTCCTCTTCACGTTACCCCAGTACTGGCCTCAAATAAGGTTCTATATAAACGTTCGCATAAAGGTTCTAAAAAAAAATTGAAGAAGACACTACAGCTCTGCCTTAAGGGTATAACGTGATAGCGTAAAGGGTTAATTACCATATATGCAGAAAGTCATTTTTCATTGTACATTCATAGATCCCTGGTAGTCCTCATACCAGTCTTGGCGCAGTGGCGTATCGGTTAACCGATGCTCCACTGCCCAACGATGGCAGGTGCTCCCAGCGGTGGGCCTTGTGCGCCACAGGTTGCTCTGCCCCAGCGAGCAATTATTAATTTAACTGCCACCTGTCCCGATGGACAATCTCCTTACTATCTTTTGGCCAGATTGGGACGACGCCGCAAGGTCATTTGAGCTAGGCGGTCCACCTGCCTCCTAAGTTGCTGTCTGGACACCGCCTGCCACAGCCATGCCCGTGATTCGCTCAGAACGCAGACGCTGAAAACTCCAACACCAGATTTTCTGGTACGCACGCTTTCGTGCCATCGCGTTAAAAGGCAAGTCTAGCAGGGGGCGGCAGAAAGATAAATGGAAGGATGAGATTAAGAAGTTTGCGAGAATGGGGTGGCCGCAGCTGGCACAGAACAGGGCTAATTATAGAAGTATGGCCTTTGTCCTGCAACTGGCGTAGGCAGGCTGATGGTGACGATAAGAGTCTCTCCTACTCGTTCATCTGCTCCTTCTCTTCTCTAGATGATGCCACATGGAGTCACACAGCAGAGGTAGTTCTCGCTGTACTCGTAGCGCAAACAATCGGTACATCTCTTCTGAAGGAGCAAAGGCGAAATGTCGGGGAGTTTCTGCGCGGTTCATACCTAACGTACCCTGGAGATGCAGCAAACTGCTGCGATCAATCCCTTAGTTGCAAATGGGCGAGTGCTTGTGCACAAACAAACGTCCCACATTAACCAACCGCTCTTGCAAGAGCGCCTAAGATACATGATTCGAGAGACTGATTCATCGAAGGAACGCCGTGTTTGGGCGAGGATATAGCTCAGAAAAAATTTCCAAATCATCCCGCCCTAACTGACTAAACCTGAGACTTTCGTACTGACCAGTCTCCGCGACAGTCCCGATGCTCCTGAAATTGGACAGCTAGCCTTCAAAAAACCGCGTGTTCGATAAATTCGAGGTAGTGAACAGGTAAAATCATAAAGTTATCACAAAAATCATGTATAACTGTTTGATTACGTTGGTGATAAATATTCGACATTTCCTGCGCAGCATTGCCACTCTTTTCTCCGTAACTTTTTTTGTTTTTGTTTTTGAGCTGTGAATCGTCTGATAGGGAAGCAACGGCGGCGTACCTATGGCTGCTCATGTGTAATGTGTATTGAACTGCTTAACAAAGCTTCAAACTTCACTCTACTTTTCATTCTCGTTCTGTAGAGCTGTTCACCGGCGGCATTCCTTTTAAAGAAACCTTGTCACTGTCACCTGTTGAACTGCTAAGCATCGCTCACGCAACTAGACAACGAAAGGTGGCGGAAAAAGTTTATCCATCTTCATTTATCTTCACGGCAAACACTAACATTTTACCTTCCCATTTTCATACAACCCCGGACTGGACACATCCAGAAACACGTTCTGTGCTATTCAGCTAGGAGTCCCGATTATGACGGTTTACGAAAATGACAGAGCAATCATTTACAAGCCCCCAGAATCTACACCGACATAATGACGGCAAAACCTTATCCTGGTTTACTGGTTTGTCGACCAGGGACCTTAATGTGGCCTCCCTCTAAGCTGCAATTACGTAAGAAACTCACGACTAACAGCTCGTCACGCTACTTAAAACGAAACTCCTGATGGCAGCCCTGAATCAAGACGCTGGACTCCCCCACAGCGTGTGTGCGCCGTTATTATCATAAATTCTCCTCATCGCCGCCAGGGCCGCTGCCGTCTGGCGCACCGGCCACATCACACAAGCCCATGCGCGCGAATTAGCGGCGTTTACGCGGTCCGCGCTTAATTACTGCCTTCATTTAACCCATTTGAAACACGGCTCGTCTGCCTGGGATAAACAACTTCGGACGTTGCAAGAAAAGCTCTTGGAAACTTAAGCAGCATGCCGTCTCTAGCGGGGCTGTCACGCCAATAAACCGCTGCAGTAAGAAAACAAAAAAGGCAATGAAAGAAACTAGGGTCCCAGTGGTGCATTAAACGAAGGTTGACACGTTAGCAACAGCGACAAATTATGCTAACAGGGTAATGGTTACTTATAATCTCCTCCTTGAGACAGCCCAGACATGAGCCTTACAAAAAAAGTAAACCCTGAGAGCCAGAAAATTACCGGGTTGAAAAGGAGCGCTGGTTTGCTCGTCTGTTATGACTGCCAATTTATTTTTCTTTTATGCTATAAATTCTCCTGGTCACTTAACGCAGGTCAGTATAATTTTGGCTTAAAGAGTTGAGATGAGCACCTTAACGGCTGCTCGCCGCGTAAGTGCATAGGCGCCTGACAGCCTGCCTCATAGTACTCGATTATATGGTTCTGCTTCTTGCGATAGCCGAGAAAGTCTTAAAAGATCCCGACGCTGCTTATGTTTCGTTTAATCCTCAGGCTCTAGTTCGCTTTAGTGAATATTTAAAAGCAGGAGAGAGCTAATATTTCTTTTATTTTCTTATGTAGCCTATTCTGGATACCGTTGACGATCACTCATTGTCGCTTGAGTCTCCTACGCTGTGATGGTCCTCAATGCGTTGCTCTAGTTCGCCGCGAACGGCTTACACCTGACAGCCCTTGCGTCTCGTTAGCAGTGCAGATGAAGCAAGGGAGGCGGAGACACATAGAAGTACGGAGGGTGATGAAAGTTGGAATAGCGAGCGTGTATTATGGGAAGGCGTGGGAGTGCGTCCACAGAGCTGTACAGATAGAGCCACACCCTCGGAGAGCTATGTGCAGGTCTAACTGCTGCAGCGCCTGTTCTGCGAAAGTCGCTGGCCCCATGAAAACATTTAAGGCTACTTCTTTAAAAGCACTTGCCCCTCGCTTTGTTCATTAACGTTTCGCCTTCAAGATAACCAACCGGTAGAAAGAAAAATCCGCGCTTCTCATCGCACATTCCATTGATCCTTTTGGTGCTGAAAAAAAAAAAAACACTCGATTTGCGTTTCCCTTTCCTTCCTACGATTCGCACAAAATTAAGAGTCGTCACACTTTCGGAAGTAGAGACAGCCTCAACACAGCAGAGTAGTTCGCAGTACCCTTTCTGCGCTCTCCTAACAAGAGGTGTACCTCCCGTGGAGCAAGTAACTTGGCCGAAGGTTATTAGAGCAATCATAAATAGACAAAATAAAAATAAAAGAGAAACCTTACTGCCACCGCAAGTGCTCGTGTAGCCTGACCGCATCTGAAGGGGTCCGTGGTACCGGGCGATCTGTAGGCAGGCCAGTGGGTGCTTGACTTGTACGCTTAAAGCGACACTAAAGTGACGTCTTCTCGTTGCTGTCCACTACTTCAGCTTTGTAGAAGCTTCACCACGCTTCTTCGGAGAGATTAAACTTTTGGTGCTGTCATTCTTTACTTCAGATATGCACGCACACGTTACGGCATCCGCCTGAGTCTTGAACTTGAAGGTGTTAGGTCTCTTCAGTTGAGTTTTTTTTTTTCTGTGGAAAACTGATAACAAGTATATGACGGGTCTTGTCTTCCTTCGTGAAATGTCCGTCGGTCACACTGGTGCACAAATTCATTGCGCCATCCTACTCGCAAACAAACACTCTAGCAGAGCTACGGGGCAGTCTTCAGCACCATCTAACTTGCCAAAGTGCAGTTCCGCGAACACACGTCACTGGATAACCAAATATATACGGAACAAGTATAAACTAACCGCAGTCTTCACTGGGTCAAAATACACCAGCTTCGTCCTTTGCTGGAACCGCTGGCTCGCCAGCAAGTTCGCTATCCCCGCTGGTCAGAAAAAAAATATACTTTGTTTCGGGCGAAGGCTGGATACAGTTCCCGCTGGCGCTGCTCATATGACGGAATTCCGCGTTGTCCTTGTGTGTATTCAGAAGGCGCGCACAGCCGCTGTTGTTCCCGGGGCGCCGATCAATGCCCCGCCGCCAAAATTAGGGCCGGACGGAGCGAGCCCGGCTCCGGCCGCTGCTGCCGGCTGCGTGCGAGCGGCGCCTTCTATGCTCTGCCGAAACGTGTTGTGCACCGGAGCGCGGACGAAAACACAGCACCTAACGGTTTAGTGGGAAGCGTTCAGTCATGAGAAGGAAGAGGAAAGCGAATAAGGTGCAGGCTCCTTAGTAAACAATACATTACGTGAAGAAAAGAGCTCTGCCTCGGCTGAAGCTAATTATTAACAGAGCACGTTGTATCGGGTATTGGGTGCAGGGGCAAGCAGTTTTTAGTGTTTTATACAATGGCAGCTGCCAACAGTGTTTCGGTAACAAGGCGGCAATCAAAACTGCGTGATGAAAGTTTGAGGAATAAGCGTTTGTGCACCCGTATAGTTATTCGCGCTTACAAATAGAGATAAATTGATCTTGCAGAATTTGAGTGAAGTACTCCTCACTTCTGATCAAATCCAGTCTGCTCGCTTCTATATGGAGTGGTCCAGATGTTTCGTGGAATAATTATGGGCGAAATTTTTATAGCTAGATGTTCACAATGTATGGGTTTTCAGTATTTGGATTTATTGCTTTTTGCAGCCATTGTAAGAATTGCATACGTATATGTATACACCTATACGTATTTTCAGGCTTAAGTACCTTTTGCCGCATGCAGCTATGAAGCAATTTCACCTTAGGCAGTGGTACTGGGCTCTTCGCATCGTATTTATTTCTTTTAGTTCAATACAGCCCACCTTTCTTCCAAACCGTACTAAATGGAATCAGAATGCAAAAGGAAATTGATTACTTACTGCAGAAATTATCAAAGCAGCTTCTCAATTCAAGCCTATTTTATTAATATTGTATATGTATATTGTAACATTGCATTTTATGAAATAGAGAGTGTACATCCGAGATATTTTTAGGCGACAACCATAGCTGGCCGGACAAGCCTACTGAGCTAGAAGATGATGCTTTGTATCAGATTTTTTTAACAATATTTAAAACGAAAAGTGCCACACTTTCTTAAACCTTGCAACGATCTAGAGTACATATGTGTTGAATTACTTCCGCCAGCGGAGAGTAGGTTTTCCTCTACGTTCCAAGTGGAAACAAAACGATTTATTTTCATCAAATTACCGTCAAAATTAAGCAAAAAAAAATGACATTTTTTCAGTTTACTCCTTTCAGGTTTATATACCTCCTTTCAAACGTATTTTCTGGCTTTCCATTGTTTCACGCAGTTCTAGTGAGCCGTTCAATAATATCAAAACAATGACACTTTTTTTTCCCCTCTATCGCTGCATTTGGATGGACTGAAATTCAAAGCGTTCCATGACGCGATTTCATTGTAGGTTAAAACTGCAGGCGTCTGAAAAAATTTTCGATACTGTCCACCTGGCGTCCCTGTAGTTCAAAGCTCCTATGCCACTCTAAGAATCTATTAGCCAGGAGAAATTAGCCGTGGACATTCGCATCAATAGGTCCATCGCAGACAGAGCCGCTAGAGCTCCTTATGGGCAATCTAGCGCTTTCTTGCACTTGGTAGAGAACTACTTGAAGATACACCTTGCAGAAGTCTATAACGCTTCTCGCTGGAGTCTACTGTCTTCCTGTGCTAACTTTCAGAGAACAGCAGCCTGCTGCATTATGCATCTTCATCGCACATTCTTACCATACTTTACTCATGCACCGCCTATCATCGCCTACCTAGCTTTGACCTCTTAATGCGCGGAGTCTACGAGGTTAAGAACGTGGGAACACAAAATCTCGATCTTTGTATGAACAAGCATAAAGTTCTTATGAATGCAGACAAAGCACTGATTCAACTTTTTATTAGATACCTTTAGCAAGCTATAGTGATGGTCTCTTCGTTGGTCCAAAATGTTTAAAGCAGAACTGCCTACATTATCTACCCCAAAGCTTTATCCAGTGACGACGGTGGTCGTATTATTATCTTCCCTCATCCAATTACCGCTCTCGCTGAACTCTGATCGGCTCTGGCACCAGCAAATTGCCTTGTTTTTTTTTTTTTTGTGTGGATGTCGGGTTATGCACACAAATATGATTCAATTTTTTTTTGTACCGCTTAACGTGTCATGTCTGCGTCTCGAAACGCTTTTACGTTGTCTCCTACAGCCACCGCCAGCTTCGTATCACTGCTAATTCGTGAAACTACTCTTACGCAAAAAAAGACGCTACTTGGATTGCCACGTCGGAACTTAGGTTATGCCACCGCGAAGGCTCAGTGGTTATGGCGCTCGGCTACTTACCCGAGAGACACAGGTTCAATCCCAGCCGCGGCAACCAAATTTCGATGGAAACGAAATTCTAGAGGCCCGTGTGCTGTGCGATGTCAGTGCACGTTAAAGAACCCCAGGTGGTCAAAATTTCCGGAGCCCTTCACAACAGCGTCCCTCATAGCGTGAGTCGCTTTAGGACGTTAAAACCCCATAAACCAAACCATAAACCGGAACTTCGCTTCAGCGAACGGACATTCTCACCTACTTTGATTTTTCTCTTCTCTGCTAAGCTTAACACAGAATATTCGGCATTGCACTATCAGGAACAAAGAGAATTCAAACCACCCTGCCTTCCTATGCTGGCTCCGCCTTTATAACAGGCTCGCTTGCTGGACGAATGCCTCAGCGACGCACAGCCCCCCCCCCCCCCCCTCGCAGGTCGGTGCCCGCTTGCCGATCAATGGCGGCACTCGAAGAACAGAGCCAGCCGCTACTCTTCCCAGGGCTCGTTCGCAGCCGATGAAGCTGCTTCGTAGCCTTCGTGGGCTTCTTCGCTCTTCTCGGAAAACGGTGATTTTTATCTTTGGATTGAGAACGCGAATCGAGTTTCATTTGAGCCGGACCGAAGACCCACACAAAGACAGTGCCTCTCTAGCGGGAGGGATCGGTCTTGAGCTAAAGCGACGGCGGCCACTCAGCCCACGCTGAACGTTCTGCACTGTGTACTTATATCTTCTTTTTTGCAACTAATGTGATTTCATGTAGTGCCGAAAATGATGCGAATCTGCTAATTATCGGTTATCGCCCGAGTACATTACTCTTGTTATAATGGACGCTCTGCGGTATCTCAATGTTTTCTGCACTGGGCAAAATAAGAGGCTGTCGTGCGCTGTGTAATGTCAGTGCAGGTTAAATAGCCACAAGTTGTCAAAATAATCCACAGCCCTCCGCTAGGGCGCCTCTATTATCGCCTACATGCTGCTCCGAGACGTTATACCTCACACATGCCCATACCACACTTTCCTATCTGTCATCATCGGCTTTAATGCCACAGCCAGCGCCTTACATTAGCCCACACGTGTCATGGCGTCCTTAGTGATATTATAAAAATACATGAAATATTCAATAATATAATCCTTTATAATGTCTGCTTTTAGTTTTTAACTGTTCTAATATTTCTGTTTTTTCTCTATATTCATGACATGTACACGGTGATATGTGGAGAGAGAAAGAGAAAACGTTATATGCTCTAAAAAGTATTGCAGAGCTCCTGTGGTTGGAGCCTCATTGCAGGACTTCCGCCGTCCTGGTATGTGGAGGTTAACGCCAAAAGTGCACGTGCGCTATGAGATACGAGAGATGCTGTCGTGAAGGGTTTCGAAATGTTTTCGATCACTTGGGGCTGCTCCAGCGTTACACAATACACGATCCATCAAAATTCATCAACTGTGTTTGGGAATCAATCCTCCGACCTTGTGCTCAGCAGCTCGGCGTTATAGCCACTGAACCACAGATAGGGTTTTGTCGCTAGCGAAACGTATGCAGCTGAGAAGGGTGGCTGTTATCTGTAGTTTGTTCAACGAAAAATTATACAGTTCTTTGCGGTTAAGCATTCCAGGAATTCTACAGCGTTATGCACTCATAAAATGGCATTCACTCAAAAGAAATCGATGCCTGTAAAATGCCCCGATAATGCATGTTTTTATACATGACATATCATGTGCGCAACCGCTACTGCCTACACTTCTTTCAGAGCCTGATCCGGCTAAGAGACTGTCAGGGACCACAGAGGATGGCTATAAATTTTCTTCAGCGCTCCAAAAATATTAAAAGCCTACTGCATCCCCGTTAGGATAACTATAGCTCAACACACGAAAGATTCACTTTGCAACACAAATGAGGGAGCAAAATGTTGGGAAGATTCCACTCTGCAGTTACGTTTTGCTTCTGGTATGAATGAGATTTTTTTCGTCAACAAAGGCCAGACTTCGGCAGTTAGGCACGCAGTGCCTATTTAGGAGCGGGCTCCATACGGTTACAAAGAACACCGAGCGCTTTTCCTGAGTTCTTTTTTCGTTAGGTTCATACGTACATTCGTTCCACCTGCACCTGAGCATGAGTGTTGATTCTTGTTTTATTTTCAACCTGTTAATTGCACCGACTACTGAGCTGAGGTTCCTCGCCTTGCCGCGGTTACTTGGAGTGTGCGTGTTGCCTAATATGGCTTCACCAAATGTGGCGCAGTCTGACGCAACCGGACACCGCTTAATTAGGCTTTCTCCGCTAATCCCCCTATGTGCCTGACGAACTTAATTTTAGGAATTCCCGACAGAGCACCCTCATCAGCATCTATCTCCATGCTCACCGCGAGAGCGGATTACAACACGTACTGGGCCTTACTTGGTATTCACTGGTCGGCCTGCTCAAAGCATGCCTTCTTAAGGAGGAAGTGGAACCTTTTTTTTTTCAGGAACCCTTTACCTGAACAATGAACGAAGCAGCATGCTTAGAGAGAAGCTACGCACATCCTTAGATACCCTTTAGTTAGTTATCCCACCCGTAGTAAAGAATGGACACGGGCTACAACCGGGTGCGGATGAGGTATGCGCCGACGATCCGCCGCTGAGCCGCTAGAGTATAGCTCTCTAAATGAGCCAGTGGCTGCGGGTTTCGACGAAGATTATTGGAACCGCGGGATGCGGGCTGTGCTAAGCCCTCTCACGTCCATTAGAATAAGTTCGCCAGGCAGCGAGAGCGACTTTTCTCGCCTACAACTTTTAATCCCGTCGCTCCGCCTGGAAACGAGGTCACAGCTCGGGGACGAAGCCAAAGTAATGAGACTGTACGCAATGAAGGAAAAAGGGAAAAAGCTGAAAACCGTTGGCTTCCACTCTGTTTGAGAGTTTGTGTGTCCGTTATTCACGCGTACTTAACGGGGCGGAAGTCGTTTTGTGAAATACGCTCTGAACTAATGGAGCGCGAATTCCAGGAACAGAGTAACTGCAAAGTCTCTTCCGCGCAGAGTTACCTTCAACGCTGCTGCGCTGTCATTAATGAATTAAGTGTGTTATCGAAGATGCTGGTTCACTTAGTCTAGACCAGTTGCTTCATTCTCTTTTCCGTTTGCGCGTTTAACGGCGACCACTCTATCGTTCGTAGTATTGCTAATCACACTACAACGCCTTTTGGTGCCTGGTTACCTGTGATGCTCAGTTGTTGTCTGCAACCAACCCTTCCTGTCATTCTTGGCTCGTCCCTCTTTTACTGGTACATGTCGTTGTGCCTTTGTTGTACCATTATAAACGCTGCACATCTTTGGTAGCGTCCACTGGTTGAGATAAGTAACAACACATCTTAATTCATCTCATTGTTGCGATTTCTGCGTGGTTACTTTTAGCATTTAGAGCTTTAGCTAAACAACCCGCCTGTTAACTAACCTGTCTCTTCTACAGTTTGACTAAGACTTTGTGAAAAAATGAAGACTGTCAAAAAAGTTCCTAGGCCAGCACAGGTGTTGCGGAGGTTGGGTTGTAAGGGTTTCTATGCGAAAAAAAAATGCTTTAAATTGTTCGCATGAGCTCTAGAGCAACAGTGCCTGTGGTTCTCGATGTATTTCACGGAATGCCATAGTCCTTGCTTCTTAGACTTCTTCTCTTAATGTTGTCATGGGTGCTTTGGCCTGGAAATAAACTTCGAGGTCACGCGGCCACAAAGCTTCTACTATTTTTAGATTTTGTGCAACGTATTTTGTACATTCTGACACAAACCATCGCGATTCAAAAATATCATTCAAGATAGCATAATGAGCGTCTAGGGGCTTTGCATCTAGGGAAAAATGTGCACTACCTAGAACGACTTCCATACCAAACAGCTCGATCGTAGTGAACTCAATTGCTAGAGCGGATCACAAAAGAAGGGCAATGTACCAGAGCGAGCCTCGGTAAAGAGAGAAACGGAAAGGGGATGAGGTTGTTGAGGCATTATTTTTGAGCCTTAACCTAAAGCGTGCGTCCAGAAGTATTTGTAAATCTTTTAGCAATCTGACTCCAGTAGATATTACTGCTACGTTACAAAGACATTACTATGTAAACAAGAAAGTACACGGTAACATCACGGCTAGGCCGTGCGGTAGCGTTTACAGTTCCAACTAAAAAAGCACGTCCGGAAGCGCATCTGATCCCGAAGTATTTACCGTACTCTAACGATTGTCTGTGCGATCCTGTCAAGGGTTCAAGCAAAAATGAAAGCATTGCACGGCCGAACTAGACACTGCTGCCTGGCGTCCCGCTGTAAACCGGCAACGTTTAAAGACAACCGCTCCCCCTTCAGAGAAGGAATTTTTCTTAAAGGGCCACTGACCAGGGTCCGGACATTTTTGAAAAACAAGCCCACTGCATAGATGAGGCATCGAAGATAACCTCTGCAAAATACTAGAGCCATGCGCGCCCCGAAAAGCTGCGAAAATTCAAATCAAAGCCCGTTCGTTCTTTCCTTCCTTCAAAAACGGGCCCGGCCCACTACTCTGCACCCCGCTGACGTCAAGGGGGGCTACTTTCGCTAAAGGCACTCCATTGGTGCATCGTTCTGACTGACGGGAGAAGGTTGGGCGTAGCCTTGGCGTCGCGTCGTCTGCACAAAGCTTTCCGCAGCGCCTTCTGTTCTGGCTCATGCCTACAAACCCGCATGAAGGAACAAAAAAAAAAACTGCGGAGGGAGCGTGCGGCGACAGCCTTGAACCCTAGCCATAAAAAGTAAAAAAAATAGTAAAACTGAGGGAGTTGGTTCGCCCCCCCCCCCCCCCCCCCCCCCGCCGTGATCACGTCACGAGACGTTCTGCGTGCGCGCTCCCTTCTCAGTTTCTTTTCTTCTATGCGAGCCCCCCAAAACAAGGTTTTAATTAGTAGTGCAGCAGAGCCTTTCCCTCGCTCGCCCACTTCACCGCTCCGCACAAACACCGCTTATCTTTCGTGCATCTTGCGTACGCCTTGACTCCAATGAATGACATATGCTTTGGAGCGGAGAAAAGACACAAACACACAGAACACAAACACGCATGGAGAAAAGCAAACGGGCGGTTGCCGGGTCCGCGCTTCGCCGTGTGTTTCAAACACAACCGACTTCCGCCCCTCCGCTCGTGAAACGGTGGGGAGGCCTAAAAGAAAATGAAAAGGTGGCTCGTTAACTGGGAATGACAAACAGATGTATGAAAGGATGCGCTCGCTAACAAGTCTAGGTGGTCGAGCCGATCGCGCCTCTCGATCGTTCAGTGTGCGGAGAAAATGCAAAAACCAAGAAAAGAATTCTATTGAAGGCGGGGCCATGACGTCGCCCTGTGACGCACTCCAATGACACCACGCCTCCGGCTTACACCGGAGAACGAAGGGGTGATTTTGCCTTGCCGAGCCTACTCGACGAGGAGCGGGAGAGAAGAATTTCGAGGAGGGAATGGAAGGAGAGGAGGCTCGCTCAAAGAGAGGTAGAGAGTGTCTGCTGCGCTGGGGTGGGCACGGGGCCTTTAAGGCGACTCTTGTAGCCCTCATTTCTAGGTGCGGTGGGCACTTCAAAAAAGAAAGAACTGGCTGAAAAGAAATTTTTCTATGGATGGTTTGGACGTAGTTGTCACTGCATGTTCTCATACGATATATAGCGCTAAAGGCGGCACGACGGGTGTGCTGGCGCCATAATGCGACACCACGTTCGCTAGAGAGACTAACTCAGAAACGACTGTACGGTCTGCTTTGAGCACACAGGCGCCGTCCGCGCATTAAGTTCCTGATACTTGTTATTCTCCGGAAGTGCATTGCTACACACTGAGAAGAGTTTAACAACTTAGCTACTGCCTTAGAGCCTTCCTGGCAGAGTGGCTGCAACTTCAAGGCCGCCTTTAATAATGGTTGCCTTCCGCTGCGATTACAGGTGAGTAAACTATTCCGTCCGGCATCCCAGCTGAAGATCAACGACCAGATCTCTGATCCACCTTAAAGGGACCATGAAAAGAATTGAAAGCCGCTTGTAAATGTTAGAAGTGATGCTCAGAAGCATTGACACCAAGTATGAGTCTTCGGAACTGAGCCGGCAATTCATTATGAATTTTTAAAAATCGTGTTTTTTTAAATTCGCGGGCCGCTTGGTGTCTTCGTAGGGAGCAATTCTGAAACCAAAATCGGGAAAACAGACGTCACTAGTCCCATGACGTCGGCAGGCCACTACACGCTGTCATTCGCTAGAGCAGCGGCAGCTTCGACGTCACGGGCACACTTTCGGTAGCGGTGAAAATCGTCTGCTCGAGCTGCCGCGCGACCCCCTGGGGCAAGCGCGAGCGAGGGCATTGCCTTCGCGCATATGGTTTTAATTTACCTCTGCCGCCTCTTTCTGTCGCGAGTTCGGGAGCCACTCGCAGTGCCTTTTTCGACCGCCCAAGATGAATACGCCTTGCTGTGTCGTCGGCTGCAAACCCAGTGACTGGCGAGGTGTTGAAATCAGGCATGTTATTCCTAGCGACGTGCGTGAGTGAGCAGCCTGGATGGAGCGCATCGGACTGCCAGCGTCGCACGCCCGCCGAAGACTCCGCGTTTGCGGTCGACACTTCGCACCTGACGCTTACTACTATAACCCAGCGCTCGTTCGACAGTCAGGCATGAATGTCAAGCACCTGAAGCTTCGACCGAAGTCGCTGCCGACACTGTTTCTTCCCGCCGGGAAAGTTAGTTTCCAGCTAACAGCGATCGTGTTGTGTCCCCTTATTGCTTTTGTGTGTGTGCGCCCCCGCATCCTCCTCCTAACGACCACTCGCATCCTCCTCCTAACGACCACTCGCATTCTCCTCCTAACGACCGCTTGCCCTTCGTCGCACGCTGTCGCCAGATGCCCCCCCCCCATGGTGCGCCCCCGCATCCTCCTCCTGTTTTGGGAAGCCACTCCCTCCCGTGGACGCTTCTCCGCTCCCTCCTTTCTTCGGGCGGCCAGTTCGGCTCCTGCCTCGGTCGACGCTGGTCGCACCCTCATCGGCTTTAAATAAACGAAGTCTTAAAGTACCGTGTGCGTCTTTCGCTGCATTCAACACAGCGACCGGACACGACAGTGGCGACGAGAAAGTGGATTCGACCCGCGCTACGCAACGCTATTGACAAGCCATGGCTACGCGAGGGTTTCCCAATCAGATACCAGAGTTCAACGGCTCATCGTGGTCATCGTGGGTTGGACGCCTTCAGTTCTACTTTGAAGCTAACAACATCACAGACCCAGCCTTGAAGAGGGCCAACCTGCTGACGCTGTGCGGGGAGCAGACCTACGATACTGTCTGCGCCCTTATTCAGCCAAGCACACCAGCGGCAGTGTCTTACGACGACATCGTAAAAGCGCTGCAAAAGCACTACGACCCAAGGCCATCCGAGGTCTACAGCCGGGCTCGCTTCCAACGACGAGATCAACTGGGAGGAGAAACTGTGAGCGCCTACGTAGCCGCGCTCAAGAAGCTCGCTGCCGACTGCAATTTTGGAACGCTGTCGACAACAGCTACCGGGCAGGAGGGAGACGCAGCTTCTTCTGCTAACACCACCATGCTTCCCTTGGACGTGATGTTACGCGACAGATTTGTGTGCGGACTGAGTGACGAGTCACTGCAGCAGCGCCTGTTCGCTGAGAAGGACCTCACATTCAGCAAAGCTTACGACATCGCCGTTCGAGCGGAGAGCGCCGGTCACCAGCAGAGAGGGATTCGCCGGAACACCGAGCCGGTACACCAGACAAGCAACCAGGTGCGCAAGCCTTCTGTTGTTGTAAAATCGGTCAAAAAGGCAAAACGCTACTGGCGGTGTGACGACCAACACAACCCCCACGGATGTCGATTCCAGTCAGCCACGTGTAATTTTTGCCACAAGCGAGGGCATATCGAAAGAGCATGCATTACGAAACGGAGACTTGCCAAGATAAAGTCACCTTCCCAGCCTAATCACAGCGTCAACGCCTCAGAGAATACGCCGCTATCTGATCTCCATGGAACAACATCAGCAACACCATCTGTGTTGTACGACCTGAACACCATGAATCTCGGCACGCGACCGAAGATTTTTACAGAAGTAAGCGTACATCACCAGCTGATTAAGTTCGAGGTGGACTCCGGCGCAGCCTGTACTCTGATCAGTGAGGACACGTTCCGAACTTCATGGCCATCTGACGCACCCGCCCTGCAACAAGACGACACGCACCTGCGAACGTGGTCAGGACAGAATCTGCCACTATTGGGCTCTGCCAACGTGCAGGTTAACTACAACGGCCAGACACATACGCTACCTCTGCTTGTTGTGAAGGGCACAGGATCAAGCCTTCTAGGGAGAAACTGGTTTTCTCCACTAGGCGTGATGATATGCGGCATACACCAGACGCCGAGCCAGAACATGGTTGAGCAACTGCAAGAGAAATACGAAAGAGTATTCTCGGAAGAGATTCCAGGAAACGAAGGGCCCCCGGTCACACTGGAGTTGTTGGACAACGCGCAACCCAAATTTCTGAAGGCCAGGCCGGTGCCGTTTGCTCTCCGAGATTCAGTTGAAAAAGAGTTGGACAAACTGGAGCAGCAAGGTGTCATCGAGCCGACGCAGCATTCAGAATGGGCCACACCACTTGTCGTAGTTCGCAAGAAGAACGGAACCATACGCCTCTGCGGAGACTACCGGAGCACCGTCAATCTTGCGACTAAAGCGTCCTCTTACCCGCTACCGACACCTGAAGAAGTATTCAGTGTACTGCGTGGCGCAAGAGTCTTCAGCACATTGGACCTCACCCAGGCGTATCAGCAGCTGAAGGTGAGCGAGTCAACTGCTGAATTATTGGCAATTAACACACTGAAAGGCTTGTACAAAGTCAAGCGACTGCCTTTTGGCGTAGCTGCAGCCCCGGCCATATTTCAAAAATTCATGGAGACAGTGCTTCAGGGCATCCCAGGAGTTTGTGTCTACCTTGACGATGTCATCATCAGTGGCACTTCCACTGAAGAGCATGCAGTGCGCCTAGAGCTCGTTCTCGAAAGGCTAGCAAACGCTAATTTGTGCATAAGCAAATCGAAGTGCTGTTTTGCGGTGCCAGAGGTGCAATTTCTGGGACACCGAATTAATGCGGAAGGCATTCACCCTACCGAGGACAAAGTGCGAGCGATCACAGAAGCACGAGCTCCAACAAACAAGCAGGAGCTACAGGCTTTTCTCGGACTCTTGACGTTCTACGACCGGTTCTTGGAACAAAGAGCTACCGTGGCCAACGACTTATACCAACTCCTTCGGAAAGATGTGACATGGACATGGTCGCCACGCCATCAGCGGTCATTCGATGCCCTGAAAGACCTGATTCGAAGATGTACAGTCCTCCGCCACTACGACGAAAGGAAGCCTCTGCTTTTGGCTTGCGACGCATCACCGTACGGAGTCGGCGCGGTTCTATCGCAAACTGACGAGCAAGGAAGGGAAGCTCCCATCGCCTTCGCCTCACGTACGTTGTCGCAAGCAGAACGCAACTACGCGCAACTTGACAAAGAAGGGCTAGCCATCGTCTACGCGGCGACACATTTTCACCAGTACATTGCCGGCCGGAAGGTGACCTTTATAACCGATCACCGACCGCTATTGGGCATTCTGGGACCACAAAGGCCTATGCCACCAACTTTGTCTCCGCGAATGACACGTTGGTGCATCAAACTCTCAGCGTACGACTACGCTCTGGTCTACCGCAATGGGAGTAAACATCAAAACGCCGATGCGCTAAGCCGTCTGCCACTAGACGCAACTGTTGACGAACCATTTCCACCAGGAGACGTTCTGATGTTCGAAGCACTGCCAGAACCTCCGCTTACAGCAGGCACAGTTGCAGCATCTACGCAGAAGTGCGCAGCTCTCCGGCTAGTTTACACAGCTGTTCAACAAGGCAACGTGCATAAACTCAAAGGGGACAACTTCGACGCTTACCGCAGGCGAGCTACAGAGTTGAGCACCCATCGCGGCTGCATCATATTTGGGTCCCGAGTTGTGATGCCGAGAGAACTACGCGCACAAGCTATGTCTCTCATCCACGCCGGACATCGGGGCATCGTTGCAATGAAAAAGTGTGCCAGAAGCTACATGTGGTGGCCTGGCATTGACAACGACATCGAAACAGTGGTGCGAGAATGCAAGCCTTGCCAGAGCAGCCGGAGCGCCCCGCCGAAAGCTCCTGTCCCAGAATGGGAAAAGCCAGACACACCATGGCACACACTGCACATTGATTTTGCAGGACCAATTGAGGGCTGCACTTTCCTTGTGGTCGTAGATGCCTACACAAAGTGGCTTGAGATAAGGCAAATGGGACAGACGACTTCGGCAGCAGTCATTGACAACCTCCGATCACTATTTGCAACGTTCGGCCTGCCGCGCAAGGTAGTGTCGGACAACGGAACACCGTTTGTGTCTGCGGAGATCCTCAAGTTTTATCGCGACAACGGGATCTCATCAGTTACATCGGCCCCCTACCACCCAGCGACAAACGGACAAGCCGAGCGCTACGTAGCCGAGCTAAAACGCGCCCTTGAAAGAGATCAGACAGGCTCGCTGGAGCGCCGCCTTGCGCGCTTTCTCTTCAAGCAGCACACGACGGTTCAGAGCACAACAGGCGAGACCCCCTCAAAAATGATGTTCGAGCGTGAAATGCGAACCCAGCTCACAGCCATCCTCCCCGAGCCAAAGGCAGAGACGTTCCGGGAAGAAAAAGCAATTCCGCGCTGCGGCACGCTTAATGAGGGGCAGCGCGTCCTCGCCCGACAGTTTCTGAAAAAGCCACGCTGGGAGGAAGCTACAATTGTCAGACGCATAGGCCTGCGATCTTGGCTCGTCAACATACATGGCACAGTAGCACGCCGACATCTCAACCAGCTGCGTAGATTTACGACGCCGTCTGAGAGCTGTCCGCCAGCGGAGAGAACACGTGCACCATCTTCCCACATAGCCTGGCACCTCTTCCCGGAAGAAGAGACTTCGCCCAGGACAGACCTAGGAGACACAGCGAACAACAGCCAGCCTACAAGTGTTTCTCCCCCGAGCGCACAAAGCCAGCGCGCCTCCACGCGTGAGCGCCGACCCCCTGCACGATACCAGGCAACTTTCTAAGGGGGAAGGAAGTGTTGTGTCCCCTTATTGCTTTTGTGTGTGTGCGCCCCCGCATCCTCCTCCTAACGACCACTCGCATCCTCCTCCTAACGACCACTCGCATTCTCCTCCTAACGACCACTTGCCCTTCGTCGCACGCTGTCGCCAGATGCCCCCCCATGGTGCGCCCCCGCATCCTCCTCCTGTTTTGGGAAGCCACTCCCTCCCGTGGACGCTTCTCCGCTCCCTCCTTTCTTCGGGCGGCCAGTTCGGCTCCTGCCTCGGTCGACGCTGGTCGCACCCTCATCGGCTTTAAATAAACGAAGTCTTAAAGTACCGTGTGCGTCTTTCGCTGCATTCAACACAGCGACCGGACACGACAGATCGGTATGAACGTTTACACGATATGATCTGCGATGGAAGACAATTTTATCTACGAGAACTTAAAGAAAGGTGCCGCATTTACTTAGGGCACAGGACGAATTCGAAGCGTTAGCTGTCGCGGAGGGCCTTGGCCCGACGGCTACGTACTGCTGCGGTTCACATTCGGCTGCTGCTTCGACATGCAGACTCGGTCCCGACCTTCTTTCACTCTCCCGTCCGTTTTACGACCGTAATACCGTATGTTCCTTGTGTTCTAAGTCGGGCGGCGCGATTTTGCAATCCTGCAGCCGGGTGTCCAACATCATTCGACAGCTAGGCTCAGTATATGCACGGTGTTTCACGCCAAGACTTGGCAGCATCGGTGTGACGGCCGAACCAGCGCACAAAAAAATAAAACATTGTGTGAGCCGGGAACAGGTCCGGGTCCATTCTGCCAACTAGCAAAGAAACCCGACGCGCGCCGCAATCCAAGAAAGCGCCGAGACCGGAGAGACGCTGCCGACGCACGCTGCTCCTCGGGGGTGCGACAACCGGAAGTTGTAAACCGGACGTCATCGAATGACGTTTTCATGGGCGGAGCCCAGTCCCGGAGCTGTTTTCTTAATTTTTTATGGTGCCCCGCGCGTACGAGTTGAGGGGGGAGAGGAGGATGGTGATTTTTAATCGCCTATAACTTCGTTGTTATTGATGGTAGCTCAAAAATTCTTGCGCTGGAGTGACGAGTGATGGATTGCCTATCTTTACATAATCTCAATTAATTTGTTTCATAGTCCCTTTAAAAGACTGGCGCGTTGCTAAGACCTGCTAGAGACCTCAGAATCACTTATAGATCTAAGGTTGTTTTGCACATGCCTGTCCTAAGCTGTGCATGCAAAATTGGCTATTTGTTAGAAGCGCTATCAACTGAAACAAAACGGTAGACGTCTCCGAGAAAATTTTGTGGTCCTCGAAGAGCGCTAACCATACAGGGCCAAGATGACAAAGGAGAGGTCTGAAAAAAAAAAAAGCAGGGAGCTGAAAGAGGGTTAGGCAATCTTAAGATTAAATGTGGCTGACTAGCTCACACGGGTGAAGAGCAACGGAAGCTAGATATAAACTGCAGCAGAAAAAGCGCCTGAAGTCGGTTGAAGTAACCCAGGCGGCTCATCATGAAAGTGGCTTAAATCAGCCATGTCTTCCTGAGAATTCACCGCAGTCGTTGCATGCGCTATAAGGCAGGCCTTCTAGTGGTTCGCCACAATAAGCATCAGCTTTCAAGAAGTAAAACAGCATATTCTTGTTCGTATATTCATCATCATCAAATAAGTTCACATAAGGGAAAAAGAAAGACCCTCGAAGAGATACTTTATTGCTTCGCTTTTATAGAACACTCTGTAACCATCTAGTTTCAAAGTTATCGACTTCTTCATTGTCATCGCCTTTCTATATTTATTTTATCGTGCCCATATCAGCTACAATGTTGCGTCATCACGCTGGCACTGCAACGCATGCTGCCTTACTCTCTACTGGTATGTTCACATCTGCTTTTCTTTTTTCTTGCCTCGTTGAGCCCTCCTTCACCTTCAACTTTTGCCTTCGAGGGTGCGCATCACCGCTGCTGACACTAAAACCCAAATACTACTCACTACCGCTAAAAGTACCGCGAGCAATGAAGCAGCTTTTCTTTCTTCTTTTTTTTTCTTCTTTGAGGTTATGTGCCTATGGATGAATATTTAGGAAAACTCAATATATTCGGGCAATGCTTCAAGATCTACTGCGAGCAGGGTGTCGAACCGGAACCGAACCCGAATTTTCGCCCGGAACCGGAACCGAACCGAACCCATAATTTTTTCGCCATCTTGGAACTGAACCCGAACCGGAACGGTTCAAAGGAACCGTTCCGAACCGGTTCGGGACCCTGTTCAGCACCACTTTTTTTTGCATCTCGGCATACTTCTTGTTTTCGGACAAAATGAGATCATCTAGCGCATAGACTTACCCACCCGTAGCTGTCTGCGCTGGGAAGTGCAAAAATGGTACCTAGTGTATGCGACAGCAAACTTACAGGAAGTCTGGTGCCTGGGAAGAAGCCTAATTGACGCTTCTGCAATGCACTACCGCCAATTCTTTGTACTTCAGGTTTATGTGAAATCTTGAGTTATTATTACATATATCCCTTTTACATATTTGCGTAAATCTTTAATCAAATTGTTAGGACTGCTCTAACTGAATAAAGTACTATAGACACCACATTTTTGCTTGCGTGCTTTTCTTTCAAACGATCCATCAGACATTGATGTACACGGAGCATCGCGTGGTATTTCCCCAACACATAATAAATAATTTGTATTTGAATTTCTTCACGACCCTGTTTCGGTTTCACCAACATAACGATGGCTCTGACGAGTAGAGGAAATTAGATTGCGTG
Organism: Amblyomma mixtum; assembly: GCF_055824585.1. NCBI lineage: Eukaryota > Metazoa > Arthropoda > Arachnida > Ixodida > Ixodidae > Amblyomma > Amblyomma mixtum. The sequence continues at coordinate 130,942,690 of NC_143016.1, read as the reverse complement.
AGGTGCAATAAAACGGCAATATAACTGCTGATACGTCGTTCGTTGTTGTTATAGGTCTTGAAGCCGGCTGATTTAAGTGCTATAGTGGATCAAAACAACGTGTCAGCGTTTTTATTAGTTTTCCCGTGCCTCACGTGACCTAATGTTGAGCTTACATCACAGCCATCATTCGGTTAATGAAACCGGGACAGCATGGGAGAAAAAATAATTTCTAAATTAATTAGTGGTAGTATGCGAATACAACACGGTGGTTCATGTATTCTAATATCTATGGTGTCATTTGAAAGGCGAAAACAAGCAATAAAACTGGGTGTCTAGTCATTTAACCATCGATTGAGAATGCCTTCCTTTTCTTTGCGTCATTTCCCACAAATAGATGAAATATTAGCGCGAGGATCCAACAACGTTGTCATGGTGGTTTTTGAGGAAATGAAATGGCGCAGTAACTATCTCACTTCGTGATGGACACCTCAACCGCGCCGTAAGAGAGGGAGGAAGGTGGGAGTGAAAGAAAAAGGAGAAACAGGCGCAGTAAGCGAGACCTTCGAAATAATTTCTACCAGCTGGGGATCCTTAAAGAGCAGCTGCATAAGTTTTAGAAATCGACGAGCTTAAAAGGGTCGAGTGTGTGGAACTTCCAGGTAATGTATGCGAAGTCCTTTTGGCCTAGCATTTGAAACGATGACGTGATCACCAATTAAAATTGCGACGGCCTTCAAGCTTCTCCGCAGCGCACAAGACTAAGTGGGGGACTCATGATGACGTCATCGAAGGTATCGGTACATTTCCAACGCATAAACGCCTGCTTTGAAGGAAACAAACCAACGCCACCGAAGGCTAAGCCCGCCGAACGTTGTTTGGCAGCGTCCAACGAGGCACGGCAGGACGTGGCTGACGGCAGCACTAATTTGAAATAATACCTTCCGTGACGTCACACTGAACTTCCCCGCACTCCTCCGTTGCTTTGAGGAGAAGTGCAAAATTTAATCGTCGATTACATCACTATTTTAAATCGTAGGGCAAAAAACTTAGCATGTATTACCTACAGCCTATATAGCTTTGAATCCTTGAGTACCGCGAAATTCTCAAAAAGTGGCGCAGTTGTTAACGTGCACTGACATCGCGCAGCACACGGTGTCTTTTGCGCTTCGCCTCCGTCGAAACGTTGGCCCCCGGGGCCGGGTTCGAACCCCGGTACACCGAATAAGTAACCGAGTACCCTAACCACTCAGCCACCGCAGTGGGTACTGCAACATTTACTCTTGTAGGCGCTCATTGTCTCATACAGCAGGTTCTAAATAAAACCCCTCACGATGTTGGGCAATAAAGAAAAAAAAATGGCTCAATGGCTGTGGAGCTCGGCTGCCGATTCCAAAGATACAAAAACCAGCGTTCCCTGTCGCACGCCGAAAATCCCCAGCTGGTCTCCGTTAATCTGGAGCCCTCCACTACACCGTCTGTCGCATAGCCCCAATGTCTAATCGACACATTAAGCCCGAGATATTACTACTATAACAAGGTACCCATGTGGGCGAGTTGGTGTACATCAGACATAACTTCACCAGCGAAAGAACGAGACACGAGGAGTAGAACAACACAGGACAACGCTCATATTAGGCTGCAAGGCAGTGACACATGCATCAGTGCACCGTCCTTGCATCTCACTAGCAAGGAAGTTAATTTCCTAAGCAGAAATGTGCCCGTGCAAGATTGATAGACATATTATCTGTATTTTGTTGTTTGCCAGTGTTGGAGCGTGTATCCACTCCTCGGTGATCTGCCACCTATGTATCTGTTTGTTTTGCTTGGTGTGTCTGATACGCATGCGTCTTCTGGTGACCTAGGTTGGCCGTTTCTCGAGTAAACTTCAGTTGTTATTCCAGCGTTGTCCTGTGTTCTTCTACTCCTCATGTCTCGTTCTTTCGCTGGTGAAGTGATGTCTGATATTACTACTAGTATTACCAAAAGAACGATGTATAAATTGGTGCCGCTCCTTTTTTTTTTTTTTTAGAATCCGCATATTCTTGTTTTCGCGCGACGGTAGAGATGTACTAATAAGAAAAAAATAAATACCGAATACTGAAAAGGGCAATGCGGAAATGCATGCGCTCTCTGGCACGCAATAGTGAATACGCCCAGAAAGATGTCACTGCGATGAAATGTAACTGCGATGAAGTGATTTCGTTATGCCGATTCGCTGAAATCGTTCTGCTTCTAAGAAAAAATTGCTGCCAGTCGCCAGCGCGCGGCTCCATCCGCTGTTCTCGCACTGCTCGATCTTGAATTCTCTGTCTGGCGACTTATGATTGTTGGAGTTTTTTTTCGTAGAACGCTTAGGCGACTCAAAACGTTGAGCCTTCACAACAATCTGCCTGGGCTATATCGGGTACAGGTGGGTGATGGGGGGTGGGGAGATGGGTGAAAGTTTTTGAAGGTGCATTTTTATCAGTGAATGCCCGGATGTGCGCCCGCCGGGGTGTGCATCAGGGATGGAGGCTGCACGCACGCACGCACCCCCCCCCCCCCCCCCCAACACACGCACACACAGCGAGAATATTTTTGGGAAAGCAAGCTATACTTTTAACGCAGTAAAAAGAACAACTAAAAGAGTATGCATACTCTATCTTCTGACTCCGAGTGGGATTCATACCAATGGCGGCGCAACAGAAAACTCTCTTTACAGATGCTTTAAGCTCTTCGCCTATTTTCTAGGCTTCTTTGTATGGTTGTTGCATGGAATATTTGGAACCTCTCTGACCCTCCTCATGCCTTACTTGACCGCGTCGAATTCAGCGATCTCGGCATAAGACATCAGGGCACCATAACTCCTTTTCGCCGCCCGCACATGAAAATTCCAGTCGGTGCACATGTCAAGAAAGGGGAACCAGCCAGGAGGTTGAACTTGAGCAGCATATTTCTCCTGCGTTAAAGTGCGCTGTTGTCTGAACAGTGACCTCGTTGAACGCGGTGGTTCTGCGTGTTCATCCATCATGCGGGTTTTCCACACGCTAAGCGGTCCTATCAACACGAAGAGTTCGCACGGAATTCCGGAGTTTTTCATCGCAGACATAAATTTTTTAAAGAAATGTATGATGTCAGTGGGTTTTTAAGAGACTGCTTAAGTATGTCCCAAAAGAACACAGCATCGCGACAAAAATATCATTTTATTTCTCAAATTGTCTCTCGTTGCTCGCACAGGTAGATATGCACTGACCACGGCCCAAACGTCCCTTTGGCGCGAAGGTTCGTCCTAACATGTAAGGTCCATGTCTGAAGCGTGGAAAAGGTTTTTGTGGCCGATTGAAACTATAGTCGAGCCCACTTATAACGAAGCTGACGGTCACGCGGCTTCCGTTCGTTATATCCGATGTTCGTAGCAAGTGAATTTTTCGTACAACATCCAAAAATACTAAGGCCGCTGAAAGTGGCGTTTATTATAAAACTGCGTTATGCGCGCCTACTTGTGCAAAGTAGGAGCCTGTCGCTTCTCTTTCCAGGCTATCTAGGGTGGTCATTTAATCCTCGTCGAGACCTTTCTGCCAACTATCAAATATATGGACGAGGTATAACTAATCATGGAAGAAGTGTGCATGGCAACTGGTGGCAGGTCGGCCACATAAATGAGATTCCTGGCAGTAGGGAGAGCTCGCACTTGGTGTTCAACGTCTCCGTCAGAGCAGGCGCTTCTGCGATTCTGTGGTCCGCAGGCACGTTGTTATCCGAGGAAACATCTGGTCGGCTATGGATCAGCGAAGTGTTGCCAGAAATGTGCATGCGTCTGGTCACGTGTGTTTTCAATCTGCTTCTGTCGTTCCTGGGCTGGTGCAGCGACGAAGTAGCGCAGCGCTTGTGGCGCAGAATGCATCCGTTGCACTGTCCGCTGTATGACAACGCCTGCACATGATAGCGGCGAAAAAGATGGCGACGACTGGGCAGGCTATGCATACCACGTGACCGCCATGGCCAGCAAGGATTTCAAAATTATCAAATCGCTGCTGTTAGTTGACCCGCGACCACGGTCAGTAGCTTTGCTTTCGACGATGCCCCCGTGTCAGGCGCACCGCGTTTCTTCCATTCGGTATGCTCTGCCGAGCCGGCGAACGCGTAGGCAATGATTGCCCTCGTAGGCCATCGACGCGGGCTTTCTCGCGAGCATGTCCAGAAAAGACAGGGGAGCGCTTACTCGCCTATGAAGCATAGCTGCCAGAAAGGGGTGGTTTGCAGTTTTGAAAATAAATGCCTGAAACATGTTGGTGGACAAGTGGTGCACGCCAGATTAACCACTCTTTATCACTCTATCAAGGGCGCAAGATATTATGTTGACGCAAAGGTTCCCTTTGATAGCGCCCAGGAAAACCCGCAAACATTCAAAGTAGTGCAAGTATATCTTCTTCCTCGCACAATGATGCACTTGCAAGAACCACTCTTTATCACTGTTGTTGGAGCTCAACGTCGCAACAAACATGTTGCCAATTTGTTTGGTTTATTGGATTTTAACGTCCCAAAGCGACTCAGGCTATGAGGGACGCCGTAGTGAAGGGCTGCGGAAATTTCGACCACCTGGGGTTCTTTAACGTTCACTGACATCACACAGTACAAAAGCTTCTATAATTTCGCCTTTTCGTCCGCCGCCGCGGGGATCGAACCCACGTCTTTCGGGTCGGCAGCCAAGCGCCGTAACCATTGAGCCACCGCGGCGGGGCTGTTGACAATTTGTGTTCGTGCGAAAACGAAGCGTTCTCAACCGATCCAAGTGTGTGTTTTTTATGATACTATTTTTATCAGAAGAGAGAAGGTTGGCGTCACCATAATAAGTCAATGTCGTAATTTCTTACTGTACTATAGTGAGAAGCCACGATTCGCTGTGTTTTTGAAGATACTGAGCTATAGGGGTTCGGGATATATAACGTGAGTCACAAAAGCGGTGTCGAATAGGTGATTTAAATAAAATATGTTTGGTAAGTTCTGGATGTTAGGGAGAGCCTCTGCTCCCACGAGGCTCTCGTTGGGCGGCGTATGGGCGGTGGAGGGATTCTCGCACATTTTCTTAGCATTGCATAAAGGAAGGGAGACTGGCAAGTCGGTTTGGGGGCGATGGAAATATGTCCATCTGTATGTAGGTACCGATACAAGGCAGTTTCGTTTCTCAGTAGTGCGCGGGAACGTAGAGGGCGCGTGCGGCGGCAATCTTGGGGCCCTGTAATTACACTGCGTACGAGAACGTCTCAACTGACGCAAGCTTCAAGGCAGACCTATTATTCGTGCGACGGGGTCTCCCAAACTGCTCAATCAGGAGGGTCTTGTAGATGCAAAATCCACCGGCTCTTCGCCTTAGACCTCATAAGGTGGATTATAGCGTATACTTAGACGATCTTCATTAATTTTGGGTTCATTTCATTTTGCGGCTCTTGCCGTAAATTCGTCTTTGATGCTGACAATAAGTAAAATGAGTAAAGTCAGAACATCTCGCATTAAACATTTTTTTCATGCTCAAGTCACGCAGTAAACACGACAAAAGGAAGACGGGAGACGACACGAGCGCTGACTAACAGATGGTTATTTTATTCTGGGAAAAGTATATAAAGGCACAGGACTCAGGGAACAACCCCAAAAACAGAAGAACAAAGGTTAAAACTTAAAAACCATACTGCGCATGCACATCACAGTCGAGTCATGACGTACTTTTTAACGAAATTCGATGACTATCTTCCATAGTAGACGGCACTCCCCTATCTCCTGGACCTCACTCAATTGCCAAGAAAGCCTTACACAGAGTCATCTGCTTCCTTCCTGATTATATAGGCCTCGACCAACTCCCTACATATGCAAACAGATTTATTAAACACGACACTTGTCTTATCTACTGGAGGAAGCAATCGTTGCACTCGCTACAATGCAGAGCCAAGTTGTACGACACCGCTACTTTTTTCACCCATCTGTGATGTTCGAACAAATGCTCACTGGTTCTCCAGTTAGAAAGACAAGTCTCCTGCTTATTCACCCAGACGAATTTGTAGGGAGATGGCGGAAGCCTTTATGATCAGGAAGGAAGCAGATAAGCGTGTTGCTTCACCATCCATCAATTTGATAGAGAAAGAGTCAGGCTTTCTTGGCAACTGTGTGAGGTCCAGGAGATAGCGGAGCGGTGTGTACTATGGAATATAGTCTTCGTATTTCGTTGAAAAATGCCATGACTAGACTATGATGTGCATGCGCAGTATGGATTTTTAGTTTTAATCTTTGTTCTGTTTTTTGGATTGTTCACTGTGTGCTGCGCCTTCATAGACTTTTCCGAGAATGTAATAACAAGTTGTTAGTCCGCGTCTGTGTCGTCTCCAGTCTTCCTTTTGTCCTTTTTACTGTGCTGCTTAAGCATGAACCCTTACCAACTAGCAAAGTTTTATGTTCTGGTAAACAAATCTTTGCATTTTTTATTTTATATAGATGTGCCAGAAAAAAGAAAACGCATAGCAGGGTTGACTGAAACTCATCTGTGTTTTATATTTTTTTTCTCCTGAACCCGTTTGAACCGGTTCGAACCGGTTCGAGACGGTCTGAACCGGTTCGAACCGGAACGGAATGGCCGACTGGAGCCGAACCCGGAACTGAAACCGAAAGGCGTGAACCCGAACCCGAACCGAACCCGAAAAAATGCCGGTTCGACACCCTGACTGCGAGAATTCGTAGCTGAATCTACTAAAGGATTAGGTTACAGACATGGTAAGTGTTAGCATTCCTCAGTATGAGCAAGCATAAGCAGGCATAGGGGACAGAATGCCTTTAGCATCCTTTTAAAATTAGAAGGAAATTATTGAACTGTCTGCTCACCATTTCTGACTTTCGTGGAAAGAGTTCAGTTGAGTTGAGATGCTGTAAGCTATAAATGGGTTCAGCCTTGCGGTTTCTACCGGCAACTGCTCCACCGTTTTCGTGGAAACCATCGCTAAAAAAAAAGGCTGACGTTTCCCTACCGCTATTTTCTGCTTGTAGGAAATTTTCGTTAATGTGAAAAGCAAAATATGAATAGCATGCTTCTGTTAGAGCTAAACTTTAGAACGACCGCAATAACCACAAAGAGCATTACACTCTCTTGAAGCTTTTCTTTCTTTTTTTTTCAGTGTAAAGCCGCATATCTACAGAAGAGAGAGCCGCCAACGATGGCATCTCGACACGAACTTTTGTCAAGAGACCCTTGAACTGTTCTCAAAGCAAGCTACCTCAGGCCATAACATGTCTTTCCACTCCGAAAGGTGCGAAACTCAACCTTAAAAAGGTTGCTGAAACCGAAACTAAGAAAGTCATATTCAATGCGTAACTCAGAGTAACGTCTTTCTACTGTATTAAAATTCTTAAGGCACAGTCTCGTAGCAAGAGATGAAGGAATGAATACAATTTTTCAGGTTAGGATAATGACGACGGCGACGCCGACGACGAATCAAGAAACTTTGATTCATCTCTGATGGCCCTGGGGGTAAAAGACAAACTAAAAGGACGGGAAGACATGCCCATGAGCGTCTAATTAGCGGAGCTCTATCATCACCGGGCCTCCACGTTCGAGAAATTCACCGAGTGGCGAAAAGTGGGAGGTCTTCGCGGACGGTGATGCTGCGCGCGGTACGCATATATGCGCGCCCCGAGATGGTAATGAATCACGACGTTCATTTCTGGAAGGAACCGTCCCCAAATGTAACGACCCTAAGGTGCTGCCCTAATGGCATCCGTAATGGCATAAGAAACGCTTCGTCCTCCTACTTTGGCCCCCATTTTTTTTTCCTCCTTCCTGCACTGTTCTGCATATAAGCTCTTTATTCTAGCTCGCGCACCTCCTAATCTTTAGGCCGTTTAGTTCTTTGCGTCTTTTCTTCATGCTCGTTCAGAGGGCGATCTTCAAACCGGCTCTTCATCTTTATTTTGCCCTGCGCATATTTCGCTTTTAAAAAGCAAAACTAGGGAAGAAGTGAACGCCAAGAACCAAAAATATACTTTGGTTCTTTTTCCACCTCCTTACAATCGTTAACTGAACTGGTACCCTGCGAAAAATCACGCAACGGTCAAGCCCAGCGTTGCCATTCATTACTATCTTCTTCATCGTCCCATCGGCACCCTTCTTTCCCGATCGCTCTCAGGGGCTCATTTTAATCAGGGGCTGCCCGTTTTACCCCATCCTCCCCCTCCTCCCCTCCCCCCCCTCCCCCCTCCCTTCATCAGTGCGAAAATATTTGTGTTCACGGCGGGGGTGCCGCTAATAGGTGTCGACGACCACTGAATTCGATAAGGAAGCCCGTAAGGAAAAAAAAAGGCAGATAACGAAAGCTAGGAAAGAGCAAAAGAAGAGAGTTAAAGCTCCAGAAATAGAAATCCTCAGTTACGTATAAGCCACACGTCATCACGTGCCGGAGGAGCTGCATATGTATCAACGCATTTAGTTTGGTTCTTTTCTTTTTTAGTATATTCTTGTCTCGCGAAATAAATTCGTGGTCCGGTTCTGCGGAACGGAGTCCATGAGAGGGCACGAAACAACGTTAAGACAAACAGCCTGGCTCTACGTCGTCATTGCGCAATGTGCAACGAGAAGGTAGCGGTTATTAATCAAGGTTTCTGCACTAATTGTGTTTACAATAATTAGAATGATAACGACCCAGAAAAGTACCCGTTAGGCTCGGCCGTCATTCGATGCGCGTTTCCGCGCCCCCATCAACTCCAAAATGGTATTTCTTTTGCGGTGTTCGTTACTATGGCTTCGTTCTTCATCATTAAGCTTGTTCCTATAATATTTCTGCCTGACTCCGTCTTCCGCGATCCATACGTGCATCTCCTTATGAGAGCTTATTGATTTTCTTTCGATTTCTCTTTCCATTTTGTAAATCTTTGTTTCACTGTCAAAGCGATATTCACCAGTTTCCCGTTTCTAATTACAATTTTTCAAAGAGTTCTGGTTCTAGCAGCATTTTAACGCGAGAAATTCTTCGATGTGCGCAGCACAGACAACCAGAAAGAATAAAATGCATTTCTCCTCCGAAATCATTAATATAGCAGCGGTTGCATGCACTGCGAAAGAAAGTGAAGCATAAAAGCAGGAACAGAATTATCAGATTAATGAACGGAATACTCCTACGAGAAGGAATTACTTCGGTATACTTTGTTTCTGCCTGCCTTTAGTATTATTTCACAGTTTCTTACTTGCGAAAAGTTAATTAGTACCAAAGCAATTGTCTGCAGCGATAGCAGGAAGCCATTTCTACAGTAAACTTTTCTTCTTTTATTTCTCAAAAAAAAGTTACGCAATTATTGCTAGACTTCATCTTGGGCTACTGGGCAGATTTAACACTGCCCATGGAAATACTGAGTGAAAGACACCACAGCTACTGCATTCTATATTAAGAGTCCGTTGTTCCATGCTGACAACGCTCAATAAGGACCCTCACAACGTTTCGTATATATCACAATGACAGGAGTATACTGTCGACGTTCCAGCCAAGTAATTTCCTCTCAGAACACCAATGAACGAATACAGAGCTCCGTCAAAAAGGCCGAATCTTAATTTCGATAGAGTGCAGTATGGGAATACTCTTCCAAAGTTTGTGTCATCCTTCAAAATAGCTGCTCAAGATAGTTTCACTGCCTCACTTCTGACTGGGTGCGACTGATGAAGGGGTGTGCGACGGCTGGTGAAACTATTAAATGGGTTGTTTGCTGATGTGTTTTTTTAGTCGCAAAGTTGTGCAGTTTCCCGGTGCAGAATTATCACAATGGTGATACTTTAAAAAGAGTTTGGCACCTGTACTGAAGCGTTGCAATGATCAGAACAGCCCCGCAGTGAAGTATTCATTTAATTATTGTCGCGTACTGCCGCCTCGCATGAGCCTGTGCTAACAGTAGGTAAAAAATACACAAACAAATAACAATCAGCAGGATATCAGTTACTATGAAAGCACAAGAAAAGGCACAGTACAAACAAGTCAGCTACCAATCGCAGAATCTAATATTCTTTGAAAAAACGATCCCGAGTAGCGCTACGGACTGGTTGACGAAAACTTTATTAAGCTCAAACAACCCTGTTGTACTACCCAGGAGTCCGCGGTTGAACTCTTAGCCAAGACTCCAGCAGCCTTGACCGTCTGCGGCGCTTTACAAAGCAGCTCTAGCTAGTTTTCGAACGTTGAGCTTGACAGCGCAGCTTCTCAGATCTCCGATTCGGGGGATCTCAGTACGGCGGCTGCTCCAGTTTAATGACAGGCCCTTGTTGTATGGTGTATAGTGTGGGAGCATATATGTTTTATTATGCTGATGGGTTTATCTTTCTAAGTAAGCTCAGATTTTTGTATGAATGCGTCTGCAGCGGCCGTCAGGCAACGAACTGCCCCCTGTTTAGTTCTTTACACGGTGAGAGATACCTCCATCTTGTAGCCTTCCAGGATTTCTCCATATACCCGGACCACTGGCTTGGATTTTTCCTCGCAGTCCGCCGTCCGGTTGGCATATGCTTAGGTTGTATCGTCTGCTACGGAGTTATGTCTAACGGCACTGAGCCCCGACACCCAGGAGATGCAGAATCTTGTTCGGTTATTTCTTGCGCCCCTTGGGACGCGGGCTGCAGTTGCCGATATCAAACCGCTTCTCAAATGCCGATATGCCTCCTGGGAGTCAGTGATGAATTGTGCTGTTTCAAATTAGATGGTACACGGAAAAAAAACTGTCACTGCAAGGACTGAAAGATGAAGTGTTCCGTTCGGAATAGCCTCGTAACAGCAAAGATTGATTGATTGATTGATTGATTGATTGATTGATTGATTGATTGATTGATTGATTGATTGATTGATTGATTGATTGATTGATTGATTGATTCTTTTTTATTTCTCAGCATTCATACAGGCATGCTTGTTAAAACATCTGGATCCCTAGCTAAAAGCTAGTTGGGATCCATGCTATGTACAAAACTTCAAATAGCTGCCAGGTGACTCATGTCGTAAATAATTAACGCATGAAGGAATTTTATACTTTCGGCTTTTTCAGCTTCTAAAACTTGCTTTCTCAGTGAAAGCAGACTTGTTCTATCGGAACAGGATAACTTAATTTATCTTCAGTCCCCCCTTTACACCTTGGTGCAGAGAAATTCTCACGAGACTGCTTCGTGAATGTTATTTTTGACCAATATCGACTTTATGACATATGCCTCTATTGTTAATTGCGACGCATGAAGTCACCTACTGACGCATGAAATCACACAATGATGGTTATGAGTTCCATGTCAGCAGTCAAACCAGAAAATCACACAAGAGACCATGAAGTATAGTTCAGTATGGCATTCCGCGCGGAGCTTCACTTCTTCCGGCAGCGTATCTGAACTAGTCAGAAATAAAAAACTCCTCGCAACCCTAAGTACCACACAGACTGCTAGTGGCCGAAAACGATTACGTTTCCGGCAGCTTTTTGAAACCGATGAACGGAGTTTCCGTAACTAACATTGCTAACACTACGGCCAGTTGATTATCACTTTGTCAAGCGTATGTTCTACTCAGAAAACACAAAATACAAAGACGTACAACACAAGCTCGATCTTATAACGAATAACAGTTGTAAGTTAGCGCTTAAGTCTTGTGTCTTGGGCTCGGTATTTTTACACTTTTGCTCAAAAAGGGCACTCAACTCGATTTTTTTTAGTTCATGTAAACTCAGTAGATGTCACTATAGTCGGATACAACTGAAGAACGCAACGACGTTTCTCCGTAAAAGGACCCCCTTCCAGAAAATGGCGTCGGCCAATCTCACGACCCTGCTAGCGCAGCAATGCAGAGAGGAGGCTATCCCCGACCAAGGAGAGAGGGGACAACCCCCTTTCATCTGCCACTCCCTGCATTTTAACGCTAACAGGGTAATAAGAACCAGCCGACGGAATTGGCTGAAACAGGGTATTTTAGAGGGAAGAGCCGCTTCGTTGTTGAGTTGTATCGGACTGTATTGTGAGATGGTATAGCCTGAGACGGGATAGCGCCGGATCTAGCACGTGTCGCGCAGTGACAGGTTCGCGCACCGGTCCAAATCACCTGAGTGGCGTGAAGAGGTCCTGAGGAACGATGACGCGGTGCACTCAGTCGCATTGAGGGCAGTGAACCCCGGCTCTTCGGCCTTGCGTGACAGGAAGGCACGCTGCTTAAGTACAGGTTCTAGAGCTGACGGAACGCAGAGCTAGAATTTCACACCCTCAGGTTGGCCGGGCAAGCTACATCGCCAAGGGTAATCAAAGGCGTTTCCTCAAGCGCGTTCGTTTGCTTTTCACGTCACGGCGTGGGATAAAAATATGTAGCCACGAAAAACACAGAAGACAAAAATTGCTGCAACCTGCCATGCACACGAAAGATATATTGCGGTATAAGAAACGCTCGTTAATGGTGACGTGATTGTAGTTCTGCATCATATTTGAGAAAGGTACGCGTATGTCGTGACTGCTCCTTTGTTTAGAGGCACGCTATGAAGTCGCGTGTGGTTCGCAACATTCCACTTCTGTGCCGTCCCTTCTATTTTTCGCCGTATTCTTGCTTCGTCTTTTTCATTAGCATTTCGCGTCTGTGACGCTGCTTTCTGTCGCTCATAACGTTTCTTTTTCGGATCTGCCCACACGCCCGATAGAATTGGTGACGTTTTTCGTCTGAAAGCATAGCATTTCATAACAAAAGGATCACGCCATTCAGCTCGTAATCGAAACAGGTCTCTTGCAAGAACGCTAGACGCCAAGTAAAAATTAGATTCCTCAAAATTGATAGCTTCCAGAGCCCAGAACACAATATTCCGAGCCGATTTTGGATTTTCACAACAATAACCTTCCACTGCAGCTATGACGTTAAGTTCAGAAACCACGAAAACTTTAAATTTGATTTTTAAAGCGAAGTAACAAAATTATGCACTTTGCGTTGCTACGTAAGAATTCGTTACGACCAGCCTAACGCAAATAACGTGTAGTAAAGGCTGTCAAACCCGGATGCTTCTCTGCCGAACACTCCTTTGTCCAGCCGCATCTAGTATTCGTCTAACGTTACCATCGATCTGATTGCTTAGTTTCTTTTTATTCGAACTGAATAGATAGAGTATTAGGAGTGTCCATGTCTGCCGCAGGCACGCCGCTGTCCGTTTAAATGTGCCTCGTCCTGATTACTTTCGAAGGAATCAGCGGCACTCGAGACCCGTCCACTTTAGGAGTGACTGAAAAAAAGATCGATACTTACAATTTTACTCAGCTCGCTTCGGCCACGGCACTGACGTACAATTTATATTTTCCACACTCTCTTAATGAATTTGGCGGTGCGCTGCGATAACATTGGAACGCAGAGGAGCATTCTTATCGGGATGTCGTCGTGTCGGCGTGAACGAAACGGTGTACAGATGACTAGAGCGTGCCGAGCGAAAGTCGACCGGCGCGGCAGTAGGAAGTGGAGACTATGCGAGCCGCTCAATGGTGCAAGCTTGGGAAGGGAGGAAGAGAGCGGGGTGTTGGTGACCCCGAATCAAGAGGGTTAACGACCCTTGATGAGCCCCCGCACACTCACCGGCGCTTAATGAAGGCACTGCCTTCCCAGCTGTCAGGGTAGCCAGTCACTCTGCCGGCGGTGGTGCTTCCTTTGCTTCTTTTTTTTTTTTTTTGCCTTCTATACCTTTCCTTTCTCGCCGTCCACGATCCGTTTATACACGAGTGAAGATAATGTGCGCAGGAAGTCGTTACGCACAGCTCCAGCTGTCCTCTCCCTAGCCATCTCTTTCCTACGGCGGTATTACTTTCCTAGAGCCGGTAATCTTTGTTTATGTTTTCTTTATAACTGCACGCGGAGTGTATTGTATAAATACATGCTTTCTCGTCATCAAAAGTGAAGCTTCTCTTTTTGTTTCCTTCTTTCGGTTTCACTTGCAGCATCAGCAAATGGCGCAGCGGAGAAGCTAATCAGGGTCTCCACGTTTGTCATGCATCCAGAGTAGAACGTCATTAAGAATTTCAAAAAAAAAACCAGAGAATTGCTACTCTGGCACTAAATATATGGGTGAATTAGTCTTGCGGTTACGCAGTTTCATTAACGAAAAACAAGAAAGAGAAAACTTGCGAAGAAATAGGAGACATACTAACGAAGTAATATGCGGGATTGTGCTTTTAACCATTAGTATGGAACGTCTTGAAAGGCAAGGTAAAAGGACTGATTTCACCTTAGTGTTTGGCCAAACCGTTTAAAATTTGATACAGACATTCAATTGTAATTATTAATCAGTATTCATAGGGACACGACGTGTAATCTACACGGTGGCATCCGTAATATGCGCTTTGCAAGGATTAGTCGCTTACCTACAAGGGAAAACGTTAAACAGAGCTTCACGTGGACGGATTACTTAACATACCGTTGCAAAATCAATATGCCACCTGTTAAAAAGTGGACTCAACATAGCGGGCACAACGTATCGAAAGAAAGAAATTACAGGCAGAAAAACTTTACAGGACTTGTGTTCTAAAAAAAAAGTTTATTGCAGCTGTACCGCGAGCGAGACTCGTTGTACTGATACCAGAGGAGAGTGCATGCACGTCCCTTCACGCCTTTGAACATTTCAGACGACTGGATTACGGGAACTGTGTCGAGAATTTTTTTTCCCACAAACTGGCGTCCCATAAACTTTTGATCGCTATAGTACACACAGATTGCGCTGAGTTATCGAAAATAATTTTATTTCATGCAAACTCAAAAATGTTAACGTCACAAGAGTGTTCAGTCAACTAGATTCGAAATGATTAGACAACCACCTTGCAAGAAACAATGCCTTCACCCGGTGCGCAAGAAGTAACAAGACACAGGGTCGCTCCTTGTGTCCCGTACCAAACCACTGTTCCTCTAATCATGTTCCCGCTCTGTTACGGAACAGTTTCTGCCTCCTTTGACGGCAGTCTGAAGTAAAGAACCAAGCAGCTCGAATTCTCAGCCAGCAGTCCCACACGCGCTGTCATCGCATCCGTTGCGTAGCCCTGTCCCTCTGTGACGTCCCCACAGCGTCTCCTTCGACGCCCGCAGCTCCGGGCGGCCGACAGGGGGAGGAAATGATGGCGGAAGAACGCGTCTATTCTGGGCGATCAATCGCGCTGCATATAACGAGACGCGGCCGAAAGCAGCGCTTCGGGCAGCGGCGAAGGAGACGATGGCGTGTACGGAACAGAGGCGTCCGCCCCGAGGCCTCGCTCATCAAGCGACGGTTACTTCCACTCGCAATACTGCCGGGTCTGCTGTCGCAGCTTCCTTCATTTCCGCTCTCTGGTTTTACTCTTGGCCAACGCAACCCCTCCCCAGCGTTCTTCATCTACCCCTTCCAGCGTCCATCCCCGTAACTATCCGTCCTCTCATCGTCGTCTGCTCGTCTGTGCTGCTAACGTCTTCGGGGAGATGACACTTTATTTCATCTTACACCTCATCCCCCATTGGGCTTGGTGCGGTTGATGTTATAGCGGTGCTACTGCTCGCGCTGACGTGGTATCACCGTCTTGACGACAGGCACCAAATCGAGAACATGATATCTGCAGCAGTTTCTCGGAGCATTTACGTTTGTTTCTTTTACTGTTGGCTTTATTTTAGGTGTAGAAGGCGGAACCAAATCAATAATATCATGCCAGTAGTCAGCGAGTAATATTCTAGAGAAAACGCTAGCTAAATTCGCGCTCACTGCCAGCTATATTCAATTTTTCAGCCTTGGCCACATGTCTAGTTCTGCCAAACTCCTTAACGCTCGTTCTCCGACGCCTCACAGCTCCGTATCAGGTTTTTGCTAAACTGCCAGAGTCAAGCTCGCACAACTTACCTGTCGTTCCTGGCTCCCACTCTCTTTCCCAACTTTCGCGTCACTCGCCACAAATGCATGGTACTGTGAATGCATGCGTTCCCTCTTGTTTTTCAGGCACTGCCACGCGGCATACAGTGGCGGTGTACTTACTGGTGCCTAAATTAATTTGTGGCAAGCACCTCCACACAAATCTTGCATTTGAGCGCATGGCAGTCTCGTTTCCCAGTGGTGCAAGACGTCGGATGGGTGTTTCGAAAAGCATTGACGCGGTACAGAAACAGGAGACAGCTTGATCGTTTCACTTTCGGAGGGACAAACGAAGAAATAAACCTCTTCATTTTCAAATACTAATCTTCTTTATGTGCACTATAATGAGCTTGATATTGTATATCGCTTTTACAAGTTCCGTATTTTCCAAGCCATTCGTTTTCTCCCCAAAAATGGTTAACGCTGTACATTGTGCTTATATAGCAGTAATATATTTATTTTCATGCTCACATACACCTGACGACAACATTCGTAGCACCAGCACATCGGTTTACAATAAAGAGAACCCACGCCTTTATAATCCTACACTTTATTCATATCTGTGTCAGTACGAGGACAAGCTATGGGCTTTTGCAGGAGCTCCCATGGAGGGGACAAAAACAGGAGGTAAGGCCCAGTAACTGAAGAAGAAAACAGTGCGCATAGAAAAAAAGATACGCTGCATAAAGTACATGGACATCCTCTCGATAACGTAAGGATCTGAATTTTTCTTTTGCGACAATGGCGCATCACCCCAGTGGCGATGCACCATTTTCGTGAGAAAAGAAATTGAAAATTAGCTAGAAAAAAAGGAGCCGGTAAAAGTCTCACTTCTCGGTCGACCCCTAAACTGCGCCGTGCTGTTCGGTCGGAAAGAAAGGGTTAAAGAAGGAAGGGAGATAGGGACGCCGTAGTGGAGAGCTTCGGAATAATTTCTACCACGTGCAAGAACAACTACACAGGTTAGTGAGAGAAATCGGGTAAAAAGAAGGATATAAGATCAAATGTGAAATAATCAGTCACTGCGTTCGCAGTAGTCTAGCTCGCCGTTAAAGCGAACATGATAGCAAGTTTTTTCACATTACCGAATACTGCTGCGAACTATTTTTACCCAATAATGCGTTAATTGCCGTATTCAATTATTTCCAGTCATAGATGTTTAGGTGGATTGCAGTTACCTTTGTAATCATTATCCTCTGAAAAGAAAAAAATGGTATGGTATGGTATGGTATGGTATGGTATGGTATGGTATGGTATGGTATCGTATGGTATGGTATGGTATGGTATGGTATGGTATGTTGCGGTATTGTGTAGTATGGTACGGTAAGGTAATGTAAGGTACTGTAAGGTACGGTAAGGTATGCTAGGGTATGGTACGGTATCGTAAGGTACTGTACTATACGGTGCGGTATGGTACGGTACGGTGCGGTATGGTACGGTACAGAATGGTATGGTATGGTATCTTTAAGGAACGAAACAGCGCAACTAAAACGAAGGACCAAGAAAAAGAGAGACACGAACACGCGTGTAGGCCTTTTGTACATAGTACAAAAGGCCTACAGCTCGAAGTGTTTTTCTCAGCCAAGAGTCACAAAGTGGTGTCAGGTTTCCTGAAAAAGCACCTATCTTCCTTGAACATAAAGGACCCGTTCCTGGTGGAAAATTCGTTCAAGGTTATAGAAACGGTATCAAAGGCAGAACTGTGCGTTTTATACGCGTTCAGAAAAAAAAAACAGCGCGTGTTCGTGTTTCTCTTTTTCTTGGTCCTTCGTTTTAGTTGCACTGTTTCGTTCCTTAAAGGGCCACTGCCCAGGGTCCGGACATTTTTGAAAAACAAGCCCACTGCATAGATGAGGCATCGAAGATAACCTCTGCAAAATACTAGAGCCATGCGCGCCCCGAAAAGCTGCGAAAATTCAAATCAAAGCCCGTTCGTTCTTTCCTTCCTTCAAAAACGGGCCCGGCCCACTACTCTGCACCCCGCTGACGTCAAGGGGGGCTACTTTCGCTAAAGGCACTCCATTGGTGCATCGTTCTGACTGACGGGAGAAGGTTGGGCGTAGCCTTGGCGTCGCGTCGTCTGCACAAGGATTTCCGCAGCGCCTTCTGTTCTGGCTCATGCCTACAAACCCACATGAAGGAACAAAAAAAAAACTGCGGAGGGAGCGTGCGGCGACAGCCTTGAACCCTAGCCATAAAAAGTAAAAAAATAGTAAAACTGAGGAAGTTGGTTCGCCCCCCCCCCCTCCCCCCCGCCGTGATCACGTCACGAGACGCTCTGCGTGCGCGCTCCCTTCTCAGTTTCTTTTCTTCTATGCGAGCCCCCCAAAACAAGGTTTTAATTAGTAGTGCAGCAGAGCCTTTCCCTCGCTCGCCCACTTGACCGCTCCGCACACACACCGCTTATCTTTCGTGCATCTTGCGTACGCCTTGACTCCAATGAATGGCATATGCTTTGGAGCGGAGAAAAGACACAAACACACAGAACACAAACACGCATGGAGAAAAGCAAACGGGCGGTTGCCGGGTCCGCGCTTCGCCGTGTGTTTCGAACACAACCGACTTCCGCCCCTCAGCTCGTGAAACGGTGGGGAGGCCTAAAAGAAAATGAAAAGGTGGCTCGTTAACTGGGAATGACAAACAGATGTATGAAAGGATGCGCTCGCTAACAAGTCTAGGTGGTCGAGCCGATCGCGCCTCTCGATCGTTCAGTGTGCGGAGAAAATGCAAAAACCAAGAAAAGAATTCTGTTGAAGGCGGGGCCATGACGTCGCCCTGTGACGCACTCCACAGACACCACGCCTCCGGCTTACACTGGAGAAGGAAGGGGTGATTTTGCCTTGCCGAGCCTACTCGACGAGGAGCGGGAGAGAAGAATTTCGAGGAGGGAATGGAAGGAGAGGAGGCTCGCTCAAAGAGAGGTAGAGAGTGTCTGCTGCGCTGGGGTGGGCACGGGCCCTTTAAAGATGCAATACCAACTCGCCCACTATGCCATGTTGCTATGGTATGGTCTTGTGATTAATGTACTGAAGCTACGCATTGGTACAGAAAGGGTGTCAACTTTACAGCACCTTCTGAGACGTTGCAAAAAAGGGAAAACAAAATGAAATGCAAACGCCGATTTTCCGCATTGGTTAATTATGGTTCGAAACCTTGGACTAACGACAGTTTCGACAAAGCGCCTGAAGAGGGCAACGTATTGATCACTTTGCTGCTGCAGCCCAAAATGTAGCTGATTCTCACCTGCCACTCGCTTTTTTCGCAGAGAGGGAGGCCACGATCCACACCCTTTTCCCTGCTTCACGAGAAGCACTTCAAGCGTCTTGAGTATTTCAGCGGGTAAGTGTTCGTGAACTGCTTGTATAGCTCCCTATTTAGCAGTAATTTCATTACTTATTAGTGCTGATTGCCATAAAACAGTCAAATTTGGTGCGCTCCAATTGGGAATGCAATCTAAATGCTTTCTATAAAGAAAAATTCGAAATGTAACTCAGATATACAGGAAACTGGTCTTGCTATACGCAGCGTAAATTTAAAGGCTTTCTTCCTTTCAGTGATGCTGAGCGCTCAACATTTCGCCCGGTTTTTGTTTGCTGAAAGGTTCTTTGCCAATAACAATAATACTACAAATGGTAACAAACCTTTTAAGCTTGTTTGCTTAACAACGAACGGATTCTGAAGCTAGGAATGACCTCAAGGTGAACACCCAGCTATTACAAATAAGTCATTTTCGTGGGCTACGAACACGCGTGCCATATAAGGATGACTCTTCGCTTTTTAATACGCTATCAGTTTGCATATCGTAATCATCAACCAATGCGTAAGGAGAGCATCAGCAAATCTAGTCATTTTTCGACAGAATAATGCGTGTGCCAAAAAAGAAAAATGGGCTTCTCGGCGTAGTTCTATAGCAATAAAACACTGCGGAAAATAAATCCGTCCCAGACAGAGAATACGCGAGAACAAAGCTACATCTGGGAATGCCCCACACACTTCTTTATTCTTGCAGCGATCTCGGATCTAGCCATTAGAGGCAGCAATGGCATGTTGACGCTTTCGCACACGCTCTAACCTACCTCAGTTTGCCCAAAGGGAGCTCCATCTCCAGCTTTCCTGCAGTCCACGTCAAGAAAGGGACGTCAGAAAGCAGTGAGCTGGGAGCCACGACAGGCACCGCGTGCTCTGTTCTCGGCCATTTGAGAGAACACCCGCCTCACGTATAACGCACACGCCAGGCCTTATCACACTGCTCCAAGGCGACTGGCCAGTTATACAAGGGCGTGCCGCTTTACAAGAGAACCAATCCTGATTACCGCTCTGCTGAGCGAGCTGGCATCCACGCACGGTTATCTGATATTGAAACCACAGCTCGCTGCTAGATACCAAGAGCAAGTTGCCGCTGCAGCGAACGGGCTCGTTTCATTAAACACCAGAAAGATTCTACAGGCCTCGCTTCGCCAATAACCTGAGGGAGCCCCGCAGGGGCGGCAAAGAAAGCGAAGAACCGATAAGGCTTCTCTCGAAGGTATAAGAAAAGCCTAACTGATTCGCAGACTGCGAAGAAGGCTGAGGAAGCACGCGGAGAGTACAAAAAGAATCCGCCTGGAGAAAGAGCTCCGGTAGAAGAGAAGCAGGAGCAGCAGAACAAACCCACTCGCACACCCACGACGTCTTTGCTCGCGGCGCAGAGCCAGCGGAAGCCGTAGCTGTGCTCCCAGAGATCAGATAACCCGTTCATGTGCATTACTTGCGCCTTCTTGCTTCCGTCTTTTTTTTACTTTTTATTATTTTTTTTCACTACCGTTTCGCTCTTCGGAGGCGCCTCGACGATGGCTGGCTAGACCTGCGCCCGATCTTCGTATCACGGCCCGTCCATTGCGGCTGCCCGTTCTCCCGCATTTAAGAGTTGTATTTGTTTGCTTTTTTTTCTCGGACCTTTTTCGGTAGCATAACGCCCGCCAGCTTTTCGGTATCGACCTCGACCGCGAGAAAAATCCTGCGAACCTGAGGAAGAGGACCAAGCAGAAGTAAGGAAATATGGGCGCAGGGCATAAAGGCATCGCTCTGCCCCCTCTTCAAATCTTGGAACGAGGCGTATGATCTGCAGACCGGCACTTTTATTCTGCATCTGTTGGGCATGTTTTGCTCGCACTTCCTTCCTGACTCTCTCTCTCTCTCTCTCTTTACTTCTCCTCTCCGGCCTCTTTTCTGCATCAGCGTTTGGGCTGTCGTCAGGGTGACGCGTGGGAACAAAAGGTTTTGAAGTTTTGCCCTTGTGCCATGTGTGCTGCACTTTTCCAGCCCTCTACCTCCGACCTGCACACTCCAAGCAGTAAAACAAACAAGTAGAAATCAACCGCTATACGACATCTGCAGAAAGGAGCCCCTATGATCACGAGGGGAAGGGAAGGGTGCGTGTGGATTGGAGGGGGGGGGGGGGGGGGGGGGGGGCATCCCAGCTCTCAGCAAAAACTAAAAACGTAGCAAGAAAGAGCAAAGTTGGTGGTGACGCAGATGCTGATGTCAAGGTATTCCCGAGGACAAATGCGTGAGCCGGCCGCCCGTTTCGCGTCGCTCCTGCTCCCTGCCGTATGGCCATATGCTGCGCTCGCCGTATAAGAGCGCCCCAAATGGGCTGATGCCTCTCAGAGCGAATGTGCAGTCTCTGGAACGAACGTTATTAGTATTACTGCCATTCGTTCGTATCCAGTGTAGCTGCATGAAAATAGATCTGCTTAAGGACGAGGCTGAGCCGCAGGCAAAATTAGTCTGGATAATTTGCAGCGTCAGTCCCGCTAGTCAGACAGGTGTTTCCAGCGTATTCTCTTGGCATTTAGCCAGCATAACACTTTGCGGGAGATGGTGTCTTCATTTTCGAGCATTAACAAGATGCAGGACAAACGATGGAACCTGACATGTTTGCGGCGTGGAAGTCTCGTGATTGGTTAATTCGACGCAGTTTATAATGCCTATGTTACTGCGTTCTGTTCTTGCTTCAGTGGAATGCCCGAGTCACTATTCTAGTAGCGAGTCACTTTTCTGGTGCACTATTCTGGTAGGTGAGGCAAATGTATTTCTTTTCTTTTTATTCACGATCTTTCAAACAGTCTTGTGGTCAACTTTAGGGGTCACCCAGGTTTAGAGTGTTATTTATATAGGCTTTTAAAATGTTCATGTTTTGTTTTGAATCAAAGATAAGCCCGATAGCTATGTCAGAGAAAGCACGAGAAGCAAACGCATGAACGTTATCGTAACCTGAACCCTAAATGAAGTAACTCTGTCTAGCTTCAAGAGACCTCAAATCTTAAAAACAAAAACCAGGAGACCGACAAAATCCCATCTTTTTTTTTACTGAAACCAAATGGGTCATCGTTAAAAAATTACGGTGCATTTTCTTGCCAGTTTTCAGCAACATTACCTGTAATTGCAGCAATCTCTCCGCTAACATTAAAATCAGCCTCTTAGCACTAATCCTAATCTACATAGATAAGTTTCGAGAAAAATGGCAATAACGCAAACAGCCCTAACCAGCCATCATCAACTTATTCAGATAGCGAGCAATTGAATGCACGTCTATTCCGTATCAGCTTCCAGCGATTCGGGCGCACATATAGTGTCATAACTTCGCTGCAGAGGCTCTGTACACCATTAGGCCAGGCTAAGGGACCTAAAACTCTCTCTATTGTTAGAGTCACTGAGGACAGCTATTCCATGCAATGTTCATAGTGTGCATGCTCCTCAGCATATCCAGGGTACTCAAGCAGGATGTGCTCCATAGTTTCGATCGAGCCGCAGTTGCCAGAAAGCAGACTGTTCAGTTGACCAGTCATTACTACTGCGATCAATACCTGGCTGTGACTAGAAACGAATGACAACCAATCATTACGAGCACGACGGCAAGCAAATCCACGTGAAGGATTGATGAGCGAAGTTTTATCAGTGTCTGTTGAGCGCTTTCGTGTTTACGTACTCCACGTGCGGCAATAACAGCTACCCCCAATGGCCCCCTTGCATTGAGTAGGTTGAAAATGTGGGTCAGCCCTGCCTAACCATTGCCGATGTAGGCCCTTTGCTGGGTACCACATTGATGTGGCAAGCCATAAGTTTGCCTCTGTAAAGCTTGCCGTCAGCGCCGAGTAAAACAAATTGAGAATAAATGCGTTAAAATTAACTTTAATAAATATAGAGATCGAGGTTTAACGCACGTCAGAATAAGGGGAGATGTCGGCCAGCAGCGAGGAGTCTCATGCCAGATACTCCACGCTGAGGATAAGCAAGGCGTAAGGAACGTTGCGAAGGTGGTATATTACGATGTCGTAATGCGATGAGATACACAGGGTGATTTTGAAACGAAAAGTTTCACTACGCTAGTCAACACCGCACTTCGCGTGAGCCGGCGTATGTCGGAGCACGAATGACGTCACGCACGGCGCAGGCTACTGCGCATGTGCGCCACCGCTTCTCCTCCTTGCCACCGTTTGAACTTTCGCCGCAGCCGTGCGCAGTGCACATTTTAAAGGAGGGGTATATAAGTCGCGCTTGCCCATAGAACAGGCGCACGCTGCCGCGCGCTATGCGTCATCGTTTGACGTTCGCCGTAAGCGCGTGTTTATCGCGGGCGCCGGCTATATAACCGCTTGCCAGAGAATAGGCGTGCGCATTCAACATGGAAGGAAAAAAGAGCTAGCCAAAGCATAACCATACATTAAACCGTAAGCATAGCCATAGGCTAAATCATAAGCATAATCATAAGTTGAACCATAAGCATAACCATAAGCTAAACCGTAAGCATATCTATAGGCTAAATCATAAAGCACAACCATAAGTTAAACCGTGAGCATATCCATAGGCTAAATCATAAAGCATAACCATAAGCTAAACCATAAGCATCACCGAAGCTTTTCGCTTCGAGATATTCAGACTTAACCTTAGCTAAGCCCCAGCCATTTTTTTTTACCTTTGCAAGCTTTCCCTTTAAAGCTTGTGAGAGATACATTGGTGCGATCAGTTGAGCAGGAATTTACAGCAAGGCGGGCACTAAATACCTGATATTAAAAAATAATTTGACTACTACTTAAATTAAATCAACTAACAAACTTTTTAATTTTTTTTCTAGAGGCCACGGTGATATTGCGAAGCTGATGACCGTCAACATCAAAGGTGAGACCTGTTTTTAAATTTTCCTAACCAGCATTGTGACTCGAAATATAGAACGTCAAAAACACCCATCTGAAGACTTGTCGAGTTGGCCTTCCCGAATTTTAAATGGCGTCGCTGCGTGCTGTATCATCGCCAAATTTAGGCTAACATCGTCTACATCACGAAATGCGCGAAATATGCCTGCATTTTATTTCAATTGCGTTTTTTTTTCATTCGACAGTTCGAATCACAATGCTGATGAAGAAAATTTAAAAACAGAGCATAGTTTCAGTGTTGACGGCCATCGATTTCTCGGTTTAACCTTGCCCTCTAAAATAAAAAAAACTTTATCCGTCAACTTTATCAGTTAGTTGACTGTTTAATTATTAACCCATGAGAGTCACATAATGTACGCCTTGCTGTACAGACCAGCTCAATAGACTGCACAAACGTATCACTCGCAGTTTTGCAACTAAATATCTGTCAAGTTAAATAAACAATTACCCTATATATCCACCGCTGAAGAAAAGCACATGTGACGGCACACATGAGCTGGCACACGTGTCACTGAAGGCCTTGACCCAAGTGTCAGGAACATCTCTCTAGTTAAGAAACTGTACTTTCTATATGGACTAACGGGGACGCTAGAGTAATACACGTTTAAAGAGAGGAAAAAGCGAGCAAGTTTACCAATAAATAAAACTTCATTTGGGAGTTAGCGCTCGTCCTTGTTTTTTCTCGCGTTAGTCCTCGTGTTTCTGTGCAATTTTTTTGAGTAAGTTTATCACAGTTCATGATGTAAGTTCTCTATGGTCGTTTCAATATTTTCGACTTAGTAAACACGCCATCACTGCTTCGTTTTGTTCTGTTGGGCGCGCTGCTCGCGTCATGAATAAATAGCTCTGCTGATTGTTCCGTCTTTCCGTCGATTAGTGACAATTTGACTTCAAACGCTATAACTACAGAAGTGACAAGGGAACTAGGCTACTTGCCGAACGCAGGAGTTAATGCTATTAGTGTATCAAAATTCCTTCTTTGATAATAAGACTGTATCAGTTTCTTAAATTGCAAGTCGTAAAAGGAAAATTTATGGGACATTCGGTTACTCTGACGCCAGCAAGGCGTGAAAAATCCCCGCCGATTATTTAGCTTCGCCGTCTTTGCGCAACTTCCACGACTGGTACAGCCATTAACAAAAGTTTTCGGGATGGGAATCCACAGGAGAAAACAAATGGGCGGTCAAGCCCAGCAGGTCATTGAAATGTATAAAAGCATGAGAAGACGTGCGTTCACCGTCTGCTAGGATAATATAATCTGCATGGCTAAGGAGGCAACACAAAAATAAATTTTTGCCCGCAAATCCGCATACTCTTGTCCATGACTGTGCACCTACACGCACGCGTACAGTGACAACTCTAAAATAATGAGACGAAGACTGAAGACAGTGAACAAACTGGCAGTGGTTTAGCTTTGGTTAAACCTGGAGGATCGCGAAAGCAATGAGGAGAGAAAGAGAGAGAGGGGCGATGGAGAGCGCGCGGCAGTGGCGGCGGCCCCGGCATGCTAGTAATGCACCGCTACTGCGCATGCTGAACTGGCGAGCGCGGCGGCGGCCCCTCTGAGTCCCCCGTGCAGCGATGGTGGCGGCGCGCCAGCTGTGCGCCGTGTGACGTCACTGCTCCTCGCGCATGCGCAGTAGGACCTTGCCTCAGCTCCGCAAAAAAGTTCGGCGACTCGTGTAGCCTTAAGACACCTAACGCCTAACATAGGCCACCGGTTCGAATCCCTGCCGTCAGTTCGACTAAAACTTAAATGATAAGCTTATGCTGCACGAAACGCGAAATCGCATGCCACCACCCCGAACACACTGCGACAAACGGTTGTGCCGCAGTGTTCATATGAAGATTCCTAAAGACGTTCGATTGGGGTACATAGGTAGCCGATTCGAATCCCTGCCGCGCTGTAGGCTTTAAATAAACAAGTAAGTTTATGCTGCACAAAACGTTGAATTCTAAGACACCATCCGGAATATTCTGCGACAAACGGTTGGTCCACAAATTTCATACGAATGTCGCTATTAAGTGGCCCGACTTTGAAGCCTACCAGACAGGGATCGGCATAAAATCGGCATAAAACAGCGATCGACCTCGAAATCTATCGGATCGACATAGTTTAGTTTCAAGCTATGGTTCTCGGGCATCACGCTGCCGCCTGTTATTACTTTGTTCCATTATGTAAACACCTCGGTTATCACGTTAACCACTGGTTTACGATTCGCGTTATAACGCATAACGCTGAGACCGGAAACGCGAGAAGCAGAGCGAGGCCTAAGCGCTTGCTGCAAGACATATGACCCGCCCCTCCCCCTCTTCTAAGTATGCTACTGTTCGTTTCACACTGCCGGAAATTCAAGATCAGCAACTTCCGGCGTTGAATATTGAGGGCATGCAATAGGGAGCACCCACTGTTGGATGAGAATAGACTTCACGCGAAGGCTGAAGTGAGTTGTTTCTGGTAAAAAATACTGGCCAAAACACTGCAATCTCGGTCGGCTTCTGCACAACCAAGCTTTCTTCAGTTCATACCTATGGCTTCCGCACCCCCTCCCCCCGCCCCACCGCTCAATCATGAAAGTTCTCCCATGAGGCACTTCCGGGTACATTTTTCGCTATAGTAATAACGCAGGGTAGTGACCGAAAAAGTCATTCGTGAATGTGTGCAGAACCGTTAGCGCCCAACAACATGAAGAAATACTGTGAGCACATTTAACTTCGAAGATAAACCGAACGAACAGTTGTTTTCGTCAGCAGAATATTCTCTTGAGTAACGAAATAGCGCACTGTGTATATTTGCGATCGGAACTTGTCTTTCAGCCAGTGCTGAGATTTCCTGTAGTTTCTTTTATATGCAGATGCGTAAAAGTGAATTTTCCTAAATCTTTTATGAGGTACCTGTACAGGTTCTTCTGTATTCTTTTTTTTCTTCTTGCATTAACCCGTCGAGGAAAAGAAGATTTTCGGACGGAAAATTTTTTTTATCCGCATACGTCTGCTTTCCGTTTTGTAATGTATTCAGGAACACTCATCTCTTTTCTCCAAGTTCAGGTGCTGCAACACGTGCGAAGGAAGGGTTGAAAATTAAAATAAGAAAGAAAAATAAGCGTGGGCTTCCTTAATCTGCCCGCACTTAGCGTTCCTGTAAAGACCTGTACAAACAATCGTTTCGCCCGAAGAGATTACTTTTCCCGCTCAGGATTTCGAACGACCGTGAAAGGGGGAAACAGATAAGTAAAATAAAGAAATGGGCGAAGCTAAAACAAACCCAACCTCCGGCCCGAGGGAAAGCTCTCTTTTAAAACGCCACGAGAACTGCGGAGAGGAGAGGCGAAAGGCAGGGTTACTTTCTTTTTCATTTTTTGTCGCGCAGAGTGACGTTCATACTAAGCCTCGATACAAAGCGGCTTCGTAAAATCGAAAGCGCCCGCCTAGGCCTTTCAGACAGCTTTTACCGCTCGCTCCGTCTATTCGTATCTATCCGTATAAAGGCGCTTGTTCGGTACTCGCCAAAAATACAAACATAATAAAAGATGCAAATAGGGGACAAGTAAGACCACCGAGAGAGGGCGGCGAGGGCAGCGGCTGAAGCAGAGCGGATGGCGCAGCGGCGACAACGAAGTCGAATCGGCGCGCATCTCGGTGCGGAGCCGCTGATGCTGAAGCTGGGCTGCGCGGCCCTCTTCGGTCGAATCGAATCCGACGAGCTCCGCAGCTAAGAGGCGGCCGGCGGCTACCGCTGCGGCTTTCACATCTCCGCCACTCTGAGCGAGCTCGAGCGGTACACAGAAATAAAATAATACAAGCGAAAAATTCCATCGAACGCTTAAGCCTCCGTTCCTGCCTTAGTCGAGCCACATTCTGCAGCCCGCACCCGCGTGCCCCTCGAAAAACTTCGCGAGCGCCTGTTTCGGCCTAAAATGGTCCCGAACATTTTTAAAAGCAGGGACGGGCCGCGGCTGTATAGGCGTCCGTAAGTCGAATTTCGTGTAACCTCTCTCGGCGAGCGCCGCAGCCAACTCTCCGGGCGCTTATATACGGCGCTACTATGAAGCGGGCGTGGATACGGAAGACGACCCGCTGTCTTTACAAGACGGGGGAGGGAAGAGAAAGCCAGAAATAAAAATAAAAGAGAAAAAAGAAAAGCAAATGGGGAGCGCAAAATGAGGGAAAAACAATTTCAGCATCTCGCTTTTTTAAAACAAAATAAAATAAAGAAGGAACCTGGAACATAACGGCGCATTCGTCGTTTTCGTTGCCGGTGCACTGTTAAGAAGACTGCGCGGGCTCGGGAAGGCGTAAAGCGGAAAGCTTGCGCGCAGCTCTCCGAATAACGAAAAGGTCAAAAGCGTCGAAAGAAGGAAATAAAAAAAAATGAAAGCGAGCAAATAAAATTGAGGAACCAGGGGAATACAGCAGTCCCTTGTGGCTCAAGAAAAGGTTTAAAGGTAACCGAATGTAGCAAAATAAAATAAAGAAAGTGAAAAATTCAGAATAATAAAGTAAAAGCAGAGATTCTGGAGTCAGTGCGTGCCTGGAATTCAGCGTAGGAGAAGATTTTGTGCACATGACTTCCCCAGGCTCATATCTTTGGCGCTTGCGCAGTCCTAGGGACTTCACTATGACTGCAGGTGGGGCTTTGATGCGTCTTTGCCTTTCCCGTCCTTCTTTTTTTTTTTTTTCATCGCCCTTTTAGAATTGAGCAGACCTTGGTTTTTGATGGAGCCTAAACAGAACTTACCTGCCTGCAGTAGTAAAAGAATTACAAAGAGACAGGGATGGTTAGCTCTTTTTATTTTATTCCCCACTACGGGACGTCTCGTGCTTCTCAGGAGAAAGCAGTTCTGCTACGGTCGGCACTGGAACATCCGAAAAACTGAGGCGTGGCACCTCGCGATACTGACGTTTTGAAATACCCTTTTGCGAACGCCACCCAAGGAAGTGCGAAGAGCAATATTAACGTGCGCTCGATTGCATCCTCGGCGGTGAATATTGGAAATCTTTCGCGCCGCTTGCCAGCTCTGTCTGACGCAATTTTCTCACTTCGATGGGACTTCGAACGGACTATAACGGTACGGAACATTCTCTGCACTGTTTTTAGTTTCATACCTTTTTTTCCCTGCTTGATGAGAGCTAGAGAAGGGCTAATGTAGTGATAGCAAATGTATTCGCCTTATCTTACTTGAAGACTTTCGAAGGATTATTATAAACCAGATATATAGAGAAGAATGGTTACTTGGGGAACATTTCGCAATCATCAGCGGTGTCTACATACCTTGTTATTTATACTGTAACAAATTTGGAAGCGCTACCGCAATGTTCGGCATGAAATAAAGCTTTGTGCGATAATATTCCAGCACTGACTTATTCCCTGAAAAGAACCTTAAAAACAATGCCTACAATGAAGCGACCCACGTCAACGATTGGTGAATGTATAGCGAATACTTAATGCAGCGTTTAGGAGACAACTGCGGTGCACAGCAAAACTGTTTAGTCGCTATGCTGTTACAGTGTCTCCAATCCTTCTTGGTGGGAACAGCCGAAATAAGAAAACGCAGACACAGAAAGGAACACATAGAACGTAGACGAAGCTGACTGTCAACTAAAATTTTATTGGAAAACCCGCGCTTTTTGTTTCCTTGTCAAAAAGATCTTGCTTTTATCTCCCGTGGGGTTCGTTCAAGAATAATAATAATAATAATAATACTTTATTGCGCCAAATATTTAAAAAAATGTACAGAAATCCGGCCTGCCAAAGCCTCATAGGGCTTGAGCGGCAGAGCCCGACAGGCAGCGGAACCGCGAAGACATACACACAGGCAAAAAAAAAAAAACACATTCAAAATAACGGACATCAAATTAGTACGACGGTGAGAACAAAATAGACACAAGACTCATGTTACATGAAGGAAAAAAAAATCCTCATCAGATTAAATCGCAAGGAAGAAAAACCAAAGTGGCATGACAATACCTCAGATCAGTGCAATAAATACAGCAGCAACCAATGAAATCACAAGATTTACTTGACAGGTGGTAAAGCACATGCATGATGTCGTAAACCCTCTAATTAATGTATCGCAGCATCTTTTTTATTTTGTATTTAGTTTTTGCCCGGCGAACACTTGGAGGTAACCCGTTAAAGTGAAAGGGAACGTAATAATCTCTTACACGCCTTCCATATCTTGAAGACCGTCGGGGAATACAAAAAGGTTCCTTCGGTCGAAGAGACCGTGTGGGAACATACGGAATCTTATAGTCACTAAGCCAAAAATGTTTAAGGAAGGAAAGAAGGAAATTTCTTTTCTTGATAGAGAGATTGATGGTGTACTAACGCACCGCTGTCCTGTTTCCTGTATCGCCAATGCCTCAAGGATCTCACGTGTCACTTGGTCTGCATACCTTTTCATGACTTGAACTTCATGCAACTTGGGCTCACACTTGCGCACTTTTTTGCCTTTTTTGTTTTCTTTACAATCTCTGCAATGCAGGGCTAGATTGCTGCTTGGGGCACCTGATAGCGATGATGCATGTTCCCTTATCCTATCATTAAGGCACCTTCCCGTCTGCCCTATATATTGTTTGCCATACCAAGAAGTATGAACCAACTAGCTCAGTTTTCTACTCTTTTAGTGTCTCCAATGTTGAAGTAGTGTTGTAAACATGAATTTTTTTTTTGCCGCAGGGCTTCCTCTCTGGAGGAAAAAAAAACAATTCTTTTCAATGGTTCTCTAGCCCTAAATATAGCCGTTCAGAAATAGTAGCCGTGTTTTTAAGGTTTTCATTTAGTCCTTACAGCACGGTCTGAGTAAGTTTTATTCAAGCTCATTCGTCCACCTCTTTTGTAGTTAGATCTCTCCAGTACTTGCCAGTGCTGCCTTTATAATTTCGTTTGTTTCTTGCGGAAACCTACACGAAATGGGCCAAATAATACGCGGCTTTTTACGAATGCAAAAAGCAAACCACCGCCTCAAAAATGTTGCGAGATATGTTAACTTCTAGCGACAAAGCCAATACAGGCGTTGCCGTGCAACAGTGACACAATGTCTTTGAAATGAGGATGACAAAGTACCCTGAAAGCAAGGCCACCTCGTTTGCTGCCCCTATTCGAACAGTCCTTTGTGATCGTAGCTGCTTTTTCTCTTGCGCATTTGCTTGTTAACGCTTATTTTCTTTTTCCCGCGGTCCATAGCGGTGGCTACCGTAGAGGCACGAGTTGCCGGTATCGCGCTCTTTCCATCAAACAAAGATCGATGGCGGAAATAAAACTCGTCCTCGGCTGCAATGGCGCGGACGAAATGTTCCGGACGCGTGGCCTCATCCCTCCTCGGTGTTGTTCGCATAATTAGAGGAAATTGAGACCCGTCGGGCTGATTAATTGCCTCGGCGACAGGGCGCTTTGTATCGCCCACTCAAAGCCGACAGGGCAAGCTCGCGTCCCTCATCAACCGAGCTCCGGCGCGCTCTTTTGTTGCTCGGTTTTTTTCTCTTTCTGAATTGCTGACCCCTCTGCTCACTCCTCAGTAAAAAGATAGCAAAGGTTTAGCCTGCGCGGACGTGTTCTTGGGGGCAGGGAAAAGAGCAACGGGGTAATAAATTTGCTCCCCGCAGTTGAGCACGTGTGTGAGGTCGACGTTAAGCCCCGTCAGGTCAGTAAATGACCAGCAAACAAAAACTTGGGGGACACTTAAGCTGAGCCTTTACGGCTGCGAGGCTAAAGTGTTGCTGGGTCCTGCCAGCGTCTCCTCTCGCCCACGCAGATAGGGACACTGTTTCCATGTTGTGGAAAAAAACCACGCGTCATGCATATAAATCCCCGCTTTAACCAAGCTGTGGGGCGCCTGTGTCGCGTAGGGGTAGTGTGTCTGACTCGCCACCGAAGAGCCAGGGGTTCGATTCTTAACTAATTAGCCCAATTTGTTTTTCAGCGCAATTCAATACTTTACATACTTCCATGTCCTTAAGGGTAACGGAGTGGATTTCAAGAGAAGGCAAGCGTGGCAGGGGGCGGCAGAAAGTTTGGTGGGTGGATGAGATTAAGAAGTTTCCGAGGATACACTGGCCGCATCTGGTAAAGGACAGGGTCAGTTGGAGAGACTTGGGAGAGGCCTTTGCCCGGCAGTGGGCGTAGTCAGGCTGGTGATGATGATGTTGTAATGACATTTCAGTCGAGTTGCGACCTTCTAATCGCCAGTTTTCTAATGTTTTATTCACTTTTCACTCTAAAGCTCCTCCTGTGACGTCACGACTCTATCAACCAAAACGACTCTTCCGCACACATCGGCGACGACAAGTACGCCGGGTTCTCGTCTGAACGAGGCACTGAACGCAATCGCCTTAAATGCTTTAACTAGAGGGTTTCTGTTCTTTTTTTGCTAGTCGTGGCCAGTGGAATGTGCCTGTATGCATGGCTTTGCCCGAAAGAAAAAATGAAGTACATGAGTGTCTTCTTGATGGCATGGGTCGAGTTACTCAACGGCTTTTGAAGAAATAAGAAAAAAATGTCAGAATCTGCGACAGCGACAGAGAAAAAGTCGCCGTCTAGTAAAAGACGCGAAAGCAATAAAGAAACGATGGCGTTTGGATGAAACTAGAGCGGACAAGAAAACTCCTTTGCTGTACTTATGCCCCTGGATAAATATATCTGATGCACTAAAATGAGTTTTGTATGTCGTGTCTACATCAAGTGCCGTGACCCCTGGCTCACCTCTTTAGTTGACTTAAGGAATGGTGCAAGCCGCTTTTTTTATCTTCGTTTGTTCTCGTGTGTGTATGGTAATGCCGTTTCGTAGTCACCTTCTTTCTCTGAAAAAAGAAAATAGCAAAACGCGATTGTAAACGTTCACTATGTGAAAACAGCGCAAGACAAATACTTTTGCTTGCTGCTGTCCTTGTTGACCCGTCTATTTCCGAACCTGCAAATCCCGGATGCAATGCTTCCCTTCCAGTTCTCAATCAGCGTAGCGTCCAAAATGGTGCAAAAGCCGTTATATATTTCACAATAATTCTACACCCACTACACTGATGCTTCTCCGTCGCTTTATTCGTGTCGTAGCACAAATGTAAGCGATAAATCGCAATCCCAACGCACAAACGAACTCAAAGCGGTGAAATCGGAAATGGTTGTATAGGTTAAATAAAAATTTAAAAATTTCGAACGGCGCCAAAATATCAAAATTGTGTCTATTGCTTCAGTTTGACTTTTTTCCATTTCTTTGAGCCTACAACACTGACACGCCTTCGGCACCAGGAGCGGGGGGAACAATGGAGGTGACATTTCTGAAACAACGGTGTCCTGTTGCCACGCAGTGGCTGTGTGTAACACACGGTAATGTGTTTTTTATGGCTGTCGTTTTCTCTTCCTCTTTATGTTCCTGCGTGTTTCTACGAGTACATACATCTTCCTCGTCTTTCCTTCTTGCCTTTATCAGAATATCCTTTCCTTCCGTTTCATTCCTCCATCTTTACATCCTCCTAACACATATATTTCTTTCTCTCTCCATCTGCCGCTCCGCGCTACCCAAGTGCTCCACCCTGTCTAGACCCTCGCGTCGTGCTCCTTGTCCCTAGGCGTTATTTCGTTTCCGAGGAAGGGTGTTGGGAAGGAGGACTACTGGAGGAGGGGGAGAGAGAGGACTGGGAGGTTCAGCCTGCAGCCCAGAGTGCACGAAGTCCCGTATAGGTGCAAGGAGGGGGGGGGGGGGGGGGGGGCTCATAAAAGACAATTTGGCCCATGTCAGCCGGGGCGACATGACAATAAACCGGGCGCGCCGAGGCGCTGACAGCTCTCCAGGCGCTGACCGCTCTCTGGGGCGCAGCGAAAGAAGAAATCAAGTCTGAGGCTCGAGAAGGGGACGAAAATGCGAGGCCCCGGAGCCCAAATTGTAATACAAACACTCCCCCAGCACAACAGGAAAAGAAGGTTGGAGTGCGCGAAGGGTACACGTATACTGTATCGATCGCCGCTGCCCCCGCGTCCCTCGACCCAGTTATCAACACCTTGTCTTAGAAGAGCACAGAGTGACGCTGTAGAAGACGAAGCGTACTGCTTGGACAGCCTCCCCCCTCTCCACTGTATACGCCCGCGGTGATCCGATGAACGAGAGCTATAGGCCGATGAGTTGGATAGACATGTAGCTCAAAGTCGTAATGGACACTGAACGCTTAACTTACAGTT
This sequence comes from Amblyomma mixtum, assembly GCF_055824585.1. NCBI lineage: Eukaryota > Metazoa > Arthropoda > Arachnida > Ixodida > Ixodidae > Amblyomma > Amblyomma mixtum. The sequence goes on along the minus strand of NC_143016.1, from coordinate 130,908,499 downwards.
CGGCGTCGAACCCAGATGTGTAAAAAAGAATGTTGTTTGTCCCGCTTTGCACCGTTGGGTCTCGTCTCTTAGAGCAATCTTAACAAGAAACAGTTAGAAAGAGAAAACACAAGCTCGACTTAGTGATTAAGGACATAATGTTGCTTGATATGAAAAAAATTAATAAAAAAGAACGCTGCTGACTTCTGCGCAGACCACGCAAGTCATCTTCAAAAACTACAAAATTTCGTAGTTCAGATACGCCTGAAAAATTTTTAAACGAGCTCAGTTACAGTTCGTTAAAGATTAAGGCGCTTCTCACAATGCCGTACTTAACATTACTTTTACATCAGAGAATGCTTCCTGGAGCAGACATGCCACCTCATCGCGAGCTTTTTTTTTTTTTTCGAAGTTTTTGACGTTCGACATTCTCGGTTCATCCGGAAAGAGGCGAATGTTTTGTTAGTACGCAAAAGGCAAAAAAAAAGGGGGGGGGGGGGGGGAGGGGGGGGGCGGACAGGAGACTATACTTCGTCTCACAAGATGTTTGCAGCACTACGGAAGGTAGAGCTCTCTCGTCCAATCAGGGCTGCAGAAACGCAGAAAATAGTCCCTCGAATATTTGAGGAGTGTATGACTATTAATCAAAACAATAAGCATTGCAACTAAAAACATGATTTGGACAGGTATATTTAAATGGTAGGGAGTGTTTCAATCACTGGTGAAATTACCAGACAAAGCCCGTACGGACACAGCTCTGCAGAGGCCTGCTGCGAGGTAGTGATGCGTCGCCACTTTCAAACATGGCGTCGGTCGAGTCTGTTGTGTCTCCTGTGTGCTCTACACCGACAGTGCGCTGTTTCCCCAAGCAGGCGAAGCAGGTGGCTTTAAATGTTCTTGAAGCGCTTCGCGTCGAGTGCGGGGGCAGTTGGAGTACAAATGCGCTCATCAAGAGGACGGCAAAACTCACGCAGGTGAGCGAGCGAACGCTTTACAAGTGGACAACGGAGACGTTGAACGCGGGCCGAGTGTTGTCACCGAAGAAGCGTTCTGGCGGAAGAGGCCGCGAGCGGACGAAGAAGCTGGACGATTTTGACCTGAGCGTGTTGCGAAGGGTGGTACACACCTTTTTCCAGAGAGGGGAAATTCCAACTATCGCGAAGGTGGTTGCGCATTTCGAAGAGGACGAAACGCTACCGACCGTGTCCGCAGCGACAATGCAGAGGATGTTGAAGAAACTTGGCTTCCGATACAAGAAGCGCTCTTGGAATGCGATGTTAATCGAAGCGACGCACATTGTGCAGTGTCGCCGCCGGTACCTGCGCCAGATAGCGGAGCTGCGACGCCAGGGTAGGCATATTTTCTTCACGCTGGAGTAAATAAATTTATATGCACATGACACGATTACTGAAATTTACTGCGACGCGACAACAGAGGAACTGATGAGAACAGGTTGCGACAAAAAAAAAAGTGGGGCTAGTCCCTTTGGAACGGGCGTCCGCCTGTCCAAAAACAAACCAAAAAAAGAATAAAAAGACATCACGCGCCACCTGCTAGAGGTAGAAAGAAGCCACCTGGACATCAGGTGGATCGAGCCACAGGCGCGTAGGAACACACTAATGTAGTGCGCGCCATCCTGATTGGACGAGAGAGCTGTACCTTTCGTTGTGCTGCAAACATCTTGTGAGACGGAGTATAGACTCAACCCGGTCTGACGAATATTCGTCCCGGCTTCAAATAACACTTCCATGTTAAAATAACACTGCTCTCAGCATTTCCCCGGCGACTCCTCATTCAGCAATTCCCTGTCGCGGTTTTTTCCGTCTAAAGGAAACTTCCATGTAATTGATCTCGCACAAGCGAAACGTACGCGAGTCCCAGAGCGCCTGCTGTGCAGAACATTGCTTACGCACGCAAATCTCTGCATCAAATTGATCTTTCTGCATATGTCTATATGAAGAGCAACACACACATACGGTCACGAAAGAGCACCCACGCACACCCACAGCGCCTACATGCCTGCTCCGCGCAGGAGCCGGGGGCCGCCTCTGTATTCCACTCGCTGTCCTTTGTACTGCTATCGATAAAACGTAGGAGTGCGCGAATAAAACAGAACAGGAGACAGAAACGAAAACGACACCATGGCTGCAGCTTCAATGTTGCCTGTCTTGATTCCTTTACTGAAATGAACTAACGAGCCCGCTAGAACGTTCTACTGTTCATATCAGTCTGACCTTAGATTAGCTGCCAAAACGCTGCAAGCTTTGTTGACCGCAAACAGGTGGATGTGGTCAAAAATGAACGGCGCCTATAACATTTTTTTTTGTTTTTGCCACCTGACAATAGTATTTATTTATTTACCTTTGTTGCTCACAGCTCCTTTGTTAAGGCATTACAGTGACAAGGGGAAGAATAATGCATTCAGCTCTTGACAAATTTGCAGATACAATGCGCACGGAGCTAAACATAAAAATACAAAAGCATCCACAGGTATAACAGGTTCGAAAGAGACGAGCAAATTACATAGAAAATATGGGAACATGATGTCTAGCAGAGCAAACACTCAAGTAGGTACCGACATGGGGGGCGTGAAATCCAGAAGTGACAGCGATCTACACCGAGGTTACCACCGATAACAGCTGAAAAATAACAAGCAGTGTCAAACAGATTGTATCATTTGTAAATAAGAATAAAGCGCGTTATTGGAAGAAATGCGTAGAGCAACAGCAGGCAAGTGATTCCATTGCCGAATCGCAGTAGAACTATTAGCGAGATTAGCAGAGGTTTTGCGCATAAGGTGCTCGTCTTACTTTCCTATAGAGTTCTTGAAGTTCACATGGTAAGTTCGTGCACTTGTGCGCTTTATTTAAACTGACACGATTTCTAAGTGATCAGGTACTTACTGAAATATCTGTAAAATCTAGCCTTTGGAACAAGCGTCACGAATAAAAATATTTGTTCCACAGTCTGCTCAACGTTGAAATTTATTGACCTTCTGCACAAATACACACGTAAGTAAACAAACAAGGGAGTCTGCGAAGATCGATAAAAGAATGAAATCGATCAAGTAAGGAAACTGCCAAAAAAACAAATAAACTATTCACACTGAGCTCCATTCGCTTATTAAAAAGACATAAACGCTGGCCATGAACGGATTGCTCTACATTTTCCTCGTATAAAGCGCCAGTTTTACCTTCCTTGCGCGTACCTATAGCGTTGTGGACTCTTGGTGTTACTTAGTTCGAACTGTTTTGCCTTTCCGCAGTGGATTGTTTATATGCCAGCACGTTGTGACAGGTAATTTTTCAGCCGAGAAAGCCGCTTACTCTGCGACAGCAAATTACTGTGTTCCACTCTCGCGTTAATGACCGCCACGAGTGCTGGTTTGGAGGCCGCGGAGGGGGGGGGGGGGGGGGGGGGGGCAGGCAGCAATTGATTTACACTGCGGAGGTAATGAATGCACCGCGGAGATGTGCAGCTGGCGCTTTGAGTCTGTAATAACGACAGTAAAAAGCTTGGAGCACTTATTAAAGAGCGCAAGTTGCCAAGGTAAGCGTGCAAATAGTCTTAAAGCGAGGCGGATAATCAATGATAGTGAAAGGAGCAAGAATGTGCAAGAAAAATCAAGCCTTTTCTTCCTCTCTGGGGGCATAAAAGTTCCGGTCATAGCTGCACTTCTTTTGGTGTAGTGGCCGCAGTCGCAATCGTAGTATATTATTCTCAACACTATACTTCATGCGGTACCGCTACGGCGTCATGTGGTTCCTTTGTGCCTTACAAAGGGTAAACCTCCATGGCCTTTACCAATATCCGCAGCTGGCTAATATAAATGTGCCGTTTTTGGTTATGTAATTTCTGTAGACAGTCTCTGACTGTCCATGCACTTTCATCAATGAATCGATATATTTCCTGTAGACGAATCCTATAGACTGCGATTTTGGTGAGTTGGTAATGGTTCATTTTAATTAGCACGGAAAGACGGGTCACATGAAAATCAGCTGCGAGTAAGCGCTTGTATTGCGTGTCTTTTTTTCATGTTTCACGTCTTTCCTCACTGTTTAACAATTAAATTCTACCGACTTGTTCGTAGAAAATCACTACACTTGTGACCATACACTTTTAGTAGACTTTCGTCTATAGAGTGTCCATAGACTTGTGTTATATACGGTAGCCTATAATCTACAGACAACAGAAAACTAATGGTGCCATAGACTTTATCGTGTGCGTAGCCTATAGCTGGTCTATATAAAGGAGGAAAATAACTGTGTTTTAGACTACAGTCTACAGATAGTCTATAGATCAACTATAGACAAAAGTAAATGTCTAAAGAATGCGAATAGCGTACATGAATAAAAAGTCTATAGACCACTTTTATAAGGGGTAACATCCTGCCACTCCTGAGGTTGCATACCAGCCTTCTCGGGTCGACCTGAATACCACTTCCATGTGATCGAGGTCCATTTAGATGCCGTTGGAATAGAAGGATAACCGCGGGGATCTTGAGGCTTCTATATACAATGCCTACAAAAGACTGATGAGCTTTATTCTCCAGGGCATGTGCCTCATCCAAGTGTTTCTGAAAACAAAAGGGGGAGGGGGGGTGTAGGAAAGAGGGGAGGGGGCCAACTGGCAAGACACACGATCTATAGCCGACAAATTCTCGCGTCACGTGCAGCATTGTCAGCAATGTGTAGTGTTCGAGCCTGCCATTACCATAAGAGGCGGCAAACGCGGCACTCCATACAGTGCTGCTGAGCGGTGCCGCATTCGGGCCAGCTTCATCTGCCGCCGTGCCTGCTGCAATCGATAGAGTACAGCTCCCCCCCGCAGCACAGCGCCGCGATCGCTTCGCACCGGCACCACTGTTCCAACGGGCCTCCGCTGTCTGCATGCCACCAGACACAGTGCGCTTGTAAACGCTGCCCTCGCATCCACGGCGCCTCTACTTCATTCGCAGCCTTTAAAACTGTCTGGGCTAATTGTGCCCGCGTGGACACCATTAGCCGCCCAGAGATAACGATGCGGGCCAGTGCAGGCGAACGGGGGGAGGGGGGCATCTTGCGTGCGAGTCCAGTAACCCCGAGTACAACAGGCGCTGTTTTTATCTTTGTGTGCGCCTTGTCTTATTCTGGAAGGGCCGGAGCGCGCGCAAATTATTCTACTGGTTAAGGCAATTGCGCGTAACGATAAAGGAGCGGTTACTGCAATAGTTAGGTTGAACGGTTCTGCGGGCTGAGGGGGGGAAAAGGGGGAAGGAAAGCGAGGTGGCCAGCACGGAATTTAGAGCTTGATGTGTCCTTCCCGCTGTGCAGTGAATAAAGTTGGCCAGACGCTAACCCCGCATTTCTCCGCAGTCAGCTATAGTCACACTGACACAGCTAGGAAGCTAGGAGGGGAAATAACGAAGCAAGCACAGAGAATTGCCCGGCGTATTTGACCAAGTTTGCCTCGCCTTAGCCCCAGCGAGCAGACACGCTGTCCCAATGGATCGGCCGCTCTAACGGAGGACATCCGGAACAGGACGAGGGTAGTTCAGACAAGGAACAAAATGTAGTGAAAATGATCGACTGAAACGAGTTGTGAAAAATGCTAGTCACAAAATGTTGGCACTGGATCGAGCGCTCGTGAAACTGATCCCACACTCCTTCATTTTTATGTATGCAGCTGTACCAGCAGCCACATAGCATATCAACGTACGCAGCGCTTTATTCAGCCTATTGGAATAGAATTGTTTCGTTTCTGCGAGCTATGGAACTGTAGCAAGTTGAGACCTTTTGGTTCTTTCAGTGAGAAGTGAGTTACTAAGTTAGTTAATTGCCAAACTTACTGCAATTAAACCTCAAATGAAACACTGCGTAAGCCAAGGATTGAAATGTTGTCTAGCGTTTTAATAAAACATGCGGACACGTGGCTCTTGCGAAGCTCCCGATTCACTACACTCCCCCCCCCCCCCCCCCCCCCTGTCTTGGATTATGCCGTGACGCGACGATCACAGCCATGGGGGAGAGAATTACGAAGACATCAGATACTCGAATGGAACTTGACACAAACAAAACACAGTTCCATGCATTAGAAAATTCCATCGCATAGCAGACCAGTTTTTAGACGGGGAATTAATTCGAAAAAGAATTTTTGTAAACTCGCAAAGTTGAGAACAGCCGAATATTTAGTAAGTGTAGCCAAATTTCTGAAGTTACATCGAGCCGTGTAAGCATGAAATGCCCTTCAAAGGAAGCGTAGCAGCTCCCCGCTAGCTTTTCATGCAGTAACACAATTTTCGCTAATGAAGAAGCCGTATTCCGTTGCACTCAAAACGAAGTTTCGCGCACTTGGTGCAAAAGATGACATGGGTTGCCCAGATATGGCTTGGCACAAAGGAAATTAATTTTTATAATGTTCACTACGCTGTCGAGAAAAGTAGTACACACTTAAAAATTAGTTATTATTAACTTTAAAGCTCTATGAGGGACAGGGAAAACAGAACGCTGACGAAGATTTCATGGAAAAGCCTTTTTTTATTCTAAGTAATATCTGCTCGAAGCAAACAATGAGGCTCCTAAGTTGCGGCAGCGATAGCAACTCGCACGCTTTTATCTGTCGTAGCGGTCAGGATAACCCTTGTCGCCCACAGCCCCACGTTTAAGATCCAACTGACGATTTCCGAAAAACGAAATAGCATGGTAGTGAGCAGTCCCGAACTTTACAGAGTGAGTCACAGCCCTACGCGACCGATAAGATGGGGTTTTAAGAATATACCGAAGCTAATTCTCTCTGCTTAGCGAGTAGTAAATGAAAAGGCCGCCTAGTAGTGGGAACAAGCAAGTAAACAAAACGCTGTAAACGCAAATCATCGTTGCGATATTCTTTACTCTCAGCTCTGCCTGCTTCAAAATCGCTCAAATTTCCTTCTCGCCTTTCTATGCGGGCTACGAAGCGGCCACCTTCCAGGATGTAAAGCTTGCGGGTATGATTCCAAACAATAAAAAACGTAAGTACCGTGAGTTAACTTCCCATTTAAAAATGAACCTTCTCAATTTTCAGGAACCTCACGCATCACCAAAGGACAAAAAAATAGAAGAAAAGAGAATGGCCGCTTGCTCTATGCGAAACCGCGCACACCGTTAGGAACTTGATAGGTCTAAAGATGGAATAAAAATGTGTGCACTGAAATAGTGCGAGTAAGAAACAGCGCTTCCTGAACCTCTCCTGCGCTTACGGCCCGAATCAAAGAAAACACACAGAGAAAGGTTAATATTTCGAATAAACTATAAATATGCAAATTGGCGCAGCGTTTAACTTCTCGCGGCGCCTACACACTCTGCGAAGGTCTCTATCGATTACTCATAAGATCGCTCTTCGCTTAATGCGGTGTAAAAAGAGCAGGGATGCGAGAAACACCGAGTGGAGCGGCAAAAGAAAGCCAAAACGACGTCATGCGCAGCTGAACAAATCATCCGTGAATGATTAAATGAGCAAGAAAAGAAGTGTGTAGTAATCCTGCTGCCAGAGGCGCCGGTCATAAAACACTAGACTCTAAGAGAGCTCGTCCGTAAGAGGAGCCGGGTAAGAAAAGAGGAGATGGAGAAGAGGTATCAGGAGGCTCCCTTGGTTAACTTTCCCTTTTTATTGCATCCAGCTTATATTTTGAACGAAGTTTTGAAGCTAATTTTACTTCGAGATTTAAAAGCATTCCTAAAGCCGAAGCCGAAGTTAAAAGAATAGAGGAATAAATTTTTCCGCCTTATATTAGAGCCCGTATAAAGGGATGGAAGTAGAAGAAAAGAGGAAAGTGGCTCTAGCGTAAATCATTCTTACGCCATGTCAGGTATGGCAGGTGAGAAATAGTGACAGTGACTAATCCAGGGTGTTGAAATTTTCCACGAAGTGGGATTGAAGCATGTGTTACGCAACGCTTCAATTTTTTTTTCGCTCTTCTTTAATGAGTTATGGGGAGTCAATATTCGTTCAAGTCATAGCGAAAAGCCAATAGCCGACCGCTTCTTCAGATTTTGCACGCTGTAACGAATATATCCCATTCTCATGCGTGTCAGCACATGTGGCAAAAGGACATGCGGGAAAAGGGAAAGTTTGCCGCTCTCATCTTACACTGCAATAAATTAAATCACTCATTACTCATGCCGAGTAGGTGAAGCGTCAAACCGCGACCGCTGAATCTTCCATACGTCTTCTTTGATTCACCTCCATTGCCACACTCTCTTTCCAGCACATCGGCAAAAGGCATTAGATGTCCTGTAATACCCCTGTCACACGGGCACTGTAAAGGTACTTTGAACTAAAGCTCCATTACGCTACCAAAGGAGCACTACTTCAAGGGAGTTCGCCCGTGCTACACGGTCGCGGAACGACCTTTGGAAAACGATTTTAGCGCCCTCATCGGTGAAAAACTGGATTAAAGTTGCAGACTTCAGTGCACATGAGAATATAGCAGTGTCACATATTTTCATAAAAAAAACTTGTTTTATATCAATATTATGCTCAATCAACTCAATTTCAACTGCAATAATGGCATGATCTGCCAAGTACAGAGCTGGCCACACTGAGCTCAAATGGCTCGGCTTGGTTCTTCGGCTCTTCCCTTTGCTTCTTTTCCTCTGTTTTCTTTGGTCTTGCGATCGTTGCGATTCTGTTCACGTTTTGGGGACACATGTGCGAAAAGTGCGTGCGATTCGCTGCGGCGCGTCGTTGCGACCGTCGTCGCAACGACCGAACGCAGCTCGTCGCATGCGTCCAACCTGCTGGATGCCAACGACGAGCCGCATGCGGCAAACGCAACGACGGGAAGCGGGAGCCAATGCGAGCACGGAGAGCGGCAGCGTCATGATGACGTAGAGCGCGAGGCTCACGGCGCTCGGAGCCGAGCCATGCCGGGCCGGTGTGCCAGCTCTGATGCCGGCCGCCGGCGACTGAAAAACGCGCTAGTATTGTTTGTTGACGTTCTAGCAAGCCCAGGGATAGATGCATGTCAAAATTACATCATTTCTGACGATCGTTGGCTAATACCGAGTTGCACGTAACAAGCAAATTTCATCCCACAGCCGCTTCGGTGCTGCTGCTACTTGGTGTGGTTCGCCTGCCGTCTGCTAATCCGTTTCTGAAGGCGTCGTGGAAATCGAACATATCATTTATTATGGGACGAGTTCGCAGTGAAGCGATGTGAATAGTAGGCCTTTTATTATAGCACAGGCTGACTTCCGAAGCGCTGTCAGCTGCGGCTTCGACGCGAAATCAAGTAGGCCTAGCGACGACTACCGGAACCAGCGCGCAGTTCGTCGCCCGGCGTTGCCGCAGTTAGTGTCGTTGCCGAAAGATCCTCTTTTGCACAGGCATATTGTCGTTGCTCGAATCTAGGAAGCATCCTCTCTGATACATGGCTGTTTTGTACTTTCTTGTGCGAACTTGAGGTACACCGAGCATGCCGGCCGGCCGGCCAGCCTGGATCCCGTCTGCCGGTGTCATAAAAACGAGCTAAAGTGTGTTCGTGACTTAAATAATAAACCCTGGGATGAGAAATGTGACAAATATGTCATTTTTGAGGATCGCTGACCAATACTGAGCTGCTGCTAAAGGTAACGACTGCGATACAAGCAAACTTTCTTTCCACAACCGCCTCGCAGCTGCCGCTGGCCTGAAGTTGGGGTCCGGCTCGCCTGGCGCCCGCTCGCTTCGCTGCCGAAGGCGTCGCGGAAATTGACCATACTATTATTTTATTGTGAGCTGATGCTGTTGACAGTAGAGCGATGTGCGGAGTAGGCCTTTTATTATAGCTCAGGCGACTTCCGAAGCGCCGGCCGCTGCGTCTACGATGCGAAAGAGGCTATAGGCCTAGCGACGACCACGGCAGCCAGGCAGTAGCAGAGCTCGTCGCCCGGAGCTCCCGCGAGCGGTGCCGTTGCCGAAAGCTCGCAACATAAGCAGGCATGCTTTGTCGCTGCTCGAGCAGACTTTGTGATAACAAGGCAATCTTGTCTTTTCTTGAGATATTTGTACACGATAACAAGCAGCGCTGAGGCACCGCTGCACGGCGGCGAAGTGTGACAGAGGTTGTGGGCGGAGCTTGGGTAGAGCGGCGCAGCGATGCTCACCGCTCCGTGTGTCCCTGCTTGCAGTGGGATGCCAGTTCGCACGCGACGATCGGTGCGGCGCGTCGGCGAAGTTGTCGCACATGTGTCCCCTGCGATCTCCGTCAAGATGTGTCACTAGCTGCTGTCCGCCACTGTCCGTACTTGCTGAAAACAACAAACAACATGGCCGACATGGCGTCGTAGTTACCGTGGCGCTTGTAAATCCGGGACGAGAGTATGGCGTGGTGAAACCGCCACAAAACAAATAACTTTATATTTTAAAAGACCAATAATTTTACGAAGCAAATTTGAGAAAAGAATATCGATCGTTTCTTATCCCCATTTATTTTTGCTGCTAACTTACTGGGAGAGAGAGTACTCCCTTGCAGCCTCAAAGGACAAACTCGAGCTGCCTTGATTCGAAGTTTCTTTGAACTAGGTGTCCTTAGGCGCGTCCGTGTGGCAGCGCGCGTTCTCCCTTGGAGTAATGGAACTTTAGCTCAAAGTACCTTTACAGTGCCCGTGTGACAGGGGTATAAGTGACCATACCACTCAGAGACGGGCAGGTATATGCAGCTGTCCAGCGACTACAATCTCTCATTGGATTATTTTTGTCGACCATTTGGATTCTACAGGTGCTTGCACATGGTGACATGAGTGCATCTCATGAACAAAACATAATTCATTTACCCGTACCCTTACCGTCCATACTGCGTGATCAGCTACTGCATGGGTGCGTACGGCCATAGGGGTCGGACTATTTCTTTACTGGAGACAGGCACTGGCTAGCATACTGGCGCAATCCATTGACACCGGTCATTTGCTGACACAGGCAATGCAACAAAACATTCGGCCCGCGAGCAGGTCGCAAACAAGTAGCTTGCAAAACCGCTGAGCAAAATTACAAAACGTAGCTTCTGTTATAGCGTGACAGTCTCACGTCCCTTACAGTTCCCGTTTCTCTTGCGCAAGGTTTAAGGTTTGTGCGTTTTCGTTATCTTGAGTGAGCAGAACTGGGATTGTTTTTTTATGGTTGTGTAATACACATTCACTCCAGCTGCCACTTTTTTTTTTTTCAAAATAAATTCTTCGTACACACCTGAGCGAACTGTCTCCACATACGTTTCCACGCAAACTGCCAACTATAGCGCAGCGAAGATGGCGTCACCAATGGCTCGATCTCGCAGCCAATAACGCTGCATGGGCGCGCGTCTCTCGAGACTCGCTCTTTCTTACCTGACACTCTATCACATACATCGCGTGCTGACACGAGTGATATACGTAGTTGACGTCAGGATCCTCTGGCTTCGCGTGCGTTTCGCTCTGACAGGTCATGACCGGCATCTTTGTCTTTCGTAAGCACGTACAGCAGAAAATGCTAGCGCTAGCAACAGTCCATGCTTGTCGGTGAGAGAGTGACCGAATGGATACCGGCGCCAGCCTTCTTTTCCCCTTGAACCGAGTTAGGCAACCATGTGCGTTCTCCACACTACGGGTATAATTTAGCGTACGCAACAGAAAGTTTTTACCAGAACAAACGTTTTGGTAAGAATGTGTATGTCTTTTGTCTTTTCTTTCTCATTTGCACTTGCAATACGTATTTGATGCGTTCATACCTTCAGTTTCATGGCAACGAAGATACGTGTTTTGTGGCGAGTAACAACGAACGAAAGAAAACAGACAAGAGAACAAACTAACCAACAAACCAGTGAATGAATAAACAAACGAACGGACGGTTGAGCGAACAGACGAAATGCCGAACATTTGAATGAATAAGACATTAAACTATCGAATAAATAAGCGAGGGAATAAGTGAACAGATAAGCAAACGATATAATTGATGAACGAATCAACCAAAAAAAATGGCAGCGGTTTAGCTCTGGTTAAACCTGGAGGATTGCGAAAGCAACGAGGAGAGAGAGGCGATGGAGAGCGCGCGGCAGTGGCGGCGGCCCCGGCACGCTGGCTATGCGCCGCTACTGCGCATGCGCAACTGGCGAGCGCGGCGGCGGCACCTCTGAGTAACCCGCGCAGCGATGGCGGCGGCGCGCCAGCTGTGCGCCGTGTGACGTCACTGTTCCTCGCGCATGCGCAGTGTGGCCTTTCGTCAGCTCCGCGAAATGGCTCGGCGACTCGCGTAGTGTCGCTTTCTCAACAAAAGAAGGAATCAAGCATTCAGTCAGTCGCAATGCAAGCAAGCTTGAGTTTTATTTTCTTTCAACACCTCTGAACAGCGAAAAGCGCGAACCCTAGCCTCCCAGGGAGATCAAGATGAGGCAGTCAAAGAGGGGCGTCGTCACGCACCAAGCATTTACTTCCCCGCACCTTCGCATGGGGCAACTGCCTGCCGTTCCGCTTGTTTGTCCCGCTCGCTCATTCGCTTGCTCAGCGTCGCTCCCGATTCTATCTCCGACGGGCGTGCGAGGATCTGTCAGATGGACGCGCGTCGCGCGCACTGCGCACACAATGCAGTGCCGAGGCCGCAGGAACTGCCGCCGCGGAAGAGCGCGGCCGTAGGGGGCGGTCGCCGACTCCATTCATCCTCTTATCTCTGTCAGGCGTGATAAACGAGGCGCCTCTTCCATCTTGGCTGCCTGTTTGCCCGCCACTTCTACGACCGGGGACGACAGGCAGCCCCCCCCCCCCCCCCCCCCCCCCTTCCAACCCGCTCAGTGTGCTGCCGTTGTGCGAGCTGCATTCTCTCTTCGCGCCTCCCCCCTGCGCCACCAGGTCACGGAAATGCGCGTTGCTTTGCTCAAGGGCGTCCTGAAGCGCGCCGCAAGGACAGCTGTCGTGCATCGATTTTCCCTGCGACGATTCGCGCGGTCCCATGTGTGGCCAATTTCCGCTGTTTACGCGCACAAATGTGTTTGTCCCCAGCGTGCATGCATAGCAGTTTTACGAGCAGCGCGGTGTTTATGCGTGCCTGGCGCGGTGGTTCATCGGCTACGGCGTTCGGCGACTGAGCAAGTTTTGGCAAATTCGATTCTAAGCTACACAGCGGCGTTTTGATGATTGCGATAGGCAAAAATGCGGGGGTAACGATATTTCGGCGCGTGTAAAATGTTATAAGCGGCGCGAAATTAGGCCGGGCCAACCCATACCGACCTGCACCTGGCTCGGGGAGAGGCCGTAGCACGGGGACATGAGCTATGTTTATGGCTGAGGTGCACCATTGAAAAATAAGAAAAGAAAACGATCAGGTGCACTGGTAATGTCTACGAAAAAAAATACGTGAGCTAATCCTATTGCTTTCCCACAGGTTTTTTCAGGCTCACTCTGTCTGCTTTTTTTTTATCGGTTGTGTTCCTTTTCAATTCTGTTCAAATAAACGCCGACGCATGCTAAAGATCCAAAATTGTAGTTGTTATGAAGTCGAAGGCCTTCAATCTTGTTCGATTCTGCTTAGCTTTGAAAATACTGCCCGAAATGTCTGCGAATTTGTCACCACTTGGTGTTTTGTGAGCGTCACGTTAGATGTGAAGGCTACCAAACGAGTTTCATCGAGCGAAAAGATTTTCGCAAGAAATTATTAAGTTCTAGATTGCCGGATTTATCTCCACAAAATAATATCGGTGGAAACATTTTAAGAACACATTTGTCCCTTTCTATATCTTCCGGCCCTGCGCTGTAAGCACTGAAGACAGTGTGATTTTTAGCGTAGCCGGGTTGCTGCTTTTACATGTATGGAAAGTAGTAGGCGATTACCCGTAGGCTTGAGTTCTAAATCAGGACCAGCGTGATAGATGTATTTGCGGACCACTGCATGAAGACGGGCCGGCTGTACAATGCCGTACTGCTGTAAAAAGGTAGAATGAGTACAATGCGATCCTGGCTCAAGACTGCAGGCTACCGCACGATTCAATGAAGCACTCACCGAACAATACCCACGTACAGCTTTGGCCAAGATTTTTCAGTCCAAAGTGTCTCTTTTCTAGCAGTGTAGTTAGATAGCTATAGCTACGGCACAACAGATGTTCGAAAGTTCAAGAGCGCAAAAGGAACTGCTGCCTGCACAACTCATGTTCATTGTAAAAAAGCGCGAAAGATGTGATTTCGTATTTTAGTTGGCTATTATTCATTAAGACACGTGAACTAAGCCGCAGCAACGCGACTCTTAAGCAAACCTTGAAGAATGCAGTGAGAGTTTTCATACCTGGCTAATACAAAACTTTCAATTACGTTAAATTTATAAAAGGAGTGAAAAATGCACAATTAAAGTAATAGAATCTTCTCACGGAGTAGAGTATTGCAGCTCATCAACTGATTGCGGGTCAGAATCCAGGTTTTCGGGCCAAAACACTAGCCAAGCTAAATGCGAAACCTCATCTGCGCCCCCTGCCATGGAAAGAGTACCCTTTAACAAATCCGCATAGACAGTGGCGCCACTTTTCTCTCTAGAAAATATTGCTGAACTCTGTCCCCGTTCCGAAATAACAGCCGCAAGCACCGCCACATTCACCAATCATGTAAGGTCCGGCGAAGTCGGCAAATAGCGTGTCGATCGTCTATCCGCTCCTTGGTGTACTAGCCCGAACTAAACTTGGTGGATAATTTCAGAACAATTGGCAACAATGATGCTGGCTACAATCGTATTTTCATGCGAATATTTCGGGCAGAATTTTGAGAGTTAAGCGATTTCTTTTCGATGGAAATGTAAACACTACGTTGCAGTCGCACTGTGCACTGTGAACAGCTTTATACCGAGAATACATTGTCGCGTTCTGCTCGGCTCGAATAATAGCCGATGCCAAAGTTTGCGGCACACACTAACGACAAAAAGGGCAGATTTCTACTCAGCAATTCCGTGTAACTTGAAATGAAAATGAATTCAGTGCCTGTAATCTTCGGCCTGTGCGCAAAGGCCGCCTTTTCCGGGGACACACGTGTCCTATAAACTTCTGGCGCTGGCTGCACCCAAACAAACGCTGGAACTGCACACACCAAAAAAAAAAAAAAAATCCCTTCTAATAAGCTGGAAGCTGTAAGAATAAACGCAGGTAAAGGAAGGAAAAGGGCGAGAGTGGAGAGCCCTCACATTTTTCGCTCTCATATTGGAGCTCCCCTCTTCCTGGGGCTCTCGCCTGTACACTGTGTGGTAGGGGAAAGAGGAACAGCCCGCACATGTGCCCCGATAAATTATTCACTCGTCAACACTGGCCCATATTTGGGCCCCTTCTCTCCGTGCGACCTCGATCTTCCATGCGGGGCCGAGCCCACGCCTAGGCGGCTCGGGAGATGATCTCTTCATAAGCGGGCGCGCACGCGCACGCATACCAAAAACGCGGCCCGCGCGCCTCCGTAACCCGAGTTCTTTCGGAGCCCGAGCGTTTTTCCCGCGAGCGCGTTCGCAAACTTCGACTCCCCTTTTACCCTCGGCTCTAACGTGGGCTTATGTAAAACAGTGTGTAAAAAAGTGCGTGCTTGCACAAGAAGTATTGTTCGGCAACCAGAATATCAATCAGTCGCTGTACGTATTCGCCCGGATATTTAGTAATTTAGTAACCGCTGAAGGATGTTTAATAACTGCCTTACGAGCTTTAAACGCCGAGAAGGATAGTGTGATTATCAGCAGCCGCAGCTGAGAAAGGGTTGTAGGCTAACTTTTGCAAGAATCGCTGCTTGTCAGACTTAGTAAAACTTAACTGGCCTACACCAAAACACTTGGATGCTACCGTCGAAAACTCCTGTACTCATCTGCTGGCAGGTGACAGTTCTGTTCATGTGAACATCATCCACAAACACATGGAATTTCATGTCATTAAGGAATAGAAACCAGGGCGAATAGCCGAGAGATATGCCTATTTATTATGATACCCATGGATTTCTTGACATGCATAACAATTTAACCAGCCGTGTATTGGTAACTGTCGTCTCCACTGAACTGCGGCCGCCGAGGCTGCTATAGCGGACAAGCATCACCATCACCAACTGAATGTCAAGACTGCTGAGCCACTGCACCGCGTATTCGACTGGTTTCGGCGAGCATTAATTCCCTCGGTGTTCACCAAGCAGATGCGAAAATGACTAACGATGACCTTTTTTTGTTTTGCTGCGCTTTTTAAGTGGATAACTTTCTGAAGGAATTTAAGCTGCTCTAAGCTGTCATCCGCAATCTGCATTATCCGTGTTCCTCTAAACCTCAGCTACTTGCAAATGAGGTTATGATAAAGTTGCAGCAGGCGGGTGACGCGAGCGATATTTTTCTTTAGTTTTTTTTTTCTTTTGATGAGAATTCGTTACGGCTTGTGCGGGCTACAATTTGCTATCGGTGGTCATTGGGCCAAAGCTTCGTTGGCTGCAAAGGGTTAGGGCAAATAGAAAGCGCATTCTGGAAGGGAAAGAAGGCGTAGTAAAGGCATGTCTCTTCCTTCTTTCTTTTAACCAGAATAGAGTAAAAATCACATAAATTTCATCTAAAATTGAGGGTAAAGGACGGCCCGAAATCTCGTGATTGAAAGACGTGTAGTTTACGTGTGCAAATGTTGGCCCGCTAGGAAGTTACGAAAGCTTACTCATGTAAGCCGGACTGAGGCTTTGCAGCACCTTGCTAATGCGCTCACGTGGTACCGAACTCTCGGGCATCCCGCCCCCTACTCGTGCGTCCACAGAGAGGAGAATCAGATCTGTTTCCACACGTGCTGCGGATTTTCATCGACCGGCCTCGAACTACGCCACACCACAACCGTCCTAACCTAACCAATGCATGCCTATAAATTTACATAACTACAACCAGCTGCGCCTTTCAAAAAATTTTGTCTGTAGAGCTCTCCGAAAGTTATGCTGAATTGAATGGACAAAGTTAATGAAACAAACGAGCAGTCTTCACGAATTCATGAAGAGCGCGTTATGGCTGAACACTTCTCCTGCTATTATTTTTTCTCCGGCTTTAAATCTAGGGCACGATGGTATTTAGGTGGAAGTTCATCGATTTGGTAGAGCAGTGCAGAGAGAATATGGTTCTAATGATTTCCACCATGGCGTCCACGTTGGATCGATATACTAACCCTATTAGCACATGCGACCCCAATACGCGTGTTTTCGTTTCATTTTTGTGCGCATAAAACCATTACTTTAGCACGCAAAATGCTACCCGTATTGAGGGAGAAAGAGGGGGAGGAAACAAAGTGGAAAGACAGGCGGGCGTAAGCCAGATCATTTTCCTCTTCGCTACCTTCCACTGGACCAAGGGCAAACGGTGACCCGGAGGTCCGTTCTCTCTAACCTGGCAGGTACTGATGTTACAAACGTCGATTAGATTTCCATGTCCTGAAACAAATCCCGCTCGGGTTCGCTAACTGCGTGTTCACCTTCCTTATCTAATTGAAAACAACTTCAAACTCAGGCTGAGAGTGGACGTTGCTACGTCATCAGCACAGAATAAAGAGCGTCGCGACAGATGGTAACTCTGAACGGGAAAGGGGAAAAGAGAGAGTAAGCTGCCCTATAGCGCACTCGCACGTGTAAAAACGATTGCGCAAGAGGACAGCTTGCTCCCGTTTTGCTCACATATAGGAGTGTTCATGTTTAGAGTGTATGCACTAGAATTAGGTGCAGTAGCGGTAAGCGAAAATTGAGGAGAGTGAGCACTAACCAGGCAGTAGCATCACTAGGAAACATCCACTGGTGTTAACCAGCAGCGGTAAAGAGAACTACAGCAGCATCAGTGTTATGAGTCGTAGCTGTAATAGCACTTGGTACACTTGCGTCAGTGCTGGTATTGTTACCGGATGCCGTGACAAGCTGGGTCCCCACAATAGTAAAACGCACATGTCCTTCGTCTGCTTAATCGCTCCTTCGCACGTTTTTGATTTTTAGTTGTCTTATAACCCAATTGGAGTGATTTGCGGCTCCATGAACCACCACCCAGCACCCGTTATTGCCCAGTCTTTTTAGCGCAACACATCCAAAACGTGACTTAAAGCCAAAGAGGCATGCCATGCGTTCTAAAACATGTCCCCACGCACATGAAGTACTACGTTCTGTCAAAAGCGCACAGTTCCCTGCAACAACACAGTAAGAGAGCTGTTTGATCTTGCCAGTTGAAGAATTGCACACGGGGTATTGAAATCCGGCTGACTAATTGGCCCAGAACTTTGAGGTTAGATGAGCATCGCGCAGCTTATGGGCACTAAAATAACCTCTGCACAAGCTACAAAACTGCAAGATGGTAGATAACAGTGCTGAAGCCGGCGCCTGTATCTGCTGACCTCAGAAAATTGGTTGCTAGGAATAGCCAAGTTCTGTTAGTGTATTTTCGCAACTAATGTGATCCATGAACCCTGCATGCAGACTTATTTTTTTTTAAACCAGAAGTCTACCTAGTCTGAAAGAGCGCCCATGTCTATGTGGCATTTTGTCGGTACAAGGCGGCACATCTCTGTTTAACTGCTATGCACGTTTTGCTTCTTTAATAGTTTCTTTGTTCGCTTTAAAACACAGGATACATCCTCAACCAGTAAGCGAAATGATTTCGTTTACCAATCCAATACTGGTGGTATCTTTGTCATCGACCTGCGGCTGCGTGATGTAAAGTTACCTGCACTGGGAGAATACAATGGGTCAGTACGTCCACCTATCTCACACTGAACGCAGTCATCTACATCGTCAGCTGCAGAAAATTCACTGCAGGTCAAAGGCATCTGCGACTGATGGCCACTAACCCTTATACTGTGCCAACCAAACACAACTGAACGTCAGAAGCTACTGTTACCTGAATACCACAGATTGGTGAGAGGATCCGTTATAAACTACCCTCTTCATCTGCCCCTCAATGTATCAGAGAATTTCAATTATAAATCAAAATGCCATGAGGGACTATCAGTATGAGTTGCTACTTGACCTAATCCCAAAGCAGCTGTCCCAAAGGGACCGGTAATAATAATTCACCTGCACCCTCTCTGCCCAATAATGTGACCCAGCACTGAATATCAATTAGTTACCTCGTAACACATTTGAAGGAACGTCAAGCAGAAGAAGAACAAGGTCCCCTCTACCAGCCTGACACAACTCGGTCAACGGACAGCGTCGTCAGCGGTCACTTTCTTTCGAACGACGTGCCGTAGAGACAGTTCATCACGCGTTCGCCTTTTTCACGCACGTCACGTGCACGACCTCCCGCTGACCCACTTATCAAACGCGAGTGTACGGCAGCGACAGGGGCGACCGCCGTTGCGTCAATTAAATTGCGCGCGCTCTGGGGTTTTTCACCAGCGGGTGACCCCTCGATAGACATGTCCCAACTCCCAACAGCATGTCACCTTGCCTCCTTGGCTTGCCCCGCGGGCAGGACAACTCAAGTTAGCGTGCTGACACGGGCATGTCCCTCTTGCCCCCGCCGCCCCTTGCAGCCCAAGTCTGCTGTCCCGTGTGGGCTCATTAAACGGCTGGCTACATTATACGCTGGCCTTCAGCGTTTGTGCAGCGCTTGCAAGTGCCCCAACCTCATGATACGGGCTTGTTGTGCGTCTCAGACATCGCACAGCCACGGCGTTGCCCAACGTAGAGCGCAGCGGTGCCGCCACAGCTGTAGCCTGCTGTGTTGCCCTGGTAAGCTCCTCAATCATTACGCTTTCGGAAGGGACCCTGGGTGACGCAAGGCTAGCGCTCTCTCTTGACGTGAGCGGTTTTCAGACGCCTGACTCCGCACAAGTTTCGCCCCGTCTGGCTGCTCTGTTTGCTTGTTCCGGCTCCAAATTGAGATCTACAACTCTTGCGCGATTGATAAACTTAGATTTTCTGTGCTGGCATTTCAATCGTCGTCGTATGAAAGAGCGGCCTCTTGCGAGAGATGGGTCGTGCGCCTGAAATCAATTTAGGGAGACTGCCTGCGGTTCTTATTTTTGAAACCAGTTCGGAGCTGAGCGACTTATGCAAGCAAGGAGCTTGTTATCTTTAATTATTACGCAGTGTACAGTCTGTATCCAGAAAAGTTTCGGACGATTCACTGAGTGCGAAAAGAGATGGTAACTTAAGAACACTGAATGCGAGCGGCGTTTCGAAATTTTGTGAAATTGAAAGAAGACGGTCTACACACGTGTCGGTGAGAAGCGCCCGATTCTTTTGTGAATTCCCTGCCGGAGCCAGTATATTTCGAAATTAGATCAAAAGCATCTCCTGTAATCATGCGCTGAATTTCACTAAGCCTGTTATCTGATATAGAAAAGCTGTTGAACAATACGCAGATAATTTGTAATGCAGCCACCATGGGGAGAAACGCATCTTAAGAACAAACTTTCATCGTTGCATTCTCATCACTGCTGCTGAGGCTGCGAATTAAATTAATATCGACTCTAGAGTATGGTTTATAAAGTTAGTTGGCCAGTTGGATGCATAGAAATTAAATTACTAAGATACACTTCCCTAACGCCCACTGTGTTTGTTCCTACATATGCCCTGAGCGCATTCTTCTGGATTAGTCTGGCACGCTTTTGTGAGAGGGATTTAGTTTTTTTAGAGCTGCTCTAAATGGGAAAAAGTAAAGCGACTTGCGAGCTTGTTGTTTATTATCAATATCTGGCAAGAATATTCTCTCACCCAGCCAAGTATTATGTGGTCGCTACTGGCTGTGGATTGCGGTGTCTGGATTGACGATTACGCATCAAGAGCATGAGCCGGCCCAAAGCTACTTGTTCCTTGATATGATTGTGTGTGTCTGCCGGACATCCTACTGCAGACCCTAGAGAGGGCGTCTGGATTCGCCTAAAGCTCCGTTTATCTCATTGCAGAAGACTACAGAATTTCTGAGCACCTTCCTTGAGGAAAGCAGTCACATCGGTAAATCCACCTATATTAGGCAATTGTGAACATTGTTTACCCTCGTGGGAACCAGACCGTTAGGAGGGTGCCGTCCCGACATTTAAAATACCTTCAAAACACTGGCCCGCCTTCATATGGAGATGGTGGTGGATGAAAGCCCTTGTGGGTGCGTGTGTGTGCCTGGTGACAGAGAAATTCAAGGTGACATAACTCTTTAACAAACTTCCGTCTTTAATTATACAAGCGTCGCCACGGCGGAGCAGTTGCCGGCAAAAACACGTAAGGCTAATCCCTCCCAGTAGCTAACAGCAATCTCAACCTCGACATCACGAGAGGCCAGAGGGCAGATCCTGAAAAGCGCCTCTTTTGGGCCCCCTTGGATTATGTTATAGTAGTATAGTAAGCGAACGCGGGTGCTTTCCTTCACGGCACACTATACGGCACCGCTAATTTTAAAAAGTAACGCGAATCGCTTGATATTTGTGTAAGATCACTAAGTGGCCACAACGTGTTCTCACGCAGCCAAGTGTTATCATGGAACCACGGAAGAACGCCATCATCATCCTACTCTATGAGAAGGGGGACGTCAAGAACTTAGAAAATTACGGAGTGATTAGCTTGTACTGTCTCTTCTTTACAAGGTATTTACTAATGTAACCGCTAACAGGATTAGAGCAACCTTAGACTTAAGCCAAGCAACAGACTGGGCTGGTTTTTCGTAAGGCTACTCGACAATAGGCTATATACACAAAATGAATCAGGCGATAGAAAATTACGCTGAACATGACCAACACTGGCACATAGCCTTCATGGATTGCGCTAAAGGATTCAACTGAGTAATAACCTCAGCAGACATGCGGGAACTGCGTAACCAGGGTGTAGAAGAGGCCGTTACAATGGGAACATCGAGAGCGGTTAAAAGAGGTGATAGCCCTTTACATGGAAAGCGATAAAATGCTAATCAGAGAGGGCGTCAGGCAAGAAGACACAACCTCTCCAGTACAATTCACCGTGTGTTTGCCGGTGATACTCAGAGAATTGTATGGGAAGAGTTTAGGATAAAAGTTTCTGGAGAATACTAAACAGATCTCCGATTTTCCGATGACATTGTCTTGCTAAACGACTCAGGGGTCAATTTGCAAAGTATGATCGAGGGCGTAGACAGGCAAGGCATTGAATAAATTTAAAGTAATCTACAGCAGTCTCGAAAGGGAACAGCGTGCAGCTTACGATAGCGAAGCATTGGAAGTGGTTAGGGAACACACCTATTTAGGGCCGGTAGTGCCTGCTAGCCCGGACCATGACAATGAAATAACTAGGATAATAAGAACGGGGCAAAGTGACAGGCACTTTCAAGTGACAAATGGCAGTTTACCAATATCCTTCAAGAGTAATGTATATAACAGTTCCATCTTAGCTGTACTAGCCTACAGTGGAAGCTAACAAAAAGGGTTGAAACTAAAGTGAGAACTGTGCAGCGTGAAGTATAGCAAGGAAAATGGTCGGTGTAACGTTCACAAGCATAAAGAGAGCAGAATGGGTCAGAAAAAAGACAGCAGTTCGTAATATCCTAGCTGAATTGAAGAACAAATGGCATTCACAAGGGATGTACTGCGAAGGAAAGGTAACCTATAGTCCCTTTAGGTAACGGAGTGGATCCAAAGAGGACAAACGTAGCAGGGGGGTGTCAAAAGGTCCGTTAAGCGAGTGCGATTAGGAAGTATTCCTCGATAAGGTGGTCCTATCTGGGACAAGACAGGATCAATTGGAGCGTTGTGAGAGAAAACTTTGTCCGGAGGCAAAGTAGTTCGGCTGGTGACGATGATCACTATAACGCGCGGATAGCTAAGCCCAGTTGGTTGAGAGGAAAGTGCCATGTAAAGTTTTTGTTTTAAAAACTCACTTGTAGGGCTTCTCCCGTACTCTTTAGTTCTCAGAACAGAAAAATCGCTTGAAAACGTCGGTGTAAACAGCGTAAACAGCCTTCGCCGCCGACTACATCGCTTTTTTGAGAGTAGTGTGCATTCCTTGGTGTGTTTCTTGTACGTGAAGGAAAGATAACTTTTTGAGTGCTTAATAGGGAAACTTCGGGGGATTCCGTGTTTACTATACCTAAAGAAATTTACTCAGTAGGCTTCCCTCGAGATCTTGATTACTTCCCCTAAGTTTGTCAGGTATGGGACATTTGACCCCGGCGCAAATCGATTTTAATATCTGCTGCTCCGGTGGCTTGAGATCATTTCATTTCTATGGGCAACAATGCATTTGTGACGTCATAAACATTTCCAGAACGTTAATACACGCTTCTTGCTTCACTAACTACATTTTGAGGCCTGTGTTAAGTCGTCTGAGGCATTTTATGAACGGATTAATCGTTTTCATTCGCTTCATCAGCTATTCAAAGCGCGATGAGTGTCTTCTAGTAGCGTTTGTGACGTCATCGTTGCGCCACGCGCGGAATCCTCCCTGACCGCGAACAGAGTATTGGTTTCAGTTTGTGGTTTTCCCTGTTTTAGGGCGAAAGCCTTGTATGGCCATTATGGCTTATTAAGCCATATGGCTTATACGGCGTCAGAGTACAGGAAAAGTTGTCCACAAAACCACCAATGACGTCATCAGCAAAAAAAAAATTCCTTTCGAAGCTGCGGCGAATTTAATCGAGGTTCTTCAGATTGCTTGGAGAGTACGCAACTCATGGGCCACAAAACGGCATTGCTTCTTGACGAATAAACGTGAACCGAGTGTATGCGTTCGCATGCGACTGTATGCTAATGAGCAGGTGTGCCATTACAAATAATTTAAAAATATAAATGAGAATAATCAATATTTCCGCCTCCAAATAATGCAAGCAGTCTTTAGTGCCCCTAGTAAATTTAATAAGTTCCACTCGGTGTACGGAGAAGCTGTTTGTGGTGGCAGAGTGGGGACTGTAGCAATGTGATGTCACCATCAACTCAGACTGTTCAAAAATCCCACCGGAGTTGCCATTTAAGCTTCCAAACGAACGTCTGTACTGTCTAACGTGTTTTCATAAGCGTCCTTGTGCACGAGAGGAGTTACGTCGCGGTACTGCAACCCGTAAAAGTCATTTAGGCAATTAATGGTACTCTCGGGAACGAAGTGCTTTCTGTACAAATTTCAGAGCCTAAATAAAAATATTTGCATGTCGGCCGGATCGCTCGCTCTTCAAGCGTGCCAAAAATATAATAAGACAATTACAAGCGTGAATTTCAGAATGTGGCTTGCTCAGTTTACAGTTCTTTTTTTTTATTTTCTGACCCGTCAAACACATTCCACCTGCTGAAAAAGCGTTAGTTTTTCAATGCAGCCGCTAGGAAAGCTGGAGTCAGAACGCCTCCTCTACTACACGTTCATTATACACTGTTCTGTAATGAAAATGAGATCCTGCCCAAGCACTTGGGGGTTTTATTTTATTATCCTTCTTGCGGGGTGGTAACGGGTCAGAGTGTGGCAGCGCTTTTAGCTGCATGAATCTAACGCGAGGGACTACGCTCTGCACACTCTTGCCTCCTTTGTCTACCAGTTAACCTAACCTGGTAACACTCTCTGCACAGAATTCACACTAAAGCGGGTTTCCTTTCATGCTGCCTGTTGCAACGAAAAGAACTGAAGAGAATCTGTGATACCGGTAGCATATCTTCCGAATATCTGTAAAACATACAGTTCGGGCGGGTATATCTTAAAACATACTACAGCAAGCAGCGAACTAATCTCTTTATAGTGTGATTACTTAAAAAATGTAATTCGTGGTTAATTTGCACAGGTTCACACAGTTCCTGGTGCGTACCATTTTGTAATTTTTTTAATTACTTGGTTGCGAGAAAAGAATGTGCTGCAGTGATACTTTGGTTTTTTATTTTTTTATTGCTGTGCTCGACATAACATGGGATAGTTCTGATGTATGATTTCTGTTCGCTGATCTGTTGCAGCTTGAATTTGAAACAATATTTCCTTTGGACCTGCGACTATCTAGTGGTTATGGGCCCAATAACTGATTTGTATTTTGCATGGCATGCTATAAATAAATACAAAAAAGACGTCGCTACCACACCCCCTCCCTCTCTATCTCCATTCCAGTTTGTCATATTATGTAGCTCTTTACAAAATTCGATCATCGATAGAGTGGCTTGCTAAAGCCTGTATAAGCGAGGCCATCGACCGTTTTTCCTACCCGTTTCAAACGTATCTATTTATGCTTTCAAGCAACTAAGTTGGAGACATAGCCTGAACGACGTAAATTGGCTTTCAGATACTCAGCTGGGGTCGTCTGTGTTGGATAGCTTGTTACAGATGCTCGCTACGAATTGGACTTTTTTAAGCCGCTTTAGAATGAAATTTCAATGTCGCATAAGGTAAGTTGTTGCCAACGACGTTTTTTGCCTTTTATGGGGGCTGAAAATGGCGCACAATGCTTTTTAGACTGGGTGAACAGACTCGGCTTAGCAGGTGAGTGAACTTTTTGCAAATCAAACGGCAGTTTTCTTGACTCGAAATTCAACATCCAAATAGTCGTACATTCTCTTGCCGTCGCATGTCATGGCTTGTAAGATCGGTTTATATGTGACCGAATGGACTTAGAGGATCAAATAGTTCCAGAAATGCTTTGTTCAAGAAGTTTCTCTTAGCAGTAAAATTTCTTTTCCAATGATTGCTTGCTGA
The DNA here is from genome assembly GCF_055824585.1 of Amblyomma mixtum. NCBI lineage: Eukaryota > Metazoa > Arthropoda > Arachnida > Ixodida > Ixodidae > Amblyomma > Amblyomma mixtum. The sequence goes on along the minus strand of NC_143016.1, from coordinate 130,883,000 downwards.
TCGTTATAAACAGCGACAATTCTTCGTCTGTGTTTCAGTTTTTAGGTATTGATATTATTGATAACCATATTGATATTATGTTCAGGTAAAACACGAAACCTTTTTCGGCCATACAAATTGCATCGAAAACTAAGCAAAGCTGCCGCGCTGGCTCAGTGGTTATGCTGCAGGGCCGCTAACCTTAAAGACGCGGGTTCAATCCCTGCCGCGGTGGTCGAATTTCGATTGAGGCGAAGTTCTAGAGGCCCGTCTACTGTGCCATGTCAGTGCACGTTAAAGAACAACAGGTGGTCGAAATTTTCGGAGCGCTTCACTGCGGAGTCTCTAAAAGCCTGAGTCGCTTTAGAACGCTAAACTTCATGAAGCAAACCAAACCAAAACAAAACTTTACAAATAGCACTCCACAAACAATTAAATGATTTGAATATTGCGCTCATTCGCGCCGCCGCGGTGGCTCAGTGGTTATGGTGCTCTGCTGCTGATCGGTTAGACGCGGATTCGATCGCAGCCGCGGCGGTCGAATTTCGATGGAGGCGAAATTCTAGAGGCCCGTGTACTGTGAGATGTTAGTGCACGCTAAAGAACACCAGGTGGTCCTAAATTTCTGCAGACCTCCACTACGGTGTCTCTCATAGCTTGAGTGGCTTTGGGATGTTAAACCCCTTAAACCATATTACTCTTTTTATTTCACACAGTGCGTTCATCTCTCTCTTTCTTTTTAAACGCCGGTCTTATCACAGAGGACGTCTAAAAATATTTTAGTATAATTTTATAGGGTCTTTTGATTCGTCGTAAGTGTGATGAGAATGATACGTATACATTGATTATACATATATCATACTCATCTTTTGTTGGATATCCGAAACACTCCATTTGTGTTCATTTTTGTATAGCATGCCTACTATTGGATTAGCCCATAGTGCTTTATTTTTTTAAAGCCAAAAATAGCGAGCTTTATTAATTACTCTAATCGCTACCTTTGTGTTGGATTTAAAATATAGCATATCTAGTCACCTGAGAAAAGTTTTGGTTCAATACAGCTTACCGAATAACTGCCATCGCCGTTTCAATAAACCAGCTCGCGAACTAAATTTCCCATAAATTTCCTGTTGTCATTTTGTTGCTGTGCCACGAGAAAAGATTACGAGAAAGGTACGCTATGGCATGTGGGCTGTAAAAGCAAAGAACCGAGCACTCGTCAAATTAAGAAAAAAAAAAATGAAGAGGAAAATGAAAGACAATAGCGAAAACTTTTTCCTATTATTTTTCTTTCTTAATTTGGCGAGTATTCTTTTTTTTCTATTATGTTTCTCCCTCAAACACTCCGGTATTCTGGGAATAACTTCTCTAAGCTGCACGCGAGCTAGGAGACACGCCGCAGTGCAGTGCTCCGGTTTAGTTCAGACAACCTTGATTTTAGTGTTGGCGACGTTAACTATATCGGGTGTTCCACCAAAGTTGTGCTGAAATTTTTTAAAGTTCGTTTTTTGAGTTAGAAGAACGCTTCTCTCGGCATAGCATTGTCAGCTGTGTAGCCCATCATACGGGCCAACTTATATGCTGGCTAACTAATAATGTATAGTTAACTTTGTTCCTCTTGGTCTCCTTGGGGCGTGCAGCCCACCATATGTCATAATCATACCAGTTTTTAGAATTCCGAAAACACACTTATTCTTGGTGCTGTGGCTGAGCCAATTTTTCCTACATCGTACCAAAATACATGCGCTTTCGAAAAGCTTGCAGGCAAAGCGACCTCTCTAGTGCAGGTAACTCGTCCGAATAGCCATAATTTGCTAGGCCATAGCACCGAAGGTCATTTCTTTTTTCAAAATTCTATGAACTGATGCGCGTATTACTCAGGTTGGGATACACGCCTCTGAAAAAGAAAAGGTAGGGTTCTAACGTAGTTAAACCGAGCAGGCGTGCGAAAGCATGTGTTGATTCAATTCCTCTTCTTTCTGGGATCTTCATGTGCACACAATCGCGTTTTTTGCTCTTCATCTTCACACACTCTCTCCACTTGGCGGCAGCTGGCGCGATGCCCTCCTTCCATTGGCTTCGGCTTGCGCGACACTCCTCCGAACTAGCTCGAGCTTACCCGAGCTACCCCGGCTACTCCGAGGTTGGTACGTCTAGAGTAGTGCTTTCGCAGTAAGGAATAGAAGGACTATTATCAGTAATAGGTAAAAAGTTAACTATTCAGTATCGTCAAGCATTCTGCTGTTTAGCATGTCTTAGGTGTATTCTGATGCGCTAGACCACTGACACTGTTATGACGAATAAGCGCTCTTACTCAAAAAGCCTATGTTTTACTTTGCAGCACATGTTAGGGGAAACACCCGGTATTTTGATATAGCTGATGAAATGTAAAGGCACGAGTAAACGAGGACGAAAACACATGCTGGACTGTGTACTGTATGTTTTCGTCTTTGTTTGCTCGCGCCTTTGTATTCAATCAGCGGCGTATCTTGACCAACAAGCTAAAACCAAAGTTTTGCTGAAATATAATTTCAGTTTCCTGGAAATGAAAAAGCAACTAAGTATATTAACACATAATGAGCTTAGTTATCAGATCCCAGTGCCCTGTACATCGTCTCTATACTCTGCACTGTACTATCAGCGTCAATTGAAACGCGCACAAGCCAATTGACACGCGAACAGCACAACTCGCAGATATTTTACTAGGGAGGCAAAATACATGAGCAGTTGATTTTCCCATCGAAGCCGGAAAGACCGCTCTTCTGAAATGTTATTAGCCCACGCCTGTATTTCACCTCCAGCCTTTAATATGCTTGATTTTTTGTGCTCGCGTTTCAGGTGTTCTGTTCGCATTTCATTTGACGCTGATAGTACATTGCGGCAAGCCTTGCAACCAGCCTGGCGCTTCAGCAAGTAAATAATCACATTATTTTCCTGTAGTCGTTTGCACCAACCAAGCGGCATATATTGAGATAGCACATGCGTTAATACACGAGCATATAGGAGGCGTATGTGCGGGTCAAAGAAGTTTTCAGGAGAGGTCTTCATCCGTTTCTTTTCTCTTTCTAGCATATACATCACCTTGTTATGATTAAAATACTGCTTGCTATTTTTACAGCGCATTGACAGTACTACCAGTATAAGTCGCAAGCGTGATACATCATCATCTCTTTCGCACCACTCCACCTTCTACTCTTCGTTGCTTTTGCGCTGTTAATATTACCAGACCGAAAAAGCGATTTTGCTTTATTGCTGTGTACATTTCTATCATTTCAGGAATGTGGAAATGAAGTGGTATAAAACCATGATCGGGGTTCGACCCTTTGCAGGCCTTTTATACAGCAGTCAATATTCGTTCAGTGATGCTTGTCAAATGCGTTCAATTCAATCCTACCGCTTTTATTACAGTGAGGGGCTCGCATTTATATCACGTGTTGTGTCGCGAATAAGTTATATTAATGTACTCTCAAGCGATTTTTTTCAGGTTTCTTCCTCACCGTGGATTCCGCTGTATATTTATCACCGAATAAATTACCGAATAACTTCGCCGTAGCGTCAATGAAGTTAAAGCGTTTTCTTTTGACAGATCAAGCATCTTTATATGGGTTTTCTAAGGAATCGGTTGTGTGAAAAGTCAAATGCATTCTTTGCTCAGCAGCCATTTCTCCGGCGCTCGTATCATTAAAAAAAAACAACCACGGGAGGATCATTCACAAAGCAGAACACACATGCGCACATATTGATCACTCGTATACAGCAATACTCCACTGTTCTGAACCTTTCGGCATTGATGACAACGAAGTTTAAACATACGCCTTAGCCGGAAATGCGAAGCATAAAGCTTTTTTTTTTTTCATCAGTGCACTTGAAAGGAAAATCTCACGTATGGGTTAATATTTTAATGCCTTTCAGCGTCACTACATTTGCCAGTTTCAGAATCACTGCGTTATTTTCTTTTACAATGAACAGCTATGTTCGTGCAGATGAATCCTACAATAAAGTTCACTGAAATTCCCTTGTTCTTTCGCCGAATTTATGCCTTTGTCAAAACCAGGCAAAGAACCAATCTGCGCAATACGCACTGATCTTGCCTGTCAGCGTGCAGAAAACAGCGAAGTTCTGCTGAACTGCTCTCTGGCAAGCACCAACAACAATTCTTTCCCCGGGCACACAGTTCGCGGCGCGAAACAGCCGAAACGGAAGAATTTTTGTTTCAAAAGAACAAAATATCCGCCTGCCCAAATCTACGAAGCACATAGATCCTGTTAACATCCTAAAATACGTTACACAACTCGAGAATAACAACCGAGTCCTGTAGCTGGCTCTGGAAGCTGTTCTTCAGATAAGTAAACAGAAGAGACGTAAAAAACATGAACACTAAGCGCAACAAAGGCGAACTACAAAGGGACAGCCAACATCCGAGGTAAGTCTGGAAAGTGAGAAAAGCAAAAGCTTACAACGAAACAGGGCCGCACTTTTTTTTTTCTTTGTTCTTTGATTTGTTCCTGTCTCCTTTCTTCCGGATTCTCGCTTTCGCCAGTGCGCACGAGCCTGTGTGCTTTGTGCTCCATCGCCTCTCTTTCGGAAGCCTCTCTTTCTTTGCCGAGCGAGAAAAACGCTGCTCGTTCTGCGCTCCTCCAACCCTTTCGGCGTCTCTCTCTCCGGCTCGGAGCTCACGCAGACGCCGCCGCATCGCTTTGCGCTAGAACGCACCCTGGCTTTCATCTCAGCCTTGATAGGTTGCAGGCGCGAGTTCCTTCCGAGCGCGCCCTTGCGTGCGCGAGCCGCCCAACCCGAGAAGAGCACTCTGTCGGGCTCTTCCTCTGGCGGCTCGCAGCAGGCGAAAACCCGCGAAAGTACTCGGAACTGCCACGGCGATGGGGTCCTCGTATTTTCACAAAGCACCCTTTGTGCACGGCGTCCCTTTCGGCACGTGGCTCATATCAACCTTCTGGGTGAATATGAGCCTTCCACTAGCTTAGTTTTCTACTCTTTTAACGCTCATATCAGCCTTCAGTGGAACACTGGAAGAAACCAGAAAGCCACCACGCTGAGGAAACTAAACGCTTCCTTCAGTTAGAACTTAGTTGGATAAGTGCTTTGCGTTCCAGAGGGCCCCTCGTTCGGACTTGTTCAGTTTTTGTGCTTACTAATTTGTGTTCGCTTCGGTTCCGACTAATGGGCGGGTTCAAGTGACTCCAGGCATTAGTTGGTATGAGTGCGAGTCCGTGCGCATGCGTGTTAGTCGGTGTTTTTTTTTTGCGTACAATTTAACGTTCGCCCGAATGTGAATCGGCAAAGTAAGCATGAGTCTGAGTTTTTCCGAATAAATGAAAGTGAGCGCTTGTGAAACAAACCTGTTCATTGCAGCTCAAAAACGACCATTCTATGGCACTGCACTAAAAACTTCAGTTACAGGGAAGAACACCGAACTTTTATTCATAATGGGGTTAAAACATGTAGAAGCCAGCAGCCCATTTTTTTATATTTTCAAGACCATTTTATTCATAACCACCAACACTATCGATCTCTAACCAAAATTATGGGACCGGAGGACGCCACTGCTGGACACAGAGGTCGCTCAGTGGAGGAATGCGGGAGAGAGTGCTTTACAGAGGTCTCAGGCATCGAAGGTGCACCACCGGGAGACAAGAACCCGTGCCGAGCACAGGGCATCCACTATAACCGCCAAATACTAAGAAACTCCAGTTATCAATCCGACGTGATTAGGGTACGGCGAAGCGAAGAAGAAATCCGTCCCCTTTGGCCGCAAGAGGACGCACCGTCAACCAACCTCGCGGCAGACGCGTAAGGGGCGCTCCACAGCTCCACTCCTCAGCCGCGTTCACCTCAATCTCGGAGCGCCGCGCCATGCTTGCCGGCAGCAGTTGCTGCCGCGAAAGCCCTTCCCGTTGCTGCCTCGGAGCGGACGGTCGCCACCCGTCCACGGACGGGGCTTTAGTGGCTCCTTGCGAATGCACAGTCCGGAGAGAAACGAGAAGCATGCGCCGCTCACCAGGATGGCAGGCAAGCGCGTTTTACGATGCCATCCCGTGCCAAAAGAGCGCAGAAAGAACGGGAGAGAGAACCCGCAACCTCGGAAAAAGCTCGGGCAAAGCTCGGCCACCAGCATGCGTTTCCTCTCTCTCTCTCTCTCTTTCCCTAGTGTCGTCGCGCCGAGTGCCGGGAGGACCAAAGTGGCCTCGTGGCGGCCGATTCCACGGCGTCTCTCGGACGACGCCGCAGCCGCCGCGTTCCCGTCACCAGGTAATCTAATTTGGCCGGCCCGGTCATGGCGGATAATTGAATTCCTTTCGGCGCGGTAAATAAGTGATTGGCTCCTTCGGCGAAGTTGCCAAACTGGCCCAGCCGCCCGCCCGTGGACAGTCGAGCACCGAGGCTGCCCCGAGCGCCGCCAGCTTGCGTGTGTCTGTCTGTGCGTGTGCGCTACCACTGCCGGTGGTCTTAAAAAGTGCGCCGCCAGACCACTATACGGCCGCAAGCTATGCATGACCTCCTCCCCCGGCTGCCAGTCTGCTCCCTTTGCGTGGACAAGGCAGCTGCATTTCGTTGAATCGACTTTTTGTGTGTGTGTGTGTGTGGGGGGGGGGGGGGGGGGGGTAGGGACGAAAGGGGGGCACTTGGCTTCGATCATATGCCTTAGAGCACGAATAAAACTGCCAAAGATAACGAATTGTGAACTTGCAACTAATCTACAAAAATCTCTAGCAAAGTAATCTAGCGAACTTAGAGAATGAGCGAACTTTTTCTGTCGAGTGAAAATGCGCCGTTGGAGGTAATAAAGGGAACACTTAAAGACGACACACACACTGCACAACATACGCAACTGCAATCTGTGGGGTCGATTTCTGTGGAAGAATCGCCGCTTCATTGCAGGTGCTAAACTGCCTACTGAGCGGCTTGGGCGCTCGGCTGCTGCGCGTGAGGACACGGGTTCGATACCGTCCGCGGTTGCCGCGTTTCGAAGAAGGTGAAACGAAAAAAACGCCCGTGTGCAGTGGATGGTCATTGCATGTTAAAGAACCTAAAGGGGCTAAAATAATCCCGAGCCTTCAACTACAGTCTCACAAATCTCATGTCCTTTCCGAAAATTAAAGCCCGTATACCACGCAATATCGCGGTATACCATAACTTGTGACATCGATGACGATGCCAGCCAGGAAGCTGATCTAAGCGCTTCAGCACCACGTAGCCCTGCAGGGTTTCCGCCTACACCTGACAGCATGCCTATTGCCAACAACGTACCCGCCAGCGTTCACCAACACACTCAACCTTCACTTGCACCAAGGAGGTCATTGCGACCGCGAAGACCACCACAGAGATGGACCTATGATCGGAAGTTTGCACAAATTCCATAGCATGAGCTCTGATCAGTTGGGCTCTTTGGCGGTGCGATGTGTATACGGTTTCTTTTGCAAGCAAGGAGTATGTATCGTGTTGAGCGTGGAACGTGCCACGCTATAACATGCATGACGTCAACAGCATGCATGTTTTCAGCTAAAGGAAAGCACATCCTCTTCCAGTTACCATATATAAGTGACCGATGAATAAACGCTCTCGTTGTTTTTCCCCTAGCTCACGGTCTGCCATGTCCTAATTGCGTTCAACACGATACATTTCCTGTAAATGTGAGAGAACAACCGCCTGTATGGTGCTGACATCACATCTTACATACATTCCACTCTTTTTCTGAGTGCTGCACATAACGGAATATATAAAGAGACTCCCCACATGACGTCAGCTGACCAACAGCGAATAACTAAATGTTTAGAAGTAAGCCCCCCCCCCCCCCCCCCCCCCCCCCCCTTCTCAATAGAGAGTCAAAAGCGTCTCAGCCAACAGTCAAAAATAACCCCCGTGAGTATTCAACAGAGCAACAGTTCCGTAAGAGCAGTTATCACTGATTCAAACTGGAGACTAAATAATTAATCGAATTTCTTTTTGGCTTTGCAAAAATCAATTCCCTACACATACTGCGCATGGCATACATGTAAATTCCAAGCGCGTCACTAGACATCAACGTTACAGACTCCTCGTAGTACATTTTCAGCGCAGTTGAGTGCACTATTCGGCACGAAGCTAAGTGTTCGGTCTAGGTAGAGAACGACAGTGACGCTAGAAAAGAAATAAGCTCCCACAGATTGCAAGCAGGCTCAACAACAGCCCTTTGTTAAATTGACTCTAACGGATGAACGCCTTGAGTCTGAAGCCGGTAACAGCGAGAAAAACCGCGCCTCTAAGTCGTTCTTATCTGAAGATGAATCCGCCATAAGGGGGCATGCTATTGAACAGAACAGGCAATTTACTTTCACAGTATCTCGACACTTGCTCTTTAGAGTGCGTACATCAACAAAAAAGGATTAACTTGAATTGCTGCCCAAGGGAAGAGACTTCAGCTTTCACGGAGCACTGTTCTCAAGTACACAGAGCACGAAAGTGGGATCCGGTGTTGGTGGTCACCGCATCAAACTTTTCTCTAGTAGTCTGAGGGAGAAATTTTTGTCGTTGAAGAAAAACTACTTCTCTCCCCCCTAGAAATCAGAGCGCCAAGTCCTGAGCCGTTATCAAATAGCGGGTCTCACAGCGCTTTGTCCAGCGAGTCCACCGTGTTTCTTCTTTTCTCGCGTCTCGTCTCAGCGGGTGGTGTCCAGTCCCACCAAGCGGCAAAGCCAGTGCTTGTACAGCGTCCAAATTGATTCTTCCTTTTCTTACTCCTTTCCCTCTTCTAATGGCGCCCGCACTTATCTCTCACCCGAGAGCACGCCTCCGAGGACGTCAATGGCGGACACGCGAGGCGTAAATGCTCTGTCCCATTAATTGCGCGCAGCTCTGCAAAGCCCAGGAAAAACTGTGCACAGGAGCTAAAATGTCTGCGCCGCCCTCTGACGTCAGCCCGCATTCTCAGCACTTTTCCCGCAGTGATTTCATCGCTCACCGTTGAATCAGGCGCCTCATGTTCGATTGCTGCTATTTCAAAACTGTCTTCGATTCGGCGTAGAGGAGTAAAGCCCTGCAGATGCATTGTGCAAGACCGGGCCGATTGATGCTGTGCTGCTGAATACTGCCACTATCTCTGTACTGATTTAACACACAGAGCGGATTCAGTAACGGTGGCGCTGCACGCAACTAACGCCGCATGAAGCACAGTGGGAAAACTCGTCTCGTTCTCGCCGTATCACGACGCCCCGGAGCTCCAGCCTCGCCCCAAGCGGCTTTCAGCCTCTTAGCGCAGAGATAAGCGTCTGAAAGGGGGAGGTGGCGAGGCGGGCGTCTCGAACACTTGTTCCAGCTGCATTATAGAAGGCGGTAACGGCGGCGGCGGGGGCGGTGTTCAACACGCAGCCGTCTATGGTCAGAGCACGGTAAGTGTGAGCTCAGGCCGCGGCGCCTGAGATGGCCTCTTAACACGTTTTCATCCGCTTATTTATTTGGCGCGGCTTTTCACGAGACGAGTGCGCGTCCGAGCAAGAGGAGGCAGATAACGGCGCCTCCAGGGGAGGAGGTTGTGAAGGAACTAGAAATAAAACGGTAGCTCTTTGTTCACGGCCGCACCGCAATTATTTACAAGGTGTTGCCCGGTGAGCGAAGCAGTCTTTAAAAATAAAGTAACGGTAACGGCTCCCCGGTCTCATGGGAGTCGTGGACCACTTAAGGAGCCCTTGTCCAGCGGTTGTCTGGTGGGGCTGTTTCGAATCTGGTCTAAGCGCTCGCAGAAAAAAAGAGTTGCCGTGGAGAAGTGTGGCTCTTCGTGGTGAGCAGGCTAGAGAGGTGTTCTTGTTCGCGTCGCGAAAGTAAACGGCGTTTTCGTCTTCTTCATGAACGGCGTCGTACTCCTTTCAAAGGGTGGAAGCTTTTTCTTCCTCCGTTGAAACCTGAGGCACTGCAATGTACACCCTTGGTGTCTATTAGAGGAAAGGGCCTCAAAAGGTGTGCAATCTCACCAAACTGCTAGGGCATACAGTGCGACCATCATTGTCATGAGTCAGTGCCCACCTGGTTCCCGGAACGAAAAGCAGGATTTTTTAAGGTATCGTAAAATACGTGAGCAGTAATGATCCATCATAATATCGGTGATAGGATTACACAAATTTAGATAAAAAAGGTTCATTTCTGACAAAAAAAAAAGAAAGCGCAAGAAACGAAGGACAAAGAAAAGAGATAACAAGACACACAGCGCTAGTTTTCTTGCCAAACATCGACCTTCACCAACTAGCCCAATTGGCAGTCTTAATGGAGACTAAAAGAATCCTCTAGTTGCTAGCTGCTCGTCTAATATGAGAATAACGTAGCATCAATAAGTTTTGAAAATAACTCGATAACGCGAAGTTCTACAGCAAGCACGGGTAATAAGTTTCGCGATGATAAATGGGCGGCTTTGGTCAGCTGAGCACCACATGGTCTCTTCGTTTCTCAAACTGCTATTGTGTGCGTTCAAGTTGAGCTGTGGATTACCCACCAAACCCTTCACAACCTCTTTTCCGGGCATTTAGCTGGAAGGGGAAGAAAAGATGACCAACCCAACGGACGGCACGTTCCGTCCAGTTTGTGCGCAGTGGGCGACAAGGATGGCAAGGGCAAAACATCCTCGAATAAGATTATAGCCAGAGTAGGACACACACACCACTCTTCCAAACTCGTGGGCGAATGAGGTCAGCGACGAAGATGGACCAGAGTTTCAGAAAATAACACACGAGGGGGGGTCTCCAGCGCAAACACGCACAGACAGGGCACAGTGCGGAGAAATTGAATTCGACGCGACGAGTTAGCCGAGTACATAGTGTGTGAGTGCAGAAAGAGAGCTCTGGCCGCGAGCAGCGACCCGCATTTCGTATCGCTGCGGGGGCGGGCGCGAAGCAGCGCTTCCCAGTTGGACCGCACCCGCCGCTGCTGTCGATCGAAACGCCTGGTGCCGCACTAGTATGGGCCGCCCGTGTCCACGCTCTGCCTCTGTTTACGTCGCGCTCGTTCCACAAATTGGGACGACAGTGTTCGAGTTGAACACCGTTAGTTTCCGCAGTGGATCCTTGTCCGGTATGACGTACAAGAAAGAGAATAACACATTGAAATGGTACGTCTATGCAGCAACTTGAACACTCTTCATGCGCCTTTGAAAATGAGACTTGAACATGGTACTTTCTTCCGGTTGATTTGCAGGGTACATTCAATTACGTCGTTGGTGTTCGCGCCACAAAAAGTAGTAGACAAAACTTTTGGAATTGCTTTGTTGGGTAATGGCAGGCGTGGCTGATAAGGGCTGATATCACAGCGGAGAAGGGTAAGGCCTTCGTGCCTCCATTAATGCATTGCTTGACTTTAAGTTTCTCAGCAGATGCCAGGGCTTACACGGAGCGCTTACTTTCATGGGAACTTCTTTTCAAACTACGTCGAGCGCGAAAGGACGAATGCATCATCACTATGCTGCTTTTTTTTTTTGTTCTCACCGTTATCTAGCAGCCCCTGACATCGACATGATCATCCACGCGAGCTCGTTCTTATATGTGTACAGGGAAGTTGCAAGGTTCAAGAAATGTTCGCAGCTTGTGAACCGAAAACCGTTTGTCGCCAGCTAGAAGCCCACGACGCGCTATTCCAATGGTCGTTTCATATGAATTTCCACCTCATTAACCTAATAGTTAGCGCACACGTGCCAATAGTAACAGTCGTATAATTTTAAACTAGAGACGTCCCTGTTTTAAACTTTAGACGCTGCTTTAGTCCCTGCTTTAGTTGCGTTAACACGTTTACAAGACCCGCGCTATAAACGATGGTTACTTGCTTTTAGATACGAAACCATGACAGATTCTTAAGTGTATCAGCTCATCATGCCCCCCTGCCTCCCCCTTCTCTCTCTTTGTCTCTCACTCCGAGCAAGAAACAGAAATGATAATTAGCGTAATTTTCCTCCAAGGTTTCCAACGCCCACAGTTGCATTTTCGCTGTTTTTGTTGAATCCGTAAGCACGTGTCCCATCCCTAGCGGCACAGCCCTCTCTACCCGTGCTTTAATCCCCCGGGAAAGAGTTGTGCGAGACGCCTGCACCGAGAGAGAATTGCATGGAGAGAGCACTCCGGTGACAAGAAACGAATTGCCTGGGAAGAGAGACATCGGTCGAAGGGAAGGCTCGAGACCGGAGAGCGTAGGGAAGGCAGCGGGGTGAGGTGTGAGGAGGAGCTCAAATGTGAGAGAGAATGCAGCGAGGAGTGCGAGAGGTGGAGATAAAAGAAGCGCCGGGGCCACAGCCTCTACTGCAGAAGCGAATTGCCGCAGCTTCTGGTAGGACATGCGCCAGCACAGATATCTCACTCATTTTTTTTTTAAGTGCTCGCGAGAGGTGTTGGGTTTGCGACGCCTAAGGGCACGCAGCGCGACGCGGCGAACGAGGGGTCACCAGTGCCAGTGAGGAACCGCGAGCGTCGCCCGGCCGGCCGTATCAAATCCGCGTAATCCATTTATCGAGCAGCGGCCGAAGCGGGGTGGGGAGATGAACAAGCGCGACAACAAAGCGGGGGCCGTAGGCACGCCAGCCAAAGCGCCCGTGCTTGTGCCGGTGCGCTCGCGCCTCTCTGTGTCTGTTTGTGTTCTGTGTGTCTGTCTTTGTGTGCAGGCCTGCCCGTGAGCCCACGAGCCGCTTCATGGCGCTGCGATGTGCGCGGCGCGAGGGAACCAGGGCTGCAGAGTGCGAAGCCACGACCCGGTGTGGACGGAAGCGAGAGGTGCTGGATATTGAAGAGCTCGGAAGAGGAGGGAGAGCGGCGAGAATCGAGAGGAGGTCGAGGGAAAAGTTGGCCGTACGCTGCAAGAACAGGGCAAACAATGCCGATGCCTTATCCATCAGGAAAGAGGGAAAACGTGATTGAGGGCTCCAGGGGAGAAGAAGGTAGCGGCGGCACGTTCATCCCTTATTCATGGGTCCCCGCCACTTTGGCTATTAGCAGAGAGCTGGAGGCTGCAGAGGGGTCTCAAACATTCCTCTTTCTTTTCTCCCCCACCCCTCCCACCTTGTGTCCGAAACGCACCTCGTCCCCTTCTTCTCTTCGCTATCTTGTCACCCGCCTGGCCATTTGGAGCGCCCGAAATGCCGTCCTTCTACCCAGCGGAGTCGGGCGCCGGTGGAAACGGGGTTAGGGGGAGAGGCACCGCCGGCGTGCTAAAGGTAGCACTCTCGCGGGTACAGCGGTCGCAGCTCTCCGCAGGTCATGCGGGAATACTGAGGGCAACGAGGGAGATAGAGAGATGGAGAGAGAGTAGTTGGGAAGAACCTAGGAAAGGCGTCAGTAAGGGGCGAATAAAACAAACGCGCCAGCACTCGTATTCGCTGTCTAGGCCTCTGGTTCTAAACAAACCAAACAGAGACCAGGCTATTTCAGCCAGGAGTGGCGGGTTAGAGAGCCAACGTGGAGTTCGTTGTATCGCCCACGTTGCTATGCCAAGCGCATCCCCTTTCTTCCCATTTCTCTCTTTCCATCTCCACCTCTGTGTTCGACCCAGGGAATCACCGGACAGCTCTAACCGGCAATCGGCGGACCAGCAGAGTGCCTGTCTCGGAGGTGCAGCGGGAGGAGAGTAACGGCCTGGCGACAGGAGGAAGGGGGTAAGAGGACTCTCCTCTATCTAGCAACTAAGCGGCAGCCCCGTTTGGCCGTGTGCCGGGCATCGGTCATTGTTCGCTCCCCCTTTGCGGTGCTAGTATTTGGTAACCAGGCGAGGCTTTTATTTATTTTTTCTCCCCGCCCGGAACAACCGTTCATTTGTTATCTTATTTACTGCTTCCTTCACGCCTGTGTTCCACGACACCCCCCCCCCCCCCCCCCCCCTGGTAGTTGTTTTCTGTCTGTCCCGGTTTAATGAAAAGGAGAACGCGCCAAGGCCGCTTCCACTTCCGCTTCGCGCCCGGGCTTCCAGTAATGACTCCGGCAACACGATTGCACTTCCGCCTCTTGTTAAAACAGCCTGCGTACGAAAGCGCGCAGTGTGTTGTACAGTGCCGCGGCCTAGTTCCGCAAATGTGATTAGCGCGCGACGAACACACAAACGTTAACCGGTGCGATCTCGGACGAAATTGAGGCCCGTGGGCATCCCTTTCTTTTTTTTTCAAATATACAACTTTCCTTTAAAATTTCCGAATTGATAGGATAGTCGCAAAGGGGCAGTGAAAAAGTGGGCACTCGTTCTTTTAACACTTCTCAGGTTTTTTGTTAGCACTGATGGTAGTGACCTTCAGGCTACGCTAATTGCATTCTATCAACGAACGTGTAGGGGCTATGGAGCAGGCGGCTCCTTCTAACCAATTACTGCTGATCAGACTCGCAATTAGAAGCTGACATTCCCGGCTGCATGTGTGACGATCAATAGTATGACCTTTTTTTGTATCGTAAGTTAAAATCTTACCCTTCTTCATGGGCGTCCGGAGGGGGGGGGGCAAGGGGGGGCGGCGGCACCCCCCTGGAAAATCACTCACTCGAACCGTGAGTGATGGCCGCACGCCAGGGGCGGTGGTGCGCTCAGCCAAAAGGGTAAAAGCAGTCCCGCTTCCACGCTTTGGGTCACATCTGCGAAATGCCGCGTCCGGGCACGCGTCTTTACGCCGTTTTCAAACCACGCCATCGTTAGCTCTGTTGAAGGGCGACCTGTTGCAGACATACAGCGGCACCGACGAGCATTTGTTTCGAGCCGCCTTGAGATGGGTGTCTGTTTCTTTGATCTCTAGACAGATAGCGACACGGACGCAGACATTGTACAGGGCATCTTGTTTTCGCCTTCGTTACGCCGGCCACCGATGAACTCTTCAGGAGGGAAGGACAAATCAGCCGTGTCCACCCCGCTTTATCGGGCTGCTCAGGGGCAAGCGGGCGATGAGTTGGCGCCGCCGCTCGCTGTCTCCTCCGATCCACGGGAGAGCGCAGTTCGGTAGAGGCGCCGCTTTCAGAATCTTCGGCAAAGGGGATTAGCTGCTTTTGTTCACGGCGACGCAGTCTCTAGAGGCGCCCCCACACCAGCGTTCCTTGCGTCTTCTCCGAAAACCAGCGCCTTTGGTCAACGCAGCCCGATGGCGCCTGCCTGGCTCGCCTGCCACCTCTGGCTGGGTCTCAAATCACAACAGCGCCCATGTACTTTGCGATGTCAGTGCATGGTAAATAGACCCAGGTGGTCGACATTATCTGGAACTCTGTACTACTCCGTCCCTCATAGCCTGAGTCGTTTTGGGGCTCTGAACCCCATAAAAACACACAAAACAAATTTTCCGACCGGAGTGGCGAGTGTCCCTTCCCCTCGGAAGTCGCGCGGAAGTAAGCCCTTGCACGTGTGCGCGCCGCTGTGTTTGTGCTTCGGTGTTTTTAGTGGCCGGTTGTCAACGAAGCTGAAAACAACCAAGACAGCGGACGAGAAAACGACGAGCGGCGAGCAGTGTGTGTGCGGTTGCTCGACTGCGCGGATGCGCGAGCAAGATGGAGCGAGGTGTATGAAGCTGCGAGCGTGCATTTATCTTGTAAATAAGTTTTCGTCGTATATACAGTAATCTTTTGTTTTCAACGTTCAACCGTTTTTCCAATAAATGTGTATGTTGAGTGTGCACCGAGAGCATGTAATGAAGCACAGAAATGAATTTATCACCAGCGTAATCACGCAATTCGCCGAGAAAAATCCGAGGCGCCTACAGTTCCTGTTCAAGGAAGACTGACTGAGTGACTGTAGTTGCATGTTTGTGACCATATTGTGCTGTGTGCTGGTCATCAATCCGGGTGAGTCGAGAATCCGTATGCAGCAAGACTGAGCACTCTTCTCCACGAAGTGACAGTATCTTTTTGCATTTTTTATTAATTTTGATTGTTTCTTCGTTGATAAACTCCAATGTATCTCTCCTAGCCACGCTTTAATTTGCTGTTTGTAATTTTTCTTTCATGTGTGTATTTAACTTATCTTTTATTTATATATAAATAAATAAATTTACTCCGAAAATAGTGCCTTTTTGCTACGAACATACCCCCCCCCCCCTCCGGCGCCAACAACCAATGGGCCCCCCCCCCCCCCCTGCAAAAAATTCTGCGGACGCCCTTGCCCTTCTTATATGCCGAACAATTAAAAAAGAAGCGTCATTTTGCATTCTCGTTTATGATATTAAATATAGCTGAGTTGATGCAACCTTTGCCCTATGTCGCTGGTGCAGGGCATGCCACCGAGCTTTCGGGGAAAAGTGAATTATGCTATCACGTCACAAATTAACATGAGCGCTTCAAGTTTTGCGCACTTGTTTTTTTCTCGTGGGGTCCCGAAAAATTGCACGCTCACCTTAGGTTTCTTTTAACATTCTTTTGCTGGCAAATTATTCAATACTCGTACGGCTGATCCGCCTTCAGAGTTGAGTAAGCTAATATTTCGAAAGTAATAATTTTCAAAGTGCTTATGCAATTTTCTTGATAGTACAGTGAGCTTGTTCATAAACGAAATTTCAACTTGCACTTGCCTCGAGCTCTTAGTGCCAGCCCATGTATTTAAAAATCGAAACTCATTTCCAATTTAAAACCTCGCATCCCAAAAGCGGGGTTTACGCACCCGTTGACCCAAATAAAATGACAATGCGAAAAGCTCCACGCTAAACCGCTCAAATAACCGACACAATGCGTATTACCCTCGCCACGTGGGTGACAGTAGAACGGCAACAAATTAATCTTTCCGAAAAGAGAATTACAAACATCTCGACCGCACGTGCCACTCATTAAAATGCGCTCACCTCATGAATTTCGACATGTACCGGGACATTTGCAGCAGGTGCGGCACGTTCTATCGCTGGTAGGTTTTCAGTTCTTTATGCGTCCGTCGCGAACGCTCGGCCATGGGGCGTGACGGTTAAATTGGACTAGGCTTCGTGCTCTTGCATAATGAAACACATCAATGTACCCGTAGACGCAGAGCGACCCGCGTAGGACCCGCTGCGATCCGCACCGTTTTCTACAGACAGGTGAAACGCCCGCACAGGATCAAGCATTCGCTTCAACACAAACAGGATGAATGACTATAGGATCTGGCATTTTTATTTCTCGAGGCTACTGACACGCGTCGATCGGGTGGTGCCGTTCTAGGCTCATTTTAAGCGCACGGAGAAGGTTGAAAGTTGAACGCCACGCTTCCTTTCAGACATCCCTCTGCGCCGCTTTGCCCGGGCAAGCGTTGGGAATTTTTAAAGAGAGCGTAGTGATATTGAGCCGAGCTTGAAAAGTACTCGGCAAATTGCCGGGGCATCGTACGCGTCTATGTCGACCGAGAGTGGGACGCCGGTGAGAGGTTACCGAACTGCATGCATTGTCTCAGAGAAACAATGTGTCGAAACGCCGACCGACTCGATCTAAACCTACACCTTAGGGACGCGCGAACGCCTCGCATTGTTCTCCGGGCAGGCGCCGACGCCGAGTTATATGGACTCGCGCGGAGCCGTCCTACATGCTGAGCACGTATTCTTCGCCCGAAAACTGCTGAAGTCTGTAGAAGCGGCATTGTCTGAGCGAAGCCGCCACGGCGCATACACAACACGTGCCGCATGGGCAATTTCGTTGGCAGAGATTGGCAGCCAAGGGGCTACGCAACCTGCAGACGTCGCTCCAGTTGTCATTCGCCGACTGCGAAGAGACTTGCGCGACTCAATAAAGCAGCGTTAACAGGAGACGGTTCGTCCCTTAGGCTCTGAGAATATTCTATCGAAAAAATGCTTTCTCATTTTTTTTTGTGTCCAGGTGGCTAGTGCAGTACATAGAAGAAGGGTATGTTTTTGTCACGAGACAAATAGAAAATTAAGGGAAAGAGAAGTTAATTAAGTGTGAGTTCGATCCCCTACGCTGCTCTTGAATGAACCGAATGACTACATTCTCCTTGCTCTTTACTAAAACTTGGCTATTTCCTTTTTCGTTTAACAACTGTATAACAATGTGCACCTGTTTTGTTTTCTATGCATCTGTTATTCCCATAACTAAATGATCGTTGTGCAGTTGTTGCGTTCCTTGCAACTGTGTTATACATGTTGTAACTCACTCTATTCCCGTCACACGTTAATGCCGGGTGGCCGTCCCTTTTGTTAAGCTTAAAAAAAAAAGAAACAGCCTTCACTATGACAACCTTGCCTTCATGTACTCCATGGCTGGGAAAACAAACGTTATTACATAAAACTGCGTTCCCTACACTAAGGAAAGTCGACATGGGTGGCAGAAAGTACAAAAAATAAAGGTAATATTCAGCACAGGAGAGCACGACAATTGTCGCTTAACGTCATTGACGTCGTAACAAAAGTAAATCTTACAACACCGGTACCTCCAGAGATCGAGGCAGGCGAAAATTAAAATAATTCTTCGGAACTTTATAGCCATCCGGGTTATTGGTGTTGCGGTTAGACACGCAATCGTATTTATTACTTTAAATCTAGTAATGCGTGTCATGTCCTCGTGAGCCAAGACAATTTCTGTACGAGGAGGACAAACGTAACATTAAAAGCAGCTAGCGGCTGCTATATTAAGGAAAAAGGAAAACTCGCCATGTCTGTTTTGCAAATATGGTGGAGGAAATGAAAACGAACAAAGCTGCAAAGTTGAGAGACGAGCACTTGCTCCACGATTGAGGCCCATGCAAATTAGGCAGCATTTCTACAGACCGTTGCACAAGTCTCGTCTTCTGCAAGTACTCGTGAGAATTCATGGAAATTCGCCCATTCGGTTAGAGGACTTCCGAGAAAAGTACTTTAAACAATAGCCGTTCCAGCTTCAACACTCTCCGTTTGTTGTTTTTTGTTTTAAGATCGGCATGTTACACCATAAACGACGGGTTTCTGTGTGGCGACATCAACTCAGAGATAAGCGACGAGTTTCTAGGTCGTAACATGAGCTCAGAAACTTGCAATTTCGTGTGGGGCCTTGCAGAACATAAGAAAACGGTAGAAAGCCACAATAGGCATGTTGTCAGCTTCCGATTCGTATAGAAAAAACCGCTGTTATTAACATCGAAACAGCACCTGCTCTTTGAAGAACATAAGCCGAGCAAGCTGGACGTACACCAGAAGCCGAACGTACACAGAACACAGTATTACAGAAAAACGTAGTTCACTACATATAGCTTAAAATACGCGCATGCGGTCTAATTCCTGGTGCTTCAGCTAAGCACTAGTCAATTAATTGTCAAGCTACAAGACCTAGGTGATACGAAATTAAACTTCTTCACCGCAGACGCGTTCAAAAACTTTCCGCAGCGACTGTACGTTGAATATTACACGCCGACGTTTCGCGAGGTAGGGGGTGATGCTTTGTCGGCAGCCTATGCAAGAGTCCTCGCACGAAGGCCAATCCAGGATAGGGCGAAGTTCTTATCCCACTCAATAAATATTTTACATCCCCATCATCATAATCTCACCGCAACCACTGTATATTTGCCTACGCGACACACAGCCGCCATTGCCCGTGTTCTACAGACCATTGACGCAGTTCAGGGCATCATTTCACGGTTTTTTAAGCTCAGCTATGCTGAACTGAATTCTCTAAGGAAATTTAGTTGGCCGCGAAGGATGGTTATATGTTCCGGAAGTAAGGTTGACTCCACAAGCCGAGTTTTGACAGGCACGTTTTCGCCCTCAGGGCCGTAACAATTCTGAACAAAAAGATAATAAGGACGCTCGTTGGCTTCCGTCTCTTAGAATGAAAATGTGGAAATAATAACGATAAACGCTCTGTCATTTTTGATAAAGAGCGTCGTCGGTCATAGAATGCGCCATTTGGCCGAAGGAAAGTGAAGTGATCAGACCGGAAGTGATGGCGCTTGCCGTAAAGGCATCAACAGCTACTTATGCAACCACATTGCCGCCACATAAAGGAATTAAGTGTCCCTGTGAATCTTTGTTTGGGCCCTTCTCTGGATTTTAGGACCGCCGTTTCTCTGTAGAAGTGCGCTTCTTGGCACTAGGGGTCTTCTTGAGAAGAAGCAAGCTTTAAAGGGTAAATGAAGCTAGCGTGCAAAGGGTGCGGGAAACGTCGAAACACAGAAAGGAACGAAAAGTGAATGTGAGTAAAGACAATTACAAAGAATAGGCACGAAAGAAATGCTTAGTTGTTAAGACGATTTTGCGGATGTATCGATTAGAAAGAATGCACAGTAAGCCTTACGGCCGTAATATTTTGCGCCTTCAATTGCAAACTCCGAGAGGACGAGTTGCGTTCAAAAACTGGTAAAGATCTGCTGCGCATATTCCACAACTCTAAGCAAAACCCTTTTGAATTAAAGAGTGGCTGTCAGGCTAGAACAAAGCCGCGCTTTTGTATGCCAGTATCTTTGGTATGACAGTGCATTTGAACGTTTTGAATTGCCTCGGCTCAACGCCCCTCATTGTATACGGCCACAGTGTCTCGTGCTGTTTTCGACGTAACTGTTTAAGCCCCGCATTAATGCTCAAGGATGCTCCAGAATATTCTCCAACCTCCTAAATTAGTCAATGTCACTAAAAATCTTGGCATGCAGATGATTTTTCATTGCGCGTTGTCTTGGTCGCAAAGCATTGAGTTTAGCATATGTAACGACTCGTCGAGGTACCCATAATATACGCTCCCCCCCCCCCACCCCCCACCCCCACACCCTACCCCCTTTTTAATTCTGTTTTCTGAATGAAAAAGCAATGCATATTCACAAACAGTGAGATAAAAAGCGGCTTTAGTGCCTTTATAGTGAGCTGGACGAGTTATGCTGAGCTGGTCGAGTTGCAGAGGATGCATCTTAGAAAAGTCAGTGCAACAAAGGAACCAGTACCGAGGAAGAAGACGCAGATAAGCGCTGTACAGAGCTCGTCTGTGTTTGCTGACTTTATACTCGTCATTTTGTCGCATTGCATTTTCCAAGATGCTTTAGTGCAAGCTGTGCATTGAATATGTGTCTCCTCTCTTGAGACTGCAGCTGCAGACTGTGGCAGTGCTGTTATGCTTGCTAAGTTGTCCAAAAAAAGTATAGCAAAATTTTGTGTCTCGAAAAATTACAATATATTTGGCAAAAATAAAACGGCAAAATGAACATCGCTCAAGCAGAAAGTCTGCATATTAAGTGAGAAATTTTTAACTGAACCAAACAATCAGTACGAGATGAATAAGTAAAGATTAACACAAGCTGGAGCACAAAACCATCCAATTAACAGCTGCGATTGATTACCAATAAAAATTTGTCACTAACAAAAACAATCCGTTCCCTCGCTAGGCCTTCGAAAATCGTTGCCACGGAAGGGCGCAAAAAGTACCGGGGACGAGGAACAAAAAGGGTCTAATCAAAGATCGAACTATCGAACGGGATTTCGTTTGTCTTGGTCTCGACCCTCCGGTGGACGACCAATGGAAGAAAGAAAAATATATTTCCAGTTCAATCTCCACTTGCCGCTCTGCGCTATCCCCCCCGTTTCCTCCCCCTTTCCTCGGGGCTTTCGTGCCGTATTTCCTCTTGGTTCCTGGACAAGTGTTTCATTCCAGCGGACGCTGCACGGTCTCCTCCGAAGGTGGGCGAGAGGTGGAAAAGAGAGAAAGGGAACTGATCCTTGAAACAATCCTCCCAGACGCAACGAAGACGTAGGGTCCTAATTACGTTCCGGTCTGTTCAGGAGCTCTCCTCGACTCCCCTTCGGGCGAGCGCGCAAGTACGCACAAAGGAAAATGAAATTTCTCATCCGTGTTTACTTTTTCAGCTCAAGGGCCAGATAGAAGGAACCGTGCTGAGCACCATAAAAAGATAAGGACGGAATGGCCGGTGGTAATAAATATATAAACAATGTGAGACACAAGAGAGCGTCAGCGGAGGAAATGAGGCACAGCTTGGAGGTGGCACGTGTAAGAAAGAGCGTGATAGAAAAGACACAGGGAAGAGGAAGGAGGAGGAGGAGTACAGCAGCGAGGATGAGGGTGCGGGTAGGAGGCGAATCAGACAGCGAGAGTCCGTGCGGCCAGCTCCCAATTTGAGAAATGGCTTTAATTTCGGAAATGGAGGATAACTCCTCACGAAGATCGGTCATCGCACGGCAATTTTCTGTCTGTTGCCATTAGTTTATTGCGCGATTTCTTTATTCTCAATTTTATTTTTTCTCGAAGCGTACTCGGTACTGTTCTTCTCGCTTACGAAGCCAGCGCTCCTGACGTTTACCTTACGCCGTTGCTCGACGACGTCCGCCACTAGACGTTAACGGTAGTCTGCTCGGCTCGGCTTGGCTGCTGGAAGCAGGTTTTTGAAGCCAATTTTTTTTTTTCTGTTCGCGTTGACCCGCCTTATTTTTGTCTACTCCGCTATTTGAACAAAGAACTTTCTTTTGGGAGTTGTTTTTATTTCTTACGCAAGAAAATTGCCCTTCCACAACCAGGCGGCCATTTAAAGCTCCTTGTCGGTGAAAAAATTCAGGGGGCACTTTGACTGTCTAAAGTGCGTAGAGGCGAAAGCGTTTTCCGCACCACTTTCAGTGCTTCTGTGGCACTGGTGGCGTCACATGTAATTGAGTACTAATTACTAAGTGATGACAAATCACTAATTAATGGTTAATTACTGATTAATGCCTGAATACTAACTAACTGCTAATTAAGCTTAAGCTTCGCCTTTAGGAGTGGAACGCGACAGCGTGTTGTAGCGCTGCCAGGGAGTCCACGGAACGCCACCACCCGTTCGGCGCGATGCCTTGCCGTTTCAACGCAACGGTTTTTGAGGAAAGGAAATAGCGCAGTAAATCTCTGCCATCTCGGTGGACACCTGAACCGCACCGTAGAGGAACGGAGGAAGTGGGAGTGAAAGAAGAAAGACGAAGATGGCCCGTAATGAAGAAAATGAAAATTGTATTTGAGGAAAGAAAATTACGCAGTAACTGTTTCACATATCTCGGTGGACACCCGTCAAAATTCAAGAGGGGGGGGGGGGTGCACTTTTTTGACCTAAAGTGTGGTCACTGATGTGTGGTTAAGATGTTAAGCTTCGCCTCTAAGAGTGGAACGCGAGAGCGTCTTGCAACGCTGCCAGGGAGTCCATAGAACGCCATCGCCCGTTCGGTTCTACGCCTCGCTCGTCGGTAAATTGGTTTTTGAGGAAAGGAAATGTATTTCTCTCTCATATCTCGGTGGACACCTACACCTCGCCGGAAGGGAAGGGAGGAGGATGGCAGTGAGCGAAGACGTGCCTTTGTTCATTCCAAACCATCGAGCTGGCATGGCGGAGTGGATAGCATGCTCGTCTCGCACTCCGAAGACCGGGGTTCGATTCCCGAGCTCGACCAATTTCTGACTATGATTTATTTATTTATATGGCCTGACTAGAGAAGTTAATTAGGCTAATTGGGTAATTAAGCAATTAACTAAGCTCAGTCCCACTTACTTGGAGCATCACTATATGGTCCCTTCAATTGGTTGCATGGTTACTAGCCAAAGTACAATTGGCCCCGTTTGAAATTGGCGCACTGTGACGTCACGACCGTTTCGACCAACTGAAAAGTGTGACATTCTCTGTCGACAACTGCTGCTTACAACGATGAGACATTAAAGGCTTTCGCCTTAAAAGAAAGCCCGAAAAAACATCTTCCAGGAGAGGAGTAAAATAAGCTTGTAACACAAGCTGTCACTACAACTAAGACAAAAATTGAAATTCCTGCTTAAAACGTGGCAGATGCATGACTGCGCTGTTTTCGGTCCTTAATTACCTCGAGGCCGACAGGCTAGATTACGTCCAGATAGGAAGGAATGACAAAGCCTAAGAACTATAAAACAGAGTAAGGAACTGCGATACGTGCCCTTGCAGGAGCAGGGTAATTTGCAGAGGCAGTCAGAACAATAAAAATAACTACAAAATTAACTCTAAAGAAACTGACTGCGGTTTGGACGTCCCCATTACTTTTTTCTACCTTTTTATAAACTGTGCAGAAGCTTTTCGAAGAGCTCACATTTTTTCATAACGGTAAGAAATTCCCAATATGTGTATTATAAATATAAAACACGTGAGATTACGCGCTTTTTCATGGTAATCCTCTTGCGGGGAACGATCAGATATTGAAAGCAGAAAGTAGGCACCCAAGCGTGACTTGCTCCAAAGGTACCCGTAAGTGCCCGTCATACAAATCCTTTAGAACGGGTATTGTTTGACACAAATTCTTAGTGCACAGCGCACTTAAGAATGTTTTAGAGGCGTCAAGCTTCATGAGCAGTAAAGAAGAGCTTTAGGGGGCACCTAACGTTTCTTTTGGAAAACTTGAGCGCTTTCGAAGCTCTCTCTTACGCTTGTTTCTTGTGCAGAAGAGGCTTCTTGCTGACATGACCGCAGTTATGGCAATTAAAGGAAGGTATCGTCTTTCGAGCAGTTTTTAATTAATAAGTTATAGTGAATTCCGCGTGTAGGGTTGAAAAGTAGTGCGTAACGCCCTCCTGGTGTCGCTTACACTCTAAACAGAAAGCAGTAAAAAGTGAGTAAGCTGTTCTCTAACGTTCACCTTTTTTTTTAAAAGGACAGCTTCCGCCCCTTTTAGTCCCATATAGGTTTATTCGTGTTTACAGTTAGTAAGCTATATACACCAGCTGTATCCTACCGGTACTAACCTATGGGACAGAAACGTGGAGGCTAACACAGAGGGTTCAGCTTAAGTTAAGAGCACGCCGCCGCGGTGGCTCAGTGGCTATGGTGCTCGGCTGCTGACCCAAAAGACGCGGGTTCGATCCCGGCCGCGGCGGCTAGAATTTCTTTGGAGGAGAAATTCTTGAGGCCCGTGTACTGTGCGATGTCAGTGCACGTTAAAGAACCCCAGGTGGTCGAAATTTCCGGAGCCCTCCACTACGGCGTCTCTCATAGCCTTATTCGCTTTGGGACGTTAAACCCCACAAACCAAACCAACCTAAGTTAAGAGCAACGCAGCGAGCTATGGAAAGGAAAATGATAGGTGTAACGTTAAGAGATCGGAAGAGGGCGGAGTGAGTGAGGGAACAAACGCTTGTTAATTACATCTTAGTTGAAATCAAGAGGAAGAAATGGGCTGGGGCAGGGCATGTAATGCGAAGGAAAGATAACCGCTGGTCCTTAAGGGTAACGGAGTGGATTCCAAGAGAAAGCAAACGTAGCAGGGGACGGCAGAAAGTTAGGTGGGCGGATGAGATTAAGAAGTATGCGGGGATACAGTGGAGGCAACTGACAAAGGACAGGGTTAGTTGGAGAGACATGGGAGAGGCCTTTGCCCTGCAGTGGGTGTAGTCAGGCTGGTGATGATGATGATGAAGCTATATGTGGTGTAGGTGCCACCACGACCATGTTTGTCTGCGCGCCATACCCGTTTCCAAATTTGTCCTTATGGTAGCAGCCATATTTCCACTAGTCTTTAGCAGCATCGTTATCATTGCGGATTTTCAGAGGCAGCTAACTGGACATGACAGGCAGGGTCCAAAGTGCACGTGTTCTGAGCAATGGTGTAAACAATGAAGAGGTACATACCATGCCAAAGGCATAGCAGTCTGAAAGTTAGATAGGCTGGTTTTATCTCTAGTTTATAGTTTATAAAAATTGTTTAGGAAGCGCAGTACCTCTAAGAGCTTTAGCAGCCTCGGGTGTCACATAGCATCGCGTTCGTGCTTCGAACGCTCACAATGAGTGAAGTCCAAAAGGCTGATGGTGGAAGCTTCCCTAACAAAGCACCAGAAATGTACAGTCGAAAAAGAAGAATCGGCCAATGATCTTATGAAAGACGGCGAACACCGATCCACTCGAAAGACACGTTGAGAGTCCAGAAACAACAAGGTTCTGTAAATCGCGCTGGGATATATGAAAAGCCATCAGACGTGTTCGCAATAACATTAGCCTTTTTGCAATAACAGTACTGTTCAGCGTTATCTAGGTGACTAGGTGAGCGCGGCCATGTTACCTAAGTTTTCCTTGACATGCATGGCCAACCTCACAGGTTCCAAGTGTGGGGAGCTCTACACCTACCACAATTATCTTTCAAAGCTTTGCTCTTACCGCCTTCTCCCAAAGATACGTGAAACAGGATTGGCGTTCCATTGTTAGCATAGTTCAACTGCGAACATGCGAACTATAGCATAGCTTCTACCCGGATATTTTACGCTGCTAACAATATTAGTTATGCTCCAGCACGCCGAACAAGCTTTTAATATCGCTTGTGCCAACTACTAGGCATAGCCGCTGCGAAAAAATGACAAATAAAATAATAATAACAAACACACATCTTTCCAAAGTACCACCCCGCGCTAGCACAGCGCAAGCCTGCAAGTACGGCGACGCGTCCTTCGCCGGCTCGAAACAACGTAGCCGCAGGCGCCGTCGCAGGGCGCGCGCGGTCCGGCGCGCACGCCGCAAACACACGCACGCGCGCGTAACCCTTCAGAAACGATTAGCTGCCCGTGAAATGACGGGGCTCTCGCGGCCAGCCTCGGGGCCAGGCACGCCCCGCGGTATGTGGACGCGGCGCGCCGTGCACAATCAACACCTAAGAGCATTACGGCCGCAGGGACACGCCAGCTTGGGCACGAGCGGCGCTGGAAAGGGTTGGCTGAGAAGTGGCCAGTGGCGTGGTGTTCAGCGGGTGGCGGATGGCCGCCATAGAGCATGCTCGTAACTGTAATAAAGTGCCACAGCGCCCTCCGAGGCCCCAGCACAACGCTGGCATACTCAGGCAACGAGTGGACGACGGCGACTTAGAAACAATGACCCTCTGTGCGGATATGGCTGAGACAGCGAGAGGGTGAGAGAGAGAACGTCATAGAAAGTAGGCAAGAGGGAGAGAAAGCGTAGTCTTTCGTTAAGTGCATTCCGGACGGCAAGGCTAGGAAGCTCCGCTATTTATAGGGGGGCGCGGCTCGGCTCTCACGACCGGCTGTTAAAAGTTTATGGCTACTTTAAAATTCATAAAAGAGCTTAATGTCGTCGCGTTTGGAGCTGGGCCTGCGCTCGTCCTCGCGAGCGTCGTGTAATCCAACGACACCGCCCGCGGCTGCGGTTCGGACGGGGTGGCTTAGACTGGGGAGGAGACTGCCAGTGCTCCCGGTCCGCCGCCGCCGCCAAACTGCTCCGCGGTGGCCGATGTCGCCTGGAAGGGGCACCATTTTCCCGTTTCACTCAGTAAGAGAGGGAACAGCTAGAGGTTACGTAGAGATTCGTGGTTTACGGACACTCTACTTGCATGATGGGAAGAAAATGGATAAGGCGGGTTTTCCTAACTAAAAATTCTTGAACTCCGGTCTTACCATTGAATGTAGGAGGTCATGTTTCGATGTTTATATTCGTGCTGCCAAAAGACACGAGTGCAAAGTAAATAAGTGGCAGATCACCTCGCGTTGATATGCACGCAAAGTGTGTTGGTGAAGTGCAGGTGTGAAATGGCGGAGCATTCGGTGTTATGACTGAGCGCCTGCTTTTTATAGAAACTCACTGTTCGGGATCCTGTTAAAGTGCCGACGCCTCTAGAATATTTGGAAGTGCATTTATTATTATCGGAAGGACAGATTTACTGAGACCTCGGCGTCCATGCAGTTGGTGATGGCAAGAAGAAAGTTGAGCAAACCGGAGCAGGCCTAATCAAGCGTACATAGGATTACTTGACTTTGACGCGTAATGGGTGGGGACTCGTGAACCAACAAGTCTGAAGAAAAGCCCACAACTTCCCGGCAGCAGTTCTCGATGTTCTACGTGTCATCTTTTATTCCCTCAAAAGAAAGAAATTCAACACAATTCTGTACGTCCGAGCTGTATAGATGTCTGAGTTGTGCCTACAGTTTCTCAATTCTGCTTGTGAGCAACTTCCATTCGCTAGCAAATAAGTGAGTTAAAACGCGGATGCGGCTTCGATGGCGGCGTCCGATTTCGAGTTCCCGGGGCCTGTTTTGCTTTAGGAAGGCGCTCAGAAATTTGGAGCAAAAGAACGCCCACGCGCCGTGGAGAATTTCGAAAGGTAATAGAGCGCACCGACAGTATACAGCCCTTTAAAGTGTTTTTTTTTTTTTCACAGCGTTTTCTCAGCCATCAGAGAAAGCAGACCCATCGATCGCTTTTGCACAAAAGGCGGCCTGATATCTGTCGCTATATGACTTGACTAGGAAGGAAAGAAGCGGATATTACCAATACCAGATTAACTTTGAGTTAAAATAACCCTGCGCGTCGTCACTCACTGTTATCCTTACCTGCGCGTTGTTGCAAATTCTTGCTTAGATTTTTGCTTAGTACCAGGCACTAACCTCTCTTTACACCCCACCATAAAAAGAAAAAAATCATGCTGGCCCGAAAGTAAGCAATAGACACGAGAAAGAGCAAATAAGGAAACGCAGGAGTCGCGAACTTTGTTTACGTGCCCAAATGAATCCTGACAATCTGGCCTGTCACTTAAAGAAGCCCTAAAAAATTTCATCCAACCTGCCCTTGCTTCGCCACTGAGGCTTTGTCTGTCCTGACGTCGCTGCTAACGGGCAGTGAGAGGAAGGAGAAAATTGTGTATGGCACATATGAAATTCCAGGTGCTCGATCAAAGGGATGAAGTTGCCCTGCATCTGCTTGTGTTTCATTTCATGCTACTCCCTCGATACTTCTCCTTTCATTTTCATTCTTGGGAAAAAAGAAAAAGAGAATAACCGCCTTTTTTTTTTTTTGATGGCATAAAACTAAAATCTTGCTATTGTATTTTGTAAGAGCTTCTTCTGCTGGTTTATTTCGTGTTCCTTTCTCTTTCAAGGGTCAGCACTGCAACTCCATTAACCCCAACTTCTAATACCTATTGCATTAGCTATCAGATAACCAGCTCTGAAATCACAAAAAGAAATCTATTTGGGTCTTGGACCCGAAACTAATCCTTGCCTGTGAGTCCAGTGTTCGCGATTTTTTTATTTTACAGATTTGAGATAAATAAACTGAAACTGAAACAACCTGTAACTGCTGCCATTCGTTGGCAAAATTATTGAATCGGCAAAGGAGTTGTTTGAATCGCAACGACTAGAGTCGTTGCAGCGAGGAACAGTGGTCAGCGCCAAATAAAAGAAGACGACAAGCGATTCCAGGTTCGTTGTAGCTGTCAGGAACGGTGGCCTTCCACAGCCGTGATGTTTCAATAAGCATCATGGCTGACCGGCCTACCTGATTTTCCCCTTTACACACAATATTATCCCTCACCATCAGATGTCAGCAGATGAAACTGCAAACCTTTACGATGAAATAAAAAACTCCATCGAAACTTACTCACTTTCCTTTAAATATTAATACAACACCTTGCCTTCCTGGCGCACGTGTTCTAACCAGGCGAAATCATTTATTTTTCCTGCAGTATCGTTGAAGGCCCAATGTGTAAAAAAATAATGCCTTGTCTATTTATTTATTCTCGTCACTTTGTTAGTGTCAGGTACTTCCTGGTTTCCGCAAGATTACTACGCAGCATTTTAGTCAGAGCATGACATTTTTTATGTACCGTTTATATGAAAAGTTCCTGCGGTCTTTCAAGTGTCATCAACCTTTTTTGAGTTATTTTTGTCCTTGCACATTCGAGATAAAAGAAACAGTAACCTACGAAAGCGAAAGGGCGCTTAACCTCGAAACCAGAGAAATTTATTATCGAATTATAACTGAGTAGAAACCAAGTTCGCTCAAAACAGAGCGATGCAATCAGAGTGCAGCGCGTCCTTCAGCATTTTTATGTATTTCCTTCGTCAGTAAATAATAAACGAGGGATCGTCACTTGATTCGACATTCAGCCAGGGGGTGCCCTTTTTCTCTAATTGTCGAATTTCGCTTTATCGCATGCCGACGAAAATCGCACCCAATGTGGCACTCAAGTAAAAAAAGAAAGAAGAAAGCAGACAGATTAGAAACATCGGGATAAAACGCCAAGCTCATCTGGCCTCAGTGGGAAAATTTTTCCCCCGAGTCGCATTTATCGTGTCCGCGTTGCCCGGGAATGAGGCTCGCGGGGAGCGACCCATTCGTTCCCCACGCTGCCCTCCCCACCTCATTCCCAACGACAAAACTGGGCCCGAGCAAATTTGTGTCGCCATTTCGGGCTCAGTTTGCCCCTTTTTCCTCGCGATCAGTACGTTTTCTTCGTTTCACATTGCCTTTTCTTTATTCTCTTTAAGTTTTTAGTTTTTCTCGTTTCGCGGCCGAAATCCAACTGGTCAGAGTCGCCTTGTGGCAATTATTTACGCGAACAGCAGCATTAGGCGTTATAGCCAAAGTCTTTCCTGGTTTTCTTTATTTTTCCTCACACTGTCTGTTGCCCTGTTGCCAGCCACTCCAAATGACAAAAGAATAAGCTTGGTGAACGAGTTTCAGGTTATGATAACTGGTTACGATGAGTGAAACGGTTGCAGAAAGCGCAATGTCGTGTTCTGCAGAGAAATTAGGCATCATATACTGTAGGAAGGGGTTTAAAGCTCAGCAAAAAGGAAAAGCTTTGTCCGTAAGCCCCTCTTAACGCGTTGCGCCTGTTTTTGACGTGCCTGGGCATAGTAACCGGGCTGAATGTTTAGCACTACGTGATGCAGCAGCAATTATAAACAAGAAAAGAAATATACTGCACCAGCCTCTACTCTCGAAAGGCGGAACAGGACGTTCTGTGGGCGCAAAAAAAAAAATGTGACAAATTTTTGCACTCG
The DNA here is from genome assembly GCF_055824585.1 of Amblyomma mixtum. Classification (NCBI taxonomy): domain Eukaryota; kingdom Metazoa; phylum Arthropoda; class Arachnida; order Ixodida; family Ixodidae; genus Amblyomma; species Amblyomma mixtum. Next base: position 130,852,407 of record NC_143016.1, on the reverse strand, counting down.
GCGCATACGGCATGATGCAATAAAACTTCAGAGAAATGTGACCCAGTTTTCCCGAAGTTATTCTTTCTTTCTCCTATCTCTGTGCTCTTTGCAAACTGGTGAGCAAAAGCGCCTGTTGTTATTCTTATTACCGCCATATTTACTACAGAATAAACTATATTAACTGCGAAGCCTTTTTTGTTTGTAGTTGGTTTTTCCGCGCGTTATGGAGCCGACTAGTATTATGCAAATCAAATCCCCTCGAAAGTATGGCGAAAAATACTCAATCGACATGAAAGCCCTGACGACACAATGTGTATGCGGTTAGTTTTGTTTGTACAAACAACGCGAAATGCACTGACAAGCGAGTAGAACGAGAGCTATCATTTGAAGGGTTTATTTAATACATACTAATTTCCGAATGTTCCCTGCAACAGATATGTATGTTCGCAAATAAGAAACGAAACCTTGAAGCTCATTCCGAACCTTTAAGATATGAAATTTCACGATCATGAATACCATGAGTCGCATGTCGGTTGCTTACGCACGTATTATGATTCTTGTGGATAAGGTATGTTTCATTCAGTTGTCTTGTAAATTGGATCAGGTTTCTGGGGTTTAACGTCCCAAAGCGACTCGGGCTATGAGGTTCACCGTAGTTTACGGCTGCAGATAATTTGACAATCTGAAGTTCTTTAACGTGTCATCGCACAGTACACAGACTTCTGACATATTGCCTCCATCTAAATGCGACCTCCACGGCTGGGGTCGAACCCGCGTCTTTCAGGTCAGCAGCCAAGCACCGAAACCACTGAGCCATTGCGGCAGCTAATGTTGTCAATATTTCTTGGATTTATACTATGTGTTGGGGTCCCAATTATCAGCAGGAGGACGTAGCAGGCCAAGCAGACGCCGGGACTGGCAACTGCTGACACGCACTCGATCTTTGAGGCGTATTTGCAAGAAAATAAAACCATGCACAGCACTCAGCGTTCTGAGAGACCAGTGAGCGACATAAGCGTGGAAGCGTTTCTTGTAACATTAAAGCAGGGCCTGATTAGGTGTGAGATTCAGCATTTACCTTAATTCTTACATTACACTAGTGAAAACATTAGCTGAGATGGTTGCCCATTGCCACAGCGAACACACCACTGAAAACAAGGACGACAAAGTACCGCAACACCGGCGCTCACATGTGAATCATCAATCGAAGTGCACGGACATTTGTACATAAGCTGCACCCTTAATCAATTGTTTTATTCATTGGAAGCAGAAAACGAAACAGACGCAAGTGAAGGCGCACACACAAGAGAGAAAAGGTTTTAGCGATGTTCAGTGAAAGTTTCGGTAGTAAATAAGCGCCGTGTTGGGTCTTCCAACTCTTTTGTATGAGCTTTCTCCGACTTTTTCACCGTGTCTATCGTTTACTGTATTGCTGGTAGTAAAAAAAAAGAAAGCAACTGAGTTTTTATTCCAACTGGACCTGCTGAGATAAAGTCAAGCGCAGGATACTGTCATCTTGACAAAACTGCTCACTGTAACCAGCAGTTGCATCAACGTGGTTACGGGCGCTCGAACACCAACTTTTATTGGCACTATACTTTTGCAAACCACTAAAGCGAACACATGACGCACTATGGGTGATTACGCCGGCAAAATTGGCGTTCACATCTCCTAAACTTTTTTAATGTTGAATCGAAGAACGGCTGCCTTCCTTTTCCTCAATTTCTACAGGAAGAAACTGCGATGGCCGAAGAATTCTCCCGTTTCGGCTGCTGACCGGACATACCCGCCACCTGACGCACTCCACTAACCGGATCTTCTGCGATTCAGGGACACTTCTGGAAGCGTGAATCAAGTTATTTGGACGCTCTGGGGCTGTTATTTGGTAAAGAACTGTTGTAGTGACGACGACATGGTGAACCTAGCCAGCAGAAGAAAAAGTGCGGAGGGGAATTTCACTCAGTCCGCCCGGTAATTCCTGTTTCCATGTGGCTATTTCGCACCACTGGTATTTTTTATTACAATTCTAATGCCATGTGAAGGCACAGTTAGCTCGGTACTGTCAGTCTAACTGATTGGACCCTATTGTTTAGCACTGTACTCATCTTTTTTTTTGTCTTCTGTGCGTTCGAACTCGGTTCTAGTACGGCGTGAGGAGTGTTAATGCATGTTCTGTCGGCGTGTTTGCCATTCTTTTTTCCGCCAGTTAAGCCATACACGATCAGGCTAATTTTTTTACACTTTCCAGGGAGGAAGTCAAGGTTTTTTTTCCATGCCTTTTTATAGCCAAACAGCGATCGACCGAGGCTTGTCTTTCAGAAGGGGTTATGAATGCATGACTTCAGAAACAATGAGAGTTTAAAATAGCATTTCGGCGGAGTGTGAAAAAAAATCTTTTCCACTGAATCGCGGCAGTAGCAAGCTACAACGCCAGCGGTTAAAAATCACAAGTCAAGAATAAACTAACTTATGTTCCGTTACGAAAACACAAGAGCATTTAATACGTCGGAAACGCATAATAAGCATTACTTTATATTCTGATATTTTAAGTGTTTTGTACACGGTTTTATGTTCCGCGCTATGCATTCAAATATTTCCGGTAATTGTTGCCATCATTTTTCGATACTCGTGACCAACTGCATCTGCATTTTTAAACCTTAAAGGAAAACAATGTATTGGTGTAGGTGATATCAACGCACTAATGGTGCTTCCAAGTTCACGGGGCCAGCCATTGCAAAGCTAAGAAAGCCGTTCTGCTAAGAAATCAATGTAACTAGCCTCTTTTTCTATTTTTACTTGAAGAGCTAATTTGCATCACTTGTCGCACATATAATCACTCATCACAATCAATGACGCCTACACTTCGCGGTGTACCGTTCTAATCTCTTCTATAGCTGGAACAAGGAAGTATGGAAGAAACATTATGGTGTCCCCCTTACCGTTTTGAACGAGAGCGCATCTCAGGCTAACGGAGGAGGATACTTGATCCGGGCACTCACCTGGAAAATACAAAAAAAAGGTGTTAGTTTAATCAGACCTGAAGTAAATTACAGCAGCGTTTCTCAAATAGGACAAAGGAAGTACTGAGAACTACTTAAGAGTACTTCAGTTAGGTGAATAAAACAATACATTTAAGGGCCGGCTTAACGGAAAACCTACGCCCGCTTAAGCGGCAGGATTGGACGTAACATCGGCGTAGGTGGCAATTTGCGATTCCACTTGGTGACATTTAGTCTCCTCTCATGGACACCAGCTGCAAAAGGGCAGATTATTAAACTTTTCAGCCTATCGTGAAGATCTAGTTCTATAAAGCAAACAAATACACCAGAAAACAGAACAATAGGTTTAGATTCTTTTGACTACTTTTACTATTATTTCACCTTCTTGAAAGCTCCTGATAAATGCGCCACTATCCATCCGAGACGGGCTAAGCTAACTTTACTAGTCTCGCACGTGGGCGAGTTATTGTCTCTGGCTCGAAAAGAGGGAAACCGGAAAACACTTCTGAGCCTCGTATAAAAAGAGGAGTTAAAAAAGACCAAGCGCACCGAGGCAGAGGCTAAGCCTTTCAATGCTCGCATCCGCCCAAATACGCGCGAGCCAAATGCCCTGCATTCGAGACAAACGCAGGCGTGCATACTGCGGCACGCTTTAGCAGTGCGCACGCGCTGCGTGAAACGGGAGCGTTGGGTAATCCTAAACCCCTGGGCGCACGCCATCGAGGAAGGGGGGCGCCGGAGAAACGCATTATAACCCCGACAGGCTTTCGGCTGCGCCAATGGACAGTGACACAATGGTCTTCGAGAAAACGCACGGATGCCAAACAACGGAAAAGTACTCCGAGGAAAGAGAGAAGAGGAAAAAAAAAAGAATGGCATGAACTGTTGCGAGGGAAGCGCTTCCCGAAAAGGTGTTCAGGGTGTGATGAAGGGTGTAGCTTGTGAGGCAGGGAGTGAAACAGGGAGTCGGGGGAAGAGGTGAAAAGGAAGAAGGAGGGAAAGGGAGAATGGGGAGGGGAAGAAAGTGGGGGAGGGGAAAACGTCGCAAATGGACACCCCGGCCGTGTTCCGATCGAAGAACCCGTCGTCCGGCGCCCTTTGTCGCGCGGGCGGACATGATTAGTCCCCGTCCGCCGCGATTCCCTTCTCACCTTACTGCTTCAGTTTTCTTTTCTGTATTTCCCTACTGTGTTTGTTCGTGCAGGTCCGAGCGCTGCGACGCATAGTTCTGTCTTCGGCCAACGTTATCGGCTTCTTTCTATATTACTGTTCTCATTCTCAGTGGCTTGCTTACTTCCCTTTGTTGCCGTTCCGGTTTGCCTTTCAGCCGCTTTCTTCACCCCTTTGTTATGCCTTCTTATGAAGTAGTGAGTAAATGTGGTTTTTTCTCTTGTGCATTTGTTCTCGAAACAGCCTTTCCAAAAAAGGAAACAAAATTATATCAAGAACTGTAGCATTTACTAAGAGTCAAGCACGAAGCCTCATAACGGCGAAATCGAGCTCTGGAGTCCGTTTAGAAAGTACGCTTCTTTTACACAACTAATGACGGGTACAAAAGCAAAAAGAAAATAATGGAGACACAAGAATATAAGAATACAAGGTAAACTTCATTCCTCGCTGGTGTGGCCTTCAGAATGTTGGATGGAAAAGATAACAGGCGTTTGTTAACGCCTTCGAATGTTACCCGAAGTAAATTAACCCTACCAGTATCTCTCTAAAATTTATTTAATTAATTAGGAATACTGTCGGCTGTGGGGTCTTTTCAGTGGTGGGACATAAGACGTGAGAAGTACCATCTTCACTTGCCGCTATAAAAAAAAATACAAAGTTCACGTACATCTGCACAGTCACACTTCTTTGAACATAACGTTTTATTTTAGAGACGTAGTGTTAATAAATAATCACTTTTAACTCAGTTAAATCCCACAAAAAATATAAAGGAAAACGCTGCTGCATTTCCGGTGTTCACCTTAGGCGAGAGACAATCTCCAATTGGAAAGGCGTAAGTATCGCATTGACAAAGCATTTTAGTGTGAAGTGGAAATAGTTAATGGTTACGAGATTTTAACGTCCCAAAGCGAGTCTTGTTTGTGACCCGCAGGACTATTTTTTTTCCTCATTTATCTTGATTTCCTATCATTGGCCACATTTGTTTACAACTGTGAGAGCATAATTAGGTGCTTTTGTTTATATGTAATATTTATAACACAATATAGGAGGCAGCCGTCACCGAAATGCCTCAGCGATGCAGTTGATACAAATGTTGGATGGCAGTTTTGGGACAGGGCCTACCGTATAAGCCAGGAGGGCTGATACCTTCTGATATTTTATTATATCTGCGCTCACATACTTGCTTTTTTCCCATTTTGGGATTTTTATATGTGAATTCAGTAATTACGTACGCAAGCGGACTTCTAGGGAGATTCTACAGCCATTAAACACATCAGATAGATATATTCTTAACGCTATGCAGTTTAGCTCAAAGTCGAAATAAGAGAGTACACTACAAAAACGAGAGAGCACACTGCAAAAACAGCCGCCACGGTGGCTCAGTGGTTATGGTGCTCGGCTGCTGACCCGAAAGACGCGGGTTCCATCCCGGCCGCGGCGGCTGAATCTCGATGGAGGCGAAATTCTAGAGGCCCGTGTACTGTGCGATGTCAGTGCATGCACGTTAAAGAACTCCAGGTGATCGAAATTCCCGGAGCCCTTCACTACGGCGTCTCTCATAGCCTGAGTCGCATTGGGACGTTAAGCCCCAATAAACCAACCACGAGAGTACACTACAAAAGCAAGTGTCATCGTACGTATCCGAATCCATTGTGGCGAATCGCACTCGTCAAAACAACTGACATTCACTGCTCCCCGTCGGCTGCTTCTGCTGCTCCGCTGGTAGCCATAGCATATCATTTCGCGGCAGTTTCGATAGGTTGTCATTAGCGCTGTTGTTTCTGCAAGGAGGATAGTGAAATGTGGAAAGCGTGCACAAAGCCGCATCGATGAGCGAAAGGAAGCGTAGGGGAAGTACAGCGCAACGCTGAGCATACGCATAGCGGATGTGCGCTATGTGTTCGTGTAGTGAAATCGCACCTGACGAAAGCGCTGCGGTGCGCCAGAATGGGCGTTCCAGTCTAGCTGACTCCGTGATCCGGACGCACGGTCTGCGACCATACCCTCTTCTTCTTCTCGTCAACATAACAATAATAAACAAAATAACCTTGTCAAAAAATTAAGTTCTTCTCTTAATGACCACGTTTATGGCCTTTTTGTCTCAAAGTGAGTGCGCGCCTCAAGGCGGTGTCATGAAAGATAGCCCAACCATGACCTGGCGAGCTGACGCGGAAACTTTCCACGCTGGCACGACCATGCGACGCGGCGCAGTGGCAATGCAAGCGGCTGCCACCGTGAACTTCGTTAGTGGCAGCCACTCCCGCCTCTCCACGGCTTGGCGCTTTCCTCTCCTCCCTTCGTAAGCGACCTGTTCCTCCTCGCCTCAGCAGTGGACCGACAGAGCAGAGCGCGTGGCTCGTTTTGGACATTGAGTTGGCTCATATACGCAGCCAGCAATGAGAAGCCAGCAGAGCGTTCAGTCGGAGTTGAGCGCTGGCGGTACGGGAGAAAGTGAGGGTGGGAGGGCGAGGGTAAGCTACATTAGAAACAATAGCGATGCGGTCCAAAAACAAAGAGTATATAGAAGCAAGAAAGAAAGTGGCCATGCGGTGAACGTGTGTAAAGCAAAACCTATAAATTCCGCGTTTCCACGGCAACCAGGTTTGCAGAGAAAGAAGGACTGCTCCGGGGAAAGGGGCGACGCACGTGCCTGAGAAAAGCAACCAGGGAGCGGGTGGAAAATGGCGCGTGAAAAGGGCCTCCTCTCTATTTCATTGTTCTCCCTCTCTTTTGTGCTGTTTGTTTTGTTTCACTTGTGTCACTCTCATTCCATTTTTCCTGTCCTCCCTTCTGTCTCTCTCTCCAACTTTTCCGTCTGTGAGCTCCGGTTTTGAGCCCCGGTGTTTTGATAGTGCACTGTCGTTCCCGGGATGGTCAAAAACGGTCCGCAAAGACGGCGTCTGGCTTTGTTTTCATCTCTGCTTCCAATGTCGCAAATGCTGGCCACTGGCCTCGATGAGAGATGAAGAGGAGCTCGCTGCTTGTTTTTTTTTTTATTCATCTCTCATATGCACTGCTTATTTAAGGCTTCTGTCGTACTTTCATTACCTCGCATGGCATGGCGGAGGTGCTTGCTACACGTAAGCCTACGTTATTTTCTGCCACCTGTAGTCCCTGCTAATACCGAAGCACAAAACGTTGTGGAAACCTATTCCTGGAGAAGAGCCTACGGGAGAGCACGATCCCCATTATGAGATGACGTAGTGTTAGCACTATCACCCCTTTGCTTCTTTATGCTTTATTTTGCTGTCGCTTTGCAACTGGTATGCCTAGTTAAGGTCCCGGATCCACATCTCCACAAAGCACCTTTTCACACGTAAGATATGTCTTAAATGTATAGGCCGACTTTTTTTTATGGCCCTTTGTTACCCCTTTGTGGGCCTATGCCCCAGTTTGTGGCCCTATGCTCTCTTTATAATCTATACACTTGCTGCCTCGTGCTGTTCGCCCTTCGTACTCCGTTCGCTCTATTTTTATGCGAAGCATACTACTTTAGCTACCACTTCAGCCCTTCACCGTGGTTATGCGCCTCCAAATCACGTGATACATGACGTCACACCACGTGACACGATGACGTCACGGCAGTGGAGAAACGGGGGCCCACCTCGCGCCGTCGCTGTGGTTGTGCGCCTCCAAATCACGTGATACATGACGTCACACCACGTGACACGATGACGTCATGACAGTGGAGAAACGGGGTCCCGCCTCGCGCCGTCGCTGTGGTTGTGCGCCTCCAAATCACGTGATACATGACGTCAAACCACGTGACACGATGACGTCACGACAGTGGAGAAACGGGGGCCCACCTCGCGCCGTCGCTGTGGTTGTGCGCCTCCAAATTACGCGACACGATGATGCTTGGCATTCTCCAAGCTTAACCAAGTTAAGCCTCAGCCATTTTTTGTTTTATCATGAACGCACACCAAATCGCCCAACAGTGTTTTTTTTTAGTAATCTATAACCTATGACATGCATGGAGGCATGTCACAAAGTATGTAGTTGTGAAGGTGTGTGGAGGCAATACAAGAAAAAAAAAACAGTTACTACATATCTTAGCTCGCAGCCTATTTCGCCCCCTAAAAAAATAAAAGAAAAGCTATGGCTCTAGACTCAATTTTCGACTCGCTTCAGTATTCATTCTGGTGCCTTAAAACCCCCCTCGCCATGTGTCAGCGATGTTATCCGCACCGCATTACTGACAGCCAAGAAGGCGCGGACCTCCTTTGCCAAGCAATGTTCCATTTCGCCCTCTGCCCATTTATTGAGCGCAGTGTATGCCTCCAACGAAATCTGAAGAAACGGTGACACGGATGGCCGCGTTTCCTTTCATCTGATCCTTACTTCCTTTTAGCACACCGGCCAGCCAATAAATTGCCCGTCTTCCAGTAAACTACCATTATAACGACTGCGTGGCGGTGGAGCTGAAATGAAATTCGTTTATCACAGTGCGCATCAGAAAAAAACAACGGACTCGAAGGGAAAGAACACGTTCGAACGGAAACCTTGGCGTCGTTTTAGGCCGAGCTTCGGGGTATTCATGATTTCGGGCTATATGTGCCTTCGATCGTTATGTTTTTCGTACGAGGTCGCGTAGATCATCACTACACGTGATGTCTCCTTTCTCCCGTTCACCTGCCAGTGCATCGTTTGTCATCTGCTCGGTCCAGCTCATGTCTCTTTTCGTTCAATCGGAACTCAGCAGACGGACGCTGCAGTAGCCCTCGTCAACGTATATGGATCGCGAAAGTCTTTGCTTTTTTGTTATTTCACTTCCTTCCGGTGCGGCTCCCGTTCTTTACATCATTCCTTATTCCCTCTCTTACCATATGCTAGTAAACGGGACCCATTCACGACCATTTCTACCTACATCTTTTTTTTTCTACTTCTACACCGCTTACTCAGAAAGGAATGACATCACTGCGCTCCATACGCGCCTGTCAGGAGACATTTCTATGATGGATGGAGTTTGCTTGCGTTGCTCCGGAGTCTCCTATTGCACGTGTACACGGAAGAAAAAAGTAAATAAAAAATTCAGAAGGAAAGCACATGTGTAACGATGCTGGAAAGACACAATGTAATGTAACAAAAAATAGTTATGGTTCGCGGTGTGCGTGAATACTGCCAAGGCTTCAGGTTTCTAGTTCTTTGACTTTTTTGTTTGTAGCGCTATTTATGTCGGTAATCGAAGAACGCTTTTGTACAGTGACTAGTGCCCGCGTTGGGATTGTAAATCGCAGCTTTCCTCGCTGATCTCTATAGCAAATAGTAGAATGTTACTATATTAATTAAATTACAGTAACATGAAGTTCATTAAACTTGGAATGAGGATGGATGGGGTAGAGGGGAAGCGGCTTGTTCGGGAAGGTTTACAGCCTTTTGTCACGTTCCCCAAGGCATTTCTGTTGCGGAATGTTCTAATTAAACAAAAAAAAAAAGAAAAATGACCCCCTCCAGCTGATTCACACGTACCTAATAAAAGTGTCAAAATAAATTTCTGTGCTCTGTGTAAATTGTTTGATTCTCCTGAATATATTCTCAATGTGTGTGTATGTATGTATGTATATATATATATATATATATATATATATATATATATATATATATATATATATATATATATATCCACACACACAAAATGAAACAAAATAAGTAGATTGCTAATCTTTACCCTTTACTCAACGGGGCTCTAGAGGCTTTATTGCGCTATGCACGCTGTAATCAGCTTCGTGAAGGTGTCCTTAAGAACACTATACAACTTTCACACTATTAAAAGACAGACAGGGCCATGAAGTTTACCATATGCCCGAACATCCTACCCTGTGTTGATTATAAAATCCATGAGGTGGTTCACCGCTACGGGGAATAATGCATCATTCTCTCTCATAGCGGCGGCTTTTTGACGCTGCGTTACAACATGATTACTCTGTGTTTTTAAACAGGTACACGCACGTAGCCATCGCACAAAAGGAGACCTTGGTTTAGCGAGCTATCATTCCTTAATCCTTCCGTAACGCTTAATCGTCACTGACGCTGACATCAACCCGAACCAGAGCAACAAAGACACAACATAGTTTTACCGCAACCGGGGGTGAACAATTCAAGAAAAATTGAGGTATCACCTACTGCCGCTTTCAGGGAAACCCTTATTCAAAGAGAGTAGTTTCTTATGACTGTGCATCGCCTTAATTACCCGGTATTCATGCACGAGTAACGGAATAAGCGAAGTTTTCGGCTACTTGCTTTTCCCGCATGAGTGCACAGGCTTGAGGAGCTCATCTAAACGCAAATCCTCACTGCTCTCCAGCCATAGCCGCGTATAATATCTCCTAACAACCGAGAAGAGCTTGCGTTTTACGTCCCGTACCTAATCCGGTAGTGCGTATAATGTCATGGCTGCCGCCTGTGCCCGATATGCTAGACTGGCGGCTGTGTAGCTTATTTTCTTTTTTTTATGTATATGTTCCTGTCGCCAGCGGCCGGAGGCCTTCCGGCTCTCAAAGCCGTTAATTTGAAATTTAACGCCATCGCGCCTCTATAGTTTTTTTTTTTCTGCTTTCAGCTCGAAAGGTGGGCGTCCTTAAAAAAAATGAAACATTGTGTAAAAGTCGATCCTTGTCAGGGTTTAGCGCTTATAACTGCTGATAAATGACAACAATACGGAAAACTAAACCAAAGAACATCGGCAGGGCACAGAGTGACGCTTTTAAATACTTTTTTTAATATCCTCTGGCGTTAAATTTAGCTGCTAGTTACTCACTGCTCACTCTGTATTAGAAAAATATCGAGTGATTAACCTGAAAGGCGAAGTTACTAGTTGAGTTGTTTCAGTAAGCGAAAAGACCAAAGAACAAAATTCAGTCCATCGACCAAGATGTAAAACCAGAATTGCAACAAAAAAATTACCAAAGAACAATCATTCGTGCGGACTACAAACGATATCCAGAGGCCTGAGCCTTCAAGGCACGGACGATGCGTGAACAAATTCAGAGTGAGGGCTTATTTACGCACGGGTGATAATCTGTGCCGACCCCGTTCGGCCTTTCTGCACGTTGGATGTCCCAGCTGCACGGCGCTACATGACATGACGGAACGTCTTGTTTCCCGAACCAGGATCATAACAGTGAGAATCGGGTCAGGGCTGGTTTGTACAACCCGGAGAGAAGGTCCGCACTTCGGCCTCAATGCGCACGCGCATCAGGTCACGTGCTTGTTTCTCTCAGGCACGGTGGCGCACGCCCTTGTTGGGCGCACGTATGCACAGAGGAAACCGGTGAACCGCTATCACATGTCCCCCTGTAATTTTTCCACGGGTCCGTGAGCGAACACGTCCAATCGGCCGCCTCTCTTTCGCGTCCGCTAGATAGACACTGCTGACGCCAATCCTCTACAGGGACACTGCAGACAACCTAATTCAATTTTGGTTGTCAGCAAAACTCGAATGTTCAGCTTATGGTGGCCATATTGATCGTTGTTCCGCAGCGAAGAAAAAAGCACTTATTTGTTCTGACTATTGCCAATCCATCTCATGCCGTAAGCCAGGAAAAAGGCTCTGTGATCACCGCCTTGAAATAAAGGTCGCTGGTGCTTAGCCTCAGAACTTCGAGCTAGAAAGAAATAAGGTCCGCTTTTAGCGTAGTTAAAACCAGTAGACTTGCGAAATAATGTCTTTAGCCTGATTGGCTCATGATTTTGCTTTGCGGAATCGTCGCCAAGTCTGGCGACGATGTTATTTTCATAGTAGTATTAGCTGATGAAGGCAACGGTGTACAATACACAGCGCGAGAGTGTGTTGCAGTTTAACTAGGCATGTCATCAGCTGTGGCGATAGCATAGCCATGAGCTATCTACAAACATTAAGAACACAGCTCATGGCTACGCTATATATATATATATATATATATATATATATATAGAGAGAGAGAGAGAGAGAAAGAGAGAGAGAGAGAGAGAGAGAGAGAGAGAGAGAGAGAGGTAAAATGCGAAATTCATTTAGGTAAACATTTATTGCGAGTCGACGTTTCGGACAGAGCCTGTCAGGACAGGCTCTGTCCGGAACGTCGACTCCCAATAAATGTTTGTCTAAATGAAGCGTTTCAGCTATATATATACATATATATATATATATATATATATATATATATATATATATATATATATATATATATATATATATATATATATTGTGCGCTTTGTATAGCTCATCTACGTAAAACGTCGCATAATTAAAATAAATACGATGGTGAAAAAAGCGGCGATAGCATACCGCTCTCGGCCAAAGAAGCTCATCTGTTCGCGCCACTGCAGGAGCGATTCCCAGGAGCGGCAATATTTATTTTATTTATTTACGGTTTTTTTCGCCATGATCACTACTCTCAAGGTCAGGCTTCACACAAACTCCGTTAACAGGTTGGATCTCGTGAAGATGTGCTTTCGCGCTAAAATGCATTCAAGTCACAGCAGCCAATTTGGAAAAGCGGAGTGGCTGTGATACATGACTTTTGCTTTTCTTTTTTTTTTCCTTTTTCTATCCTGGGAAAACCGGTGTGTCTCCAATTAGCCTGTTTATCATTATTATGCGGTAATGAGCCTATATAGGCCAACTTCAATTTGTCCGCAGGGTACTTTTAAAGCCTTCTTACTGCCTATTCCATCGTCTTCCCATGACGTCATCAGGTGCTTAATTAGCTTCACACACCTCGGTTACCGTAGTGAAATTACAGTTTGACAAAATAAGCAGCGCGGTATGCATTCCTGCTCGAGATAATACAGCAGCAAAAAAAAATAATAAGCAACCCTCTCTACCTCACGCGTTCATATCCTGAACATCATAAAAAGTACAAGTTTACTGGTGTTAACGTAGGGAGGGAGAATTAAACAGGGGGTGCATAAAGAGTGAAAATAACTGTTGAAAAGAAAATGGACATCACGATCCCAGCGGTAAGTGCCAGCTGTGGAATATATGGGCATCGCGTGGCATTCCGTTATTTTTTATTGGTGGTTAAGAATTTAACGAAGCGGACATTTAGCAGAGGACCGATGCTATGATGAGAAAGTGATTATTTTTGAGACAGAACCGGGCACGAAAGCAGGTTCCGTAATTGAAAGAGAAGAAAAGTTACTTGTGCCATGTCCCGCTCCCTCTTCGGAAGCTAAAACAGTCGCCGGGCTGTCACCGCTGGACGTTTATTGCGACATGGGCTGCATTCATTCGCGAAGATAACCGTTTTTATTCGCCATATAGGCTCGCCTCTTCTGCAGCATCGCTAAGTTTCAGTGGTGGCAGCTGTGTTGTCCAGAGCCTTTCTGTGCCTCCCATATTTGCTGCACTCATTTTCTTTCATCCAGACTACGCAGTATAAGAGCATAACCAAACTGAGTATCTGTGTAAAACGAAAAAGATCTGCTGAACTGGCGCTCTGAAAAGTTGCGTTGTGCTGATGCGAATAAGATGCGGACATTTGCTTCATCAAGTTTATCATTTCGCAACAACTGCTTACTGTAACATCATTATTTACGCCCCACACCCACTCAATAACGACCGTTCTTTTTCTTCACATATATAAGGTGGCTCAGTGGTTATGGCACTCTGCTGCTGACCCGAAAGACGCGGGTTCGTTACCTGCCGCGGCGGTCTAATTTAGATGGAGGCGTAATTCTAGAGTCCCGTGTACTGTGCTATGCCAGTGCACGTTAAGGAACCCCAGTGCACGTTAAGGAATACGGAGCCCTTGATAGCCTGAGTCGCTTTAGGACGTTAAAACCCCACGAACCAAACCAATATTCATATATACAAAACCAGTTCAATATTGCTTGAGGAAAGACCCTGTACCCAAGCAAGCTTTTTCTTATTCACTTAAGTGATGTCTTTCAGTAGAGGCATTGGGAGCTGAAAATATAACAGACTTTACCATAGTAACCAAACGGACCGAATACTCACAATCACTCCGGACGCTGCAACATTTTAGCTCGTCAATAAAGAACGATGTACCTTCAGTACGCAGTAACAGTCACACAATGATAATTTTAGTATCCGTCTGTTCTTCATCCGGGACCAAAAAGATACGCGCACAGATTTTGAGCTTTCTCCTATACATAAATCATTATTCATGTCTCTGAAAACTAAAATTGCTTCATCCTAACTCTAACATTGTTCATGAACAGGATAAAGACGGCAAACATGGCGTCGTCTTACTTTAATGGAACGTCAGAAATGCTGTGTCTGCCGGCAAGATTAATCTTGCAAAGAGCATGAATGAAACCAATGGCTCTTCTAAATTTTTCTTTATAGGTATTTTTTGCGATGAGGAAAAGTACATACTTATTTTTTTTTCCTTGCACAGTATACGGTACCAGAGTTTAAATTTGAGACTTGGCACCCTTACAAGAACACTCCAAACTTCGCGTCATCTATCTCTCAACTCAGTATTTGCGACGTGATCTGAATACCCCCAGTTGTAATCACTTCTTTATTATTAATTCAGGACTCAAATACAAAAGAGGGGACTTCATTCATAACTGAAAGTTCAAGAATTAAGGGCAACTAAAACAACTTTTTTTTTCTAACTAGTGGCGGCGCATTGCTTGCTTTCTTTAGTACGAGAGAACCTGTACTTTTATCAGATATGCGATCTGCGAAATCATGGGTCATTTAGAACAGCTAATACTCGCTTCGTACTAACCGTTCTCAATTAGAGCTGCTTGTGTTTTGCTGGTGATGTTCAATTGCTGTCATCATTCCGAGAAAAAGAATTTCTTTCTTCTTACTCTTCTTGGCCCTTTATTTCCTTTCTCAGTAATAATTCATTATTTACCATGCACAACACCAAAGCAAGAATTGAGCTGTGATATATCGGTACAATGAAGAAGCTCTACTATAGATGTCAGCATCACCTAATGTCAATTCCGCAGGCCTGAAAAGTCAACCTGCTCGCGGTAGTATTTGCCTGCTGTAGCATCCTAGTTTAAACAACAAACATCTACTTGGCAAACAGCCGTAATGGATGCTGCTATACAACAAACAATCAAGCAGGTTTTGTTTTTTGACGCGCCTTTCGGTTCCAACGAAAAAACAAAAATATTTGTTTAGCACATTCTATTTTTTAGTTTTTGTTACATTCGATCTGCTTATTTGATCTCCACATTGTCAACAAAGAAAAACGCTCGCCTGTTTAGGAACGATCGATGGTCAATTCTTGCTCAGCTGCTGGCGGTGAACGTTTTGGATTGCCGTTATTGAATAAAGGAGCAAAAAACGCCTTTTTTTTTACCAAGAAAGACGTCACAATTGTGATGCAGTCACCTTTTTCTTTCCTTTGAACTCTTTATTATCTCGTACCTTTAGTGCATACGTCACACATGAAGGCCTGTTCCGGCTTGAGCGAATTAGTTGCTACATCATCATATGAGTAGCAGAAAGCTGAATTTTAAAATTACCGGGGCTTGTAAAACATGGTAAAAATACTTTTTGTATAGAACTTGATTTTTTAAACCATCTATTTTTATTACCAGATTCGAAAAATTTGAACCTTTGTAGTATCATGTCATACGTAGCACCCGGTTTGACGGCGTGATACTTGGTCAGGAACCATGGCAGATGAAATTCATTGGTCACTGACCAAGATATCTCTTTTGACCATAGTCAGTGACTAGAGAACTTCATCAGCCATTCTGCAGTACGTTACTTCTAAAAATTTTAGGCGAGGATATCGATAAGAGATTCATTGGTTTAAGCACAGAAGGACATGAACGCGTCTCAGTAAGGCACAATATGGTTTGCGAAGGAAAAGAACCTCAAAATCTAATGTTAAAAGTCTAACGTTGAAAGCCCGAAAGCTGATCTGGAACTTGCCAATCTCAGCGGCCCGCTAATTGTCCGTCGGCGTCGTCCCTGAACAAGACCGAAATACATTTGCAAAGTTGCGACGGATGAAGACGTAGATCCTGCTGAGACTGCGCAACGAAGAACGTGTCTCCTGACTGGCCAAGCGTCATTTCTCGACGCTCGACAATAGTGTAATGTGTGCCGGGCCCTGCCGAGAGGCAGTCTGTTTCGACCAAAGGTTCTGCATTGATAAGGAAGGGCTCATACACCGCGTGAGTTTGTGAGCGCTCAGATGCCAGATGCTGCTCTGCGCGTGTGCTACACAGAGTGAAAGGGAAGACGCAGCTAGGCACTAAGGCTTAGGAGAGGAGGAAATAGAAATGGGGGAAGAATGATTCCAGGATGCCATCTGGTGTATGTCCTCGGAGGCATGCAAGCTGCAGCTTTGTTGAAGAGTAGCTGAGAGGTCTCATCGAGGCATCTGGCAGAGGACTCGCACTGACCAGCATCACGACGTTTCCGGTGAGCGTGCTCGTCGAGTTGAGTTAAACTCAGAGTAAAAACAGGCCTCTTGTGCTTGTGTGCAGGCGGTGGCGCGGTCTAGGAGCACTCGGTTGCGTTAGAGTCAATCTGAGTTACATTCATAGAAGGGCTAGTTAGACTAAGTTCGCTTCCTCTCGGAGTAGTTGGCTTGGGGCAATAGGCCTACTGTGCTCTGTTTCGATGTATACCTCTGAACGTAACACGTAAAAATATGAGGCGTGTCATGACCTCACCTGTCAACATCACTCGCTTGTGCTGTAATATGCCTCCGTTTGTTTTTCGGAATTTTTCTTTATCGTGTTCACATTTGCGTTAAGTTCACATTCACCGGAACATTTCGTCATGAGATAAGCCCGTGGAAGTGCCAAAAAGATAAATTGTTTGCACTTTATAACACCTAGCTAACGGGGACCACTTGAGCGCTGGAAAAACCTCAGCCATAAACTTCGTTGGAATGAAGTAGTAAGAAGTTTCAGCTGAAAAATGAAATTCATTTTAAAGCTTTACTTATCACCAGAGAAGTCGTAATTGTAGGGAAAAGAATTGTTTATTGTACCGGTGTTTTGTTTAACACTTTTTTTTGCATGCAGCGCCAAAGATGACAGTACAGTTCACACCAGAATTTTTGTTTCCACTGCCGAATGTTTTACTCTGTTTGCCGACGAGAAACTCCTGAGTAGGCCTGCATAAGAAAGAGTAAACGAAGGAGCGTGAAATAAAAGACCCGTCACGAAGGACACGGTAGAGAATCGCGGCGTATCCTTCTAGTAGCACTATTCTTGGAGCGTCAGATGCCTGCGAACTTTATAGAAAGAGTTCTTCACTCGGATCCCTTCTTTCTTCACTCCAGAATGCTCACTTCGGTATACATGGAGCGAAATTTACATAAGGGTTTTTAAAGGGGGAAGTGTCGCCTGCACGTCCCTGAGACTGCCGGAACTAGAGGAACTTTCAAGTTCGCAAACAAGCAGAATTTGTTTTCATTTTCATTCGTCTCACTGTATCTTATGAGCCAGACAAAAAATGAGTGGGCGAGGCAATGCGAACCCAACTTTCTTCGCGCATCCTCTCCACTATCCCCCCTTCCTTCCTTGTTTTGAAACTGAACCGGATAAGAGCTTCGTTCACTAAAACACGCGAGCAAGTAATGCTGTCTTGAAAACAAAAACAAAATATGAAATAATTCAAACACGACCAGATGATCCACGCATAAAGAAATCTAAAACATGAGCCACGGCTGAAACGTACAGACATGCTTTGTTTGTAGGTTTTCGCGCATTTGCGTGCGCGTTCGTGTGCATGTGCGTGTGCTGTTACCTGTCCTTCGCCTCCGGTTCAGAGGACTTACGTCTAAAGACAGGTTTCGAGAAGGAGTGTCAACGTAAATGATATCACACATCTTTTGTTACACAGGCAGGCAGGCATATTTAGACTAGACGCACAAGACATTCCGCCAGCCCTCGGCTAAGGGAAGTGCAAGACCGGGATAGTGCACGCATCTAAACGCACGCGACCGTAGAAGAAACGTGGCCCCTGACAGGGCGACCCTTTTAAGCGCAAGAAATAAAAAGTGAGACCGGCGGTATCACGCTCAGCTCTGACATGCCCGCTATTGTTTATCCACAGATGCAACACGGTTCTTTTGTGCCGCCCATGCAGAGCTTACTTTATCGCGTTACTTTCGTTCCCACGCTTAGACGTCGGCAGCGCCATGTTCAGACCTTTCATTTTGTTCTTTACTGCGCTTGCGAAGTCCTTTGTTTCGCTTCAGGAAGGAGCAATACAATAGGCGCAAACATACGGGACTTGTTCTGTTTTTGTTTTTTGTACATCTTTTTTTTTCATTCTCTATGTTTTCGTTTCGTTTTCGGCTCTGCAATCAGTGTTCCAACATGAGCCACATTCTCTCTTTCTCGTCTTGGTTACACGCGCCTTACACATGTACTGTTCCGGCGCCCCGGAGAACAACCGGCTGCTCAGGCCGCACTGAGGAGAACAATGGGGGTCTCCTTAACCTTTCTCCCTTATGGTTCTACCTTTTGTTCACTCAGGCAAGCCTGAAACTCTTGTTGCAGTCAATTTCTTTTATTCTTTCTTATAGTATTTTTTCTCTCTGATTACAGCGACATTTATTATTGCTGTTATCACGTTACCGCATATAAACGGCGCGCATTCTTGAGGAAAGAAACACCGAGGTGCGGTCAAAGATGTAAAATGCCTCTGCTTGCAATACGTACAAACCGGTACTTGCGTTACTTCAGAAAACGACATGCAAAAAAAAAATAATAGCGCGAAATGCTCCTCACCTCCGATACTTCAAGAGGCATGCTTGGAGTTTAAGTACGTCAACTGTTGCATATTTGCAGGTATAAATCGTGATCCCACTAAAGGGATGCGATCAGATCTAGTGCAGGCCGGTAGACCTTGAAAGCACGAAGTATCTGCGTCAGAAAGAGTCAGTCGGCCAGGTTAGTCAGCACGAACAGTAGATAGTCAGGGGGAGAAAAGGGATTAGGAAACTTGTAGGATAGTGTAGCCGCGCCAGAATCAGGAGAGGGCTAGTTGAGCGGATTTTTTTCTGAAGTGCAGGGTAACTAAATTACTTTGCACTCCTCTATTACAAAAAAGAACATTATTGCATTACAGTAATCCAGTAACACTAATTGAGTGGACGTAGTCCGACAGATGATTGCCAGGGTGATGGTGGTAACGATGGCAACGATGACGGTGAAACGATGTTCTTAAAAAATAAGCGTGCCTGACTTAATTATTCCTAGACTGAGACAGCGCAGCGCCATCGACATGATTCCTCATCAGCCCTTTGTTATTTTTATTGCGAAAGCAATACTGCTTGCACTTTTCTGCCACCGATGGTCGTGGCGCCTCCTTACACAGCGGCGCGTCACGTGACCGTGTGACGTCACGACAGACCGAGAGACGGGGCCCCAGCTTGCGCCATCGATGGCGGAGGTACAGCCTTGCACGCCAGCTGCGCCACTCCACCACGTGACCGCGTGACGTCACGACAGACCGAAAGCCAGGGCCCCAGCTCGCGCCATCGATGGTGGAGGTACAACATTACACGCCAGCTGCGCAGCTGCCGAGAGAGGGCGCTCGCTAGAGCGGGATAAAACAGGTGGGGGGGGGGGGGGCTGCAGCTGCGCTCCTCTCAGTGCGCTATGTCGGATGATGTGTACAAGGCGATGCTGGAACGATCTGCTGCGGCCAAGCGACGGCGCCGCGCCCAAGAAACAGACGAAGAACGGGAAGAACAGCTAGCTAAACAACGTGCGTATGCAGCAGCCTGGCGAGCCTGCCGGTCAACATCGCTTGATGCTGGTGCATCTACAAGTGCAGGGCCAAGTTTAATGAGTGGTGTTTATCTTTCCTCGTGTTTTTCAACTCTCTTCTATCTGCACGTGGCAGCGGTGGTGGCTCGGCTGGAGCCAGTAGGCAGGCCCGTGCACTCTCCTTTTCATCCTTCTCTCAGTCGCAACCAGCCAACCGTCGGCGCAGAGCGGCGGTAGACACGGCGGATGCGGGCTGAAGAAACGGATGAAGTTGCTTTCGAAATTTCCTGGCTTAACCAAGCTGAGCCTTTGCCAATTTTTTTACATAGTTCCTTCATGTAACTTATATAACTTGAATAACGTATACAAGAAGTATTTGCATAAGCACCTCTACAAGAAAACATGACTCTTGGCGAGTAGTCAAGAAAAGTGAGCCATAAAAGGTGATTTTGTGTTAGTAAGGGGTGCAGCTAGTGCGGCAAGCATAGGAGCGAAGCTTCAGGAGTCAATGCTCCGTTAGTTCGCTCACGAGACATGGAAGGTCGAAGAATATGTCGAAGAATATGTCGAAAGAACGCTGCTAGAGATCGACATCGAAGTGAAGCGAGCATGAGGGCAGCCAAAGACTATCCAGATAGAACAAGTGTAGACAGGTCATGGAAAGGAGGTGTCATCTCAGGCAGCCCAAGACAGGAAAAGCGGAGGACGCTCGCTTACAACACCGATCCCCCATAGCCAAGTGGAATAAGCTGAAGGAGGTAGAAGTTGTGGAAAAATTTTGTTCATAAAATAATTTAAAACAAATAAATGAAAGATTGTTGAATAAAATTGATAGGGGTATATGGGGTTTAACACCCGACACTACACGTGGGCTGTAAGAGAAGCCGCAGTGTAGGGCTCAGGAGTTAATTTAGACCACCTATAGGGTTGTTCTACGTGCGCTGCCATCGCACAGCTCGATGGCGTGTTTGCATTTAGCCTCCACGAAACGTGGCTGTGGAGGCCGAGATACAAATCCACGATCCAGGATTCACCAGCCGAACTCATGAGCACTACGCCTCGATCATTTTTCGTCAAGGAAATTTCAGTGGGAGGGGATACGCTGCAAAATTATTTCTTTCTAAAACGCCGGTGGCAACAGCTCACGTAAGCATCCTCATCCACTTTGCAACAGAAATTAGGCGGTATCCTTCACCATGCAACAGCTGTGCAAACAAGAAATGTTGATGCGTGGGCAGTTCCTCATTTTCGCACATTTTATAAATATCAGTCACTTACCCATAACCTCCCTACAATGCTAAACAAATATGGACACACAGTGGGCTTGAACAAAAAACAATTACATTCCTATTTTGTGCAGTTGTGATCCATTAA
The DNA here is from genome assembly GCF_055824585.1 of Amblyomma mixtum. Taxonomy (NCBI): domain Eukaryota; kingdom Metazoa; phylum Arthropoda; class Arachnida; order Ixodida; family Ixodidae; genus Amblyomma; species Amblyomma mixtum. The sequence goes on along the minus strand of NC_143016.1, from coordinate 130,831,228 downwards.
TTTTTGTTTGTTGTTTCCGCGTATGTGCTTTTCAGTTGTTTTGTTTTGGTTTCAGTTCATTACTGGTTGCTTTATGTGATTGACATCATTATTACTTCTCACAGTAACTGTTTTATTATTTCCCTATTACTGTCTACTTATGTGCTATTCATCTATTATGTATCTATTCTTTACGCTGCTGCCTTGTAATGGTCTCTTGGGCCTCGTCAAGCTTTTGTGTAGCTTTTAGCCCAAGAGACCATCCAGTTGTTTTCTGGAAAATAAAGATGTATTGTATTGTATTGTATTGTATTGTATTGTATTGTATTGTATTGTATTGTATTGTATTGTATTGTATTGTATTGTATTGTATTGTATCGTATCGTATATCATCTTAAAGAGGGCAGGACAACTGTTGCGCAACTTATTCTGCTGCAAAGCCCGAGAAAAGGGCATTTCCTTGTGTAGTGAATGATAACGCAGCGAACCCAAAATGGAATATTTTCGATAGCTGTGAAATAGCCTTCTTTCTCGGGAACATTTTCTGCTAAGCGACGAAAAAAACGCAGACGCGGAAAAGGACTGGAAAGGAAGCGGCCCGTAGGAAAGGAGGAGGTGATGTCCGTGTAGTCGTGTAGTCGTTCCTCGCACGCCTTATCTCGTGGGCACGCTCTTTCAAACTTCTCACACATAGCTGCGCGTGACAAACCGCCACAAAGGACCCGCGATTTCGGTCAGTAAACGGGCCCGCTAAAAAGTTAAAGGCGCGAGCTTTGTGAGCCAGCTCGGCCCCGAGTGAGGCACACGAGGCGGAATTGCTCCTCCTTACAACAAAGACCCGAAGACGCGTCGAGAAGGAAAATCTATATAGACCGAGCAGAAAGAAGCGTGATACCAAAATAAACTCGGAGAAAGGGAACAAGAAGTGTTGCGCAGCGTCGAATAACACCGAAAGTTGGAGATAAAAGCGAAGAAGATATAAGGAAAGAAGGCGGCGCAAGCTGAAGCGTAAGAAAACGGACAGTGAGCGCAATTCTCTTTCGGAGACGCTAGGTTCGTTGCTACCGCCCGTTGGCCGGGATCTTTTTCGGACAATGGCGGGAGAGGGAATGGAAAGAGATAGAAGGGCGAGGAACCATGGCCGAAAAGAGAAGAGTCAGAGTGGGGGAGAGAGAAGAAAAAGCAAAGAGTAGCCGTCGTTTCCTTGTCCTTATCTCGGGCTGTCAGGGGAACGAGAAAACCGCGGTGGCAGTAGCCCGGCAGCTCGGCCGGCCCCTCTGCGATTGCCGAGGTCTCGCTTTGTGCCGCTGTGCCGTGCTGCCGGCGGATGCGGAGCGGCGGCGACGGTGGTGGCGGAGACGCCTGGCAACCGGCATCCATGTGGCTCTAGGCTCGCCTCGTGATGACAGCCAAGCAACACGGAGGCTTGGGGTCGCTTTAGTTTCTTTATCGGCCGTAGGTTAAAGAAAATGAGGAAACACCACGCGGGCGAGGAAGCAGCCTTCGCTATGATAAAAGACCTCGAAAGCTGTGAGCATCGCAGTTATGTTGAATGGAGTCGTTCTGGGCTGTCGAAGGTGGTCTCCTAGAATTGGGTGCGAACCGGAGAGGCAACCAGAGCTTTTACCGCTTTCTCTTTTTTATTTTTTAGTACGAACAGTTAAAATATGATACCGTTTTTCATTACAGTAAGTTCAAATCTAGAAATATACTCTGACGGCAGCAATTGACAAAATTGGCATTACGACAACGGGTCATTGTAGAACGTGCAGACCTAACTGAAGCGAACATCTGTTTGTGCATGCTGCCTGCCAACTCTTAGCAAAGGTCACCAGCATTTTAAACTGCCCACTGCTGCTTGCTTTAATTCCCCCGCTTAATGAGGGAGCTCAGAAAGGACGTGAATAACGACTAGCCTCACCCTAATGGCACCCAGTCCTGACGTACGCCAAACGCATGCAATGTCTGTAAGCAGCGTGCTGAATCTTATTGACGTTAAAATAGTAAGCGATAAAATAAACTCAAGACTACAAAACCAGGCACACAGCTTGAATGACCCCACGGTAGACACCTGCTCCTCATTACCCGAGATCAAAAGGTTTCCATGGCGATGTTCAAGACCTCGAGAAATTTGCTTCGCTATGTTGGCAAAAAAGCACGTCGGTTAGGCCTCCCAGCTGCTAACGAAGATTACTTTGAGACGTCTTCGACAAAAAAAAAATGCTGAGGAGGCCTGGCTGTTATTAAACGCAAACTGCGGAATACTCTCAAAAAGAAGGAGCAGAGGTAAACATTCGAGTTAGCTATGTTTGAGGCAAAGCGTTGCGCTATGTTTAAAGAATGAACATGGCAGTTTATTGCCAGATTTCCTCATTTAACGATCATTGTGCTCGGGGAAGCATGCTTATTACCCCGCATATAGCAACCGCGGTTATTATTCGAAACTAAGGCTCCGCACGACCGCCGACTGCTTTCTTTACGCTACTCCGGTCTCTTTCGGGGTTGCTGTCTATTTTTTTTTTTTTTTTTGCTTGATGACGGCTTCTACAAAGCTCGTTCCAAAATGCAGGCTGCCTAGAGGGAGTACGAAGGAGATTTAGCTGGCAGAAATCTGAACGGAGCAAACATTCGGGCAGCTATTTAAGAGAGATAAGATTAATTATTACGGGTTCGCGCTAACCCGCAGTTTTCACGCACAGTTGTCTTTCAGTGAGAATTTTTACGTCGAAAAGGCTTACAAAGCTGTATAGTATACGTTTGTAAGGATCTATATGCCTCGAGGAAATGCAGCCGAAGTTGGCAATGCGTACACACAGCAGACGAAAAGGTAATTTTACGCTTTGGCTGCGCCCAATTAATAACTGAACGTTCACCTTTGGGGCTCTGACAAGGCACAGATTAGAGAGGAAACGGCCAATTAGAGCGAGAGATACATGCTCTGGATTGATCCTGTGGGTGACTGTTTTGAGGCTGAAGAGCTTCGCTGGACCACGGTGTTTTTATTTTGTATATTTGCGCAGTCGTGTCTGCGTGGCACGCTTAACGAAAAAAAAAACATGAGCGAGTGGCCAATTTGCATGCATAATCCTTTTTCTTCTAACATTCTGCCTGCATTTCCAAGGCCTAGACTGAGTTTGATAACGAAAGTAATTCATATATGATATCTCTTCTCAAGGCGTATCTTTCAGCGCATAAAAAAAAAAGCCGGTATACATGATTCGCGAATGCTGCAAATAAAATGAATGTAATCTATGTTATCTGTTGGGTGTTCTGAGAGCGTACAGGCTGAACGAAAATAGTCGCTTCATTTTCGCACGCGCTGTGTTGTGTGTAGTCGAATGCGACTCAATCTACGCTGAATTGCGTCCTTTATTGAACCAACTTTAGGCCGCTTTAGTGTCGTTCCTGAATTACTATTTATTGTCTTCTCCTGGCTGTCTGCAATAAAATATCCGAGAAAAACCTGATAAGTTTCAAATAAAACAAATTAGCACGCATTTTGGATCGAACCCAAGCCCTGTGCGATCCAGAGGGGCAACTAGTGAACGCTTTGTGGCGTGTATGACATGTGTTTGGGATATGTACTGATGTTATAGTATATATATATATATATATATATATATATATATATATATATATATATATATATATATATATATATATATATATATATATATATATATATATATATATATATAAGTGCATCCAGTGACTCTAACTCTAATGTCTAGTGAAGCCAAAGAACCGAAACGTTTTCATCCAGCTGCCGCGATCTGTCTTGACCCTTGAGGCGCAGACCGAAAAGACGAAAAGGCCCCGTGTCACGAAGTGATCTCTCATGGAGCCTATCGCGCGACCGGCCTGTCATGCGTCGTTTGGGAGCGCTGCTCCCTGGAACTCCCGAGAGAGCGAGCTTGTAGCTGTCGCTTATTTTAAAAATAATTAGGAGCCTTAATGGGTTCTCGTCTATGAAAATGTAGGACTGCGTGAATAAGACAGGACAAGAGACATACGAGAACGACACCACGGTTTCTATGTCTCTTTTCCTATCTAATTCTCGCACCCTTACCCTTTTATTGAAATGAACCAACTAGCCCGCAAGAACGTTCTACTACACCTTTATGGGTAGCTGCTGTCCAGGAAATCTGGGAATGTTTCCTGTTCTGAGGGTGTAGGTTTGGGGCTTGAATAAATTTAAGTTCTTTCATATATGTCGTGCGAAGTTGTGGCGCATACGTCTTCAGTGCATGTGTGATTGACAATAGGAATGAATAGTTTTCCTCACAAAAAAATGGTCATAATAGGGTTAGAGGCTTTATTTGAAATTAATTATGCCTTTAAATATGCGGTCATACCCTCTGTAGCCACAAAAGTTGCCAGTAAAAGAGTTTTTTCTTGCAGCCTACTATCCTCTCTCCTCGTTCTCGTATAATTTATGCGCCCATTATCACTCCCGCCAAGGTCACGTGACCGGAGTTGGTGCGTTCTCAGAGTTGACCATTTCCTGACGCATGATGCGCGGATAGCAAAATCTCACTAACCAAATACAACGAAACCAGAGTGTTTGTTTGCAACACATCACAAGCCAACGTCCTCTACTGCGGAGAAAATCCTGATTTAGCACTAGCTGCAAAAACAATTCTGGGAAGCACGGAGAGTTTTAGCAATCTAGCGCTCCGTCAATTGCATCCACCGCTGCATCCACACTTTCAGAAACACTGTTTCTATGAACTCCGGATTCTGCATGCAAGAACGAGTGCGATACTGGTGAGCTTTTTATACTTCTCGTGGGCAGACAAGGTAGCGAACAGCATATCTGCGATCAACTTCTGATAGGCGTCATTTCAGCTAACTATTCCCTGTCAAGAAGTGTTGGTTTCCAGGAAGGCTATACGTGAGCCCGCACCTACACACACACAGAGGTCACGCGTGAGTTTGCGCCCGTCGCTTTTCTCGCCGCCATGCTGGAACAACGCTGCATGAAGAGCTGTTGGGGAAGAAACGAGCTGCTTGATAGGGAAAACGGCCGAACACAACAACGGAGTGAGCGAGCAGAGTGGCGGCAGGTTGCGTCACGTACAGGACTAAAACGACTGGCGCCACGCATCTTGCACCCCGTGTGCAGGGGAGATTGGGAAGGGTTCGGGAGGTTAGCGAGGTTAGGGCGGATGATATTCGGAATGGGAAGAAGGGGGGCCCATTGATTTTCCCGCTGCTCCACAAGGCTGGCTTTGAAAGCGGCGTGTCGTAGGTGCCACGCACCGCAGACCATGCGTAGCGACGACGACGACAACATGCGCCGGCGTGGCGGTGGTTGTCACAGTCGGGGGAACTCTGTCCCCGCTGTCCTCCCAGTCTGCCCTTGCTCTCGCTTTTTCGTTTTACCCTGCGAACTTGCCGTTCATTCTTTTTTTTTTTCTGTCTCACCTCAGTTTTCGGAGAAATTCAGCCGGGCGCGGAAAAGCGTCGCGCTTCTCCCATTTGTTTGGTTTCCCAGGGCGGCCAGTTTATTCTACTGCCCCCGCCCCCTTTTCCCCAACAACCTTTTTTCTAATCCCGTTGGCCTACCTCTTGCCCTTTCATTCCAGGTTTCTATTTTTCGTTGTACTTGTAACGGTACTGCTTCGGCAACTATGGAAGTGTCCGGGAGTTTAAATTATTGCCCATGAAAGAACTGTACGTGTCCAGACATGGCAGGCGATATAGGCCACCCTGGCGGCGAATGGGGGAAGGATCAGGTATATAGGTCATTGAAGGCAAGTGTTTCACTGCCGCCAGCCATTCTGGTCTTTCTTTTCTCTGTATATTTTTGGTCGGGTGCCGCAAATTAATTTAGGCTGCATACTAAAGCTTGGGGTCATTGTGTCGCCTCATTAATGGGTAGACCTCCGCAGCATACCTGCATGGGACAGACTATGGTTTTGTGTCCTGGACACAAGAGTGACAGACGAGTAGAGGGCTTCATTATCGGAAAAAGGCACAGGGAGGGAGGGAGGCAGTAGAGAGGGAGGGAGGGAGGGAGGGAGGGAGGGAGGGAGGGAGGGAGGGAGGGAGGGAGGGAGGGAGGGAGGGAGGCTGCCTTTACTAAGTGACTGAAAGAACTTTTGAGGGTTTGGACGGGAGTGGGGAGAGGTCGCTGGATTGTGGGCTTGAAATTATTGTGATCATAATGCGCAAGTGCAAAAAATGGCTCGCAAAAGACTTCTCAAAAGCTTTACATTTAATTCAAACTATTGCTATAAATCAAACGCGCTCAATTCTTGGGAACCATTTCAGAAAATTTCATATTCTGTTTGCTGTCAACATGGTTGCGGGAAGAAAGTGTACACCTCTTCGAACCACGCGGTAGACGAAGAATAGCACATGCTGTAGAGATTTAGAAAATGCACAAGTGGTGATGTCTAGGATGCGACGCAGCTCGTGGTGCATGCGTCACCACCAGGTTACGCGTAGACCGAGCCTTTGCAGCATGATGGTGAAGTTTCGCTTAATATTTAGTGGCGCGTGACATTAGACATCTGGGTGAAAGAGGAACAGGTAGCTGCGGAGGCGGTGCTAAAGAGTGCTGTTTTCTTCCAAATCATAGGCTCTGTTTACTGGCTACGAAAGCGCTGATATGTACCTGCGTCACTATCTAACCTGCTGACCTCTTTCTAAATGTTTAAATAGCCTTCGAAAGCTTGTAAAGAGCGCGGTTTCGAAGTGCCAATAAAACGCAATTAACTAGAAGGTACGCCGAGATGGAGGGCTTTAGATTAATAATGACCCGCAGAGATTCTGCAACGTGTCCTAAAATCAGAGTTCGCGGATGCTTTGTACCACTCTTAGCAATCAGGTATTTGATTATTAGCAGTGTTAACATCACAAGCTTATAAAAAAAAGCATTGCATTGGTTAATAGGTACACGCAGCGGAGAATATAAGATACAGCGTTTGTTGACCCCATAGATATGGCCCAATTCCGTCTAATGCACCCTCAGCAACCCTTAGTGCTCAGTAAGAAAAATGATTGTTCATACTGTCAGTTGATCATGAGGCAAGCAGTCAAGCGTAACACACAGTACCGTCACGAGCAAAAAATATTAGCACAGATCACCGGCGATCCGAAATGGAATATCTCACCAAGCGGCGCTGCGGTACGCAGACATGCTTAACGGGTCGTTTCCATGTTTGCAGCCAAGGGAGGGACGGCAGGAAATAAGCTTTATCAAGCATGCACCGCCCGAGCGTTGAAGTGCCGACCCTACGTGACTGTGCATGCGGCATTTATTTTGGCTCGGTTATCAAGAGCAAAGATGGCTTCATTTTATTACTGTTTTTTTTTATGTCCGCCAGGGTTTTTCAAAAGGAACTGGCGGGAACAATAGATGATAGCGCTGCTTTTAGCCAGTAATTTTGCTGCTCCGTGGCAGTTCGCCAAACCCCCCTAATACTGTACAATGGGAACGGCCCGGCACTCTCGTTATCAGCCTCTTCGCCTCCCGCAGCGCCACGCGTTGTCATTCCGGCGCTCTGGTGTTCCGTCATGTGTGCTAATCTTTTTTACCCGTGACTGTACAATCAGCCACGTGGAACATGTTTATTAGGCTGTGACCATTGATTTCAAGCATGGTATTTGAGCTCCTCCTTTCCAGCGCAGCTGTGTCTTCGTGCGCTGCACCTTGAGAAGAGGAAGTATCTCCTTGACTTCATATAGCATCGGCGCTTCTGCAATACAAAACTCCAGTACCGTGCTCATACAAATCGTTTGCAATTTTACTATACCATGCAGTCGGACATTACGCAGTTTATCGTGTAAGTGGGAAGCAAAAAAATCTTTTCAGGTATTTTTGTGCGGCAAGTATCAGCTCAACGCAAAGGCTGCGCTTCCCTCACTGAAACGTGCATTGATGTGTTTAGCTGCTTTAAACCAGAACATGATAATTAACACATGCGGCTCAAAGTATCTTATTTTTTTTGCAGTAACGTGCTCCTGGCAAAAAGCATTCAAAATTCACATTTTTTGCCGACTATATTTGGGTTGCATTAGATGACATTGCCTTTCTATGAAACTTCCTTGACTCTAGTGAGATTTTAGACTATACCGTTCATTTATAAACACGTTAGAAAGTGCGAAAGACTAAAACAAGATTGCCGTGGCTACTTTGGTATTCGGGCCAGTGACCGGGCCAGAGCCGCTCCCTGCGACAATGAGAAAATGTTTCCACCCACGGCTTACTAGAAACGACGATTCCAAAAAAAAAAAAACAACGAAGCAAAAGGAAGCGCTAAGAAACCTAGGGAAAGTCGGTAGTCTTAACGACAAGGATTCCTTCCTTTCACTATCTCTGGGTTTTCGAGAGGCGACAAAAAGGCGACACAGGGAGGAGACACGAGGGCTTAATGGTAGATTATGCGCGCAGAAATCCTCTTCTCGCGAAGGGCTCGGAAAAGAAAAACAGCATAATAATATTATGCGCAATAGGGACGAGAGTGAGGAGGAAGCAAATGAGGAAATAAGAGACGGGATATATGCGGAATCCGTTCTTCGCACGTCGCCTGGCTTCACATGCACAAACGCAGTAGAAGCGCACACTGGGTGTTCTCAAGCGGTAGCAGCGGCGGCGCAGCTGGCAACACTGGCCCAGCCTACGGAGGAGACACTGGCACGAAGCCGAGGAAGGCAGGGCATTGTGCGCACCCACGAAAGAGGGGAGACTTCGTGCGCGAGCCACCCCCCCCCCCCCCCCCCCCCCCCCCCCTCCTTTTTTTCAGGCCACTTAACACGTGCGGAATTCCTTCGCGCCACACTCGGCAGTGGCTTTCAGGCCTGCGTCGGACGTGATAAGAATGGAGGAAACTAAAACAGCGTCAACGTCCTATTCAGGACCAGCGCACTCTCCGACACCCCTCTCCACTTCCTCTCCTCCTCTTTCTGTTTCTTTCATTCCTTTACCTAGCACGTGCCAGCGCGACCCGAATGTATGCACCCCGCACGCGCCGGACTGAACAATGAGGAGACAAACTCGCTCCTTCGGTTAGCCGGCTCCGTGAGTAAGGAGCCTTCCAGGAGGACCAGCAAATGGGTCAAAATGACGTAGAAGAAAGTCGTTGTTGGTCGCATTAGTGGCTCTCGCAGTGTACTCCTGGTCGGTCGTTTACAAAGTCGGAATTAGTTTTCCGCATTCGCGTCAGCTTCTTCTAGCTGCACTAGCGGCTTCTTTAAAGTCAGACCTTTGCGTCTCTTAAAGGGTTAAACTGTCGTTACGACAACAAAAAGAAAAGATTGTCGTCGATGCACCTTTCGACGACGATCGCATTTTGCATTCTAAGAAGCATTCGCAGCCTCGTCCTTTGGTAATTCACAGTATCTTAACAGGTTCAACATTTTTCGATAAAAATTTTTAATATGGTAAAACTGTAAGATACTGATATGCAGATATTGACGTAATGGTTCATTCTTCTGATAGGTAGCAAAATATTTCTTTTATATTTTCTCCATCGCTCGCAGCGAGCTGTTAAGACTGGTATAAAAAAAACAATGAGGAGCACTTTTGACGATAGCAAAAATGTTACTAGCAACAAAAAAATCGAGGCTGCCGACGATAGATGTGCCGACATATTATAGTGAAATATTATAATATATGAAAAAAATGTTGCGAATTATTCTCTATGATTGTTGGGTATGTCTTCTTAGGTGATAGAGGAGTTATTTTGCAACAAATTCTTTTTTATTTCTAGTCTAGCATAAAAAAAGAAAAAGAAAATTTACTTCAGCATATTGTCGGCAATATTCGTTATCTCCGACTGAATAGGCGCAGACTGCACAAACGACGACAGAGACTGAACCCACACGTTTGCCTTTATTACATTTCATTTAAGTTTTGTGCTCTGGAATTATGCCACTAAAGTCGATTTTAGCTGAAAATAGAAAAAAAATGAATAACAAAAAAGCCGTATTATAGAAGAGCTTCCACAACTTACCCGTCGAATTTTCATCATCCAGCCGTTAATTTTCACTACTCGTGCTTCGTCAGGAATTGTGAATCGCATAAATAGTGGCGGGAATTATTGCATTCGCTGAAAGTAAAACAAAAGGAACTGGACCGCAAGATACCATTCATCTCTGTCTCTTTAGCGATATCAGACGATAAATTTTAAGACGTGTTTTTGTATTTATCGATCCCGCTCGGAGTTCTTTTGAAGTGTGCCCTGCATAATCTCAGGATACATTTGGTTTCATTTACGGCTGAACGGCGAATTGCTGCTGCTTGACTGAGCTTTCATCTCTAACGTGGCGGAATTAATTAATGCGGAAGAGAAATTGCGTGAGTGTGCCGACAGTTCAAAAAAGTCCAAATTTAAGTTAATTGTTGTATTTCTGAGAAATGGAGTACCAAAGTTTAAAAGTGGGGAAGCTTCGATCTGAGCTTGCTTGTATCAGACTTGCGCCCTGGCTTGAATTGAAGACGACATAAATTTTCACGTGAGATTATTCATTTACGATTGGCAGTAATTCTTTTTTATGGTTGCTCTTGCAAAGTAATCGTGCGGCACAATTTGTGGGGGTTGAAAATGACATTGCTGAGAATACAGTTAAACTGTAAAGTTAAAACCCGGCCAATGAACCATATTGCATACTCCTAACTTCTTCGAATAATTTCTATTTTTTGGCACTTTCTAGCTCTATCGAAAAATTAACACTGCGGCCTAGAGCGATGAGAATTTAACCTGTAAGCGCATAATGGATAGTTCATTCGCGATATTTTTTTTTTTTTTGAAGAGCCCACTTGGCACTCTTTGTACTAGGCAAATAATTTTTGCTGCCCTCATTCAGACACCTTGTAAACGTGTGCACAGTTTGTAAATTATGCAGTACACCAGTACCCTGAGTGACGTTGCCGACTACGAAAAATAAACTAAAAGTGGCAAGAATACATAGCTTATTTTGAAACGAATTCAAGCGCACAACAACACGCACACAAGAGAGGAAAGACACAGGACAGGCGCTATCCTGTGTCTTTCCTCTCTTGTGTGCGTGTTGTTGTGCGCTTGAATTCGTTTCAAAATAAGCTATGCACCATCTAGCCCAAACAGAAGTTTTGTTAAAGAATACATAGCCTTGTGATTCAACATAAATGCATGTTTCAACACGTCATCAGCCGACAACATCCTTCTTCGACATTTTTTGTTACAGTCACTACTGCCACGGCATGTCACCTTAGCGCCGAACTGCTGACAGCCGAAATCATCTGGACAGTTCAAGAAGAAGAAAACGTGTCCGGTCTGAAGCACTTTACGCTGTCAGCACAAATTCGGTAGTCTCCTGTAGTCTCCTGATCTTGATCTTAGATTCCGGCCGCAGCTCACATGTGCCGTCAAATTATTGCCAGTGTTTACTGAGTAGTCTTTAGTTTAGTCGACTTTATTTCAGAAAAATAGTTCTTAAGCTGCGCAGAGAACTCAGCAAACGAATACTGGCAGCCGTGAATTTCAGGCTGATCAGCACTGTTGTCCCAGAGTACACAGTAGATACCCAGGTTTTTCTTTATCACTGGACAAAACATGACCTTTGATCACGAGGACCACGTAATCTAAACCCACACTCAGGAGGCAGCTTAACGAAGCTCTTGACCACACCACTAATCATTCGATACAAAGTTTTGCTCTGTAAAGCTTGTTTTGCCGCACAAAGATTAATATTGCGGTGAACACACACTTCATAGTAGCACGAGGGAAAGTATCGGCGTCAATGGCGTCGTTTGACAAGAAAACTCCGCAGATATCACATGCAACATATAGTTTTATAATCTGTGTGCCGGTTTCTTTCATACGTACCTTAACACGTACGTTCCCAAGCAGTGTGAAAACAAACGTAACGTGCAGCAGAGCGACTAATTTGAGGCAACAAGCTGCTACATTCCAACAAAGTTTAGACTCAAGAAGTTTCACTGCCATGGTTTGTACGCTGTGGACTGCACGGATATTCCCACGATGCATGAGCGCACTCGCTATTCTTTAATTTCCCGCCAGCGTCCTCGCAAATGACCTAAAACCACATTGCCGTGTTCTTTATTTTCTGTTTCTACTGGCTGCAATAAAATATGTATCATTCCTGGAGTACGGTGCATGTCTAAAGTCGGCATGAGTTCTACTCTCAAAAGAATAGACAGGGTTTCCTGTTAGTTCCGCAGTACTCCAGTGTTACTCCAGGTCTATGTGAAGGCGCGAAGAGCGCTGCGTCCGATATACAGCGCCAGCTGCAACACTGCTATATCAGGAAATGTCCGACGCTCCAGTGATCAGTGCAGTCCACAAACCGTGCAAAGGTCGGAATACTGCGTTACGAATGTCTGGCGTGTTCTCTGAAGTATGCGGGGTTGAACGTCCACGAACTGCACATGGTATATTAGGGACGTCAGTAAGGGAGTGCACTAGATTGATTTTGGTCACACGGGGCTCTTCAATGGGCCCTGTTTTCTAGTTTCGCCTCCATTGAACTCCAGCCGCCGAGGTCAGTATTCGAACCCATGGCCTTGGGCTCAGGAGCCGAGCGTCACAACCACTGGGCCACAATGACCGGCCATCAGTACATTCTGCAGTAAGAATGGCATAAAATCGGTGACTGTCAACTGCAAACCGTACGTTGAGAATACGCCATTCTTTTTTTATATACATGACCTCATATCCGCTGCGCACAAAGTCAGTGAGATGTATCGTGCTGCGTACTGTCGCAAATTTAATAACTGGCAGCAAAAAATTAGACGCCCATACAGCGATATCAATGCCTACACTAGCCAAATTTCTTGTCCACTATTATTTTTTCGGTGTCTGTGTAATTATCGTCACGGCAGACTGTCATATTCAGGTAACTTTAGCTAGGAACTCGCGAAAGGCTTAATAATGGAATAGCAGTATTCTAGACTAATTATTTTTGTTTGGAATTTTCATTACGCAAGCGAGAATGTGCGCATAAAAAAATCTGCGCAAACAAAAGAAGCAAAAATGAAATGCGCGATGCTTATTATATTAATTTCTGCTCAAGTTTTCCCTTAGTATCTTGCTTTCTGTAGCGACAAAAAAATTTGACAGTAAATAGCGCTTACCATTAAATGTTTTAGGCAAATGAAAAACAACAAGAAAAGTAGAAAATGATAGTTTTATTTTTATCTATTGTAACACATTGCCTAACTTCTGCTGCAAGGTCTTTTACAAGGAAAACCAGCTGGTGAAAAGCTATACGTTATTCACTGAACATCACAGGTGCATCAGGCGTTTGAAAGCCAAATTTAAACCGAAGGAAACTTAAACTTGCCAATTCGCTTGACACAGACACAAGTAAAAAAGCTCAAGAAGCAGCCCCACTATCTCTGCGTCCCAGACTACTTAACATTCGCTTATGTGAGCTTTGAAACCTTAGCCAGTTCCAAAAGACTCCAAATAAGAACCTCCTAAATTATACGCTGGCAAAATACCAAGGTCAAATTCTATAAAGAATTAGCGCCTCAGCTTACAGGCTTAAAGGAAAGAAAAAAAAAGAAGTATTTAACAGGGTGCCCCAACTGATGTAATCTTAAAAGCCTCAGTTTGGGCTTTTGAAGTCTTTAAAGTTTCCAGCCTGTTGAAAGAATTTGTTTTGTATATTTCTTCTTCCCAGCTTCAGCTTCTTATTTTATTTCTGATTTCATTCGATGGAAATAAATCTTGTTTTAGAGCTTTGAAACACAATTTTCGCTTCATGAATATACGTCGCCTGCTGCCTCCGCCTTCATTACAAAGTTAATACTGGGTTGCTTTTTGTTTCCTACATTTAAACCGCATAGACTGGAGCGAACTCTCCGATATCGGGTTTCTAAACTCAATTTCAGCAGGGTTGCCGTTTGACCAGTGAGATGGAGCCTAATGGTTTTTAGACTCTCCTCACGTCTCACATACCCTAGGCAATTTCACTCGTGCTCTGGCAGAGGCATCTGATACTGCGTATTTTTCTCCCATGGAATTTGCCACCAGCCGAAGCCATGGCGTTTCCGCAGAGTTGCGAAATAATAAAACTCGTTTCATGGCGAAACCGCCAAACGATAGGAACCGTATAGAAATCGATGAAAGAAGGACCATGCTACGAATACGATCACTGCTCTCAATGGGGTTTTGATGCGATAAAAGTGAATTCCTACGCGCATCTGTCAGTTGCTTGAGAAAACAAGCTATTCCTCTGCGATTTTTTTTTTGCTAAAGTGAAGATATTAGAGTGTCATTTGCCCAAAAGAGAAAAATGATCACGAATGAAGAAATTTACGCAACGCTAATGTTTTGGCAGCATTGTTAAACAGGCCTTTGTGTTTTAGTTGCTCGCATCAGTAGCCTCTTCGGTTATTACTAAGTCCAGATTTTCCTTACTGTGGATTTTAGGTATCATTAGCAAGCAAATAACAGGACTGAAAGGGTTAAGGATTCGTGTACATCCAGCAAGGTCTAAACGCCGGGCAGATCCGTGTCACTAAATGGGATGTACATGTATCTCGAAATGAGGTATGAATAAGCCCTGATGGCCACTAACTCCTACTGAGAAGACTTTCAACCTTTCTGTAAAAATTACTGCAATATCATTAGATGAGGTCGATGATCAGAGAATAAACGCTATTCTTTGTGTTATGCACAGCACGAAGGAACTGAGTGCAATTTTAGCGAAACTGGATGCCAAAGCCTTTAATCTGTAGCTTCTTGTTTCGGGTGGTTGGATCATATAAAATGAACCATAAGATTAATCAATTAGAGACTTGCAGCCATAAAATGCGTTTAAATATGGAGTACTGAATAATGGACGGGGAAAGTTTTTTTTTTCCTCAAACAGAATTTCAACTCGTGAGTGGCTTAAGAAGCGCGGCTCCAAGCAAGGTGATAAAGAGCAATACAGGCCTATGCAATGCATGGTGTACGAATGCTCGCTGCCCCTGTGGGCACATTCTACTGACGTCAAGCCAGTGTATGAGAACAAATGAATTGCATTAAGGCATTGATTTTATTGAGAGGTCACTTTACTGGCTACATTGAGTTTTAACTTTTACCCGGGTAAAAATTTTTTTAACAAACCAAAACTGTTTGGAGGGAGGACACGAGGGAGGGGGGGGGGGGAAGGAAACGAGTGACGGAACTGGAATAGTCAGCAGCCGACGTAATTTAATGGCAGATGTACAAACTTTTTTAATTCAAAGTTCATTTCAAATCGCATAACGTTAGGCCTAAGTGTGTCATCCTGCAGAGAGCACAAAGTTAGGGCAGTGCATGCCAGGAGTTACTTTCAGGTTGCATCTTCGCAACAAATAAACAAACTGCTTTCGGCACCATCATTGCTGAATTAAGACTGAACATAAAATTTCTTGCCTTCGATCAATTAATGACTCACACTAGAGCTAGCTCGAAGTGCTGCTTTCTTCGTGTCGGTTCCATGGTCACGTGCACGACACCGGAGAGCTCCTCGCAATATTCATTCGCAAGGTTAAAAAGACGACAGAAAGTGTCCGAAAGAAGTTCTTTGAAACAGTTACTTTTCCTTTTTTCATGCAAAATTTAATTGCTCCTACATAGTGGGTTCTGCATGGCGGTCATTACAGGTAACCACCTTCAAAGCGGTCCGCAGCTGAAGACTGGCAAGAGCTTGTTCGACAACGAAGCCTCGGCAAATCTGGCGGTAATGGCGTGCGAATGCAATGGAAGTGCATGTGCTACGCACGCATTAACTATTCAGGCAATTAACACTCCGGCACACGTTAATGCATTCCGTTAAAAATTAACCTGACCGGCCACGGCTTCACAAAAGAAGCGCTGTGCATTCATAGGTGGGCCCCACGGTTCCTGGCGCTCTCAATAAAATTTTGCGTTCTGTTACGTACTCTAAGGCCCCTATTAGTTCTTTCATGTTTTTGTTTCGCTTTATTTCAGGTCATAAAGAATTCATTCTCTCATTCGTGCTGTTCGGAACCCTGAGAATCCACACAGTGCTCCGCACTGAATAGGAACAACGTGATGAAATAAAGATTGCGCACGGTTCCAATATAATATTAACGCTTTCATTCTGGCGCCATTCCCTTTTCGAATCTCGAAGAGCAACGTGCGCTTCGTTCTACAACGTAAGCTGGACGTACAACTAAAAATAAAAACGTTCGAAGCGTAACATCAACTACAGTGCTCACAAGACACTCATGCAAAAATAACATACCACCGCGCTCGTTTATTTGTTGGCACCTCATCAGGCGCAAGCGGCAGGGCAGCGTACTTGGGAATACAAACTTTTGAGTCTCTCAAAAGGTTGCGCAAAAGTGAGATTTACTGACCGTGCACATGAAGTATTTAAGAGGTTTCTAGGGTTCAGCATTAGAGAACCTCATATTTCTATTAAAGGCTATGCCGCTTAAGAAGGAAAGAAAAAAAAGCGGCGGCCGGTCTCAAAGGTGCGCATAAATGCCACCGCATGTGTTATGCCTCAGTTCACTCAGCAAGTAGACAAGCAGAGCTCGGAATGCACAGTCAGCGAAGCTAACCATCATTAAGTTCACAGCGCACTGCTACGAAATGAAATGCTTCACTAAAACTTGTATCTTCAAAGTGCTTCCCCTCTGTATCTAAGAGGCAAGAATTCTCGCCACAGTATTGGTACTGATAAGTGATAATCGGTGGTGATGTCGACCGCACTCTGTGGACAGAAGCTGCCGGTAACTGGGGAGCCCAGCAACGCTGCGTGTTTGGGCAACCTTGATGGAGCCCTTCACGACAAGCTTTGCTGCAAGTCAACCTGGCCAAGGCTGGCCCGGAATCAACTCTCGAGGTTTCCAACACGCTACAAGCCGTCACGTGTTGGCCAAGCTTGATAGGAATAATATATTTCGCAGGAATCAGTAACTTTCCGCAACACAACATTTACAGGTTGCCGATCTGTCAATATATTATAAGCGAAGCAACGAAGCATCCATAACGCCAGCCATATTATTGGAGTCAGCAGGCAACAAACGCCAGGTAGAATTGCACTGGCGCTGTTCAGATTGCAATAAAAAAATTAGTGCGCGCGACATCGCCTTGATTGGATGCCAATGTCTTTTATTTGGAAAGAAAAATCATAAGTGTAACGCTAAGAGATCGGAAGCGGGCGGAGTGGGTGAGAGAACAAACGCGGGTTAATAACATCGTAGTCGAAATCAAGAGGAAGAAGTGTGCTTGGACAGGGCGCGTAAAGCGAAGACAAGATAACTGCTGGTCCTTAAGGGTAACGGAGTGGATTCCAAGAGAAGGCAAGCGTAGCAGCGGGCGGCAGAAAGTTAGGTGGGCGGATGAAATTAAGAAATTTGCGCGAATACGGTGGCCGAAACTGGCAAAAAACAGGGTTAATTAATTGGAGAGACATGGGAGAGGCCTTTGCCTTAGAGTGGGCGTAGTCAGGCTGATGATGATGATGGTGATGAATTCGACCTTCTCTCGTGCTGATTTTCTAGCACCGGCCATGACACTAATATAGTGGCACTCAGCCATGTAACAAAGGGGCTAGGTAATAAAACTGGAACGAAACCACCATGAAATCTTTGTGTGGTTGCCCTTCTGGCTGTTTGGCTCTTTCTGAATCCACGCGCGCGGCTGTCACTTTGCGGAGAACATCGAAGAAGAGCACGCCAAGAATAACGCCAAACAACAATATAATCGGTTGTCTGTACTCAACGAGGCAACAACCATCAGCTGCCATAATAGACGAGGCATTCAGAAACAGGCTGAAGAGAGAGAGAGGCCAGACGAAAAGGCAGCGTGCTCCTGAGGGCAGATGGGCAAATGTAACGGGAGAAGCCTGAAGACGACCACTGGCCGTAAGCTGGAACAGCAAGCCGTAAGGAGAGAAGGGCAGAACAAGAAAGATACAGAGAGTGGAAGAAGTGGAAGAAAAAGCAAAGGGAGTCGATTCGCACGGGGAAGGGAAAGAGGTGGGAGGGGCACGGCGCTTTCGCCCGGCCATTCTTATCTTCCTCAAGGGATGCGTTTGTATCCCGGGACGATGCGGCGGCAAGCCGGTACGGACCAAGGCGAGGCTGGGGACCGATTTGTCCTTAATATGCACTCAGCGGTCGGCCCCGGGAAACAGCGGCACAAGAAAGCGTCCCATTGCCATTTTCCCGACGGCGACAACGACCGCGTCTCTTATTTCCTTGTCTCCCTCGGACCACTGCGCGTCCGTTTGCTCATTCCTTCTCCGCACTGGCGTCGAATGGCCTCTTGTGCCCGAAAGCACCCGAGAACCCTACGCCCGGACTCGAGGCGCGTACTTTCCGCTCACGCGCGCACTGGGCCCCGAAACGACTAATCCGTTAGTTCAAAAACTGGACTTGGGGACCACTGCGCGTGCTGTGGCAGGCACGCTGCAAAGATTTACGCTGTGTGGGCGAGCTACTTCTGGCAGGCTTTACAGAAGATGTGTGGCTCTAGTGTGTGGGAGGTGTCGAGTTTCGCAGCGTCTTACGATAGATTTTTTGTACAGTTTAGTGTTTTGGGATCTTAGTGTGTGTCACGAGAAGCAAAGACGCTGGGCAAGGGGCACAGCGCTTGTTTTCCCAAGTGCTAATAGATGTTTATGGAAACGCTACCTTCTGGAACTGGTTCAGCAAACTGCAAATAGCGCATCTATCGCCTACCTCTCTTACCGACTGGCTCAGGCAACTACAAATAGTGTACTTATCTCCAACTAGCTGGTTCAGGAAACTACTAGTAGCGTACATATCTGCCCCCAACTGGTTCAGGAAACTGCGAATAGCGTACATATTTGCCCTCGCTGCCGACGCTCGATGTTTTATGCGTAGCATATAGCACTCACTCAGTTCAGACCTTGGGCGCGGCCGGGCAGCCACCAAACCACGTGACGTGACGTCACGACAGCCGCAGGAAAAACCGTAGGTATAG
This sequence comes from Amblyomma mixtum, assembly GCF_055824585.1. Lineage (NCBI taxonomy): Eukaryota > Metazoa > Arthropoda > Arachnida > Ixodida > Ixodidae > Amblyomma > Amblyomma mixtum. Next base: position 130,812,341 of record NC_143016.1, on the reverse strand, counting down.
ATGATGGCGATTCTTGCTGAGAATTGCAAACACAATAAAAAGAAAAAAAGAAAAAAAAAAGAAGAAAAACGGCTGAGCATGGTGGCGGTTGCCACCGCCCCGTTTCAAAGGGGGCGCTCCTTTCCATCCATCCATCCATACGTCACGGAGGAAAAGCTGCTGAGAAAATCGAGTGCCGCCAAGCAATACCTCGCGCAAAAAGACCGCGCAATATGCAACGCACTCTTGGCTTAACCAAGCTAAGCCTGGGCATCTTTTTTTTCTTTGTGGATACAAATATTTAAGTTTCAGCTTAATTCTTCTTTCGGACGTCCTGACGGCCGTACTCCTTACTACCATCTTCGATAAGGGAAACGAATTCAAATCAACTTATTCGTTTCAATAATTGTAAAAATACACGAAATTAAGCAAGCTAATACCAGGCAGATGAAGTGGGGCTACCTTTGTCTGTGACTGTCTCGGACACAAGACTAAATGAATCGTCATACGGCAGCGTCTACACCATCTCTCAAAAACTCTATATCGGCCTCTACTGCTGGGCTCGTGGGAGGATGTATATTACACAGCGCAAAGGTGCAAGTTATCTACAACTTACTCCTACCATCACTATTGCCTGAAGATGCGCTTGTTGATTGCACTATCTTTAACAGCCAAATAGAAGCCTGGACGAACAGTAATAAGAACACGGCTATATGAAAAGGTAGTAAGCTGTCCTTTAGAGCGCTTCCTTTTATGAAAGGGTGTGCGCTAGAGGAGAGATTACTCCCTTTATGCTGTTTTCTGTTTGGAGCGTGCTGCTTTACCAGACTACACGTAAAGCGGAGTGTGGCGTCCCATCAGGCGTTACCCTGCCACCGGTGAAAGACGAGCCACCAATTTCAGTTCTGCTTATTCTGTCTGCATTCTCATATTTCTCCTGATCTCATCTCTCTTAAAACCTGAAAAGTAAATTTAATGTAAACCCAGAGCTTTATTTATGCTGGCTTAGTCCGTGTGTGCTCGTACCAGACACTCGGAGGGTTTCACTTATTGTATAAGCGCCAGCAGCTCTTATGAAGCCAACTATGGTACATGAAGCTGCTTCCTGCAATCTCCGTCGACCACCATAAGCCAGATAAGGAAAATTACCTGTATGCTATCCTGACATTACTCAAAGGCTACGACTTGTATATCCGCAGTTGGACTGCTAAAAGATGCAAGCGATGAGCCTGCGCAGCCTACCTTGTTCTTCTTCCTTGCCTAACACCAACAGCATGTAGGGGCGACTCACTGCAGCCCAGTGCTTCTATCTACAAGGTGTGACGAAGGAGGCATGAAGAGTGGCTGTACTAGGCACGAGGCAGGAGATATCAGCTCAGCACTCGGAGAATAAATCAGTCTTGTCAGGTTGGCACTGCGGCTTACGGCTTTGGTTAACACTACGGATTGCATTACGCCTTGAGTTAGCCCTACAGCTCTCCCATCACCGTCCTTCGCGACTACGCGACATTGACATAACAGCAAAGTAAATGACTTCTCTGGGCTTGGTTGTTCCTAAGATAACGTGTAGTCATTACGTCTATTCGCAAAAAAAAAAAATATGATGGGCGTCATTATTAGAACTTTTTGACGGGTTAGTTGGTACATTGTCTTGAAAGAATGTCGTACGCCAAAAAAGGACGAAACAGGAAGGAAAAACACAGAACAGGAAAGAGGCGCAACTTCCAACTTCCAACTTCCAACTTTAAAGTTGGAAGTTGCGCCTCTTTCCTGTTCTGTGTTTTTCCTTCCTGTTTCGTCCTTTTTTGGCGTACGACATTCTTTCAAGGCGTCATTATAGACGCCTAAGTGTTGGAAACAACATTGATCTGCCTACCGAAGCTGCCTCGTAGTGTCTGGAACCTTCTGAAATTTTTGGCGCGTTACTCTCTGTTCCATATTGCCTGCGGTCTACGTGGTCACCTTTCAAGCGCTCCAGCCATCGCCGCAACAATAATATTTGCTATCCGCAGTTATCGCAGAGGCCTAGCCTCCGGGCCGACGGAACCGAAAGCAATCATTTATACACGAAGCACAAACCCTGCAAAACATTTCGCCGAAACCGCGGGAAAGACCGACGCCGCGCAGGCTAATCCCCGCTTCGCCGCATGACACGCAGCAGTGTTCGCAAATGGAACCCGGCTCGAGCGGACCATTTATCCGAGACGTGGCGAACGGCCAAACAAGCCACGGGGACGAACGCGCTCGAGCGCGGAGCCCCGAAAGCACGTGACAAACAAACACAACAGCGAACCGGCGAGCCCACAGCACCTCGGCACGCCGTCCTCGCTTCGTGCTCGACGCTAAACAAACGAACAAGCGAAAGAACTAACAAAAGAGTGCATCGCCGTTACAAAAGACGCAAGCTTACAAAAGACAGAGACAATGACCCCGCTGTACACTCTAACTGGGGAATACAGCTAGAAAGAGTGACGGAGAAAAAAAAAAGGAAGTAATTATGAGCCAATCAGTAATCAAGCAGTAAAAGTTACGCTGTGCCTAACTAAAAAACGTGCAGCGTTACGCAAGCTATAGAACTTTGGTCAGCTAACTAACGGCGATTTTTTATGGTGTCCGAGAATGTCTGATGATTGGCCATTGACTGGGGTGCCAAATCGTTCTTTATTATGATTCGCCGGCACACCCGTGCCTGCCAGTTACGAGCATCAAACGGGCTTTCTGCATTCGGGTTCTGATTAGATGACGCTATAGCTGAACGTGCTGCAGCACTGCAGGGTTTTATTTGGGCGCAGTGCCACAATGGTAAGAAATAAATAAAAAACAGGCGGGTTGATGGCTCGACATAAAGGTATAAGCGCAAATAGGGCTCGTCTAATCACCCGAGCCAGTGCACGCAACCGCCATAACTCGGCGCCCATAACCATCCGGTTGTTTCGCACCACCGACCGGGGTCGTTTCCAGAGGGACGACGCCGCCACCGCCGCTGCTATGACCAACAGCAGTCGTCGTCTCGCCGCCGTCGTGTTCGGGTCGGTTCGCGCGCTAGGCTTGATGATGGCCGCCCGTAGGGAAGGACGCAGCGGAGGGGAGAGGGGGATGGGGGGAACGCACGCACCCGAGTTGTAACTGGGCTCTCGGTGCGTCATAATCTACCACTCGACAGCCCCTGGAGTACGTCGCGAATCGGCCAGCTTCTTCGACGCCAGGAAAGACGCGGGCACTGAACTACTCGGCCATGCTTGTGTCGAGCCTTGTTCAGCAATTTTTCGACCTTTCACGCGGTCTCATGGTGCCCGTTAATTTGCTCGTTGCTATTGGGCTCGAAAGCCATTAACGAAACACAGGTTGCCGGAAAGTTCAGTGCCTTCGGAGCTCATCGTAACTGCATTCGGTCTACACGTATATATAAAAGCGCAAGAAAAGAAGGACGACATACTAGAAGACGGGACGAGCGCTGCTCTCTAGCACTATTATGTATATGCAAAACCAACTAGCCCAATTTCCCTTGATTTTGAGATTTCATCTAGGTTTTTATACTTGGAGTTGTATTTACACTCGTTTATTTTTTTTTCCATACCACATGGATCAGGCAGTACATCTTCACCTCTAAGCTTCACAGCAACATCATGCCGCTTACATAATAAATTTCATATTCAGTGCTCATGAAACAAAACAGTATCCGTCATTTGCGAGGTGTACAGTCGTTTTTCACTCAAAATGATCTCTCTCTTTTTCTCGTTCAGCCTCGTCCTTTGTATGCCTTAGAGAGACATACATTCTAAACAGAAATGAGTAAAAAGGGTATAAGCTATCCTCTAGCACACTATCTTTTATACGAGGAAGTGCGCTAAAGGACACCATGCTCCCTTTTTGCTCCCACGTAGGCGTTTAGAGTGTAGAGAGGGCCCTCCTGATCGCACGCAGGCAGCAACGTAGCGACAAAGCACGCAACACCCAATCCTGGGCCACAGGACCGCGAAGGCGAGTGGAGACACCGGGAAAGTGGAGGCAGCCGTCGCGGGCCACCGAGAAAGCAGACCAGAACGACCGACACCTACTCAACTTAATGAGGATACGAGGTGCAATAGTTGCGCCCGACCGCAGCAGCTGTGGGAGCTTGAGGCGCCGTTAGCGTCCTGCTTTTTTTTCGCTTTCTCTTCTGTATTTTCTTCTTTTCTTCACCATGGGGAGTAGCGGGAGCGAAAAAAAAGCAAATAAGTGTCGTCGAAAAGGAACGAAAGGGTGAAAGCTTAAAGGTTTACACGTTTCGACATTCTGGCACGTCCAAACAAGGGCGCATGGTCTAACGATTGTTCTCCGAAACAGTGCTCGAAGAAATGTGTTCTCTCTTTCTTCGGACCCCTTCGTTCTCTCGCAGAAAAACAAGTTCCGTACACGCAGCACAAATAAGAACGGAAGAACGACAAAGGGCCTGATACTTCTTTTGCTAGGTCTTCTGATCGCATAGCGCCGAAAGGAAGAAAAAAACTTTTCTGTTCAGACTTTTTCAGAAAAGCGTTACAGGAGAGAATACAAAACGTACAGACAGGCAGTTCAGGATAAGCCATTCGCCATTTTAACCGTACTGGATGCTTGCTTCACATGTTACATGACGCGGTGAGAGAGTGACATTAATAAAGCTTGCTGTACCTCGCGTCTGCGGTTCACAGGAGGACCTTATTCGTGACTTTGAATTCGTAATAGATGGCCTAGGCCAAAATGTCGCAGGTACCAGCAATCGAGTTGAATTTCCTTTTAATTAATCCTTCAATGTGGACGGGTGGGGTGGATTATGAAATTCCCATTATTTCTTAAAAAATTCGTGGGAACGTAGCGCCTTACAAACAGGCCGCCATGTTATCGCTTTACCTTTCACTGCTACCAAACGAAGTATTTATTCAGAAGGTTCGCATTGATGTCATCTGTGCTGCCATGTTACACATGGCCGCACGCACCGCAGGCAGACGCCTTATTCCCGCGGAGGTGTATTTTAAAACGTTTCGTTTCTCTTTAATTTGGCTCTCTACCGTAGGTCGATGCTACCAGTTACACAAGCCTCGTGGAAGGACTTCATGTTGGTTCGGTCGCAAATACGCCCACAATGCCAGCTACTTGTGTAAACGCGCCCAACGATCATGCCTAACTGGCGGATGGGTGCCGACGAATGAGGGAGCATGACGAAGCGTCTGACACGCCCGATGAAATCCTTCGCCGTTTCTTCGATCTAGGCAAAGAAATGGTGCGATGTTTGTGCAATGAAATACACGAGCATATTCCTTAAGACTCGACCGGATTGTACACGGCGGCAGTGGGTAGATGGATAGCGGCGGCTGAGCGTTTTGACCGCCCACGTCTGTGATTGGTTGTTTCGTTCTCTCCATTCTGTTGGTGCGCTGGGGATTGACGTCACGGAAAAATGAAAAGGCAGGAGAAAATGACTGGTTGCAGAATACGGCCTCAGGGGCCGTATTCTGCAAACTGCTCATTTCCCATTGTGAATTTCACCCTCATTTGATCCTTCCGCATTGGTCATTCAGATAAACCAGCGGCTATCAAACGCGTGAGGAAAGTGACCCGGCCATTGATTGGTTGGCGACCGGACGTCACCGTTGGTTGCAATGGTAGTCATTGGTCAGGTTTAGTCGCCTGCTTTTGACAGAGCGCTGCGGTGCACCTCTTCATTGGCTGCCACATTACAGACAATACAATGGTGAGATTCTATCGCCTCCACCTAATGGACAGGCCGCTTCCAACAGACGCTTGAAAGCCGCTGGTTTATCAGATTGACCAATGAGAAAGGACCAAACGGGGGAGAAATACACAATAGAATATGAACAGCTTATAAAATACGGCCTCTGGTCTCCTTGTAATAACCGTGTCTCAGACTTTGTGAATAACTTACGGACAGGTCACCTCTTTTCGTGCTTAACTTTTAACCTCTACACGCTACGGTCTTAAGCAGGTGCTGTTTTGGATAAAGGAGTAGCTGCGAAGCATGAATGTTAACCAGAGCTCTCTACCTAAGTTTGCTTTCTTTATGAATTTCAAGTACTCAGAAAATACCGGTATTGTATACGGCCTCTTCGCCACTGTAGGACCAAAACTCGAAATTAAAACTAAGGAGACGTTCACGGATTGTCATTCTATGGGCTCTCTGCAAAAAGTGAAGTTCGCATTAAATGTATTCGTTGAACTTATTTTTTCTTCTCCAAGGCAAGGTAGGTGCTACAAGCAAAAGAGAAATTCAGCCATTTCAAGTCTACCCCTTGAGATCGAACAAAAATGCGTAAATCTCCGTATCGAGAAACCTTCTATGTCTTACCTCCTGTAAAACGCAATGTCACCATAGTTAAACGCTCGTTCTGCAAGGAACATTTTCTTGACAATTTTCTTTTCTGAGGGATACGGGACGAACCAATTCAACCCATCTTCGTTTTCGCCGTGTCGTCGTATCGTTTCTGTCGACCGTCGAAAGCAGCTGTTCCAGGGCAGCCGTGTCTCCTTTCAATACAGCATCCCAAAAAGTAAAAGCAGGTTTCGTGTAAGAAAATAACGTGCGCTGCGAACTTTGTCCTTCTTTTCTCCTTCAGCTTCTCGCCTAGAAACTGTGCCTCGAGATTTAACTTCGCGAATTTTTTTTTTGCTTTTCTTGTTTCCTTTTCCTATTTCGTTTTATTTTTTTTTTCTATTCTTCCGGATTCTCAAAGCTTGCCGCTGCCGACAGCTCACGAGTAAAAAGGGTCAGATGTGTTTAGCCCGTAAAGGCGCTCTTAAACCTTTCCTCAATCGTAACCACTTTACTCCCCGCGATTTCGCCGGACCAATTTCTTCATTTTTATTTTAGCACACCTGTGATATGGTAGAAAAACCGGCTATCGAAAGTACGAGAAATATCTTCGCAATAAAAATGAAGAACTTGTCGCTAAAGGAACCATATCTCAAATAAAAAACACAGTCGGGTGCACATGTTTTAATTTCTTAGGTTCGTTTGTTTTTTTTTTTACCACTTAGAGCGCATTTGATCACCTGCGTGCCTACTTGTGAGGATCGGAACAAGAAGCTCAGTAGTTTTGGGGAAGGATTGGCTAGTGTCAAAGCTTGCTGCTAGCGCTGATTTAAGCTCCTGCAAATGTGGCTATATTCTGTAAGTGTTTGTTATCTTCGGCGCCTTATGCCCTCCTTCCCTTTTCCGACAGCAGAGTAGCAAATAAGATCAAAATTTGTTGACCTGCATTCCTTCCTACTCCGTCATTCTTTTATTCTCCTGGTCAGTCCGGAAAAGGAAACCGGTTGTCGTTATCCTCTACACTCATCAGTTTTTCCGAGACCTTCGTCGCATGGCCGCTAAACACCGTGTGCAAGTGATGCACTCTGCAGTTCCAGCAAGACTCGGAGGCATGTGTAAGGCAGTCGACCAACCTCCGGACACTTCCTAATGGTCGCACCGGTAAAACGTCAAGCACTGCAATGAACGCATCACTTGAACAAGAGCAGTGGCTGGCGAGATTCCGCTGAGTAACCGTGAAAGATACACCTTTTGTCAAAAGTTTAGAGCCCAATGAGTTGGTTTCTGAGCCACACCGTGTGGCTTGAAACGCATCCTTAGTGGTCAAAATCATCTGAAGGTAAGACGATTTTGGTCCTGCCGAATCCAATGGGTAACACATCTACAAATGCTACAGGAGCCCCACTACACGGCTCAGAAGCAAACCCCCTGGGCTCTAAACTTTTGACAAAGGCTGTACAATGAGGAGAGAGTCAGCTGCGAGGAGCGCGTCATGGCGCGTAGCTAGGCCTGCGTGGAGCTCGAAGGCTCGGCACAGTATATTTACAGAGGTACACGTGCACTTGCAGATCTGTGTTATAGGGGCACGTGAGCGCCGCTTTTCAACTACGCCACTATACTCACACCATTACAGAAACGCTTTTCAACGTTGTAGGCATTGCACTGTGGTTAAACTGCGTTAAGTGAAGCTTAAAATCTCTGACCACAACAAAGAATATCCAAAGCCGGAAAACAGTGGTGAATATATGATTTCACTTCAGAGGATATGATCTGTGTCACACACGTTTTTACGGATTAATATTCATGCAGCGAGTATGAAAAACTAAAAAGTAGATTCATGCCGTTTAGTGAGCCGGCGATTCTACTACACCACAGCGGCCGAGAAGTTTCAGCGCTTTCTTCTCTTCAAGTTTTGAAATGAAGGCTAAGGCTACTGCCTTAAAATGTCCGCTGTCAACATTACGCTTAGAAATTATTTGTATTCGAGCACTGGACAGATATTTCAAAGAGAAATGCGATCGGTTAACGCTGTGAGTGACCGAATTTCCAGACAGCTGTCAATCGCTTTCCACGATGGCATTGGCTTTCCGCATTTTAAATAGTAATTACAGCAAAATGGCTTAACTTCTTCTTTCTTCAAGCGTTTTTGCATCTACTAAGATTTTCTAAAGAAACCTTACGTCGACGCTTATTTCTCAGAAGCACCGCGAAGCTCCTTGCTTTCACACACCGCGGCCGCTTATACTGGCTATATCATTCGGATGATGAAGTCAAGGTCTCTGAATCGAATCTAGGCTGTGGTAGCCGCATATCTATGGAAGAGAGAGAGAGAGTTTTTAATGATTACAGGAAAGGTCTGCCTGATAGTTAACCTGGCATGCTACTGCACATAACGATGAAGGGAGAGGGTAAGAAATAGGGAAAATAAAAGGAAAAGAACTGGATAGAGGAAATCAAGCATACACAACACTCGCGCACTCACAAGTACACAGGATCATGCCCGTGTGTTACGCGAAGTGAGTGCACGTTAAAAAACTTTGAGTGCTCGAAACTAATCCAGAACCCTCCATTACGCTATCTCTCATGAAGTTTCTGCTGCTTTTAGGTGTTAAGCCCCCCCCCCCCCCCCCCTTTACCACTGTTATTTTTTTGAGTGATTTCTTTGTGCTGTTTTTCGGCAGAAGACAGATGTACCGTACGAACTCACCTCTAAGCCAATCAATATGATCTGCATTCTTGATTCAAATCGAAACATTATAGGATCGTTTTTCCTTTACACTTGATGACGCCACAAAATGAAAAAACGTTGCCTCAGAGATCTCCGATTGCAATGTAAGTACGTGGACAAGAGAACCATAACACATTTATAACATATCGCGAGCGTAACTTTTGCCGGTCATAATGAAGCGAGAGAGAGATGGAAAGAGAACCAGCAGCCCGAACAAGTTGTCCCAGGCAAGCGAACAGCATTTCTGCGTTACACGTGAGCGTTACGAATGGCTTGAAATACAAAAAACAAACACACCAAATCGCCGGTGGCCCACTCGATATGTGGTCTATCATAAGTGTGCAGTGCCAGCACCGGACCGGCCAATAAAAACAAAATGAACATTATTCATCTTCACTCTGCACTCCCGGCTACATTATTAATGTCCGTCCCGACATGGCAATCAGGGAGCACGAGATTGCCATTAAACCATTCCGCCGAGGCGGCCTCGCAGAAGGGTCGAATCGACATGCGAGCGTTATTGCAGCCGGCCTACACACAACGACTCTCGCGACCCTCACTACTCGGATAACGGCCACCGGCAAGGCTTCCACCGTTTCCGTCCGTACCGCCGGGCGTCCAGCGAGCATTCAAGGGTTATCGAAGCAATTAGGCGTGTCCGTAGGGAAATCTCTAACGTAGTTATGACACGTCAATACTCTAATGCCAACCAGAAGGCGCCGGCCGAGAGGAATTTGTTCAGCCGCAGTGGAGTGTGCTTCTGCGCGTACAGATAAAGTAAGAGCGGACCGGCGATGCTGAGCAAACAGGGCCGAGTGAAAGAACAGACTCCTCAAGCAGTGCAAACACAGGGTGGATCGGTAATGACACTCCAAGTGCCGCCCACGCTCTTGCATGCCTTATCGCCGGCGACGCGTGATAAGTGCGATGTCCCAGGAACCAGCGTTGGGCAATCATTGCGCCGAGCTTGAGGTGAAGAAAGGGCAAACAAGATTATCTTTCTGCGTGTGCCGTCGTCTGTGAATGTGTATAAGAGCGCCCTCTTCCTGTCCTCGGAGATTTAATTACGAGATGAGAGCGCAGTCCGAGTTTTCGCAATTAGAAATAACGGGTGGGTGCCAAGGCCACCGAAAGAGCGAGGCCATATTGAATGTCTGCGGTGAGGGTTGAGTGAAGTCCAGCACGTAAATGAGTAATGCATTTCTCATTTCCTGCGTTTTTTTTATTGCTCGTATCTCGTCGTGGCGTCTCTCAGACTCGCTGGAGATACGAGTATGCACGCCCTGAATTTTAGCGCTTCCTTTTAAAGGTCTTACCTGGAAGCTCTCATGCCATGGGATTTTATCCCTTAGCTCGTCGCAAACTTTTAGGACCAATTCTTTTGTGTGCGTGTGAGAGAGAACAAGCTTCCTTTTAAGAGTTTGGAAACACCTGCGAGAATGGTTAGGCAAAAGTAAGCCCGTACGGCTTCGGCAGAAATTTTCCTTCTACCTTTTGGCCCTCACATTTGAGCAGGTCAGAGCGCAGTCAGCCATATTATATTGTCATGCCCCAAAAAACAACTTCGAGCAAACTGTGACGGCACTAGTACCACTGTAATTAAAAGTTCAGCTCATACGATTAGAATACGCATGACAACTTTGTGAGACCACCGCAAAAACCTTAAAAACCTCCTCTGCAACTGTTCGCTTCCTTTTCGCAGAATTTCTCGCTCAAGAACATGTCAGAGCACTGTGCGTAAAGGCCGAAGCAAAGCAGAGTTCTTTTCTTCTTCTTCTTCTTTTTCTTTTCCTTCTTCTCCTTCTCCTCCTTCTTCTTCTTCTTCTCCTCTCTCTCTTCATCCTCTTAAGAATGCCACATGCCCACATGGAGCCAAGGTGTACTAGCATAAACAAGGAAATTTCCATGGGCGATTACGACAAATTATACGCGGGTCTTTTCTTCTTCAGCTCTTAATGGTGTTCGTTAAATGAATGTTCATAATGAGGGAATGAAATCCGAATAAATGCTGAGCGTTTGTTACGAAGGCCCGAAGAGCACGATGTCGAGAATCCAATTTTCCACTGACGTAAATGTATTTAAAACAAGACGAGAAAACGAAATGATGACCGTAAACTATAAAGCTTGTAGATAGTTGCGTGACACTGCTGCCTGCGTTTTATAAGAAATGCCATATAAGGATGACTTTGCAATATCATCATCCAGCTGGGATTATTACTGTTCACTCCAAGTCAAGTAAAGACACGTTCTTGTATTCTGCTTTTTAAAAATATGGCTGTTGCTGGGATAGAAAACGCGAAGCCATGCTCAAGAGCGCAGTGCTTCGTCAATGAGAGAGTGCACACGGCAAAGATATGCCAGTGCATTAAGATTTCAGAGCATTTGAAGTAATATTTAACCACCCAAAAAAATCCGGAGCCTTGAACTGCGCTGCATTTGAAGGCCCTGTAATAGCTTCAACACGTAAAAATATCTTGCTCACTTCCGCAAAGAAACAACAAAGCATTAAGGCTCACTTCGGCGGTTAGTCTACAGAAGCTTTGCCTACTGCTGCCGAATGTGAGTTCCCAGGGCACTTCATTTGGTTTAATCCATTTTGATCAGACTTTTTTGCTGCACGACCCCCAAAGACATTTCATTCGTAAAGAGATCGAACCCAGAACATCCGGCAAAAACTTTCGAACCGCTCATCCTCTGGAGATCCGCAGACACCAGGAAACTCCTGCATACCACTGAAGTTCCCTTAATCGTCCTTTCCGCTCCACTTGGCCCCACGAACATGCTCCTTGCAAACGGCGCTCGTGCACACATCACCACGTACTCATCACGAGCCGACTGCGAGCTATGCGCTGACGATTACGCAACTTTCGGTAATCGCGACGCCTGGCTGCCTGCGCTTTCGAGATTGTGCTGGGGATGCGCGCCTAATTGAGCGTGCGCGCCTGCCCCCTATTGGTAGAGGCGCAGTGGCCACCGCAAAGCACCGGTGCTTTATTCACGTTCCTGAGCCACAAAAGCACCCCGCTCCCTAGATCCCCCGTCGTCCCCTCTCGTCGCAATATCATCGAACTCTTTCTCAACGCCTTTCTCTTTCCTATACTGCGGAGCTAGCGAAGAGTGCGCGCTAATAGAACTGGCCTGAAAGCCCGGGGGATCGGGAGGACTGCTTTCAGCGCACTGTGGGATCTTATGCCCTTGCGTAACAAGTGAGGCAGGCTTCATAACCTGCCCCGGCATCCGCGTAGAAAGACCCCACTCATTGTCGCCCGTGCCTCTCCCTCGTCCCCCCCCCCCCCCCCTCCCCTTCCTCTTGGGCAGGCCTTCATTTTCTTTCACTTCCTCGTCTCCTTCTGCTGACACGACAACACCGGCAGCGGGAGCGATTTTCGCCAAGTCAAGCAAAGCAATCCTGGGGCGCAGCTTGCACGACCCCTGCGGCTCTAGTCTGCTCTTCAGCTCCGATCACGAAAGTGAAGCCGTCTGTCGCGGTTGCGTTCGCTAAGGCGAACGTCCGCCTAGCAGTAATAGCTTTCTTATCTTTTTTTTCTTCATTTTTGACGTGTCAGGCGCAGAGCACGCAGCGGACAGCTTAGGGTTCTTTGTTGAGTTTCGTTCCTCGGTTCGTATTTGTAGCATCGGCTACTTGCTTGACCTCCCTATCTGTCTGCCGACGGAGGAAGAAGATTCCACTACATGCTGCTGTTTGATCGCCTTCCGTCTTGACTTAATCTTCCAGTCTGGGCCCTGGTAAAGTTAATTCGCGACGTCGTCGGTTAAAGGGTTTCTTCAACAATGAATTGAGTATGACAATTTCCGCTGTAAGAAGACCAAACGTGGGACTTGACTACGCGTCAATCAGGGTCAGTTTCTTTACGAAGCTATTGAAAAACGGAGTGAGACCAGCAGGCGCGCTCCTAAAAATCGAGATGACAAAACTTAAGCGCTGGTCATTTTATTAGTTTTCTTGACTGGAATTCTCAGGGGATCCAGAAGATAAGATCATCATCATCATCATCATCATTTTTATTCCAACATCACCATTACAGATGCTGAGGGCCGTGAACAAAAAGCCTCTAGCTGGACTTGACGGGGTTCACGGCCCATAAAAATCATGGCATTGGCAACAAAACTAGAATACAAACACAACGCATCAGACATGGGAGGATGTGGCACAAAATCGGGACATAAGCAATGACAATTACAAGATTAGTACAGTGTTTAATGAAGTATACAATGTACGGTGCAATACAGAAAAAGGTAGAAAGTGCAATTATTGTGGCTATGATATATTTACAAAGAAACAAAAACAAAAAACAGTATTGTGGCTATGAAACAACTCGTTTGTTTAGAAGCGACGGGAGCATATTACGTAGCATCTGGTATCCATAGTTAGTGCGTGCTCGAGGTATTTCCCACAGTTCAGTACTGCGGGTATTCCGTGTTTTTCGTTTAGGTGTGAGGTTTGCGATGCCGCCTAAACTGTTTTTATTCTGTTTAATTCCGTTAGAATAACGCTTAAGGAGCATTGTTTTATAAATGTCAAGAAGAGTGATAATGTTTAGTTCCCTGAAGAGAGGTGCAGTGTGACTATCGTATGCAGCGTTTGCAACTATACGAATTGCCTTTTTTTGTAGGAGGTGAAGTTTAGTAATATTTGACAAATTAGTTGTACCCCACACTAGGTGACAGTAGTTAATATGTGAAGTAAAAAGGGCACTGAAAATAAGGCGTTTAATGCAAACAGGAGCAAAATATCGCAATTTGCACAGGATCCCTGTAATGCGAGAAATTTTAGTTGCAACTGCATCGATGTGAGCATTCCAGGACATATTTTTTTCGAACAGAACACCAAGACATTTAACTTGCGACGCTATCTGAATATTTGCAGTGCCGAGATGGAGTATGGCCTGCGTGTCTATGTTACGGTTTTTCGGCCTGAAAAAAACAGCTTTTGTCTTACTGTTGTTTATGGCAAGCAAATTAACGATACTCCAGGAATGTAGTTTATTTAGAAGTAGATTTGCGCGTGACATAAGAAGCTCAGCATCAGACCCTATTAAAAGTATACTGGTATCATCAGCGTATATGATGAATTTTGCTCTGTTGTCAATGTTTACCAGATCATTGATGTAAAAAGAGAACAGCAGATATTGCCATAATCTCCGGAGCGGGTGCTCCAATGGAGTTACTATGAGGTCTTAAAGAGATGTGCACCGATCGTTCCTTGAAGAAACGTTTGCCGCAAGAAACAACAGCTGCCTTAGAGGGCTCAAATGCAGCACTGCCATTGGCTATAGTGTTGACTCAGTATTATTCAGAGAATGCACATTGCATTTGATTATTTCCTGCAAAGACACAGTTTATGAACTCTTTGCCGGTTACAGTCAACACGTATCTCTCAAGAAAACATTTGCGCAAAGCAAAATCATGGTCTGGCGACAGTTTTTTTTATATGATTGCCAGTCTGAACTCTTAGTATTTTACTGTGAAAGCAGTACCACTACCGCTGGTACTTTTATCTAATGAAGAATATTAGCAGGTTTAAATACTAACCTACTATGTCTAGAGTTCCTTAATGAAATGCGTGCAGAATCCCGAACGACGTGAGCGTACGGTTATTCCCAGTGTGCACTCCGACCAATAAGAGCACTGTATGTTCGCTATTGCTGACGCGAAGGTGACAAAGTCCATCCGGCGGATCTAAAGACTGAAATTCAAAAACAAGAAAGAGCGTATTAAAGCTGCGGATTATAAAGAGAAAGAAAAATCACATTACAAAAATGAAGATTGAGCTTCGAGTGCAAGCGCGCTCTGAACATTTTGCACATTTTGTCACGGCACCATACGTTCCCTTGTACTACGCACTTCATCACTGTCTTTGCACCAACCCTATTTAGCCTTCCTTTTTCATCCCCGGTGCATTGTTAAAGACCAGAATCCTCTAATAGTTAACCTCCCACCTTTCCGTCTTTCTCTCCCTTCCTCTTTCTCTCCATTTCTTGCACCATACCGCCATACCTCTGCTGGGATTGCATGACACTTGCTGGCTTGACTGCACTGTTGAGGGACAAAAAAGGGGCTTGCTTCATAACTGTACGCAATTCTGCAATATTTTTTTCCTTTGTGTTTTCAATCATTCTGCGGTGACGTGACCAATTTAATCAGCAGGCTTTGATGCAAGGAACCTTAATAAGTGCATGCTCTACTACTGCCTTCGCAATCAGCGCCAGGCGAAGCAAAATACAAGAACCTGCCGGCTGATTTATCACAACAGTCTGCGCGCCTTTACCTAACGATTATGTTGGGCATTTTCTTTCTTTCTTTGGTTGTCAGTCTTCATTGCAAGCTTGTGACGCAACCATGCGATCAACGAAGCTCTTTTTAAAAAGTAAAATCTTCACGATGTCGCACGGGAGCGCCCGCTGTTATACTAGAGGTTATATGGCTGGTATACCGCTGGCGTTGCGCAAGATACGCAAGCCTCTTGTGGCGCCGTGATGCAACTTTAGACAGCAGTGCGCATACAAAACAGCGAGACGTGCGATGGGTGGACCACGGAAGAGATGTAGGAGATGCGAAATCTGAGGACGCGCTTCCTTGCTACGCCCATGCTATGCAGCGCTGCAGAGAGAACACAATCGAGCAAGTTCTCCGTCATGTCCCAACTTCGGCTTTTGAAACTTTGTTTGATGTATTGGTATAATCGATGTGGAACGCTGATCTGGGTTTTTTCCAGCCACCTTCGGGTTCATTCGGTTAACGTGGGACATCAGGGCTTCCAGGCCTACTGCAGGCGTAGAAAGTTAGAAAATTTATATCACTGAAATAATTCGTGAAGGGAAATAAGTTCATCTACATTGCCACCCTCCAGCCCCCTCCATCTTTTTATTTCAAGTTTGAAACATATGCGGTTTGATAGCAACCATCTAGCCTGCTTTTTGCTTACAGTAAAATGATCATGCCGCGGGATTTAAAAGATCCCCAATGATATGTTCATGTCACCCCATAAATTATCTTACGCTTTTCTCAATACTTGCCTTTGAAATATACTGCACTAAGATGGTAACCTTGGTCAGTCGGTACGGATCCATTATTGAAGAAACTACAGCGCATTGCACATAACTAAGCAAGAAGCAGTTACCTTTGAAAACTGTGCCGACATGCGTACTTCCGTAGTTTCCTCAATTTATTTGCTATCTTCTTGTCTATTCACCCCCCCCCTCCCCCCTCTTTAAGGCCATGCTATCCGTGACCACGATCTCCGCACAGCACTGTACCTAGGCTGTTAATCAAAGGGTAGAAAAGACTTCTCTACCATAAAAGCTTCTCTCTTTCTCTCTCTTTCCGTTTACAATATTAACAGTTAATCTCAAGTAACACATATTGCGCTTTTTTTATATTTTTTCTGAACAACGCGAGGCCAGCATAGCAGCCGGGTCCTATTACGACACAGCGTATCCATTTGCGGAACAAATAACGGTGACAGGCAGCACTCGACCTTGAATTTCGACAGCATTCCTCGCTGCCTATCGGTGAAACTCGAGCGGTCTCGCTTGGCAATCAATTCGCATTTTATTTCGTTCCGCCAAAGCATTCCTATACCCTGCAGGGAATGCCGTCACGCACGCCACGCTAACGACGTCGACAACGATACCGGCGACGCAAACCCTGGTTGCTTAACCGTGCAGCGCCGCTGTTTCCTTCTCCATACGCTTGCGTAACTCCACTGCGATTCCACGTCCCGTGGAATATGCTGAGTGCGGCGTCTGGGCACGCTGCGATAGTGGCGTGCTCGCTGTTTTACGCCAAATTGTAGTTGACATGCTGATCAGCTTCTTTTCTTCTGGAGGGCACTCTGCAGTAGCCAGTCGGGCTTTCTTAACGCAAGACCAGCTGTCGTAAGCAGCACCAACTAACGCCATCTGTCGGCCACCAGTAGCAAGCACAGCGTGTCCAAATGATGGTATTTTCTTGCTTAATTGCGAAGAAGCTACATATTACATTGAGATACTGCAAGAAAATTGTGATAGCGATATTCTGATTCTCGCAAGGTGCAAAACTGATTTGGAAAAGGGCGCCTGCGCTCACACCTACTGTAGCCGGACACAACTCGAGAACGAAGCGATAAGTCCTTTGGCCTTCCAGATAATGGCATCGGGTATTTTTGTGCCGTCGAAATTAATCCACTTAAACCGTGGTTAACCCTATTGCCGCTCAAATCTTCGGGGGTGTCACATTAACGGGTACAGATGGATAAAGCATGACGTGACAACAGTCGGTCGACGCAATAGATGGAAGGCCTCCTATAAGCTGCATTCGCCGCTTCGTTCATGTGTTGTATGCAACTGTAGCTCTGAAATCAGTGAAGTGTACCGAAGACTCGAAAATGCCCGCTATATTTCTGGGTGTTCAGCGTCATCCTACTTGTGGCGACAGATCCGCGAACTAAAAGCGTTAGTATCGATTTTCTCGGCTTAGTCTGGAGAGATGCTGCCTTTTATTTTAGTCATGAACTAAAGTTTGAGTTGTGCTTCCCAGCTCGAATTTTTGTTAAAATAAAATTTACTCCGTCTGTCTCATTCCTGATTTTGCCTATTGATTTCCAAACACCTCCTCGATGCTTTCAAACGAATTGTCAGAAAAGCTAGTGCAATGTTCTTGCTCGAAGTCTGGTCTACGCGGAGAAACTGTAGTAAGGAAGTGAAGTGCCTGGGGTTTCGTTTCTTCCAACATTAACTTTTCTCTTCAAGGGTAGAGATCTGAAGAACGTTGAAGGCCTTTGATCTTGCGGCTTGCCGCCTTGTTCCTGAGAGACTCCGTGGTAGAAGCGTTCAACTTCAGGAGAGTAGTGCAGATTTCGAATAAGTGAATGTCGTCCTTGCAGGATAGAAATGCTGGTTATGATGTGGATATATTAAATAAGAATGAGTTCAAGAGTCTCCAAAACAGCTCGTTGCTTGATATTAGGAGTGAATCATTTACTTCATGATTCGTATTTAAAACTATGACGATATTTTTCTATCACGGGAGTGCGGACTACATTTCATTTATTTCATTTATTTTACCCTCAGGGTTTTCGCATTGCATCAACAGGACGCAGATGCAACACATGCAAGGCAGCCGCATCAAATCGATCCAGCTAGAGAATAGCCGAGGTTGCGACGGGCCCTCTTCGTAGTTCGAAAGTACGCAGCACAGGCGCACTGAGTGGTCTGCTGTTGCGTTGCTACGGTTGTGTCGCCAGCGCGAACCAGCGTCCACATGCGAGCGGCGTGGTTGTTTAACGAACGCGCGCGACGGGAGAGCTTAATACTGCGAACCCTCGAAGCGTAGAACACTTTCGTCACCGTTCGCACGCGCGTTGGGCCGCGCCGCTCGGCTGAACTCGACAAGGTAGGCGAACGCTGGTGCGGCCACGGCGGCCTCGAGGGCCGGAGTGGAGGAAAGGGAAAGGTGGAGAGTGCGCAAAAGACATGCCCCTGGGAATGCTGTCGAGGAAGAGGGAGAGGCGCATACACACGGCATGGAACGAGAATGGAGGAGGACTTTGCGCTTCATACAGGAAGGCCCGCCTTTGGCGCTATGTGGTGTGCGGCGCCCAGCCGCAGAGCCGGCGACCGTTGGCTTTCAACGCACGGTTCCAGTCCCGCGTGTCCGCTGAATGACAGTCATTAAGAGAAGAAGCGGCCGTAATTTTCCGCTGTCCCTGCTGGCGGCGCCGGTCGTGTGGTAATGCTGTTGGGGAAGGAAAAGGGGAAGGAAGGAGAGAGAGAGAAGGGAATTCTATGGCGCACAGCTTTGAGCAAACTGCCGATGCAGTGCCGGTGGTAGCGCATGGATTCAGGACTCAGCACTGGCTTCTGTGTCCCAAGCACGGTTGTTAGTGTTCTACTCGAATGTCTGCAGAGTGGTACAGTCGACGTGCGTCTGTGCATATACTGAACCAGTCTGCTTTGCGACATACGCGGCAGGAAGCAGTTTAACAGGTCTTGTTGCTGGGCGAGTTAAGACCAAATGGGGCAGTTTTTTGGACAAACAAAGTAGAGATAAATATAATACAGAAACATGCATGTCCTGCTCTTTTCTTCGCCTCAACCTGTAGGACACAAGAAATGGCTTCGAAATTTTCCCAGTTGTTGTCCCCGCGTGCAATGGCGCGTGAACATTAACATCTTGAAAGCTCGCATCCGCCTTATTCTAAACACCATTTCGTCAGACTGGAGCAATCTGGGGCTTAAACATGAAGCTCGACCATTCGCAAACTTCATGGAAGTGATGAGTGCACAATGATGAGTGTGATAAGTGCGGCCGATGTCGCCAGTTGAATGAAGATGGCGAGAAAAATAAATGTCTGCTGACATCCTGTTAGAGAGTATCGGTAACTGCACGCGGGTATGTTGCAGTACTTAGTGGCACGTATAACAGTTAACAGCCATCGCACTTGCAAGGTTAAACTGTGTTTACATATGTTACAACTAACAAATGCTTGACTGAATTTGGCGATGGGCAGCACAACCACTCGTGTCTACTGGCTAGTATTCAAGATGGAGTTCATTAATTCTGCCTAAACGCCCAAAGCATGGCACCTGACCAGTTGAATTGATATAAATGATTGCATGCCACATAGAGCATGTCGTTTATACATTTTGCATCCTTATCTGAAAAGCTTTTCTGCGTGAATGAATATTACGAGAGCTTCAGCCGGCGAGGTAACTCTTCGTGACGTCAGCCTCAGAGAGAGAGAAAGGAATTTTAGTGAGAAAAAGGTGGAGAGGTCGCCCGGTGGTGGCATAGCCCTGGACTGCTACTCCTCAGGAAACGACGTTTGGTACCGCGCTCATATGTTCCAGCATTTTAGTCAGGATTTCTCCACCAGCTCTCTTTAGATAATTAGCATTTAGTATGATAATGTTGTTTGTAATCAGTTGCAGCATTGGATACAAAACAAATTACAGGGGTGGCGAATAAATAACTAAATCGTTAGACTGAGTCTTCACCACTTGTAAGACAAGTGTATACGTTAAGAAAACGCACACTTGCACAGACCGCG
Organism: Amblyomma mixtum; assembly: GCF_055824585.1. Lineage (NCBI taxonomy): Eukaryota > Metazoa > Arthropoda > Arachnida > Ixodida > Ixodidae > Amblyomma > Amblyomma mixtum. Next base: position 130,792,298 of record NC_143016.1, on the reverse strand, counting down.
TGGTAAGAATCAAAGGAGGGAAGAGATGTCACGCAATGCAAACTTGCAGCACCTTTGCGTACGCTTCGCTATCATATTCCGACTTTCATAGACAAGTACTCAAATCTGGCACTCACCTGGCGCGCTTTCCTTTTATGAGCGTGGAAAGCACCTGCACGCGCAGGTAGTGTTTAATCTATGATAATAAGTGACTTTTACTGCTCCAGAAGTGTGAAGAGACCATATTCTTTTTTTGCCTTTCTGTATGCTCCTTCTTCTCTGAGTGTGTTACCCCGCCCACTCCCTCCCCCCCCCACCCCCCTCCTCTCCCTAAAAAAAAAATCATACCTTTCGTGTAAAAAAAACCATCAGCAGACAGATAAGAAAGAGACGGAGAAAATATAAACTTTGTGCAAAGCTCTTCTGTGAGCAAATTTCCGTGCCATGCTTTGTTTGTTAGAATGCTGTTATGCATCGAAAACCAAGGTTGGTATACCGCCATAGTGAAGTTTTGGTACCAGGCAGTGGAGAACACTTTATTCATATTTTAGACAGCCAGGGAGAGTAAAAGAATGTGAACCAGGCACTAGCGGTCAAAGCAAACCGCAATGAGCGATTGGAGAACTCCACTCTGAGCTCACGAAATGTGTACACCTGCCCGGATATTTGTAATGAATCCGCGAAGACGGCGCCTCAAGCGGAAAAACCGGAAGAGAAGTACGCACTCGAAATGCACTGCAATCCTGAGCTTTCATCTGATTTTTTTGCTGCGCTGAGCCTCCTCCTTTCCGAGCTCCGGAAGAACAAAAACGGCAAAACAGAAGAAAAGAAGTAGGCTAGAGAAAACGAGAACGCATCCCGCTCTACCACGCACCGTCTCCCGGCAACCCTTTTCTTCCCAGCGCCCCGCTTTCGGTGAGCTAAGCGTCAGCGAGCGAGTGCCGACGACGCCGGGACAAAGCGCGCAAGCACATGGTTGTTCCCTGCGCGCGAGGCTGAGACTGAGGAGGAGGCACAAACGCGAAGCGCAAATTAGGACCTGTGCTCCGTAATTGAGCCTGCCGGCGGAGCTCTCCCGCTGTTGTCGCTGCTGACTGAACTTTCCACGACCACTTTTTTTCTTTCCTCGTTCCCCCTCGCGTCTTTCTTCCTTTCATCCAGGTATCGTAGACAAACACACGCACGCGCGCACTTCTCCGCATCTCTTCGTCGTCGTCGTCTTATTTATCTCCCGCATCCTTTCTGGTTTTCTAGGTTCGTTCTTCCTTACCTCCCTCCGCCGAGCTCTGAAAAGGGTTCTCGCAGCGGGCACAACAACAGCTTGCCGCCATATTCCTCGCCGTCTTCCCGATGCTTCCAATCTTCCTCTGTTATTCCCTTCCCTGGCGTTCCCTCTTCCCCACCACCTTTCTCCTCCCCCAACCTTGCTGGGGAGAGGGCGATGCTCACCGCCAGATGAGAGCCAGTTCATGCAGAGCAGCCACGGACCAACGCCACTGACGCTTCTGGCCAACGTCGACGTGGACGTCGTTGTCGCTGGTGTACCCGCTCTCTGCTACAAATGAGTGCACGCGCTCGGGTGTCCGCCTGAGCGCAGCTGCATGCGACGGCGCGCGTACGCACACACCCGCCTGTTTGCGCACACGAGACCGACAGCAGCTCTCCCGCATACGCGCATCCGCTCCGCTGCCTCGCGAACACGACGCGTTAAATGAAACTCGTCGCTAGTCTTCCCCCTTTCGTCGCGTTGAATGCGGGTCCACCATCTCGCTCCCAGCCAATGCGGCACAGGTACTACAGCGCGTGCTCGATGCTTCGATGCGCTGCCATCACCCTCGCCCGTACTCATCCTATATCACACGCGATGAATAATCGAGCCATGAGCTGAAGCCGTGGCACCCCCGTACACACTGGCACCGTTATCGGATCAGCGTTTTCGGACGGGCCGGGAAATAGTATCAGCCCGCTCACTGTATATAGTGGAATTAGATTTTGTCGGAATTAGATTTTGTCGACTGGCGGGACCACTATTCCCACTGTTCTCCGATTTCTCCCCTTTTCAAATACGCGTCTGCTAGTATAAAACTGTTGCGAATGTTTACATCACCAGTGACCGTTGTCCCAAGGTAGGGCAGCCAATTTCGCCCGCATAGAAAGAGGGGCGATGTCGTATTGTTGGCGGATAAATGACCCATACTCAAACTGCGAGACCGTCCTTAAGCTGCGGGTTGAAAACTTGGAGTTTTTTTTTTTTCTAAGCTACAATTGAGCATTTCTTTCTGCTTGCACTGGCAGACTTTCAAGAAGAACTCCACTAGAATTCAAGAGATAATAAACTAAGGTCTGGATGTGTTTTCTGGACCGTTTTATTTGGAACACGAAAAGTAGCTTGCTGGTGAACGGAACTCCCCATTCTTCGCAAGAAGTCCCTCACGCGCCAGTGAAGGAAAACTTAGCTTCATACTGCTGTCGCAGCCAAACGAAAGCATTGATCCATCACCAAGCATAGTGCTTGTTTGCGTGTTCATCATCCCTTTCTATTCTTGTGCGGGGAGATAGAAGCAAAGCATGGGACGCCAGCTTAACTACCAATATGGCCGGGGGAAAAGAAGACGTTGTACTTAAAACGCGTACCATTGCTTTCTCAATCACATTCATTTTTGGGGCACACGCGAGAGGGCGGAGAAAGAATGCTAGATTCTGTACACCGGTTGAAAATTTTTCCTCACGACACGCAGAGATGGTTTTTAAAAAAATCGGTCCAGCGAGGAACAACAAAAAGTTCAAACCAACACACCAGCTGCGGTGTAGCGTACATTTCTGGAACGTCTGTACACGAGGACAGACGCGGAGCAAACACCTAATGACAGAACGTCCTAGCGATTTGAAGAAACGGGAACCGCTCGATTGGATCAATATCGGCCCGCGCCCAAGGACCGTTTCGACGACAGAACCAAGAAGCCGACTCTTCTTTCCCATTGCGCCCAGGCCTTCATATGTTCCTCGCAATCTGCTTTTGTATTCTGTTTGTTTACAGCTACGCAGCGTTTCTAGTGGCCCGGTATCTCCATTTTTCTTTTCCTTGTCGCTGAAAAAAAAAAAATCGGGAGAAAAGGGCCCCACTTCGAATCGCTTCGAGCGCCGGCCGCCGTGTTTCCAAGCCGTCGCGTCTTTCCGCATAGCGCTGCGCTGTGCGCGCGAAGGGAACTCGGTCGACCGCGGGGGTTGTTTTTAAAAGGCTCCGGCGAGCGCTCCTGCCTCTAGTTTGGAAAGTAGTGGGACTTGAAGAAGAACGCTTGCGTGCAAACAAGACCCCCGCCGACGACGAAAGGGGGCGTCGCAGGCGGAGAGAATGAAGAACCGCCCGTGCTGGGCCCAGCAAATGTAGGTCCGCTGCCAGAAACATGCATATCTGCGACCTCCGCACGTGTGCGTATGTGTGCGTGGCGAGCGTGTAGAGGTTTTCGGTGACTGTGCTTTCAAAAAACGGGGTCCCGGATTGGTATTCATGCACTCAGCGGCCGCATGACGCCAGGACGCAGCGCCGCACCTATATAGTGCCCCCTTCAAATCCATGCTTTCAATCTTGTCTTTACTTGGTCATTCCTCTATTTCTTTAGAAGTGGAAGAGGGGGGGGGGGGGGGGATGGCACGAGAACTATGCTTTCCCACTCTGCATTTTTTATTTGTGAAGGTGAGACGTTCTTTACTCTGTTTTGTACGCAGATCCAAATCGTACTGACCGCCAGCATTTCCTGCTATCGGGACATATTCATGTTTGAAGAGCTTGAGGCGAAACTTCCTCGAGTTTGCCTACGCACTTTGAGCGAAACGGCTGCGAACTGCTCTGCGAACAGTGTGAGTGGTGCATACACATGAAGTGGTTCTAGGGGATTTTGTAGAATCTGGACGTCGCCTTTGTTTTCCCGAGTTTTGTGCGTTCGACGAAAGTTTCTAATGCGTACAAATGCGCGCATAAGAGCAATGTTGGGGCTAAGTACATACGTTCAGGAACTGCAGCATTTACACAAGGCCAGAATGAAAAGGTCGCCTGAGATGTAGATGCCAGATGAGAATTTTAGGGGTAAGTTTTCATCAGTGTGATTAAACAGACATTCAGCTTGGCCATTCACGAAAGTAATATCGCCTAATGCGCAAGGCAAACTTTATGAGGCACGCACACATGCAGGCATTGGCGCGGCCGCAGTGCAAACGTGAATTTGTTGAACAGAGGTTCCCACACGCCGAGTTAACTCCTCATGATTTGGAGTGGGGCTTATAACCATAGATATTAAGACTTGCTTGAAGTATACGATCTTCTGACTATTAGAGCAACGAGTGCAGTTTAAAACGTGCAAGTTAGGGCACAATTTTGTCACTTTCCATAACAACCACCCTCGGTCCTCGCGACTTGTCTGCTTACAATTTATTTAGGGCCGCCGCACGTTCACCACCTGACTAACATTTCAATGTTTCAAACAAATGCTTTATTTAACTGCTATAGTTTTTGACATAGAAAATATGAAATGCAGAAGAATTTCCCAAGAAAAAAATCTGAAAGTAGACCAGGAGATCAAACTGCCGGGCTAGTTCGTTGAAAACGGACGAAGGACAGAAGGGAGGACAGATAAAACGTTCACGAGCGCTTCTACCAACTGTTTTTTCATGCTGCCGTACAAGGCGTATAAAAAGGGAATGGCGAGCATGCGCGTAGAGAGGGCAGAAAAGGTACAACAGTCGAACAACAAGTTATTAAAAAACGAATATAAAAAAGCACATTCAACAGAATATACGTGCACAGACGTGTCACTCACACAACGCTCCGACACCTTTCTGATATATAAGCCTCTAGAAGGGGCCTAGCCTAATCATTACGGCTCTCGCCAAGAGTCGTGGTCTTCTCAAATCTTACCTTACACGTGCTGTCACACGAAGCAAGGTGCCGCACGAGATTAGGATTAGTATTTTTATTTTCTACGTTACTTTCATGATCCCGTATCCGGTCATTAATACAGCGGTCAGTTTTGCCAACACATGAAGCACCACAAGAGAGGGGAATGTGTCCTCTCTTATATGTCCTCTCTTATATGTCCTCTCTACTCACCCTCGTCCGTTTTTTGCGCTGACTTCTTCACAACTGAAGGTAGACATCTTGTTCATTCATTGCATGCAAATAAAAAGGTCGTTTTCTTAGGAAATAGAGCATACATAATTCTTCTGATTATATCATACTCCATGAGTGCTTTCGAATCTCAACCGCGTTGGAGACGCTACAAAAAGTAATACAGCTCGCCCCGTTCTTTTGTTTTTTGTTGCCGCGGCGAAGCACAGGCGCCTGCAACGCTATTAAATGCAAGTACCTGTTCCGCAGACCTTCCAGCTTTCACTCTGCCTTCACCAATCACCGCAAGTAGGAGAACAGTAATGACGCAATAGTTTCGTTACCAGGAAATACCATTCAAGTTCTTGTGAGTGGAATTATCTTTTCGGAGATGCAGAATGCAGGTAAATGCTTCCAACGAGAACGAGAAGAAGGCAAAAGGATTATGAAACGCAGGAGAGACGGTTAAGCACTGCCCACTCCGATTTTATGAAACACCGAATTCAGGAAGCCAAGAAGAGGTCTCGGGTGTCCGCTGACTCCCTAGAAATGATTGAATGGGACGCTACAGGCGCCCAGATAAAAAGCGATATTGAAAAAAATAAACGAAGCACTGAATAATTGGTTTCTTCAAAGTAATTACACGCATTACAAAAAAGGAGGCGGCACTCGTTCATCATGCAAGCTCGCACCAACCGCACTCTATATATGTGTAATTTGTGGTAGTAAAAAAAAAGTGGGTGAGTGAAAGAGAGAAAGCATCTAGTGGCGCCTGATCTGACGGTGCTCGCTTGATTGTACCGTTCTCGCATTCACTTTCAGCGGAAATTAATCAACGATTTCGGGCATTTTTCTCCCGAGCAACGCGTCTTTGTGTTTTCTTTTTTCATAAGAGCCGCTGTTCTGTTTAACTTTGCCTGACAGCTCATTTCATGGTCGTTCGTTAAGTTTTCTCTTATCAGTGCTTTCATCGCGGAGGGCCCGAAGGTAATGAGTGGGCTCCAGCGATCGAAACGTACGCTGTGGATGCAAATTCTCGTTCTCATTTACTGAAGCGCTGACAGTAACGCAGACTCACAAGCACAAAAAAAATAGGAAGGGTGAGGGAACTAATAGATAAAGAAAAAAATCAGTGAGGTTCGTCAGAAAGGTGTGTGTTCACCGAGCACATGCATTGTCTTTATCACGGCTCACACCAACTATTCCCCAACAAAATGGAGAGAACAAAGCAAGCACCGAGCGCGCGCCGATTTTGAAGAGCGGATAACGCGATTGCTTTAACGCCGCCAAGTGGAGTAAAATAAGAGCTGGGGTAAGATGGAAAGCAGAAGCAGGGGGCGTAACACGTGCGTTGCCGCTTTCGCGAAATAATTACTGCCAGTGGACTGGAGCGCCACGAAGTTTATCTATGCGTGGAACGCCGGCACGCGTAAAAGTGCCGAACCGTAATTTTTTTTTGCCTGTTTTATTTTTGCTTCCGCGCGGTCGTCTTTTTTCTCTTTTGTTTCAGGGCCCTTGGGGTGACATACGAATGCTGTTTTCTTTTTCCTTTTCATCTGTTTCTTCTACCCGGGAATAAAAGTGCACGTTGATGCAATTTTCGCTGTTATGAGGACCGGCAAAAGCGTACATAAAGGCGTACTTCGTTAATTTTGTTGCTTAGATTTTTTTTTTCGCTAGTTCCCTTTCATAGGCAAGCAAACCTCTCTCTCTGTGCCTGATTATTTTTAGCGCCCTTCAGACCTTCTGCTAACTTTTCTTTTCCCTCGCGCCTTTATCTATTTTTTTATTACCACCGAGCTGATATTTCCGCCTGAAGAAGTGCCCGTCATTTACGCCTCCGATATTTCCTAAAAGAGCGGCTGGTGATTGAATTTCTATGCGAGATAAAAGGTATAAATCGAGCAGCGCGGCAACAGGAAAACTCGACATGCCGGAAACAGCACTTCATGCTTGCTTTCCGCGGCCGCCTGGCCAATTAGCTGCTGAGTCTGTCTGAATGGATTCTTCCTTAGCTTTAGCTCTGCGCCGAATATGCCATTTAAGTGAGCTTAACTTAGTGCCATAATTCTCGCAGGCCTGCGTCCCTTGCTGTCCTTCTATGAGCAGGTACTCGACAAAGTTTCTTCCTCAAGCCAGTTCATTGCGTATGATGTTGCGGGAACGCGTTCAGAGTTCTTGGTTTGGTTTATTAGGGTTTAACGCCCCAAAGCGACTCAGGCTATGAGGGACGCCGCAGTGGAGGGCTCCGGAAATTTCGACCACCTGGGGTTCTTTAGCGTGCACCGACATCGCACAGTACATGGACCTCTAGAATTTCGCCTCCATCGAAATTAATCCGCCGCGGCCGGGACCGAACCCACGTCTTTCGGGCAAGCAGTCGAGCGCCATAACCACTGTTCAGAGTTCTTGCTACGCATAAAATAACATTAAGTTAATATTAACATTAAAAACAATATTGGCCGCCCGCAGCGGTGTTCTAGTGGTTTTAGCATCCGCCTCGCATGAGGGGGGTGTGGGGTTCGACCCCCGATAGAGTAGGATACCCACCGGTGATAGAATGAGTACAAGCTCTCCCCTGCCTGGTGCTCGGCTTCTTTAGTGTGAGATGCTTGGGAAATGGGCCTTTGACCCCGCCTTGGATAGAAGAAAAAAACTCTCTGCCATGGCGCTCTTTGGCCACGGGTGCCCTTGCGCCATGAAAAAATCATCGTCATCGACATTAATACTAATAACCCTTCCATTCCAGCACGCAGCTGTCCCTAAGTTCTCGAAAAGTCTTTTTTCTAAGTGCAAATTTGCAGCGGTATCAAAATAACAGCCACACAAAATTAGACTTTGTGCTGCCTCTAAAATCAATGTACGCTTTCTAGAATACCAGAAGTGTAGTCTTAACGTCATATTCTATTCTCGACTTCCGTCTTCAATAAAACCAGCTAAAAAGTTATTCACACTGCAGCCACCTTCCCGTCATAATGCCGCGGCCGGGTGTAGAGTTGGAACGTTTTTCATAGCTTAGACGGGCCATCATGGAACGTAAATGAGCTACTTTAGTGCAACAAAACAGCACGACGCATTGAACTCAAAAATTACGCAAGACATGAGAAACAGCTCTCCACCCATTCGAAAGTCTAGCTTCACAATCCTCGTGCTGGCTACACGTGCGCAGTTTAAAATGTCGGTCCACTACATGATAGTGATGGGAAGGCTCGGAAAAACAAAAAAAAACGAGTGATAGCAAAGAAAAAAAAACAGCATATTACAGAGGACTCATAAATGAGGTAGTTAACAATTTTTCTACACAACATGGAAACTTGGCTACAGTGTCAGAAAAATTATATACGCGAAAAAGAGCGCTCTGTTTAGTCTGATATTTCATCCTAAATATATTTAGGAATTTAGCCTGCCTAACTGCCAGTTTGTAAAAAAGGCCTAAATTACAAATGCTGCGTAGCTCTACTCTACGTAAGAGTGCAGCTACATGTGCTCAAAATTTTAAAACGTGATATTTTATTCTGTTGTTATTTCCTCGCTGCCGCATAACTATGACTAAAGAAATTTCTGCCTCAAGAGAAGAAAACCTTGCAGTCCTTTCTGGTCTTAGAAACATTCCACCACTTCTTTTTTTTCATTTCTCAAAAAATATCCTAGCTTCTAAGCGAAAGCGTGGCGATGATAGAGGAACAGAGCACGATTCCATCAGAATACTATCCATAATTGCAACGCGTGCGAACCCCACGTAACAATTCTTCATATTTTTTACAATTCTATGCTCTTTTCCTGATCCCCCCCCCCCCCCCCTTATACTGAACCGGCGACAGCCGTCCCATTGCCAAGTGTAATGGAGGGCTGCTCGAAGCTCCGAGCCGGTACTGATTCTTAGCAACAAAGCTGTCTCACAGGTGCATATCGTTTTAAGCATCTTCTGGAAGCCTGGTGCAATTGCTCGAAAGAGATGTTTTTAAATAGTGCGCTCATCTGCTTGTATCTTCGCCTCCTTCTTTTGTTCAGAGCAGCCAGCTTTCGACGGCATACTACCTGGATCTAGCAATCGCAGTAGCTTTTGGAGAGACCTTAGCTAGACGTGATCTTTGAGGCACCGTCGTGTACACTAAGCAAATTATACTCCGACATTACTTTTCGCACTCTTCAGTATTTCTCTGCAAGCGCCTTCTTTGCCTAATGGTAATTTCGAGTGCAGACAAAAGTATCCACCATCGATGCCACAAGCAAGTACGTGGTGTTTTTGGGCAGCTAAAGCACCAGGCAGTAGTGCATATATTGGAACAATAATCCAGAAAAAAAATTTTGGTGCCAATTTCAGGCGTACTGGGATATAAATTATCTGAATAATTGGATTTTAAGTATCTTAACAATGCTTTCAATATTTCTGAGAGAAAAAAAAAGCACCTTTTTTTTTAATTTCCTTCCAGGATTGGAATTTCCGGAAGTTTTATGCTGCACAGCCCATGGAACTTTTTTTTATTATGCGCTCAGCATTTCTTCATTCTTAGCTTGTAAGTAGTAGAACGACGTTAACCTTAGCAAAGTAAGACGTTTTTCTATAGCAACGCACAGAAAACGGGCATACTTTTCTTGCGCAATATTGTAATGTTAGCTTACAATATTCCGATGACGCGATGACTGAGGTCGTGACTCTTCCTGTGTTTTTTTTTTTCCTTTCAAACGCGGCTTGCTTTTTACTGAAGCTTTTCAAGAGCACGTAGCAACAATGAAAAAAAATTCTAACAATCTTATATAACACGTCCTAAAGTAAAGCATTGTAAAAACATAACACGCCGAGAAAGCAAAGAATTAGTTACTGGTTCCTGGCGGCTGAACTCACGACGAGAAAGCGTCAGCGTCAAGTTTAAAGCCGTAAAAGAAAGTATAGATGACACCATTCGGCGAATTTACGGCCAGTCCGGCTGTGCCGCCAGAGATCACACGTTCGCTGAAGGCCGCCTGTCGCTTCAAGCCCGCTGAGCTCGTAAACCTCGAATCAAGGTCTCCCAAGCACAATAGGGCTAAGCGTAGCTGCAGGCCCCTTCCTCCCTGGCTCAACAACGAAGAAAACGGGCAAGTTAAAAACGTAGAATAGAAAAAAAAACAACTCAAAAACGCAGCAGCCGCACAACACTCCGGCGGCAACAATTTCGATCCCACAAGATCAAGGCGCAGAAAAGCAGAAAGCAGGGCAAAAGAAGTAAATTTTTTGTTCTTATTCTACAATCACAACATAATAAAAAGCGGGCGACAATATCCGGGAGACAAATACAAATCAAAACCGACCGAGAAAGAAAGTGCTAAGAAATGTCAAACCATTTCTGGTAAGCGAATCCCGAGCTGCGATAGATAACTGGGCTATATACGGCGTGCCGAAATGCTACGTAATCCACGTTCGACGTCCTACTCGCCTTCTTCTCGCTATCTCTTATATACGACCTCCCTCGGCGATCCAGCTCGGTAGCTGCCTTACGTTTGTTTAACCCGTTTCATCCAATTCTCAATTGTGTTTGCTTCTCTGCCGCACAGACTTTTCCCTTTTTCTCTTCCCGCCGCCCTCCCGTATAGCCTTAAATGCAGATACGCAAAAAAAAAAAAAAAACAGAGTGTATACGCCTAAAATTTCCTCACCTTCTTTTGTTTCTGTGTTTTTTTCTCGCTTCGCTTGAATGCCGCTATTTTTCGAGCCCGTGTTTTCGCCTTTAAGCATACATTTTCGCACATACTGTTCCCTTTTCGTCGCTCCGTCGATTTCGATCAGCCGACGTGGGAGGAAAAAAAATGTTCTCTCTCCGGACGCGAAACAGGTTTTGCACCGTCGCTTTCCAAGCTGCGACACTGAGACCGCAGTGACACCCGGCGGCAAAACATGGCCGCGCAACGGTGGTGACAAAAATAGAATGAGACAAAGAGGCTATAAAGGTAACGCTCCGCTTATTTTTGTGTTTTACGCCTGTTTGTACCGTTTCTTTTTTTATTTTCGTGCAGTCTATTCTTTCTAACATATTTTAGTTTAAACCGTGGTTGCCTCAAGTCCAGTGTTTATGCTTGTTTCGCTCTGGCTAGTTTGTTTATGTAGAGAAAGGAAAATGCGTTCGCAGTGAAAGAGAGAACACACGATAGTCTAGATATGGAAGCCTGGTATGTCGTTGTTGTAGATGAGACTAGAAAACTGGGGTGGCGTTTTCGAGAAGGAAACAGAAAAGAAATAGGTACGCAAATGGTATTGAGCGACTCTTGCGTCCAGCAGACTATTTTAACTTCAATTTTATTTTTCGGTTTTTGTTCTGTTTTTCTTTTTAAACAATTGCAAGAGCAGGGAGACCTCCGCAGTGGTGGGATAAAAAAGCTTGTTAACGCTGACAGAGAGGGTTCAGCTTAAGTTAAGAACAACGCAGCGAGCTATGGAAAGGAAAATGATAGGTGTAACGTTAAAAGATCGGAAGAGGGCGGAGTCGGTGAGGGAACAAACGCGGGTTAATGACATCTTAGTTGAAATCAAGAGGAAGAAATGGGCTTGGGCAGGGCATGTAATGCGAAGGCAAGATAACCGCTTGTCCTTAAGGGTAAAGGAGTGGATTCCAAGAGAAAGCAAACGTAGCAGGGGACGGCCGAAAGTTAGGTGGGCGGATGAGATTAAGAAGTTTGCGGGGTACAGTGGCGGCAACTGACAAAGTACAGGGTTAATTGGCGAGACATGGGAGAGGCCTTTGCCCTGCAGTGGGTGTAGTCAGGCTGATGATGATGATGATGAACGCTGACAGGACACTGTCCACTGCTTTGAAATTTCAAGAGTTGTGGGAAGATTAAATAAAACCAACAATATAAGATAAATACTAAGCCATAGGTTAGAAAATAAAGACTAATCTAATGTAATAAGGGAGTAATTACTCACTGACTTCCACCCAAGCGCAGCCATACGACTACAAAGGAAAGCTACACAGCTTTTTCAAAAACTTCACAGTTGAAGAAAAATTTATCCTGGTCCGGAGTTCGAACCCGGGACCACCGCTTCACCGGAGCAGTCGCTCTAACAGCTTAGCTAACGGGAATTTTTTTTTCTTTCATGGTATTTATTTACGTGGTTTTGGACAGAAAGGATATATATACATACGTGTGTGTGTACACACAAAAACTATATACAGAGCACCTAGGTAGGCGCGAGAGCGAATTGATCAATAACTTGAAGTGGGAACAGTGTTGGTAAAATGTTTACGGGAATTCTCGGGAAATCTACTCCACCTTGGGGGATTCCCCTAAACATTTAACCAACTAATCTAATGTAGCTATTCGTGTTAACAGTCTTATCGAAGACTTCGTCGTCTACTTTGATATGTGTTCAGGGTCACGCAGCGGGAAATTTGTAGCTGATGGTGCCAGCAGACTGCTGAGCCAAAACACGCGCGCTGTATTATTTGATAGCCACCTCGTCATGCGCGATCAATGTTCCTTCTCTGCATGGCGAACTAGTTTCAGAACACTGTTCCGAAAATAAAGGCGAATAAGCTCAACGAGTCACGGCACGCGGAAAGAACCTCCAGTACTGTACAACTGCGCGGCGAGGCACACGAAGAAGCAATTTACTGCAACACTGCAATCTGTGCATGCACGCTAACAAAGAAACAAAGCGCTGCCTACCATATGGCAGAATGCCAGGAGCGAGCATTCTGCTAAGCATCACTAGAACTGGGGCCGAAAAGCAATGTTTCTTCTCGCGACGTCTCCAAGGTGATGAGGAAATAATTTGTCATCCGTATATGCCGCATTCGTCTCGATCAGAATTGAAAACAGTGCACGCATTCAATGCGATGGCACGGTGTCAAAGCGCCGCAAGGTGTTCCCCTGCTGCATTCAACGAGAAATGAATTTTGCAAGCACCCGACGAGACCCCTTCTATATTGCATGCATAATGGAGGGCAGCCTGCTTGGACTGTTTCTGGCCCAGGTTGTTTGTACGCCCGGCGTAAATCATAATTTGCTTTTTTTTTCTTGAAAGGAGCTGCTGTTGATGGTGGGGTCATTGTTTTCGTCCTCGATGTCACCAAGAGCGTTGTGAAATTGCAACAGGGACAGAAATGAACCAATAGGGTGGCAGTTTTTATTTATTTCTCATTTTTTACTCTTACACGCATACGCGCACATTAACGGACCCGCACACGCAAAGAGACACCGGCAGCTTCTCAAAACAGCGAACGGCTGTTGCCCTACTGTCTCACACGAGGTCGCTCACATACCTTCTGGGCACGCTGCTTTAGAAGCGTCTAATAAAAAAAACATTACTGACAGGAAAATGATAATAAGTTAAGCAGCGATCTTAGCAAATTTCGGGCACTTCTCAGCTATTCAACTTCATAGATGTTTAACTAGAAAACTGAAGTGCTGAGCGCTTGCGGATATCATAGGTTTGCTTATCGCAATACATCAGGGATAAACACTTTTTGATTCGCTTTAAGGCTGAAGGAATGAGCCTGTAAATTATTCTTTTTTTATTATTTAGACTACGCGTAATGATTTCAGTGTATTGGACGCAAATGTTTCCATATATATATATATATATATATATATATATATATATATATATATATATATCTGAAAGAAGCCAACAGCCACAGAAACCAAGGGGCACAGGGGATTTTTTTAAATTAATTTATTTATTTTGTGGTGTTGATCAATTTAGAATATTACTGAACATGTCATCGCTTAAAGCTAATTGATTAGAAAAGCAGAAGAAAAAACAACCACTGCCGCCGGTGGGATCCGAACCCACGACCTCCGAATTACGCGTCCGGTGCTCTACCTCTGAGCTACGGCGACGGCTGTCAAATCTTCTGCTTTCGGGGGTATTTATGTTTACAAGTAACCTAACCTTGAGAGTGTTCATCAGCGCCACCCACGTTCATAAGCGGCGGACGTAGAACGTCCTGAGTAACCGCAGGTAGTGACGTAGAACGTCATCGAACGGAGAGGGTGGAAGCTGCGTGAGAACCCTCTTATGCTTCCTATGGAGTCAAGGCTGCCAGAACCGAGGCCCTCGCTAAGCAATTAAGCAAACAAGGGAAGGGGAATGAGAGGCTCGTTATAAATATGAAAGAAGCCAACAGCCACAGAAACCAAGGGGCACAGGGGATTTTTTTAAATTAATTTATTTATTTTGTGGTGTTGATCAATTTAGAATATTACTGAACATGTCATCACTCAAAGCTAATTGATTAGAAAAGCAGAAGAAAAAACAACCACTGCCGCCGGTGGGATCCGAACCCACGACCTCCGAATTACGCGTCCGGTGCTCTACCTCTGAGCTACGGCGACGGCTGTCAAATCTTCTGCTTTCGGGGGTATTTATGTTTACAAGTAACCTAACCTTGAGACTGTTCATCAGCGCCACCCACGTTCATAAGCGGCGGACGTAGAACGTCCTGAGTAACCGCAGGTAGTGACGTAGAACGTCATCGAACGGAGAGGGTGGAAGCTGCGTGAGAACCCTCTTATGCTTCCTATGGAGTCAAGGCTGCCAGAACCGAGGCCCTCGCTAAGCAATTAAGCAAACAAGGGAAGGGGAATGAGGGGCTCGTTATAAATATGAAAGAAGCCAACAGCCACAGAAACCAAGGGGCACAGGGGATTTTTTTAAATTAATTTATTTATTTTGTGGTGTTGATCAATTTAGAATATTACTGAACATGTCATCGCTTAAAGCTAATTGATTAGAAAAGCAGAAGAAAAAACAACCACTGCCGCCGGTGGGATCCGAACCCACGACCTCCGAATTACGCGTCCGGTGCTATATATATATATATATATATATATATATATATATATATATATATATATATATATATATATATATATATATATATATATATATATATATACGTTGGAATATGTTCGCAAGTCATATGTTGGAACTACATCAAGAATGTTTTGTGGAAATGTATTTTGGCGTATCTTTGTAAATGTTAATTGCTTTTTTTGAGCGTCGCAAAATAGTTGTGGTACTGCTCAGTTAATAATAAGATAGTGTTACCTGCTCAAATTTTCACCTGTCTTTACTATTCCTAAGGTTTCTTGAGAAGATCTGAGGTTTGCTTCAGTTAACATCTTGCACTGGAAGTCAGTTTTCGTGTTTTGTGCTGTCTATGACGGCTCATTATTCTAACTTCAAAGCATGCGTTACATTACCACTTAAATGGAAGCACATTTCAGAAATAACCTAAAACAACACTCCAAGGTCATAGCGAAGTTCAGAAGTGCAAGATGCCGGGCTAGTTGGTATTGCATAATGAAATAAAACAGCGCAGAGGACGGGACGAAACACGAAGGAGCAGCGTCCGTGTCTGTGTTTTGCTCCTTCGTGTTTCGTCCAATCCCTTGCACTGTTTTATTTCATCGTCATAGCGAAACTAGTCGCATATTTTGCCGAAGTCTCCTTTGTTATCATAATGCTAATAAATACACAAAAGAAAGTAAACGCAGCCACTACGCTAATCGATGAGGACCGGCAGTTTCGCCGCTCAGCGTTTTCATGTTCATTGTCGTCGGCTGCTTGTCTGCAAGCCCAGCCTTCCAAAATTCGACCCCTCGTTCGGGGACGTCAAACTCCGACCTTGAAAGTCCTTCCGAGCCACTTGTCTCGAACTGCATCCCAGCTCATCGTCCACCTCGGCCCATTTCTCCTCCCGGCTATAAAGAACAACGCGACAGTCACAATCCGATGAGCAAAAAAAAAATGAAAAACTATCGCACCGACCAAAGTTCACTTTTTTTTTTATGCCGCTACGGAAGGGCAGGGTAGAGCTTCAGGTAGTAAAAACGGGTCTGCAGACATCAGTGACACCCATTCGCTTTGTTCGTTTGTCCATGATCTTGATAATACGCACGTAGACATTAACTTACCGAAGTTAAGAGGTAGAGAGGTAGACGGGGTTCAGGCGGAAAGAAGGTGTGGCCAAGTGAACGGAAGATCTCCCCCCTGAGCGTTACTTAAATAGCAATCATAACACTTGTTTGCTCTATAGAGTGCTTTGTGCGTTTGTGTTTCTATGTTTAGCAAGTGTGAAGAAGGCGGCGGTACAAACGACCGTATCTGAAAGCGTCCGAGTTAAGTGTCACACCGACCAATGGCACGCGTCTCCTCCGAGGCTACCCTTCTCGAACTTGGGCGCCGTTCCTCGCACTCGAACGGTCCCGCGCTCGGCTCGGTTTCAACCCGTCGGACTAAAAGGAAACGACGCAGGAAATCGAGTCGCAGACACCCCTCTTCCCCCGCGGCCTTCAGCCCACCCTTCCAAGACAGAGCACGAACCAATGAAGCGAGGCAAAAAAAGAGGAAAAAAACTGTGCACTAACCACCGCCGTCGCCAAAAGGGATCGCCCAAGAAACGCACTTAGGCCGAAAGGCAGTTTGGCGGTAACGATCGCCGAAAGACGTCGACTGACGGCAGAGTTTGCAAAAAAAAAAAAAAAGTGTGCAGGCCACACCGAACATAAAAAATAGGGAGAGGAACGGAAGCCTTGAAAGAAGCTTGGGGACTAAAGGGAGCACGGCAGACGGAGCCTGCAACAAATTCGAACTGGGATCAAGGCTCTTTTTCGTTTTTACCATCCCATTCGGGAAACAAATGAAAGTGAACTGGTCTCCAGAATACCTACATGCGTTCCTTCTTACACCAGCGGCGCCATCGCTGAAAGCACGTACTGAAGCTGAAGACAGAACGCGGGCCTCATTTTTTTTTTGCTTCTGTTTACTTTTTATGTCCGTCTGGTCGACTGGCAGCCACGCCACGCTTAAGTTACTCAAGCGCCCGAGAGGAAATTGCAGTAGCCGGGACCGTAAAAACGATCGGTCCAGCAAGCCGTTACGGGAACGCACTTGCTTTTTCTTTACTGCTCCGGCACTTGCCCTAAAATTTAGTTACACGTGGTTTTCGTACAGGCGATCACGTTGCGGCTAATAGTCTATTGATGAAGGCCAAGGAAGTGCCTCGTTTCTGCGTTTTAGCGGAAGCCACATGCCACTGCGTTCTCAACTAGCCTTTCCCTTTCTTTTTTTTTAATTTTTGCTTTAACTGTCACCCATTTGTCTTTTGAGAGCGAGGCGCATTGGTGTAGCCTGCCAAAACACTTCGACAGCGCCAGGGTTTCTGCGCTTCAAGGAAAGAATAAAAAAAATATGTTCAGCCCAATTTCGTTGATGATCCCTTCCTGCATAGCAGCTTAAAGCAAGGACCCTCACTCTCACGCGAACGCAGCCCAGAAATTGCTGGTTGAGTGCAACACCGAGAAAAAGTTCTTTGGAAATGTTCTGTGTATGATGCACGCAAGTACGTAAAACGGTACAGTTCAAAATACCGGGCACGTTGGAAGTCGCGCGCATTGATCAAAGCATTCATAGCCAGTCGGGCACCATCATGACGAATGACTTCACATATTACAGCGTTTTATGAAATGAAAGGTCTGGACGCGACTGCATCGTAACATTAGGGCTTGTTGAATAGAAAATGCCTTCTAACGAATGTTGTTGCTTTCGCCATGTCATTGCTGCTGATGTAAAGTGGCTGTGGTGTCGTCAAGCTTAGGAGACAGCAGCTTTTACTTCAGCTATCCCTTTTTGCTCACTTGTATCAAGTGGTGAAAATAAACATGATTATTCTTATTATTATTCTTATTCTTCTTGTCTCTCGCCAGTTTCTGTGTCTCATACATAACCGCCAGCTCCGTAATTGCTTGCATTCCCGGCCTCTAATAGTGAATGCGAACGGCACACTCCGGAATAAACAGAACTGGCCACCGCATAGTTAACCCTGTATGAGTGTAGTTTGAAACCAAGTCAGCAGTAAAAATTAAAAATAATTTGTGGAATCTGCTTGTCAGATTGCATAAATAGCTCTCGTTCTTCTCTTTTTTGTTTTGTGGTTTTAAAGGTATACAACGTCAGGGGAGCAAGTAGCAGGCTACAAGGTTACTAGTGACATTAAAAAAAAAAAAAAGATCTATGAGAGACGGATAAGTGCCCTAATCCTCCTGATTTCTTTTTTCGTGCTTTGGTGGTACAAACGCATTTAAAAAAAAAGTCATTGAAGACGAAAAAACAGTAAGTTAGACTGGAACGTCTGCAACGCCCACTTTTTGTGCAACCCCGTCTGCCTCGGCGATGATAAGAACAAAAATGCTGCGCGTTTCATCTCCTTCTTGACAAGCTTTTCGCCGGGAGCATCACTATACTCACTTTCGCCCGCACACTGCTTCCTTCGGTCTTTTTTTTTTCTAGCGTACCTTGAGTTTCCTTATTTCTCCTTTTCTTCCCAAGCCGCGCTCATCACGTATTTATAGCTCCCAGCAATACAGGCACGTACTCATGGCCCCCCAGTAAATCTTAGAATGCGAACTCTAAACTCGAAGTGACTCGGAACACGTTTTCCGCCGGATAAGGGAGCGCAGCGCTCGTGAGAGATGAGCTCGACCTCGATTCTCGCTTCCCCTTCATTCCTTATTTTCCCTGTTTTTTTCTTTTTCAGGGGCTCCCAAGGCGTCCGTTATAGATTGTCTCCGTGTATTTTCATCGCTTTTTTTTTCTAGACTGCGCGTTCGCATTTCCGACGTGGCTTCGATGTTGCAAGCAATCACGAAAGGCACTCAGTTTCTGGCAACTCTGAGCTGTTTATTTTTACGTCCACCTCTCTTTTCATTACTTTCGGCCCATGCAGTCCCGGCCCAAGGAAGCAGTGGGTGCGCAGGATATGCGAGAGAACACCGCTGAGTACTTGACGCCGGCCCTATTCAGCTATTCCGTCTGTTCATATTTCTCAGTAAGCATGAGAGTACGCAAGAAGTACAGGGGTGCCCTGAAAATGGGCTTCCATCCTGCAAAAGTCACGACAGACTTCGCTTTCGCCGTCTTGAAAGCGTTGGAGTCGGCGCTATAAGGATCACGTCAGAGTAGCATTGTTCACTGTGCTGGCTGACTGCTTAGGCACGCTATGAAGAACGAAAGAAGATGCCTATCTTGAAAGCGGTCACGTGCTGCAAGGGATAAATTATGGAACGCCACACAAACTTTTTCGCATGAAAAAACCTGAGAAGTGATGCTCACTTCAGTGGCAGTAGTCTGCTCCCGTGTCTTTGATACTAGACGACATAAGGTGTTTTGCCCGCCGCGGTTGCTCAGTGGTTATGGGGCTCGGCTGCTGGTCCGAAGGACGTGTAAGGACGTGGGTTTGATCCCGGCCAGGGTGGTCGAATTTCGATGGAGGCGAAATTCTAGAGGCCCGTGTGCTGTGCGATGTCAGTGCACGGTAAAGAACACCAGGTGGTCAGAATTTCAGCAGTCCTCCACTACGGCGACCCTCATAGCTTGAGTTGCTTTGGGACGTTACACCCCATAAACTGTAAACAAACTATGGTATACGGTGTTTGACGTCCAAAGGAGACTCGGACCATAAGGGACGCCATGAAAGAGGCTAAGAGGGTCATATATCCCAGGATTACATTATTTCTTTTTCGACAAAACAGCAGCCAAGTCGATTTTCATGAGTGTTGAGGGCATCGTCGGTGAGACTCAAAATTTACGCAAAATTGGAGAAAAGCGATGCATTCTCAAGATATGTGCAGCCATCTCCAGCACAACCTGCATGCGCTCGCCAATGTCCAATCACCGACTAAAGTTTGCAAGATGCATCAGCTGGCAAACAAACTTATCGTAGTATCGATTGGTGGCCCAGTCGTCTGGTACCGATACGCATATCTCCTCGTTACGCGTGTCTCCTCGATACGCATGCCTTCTCCACCTTGCTTGTGAATATCTCGTATTTTTCGCTAACGTTTGTACGTAGAACTCTGCACCGACTAGCTCAGCAACCAGTGTTGCTCGAGAACTCCTCATAAATACAAAAATTTCAGGCAATTTGCTCGTGTGAATGCGTCGAAATGGCTTTTTTTTCTTCAAATCTGCGTCCCATGAATTTTTGCTGCCAGCTGTCGCTGCCATTGAAGGTCATTTCTTCTATCCACTTGCTGGAAATAAGCGGAGTTGTAAATGCAGCGTCCTTACGTGTACACTTGTTCAAAGTAACTCAACTCAATGCTTTCTTTGCAGCTCACTCAATAGGGAAGAAATAAGGACAAATACCGGATTGGTAAGTTCAAACAAACTGGCTCTAACCATGTCAGCTTCATGCTAATACAAATGAAATTCCTCCTTCGTTTTCGACAGGAGTTTCCGATAAAGTTTTCAGCGTTACGTGAGAAGCTTGAGCAGATATGCTAAATGAATATTTACATGGGGTAATTCAACCAGTGAATGTTTGTTTGTTTATAATGCCTACGCAAACAACTAGAACAATACTGACTTTTTCCACACGTGCTCACGCACGCACGCACACGTACAAACACACACACGCACGCACGCACACACACGCACACACACGCGCGCACACGCACACACACGTACGCACAAGTGCGCTTGCACAAAAGCAAATAAGAAAACCGACGATGTCAGTGCACGTTAAAGATCCCCAGGTGGTCGAAATTATTCCGGAGACCTCCATTACGGCACCTCTTTCTCTCTTTCTTCTTTCACTGCCACCTTCCTCCCTTCCCTTACTGCGCGGTTCAGGTGTCCGCCGAGATATCTGAGACAGATACTGCGCCATTTCCTTTCCTCAAAAACCAGTTTACCAATTTAAAACCGCAACTCATCAGGGCCAGAAGAGAACAGTGATAGTGTCAAAATTGATTCAATGATGGAGCCTGTATGCATCTTAGGCCCCGGGCTACTGAGAAAACAGTCTCTGGTGAAGCATGTTTCTGCCAAACTCTCCTTTTGATTTTGGGGAGAGAAAGTGAGAGGTCGCTTAGATTAATACGCGTAAGCGGAGCGCTCCAGCTTCAAAATTTGCGCCTGCCTGCATCAAACCCACCCACCTGCACACATGCCTACGCTGAAGGCATTCAGAACTGCAGCTTTCGACGCACTCTGCTATTCGTTCCTGCTTATTTTTCCCCTATTCCTTCGCCCCACGTTTCGCGAACTGTCGGCGGAAATGGAATGGGTATCGCGCTTAAAAATGCATGTCTCTTTCTCTGCCCGGCTCTGCCTGCAGGGCGGCGCGTGCGCCAGGTTTTCAAAGTGTGGCCGCCAACGCCGCGTGAGGCCGATCGAGTGGTCCTCTACCGGCGTTCAATGCATTTGAAACGACGCGTGGCTCTTTAGAATTCACACCACCCCCCCTTCCCCTCGACCCGACACCGCGTGCGGGCCTTGCATTCTGACGCACTTCGTGTGATTTCCTTTTCCCTGTTTCGCTTCGTTTTCTTCATTTTATTTTGCCTGTCTGTTCTTTCGTTTCTCTTTTCTTGTGTCTCCATATATATATATACACACACACACACGCTTGCTACTTTAGATCCAAAAGTGGTACGAATGCATCGCACGAACACGCAGAAGTGCCGTTTCACTTCACAAAAGACTACACTCTCTATCCGGTGCTCTATTGGCGCGGTTTCCTATCTAGAAGTTATATTCACGAGAAGCTTTCTGTCTTCTTTCTTTCCGAGTTCGTTCTTTCACTCTTTGTGTGTTGGTCGCGTTGCCTTTCTCTTTCCTGACTCCTCTTCTTCCCATGTTCGCCATGCTTGACCACTCCTCTCGAGAAAGCCTTCGCGGCTTCTCGTCTCCAAGCTACTCTCAACCGACTCATCGAACCTGGTCACTGAAAAGGGGGCCTTTTTACACGGTCTCTTTCTCCTTTTATACAGACTCCTAGAGCAAGTGAGTCGGTCATACCACGCGGTGAACACCGCGCGTCCGATAAGAGGAGTGAATTCTGCAAAGCGTGGGTGTCTCGCTGCCCTAATAATTTATTGGCCGCTGACGCCTTGTTAGTGCGGGAATATTAAAGCGTACGCAAGTGGCTGGCTTACTTGCTCGCGAGGGTGAAAATCTCTACGCAAAAAAAAAAAGCAGAAGGGTCGCGTCATTTCGATTGCAAAGAGTTGCTGAATAAAGCAGGATTGCTAACGAATACCGCGCCGTGTTAATCCCGGACGTAGCATTCGTTCGATATGACTGCGAACTATTCGCGCTCGCGCCGCGGATGTGGTCTTGGGTGGAATAAAGAAATGCAACGCCTTGAAATATGCGCACCATTCGAGGAAGATAGGGAAGTGTGACGTCGTGGGCGTTTTGTAGCTAGACCACTACGTGTAAGGTGCTGTTAATTTAATATTATAAACTTTTTGTAGAGACCTAAATTGTGTCTTGAAATTTCGAGAGTCGTGGGCTCATTAAGCGGCTTATTTCTATGCACGCCAAGAGATGGCCCAGGGTCCAGTTTGGCGTCTCGTATTCATTATATGGATCCCTACGTAATTTAAGGAAAGGCATATTTTTTGCACAGGAATCGTGACACAGGCTTCATTTCAAGGCTGTGAGCATCTTTGTTATGCGCATTTGGTTGCATAATTTAAGAAGACTATATACGAAATTTTATTCTAATTCTCCATGCTCTACCAGAGCAAATATATCAGAGTGTGATGCACGCGGAATTATTGCTCTTATACCGGCAGTTCACAATGTTAACAGTTTTATTCAGATTCAAAAACGTCATTGATTAGGCATGTTCAGACGTGGAGCACGTTGAACGGCTGCTACGATTGAAACTCATTAATGGTGAGCCTTCAGGTCTTACCATGATTTCCCAATCTTTAATCGCATTGATCACACATCATCAACTACGGGAATAAATATCCGAAATGTAATTGTTAGTTCAGGAAACAATACGGGCTCTTCCTTCGTGGTGCGCGGGGTGCATGTTCTTGGGTAGGGGTTTGATCAAAAGAGCAGGCAGAAGAAACAATGTCGAAGCTACAGTCCGGCAGGCCTACAAGGCGGCCCTTGGGCTCCCTCACAGTACGTCCACGGAGAGGTTGCTGGCCTTTGGGGTTCATAACACTCTCTCGGAGCTGTGCGAGGCGCACCTCGTTTCACAGCTCGGACGACTCACTCGTACGAGCGCGGGAAGGGCCCTCCTATACAGACTAAAGATGTGCGAACAGCTCCCAGAGAGAGACTCGAAAACGCAATTGCCTACGCACATCAAGAAATAATGGGAATTATCCGCTCCTTTCTTCTCTCCTTCCTTCCTTTCATTTTTTCCTGAAAATGGGCGAATTTTACGCCCGACTACACTTTCCTCAATGAGACTTTTCACGCTATCGCATAAAAAATAACGCCATCATTCGTGGCACAGCCCACCGACCTTCATTTCTCGTGACAGCAGCAATGAAACTGTAGGCTCCCCCCGTACCGCCGTCAGAAGCCATAGTACGAGAGATTCAGCATTGAAGTATTTGAACAGCTGGCAGTAGGCACGTGCAGAGGTCTGCTTCTTCTGTCCGTATTTGTACTGCTATCGTTTCACAGTTCAGACTGTTTGCAACATCTAAGCAGGTGAGTAGGCCTCCTATTCAAAGGGACGGTGAGCTTGATGAGTTTACACTTGTTAGTTAAATCGTTTTCTTCAATTATTTTAATTACACTGAACTGCTGATATACCACAAATCATTCTTGGAACCGCATGTAAGCGTCTATGTAGTGAACCTACTACCTGAACTGCAGCGAAGGGGGAGTTGCATGAAGAACTACAAAAAAAGTGAACCGATAAAGAAGAAAGAAAGAAGTCTTCAAGAATGAGAGCCAGCCACAAGAGCTTGTACAATTAACAAAGCTGGAAAAAAAAGACAAACGGTTGCCTCTTAAGTCTGACAAGAGAAATCGCTGGATTAGCAGGATTAGTGTTCTAGAACGTCTGGATTATCCGTCCTCTAGACCTGTAGACCTCCACACGAATCGCGAGATCAGATAGGTTGGGGGGAAAACCCCGTTGTCAGATTACCTGGGAAAGCAAATAGGCAGTAACAATGCGGAGGAATGGTACACGTAAATTAATTCATTTTTATACCTTGCTTGAAATCTTGCTTGAAATACCTTGCTTGAAATACCTTGAAATCAGTAATTAAAAATTAGTAGCCGCCGTTCATGGCACGTTTATTATTCCTTTCAGGTTATCCTTCCCTTTTTTGCCTTTCGTTGGACATTAATATGAATTGTTTTTTGTTTTTTTTCATGTCGTTTAACGTCCTAAAGTGACTTAGGATATGCGGGAAGCCGAAGTGGAGGGCTCTGGATAATTTCTATCACCTGAGGTTTCTTAACGTGCACTGATATGCGCAATACATGAGCCTCTATCGTTTCGCCTCCACTGATATGCAACTAAAGCGGACAGGATCGAACCCGCGTTCTTCGGATCAACAGCCGAGCACCATAGCCACCGAGCCACTGCGGCCGCTTATTTATATCTATTGATAACGTTCTGAGCTAATTTCTTAGCTATCTAATTTCACCTATCTTTTTCTATCTCACCTATCTCTCTATCTCACCTATCTCTATCTCACCCATCTCTCTATCTCACCTATCTCATCTATCTAATTTCACCTATCTTTAGCTGATAGGTGAACATTCATGTGCCACGTGAATACAGTAAATTTTTAAGATTCGCTTCTACAAGAATTCATTATGAAATAACATTGCATAGCTTCACCAAGTTTTCTCGCATGTGCACAGCAAAAGCTGCCGTGGACTCTGTTCGTGGGTAAATCACTCGCAACTTTTTGCTACATTTGCATCGATCCGTGTCAGATGAAGGCGTGAATTAAAGACCAACAGTCAGGCAGCAACCAAGATGAGATAATTAGTCGGTCAGACTTTGAGCACATCGCACAAGCGTTACCAATTACCCGGAGCTTGGCCTCCGGGACCAGCGACTCGTCACGGCTGTCCCTGTGTGGGCAAGCCCGGCGCGTTTCCTCGCCGGGTAGGTCGTGCGAGACGCACGTCGGTCCCATACAGTCATCCCTCCTTCCCCTGCAACGGAATGATTTATCGCACCGCCCGGTCCGTCCCTGGCGCGTCAAGGCCATCGGATCCAGTAAATACCGACCCCACGGTACCACTGCACGCAACGTCCGGCGCGGCAAACACAGGACAAAAATTGGCGCAAATAGATTAACAGAGCCTCGCAGCGCGCGGCAGAAGCCAGCGGGCTCATCAAGCCATAGAATGTCTCGTCCCAGCGAGCGACCTCCCGTTTCCGGGCTGGATGCCGACTTCGGCCACAGACAAAGCTGAATCGGCTGCCCCGGCAATCTGTTTGCGTTGACGCCCGCGCGCGGCCACTAGCAATTTGCATGGACAAAGCTGGACGTCTCTTTTTTTTCTCCTCCTCTCGTGTGTAGCTCGTAATCTGGACTTGAATCTCCATCACCCTCACACTCTTCGCTTCATAAGCCATTTCGCTTTGGTCGTTATTTCCTCTCTCTCTGTACTCTCCCTTTCCCTTCTAGGGATTTGCTGTTCTACCGTCTCTTCCGTTTATTCTGTCCAACGCTGAGGAAACGAGTTGCACTGCCACCGAACGCCAAGCTGACTTCTGCTAGTGACAGAGCCATTAATCACACCGCCATCTCGCTGCAGGGCTAAGGCAAGGGCGACGCACAGACCAGTTAGCGGAACGGATGCATCCAGCTGCGCGAATCGCGCCGAAACGGCAAAAGCATGCGCGTAAAATTCAACAACACTACGGCCGACGTCAACAGAGGAACAGATGACAGAGGAAAAGAAGGTGGAAGAAAGAAGAAACCGACACAGTACGCGGAAACCTACGGGATTAAAACAAATGTTTGGGTACGGAAACCGTTGCGACGGAACGCGGAAGCACAAGGGAAACAACGCAAGGGCCGAGTCGCTGGCCAATCAGGGCAGGCCGGCGTTATTAGACTGCCCTCCTCCTCCTCGCCGCACTACAGCTCCCTCTCACCTTCGTCCCCTCTTTTTCGGGTCTCGCTAACTTGCGCGGCGCAAATGAATCTCGGATTGCTTCTCACGGCTTGGGTGGAGGAAAACCGCGATCTATGGGGTAGCACTGCAGCGGACACTATGCGTTGGGTTTCGCCCCTGGTGAGAGGGCGAAAACGCAAGGTCGTTTTCCGAAAGCGGTTCAGCGCTGGTTCCACGCAATGGACACAGAAAGAAAAAATAAACTTGACTGCAAAATAAGGGGTGTAATTTTGGCAAACAACCTTCACAGTCTGCTGCGCCTCACTACTCTGACCAGCTTGTCAGGGCACGCACGCTGAACAGCACTGGATCGCACGACTCACTCGGAAAACGCTATCTGTCGCGGAAGAGCGCTTTTTATAACCGTAGGCCAGTTACTTTTCTTTGTTTCTATCCCTTCTTCTTTTTGCATGAAGTCGGAGATCTGTGTAATGCAGTCGCCATCTAGTCCCCGTGTGCAGTCGCAAGAGCGAAGGCTTCACTTCGCCACATTGTAAGCTGCGATGCTTCAGCCGGTCGCACCCAATTAAACTAGAAATCGCGCAGCTAAAATTATTTCGAACAACGCCGTGTTCAGCTGTAATGTAGACGGTGCTAGGTAAAGGTTGCTAGGTAAACGTCTCTCCCTGCATTTTCACTCTAACAGAATAATGAGAATCAGCCGACGCCAGTGGCTGGAAGGGGATCCTCTGACGGGGAAAAGCCGCTGCCTTCTTGAGTTGTATCCGACTACAGAGCTTTTGAACGCTGCTCTACGGCGGGAACGACGCGACTTTTTAAAGCAGGTGCAGTATTTCACAGCTAATACTTGTGCTCGAGCGCAGACGGAAAACAGACAAGCCGTGCAGATACGGTCACGTGACGCCTAGCAAAGCATCTGTGTTAACATTTCACTTTTCTCTTAATTTGTTCGACTGTACACCACTCGAACGTCCTAGGCTGGCCTGCTCCTGTCTGTACTCTGAATTTTAAGACTTCGCCATGCATCCAAGGGTCATAAGAGTTTAGTCAAATAATAAACACCTCGCTCAGTATCAAGGAAAGCATGGACTTTCGTTTCCGGCTCGCTTCTGAGAGCAACGTGTTGTTTTCTAGTTTTTTCTTTTTCGTCGTAAACACAACAAAGCGCTATATGCCTTAGCGCTAAAAGCAGAAATTTCTAAGGTTTCTCATAAAAACTGTTCTCTTTTCTTCCTGCTGCTGCATTCATTTAAGTGTTCTATTTTTAATATATTATTGTAAAGTAAGGATTAATGAATGAGAACGCTTACCAGAAGCGCCATAAGCAATATAAAACAACAATTTTTCTAATTACCGTTCTCGTATCTCTCGCCCATTGGGATTTTTCAAAAACCAATACAGCTAGCCCAAATAATGAAACTACCATAAAAGGGATGTCGGCGCACACTTTGCGTGGGTCGGCGACTGAGAACTTAGAATGCATTCCTTTTTATTGATACGCAAAGACATAAGACGCTGTAGGTTCTCGCCTAGAGTGTTTTTTTTTTTTTTCAGTTACGGGCCCTTCCGAGGAAGTATACATACCCGCCTGCTCTGTGTGAGTATGGGAACGTTCCCTAATAAGTGGGATCTGAAGACTGAGCCAGTCATTCTTTGTACCAGCCAATGTCGCTGGTCACCCGGCGCTCTTCAAGCCCTGGCGAGCAGCCTTGGAATATGCAGTGCGCTCCAATAAAGGTGCAATGCAACACAGTCAGCCTCCCTCCGTCTCCCTCCCTATCCCTCGCTCTCCCCTAGCTTTTAGTAGCATAACGGGGTCTCCCCATCGTTGCAATGGACGATGTCCAATCAACTTGAAAGTTGTGATTGCACAGATAGGCTAAAAGTGGTAATTTGGAGGTAGTTTTATTATTATCTTTTTTCTATTTTTTTTTTTCAGCCGGGGGGGGGGGGGGGGGGGGGAGTGTTTCGGTCTCAACTCCATTTTTCACTATCCAAATCTTGGTTCTTGCACTCGAATAAAAGCGATATTTTCTCTTTGCGTTTTTCTAGTTTGGCTACGCTTTAAGAAAACATCGGCATGAAGACTACTAGGTGTCACCAGAATAATAGGGGTCATCAACAGTTTGATGTTTCATTCTCTTTTTGTGAAAGAATTCTCTTGCCAGTAAACATATTTGACAACGCAGTAAAGGCACTTCAAGGATTCCTTAGAAATAATGCTAAAGTTTTTGTTCACCACATTTTAGGCCAGTGATGAAAACTCTGAGAGACTTACGGCAAACACGGTGAGCAAAGAGAAAGAATTTAAGGTGCATGACAAAGGCAAATTTTGTCACATCGTTTCCGGTGCTTCTCATGTAGCTTAAGACAAATTGTCCCTGCCTCATAATTTTATTGAGCATGCTGACGTACCAGTATTCGTAAATAAAAGCGAAGCCGCCGCCGTAACCGTTTACGAGTAATAAATGGTTACTCTCTATCCGAAGTTCAAAAAATCTGCTCCGCCACTGCCAGCGCACGTCTTGTAAATAGCGGAATTTATTCTGCTTCGTTTCAATAAACAAGGGGTAAAAATGACAATAAAAGGTGGAGAGATGAAGCCTGCCCGTGACTTTAAGTAATTTCACAAAAACGTTACTTAATACAAACTGGTCAGGAAGGAAAATGACAAACTGAACTTAAGAAACTAGAGTAATAGGCAAGGCGCAGCTTCTTCGCTACCAGAAAGAATTTAAACGAGGATGACTTTAGGAAACATATAGGTTAATCTTACCAAGGCGTCATGCATGAAGGTAGTTTTTAGCTAGAGCACTTTAACTGGTGAAAGTTTGGCTTCAACTCATATTTTTTGTCTGCTTTCCTACGAAGCTGCCGCGCCTGCACAACTTCTCAAGCGTCGTTAATGGTGGATTTCTTTCTGGTCTTCTGAAAGGATTTCTCCGGAATGTAAATTGTAAGCTACGGGAAGCGGTGTAAACAGACAAGAACTCGAAATGCTTAAGAATAGCCATCATAAGTCGATCAGTATGAACTTCACAGCACTTGAAATTTCAGAGCAAGCGATACCGCATAGAAATTCACTGCCAGCTTCACAAGCATACACCATTTATTTCTCTTGATCCTTCAGCACAATTAGCCACACATGAACTGATATTATGCTTATAATATGCATTATTTCAGAGCAACTTCGTTTTTGTACTTTTTCACAGCTTCGTGGCTTATGAGGCTGGTTGTTGTTGATGCGGTTTCTGTTGTTGTCGTTGCTGTCATCATTGCCACCTCTGAAGGAATGATATATCCGCTAACCGCTTCCTTGTCGTTCTCCTATTTTTCAAAACTTCTTGTTAAACCAAGCAATGGGCTTTTACATCTACAAATCATTTTATAATGATTTTCCTTTGCTTTAATTTTGAGAACTTGGGTTACGACAATTTCGTCTGCTAATTATTAGTGCCCGCAGTTACAGCACTGACAAAATTTGCTGTTCAAAAGAGGAGAGGGCTCAATATGTTGTCCGTTCAGTTATGAATGCTGCAGGTTACATCAGTAGTGCTCCAGTATTACTACTCTACCTCCTGTGATGATTACGGCTTTTCCATTTATAGCGTCTGCAGTTCACATAATTCATAACTGTCGTTAATCTGCTCCTTTCCACTCCTCTCTTCTCTTCCACGGTGCAAGGTAGGCAATCAAAATACTCTATTGGTTGACTTCAGCGCTTCTCTTTCCCTTTTTCTGTCGCTCTTACTCAAAGCCGAAAACGTGGGCATAACGGCAGCATTGTTGATAGCGCTCAGAAATATATTATTTTCGACGTAACTTATTGCTTCCTAGAAGGTCGGCCTCTTCTTAAGACCCATCTGAAGGTGCTTTACAAGTGCTGTTCCTGCGACGAGACACCAACTGGCAACTCAATCAACCTGTCTAGTTCTTTTGCAACCTGCCTCGTAGGATCTCTTTGAACGGCAGTCGTTTTGCTGTGATAATGAATGCACTTAGACCTGTGTGTTCACTTTGATTCGTTAGCAGTGGTAATTACAAGTCATCCTCTTAGTTAGTGACTGAGTACCAGGCTGCTTGGCTTTTCATTCTGTTGACTGATAGCCGCTGCATTCGTGATAGTTAGTCGGCTTTTTGGTGACGGGTGGGTGTACAATTCAAAGGTTATTTCAGCCAGCCAAGAAGCACTTATTTGCCCTGGAATGTAAAGCAAAACTCTGCCCCGATGTTGCTTTCACCCTTCTTATATGTTCTAACCGATGAAACAGATTATGCGGCAGAAGAAATTAACTTTATTTTCATTAGATGGTCCTGAATTCAGCAGTATTTGCATTAGATTACAACAGCAAGGCGGTTCTAATACGCTAGTAGCGCAGCACTCTTCATATCATTATTGTTTTCCGCCACCATAATTTTTGATTCTGAACCGTTTTGTGTTTTTCACTAAATCTTGGTGAACTAGGCCTTGCTGCCGCATATATATATGTATTTACATACAATAAAATACAATAAAAACAGCTTCCTCTCCCACCCTCGCCATTTAAGAAAGTTTCTCATCATTTGCACGGCCTGAAATTTAAAAATAAAATTGATCACCACATCCACGTTGCTATCGGAAAATGTATTCTAGCGCGTATGATGGTGAAAAACAGTGAAACTGAACTGCAATAGCGCTTTTAAACATCACAGCCAGAAACAACCCCCCAATTCGCGCGCAGCGTCATCATTTCCTTGCGTTCCCAGTAGAGTATATAACGACTAAATTATTCCATTTAGTATGGCACATCGATTTATCAGGACACTAACAGATATTACCGTAAGGTGACAAATGTGAGAAACGTGTAGAAACGAAGAGTCAATGCACATGTTTGCGACCGCTGGCACCTTAATGGGCGCTTTCGTTAGTAATTCGTATTTGCTGACTTTCCGATTCATATTTGCCAGACCCCTTTTTTTCTCCCTCTTTCTGAAATGCTCGTCATATCAGGCCGTCATCTTCTACCCACGCGCGGTTCCTCTCTTTTGCGCGCAGAGCTGAGCGCAAAGCACGTTTCCTATCTTCTATATATCGACGTACGGGAAAAGAAAAACAAAAACTTAATCCACATTCATAATCGATTGCCTTCACAAGGTCACGATAATACAAAGCGCAGCCAATGAAGCCGCTGCTTCCATATGAGAAATGGAGGGAGGAACATAATGGTTTTCTCGTCAGATATGTTTACGCTCCCTCTTTATCTCACTCCACACATCCGCAGATTTTAAAATTTTCAATGTTTTGCTTGTTTTTGCTTAATTTCCACAGTAGGCCGCTCTTGTTATTTTCCTGCTGCTGTCCTTACACACTGGAACATTCATCGTCATGGCAGCTGCATAACAATGAACAACACCACGACC
Source organism: Amblyomma mixtum (assembly GCF_055824585.1). Taxonomy (NCBI): domain Eukaryota; kingdom Metazoa; phylum Arthropoda; class Arachnida; order Ixodida; family Ixodidae; genus Amblyomma; species Amblyomma mixtum. The sequence continues at coordinate 130,760,961 of NC_143016.1, read as the reverse complement.
GCCACGCGGCGTTGGCAGCCGTTGAAGCTGCAGGGCTTCGTCATTGCTACACAGAATTATTCATTGACGGTGTAGCGGCGTACAGCAACGTCTCTAGTGTGCCAGGAGGAAGCTGGTGGAGTGGAAAGGAGGGTGAGGGGTGAAAGGGAAGGCACGGTGACCGTACCTGTGCACGCAAAGCCGAGCGTGCCGTTGAGCGCACACGCCTCGCTCGATGTTTGCTGACTACGCGAGCAATCTGCAAGGCAGATTTTGACCTGCAGCGCATCCAACGATAGCGGGCAGTAACGACGCTTAAGGCGAAAGCACGCGAACTGCCTGTACCTTCCGAGCAAAACGAGCTTGGCGCTGGCATTATCGAGTGATTTTTCTCTCTTCCGGCCTCCTTTTATTCTGCTTCCAGAAGGCCGTGCTCTTTCACTCCCTCAATTACCGCCTCGATCCTTTCAGCAGCAGCGCGCGTTCAGCCGTTGGTCGGCGAATTCCTTGGAACGAAGCGGGCCTTTTCAGCATTAGAGGAATGAGGCGATGGGGCACAATGCCTTCTTACGTGCGTCCCAGAAGCGAAAACGTGGGAACCGTATTTTGGCACGGAGCCGAAAACAAAATAAAGGTTGCATTATTGAACACTATGTTGAAAAAATACAAACTAAAGAACGCTTGTTCGTAGTGATTGATGACTTGAGCAACTGCGTCGAACACTTCTGCGAGCCTGCAGTTGTAGGCGGCTTGTTTACGAGTTGAGTGGAAGTTTCAGCGTTCTTCTTGCGATGCACGCTGGCTGAGTAATTTGTATTGATATTGCGGCTAACACGACCTCGCCCTTGAAACCTCAAGGGCTTTGCTTTGAAAAGTTGTGAGCTTTATCTGCTAATTACCTTATTTCAGTACGAATGGCAATTTATGTGAGATATTATATCTGGCTAGAAATAAATTAGGCGTGAATAAACCTCGTTACTTAAGTTCAAAGGTGTTGCTTGATCGTGCATGCGCATAAATTGTGTACTGAAACATACGGCATCACCTTTAAAACACTTGACAGTTGTTGTTTGCTGCAATGATTGGGCCAGAAAATTGTAGTAGAAAGTTTGCAAATGAACGCATCACTGGTCACAACGTAAGCATGCAGTGAATAGAGGTTCCAAACTAAGTATGAGAACACTTCACAAAGAGTACTGCTCAATCAGTTGTGAAGAGAATTTCGCGGTAAATTAATCAGAGAAAAGAGAGAGAGGGACGGCGATAAATCACAAGAATCTTTATGTATCTCGGTGCGGGTGTAAAGATAAGGTATCGTCATCTGAAGCAAAAAATGAAAGCCACATATTTAGAGCTGCTTAACGTTTTTGTAAGCAAGGAATGCAGACAAATTTAACGTACGAAGACACTGCTGTTTTGTTTTCAAGTCATTACACATAGCTGGTTTTCATTGGTCGTTCTTTTCGCGACGGTAGCTGACGAAAACCTTTCCCTGGCGTTTACGCCATCATTGCTCGCCTTCACGTGGAAAGCACTATACCTTTCTTCGCTTAAGTAGTATAAGATAGCGGGCTATTCCCGCATTCTTTCGTTGACCAATGATAATGCCATTCATATGGATCTGCCAGGGTTCTCCAAAGGAGAAAGAGACAGGAAGGGGGGGGGGGGGGGAGGGGAATTGAGGAACGAGAAGGAGAATTATTAGCTACACTTCATCCCACAAGTTGTTTGTAGGACTGCGAAAGGTAGAGCTCTCTTTCGTGCAATCAGGGCCAAGGAAGACAACAAATGGCTTTTCGAATATCTGAGTAATGCAGTGACTATATTGTAAACAAATATTCCAGTAATTGAAAAGGTACTTCGAGAAGGTGTTTTGAAAGTACAGCCAGTGTTTCATTCGCTAGCTTAATTCTCAGAGAAAGTGCGCACGATCACAGCACTGCGAAGTCTCACTGCGAAGTAGAGCACCGCCATTCGTAAACATGGCGTCCGCCGGGTTGGGCGAGTCTCCGGCGCGCATCAGCTGGACATTGGTGCTTTTTCCTTCCCAGGGATGGAGCCACCAGTTTTGGGGAGAGAGGCAGGGAAGAACATTTTTTGCAGTGGACGGCGGTCTGACTGGCTCAGATCGCCGCAGACTTCCAAACGCTCCAAATGACTTGTGAGATGGAGCATACGTGCAACTTTCCACTATGAACAATCAGGACTGCCCGCCACCACATTACGAGTTACTGCATGAAGTTCAGCACATTCTCTCGATGAAACAAGTTTTCGAAAGGTGGAAAGAGAATCTGAAGCCCACTGACGAGTATTTCTGGAAAAAAAATGCCTTGCCTAGGCAAACACTAGACCTTTCATCGAAACATCGGTCTGTGGACTGACGCTCGCCTCTATTTTGTTGTCCGTGTTTGCTCTTCAAGGAAACTACGTACCTTAATTTAGCTTTTCTTTTGTAATGCACACGAAGAAAACTGGTATAATCATAATTTTTTGCCGAGGTTATTAATTTGCCAAGATTACTTTCATTAGCCACTCTCAATCACTGGTAAATTCGAAAGCGCCTGCTTCACCAGTATACCACACGTCGGCTGGCTAGAGCAGCCTGCCCAGGTTGACCTATCCACCTCCGCTTGAAATTCTTTGAAGCGCCGTTGGATCTGTCATTCTTTTTAATTCCCCACTCTATCGAAATGCCCCTGCTGCTTGCACATTGCAAAAAACCAACGCTGTTTTCGGTGCTAAACTTCATCAACCATAAAAACAGGAAAATATAATGGAAGGATATTGTAGTAAGGTAACAGATCTAAATCGCACATATTTTATTGAGCGAGAACGGTAGGTCCTTGTCAAAGCGCAGCTGATGTTTAGGAAACAAGCCTTTACACTGTTGTCTGTTGACATGGCCTCGTCGATGCGGCTGGCATAATAAACGACCTGACCACAAACCAACCCGCTCATGTGAGGACATAGCAAAAAAAAAACGAGGAAACCAGGAACACGAAGAGAAAGAGAGAGGGGGAGAAAGACGGGGAAAGAATAGATCCGGGCGAGGTGGTGGAGTCACGTACAATACTCGTCAGGTGATTCGATCGCGGCCGGATCGACCTCGATGACGGGGGTTGGCAACGCGCCCCGGGCCCTGCGACCCGCGCGGCCTGGCCCATGCGCGCCCCAATCTCGGCATAACAAATGAGACGTCCGGCTGAAACTGGCCGTCCTCGACGACCGCACAAAAGATGTGCCGGAAGCAATGACAAGGAGGATGTTGCTGTTCTCCTCTTCTCGGTAACAACGGAGGGCGCCAGATAGTTGCTTTGTGCGCCTATATTTCCATGTAGCTTTCCGTATCTATGCTAGCCGTCGCCTTCTTCTTTCTCTTCGCTTTTTCTTTATTCTTTCGTTCGTGGTTCTTTCTATCATGTGGAGAGCTCTGCTCCGCACCTTTTGAGGCCTATGTGTCCGCCAGCCCATACGTATTGCTGTATGTTGACCCGTTGATGCATTTCTTAATTTATATATTATATGCCTTCCTTGTTCATTCATTTCTTGTGTTCTTCCTTCGCCTTCCGTTCTGCGGCTGTTACGCATCCCTACACATGGATTCGTTTTTTTGTTTCGTTAACGTACAGATGCCAGTCAGTAGACAGCTCGAGAGTTGCTCCCCGAGATTGCTCTACAGCTCTCACATTTTCCATCCGCTGATTTACTGAGGTTTCCTAGGCATCCAGACCACCTTTTTCTTTGTTTCCCATCCAATATTGCTGATGAAGAGCTTTGCCGGGAATGGAGTACTCTTGTGTTCAATTAATCTCCCTTCTGAAAGTGCCCGGGCGAAGATTTGGCATTAGTTTCTTCAGGATTTGTGTGAGTGTGCGTGGGGTGGGGGCGTGCGTGCGTGCGTGTGTATGCGTGTGTGTTTCGGCCACCTGGGGTTCTTAAACGTGCACAGACGTGCCCAGACTAGAATTTCGCCACCATAGAAATTCGACCGCCGCGGCCGGTATCGAACCCGCGTCATTTGGGTCAGCAGCCGAGCACCACAACCACTCAGCCACTGCGGCGTGTGCGCATGTGTGCATGCGCGCGCATGTACCGTAATCAACTGGTTCATAACATTAAGCTTGTTTCATTTTTCTTCTTTAGTCAGGCGGTCAAGAAAAAATACCTGTAGCTGCGAGTTTAAACTGCCAAACTTCGTTTCCCGCCTTCAGATCACAGCTGTCTTTCATGTTGGTTTTCCAGGTGAGTCACATTCTAGTCTAAAAGCCTAGACCAGTAAAATAACGCTGTGATTTTCAGATCTTCATCACACATCGCGAAACCGAGTTTGACTACACTAACCTTGTCCAGTGGCGATTATTTCTTCATTCAGGCACCCAAGTTTTAAAACGCCAAAAAAAAACATAAAGCGGAATAAAAACTTACAAGACGAAGATAAAACGCTACGCGCTTTATCATCAACTTATATTACTTTCAAGTCAATCCCAACAATTATCTCAGAACTTACTTTCATTAGAATATTGCAAACTAACGCTCCAAACTCTTCTAATTTCATCCAGATCAATAAAGCAATCAGTCTGGGAGCCGATCGATTACTCAATAAATAAACTCAAAGAAGGATTCCCAGCCAAAGGGGAGAAAATAAAACTCAAGCTATTATTTCTTGCCAAGTGCGTCCCTCTTTTTAGTTTCTTGTTCCTTGCGTGACTCTCCCTAACTGCCTCTTCTGTGCGCAGTTCCTCTTCGTTCATCCTCAAGAAAACCGAGGAAGTGCGCGACCCTAAGACCGATCTGTTCACAGGCTTTCTGCAAAGAAGGAATGCAACAAGAAGCACAGTGAGCCAAAGCGGAGCCGGGACGACAAGTTTCAATCAAGTTTTCATAAAAAAACAAAGCTCACAGTTTTGCGTTTGTGGGTGCCTGCCATGGCGGCAAACAGATCGCGAGAAATTGCAACCCGCCGCTTTTTCTCCTCTTCGTCCGTCTTTTTATCGGTCTTCGTCGTCTTTCTATCAAGAAATAAATGACAATTACCTCGATTACTTCTCGACTTTATCGCATCCTCACTTCCTCGATTTCTTCCTTTTGCGGACACGAGCAGGAAGGAGAGAGAAAAGTTCAATGGCGTAGCAAGGAAGTTGCGTTCGCGACATCTTAACTGGCCTCTTCGTCCACGTTTTTTTACTTCATTAAAAGCTACTTTGTTTGCCTTCTCGCACTTTCTAGACGCATGACTCTGTCGCTGTTCTTCAATACATGTTCTGTGTGCACGCTCACCTGAAACAAGACAGCTTCGCTATCTGTTCCTCTCTTCTTCACTTTCTCATCTTATCTCGTTCTCCCCTAGACTCTTCAGCCAAGAACGCTTTTTCTCTAGTTTTCTATTCATCCTTGACAGCGTACCGTCTTTCATGTTTAATTTGATTCTGCCTTGACACCTTCGCCTTTTGCACTGCCGGCGGTGGGAAACACATAGAGTCTATTTGACGTGCGAGGCATAGATGCCAGCGTCCTGAAACGAAAGAAAAAAAAAGGGCAAAACCAAGAAGACCTCCCCAACTTATAGCGGGCACAGAAAGAAGTCGTAAAAGGCGCTGCATTAGCTGCATGCACCCCGTCGCAGAAAGCAGGCAGATCAATAGACAGGTCGTCGCGCTCGGCAAATAATCCATCCGACGCGACGGAGGGTGCCGTAAAACACGCGAGCACACACAACCCTGTCAATAAAGCGCTCACTAATGCCAATATCAAGGGGTCCCTGCCGCGCCTACCTTCTCGCCTTTCGCACTGGTTCGCCTGTCTGCATTTCTCTTTTTGCACGCCTTCGCTCCCTTTGAAAGAGAAAAAAACATTTGACGGTTGCAGTTTCTAACACATCACTTTATTTCCCGGAGTCGCAATCTCGCGATGTTTCGGGACATGACACATTCTCCGTTTGCCACAACGCCTGCAAGGTAACTGCCATTCCCGATTGACCCACAAAAGTTATTCTGGTGTTTACTTTGTTTTTAGAAATCCCAATAGTCTCTCTCGTTTCGAGGCTGTGTGTGTGCGTGTCTTCTTTCTTCGTCCCGTGTAAGCGCGCTGTTTTACGGTGAGATCATGTACTAACTGGCTCGGCAACTATCCATAATGCGTTCGTAAGTGTGCTATTCGTCCTAGTTTTTTTTTTTTTGTCTTTGTTCGTTCTATCATTTGTGTCCAGCTGGTTTCTTCACTACACGTTTCCACAAGCTTATACATGTGCACATTGATGTATGAGAGTGAATGCTTCTAGTCGTTAATTTTTTTCCTCATTTCAGGTTGCATTTTAGCGATAAGAAGACAGAAACAAAACAGCCCGGCTTCATATTCGATTATCGGCTGAAAGTACACTAACCCTAACCACAGAGTTCGAAGAGTCGCCGCTCCGTCAACCTGACTCGTGCGAAGCCCGAAAGGCTACAGCTTCGTGTCCGCCGAGTTCTGCCCGCCGCTTGTATTCTGAATGGGTGGTCGAACGGCCCGTGCTCATGGCAACTGCAAGCCAGACTTCCGCCGCATGCCAATTCTCCAGAAAGGGCTGCCGTGAATATATATATATATTTTTTTGCACGGCAGTAAACTCGCTTCTACGGCATGCAGGGCTCTTTCCTTCTTTGAACGACGGAGGTTAGGAAAGTGGAGGCCTCGTCGTGGTTAAGCACAACCGGTAGTGAACGAAAATCAATGAATTTTTCCTTGCAGCCGCATACATCTCAGCCGGGCGCACCTCTTCAAATAGTTCCCAGCTTGAGTACACGCCAAGAAGCAAAGACTTAGATGCGGCTGGTATATACCTTGGAGGGTTACCTCGTCCGTCCTGACTCACCTTCGAAGTATTGAATCCAAGAACTAGGCCGCTTTTGTGGTGTCCCCTTCGCACTCTGTCGATATTGCCGGGAAGGCTCGTATATTTGATTGGTCTCTGTTCTTGGTTATGTCGATAATGTTCGCTGAGTGGCGGGCCTCCCTCAAGCCTCGGTCCCGAATAAACTTTTCCCTTTTGCCTGCTATCGTAAAGTGGACACAAGACTGTTTCGTGAATGCTACCATTATTTCAACAAAAAAAAAACGCTGCATAGCAGAGCTATTCAAATACTGTACAACTCAACACGCACTGAGGTCTATGCCAGCATTCGAATACTTTTTCCTGATACTTGCTAGAGCACGGTGATAATACTATTTCAGGCAACCGCGTTCGTAACTAGTTTGATCGTAGATATTCTACTCCAGAGACACTGCAGGAGGTTCAAATCAGTATCTATAACCCCGCCCTAGCTCAGAGTAAAATTTAATAACAAGCACAGCCGCCAAGGCTACGCTACCGCATCAATGCAGGGAATCACATGCATCACGGTTATGTTGGTACCCAGCATCGACAAGCACGCTACAGTTTCTGTCTTCACTTGGCGCCGCATAAGTCGCATTGAGGTGAAGTGCAAGCTCGAATTATCGGTAGCTGCTGTGCCGTGCTGCGTGTTGCCAATAGCGCTGACCTTCAATTCTATTTTCTTCAGCACCTTACAGCGACCCCTTACAGAGAGCCGCACTGGCGGGCGCGTACATTTGCATTTAAGCTTCAAAGTGAAATTTGCAATATCGACCCGTTTATGGAATCGTGCCCCAAGTTTGCAGCCACAGTTGCGGCACGGCGCTTGCAATATCGATTGTGGAAATACTGTATCTGCTTACCGTAAACACAGTGAACGGATCCGGTACCCAGAACATGCTGGCTATGTGGTGGCGTGCTTATTTAATGCTCCTGCAGTCGACCTGCTTTAGCGACAAGTTCGTGGGATCTGCATCCATATCCCTTAAAAGAGTCGTACCGCTGGAACGCACAATGATTATATGGTGTGTCGGCAATAACTAAGCGGCTACGGGAAGAAAAGAAAACGAGCATCTCCGAAAAGAATGCACGAGCGCAAAAAGGATGAGGCGCGGAGATGTAAGCCTCTCGGCTACGCTTGAATCCCACTTTTCTTCTGTGTATACGTAGACTACAGATTATTGCAAAGCCATGAGATATCACAAGGGCAAAAAAAGTGTAGCGAATGTATCCTAAGCATCTATGAAATACTTTAGGACGTAAAATTATATGACATGTTTTTTATTGTCATGTTGATTTAAAAATTCAAAACAAAAGGCTCAATCAACACTTCTCCGACTGATCACTAAATTGTCGTGACGTCAAGAACCTGTTTTATGTCAGGAAACATCGATTTCATGTCTGTCCGTTTGGTGAAAGCCTATCCGCGGCAACGTGATGTTTCTTGCCCCTTCACAGTCCTTGTTCTTCTTCTATTAGACTTAAATTATAATCGAAAGACTGGTGTATGTTAATTGCGGTTCTTTTTACAACTTACGCAGAACACTAAGGAAAGTCATTTGACTAAAGGGCGATAAGAAAACGAAGCGATACTGCCCACTGCTACGCTTGAGAAATCAGGTTAAATGCACATAACCGCTCGCCCCCGTTCTGCGCTCACGGAAAGGAGCCTCTCTCGTAGTGAGTCTCATGCTCTGACCTAACACTACGTCATGAATGTGCGTCGCTCCCTCAGATAAATTTCTCTTTTTCTGTAAAGCGTGCTTTTCTGTTAAACTTCTGAGTGCCGCAGCAAACACGACCTTGGTGTCAAAAAAGTTTCATTGTTGCAACATCGAGTTCTCACCTTTTTGTCTTCTTAATAGATCCAATAAATCGACGCATAAAAGAAAATAAAAATCAAAATCAAATTAGGCAGGTCCGAGTTGGAAGTCATAAACTAAAATGGACAAATCAAATGCACGCTTACGGGTGTTGAGCCTCGTTGTGCTAGCCACATGTCTGTCCATGTGCCAGCTTTGTGTATAAGCAGCACTGAGTGAGTGAGTGAGTGAGTGAGTGAGTGAGTGAGTGAGTGAGTGAGTGAGTGAGTGAGTGAGTGAGTGAGTGAGTGAGTGAGTGAGTGAGTGAGTGAGAGTGAGTGAGTGAGTGAGAGTGAGTGAGTGAGAGTGAGTGAGTGAGTGAGAGTGAGTGAGAGTGAGTGGGAGCGAGTGAGTGTGAGTGAGTGAGTGAGAGTGAGTGAGAGTGAGAATGAGTGAGTGAGTCAGTGAATGAGGTAGTGAGAGTGAGAGCGAGTGAGTGCGAGTGAGTGAATGTGAGTGAGAGTGAGTGAGTGAGTCAGTGAATGAGGTAGTGAGAGTGAGTGAGAGTGAGTGAGTGAGTGAGAGTGAGTGATTGAGAGTGAGTGAGTGAGAGTGAGTGAGTGAGTGAGAGTGAGTGAGAGTGAGTGGGAGCGAGTGAGTGTGAGTGAGTGAGAGTGAGTGAGAGTGAGAATGAGTGAGTGAGTCAGTGAATGAGGTAGTGAGAGTGAGAGCGAGTGAGTGCGAGTGAGTGAATGTGAGTGAGAGTGAGTGAGAGTGAGTGAGTGAGTGAGCGAGTGAGGGAATGAGCGAGCGAGCGAGCAGTAGCGAATAATTATGAATGAAAAATTTCAACCCTTCGCTGATTTCTGTTCTAGAAATATCCTTGTCTATCTCGTTTAAAGTGTTATGGTTGTATCAATGTGCGAAAGGAATGCTACGAGTAGACCCCGCTGTCTGAGCTGGATGACAAAAAGTTTTCCGGAATTGACCTGTTTTAGCAAGAATTACTGCGATTCGTTCACTTATCTTGCAACAGCATCGTCTGCCGGCGGTTCGAAGCTGCGCGAGATCGTCTGTCTGCGTTAGCCTTGGTGACGCGAGCGGAGCTAACGCATGCGCAAGCGAGCTGAGACGACTAGCGAACTGGCATGGTGGAGTGCTCACTTTCGGCTTCGAAAACAGCGACCTAACGGCCTCCCATAAATTCTATGCTGCCTACTTGTTTAAAATCAACATGACAAAAGAAAGTACGAGCACACATCTATCACACACCTCTTCACCAACACTTGTCATTGCAGACTGCCATATTGTGGCACTAAACATGAGCGCACTTTCACCGCAAACAGCAAAAAAATTGCTTGCCAGTGGTCTGTTTGGCGGCGAAGTTTGACAAATAGTGTTCCTCTTCTTTCAAGTTGAATCTTGCCGCAATTATATAAGTTGGCAACATGGCCAATGACACATTTAAATCTTCACACATGTTGTGGTTCTTCCAGTTAGGCACATTTTTTTGCAACTTTCTATAATTAATACAGTTAATGCACATGCGAGATACTGAACAGCGCTGTTTACCAATGCAGGCTTCATAACTACAATAATATAACAAAGCTACTAAAATCACTAAAGTAGTGACTGCTAAAACAAGCGCAGCCTCGAAAACCAGCAGAGGTATTAGACTGAAAAAAGTGGCCCAAACTGCATACAGCACTCGCAGACGACAATAAATGCGCACACTTTTTCAGGCAAAGGGTCGAATTCATTAAAATCTGGCTTTAAAAACCAAAGCCAGCCCGAAGGACAAAGAGCAATCAGCGTTGATTTGGCAGGAGAGCAACGTGTCATTTCCATCGAAGGGCGTCGCTCTGAAAGCCAGCAATCTTCCTCCGTGACGAGGGAAACGCGATCAGCGACCGCGCCTCTGGCCACCACGGGGACGATCCTATTCCTCACGCCTCCAATCCGGCCCCTACGACTCAGACACGCGCAAGGCGAGGACATGCAAGGGCAAAACATGCATCCACATCCACTGCCTTCGGGCACGGACACAGCGCCACATGGAAAGCGGTGTTCGCCACACGAACACCGAAGGGAAACAGAGATAAAGAGTGGTACGGCCACAGATGTGTTCAGTCGCCAGTGGCGAGAGATGGCGACAAAAGGCGCACGTCGCTGCTCGCAGCCAAATAAAAGACAAACAAGGTGGAAAACAAAGCCGCGCTTCTCACTTGCACCGTGAGTACTGAGCGTGCCACCGCGAAGGCAAATGGAAGAAAGGAGAGACAGAGGCGACCGCATCGAAGGCAAGCGGAAACGAGAAGCCAAAGGCGCTGATCGAAACTGGTCGATCAGCCGGCGAGTGAGCAGCGAGCCGCCCGCTGCCACAGCAAACAAATCGGCCGACCCATCTGGGCCAGCGCGTTTCGCACCCGCTGGACACGCGACCAGAAAGAGGACGACGACGCCATCCGTCTCTACCAGCCATTTTTTTTTCTTTTTTTCTTTCTCTCTCTCTCTATTTCGTGTTCCTCTTCTTTCTTATCGCCTCTCATTGTTGTTCGTATTGAACAGATCCACGCACAAGTCGTGGCTGTGCGGTGTAGTAGCAGGGCCAGTTGCGGTGCTCGGTTAACAGTTTCCATCCGCCTTGGGATTCGCGGCGCCCAGACCACAATGGCGTACCGCCCATAGACGCACATATACGCGCATGATATGCCCGAAGGCGATAGTGCTTTTAGGACTCCACGCTATGCATTAACGCTGTGTGAGTGCTGTAATCCGCGTCGACTGGGTCAGAATTTTGAAGTAATATGTTAACGTTTTCCATGCGCTCTTGGTACACACTGACGTCATTTAAACAGCTCGTTTTTTTCTCCTTCACAAACTCTTCGCTTGTATGACAGTCATGTAATAAAAAAAAGCGCGGCAGGCGAGGATGATAAGAAGGGAAGAAAAAAGGCAATATGAGAAGTCTGTCCGTGCTTCCATGCTGGCTTGGTTTTTTCCTGTGCCTTGGGGCTGTTTGTTTACTTTTATTATGGACACTTGCAAACTCCCCTAATTTAATTATCTCACGAACACCATCGATGCACCGGCCACAGGCATGCCAAACACCATGGGTGTACTGACCTCAGGCATGCCACCAAACTTTCTTTTTTCGCTGAATTTGAAGAACTAAAATAAAAACATTCTGAATTTTGATTGCCCAAAACTGCCTAACTAGGAACTTTCTACCCATGCAAGGTAGCAGTCCAGTAACGTATATGCCCATCCTGCGCTTTGGCTTTCCCTTTTTTTTTTTGTTTCCTATGTCCTACTCTAACTACCACCGGCGCATTTCAAATGACGAAACTTCTACACATCGACTCGAGGACCACCGCCCAGCCCATCACGAACCTTGGCTGCTTACAAGTACTGCTGAAGAATTCAGTTTTGTTTAGTCGAATTTTTGATAGACTGACAAGAGATAACACCCAAGAAAAGCGAAATGAAATGGAGAGCGCAAATCTTATTTTAGTGCCCGTAGGCTTAGTTCCATCTTTTAACGCCGAACGCTTCATCCTGAAGCAACTTCCAGTCGCACATGCCTGTGATGGAGCGCACTTACTCTTTAATTCATAAGTGAGAAGTCAAATGTATCTGACATCTATGAGGTCAATGTAGCGCTTGCAGTTCTTTCCTAAGTGGTATATTGCCTCCCGTGTGATAAGTTGAGAAACATGCTTACTTTGGGTTTAGGCCGATAGAAGAAGACCTCACCCGCACCACTAATGTATCGCGGGTGATGAAAAAGATCTAATTATAAATAAAACAAAGGGACATAATTCTAAGAAATTAGATCAATTCTAATAAAGATGAAATGGGGAAAAGGTTCAAGAGATGAAAGCAGGAAAGAGCGTAAAGTTAGGCTTTTCACTACGTGGGCGTCAAAGTCTTGTTTTTCCTGTTTCTTCCTCCTTGTTCGCCCTCCTCGGTTATCCTAATAGTGGTTGACACATCTCTGTCCACGGGTGCTAACATTGATGTATAAAAAAAATCGCCACATTTTTCTAGGTTTTTTACTAGCTCAACTGCATTCGTATTAATAAATAGCCTCTGGGATTTAGTGTCCACGCTGTTCATTTTCACTGAAAAGCTGATTTTGTATAAGTCGTAAGAAGTGTAAGAATCACGCCTCGTCATTCAGCGTCGAACAGCGAATAATCTGCTGCTGCTCGAGGAAATGACTACACCCATTTCCTTTCCATAGCAACAGACTTTCGCGTGATATGCGGGGCGCAGAAAAGCTTCCCTTTCCTCAGGCTGCAAATCCAAGAAAGAAAAAATTGAAAGGAGGCCGTTCGCCGCAAATCTGTGGCGCCACGTCCGGTGTACACGCAATCAAAAGGCTTTTTTCCGAACTAGGACGTGACTCCGAGACGGTGCTTCGTGTGGCACAGAGTCCGCCTCCCGTTTTCCACTAGTTCGGCGGTTTCTCCAAGAACAAAGCAGCGCCAAATCAGATCCGTGTCTGGCGGTGCCGCCGCAGCTCGGAACTTAATGCCGACGATCTTCCCGAGGTCATTCGGTTCATTCGGCACCCTCAGCGTTTACCACCGCCGCGCCCCGGCGCGCCTCTTCACGGGAAGACGATAAAAATATCCAAAAAAGTAACTTGAAACACATATGCCAAGTTGGACACGTTTCAAAAACAACGAAGGAAGTAGGAGAATAGAAACTGGTGCTTCAATAATGAATGAAAGAGAACTAGGATAACTACTCGCCGCTCTTCTTCTCATGTTACGTGACCCAGAGTAGGAAAATAAAAAAAAGAACACCCAAAGGAGATGAAATAACTACAAGAGAGCTGCATTATCCATCGGCACGACGTTGAGGTCACGTTCCAAACGGAAAGAAAAACCCGGCGAGACGAAGAAAAGAAAATCTCCAGGGATCTCTTGATGGCTACTTCGATTTCGTCTCTGCTGCTACGGGCGGAGAGCACTTATTATTCACCCACCTCCACCCAAGCAAAAAAGAAAGAAATAATCAATCGAGTTTTCATTTTTGTATTTTTATTTCAGTTTATTCGCTTAAACGGAGGAGATTTCCACTAAAAAAAAAGCCTTCGAGGGATTTTGCGAATACGTCTGCTCTCATATGACATGCGCTTTTTTGCATCTCCTATGCCTTTTCTATTCTTAATCGACAGCACATACAATAAGAGGTCCCACAACCTGAAATAAGAGTGCATTATACAGCTAAAGCTTTAGCTTCACGGAGTGTATGGGTGGTGCAGCGAGCTTGTGGCATAGCACGGGAACTTTTTGTTGCTGCGCCTTTCTGAATTCATTAGGACGTTAGGCAAGAACGTAGAATGCCCCGAACGGCTTGACGGCTGTATTAGAAAAGTAGACGCGTTTGTTTGGAGCTTCCTTGCACACAACCAGAAACCTAACCTTCTATATCGAAAAAGTGCGAATTCAATGTGACCTGCTTTTCGAATTGTGACGGATAGAGGCAACTTTTTTTTGTTTTATCACAGTCCTGAGCAGCAATCAATGCCAAGAGAAGCTGTGTGCATAAAACTGGCACAGGATCCCATCATACAGAAAAGCGATATGGCGAAGAGGAGAAGATATCCACAAGACCGCTGAAACTAGACAGTTTCTTCATGCGGCGTCATTTACACATTTACACACCGCATAATGCCAGTTTCTTGTCTTTTATTATTAGATACTTCAGAGCTTGGCCCAATTAAAGGTGGCAGAAAGCCGCGGCAACTAATCATTATAACACGCGATATCAAACATCATGCTAGAGGTTGTTTTGTATGTGATGGCATGCCTTCGTGAAATTAAAAAAAAACTGAAAATGTTTCCACGAGGCGCCCCGAGATACGGCGGATTAGCACAAATTGTGTACTACATCACACAAAACATTTATGCAAATACGTATTTAAGCACGCATTGCATCTTCCTTTTTGATTACTTCCTGAATGTCACTGCCCAGCTAATGGTCTGCGTCTGCCAGAAAACTAATTAGATTCACTAAAATTTAAAGTGCCTTCGAGCTCGCCATGATCGATAAAGAAGTGAACAATACTTTTGAACAGGCCAACTGGGCAGTGGAAAAACGAAGATGAAAGGAAAAAAAATTCAAAACGGGCTGACATTAAATTTTACGGGCCATTAATTCACTGCATGAATTAATGGCTCGCAAAATAAACTGCGGTTGTCAAGCTCAGTTCCGGCATTTGGAAGCTTCTCCAAGAAAACTTCCTGCAAATAAGGGCCTGCTAAAGTTAAGGAAGCAAATTGTATTCAATCCTTTTTTTCTTTGTTCTCGTTTCTATTAGGTCATTTTTGTTTCCCTGCTTCAAATGCAAAATACTTATTCAAGATAGTGCGTCATTACAGGGGCTGGCCAACTAGGTCCTTCCCATTGATTTTCAATTTCAAAACATTTTTTTTGTACATACATTTCTTTGGGTGGTCGTTTTCGCAAAGCGCGTTCATGAAGAGCCGAGCCGGAAATACAGAGATAATTTTACAATTAAAGTATGAAGCTCCACATATTTTAGGAACCTGCCTTCGAGTTTACCTCGCAAGATATGATATATGGTTTAATGTTTCTCAACCTGCCACCTTTTCCAGCAAACCGCACAACCCCCCTAGTGAAACCCTTTAATTATTTCTCTCGGGAGGAAAAATAAACATATATGAAAGAGAGAGAGAGAGAGCACGGACCAGCTGAGCTTTGCAGGGCTTAAAGCCAATACAAAACAAACGAAAAAGATGTAAACGCTAAAGAATTAAAAAAATATATATAAATTAAATAAAGGGGCTGTAAAAAACAACTAAAAAAGAAAGCAAGAGACGAGACCAGAGTCCAATTCGCTGAGTCGTCGTTCCAGGATGCGAATTAAAAAAAATGTCAATAAACGAAGAAACGAAAAAAAGAGGAGTCAGCAGAGAGGACCCCGGACAAGGTGGGTACGTGAAAGAAGACGGCTGGGAGAAGGCAGCAGCGTTTATCGCAGAATTCAGTCTGGTATGAAAGTGACTAACAACTTTGGGAATTCTCTCAGCATTTTTATGAGTAACCGAAGCGCCGACACCTGCGGTCGGATAGCGCGGGCGTGCGTGTGTGCGTGCGTGCGTGAACACGCGACACACTGCGTTTTGCAACCAACATTATAGTCTCACAAAGTTGTGCTGGAACTGAAAGTGCTCCTCCTCTGTTTTTTTTCTTACTTGATGCACGCCTATTCTTAAAAGTTAACAACGGAGCATGTCATGAATCAAACTTGTTGTTTGCACTTTTCTCGATACTTATTCTGCCAGGCAGTTTAATGTGATAACGGTGGCGTAATTTACTTGAAAACATATTACTGACCAAATCAGAGCAGCGCTCTTCCATAATTGTTTTTTATTTAAAATGCAACGAGTGGTCCCGATACATTCCACCTTTCTGCTTAAGCATACCTGTAGCCTAAAGTACCGCCCAGAGATTTCAAGCAGCGACACACCGTCGCATGGTTCTCTGTAAAAACACTTCATAAACTTCATAAAGTGCCTCTCTTTCTCTGATGGTTGACCCCATTGATATTTGAAAATAAGTGCCACTTAATAAGTTGTGGCCTCTGTGGAGTGAAAGGCTGATTGTGAGTCAGTAGTCCACGCCAACTCTATGAGACACACAAGAAAGATGCACCAGATTAGGGCCTGTTATTTGTACCCTTTTATCCCTTGCAACATGCTCCAGCTGCTATTCTTCTTTGCTCACTGCAAATTACAATTCATCTTGTTGAAGCCATTTATTTATTTATTTACAATACCCCTAAGGGCCCTCGTGCGAGGGTATTACCTTGGGGGGGGGGGGGGAGGGGGGGGGCGATACAAGCATAAAGATATGGCACAGGCATTTGAAACAAAATACACGTAATAATGAATTCAAACTAGTAATGTACACAAATAACACAACAAACAACGCAGAATAAAATACTCAGTAAATGCACATAATACAACAAAAGTACAAAATCTGTTAGTCCATGGTTTGCTTTAACGAATGCTGAAACGATTGTAGGTTAACCTCAGTAGCTATGTGTGATGGCAAGTTATTCCAATCTATTATAGTGCGAGGAATGAATGATTTCGCGTAGAGCAATGAACGGCATGTGATGCGTTTTATTTTGTTATCATGGTCGCGGCGAGGAAAGACGACAGGGTGTGGCAAAAGAAGTCGTCGTGGAGGGTGGGATGGTGATACAGTGTGTGAAGTAAGGTTAGGCGAGCGAAATGGCGTCGACATGATAGCGGTTCCAACTCGGCACGTTGTTTTAATGCTGTGACACTGGTGAAGCGTGAATAATCTGAAAAGATGAAGCGAACAGCACTGTTTTGCAGGGATTCAAGGTTGTTTATGATGTAAGCTTGTTGAGGGACCCATATGGCAGAAGCATACTCAACTTTCGGGTGGATTAGCGTGATGTAAGCAAGTTTTTTAAGTGTGAAGGCGCGTGTTTGAGATTACGCCTAAGAAGGCCGAGTGCGCGATTTGCTGATGCTAAGATTGTGTTAATATGGTAATGCCAAGTTAGGTCAGACTGAAAGTGAACTCCTATGATTGTTTTCAGTCAACCTAGTTTGTAATTACCTTAACTTATGTTAACCAGGACCTCTGGATTTTCTGGCGCTTTCAAGACACCCCATTCATTGCAAACAATAGCCTACACCCACGAACCATGGGAAGTACAAGGGTGCTATAGCGTAGGGAACTGCATGGTAAACATTCCAGAGAGCTTCCCCATAGGAAAAAAATCACCCATATTTTTTTTATATCCTCATCCCGTAGAACAGCACCTGAGTAGGACCAGAACAATTGTAAAGAATACCATATAAAAATGTGCAGCTAGCCTTGCTTGCTAATTACTGCGAAACAGCGGGCTCCCAATTATTTCTACGTATGCCTATGCTCCAGGCTCGACTAATGTTCTTTCTTTCGGCTTACTCTACCTGTAAAAAGCAATGAGCGAGCCTTCGCTCCCTTTAAATATTAAAGTTAATTTTTACTCAAGGTCCTCGTTCCTTCGCTGCCGTGACAGAGTTTCTCCCGAGATTCTTGCTTGGAAGACGGCTCCAAAAGTAACTAGAACGACAATGTGGTACCAGCTCCTCGGTGACCCGTTGTATTAAAGGTAGTCTGATGAGCTGCTCACAAGTCTTTCTCGAGGTGTTTTATTCTTTTCTTTATGCATAGAAAGAGGGCCTACGCAGAACAAAAGGCGCCAGAGAAAATATGAAAAATGTATTCACGGTTTGGGTGTATAGTTAGGTAGAGATCCTGTTCCTAATTACTCCTTCTTCCAGCACACGCCATATTTCTCCTCTTCCCAATCCATCATTCGCACGTGTGCCTCGTAAATTCTTAAGAAGTAGTCCTTGAGCCATCCCACGGAGGAACGCAAAGACGAAAAAGGGTAATTGTGTTCAAAAAGAAGGAAGCATCGAAACTCCCCTTGGACGCAGCATTAAGTACAGCAAACGGTCTTCTTTCTATCGACGCCTTTAAATTGCTCCTGTACCCTCACTTTTACGGGCAAACGCTCAAGAGGTTCCGTTGCTTTCGTTACTTCAATCTGGGTTTTTTTTTTTTATGTGAACGGAACTCGCTGAAGGCAAGAAAAGTTTAACCACATTCTTCTTTTTTATATTTAGATTGTCTCGCGCGCAGAACGGCCTTCATTTTCTCCCGGTTGTTCCCTGTCTTTCTCCGGTTCCTCGGCACTCACCGTCTCTAAGCTTGGCATCTTTTGTTTTCCCAAAGCCTCTGCCGGAGCCAGTGTCGGGCGTGTGGGTGGCCGCAATTCGAAGGCCGCACTATAACTGGTGCTATAACTGAGCGACTGGCTTCTCCCTCTCAGCCTCTTTCTCATACCTTCGTGCTGTTCCCTCCCTGCAATCCTCTCGCCCGCAAGCTTCATTTCTGGGTCTCGCTCTCTCCATCCGTCTCTTGCGCGCCGCGCTGCAGCGCTGTACCGGTAATTTAGGAAGGAATTTACGATCACCATAAACTTCCAAAACATTCCCCGAGCACACAGCGCTCTTCGCCCGGATAACCTTTCTTCCTTACTGCCTTCTCCCTGTTTCGTGGTGCCGTTTCTTCCAACACACGCGCGGTTTTTCCGCTCCAGCGCGCCGTCGCTTTCCCCACCCTCTCCCCCTTCCTTTCAACGACCCTTCCTCACCTTCCCTGTTTCCCCATTTTTGTTCCCTATGGACCTCCAGCCATTTCTCGGCTTTCCTGTCGCGCGTTCGCTCTAACCCACTCACTTCAAAGCTTGTGGAAGCTGCCTGTGGCCCTCTCCCCATCACTAGACACATTACTCGATCTATGGCAGACCTCTACCTTCTTGGCGAACGGAGTGACTTCCTAACGCCACTCCTGCCCTCATCCCCACTGTGGAACATATTTCTTGTTTTATTCACATTAATATTCAGAGAGGATGCCATTTCTTCTTTTCCTAGTTCCTTTGTTGTCTATCCCATTATGCTCATCTACCTCCCACGCTCGTGCCGCTTTCTTGTTCGCCGTGTGCGTTCCTTCCCGCCCCTCTTCTTCTTCCCTTACAAGACCACTGTCGCGCTTTCCCCATCCTCCCCATTTGTTCGTTTCTCCCCCCGTGCCTCCCTTTCGCTCTCCGTGCGACCGGAACCGTAATGAAAACGCCGTCTCCTCGGCGAAGGAGAATGGTCGCGCGAATCGCGCTGCTCGTATATGTTTCCCCATTTATAAGCCCGGATGTTGCGCACGGACAAGGGTAGAGCGCCGCCCGAGGGCCGGTTGTTTAATGGCCTCCCTTAATGCGAATTCCAAGAACCGTCCTGTCTCTCCCTTTGTACTCATTTTACTCATTTGCTTTATCTGCTTTCTCGTATGCTTCGTTCACTTTTATATCCTCATGAAGGCGAGTGTATTTTAAGGAAGGAGAGCAATCTGTTCGACATAATGGTTTGGATTCTTCACCTAGTTTCGCTTTTTATTCCTTTTCTTGTGCTGCTTTGATGCTTTACTAATGGGCTCGCTACGTTTTTTATTTACATGTTTCCGTTTTTTTTTTACAATGGAGTTTTCTACGCTAACTTTAAGGGAGGATTTTGAGATTGGTCTTGCCTTCACACGGCCTCATGATCAAAGCACGTCTAGGGACGTCGGCCTACCGGTTTATTTCCCATCCTCTGAGAGGAAATAAGGCCGGCTAAAACTGAATCCTGAATCCCGGAAACACCGGGAAGTTACTCTCTTCTGTCACGCCCGCTCTCAAGCGATATCTCTGCCGGCAGCAATTTTTGCCTCCCCCTTTCGCCCTCCTCTGTCCGAGCTTGGCGATCCAGAAAACCACACTTCTCGCTGCGGGGCTGTGACATTGTCAAATTCCCCGCGTCCAGGTACTTCCGAGTACGTGGCTGCCGTAGTAAGGCCCCGACGCTCCGGTTAATTGGCTCTGGGGCACAACAATGCCCGGCCGCCAGCGCGGCTTACTCGGGGAGGCGCACGCAACGCTTCTTCGGGAAAGCGGCGGCCGAGTGGTCGCCGCTGCCGCCAGTAATTATCCGCGCAGTGGCAGGCGTAAACAGTAGCCCGTCAGCCGGGGAGCACTTGACTCCGGTCGGCCGAGCTCAAAGCGGTGACCTCAATTACTAATTATCTGCGCACCGCACGTTTTTCGGCCTCGCCGAGCACGCATTCACCGTCGGTTTTCGTCCCAGTCATGGTGGAATGAACAAAACAAAGCAGCCCCTGTCAGGTCCAGATTTAGAGTGCTTGCAAAACTTTCGCAAATGGAGAGAAAGTTTGAGATGGACGTTAGAGACGGCAGCACAAAAAGAAAATATGATTTGGTTGCTATCTTTCTCCTCATGTAGCAGTGTTACATCTTGTGCTTTAACTTGTTGTTGGGAACAACAGTTCTTCGAAGACGTTCTTATTGGGTCGTCAGCTCTTGTGGGAGTCTCGCAAGTTCTTTAGAAGTAAAACAACCGAATACGTATTTAGCAATTCTGTGCGCTTTTCTTGAACAGCATGGAATTGCTCGCTGTAGCAAGAATCTTTATCAACACTAGAGGTGGCTTTTAAAACTATGTAGTTATTTTTCTTTTTTGTCCTATCATACGTCATGCCTGTTACCTGCAGCGTAGCTCTGATAGATGGAAAGCTATATGGGTCGCCCACCCGGAAATCAAAAGTGGATCAATGATGAGATCAGAATTAAAAATTCAAGTGGACACTTAAGCTCCACCGTAAGGGTATGACGCGAAGGCGTCAATGGGTTGATGCTCATATATGCAGAGTTGATCATTATCTACTTGAAATTCATAGATCTGAGGTAGTTCTCATCCCATTCCTTGCGCAATAGGGCAGCGGTTAAGCGATGTGCCACTGCCCTTCAATGACAAGTGCTGCCACCAGTGGGGCTTGTCTGACCAGGGTTGCTCTTCGCGTCGAACCTCTCTCGACCAATCATTAATTTAACTGCCGCCTGCCACGGTGGGAAATTTGCTCACAACCCTGTGGCAGGTGGTCAACCTGGTAGCTAGGTTGTTGTCTGGAGATTATTGTCCATTTATCGCTCATGGTCAACGATGCCGACGACGGACGCCGGCTTTTCTCCGACAAGGGCTCCTTAACCTTATCGCGTTTATGAAAGAGAGATATTGCGAAATGTGGTCTTCAAAAAGACACCTCTGCCACTTTAATAGCATGTCATTAGTGATGCACGTGAAAACTGAGCTTGCAAGGCTATCATGCTCGTCCGTTGGGCAAGCAGCCCATGTGTAGAACAAGCTCAGCCCGCATTACGCAACTTAAGATGCGGCTTCTGACCTCGGCTGCAGGTTCGGTCAGCTCGCTGCGTGCAAAAAAAGTAAAAAAGCTCCTAGTTTTCCAGGCACGCAACAGTGATAACAAGAAACGCTGCGCCAAGCGCATTGCGTAAAAGAAATAATGTCTTTATCCTTCGCCCCACTGAGCTGCGCTGAGCTGCTCCGAGTTAACGGCAAGCCTAAGAGAAAGGATCTGCATAAGCGAGGTACTAATCTCTCTCAAGCCTTCCTTCGAAGTCGAGAACTCACAGCGAGTGCAAAAGGGTAGAAACTGCGAAAAAGCATTACATTGCAGTACGCGAAAGAACAAGGAAATTAAAGAAAACGAGACTGCCATTATCCCAGTGCAAACGCTCCTCGCTCCCCTCAAAGCGAAAGACGAAACAGGACTTCATCCTTCAGTTCCAGGTGCGAGAGCTCCACCGCCTAACACCTAATACGCGGCCGCTAATTAAAAATGAGGCCCGGCTTAAACCGTCGTCCTCGCTCTTTTCCGGAAGACAAAGACAATGAGAATGTTAATAATAACAGGCGGGGAAAGAAAACAAACTGGGCACAGAGGTAGTAAATAAGCGCAGCGGTGCTTCCCGAACAGAACGGAGCGGACGGGGGTTCCATGCGGCCTGTAAGCGAGCACCCATTACGCAAGCGCGGCTGCGCCTGAAAGCGATCTTCCGTCTTCGTCACGTTTCTACGCACGCCTGAACCTCGTTGCTCGGAGAAACAAGAATATTCCCGTCCTCTTCCTCGTGTTTTCCCCCAACTGCTTTCTCTAATGCTATTCCCCGCTTTTCTCTTCTTGGCTCTCTTTTCGAAACAATCATTTCTTTTTCTTATTTTCCTGTCCTTCCAGAGCTCCCGACGCTCGCGGCGGTTTCCGTGTTTTTCCTAACCAGCCAACAAACTTTGGCCACATCTGCGGCAAGAGGTTGCCGCAAGCTGCCAGCGGCGGCTTTGGCTTAGCAGCCGCCGGCGGTGACCGATCTGCGTTCTTTTTTTTTTTCTTGCCTGCCTCACTACCCTTGCTTTTCCTCTGAATATCCCCCCCCCCCCCCCCCCCCCCGTTCTCTTCATGTCATGCTTTACTGCCTCTTTGCGGTCGTCGTCACACGACAGAACCCAAGTAGGTGGCTGTCATAGACAAGCTGAGCATTGTGTCTGACAGGCGATTCGGGATGCGATGTTTATCCTAGTCTTGTTGGTCTCGCCTAAACTTCTTAAGCACGAAATACAACATTTTTTTTTTTACATTTTTATCATTCGACTCGTGGGCACGTACTCTAGAATACCTGCACGTATTACGTTCCACCTAGTACTCGTGCGGGTGTTATGTATTGCGGGTATTACGTGCACGTAATACGTGCACTGGCATTATTCTCGTGCACACTTTACCTGTATGTGTTACGTATATGTGAAAAACATGCGCTTGTTCAAAGCGATCACTAGCACACGCGAGAGAGCTCGTCGGGCTACCGATCACCTGACATAACGGAGTGTTTCGCGTTGCTCTGTAAGTACGGACACTTTATATGCCCTATTGTGGGAGCACATGAACTTTGTTTTCAAGAATTTCTTTTTCTTTCCAGCTTGTCATCTTTTTTTCTATTTGCGCTCGAAAGTGTCCAATCCGCCCAATGCGTGTGCGCAGGTCTCTACGGGTCTGAGGCTCACTACATTTATTTTTGTTTTCTGATTGAGTGCACTGATGGAAATGAATTTTTTAATGGTGCAGCCAGGCGCCCGGTTCAGTGATGCTATGAAAGCAAAACTGAATACCTACGCTAGTTGCAAATTTTTTGCTCAATTTCATGTTGCTCGTAAACTAAGGAAAGGAAGACACACATGTGCAGCCTAATCAATATTGAAATAATTTTTCCCCCCGAAATTAGGGTTCCAAACCTCACTGTAACGGAAGCAGCCTCGTACTAACATGTGCGTCATAAAACGTAGCAGTGCAGCATAGAACTGCTTCTCCTATCCTACTTATGTTAAGTGTGTTCATGCTTTATTTTTTGTTCAAACAATCTGTTGCTTACTCCTTTTTTGAAGCATATCTGCTGAAGAAAATAAACCCGTGTAATTACACGGGTTCTACGAAACGTTCACTGCTGAGATAATGAGCTTGCACACAACTCTCGCCAAAATGGCTTATGTGAACCCTAACCAGAGTAGTCTACCACAACTCACCCTGCCTTCACTCCCCGAGTTACAAAATTTAGGTTTCAATTTTTTGATTGTTAATACGGGACATGTTTCGGTCTAGGTTCAGCTTTCGCTCCTTTTCACGCATTTTTGGTTAGAGCAGCAGCGTTTACTCGTAAACGCTTGTGCAATAACAAACCACAACAGTTAGTTCCAAATTATTAGGCTGGCAACATTTAAAAAAAAAACGAATTTCTTCTTCTATGGTTGCTTCCTCACCAGAGGCACGGTTAAAACGTACACGCTGCAGTAGCAGAAAAAATTGGAATGGCTTCCAGCTCTACGTCAATGTCATTCGCCGTATACTAACGTTAAACATCTCGGTGGTGGAGGCGGGTCGAGAAACACCATAGCTGGCAGGTAACCCGTGCGTGGGTGCTACTGTTGTTTCGCACGACAATAATCGATGCAGGCACGTTATCTGTCGCTGTGCTTTCTCATTTCTAGTACAGACTGGGTTTCCTACAATGCTTCTGTTTGCTCAACGCAAGCCGCGCCGTAGATCAGCCCCCTGTCGCAATCTCCTCATTATGCAGCGCTAGCATGCAGTTAGGAACAAAAGACAGCCAACCGAAGCAGCGACCTAAAAGAAAATATAGACGACGAAACCCGTGTTCGAGATTAGATATTGATTTCCTGCATTTTTGCTTTCAGCTAACGGTCCCTAACTCGTCCAATCGAGCGACATTCTTTGCCCGCGTTTAACAGGACTGAAAACGAGACAACGAGCTAAGTTGCCGGCCTGAAACACTGCACTAATCGAAAACGCTCATTAGGTCGGCAAATGGATGACTATCCGTTGACTTACAGTGTGTCGACCTTTAATTGATCAGGTCTCGTTTTTCGCGAACATAGTCTTTCTCACTCCATTTATTTATTATTTATTTTGACGCAAAGCTTGCTAGTACAACTTACTTGGCATTTTTATTCTCGCATAGCATAGAAAAAGGCAGCAGCTAAAAGCTGGCGCGATGAGCGAAATCTCTTTTAGTATTTTGCCCTCGGCGAACCGATTCAGCGAAGCGCACCTAACACTCAGTGAACCGATTCATCACACGGCGGCCAGCAGAGAATGATAATGGTTGTGCTGTCCCACGAATAGCAAGGGTTTGCGCCGCCTAATGCATAGGAAGCATCGCTGACTTAGGGTGTGGTGCAAGGGCCTCTTAATAGTTCCTCCTTACGCAAAGACCGGCAAAATGGACAGTGCATTTGCGGTCGCTTTGTCAAGCTTCCGTCAATATGGTGTCCCAGAAAAGATCCAAGTCATCAGACGTAGAAAGCGCCTTCATTTTTTACGCTCTGTTTTGCTTTTACTCTTTGTTTTTTTTTACGGCGTTACAGCAAAGCTCGTCTCTGTGATCACCGAGATTTCTGGCGAGGCGATGCAACGGGCCGCTTCTTTCTTTTCCCTTCATGCAAAAAAAAAGTTTTCCGCGAGAAGAATTGTCAGCAAGCGTAGGAGAACTTAAGTGGATGCATAAGTGCACGTCGTATCGGATTATACACGTCTTTTGCTCACGAGTGAGCTTCAGGTCAAAAATAACTCAAATAAATCATAAATCAAGTTGCTAAGATGGCACAGAGATGGCCAGCGTTCAGCTGTCTCATGGCGGCTTGCATTTTAAAACATGAAAAAAATTATTCACTCACACCCAACTGAGCGCTGCCGTGCGGAATCAAAGTAATGGTTTACAGCTTTTTTTTTTACAAACTTCGAAGTTAAAGAAAAAACCTTCCTTGTCTAGGGCTTGAAACCGGTACCATGCAACATCTGTCCGAGCTAGACACACTGCCATCTAAGCTTATCAGGGCGGCTAATAAAGGTAGCCGATCAACAACTCAAGGTGAGAACGATGTTAGTCCAATGTACTGAGGAGAATCCGCAAGTATGTGGTAGGTTTCGATCAAAGTAAGGATCGATTTTAGCCTGTTTTTCTCGTGATTAAAATCTACCCTAACCACAGACCGAGCTGCCTTAGCCGTTCGGTTTTTTATTTTTCTTCACATCAATACATAATAAGTTCGATAGTGAGATTGGCTGCTCCTTGTCCAATAAGCGCACAAAAACAAAGACCTGTCCTTGTTAATGAGAAAACACAGGAGCACACGCAACGACCTAGTTATGTTGTACAACGCATGTCCGAAACAATAAAAGGAATTTTAGGAAAGTACCACAACAGCAGAGGGAGCAAGAAAAGTCAGGAAAACTTGCACACGCACACAGAGGGGCTCAGGTTTTAAACAATAAGCCAGCGACCAGTCTTAGTGAACAGTTAGAAATTAGACACACGTCGATTCTCACGTGGCCATGAGACATAGCTAGCACTCGCAGGCACCCGGCAGACGCCCATAGGCTACCGCTCATCCACCCTGAAGGCTTTCATCCACGAAGCCACTTTGCACTTGTTTTTCGTGTGCCGAAAGTACTTCTTTTCGATAGGAATGGTAAGTGCTAAGCTTGCATGGAGGGTCGCAGTTAACCACAGCGTTGATTAAAACCGAAATATGGGCGAGTCGATAAGGATTCCTAATGAGTAACAGTGCAGAGTAGCGAGGTATGCACATTGATAATCCTTCGTGTTTGACGTGTCTGGAGTGCTTTGTGTGTGTGTGTGTGTAAGTCTCTTGTGCTTTGCGTAAAACACACACGGTGTAACTATACCATCGTTGAAAGTCTGGCTGCAAGCATCGCTTAGGCACTAAAACGCCAAAGTATAGAATCCTAAACCGTGCTATACAAGTTGCCCTGTAGATGAAGCGGAACGTTCTTATTGCCTCGACAACGCCTCCGTGTAGACGCATGCCACGCGCTGCCCGTCTTCTTAAGAGTCAGCGCTGACAACGGCCGCCTCTCAACATCTCGTCACGAGCGGACGCGATGCGTAGGCACGCGCCACGAATGGAAAGATGGGCTCACGCGTACAGGCGCACGTGCCAGCCTTGTGAGCGCGCGACTCGGCTTCCGGGCGGCGCCGTCGCTCGCTACACATACGCCGAGGGCATCCGGGGGCAAACAAGCCCACTCATCAAAGCCTCCGCGTGACAGCGTGGCATCCGGCCTCGCACCGACAAGAAGCCGGAACATGTATTGCCACTCACGGACAACCCTACGACTTCCACGTAGACGTTGCCTAATACTCGGCGCTGCTTCCTTCCTCTGCTCGGGACCATTAGCAGCAGCGTTAAGGGCGCTATCCGGCTAGGGATACGTCTCTTCCCCTCGTCTCCTTCTCTGACCCGTCCTTTTTTTGGAAACAGAGGCGGCTAAGCGAACGAGACATGAAAAATGCAGGAGGTAGAAAGAGGCTAATAAAAGCAAAAATGTTACAGAACCCTGCGTGTCGTCACTGCGAGCTCCGAACGCCAAGCGTCCTTCTCCCACTCTCCTCCTTTCCCTCTACGTCGCCTTTCTCTTTCTCCGGAACAGGAGGTGCCCGCGCTGGGGCGGTCAGTCATTTTCGTGGCCATAAATATTGCCACCAACCCCGACGCGCTCGAGTTCCCCGCCCTAGGCGCGCGGCACCGATGGCACCCACTTTAATTCTCTCCCGGCCTCCTTCTATTAGGAGCGCCGTTAGGGGGGGGGGGGGGGAGAAAGAAAAGAAAAGATGTAGGGAATGAGCAGCCACGGTTTATGATAGGAGGAATCGGGACAGGATAGGAGAAGCGAACAGCATCCCATCCCACGCGTGCATCCCTCTCTCTTTCCTCGAACTCTTGACTCTCACTCTCTGCTAGACCCTCTCACCTCCACTCCGTGAAAGACCTCAGCTTCCCTCTCCCCCACTTGCCTCCATTGCCGCAATGGTCCCATCATCTACGCCGATAGACGACACGTGAGACGGGACCCGCAGGGGTGGAGGGAAAGAGGTTTCGGAAGGGTAGGGGGAAAGGGAGAAAGGGGGGTCGGCAGATCATCTCTCACGACCTCGTTAGCTGCGGGGCGCGCGAAACCGCCGCTGCCTCCAGTGGTACACACAGTGGGGAAGCCCGCGGCGGCCGCGCCAACCGCATATGGCGAGCGGGCCACCCGCCTCCTCTTACTCATCCCGCTCGTAGAGCACGACTGAGAGAAGCGATTCGCCAGCCAGCGACAAGAATAAAAAGAAAATGTAGTGAGGTTACGAAGTCGACAGAGAGAGAGAAAGAGAGAGCAGCCACCTCCAGCGAGCGCGAGTCCACGTCCGTTTTGATCGAGGGCACTCGCATCCATCAGCCGGCACCGCAAAATGGTAGAAGCGAGAGAGGAAGAGGCGGGCGGTCCTGGCGACAAACAGTCGAAACGGCAGAACCGTGTGACCGTTCCGGGGTAATTCATCCTGATACCCGGTCCCGCCTTTCCCGTTCAAATTCCTCCTTCTCCTCTGCTCCTCTAATAGCGTACGCAGCTCGGGTGTAACTTTGGGAGGACTTTCGCCTGTTGTTTCCCTCTGCAATCGCCAGGGCACAGTTTTGTGTGTCACGGTGCTCGAAACCCGGTACGAGCTAGGCAGTATCGGATACAAGCGCTTTAATCTTCTTGATTAGCTGAGAGAACGTCTTGGCACAAATTTTGTCTCGCCGTGGAGAAGGAGCAAGAAACTGTGGTAGAGAAGCGGGCCAGTGTGCTACAACTGGAAGTCAATACGGCATGGATTCCAGATGGTTTTATTGAAAAAAATGGCTGAGGCTTAGCTAAGGTTAAGCCTAGTCAGATGCGAAGCATATTGATGGCTAGGCTTGGTAATACATGGCTTTCCTTGGTTGACGTTCATCCCGCTGTTCATCGGTCTCTGTTGGCACGCTGAAGCTTTCGCTTCTCGCTCAAATCAGCCCTGCTTCTAGGCGGCATCCCAACACCTGGCCGCCTCGTAAGTGCCTGGAGAGCGAGGCAAGCTCAGCTTTATACCGCTGCTGTAGCGTCACGTGGTCAGCTGCAGCGCCTCTGATGTGGAGCCTCCACCGCCGCGGCCGACCGCGCGAGCCGGCAGCCACACTCTCCTCTGCTGTGACGTAATGTTGTCACTTGGTGTCACGTGGTCAGCTAAAGGTCAATGGTAGCTCCACCGCTGCGCTCGACGGGCTGTAGTGTAGCTCTAGTAATATGCTTCGCATAAAAGAAATCAGAGCCGACTCGACCAGTGCTTGCGCGAAGCGTTTCTTGTGCTGTGTGCTTAGCAGAAGCCTGTGCTTGCTATAACGACTCATGGACTTCTCGGAAGAAAGGATAACGCAGAGCACTGGGAAAGATCACAGGCAACTTATAATCGTTGTTGTCATTTTCTCTTTTAATCGTTGTATTAAGGCTCTTGCGATTACTTTCGTTCTGAATACTTCATAACAGAAGTCGAGCATTTTTATCTCGATCACTTTTAGCATGAAAGCAAGAGGAACCTAATACATCGCTAAATAAACGAAGTCTAGTAAATTTCTCAGCAATGTGGTCTTCGTTCTTTTATGACCAATTGAAGGCTGCTTTGACTGTCTTCTTTTTTAAGCGGAAATAATACAGCGTTATCGATGAGCGTGAGCACGTTACCCTTTGAGCATTAGGCTGTAAAACCTTCTGCCACACGTTCTGCGAAGTGTGCTCCCTTGGGGTTCACGAACAACTGCTAACAACTGCTTACTCTGTAAAAAAGTACAAAGTGTTAATGATATATAGGCCGCCAATTTATTGGTGACTTTTTAGTGTGACGTCAATTTTCTGCTACTCTCTTTTCTCTTTCTTTTTTGTATCCTCTCACCCCTTTCCCCCTTGTAGGGCAGCAAACCGATTATTCTTCCGGTTAACCTCCCTGCCTTTCCTCTTCTACCTCATCCTTGTCCCAAACAGCACTGTGCACCATATCATCAACCCCGAAACATTGTTTTATTCCTCAGAGCTCCTTAGGTAATCTGATGTCAAACAATTTCTACGTAGTAGGTCCACACTTTATTTCCGCGAATATTGTACTCGGTAACACGTCACAGCTCAAGAACCACACAACTGCAGTTTTTACATGGATTCAAAAACGTCTCTTTCACATGTCCCCGTATGTTTTCATGTCGCCTCTTCTCTCAGAATCATCTGAGTCCCCGCTGGTCTCAAAACTGCTGCTCTGCTCTGTCGGCAGCCTAATCCTTAGCCCGCCAAGCCGATCACACATACACCGGTAACTTAAGTCGGGAACTGTCACTTTATGAAACTCCTTTTATCCGCCATGCCGATTCGACTTGTGATAGGATCTGACAGTTGATCCTGCTCAGCCGTGTGCACTTTAACAAGAAATAGAATCTCTTGTGACAGTTTGATGAATGCAATGCTCGCCTGTACATCGCTTTACGTACGTACACAAAAGGCCTCCGACATTGTTTTCGTTGCTTGAAAATTTAGCTCCTCCACACCTTCAATAAAAAAATATAGACTGTCAAATAACTGGTGATCTTCACTCAAAGAGTTTTGTATATGCAGACGCCTCGTTCCTACGTAGTGCTGCCTGCTTTCGCTGTAACACTGCCCCCTCTTTTGCTATAGTATGCTGCCCAGTTTCGCCTGAATTCTAATTGACGACAACAAAAATTCCGCACGGATAGGTGCACCCACAGCGCAAATAAACATACTCTAAAAAAAATTGCGTTCTATTACACTGCATGCCTGTTTACGCTCGAAAAAAGGCGTTCCAACACAAAGACACTTGGTTGATATTTACAACCTGTTTCCTAGCACATGCACCTCATGATTAACATGCGTTTAATATGCCTCGCGGCAAGCGATAAGTCCGTAGGGGACACGGCTCAGTATAGTCGAATCTGTCTGCACATATTATCTATGCATCCTCATTCGTATTCAGAGCGAGCGTGACTAGGTCACATCGGTATGGTAGATAACAGATATAAAGTTGATATGTGTACAACAAAAACAAAGCAGCCGCCCCAACAACAAAGGGAATAGCTCCATGCGTAGCATTTGGTACTTTGGAGGCTGCCTTCCAGCCAGACACTGAATCGAAGGTCTACGATGGCTGCGAATAATAAATGCCCGTAACTCACCTTCTGTTTCAGTTTATCATGCCGAAGCCGTCGTCTTTGCCAGTACTGTCATTGGGTCGATCGCGCAGCCAGCAAAATCATAGTCGGACAGCAATGGCTGCGCTGATAAGCTTGTAGTGCAAGGCGGACCTAGACGTATGGAGAACGAACTTCATTGCTAGACGCTCGATCGATAAAGTGGTAAAATATTCATGATGAACAGGTCGCAGCGCTGCTGTTGAAATATGGTACCTTTCGCAGATCTAGCGATTGGCTCGCTGCGGAATTCAGGATGAAATGCGTGCGAGGTTTCAATCAAAGCGACGTCAACAAAGCTTGTCGTGTAAATCTGCGTGGATGGGGATTGGGTCGTGCAATCACGAATGGTTGTAGCGCAGGTCAGCCACGAGGCCTCTTTACGTAATGAAGCTCTAATGAGTTTGCTTCGCAAAGCTTTTTGTATTCAAGGCTGGTCCAGTATTTGTTGATGTCCGTGCGACAAGCCAACGATAAGAGTATTTTAAAACCTGTTTGAATAATCATCAACAGTTTTAAGGTGTTTACGCATCATATTACTCCGTGCGTTACTTTCATGTGCCTGCACCTGCAAACTGGTTTCTACAAGGAAAAAAAATGGGACGAGATAATCATACTTCCAAAATTATTAAACTCCACGTTCGCATGCAGTATACTTTTACAAGAAGCGTTCAGACTATTAAGTTCCATAGAATTACGACTAACGATTACTGCAGAAAACCTCAGCCACATCCAATTGGTAGACGATATCATCCTCGTATGCGCCGTAACACTAAAATTACAGGGAATGATTGACATCCTAGAAGCACGAATTAGGTAGGTAATATTAAAAACTAATATTTATAAAACTAACGCTAACTTGAAGGTATTGCCGCAGAAACAACAGTTTAGAAAAGAAATAAACTGCTGAAGGTACTCTGGGAGTACACTAACCTGAGGCAAGTAATCACGGTGGATTAAGGCAGTGAGAGTGAAGTGGGAAGTAGCTTTCACACATCCTCGCAAAGAAAAAGTATTCAATCGGGGCATTTGCCGAGTAATCTTTTATGGATTAGAAACTTGGATGTCGGCGAAAAGGATAGAAGTAACGCTAAGAACAGCGCAACGAGCGATTGCAAGCAAAGTGGTCGGTTTTGCTCTGAGAGACAAAAGCGAACGCAGCATGGATTGTGTAACAAATCCGAGGCCCTGATATTTTAGCTCAAACTGAAAACAGGGAATCGACTTGGACAGGTTATGTAATGAGCAGAACTGACACCCGGTGGGTAATTACCAAGACCGAGTGGATATTCAAGCGTAGAGATAATTCGAATGGGCTTATATCCTCAAGTAAATTGAATTCCGCTGCGATAATGCTGATCACGATCATCGTCGCTATAACCATGACTACCATAATCGCCAAAAATTTCATGATTCTTCGTTCAACAAAGTCCCGTCTATTTTATCCAAGTTTTAATTCGGTTGATTTACTGAGATATTTACCAGTCAATTAAACAATTATAACAATAAACAACTAATAAATTACCTAACTGCGTTAAAATGAAGGCCCGCTAGACACGAACAAGTTGTGAGAACAGTGGTACATGAAGACTTTAAAGCCTTCGAAGTATCCTTAAACAAAATTTTCATCAGTTGGTTCCGTTTATGCCTTTACATGAAAGCACATCTGATGTCTATTCTTCCTGAACGACATGGGCTATTTTACGTCAGGTTTTTATCATTAGCTTCTTGACAAGAGCCCGTTACCAGTGCCCTAGTTCAGAACAACTACTTTCGTGCCGGAACTATACCTCACTTGTTTATGTCATTTTTTTTTTAAGCAAAACAAAATTTTACTTCGGGCTCAATATAGACATTGACATGCCCCGAAGCTTCCTCGAACGAGCTGCTGCGACCAGCCAAGAAGCTCAAAATAGCGCTTCAAAAGGTATCGTCAAAAGAGAAGGTCAAACACCGGAAGCCACTGTAGCTTCAAACTCCGCCCAAACTTTGTTTCGAATCGATCGATCTGAGCATACGGGCTCACAATGACTGCTTTGCGGAGTAGTTTTAAGGACGGCGTAGGAGTCGATAGCTCACGAACCGAATCAAGCAGTATCGAGCTACAGCCTGACTCCTGTGTATACACGACAAACACACACAAACAAAAAAAAACGAAACGCGTAAAGGGTTCGAAGAGAGGGGGGAGTACTCGAGGACAGGCAGCTCTTGATTTTTCGCCGAGCCCTATGCTAAAGAGCTTGCCATATCGATTTCGTTTTATTTGGTCGCCTTGTTTATAGGTTCGATACTGTCTTTTCGCCCCTGGGCGAGTCAATACTGGGCTGCCAAGTTTGCGAACCGCTTCACTTGTTCTCTTGTAGAAAACGAAAGACGGTAAGGTCCCACTTTATTACACACCTTGCCTCTAACATGCTACACCGCCGCTGGCAGTCGCCGCACAAAGCCCAGGATTGAGCGCGAAGATAGGGAGATAAAAGGTGAAAAGAAGAGGCAGTAACCAAAAGCGAGTGCTTCGCGTTGACAGGGCAGGCTTGGGAGCAGAAAAAAAAATGGAGAGGAAAAAGAAGGAACAGGAAACTGCGACCAGGAAGGGATTCACTTAACTGTCTTCGCTTGCTTCATTGAGTTGACCTCGGTTTGGCAGACATGAAAACAGGACTATGTACAGAGCCGTGCTTCAAAGGGGACACGCAATAAGTGACGAGCTTATTAAAGTGCGGCCGCCCGTCAGCCTTAATGACGGCGCTTTTGGCCTCTTTTGTTTTCCCTTCCTTTTCTGTCAGTGGAATATCACTACGCACCCGCTTTAATTGCCCACCGCACCCATCTCATCTTTATACGAGGAGGAAGTTTAATTATGCGATAAAATTTAATACCGGGTAGCATTTCTTTTTGTTCTTGTTATTGTTGCTGGTGCCATTGTTTCCGCTGCAGAGTTTATCCTGCACTTTCGTGAAAAATTTTCGATGCTTAAGCGAACCATAATCTCGGCTTATTTGTGTGTACAGTTTTTCCAGGCATAAAAATAAAAAAATGTAACCTCGCCACCTGCGTATAAGCTGTACTTAAAGTGCCCTTACCAAGTTTCGACACTTCAAATAAACTAGGCAGTTATAACCGTCTCTGAAAAATATGACAACCATGCGCCACCCAAAAGGCACTGAAAGCTCAAATCAAAGCTGCTGGCGCTCTATTTCGACAAAAACGTTCCAGGCAGCTCCCATTTCATTGTTACATCATTATTATTAAATTGCGAATGACGGAAGACACCTCATCATCTTGTAATTGATCTTCTATTGTTTCTACGCGCCGTTAGGTTAGGTACAAAAAAAAAAGATGCCCAGGCTTAGCTTGGTTAAGCCAAGAATGCGTTGCATATTGCGCGGTCTTTTTGCGCGAGGTATTGCTTGGCGGCACTCGATTTTCTCAGCAGCTTTTCCTCCGTGACGTATGGATGGATGGATGGATGGATGGATGGATGGATGGATAGGAGCGCCCCCTTTGAAACGGGGTGGTGGCAACCGCCACCATGCTCAGCCGTTCTTAATTTTTTTCCCATTTTGTTGTTTTTTTATTTATTTTTGTTTTTTTTCTTTTTTGTTTACTGTGATTGCAAATGTCACCAAGAATCGCCATCATCTTTACCTACGGTTTTTCCTCCGGCTGTCGTGACGTCACGTCACGTGGTTTGGTGGCTGCCCGGCCGCGCCCAAGGTCTGAACTGAGTGATTGCAATATGCTACGCATAAAAAACACGCATTTTATCATTCTGCCTAGGTCCATTTACGTCGTCTCTGCCTGGTATGGGTACTAATCTTCCTTTCGTTCATCGTTCACTTGTTTCAATCCTTCCCGTCTTACCTGCGCACGCGGGAACACTGCTTCAGAAGAAAGCTGCTCGCGCGCTCCCGTCGCCCCGCTCTCCTATACTGACAATTATGCTTTACGCATACTGCGATGCACCGTGAGGTGACTGCTTCTATCGAGACGACAGCTTCAGAGTGGCAAACGCATGGATGCGCCCCTGTGTACAGGCCGGGAGGCGGAAAGCAAGAAAACAAATTCCGGGCGTAGCGGGACCATAACGTATGCATCTGACGTACCTCACGCTTCCCTCTAAAAATGCGGCAGAATTCGATTGCGAAGGCTTGGCGCCTGGAAGGGTGAGAGAAGGCCATTTCGTTTATATGTATCTTCTGTTAATGAGTCTTCTAAAACATCTTTGTGGCCACCCGTTCAGGAGGCCCTATCTGGAAACATTTGAAGTATAGCAAATTTTACACTCGCGGATGATCAGGAGCCCCCCCCCCCCCCCCCCCCCCCCCCCACACCCCCCCGCCCCTTTTTTTTTCTCTCGCAAAGAACTTCCGGTGAAAAGACAGCTGTCGTCTTCAAGACTGGCGAGGTGGGTTTCTGGGCCCGAGAGAGTCACATAATGCTCGTGAAAGCCGTCCCGATCACAGAGTCTGTAATGCAGAGCCAAATAAAGTTACTTAGAGTCGTAACAGTGACGTTTAATGACGGAAGTCTTCCTAACTGCACTCGCGAGCTGCAGTTATCCCAACAGGCTACACATCCTCGCATTAGCACGAATGACAGCACTAGCGCGACTATCCCACTGAAGGCCTGGAAGTAATGTCACACTGCTCGGGGTCCCGCCAGTAACAGCAACTAACGCCTGCAACGTCCGTAACAACCTGACGCGCAAGGTTAAAAGGGAAAAAAACTAACGTAGAGCGGCGGGACCGGCTGCGCCCGGCTCCCATAACGCCACCCTTGGGGACGGAAGACGCATGGATGATCCGCCGGGCGGAAGGGACCGTCGCCGTCCTTGCACAAATCGCGGCGAGAGACGATACAAGCGAGAAGCAGTGCCGGATCAGGCCGGGGCATCCTACGGGGGTGCATGCAATGCACAGGCACCGCGCTGCAACAGCAGCGAACGGGCGCCCGGTAATAAAGTACGCTTATGTTCCACGTCGGCTCGTAAATAGGCTAGCGTGAGAAGAGGTGAGGCGCGCGCGCGTTCCGCCTTCCTTCTTGTTATGCAGCTTGGCCGCTGTACTACGTTATGGGAAGGTCTCGCGGCGCTGGGGCCCGGCTTCGCCGAGCGCGCCCTAGCGGGTGTAACGCGTCGGTCGCACTCCCCGCCTGTTTGATGCTGGAACGCAACCGTTAGTTTTTTTTCTCTCTGTTTAATTTTGAGGGGGAATAAAGAAAGCAGGTGGCTTTGTAGCCTCTTTCTTTCGCGATTTATTTTGAACCTGGCGCAGAAAAATATGTAGTAATAGCGCCGGAAAACTGAGTTAAACACGAGAGGAAGAAAAAGAGGCGTGGCGCCAGCGCGTCAAAATGAATGGGAAGCGGAAAGGCGCACGCTAGACGGCGATAAAAATGAGAAGGCTGGCTTTAGGCGACGCGGTGATGAATCACCGACTCAGGTTTGAGCGTAGCGCGGCGGTGGCTGTGACAACCAGCCTTCATGAAGGCGGTTCAGCCCCGTATTTTTTCCTTGTTTGTTAACTTTTTTTTTTACAGCAGGACCTAAGTGCACAGGCTTAGGCTTTGCTGAGAAGCGTTCTCAGGATCGACTTTTTTTTTGTACAAAAGAAATAAAAACAAATGAACTTGGACATATTCACCGTCGCGAGCCGCGTTTGTTTATTTTTTATTCCAGTATAAAGTGACATTTTTGAAGCAGAATACGCCAAGCGGAGGAAGACGCACAGGCGAGAAATGTATTTATGCAGAAAGCAGAACAAGCGTCCGGAGGGTGGACAGTGCATCACGCAGGCGGGGTTTCCCTCATTATAATGCGATGGGTACCAATCATTAAAAAGTCATGCGAGCATCCAGACAATCAAGTTTTTTTTTTCGCATGCATTCTTGTATAAATCAGGGTTTTTTGCATCTTGGCATACTGCAAAGTTCGGGCTCCTTTGTGCTTGTGCCCTGCGCTGAAACTTTCCTTGCGAAACTGCCTCACGATTATACCGTTCGTCTCGTCGCACATTGCGCACATCATCGTGATTGTTAATGTTATTATTGTTATTGTAATAAGATTATTATGATTATTACTATTATATTCACTACTATGATTATTACTATTAAAATTATTATGAGTAGTAGTTGTAGCAGCAGTAGTAGTCGTAGTAGCAGTAGTGATGGTAAGGTTAGAAGTAGTATTAATAGTAGTGGTGGTAGCTCTAGTGATCACAGCAGTACCACGACAACTGTTGTAATTGTTTTTACTAATGCCATTGAGTAAGGTATGAGAGCAATAATATTATAACTGTAGGGGCGCGGAGTATAGGATCGCATTTAAAATGGGGCTGCATATGATGGGCACCAGCCTGCCCTCGCCATCAGCCATTAAACGATGGAGTATCACGGATGGGCACCCTGAGTCCGAACGTCATTGATCGCATTAGGCAAAAAAAATATAATTTCATCAGTATATTTGGAGACAGCCTGTATTAAATATATGCAGCCTGATTCAGTGTGTGCGAACTACACAGTGCTCAGTTAGGTGTCAAATAATGCGTCGTGATTTTCAAGACACGAAACTTATCTATAGAGACTCATTTCACCACGTTATGGCTACGGACGTTCACCTAGACGTAACTGCAGTCTAGGTAAAAAGTTTCGGGCCACGTGTTTCGGAAACGAAGCCCAGAGCTCACTTATAAGCCAGCTGCTGAAGACCACACTTGTGTTTGTGAAAGTAAGACCCCTGTTGTGTCTCCTCTACAAGTGTGGTCGCCAGCCAGGGGCTATAACAGAGCTGTCGTCTTCCTTGACGGAACACAGGGTCCAGAGTCTTTTGTCCCTGACTATACTCCATGCGACTGCCATTTTAACAGTTAAGGAGAGTTAAGGAACACCCGCCGCAGTGGCTCAATGGTTACGGCGCTCCGCTGCTGACACGAAGAACGCGCGTTCGATCCCGGCCGCGGCGGCTGTATTTCGATGGAGGCGAAATTCTAGAGGACCGTGTAGTGTGCGATGTCAGTGCACGTTAAAGAACCTCAGGTTGTCGAAATTTCCGGAGCCCTTCACTACGATGTCTCTCATAGCCTGAGTTGCTTTGGGACGTTAAACCCCAGTAAACCAATAATACAAATCAGTTCAAAAGCAGTTCACACACGCCGTTCGCTTAGCATCACCGTCAGCAGACTTTAATTGGTAGGCTGAGAGCGTTAAAAAAAATCGCTAGTTCTGTATTGTATGTTTCAGCAAGCTCGCGCCTCTGGGTTAGATAAATGTCCAGCCAGCCATAGCACAGCATACTCGGTGTGCTACTAGGCCTGCATGATGGAAGCCAACGAAAAGGACAGTTATCATGTATGTACAAATTCTGTTAACTCAGAGTAGAACTGCAGTTCTTAGTGCAAACGTGTGCTGTACACTTCTTTCTCAGCTGTACCGTCTGTTTGGCTGGCTTCCACCATGCAAGCCAGCCACATCGCACAAAATCCGGGACCGATAACCCCGCATTTTCACCGCGCTGCTACGACGCTGCCTCTCATCCTACTAACCCTACGCACGCGAATGTCCTAGACCCCCGAGAGTCACCCGTCCGTTATACGTCACGTGATGACGCAGTGCTTCGGGCGCAGCAGTCGCCCTCCCGAAACACGAGGATCACGGTGCTTGCACAGCGACCGGCGCAACTCGAGGGCATATGCCGGGCTGCGAGCCAGAAAACAATGTCCCACATTGTGCTCCCCAGGGCCCAGGCGGCCGGGCGTGCGGCGCAGGCACGTCAGGCGGCGCCACCACTGCGGGAAGAAAGGCCGCCGATAAGGCGGCCACCGTAAGAAGAAACGCAAGACGCAGCTAGGTCATTCGCCGCTTTCCCTCTCTCTCTCTCTCTCCTCCGGGCAGCATCCGCCGGCGCACCTCATCACGCGAGAAAGGAACGCGGCGCAGAGGCGAGCTTGACACAGTCGGCTCCGATACCAACCCAGCTGAAGACAGCGGGGAAGAATCGGCAGGCATCAGCACAAAAGAAGGAACCGGCGATGAAGAGCAAAGAATCGCGTGCCGCCACGCTTCCCTATTATGAACACTTCCTCCCTCTTCCCGTTCTTCCACCATTCTTATCGCTCATTTTTATCCTCTGTTCTTCGTTTCTCCGGTACACCCCTCTCCCTTCACCGCCTTGCGTTCTGTCGTCTTTATTTTGCCCAGCGACGACTTCTGGCCAGATTCCTTGTTTGTGTGTGCGCGCCGGTGGCAATTTTCTTTCCTTCTCCAGTGGGTTTTCTGGCGCGGCACTATCCCCTTCTGCCGCGGCAAAGCCCCCGGCGGCATGGCTGTGGTGCGAGGGGTCTCCGAAGGGGAGGAGGACTGAAGAAGAGGGGCCGCGGAGCAGAACGAGTTCCTTCCTGCCTCGCTTAATCGATCACCGGGCATGATGCGCACCCAACGTACTATAAGGCACCGGTGACTTTGCTGGCGGCGCGGGACAAAGCGGCGCCGGTGCGGTATGATGAGCTGCGCGTGTAGAGGAAGACGGCTCATCGAGCACCGGAGCTGATCGAGGCGGAAAATTTTCACCGATCAAGTCCGACCACCCCGACGCGACTAGCTGGCTGATTACCTGCCATAAATAGGGCGGTATTTTGTTAGATGCATGTGTCGCAACACGCGATGCGTTAGTGCAACATCAGCTTATGGCGCAGGCTGACTTCGAACGCCACACAGTGTTGCTGTTGGACAAGATCCGCCGCGGTCCGACGACTCGAGTAGGTTTTTTTTTTTTTTTTCATCTGGTATGATTTGGCGTGTCTAAAAGAGCAAGTATGAGGATACGTCGACATGATTAGAAGGCGGAGGTATCTGCTACAGCCGGAGTCGTCGCTTCGGCGGACGCGGTTTTTGCCACGCGCGTCTTTTTCTTCCAATCTTTCCTCTCACCTCTTTCAACTCTCTTCTGTCTGCACGCGGCAGCGAGTGTAGCCCAGCCCTAGTCAGTGGGCAGGCCCATGCACTTTCCCTTTCATCCTTCCTACAGTCACAACAACAACACCTGATTAGAAAAAAGGGGTACGAAAGGTACATGGTTCTGGCTAGTTCTTTTGAATGGCTATTAGAATAAGGGGCGGCGGTTGAAGCAAAATTTGTTGAAATCGACGTAACATGCTCCTAAGTAAGTTGGGTGCACAAGGCAGAGAGGGATTTTGTTCCTTGCAAAGCCCGACATCGAATAGTAACGTCGTCATTGATTTTTGAAAAAGCACGGCTTTTGAAAGACGTGTGTCTCGACTCGCAGTTGTGATCCCACCAAATGTGCGTGTACGTCATATTCACATCTCTCTTCTCCCCACATCGTCACCCATCACGACCCTCTTTCTTCTCCCCTCCCCTTCCGAGTGTAGAATGGCAGGCCAGATCACCATTCTTCGAGCCAACATCTTTGCCCTTCCATTCATCAAACTTGTACATCTCTCTCTCTGCACTAACCCAGAGCTTGGAAATCGCTTTTAATCAGGAAGACTGAGCGGAAAGCAGTAATTACGGGGTATCCAGCTACAAGTTTGCTCCATGGTAATGCCCGCCTCTGCTTCGTGTCGAAAGTCTATCAAGTCTCTTTGCATAATCGTCAAGCTCGCTGCAGAAAACCAGTTTGAAATCGTTTCTTCACCGGAAAGCTCCGATCAGACACCGCTTATCTGCGAACTAACGTTGCAATGCTGAGC
This sequence comes from Amblyomma mixtum, assembly GCF_055824585.1. NCBI lineage: Eukaryota > Metazoa > Arthropoda > Arachnida > Ixodida > Ixodidae > Amblyomma > Amblyomma mixtum. The sequence goes on along the minus strand of NC_143016.1, from coordinate 130,720,532 downwards.
TTTCCAGCTTCATCTTTCTTTTTCAACACGATTCTCATTCCTACCGCCTGTTCTCCCTCCTTCACTCCTTTTTCTTCTCGTTCCACCTATCTTTTCTTTTCCGTTTTTTCACAGGTTTAACTAGTAACGCCGTAACCTCCAGAGAAATCGTGGTCGTAATCCATGCGAAATGACGTCATTAATAGCAAGGTCACATGACCAGTTTTTTTTTTTCACTTAACACTCTTCGTGCTTGATCCTGCAAAGTATTGGCGACTCGTACCATCATCCCTAGTGTAAAGCAGAAGTAGGTCCTGCATTTCCTGACCCTGTTTATCTTGCACCCTCATCTTCGCTGGCAAACAATGAGGGGTCCGGCGTTCTAATGCCGGCGCTCTTTATGAATAGCAACCGTGTAAAGTCTCGGGGGGAAAAAAAGCAAGCGAGGGTCCGCGCCCTTGGCGCGGACCGGCGGTCATGCTGCCGAGGCTAAGCCGTTACTGCGCTGCGGCGTCGCAGCACCCGCGGCCTTTGTGTGCACAGCGTTGATTGAAACTGAGTGCGCAACCCACATTACTACTGTTGCTTTTTCTTTTCAATTTCTTTTTGTTTTGCAAGCACAGGGCGCATATATAGGACGCCTCATCCTAGGCAGCGGTTGAAAATGAAGAGGAGACAAAAAAACGTCAGAAGCGGGTGAGACAGCAAGGTCCTTTAAGAAAGACGCTGTAGCATCTAGAATGAACACACAATTCTGGATGTCCCGCTTTCTCTAACAGAAAAAAAAACAAGCACAAATGGTCAAGAAAGGCACTGATAATCTCGACGGCTGTAAGTCGCGATGCTTTAACCCAACAATAGGTTTGGATGAAACTAAGCATTTAGATTGAAGCCGCGCGACATTAACATTAATGTTCCCTCGAAGGATTCGCGATGAGCCTGGGAAGAAAAAACGCAATCGTCTTGAACTCGCGAGGGTGAAGGCCTTTAGTTATTCACTAAACAAAGTAACATATTTTGGTGCTCTTTCGAGCAACCATCTACGTAGGAAGTTTGCGTGACGGAAAGCAGTGTACGAGAAACGATGGCTGCATTCCTCCATTCCACTCGAGGAGGGGATGCATTGTCTCGCGGTCGCTACGACAAATGGTCATGTGCGATGCAAGCCGGAAAGAATAGGCTTTCGTTAAAAAAATAACAATACGCAAGCTGACACAAATGGATATCGGAAATGTGATTTGTGGCGACAGTTTGTGTCGCTTTTTTTTTTACCATGAAGGATACAGCTCATATTACATTACGTTCTGACAAAAATTTATGCTCTTCTTTCTGCGATGAGCGCTAGGAGGCATTGGGCCACGATGGCTAAACAAAAGCCGATATAATTGTCTTGCGCCACCCGCTTCCAAGAAATGCGTCTTTTGTAGTGAAACGCTGAACCAAGCCATTGACTCCCACCGTTCACGGTGTCTTGACGGAGCAAACCCGACATTGCGAAAGCCACATGGTTTCCAGTGCTAAACGTGTTTCCTTCCCCTCTCCCTTGGTTCTCTTCTCTTTCTTTCCTTTTGTTTGTACGATCTCCTCAGCGCCGAGCACTGGGGCTATTTTTCATTGCTAGAAACAACTTGAAACAAAAAAAAAATTGCGGAGCTCAAATAAAGTTGACCTTATTGTTTTCTCATCCCGGTTTTCAAAGCCCGCACTGTTTCGGGTGGAGCGACGGACGACCTTCGTCACAGGAGCCGTCTCAAAACGCCGTCGCCGCCGGGACTCACAATGGCGGGGAGTGGAGGCTTGCGGAGAACAGTAGGAGAGAAAGAAGGGGGAAGAGGGCACAGTATAAACGGGAAGCCCAGGAGCCAGGGCGGAAGCGAGCCCACGCGCTTTGGTTTCCATCCAGCTTTGTTGTTGGCCGCCGCCGCCGCAAGCTTAATTTCCCTCTTTTTCTCCTCCCCATTCACCGCCACGCCGTGACAAAGACAGCAGCGCTTAAAAGCTGGCCTCCATACCGGCCCCCTTCCCCCACCTTCCCAGCCTCCGGAGAGTGTGCCGGGACGGGAAAACAGAACCAGCAGCAGCAGCAGCTCGAAGCGGTAAAATAGGGGTAGGGGATGCGAGGGTGTGTGTGTGCAGGATCCTGCTGCCGGGAGGCGAGGGAGTTGTCGGAGTGCCACCCGATCGTCGTCGTCGTCGGGGGCCATTCTGCGCACGCGGCTTTTGTGCCGACACGGAATTAATTAAAGTGGCGTCAAGTTTCGCGCGCTTATCTCCTCGCACGGCACACACTCCTCCCTTTCCTCCTCCCCTTCTCCCCTCATTAGCGCTCTCCTTCTCTTTGCCTCGCTCCCTCCATTCGTGCACTCTTCTCTCTCTCTCTCTCTTTCCTCTTGAGCACCCTTTTGAAGCCCACACCTTACTCCTCACTGGCCTGTCCACCGCCTTTGTCCTTGTTATTCCCCCATTTCCTATCTCCGTTTATTTTTGATTGGATCTTTCTTGTTTTCACTCCGTTGTGGTTAGCGCAACCGCGGGTTCCAGCCACGCGACCGGAATGCCAAACACTGCGCCGCCATCTTTGGTCAGGGGCGCAGTAGTTGGAGCACTTGAAAGGGCCCGAAACACAGCGGCCCTGAACTGCGGCAAATATTTGGCCTCGCTCGGTGTTCTTTAATGGGTTCGCGGTGCGTCTGTTAGCGTGGCTGGACATGCCTAATTAGAGTTCGTGTACCAGCCCAACTCTGAATTCAGCCTAAGGCATTCGGAGGGAGATAGCAGCCTGCATCAAAGACACGTGTACAAGCTCGGCTGTATCTCAGCGGTAATTGCTACTAGAGTTGTTTACTCAACGAATTTAGACGCTTCTTCCTTACGCGATAATAAGAAAGGTGGCCTGCAGTCTCAAAGTCAACGATAGTACGTAATGGGGTGGATGGTTAAGTCTCGTTTGCGCCGCTGTCATTGGCTTCAACTGATCAGAGCTTAGTTTCGTGAAAAACTGGCACAAAAGCCTATGTCGCCACCGCGGCAGACGAGGGCATAGTCATCAATAACCGAGGGAAAGGTTGCATGAGTGCTCATGAAGCCTCCATAATTACTCTGCTCCGTCTTCTCGCTTCCATGTCTGGCGTTATAGGGACACGTGCCAAAGTGGGAGACAGGAAGAGGGCAGAATGTGCCTGGGAAGAAACGCAAGTCAGTGACAGCCTAGACTGTAAGCAAGAGGAAATGGGGATGGTTAGTGTATGCAACAAGGACAACATATAACGGATCACCCGATGGGGGAAAGAAAGTTAATGACAAGACAAGCAAAACGTATCAGAGGACATTGGCGAGTCAGGTGGGGACGATAAGATTAGGAAGTTTGCGGGCAAAGAGTAGCCGGCAGTTTGCGCAAGAGCAGGTTAATTGAAGCTGGTTGCAAAAGACATTAGCCGAACATAGACGCAACTGAAATGATGATGATGATAGTGAGAATGATGATCAACACGTCTCAAGCAGCTGCAAGAATTGTTCTCTCCTGAGGGCGGTAAGGACCTACGGAATGAGAAAGTGATCTCCATTGATTCGTTTCTTTTTTTTTATTTTTTCTGCAGGTTAATTTTTTGATAATTCCTTCACTGCAGTTCACGAACGGCTGGGGTATTTCTCCCTGATATGTTTAGTCGGAAACCCAGCGACTGGAAGAAGACTGCACGTGTCCGCGTCCGCTGACCTCATGGCCGCTCTTACTTTGTAACTTCTGCCATAGTTGGCATCTTTTCTTTGTTGTTCTTTCTCTCTCTCTCTCTCTCTCTAGGTCTTTATCTCCCTCTCTCTAAAGAGTTTGTAAGTCAGGATTTTAATTACTGTCAGGTTCCGTTTGTGAGTCAGGATTCTAATTTCTGGCAGCTTCGGCCAGCGCAACCGATTGCTGTCATCTTACCCCCCCCCCCCCCCCCCCCCGCTTTCAAGGCGGTCATGACGACGGGCTCCTGTAATCAAGCTCTGATCACAATAAATAATGCCCACGTGATGAATCATCAGAGGGGCATACTATAAATGAAAAGAACGCATGAACAAAAACTACAGTTCGGTAAAAAGTCATATTATTTTCTTTAAAAGATGCAGCATAAAAGCGCAGGCACATGTCCTTAGTCACTACACCCACAGCCACGATGGAGGCAGCCCAGGCTAGGCAGAACTGATATACTTCCCTTTGAACGCACTCGACCTCTACTTGGCAATTCGTAAACGCCGACGAATGGCCGAAGCACCGCCTCTGCGAACGCGCGGGCCAACTCTCGATAATGAACACCGCCGCGGAGAGGCAGGCGAGAGGGAAAGACGCGCGACGTGCAGGCCACTATTTGAGACTGATCTGAAGCGCTCGCCGGGGGACGTGTCATCTCGAGTGTCTGCGGGGGAGAGGGGGGGGGGGGGGGGGGTACAACGGACACCGACAGCGAGGGGCCCCTACAAAAGGATGCGTCTGGAGCACCGCGGGTGGGCGGCAGGCTGGACCGCCGGGCATTATCTAGTGAGGGCCTCGGCAGAGCTTCCGGGTCTCCCGCCAGTCGTCGCCTCCGTCGCTCCTTGTGCCTAGAGGGAGCGACGCTCAAAGGTTTTCGTGAACCCCTTGGCCGAGAAACAAAGTTTTCTTTAACTCTCGACATCAAAGCCTTGTACTTTGTATTTATTTTGCTCTCTTCCTGGTAAAACTTAGTTTGTGGCGGCACTCAGATGCAAGCACTGTCACCGGCGTTTCGCGAAGACCGCGTAATGAGAGGCACGACCATCCATCCCTATCTCCTCAGCACCTCTCCCTCTAGTCTGAGCTGATTTGGCTCGCGCTAATTACTCCTCGCGGGCGACAGGAGGCGCGAGCGTTATTCTTTGCACTTTTCTCGTGAATTTCGCCCGTGCCCCGAGCAAGATGAAAAGGAAGGAGTTTGAGTAGAAAGAAAAAAATTTCCGGAGATAACCGAGGGCAACTGGGAGAAACTCTCTTTGAGCGCTTCGTTACAAAATGTTGCATTAGATGCTCAAGGTACAAATTGCATAATTTTCTTTATATTTTTCTCCTCTGTCTCCTTCCCCGTGCAACGTAATTGTTCTTTTTCTTTCTTTTAAGATCTCGGGGAGGAACTTATCGGGCTTCTCTTCTTTTTTTTTTCACATTCCACCCTTCTGTCACAGGGAAGTCGCGCTACGAATTTTGTTTTCTTTTTCTTCAGCACAGTAAGCGTGTTCACTACGCTATTCTTTCTTGTTCTTTTTTTTTCAAGGCAACCTTGAAAGCCACTGATGACTCTTCCCTTACAAAACGCCGCCACCTTGCGCAAAGGTTATTTTAAGATGCTTCGAGGTTATGCTGCAGCCAACGGAAGATACAAGTCTCGATGCTTACACTTATTTGCTTGTGCATTACTATACTATCATCTTTTGCTTGACGAAATCTGAAACGATCGAGGCTTTTATCTGTCTAGATGGCTGCACACTGCGTTCAGCAATCCACGTGAGAGCTGATAGGTCGGTCGTATGTGACTCATTCAAAACATTGCAGTTCAAAAGAATGAGTGTGCAAATTATGTTGCGTTTCGATAATGTGCTTGGCTTTGCTCTTGCTCTTGTTGTCTTCAATGTGATTCTGTAGTTGTATGACTCTATGTTCTTGATCATGCGTTCGTAGTTTTACAATAGTTTGCTTTTCCACAGAGACCATTTCTAGGAGTAAAGTGCGTGCGAAAAGATGTCGGAAGAGTAAAAAGACGTTAAGCTATAGAAAGAATTCAGGCTGTTGCCCAGTAATCGCATGATTTATGCAGGAAACACTCCCCGGGCGCTGACGCACGCGTTTCTCTTGGGTGCGCATTGCGGATGGCCCCGCGCTATGCGAAGTTATCTAGGAACTCTCGTCGTTGGCACGAATGACTAGTAACATATAGCACCGGCACAGTTCACTGCCGGCTGTGGCACTTTCTCTTTCTTATAAGCCTTTCGAAATTCCTTTAGCCAGTCATAAACTGCCCATAGACATTTGTCAATAAAGTGCATAGACTTTCTATAGAGAAATCCTATAGACTAGTCAATAGTCAATAGTCCGACTTCTTTCAGACCGCCGAAAAATAAACCGAATTTTGTTCCTCCGTAAGATTCTTTGACGCGAGGTAAACATTCCAATACCTAACTATGTTAAACCTTCTACCACCAGACGTACACGACACACTAAGGAACACACACTGCAGCCTATCTTCGCACGAACAAATTCATTTAAGTATAGCTTCTTCCCCCGAACCATCTCCGATTGGAACATGCTCCCAGAATTCCTTTTTCAAAATAGCAATTTTAGCAACGCATTGTAAGAACATTTCCTTGGTTAAGTTGTCTCATTTTGTATTTTTTAATGCTGTTGCTTTTATCTTCCCTTTGCTATCGCCGACTGATGCTGTGTTGTCTTTTCGTTTCTTTTGTGTGTTGTTAGCTTGTTTGCCCCTCCTGCTTGGGCCACATAGGCCTGCAGTATTTTGAAATAAATAAATAAATAAGTAATACAGATCCCGTAGACAGTCATAGACAATCTATATATTCATGAGCTTACAGTTTTGGTCTATCTTTCTATACACAGTCTGTAGACTATCAATAGAAAAAGTGAAATATCTATAGGAAGGCAATAGTCTATAAGAAGCAAATGGAAAGTCTATAGACTATTTTTATAACGGAAAGCCACAAGCCCCCTCCTTCTGATTCTCTCCAGAGTTTTTCTGAAACCATATTTTATGCCCTTGAGCCCTTGCTGCATCAAGCGCCCTGTTCCACCGTTCGTATGGTTCATGTTGCGCTTCAACCACTCCCAATACTGGCTTCAGAGCGGTTTGCGTTGTGGTGTGCACTTTGTTACCGTTGCAGGTCGGCATCCTCTAACCCAAACGTTTCGATTGGGCTGGAGCTTGAGCACGTGTTTGATACAGCGAGTAAAGTATAGTGCAGTAACAGACAAACGAACATGCAGCAAATAACCTGACAGCGAAGCAGCGGAGTAAAGAAGTACAGCCGAAGGGAATATTTTCGAAGCATTCAGCATTCTTTATGCGTCCAAAAACACATATACCATCTATAAATATGCCTCACAGTTCTTTACACAAGACTCTTGGTCACTCCAAGCATAGAAATTGGCCGTCTAGCGAAGATATTCGGGAGTGCTCCATTCTAGTACAGAAAGAACAACGCTGCGTGATGCAGAACAATAAAATTTTCTGTTCTCTTCTACGAATTCACCGACGTCGTAGTATTTTTAATCCGATTATTGTAAATACTAACTGAGGTATACGACACTGGCTGCATTTCTTAGACTTGTGTTACGCGAATGCAGGCTAAATACATCGAACCAACGGAAACGCGGCCATGTGTAGACGGCAGTTACCAGCGGCATCAGCGAAAGCCACGAACGCACCATATTTGAATCGTCTTCTTCCTCATACAAAGAACACACCATTCGAAAATCTTCATACTCTAACCTGAACGCTGCATGCGGCACGAAAGAAACAAATAAAAAGTTAAAACGAGGCTGGAATCATCATTTACATGCAAGCAGTAGTAAAAGTCGATGTGGTACAAAGCTGGTTCCACACGTGTAGCTTCGTTCGGGATGCGTTCTTGCGGACCACCAAATCTCGCTGCTTTCGCCGCAAAGCAACACCACTTCCCCGAACCAATACACATACATCGCAACCAGCCAAGAAAATAAGAACCAGAGGAACACTCGGATAAGGAAGAGAAGGTGATGAGCCTTCGCGGCCGAGCGCCGCGCTTCACAGCGCAGGACGGACTTGGAGCCGAGCCTACAAGGGGGAATCAGCCAGGCGTCGGTCCATGCCTACTGGCCCGGGGCGAAAAGCCATTTTTAACAACGGCCACCACCGGCAGGGACGGCGCCGAATAAAGGCAGGCAAGGGATGAGAGAGAGAGAGAGAGAGAGAGAGAGAGAGAGAGAGAGAGAGAGAGAGAGAGAGAGAAAGACTCGCATGCACGAGCGCCGCTTTTGAACGCGTTCCTTTTAAAACTGGCCCTTTCTGTTCTTCCCTCTACAATGCCCCCCACTACTCTCGGCACCAACCGCGCTGCCGCGCCGTCTCTTCCCATTGGTCGTTCCACACTGGCCTACGCGTGTACGCTAACGGGGCAACCCATCTCCCGCGTTATATGGCGGCCGCAGAAAGCGCGCGAAGCATCGCGAGAAGCTATTCGCTTTGGTTGTTGCTGCTGCGAACCCCGTCGGCTTTTCCCTCTTTCATCTTCCCCTCCTAATCTGTTCTTGTTATTTTACTTACTATCTCGCAGTGTATATACAAACACGGGTCTGCGTTGTTTGCTCGAGCCATCAACCCTGCATATGTAAAGAAGCGGCGAAGCGGCGAAACGCGATAACGCTTACTACGGCCGCGTAGGAGCGCCGGCATCGTCGCATCATCGCCCGCCGTTGCCACGGACCAGCTATTACTTGCTCCCTCTAGGCAATATGCGCTGATGAGGGGGCGTAAAAGAAAGAGCGGCGGTGATAGGCTTCGGCTGCCGCCGTCGCGGGCTCGTCTGCTTCGATACGTTTGCAAATTAAGAAACTTTACTGCCAGTACATCCTGCACCCTCCCATCCACCTTCACGATCTTTCGCCTTTCGAACTGCTCGCACTTTGTTCCGTGGATACGAGATTATGTGAGCGGAGAGGCTTTTGGCCCAAGATTTGTATTCCTTTTTTGCTTGTTTGTCGAGTTGTTTGCTTTAGGAGCTCTGTGTTCCGATGCAGTTTAAAGTGCCACAATATGGGCAGAACAATCGTATTTTTCGACCTTGGTGGACGATTTGCCGCCATGTCCGGCATTTACGATTGCGCAAAACGGGAGGGAATACACCATTTCGAAAGAAAAAGTCCTAATACGAAAAGAAAACTACGGCAAAAGACAGACACTCCAATATTTACAAAAGTTTCTTTGTGCATGAATCGTCGGATATCATAAGGCAGAGGTACCCGGCAGCAGAGCATTATAAAATAAGCGTTGATGAAATGCGTAGCTTTAGGAAAGATTACGAGCACTCAATTTTGCACAGTTAATTTTTTTGTCTTATTTTTCTCTCAGTCAAGAAAAACTGAGCAACTGGACGAAATGTTTCTGCCGCCTGGGTTTTCCTTTTATTTAAATAAGATATTTGACATGTAAGGAAGAGAGTTGCAGTTCGATGCCCCAGCAGCTAGCGCCGACGAAGGCGAGGTAGAAGATAGGCGAAGCCGACGAAGTTCGGGTTTTGCGCTTGCGAACGCTGGCCTGCTGAGCGGCACCGCTGGGGCAAGAACTGTGCCCGTCCACGCTAACTGTGCGAGTTTCCACATTACAATATATATATATATATATATATATATATATATATATATATATATATTGTAAGGAAGAGAGTTGGAGTTCGATGCCCCAGCAGCTAGCGCCGACGAAGGCGAGGAAGAAGATAGGCGAAGCCGACGAAGTTCGGGTTTTGCGCTTGCGAACGCTGGCCTGCTGAGCGGCACCGCTGGGGCAAGAACTGTGCCCGTCCACGCTAACTGTGCGAGTTTCCACATTACACTTGGTGGAGGTGCTGCTTGTTCTCCCCGTGGACCTACGCCACGATGCCCAGGCTACAAGGCTCTACCACGACGTCCGACACCTCGGTCCAAGCACAACAAAACAAAGCTAGGAAGTTTTTATCGGCAAACTTTTACGGTCATTCTTGAAGAAACCTCCCACTGAAACCGCTACTTGACCTGCAGCCTCATAACCCACTGTAGCGTATGTTTGGCTCTGCCTCAATAAGACTGTAGCCGCGGCAAAAGTACCTTTACAGGATACAAAGATGTTTGCTTAGGTGTGAATGTCTTCGTTGTCCTTGACGCTGTCAGCTGTGAAAAGGTTTAGTGGAATGAATCACTAATAATGTTTTTTTTTCTTGCAGAATTTAGCTAGAAAGGTCACAGAGTTGTTCTTGATTAGGAAGCCAAGAAGTTTTTTTTTCCTTTTTTTTTGTCTATACTACCGATAATAAATTGCAGTCATTATTTTGCCATAACGATTAATTAAAGGACAATCGTGCCTTCACAACATCCGGACATCAATAATAACCTTTTCCAGTACGCGTAAAAAAAAGCATGTCGAGAGCAAAAAGAATAACGTTAGGCATAAAACACTTCGTTCACAAGACACCTGTCGCTTCCTCGTCCCTCCCTCGGCCACAAGGAGAAAGCATTCAAGACAAGAGCGGCGCCGTTTCCTTCAGGAAGCGCCACCTAGCGGCGTTACAAGGACCACTCGCAACAAAGAGAAAAAACACCAGGAGCCATGGACCCCGCTCGACACAAGCACCCGGAAGGAGCATCCGAAATCCTCCCGAGTGGCCATTCGCGGCGCTTTGCGTCAAAAGCACCTGCGACAGAGAGAGGAACGGCGCTACAACGACGACGACGACAGAGACAAAGACACGCACGAGGGGGGTGGCAAACTGCACGAAGCGACGCAATGCGCCATGCCCCTCAAAGCACCCACCGTGCGGAAAGACGGAGAGAGAAGGTCGATTTGTTGCTGCCGGTGACCCCTCTCCCCACTACCAGCCTCCCGGTGCTGCCCTTTCCCTCTGCCACCAAGAACGAGAAGAGCTGCGCCAACAGTCGCCTCCAGAGGTGAGGAGACATATGTAGAGGAGGGCCCTCGTAGAGGTGTGCGCCGGAGCGCGTTCAAGCAACCCTCTTGTGGCTGTGGATGGAAACTACCTCTGTGGGGTCGCTTTTTTGTTCTCACTTATTCTCGATGATGGCGGAAACGAATACGCAGGGTGCAGAGAAGAAGCAAAAAAATGAAAAGGGGCATGTAAGACCGGCTGTCCCAAGAAACTTGCTTCTTAAAATATATTTTGCTTTCAGTTAGAAAGGGATAAAGATGTTCTTTCACGGTATTACATGTAAAGCGAGAGAAGGAAGTCGGTCAGAATATAAGTGCGCAAAGAAATGCGTTCGTCCAGAATCCACCGTTGGCACATAGGCGACCAGGAGGTGGCCAGTCGGAATGCAAAGCAAAGAAATATTTAAGGCTTAGAATCCTCAAAAAAAAAACAAGCGATGAAATGCCAGCCTACGCAGTAAATGACCCTTACGAGAAACGCCAGCGCCGGCGGCCAGATACGTGTGGACAAAAGTTACCATACCTGTATGAAGCAAACCGAACACAAAAAATGCTACCAAAAACTATATACGACAAAAATTTCTCTCCTTAAACAACAGTACCTAAAAGACACAGATTGGCCATACACAAAAAAAAAGGTTTTAGAATTCTCCTGCCAATTCGAGTAAAGTTGCGGAGCTTAATGCTGAAGGAGAAAATAAACCCAGCTGAATAAAACGAAACAAAGGGAAAATTCTCGTGAGGGGTATTTTTTGAAACTTTAAGGAATGAGCGCATCAGTGACGGGGAGGAAAGAAAGAAATAACGAAACTGTGGAGAAAGAAAGCGAGATTCAGGCTGAAGCCACAGCGTTGCGAAATGACAGCCATCAAGGCTGCAGAAGAAATTGCGTTGCGCAAGACATCATGGAGGCCTTCAGAAATAGCGAGACGTACAGAGGGAACCCAAGGTGAGGCGCACTGCCGCGGCGAAGCGAGTGGCGAAGTAAAATACGTAAAATAAACAAAATAAAACGAGGAAGGAAGAGAATCTACACTGCCCCATTTTGGGAAATAGGTGCGAGAAAAAGAGCGGTGCAGAAAGACGAACAACGACTGAATGACGACCAGCGGCCGTCGAACCGGTGGAGACCACAGAGAACGAGCGAGTGAGAGAGGAAATGAAGAAAAGAAAGGTAAAGCAAGAAAGAAAGAAGAAAACGAAAGAAAAGCGTCAGCTGCCGCGATGGTGCGATCCCTTCCCGGGGCCGGCGACAACCCGTGCTCCGCCGACGCCTCCACTGCCGCCGTTTGCCGGACGCTCCGCGGCAGCCTTTAAGCCGGCATATCTCCTCCTCCATTTCTCTCTCTCTCTCTTCTTCGGTTCGGACCAGAGCTGGGCAAAAGACCGGGCTGCCGGGAGCCGCGATGGCGCCGCGGACAGCTGCCATGAATTGCCCGGGGCCACTTTTTGCAGCTCCAGCACGTTTTCGTCGTCGCTGTCGACGTTCGTCGGCAGTTACCTCAAACACTCTCTACCCTCCCCACTCTCCCTCACTCTCACACATACACACCTTTTTTTTCTTTCCCGCGCCTTCCCCTCTCCGCCTCCCGCGTGCCTCTGGCTAGCGCTGATGTTCGTCCAGTGAACGAGTCAGCGCCAGCAAGAAGAAGATGGCAGGAACGCAAATGTGCGACAGCGGCGGCTTCTCGCCGGAAAGGTCGTTTCCGCCACCGCCTTGCCTCTGTTTCGTCTCGCGCTTTATTTTCCCTTCTCACCTTGCTTCCTTTTTGGCTGGCTGCCGGGAAAGATGACATGCGACGGGATCCCTCAAGGTTCTTTAGCTGAGCACGCATTTCCCCGTCCGCAGCCCCCCCCTCCCCCCCCCCCACCCTTCCCCCTCTCGGCTTTCACCTCTCCACATCTTTTTGGCCGATGAGCACAATCTATGATGCCTTGGAGCTCCAAGGATTGTGACCAAAAGTGTGGTGTGCGCAAGTGTTTTTTCAAACTGCGCTCTGGCAACAAGGCGGGAGCCATCCACGTCGCGCTTATGTAACGCTTCCGTCACCATTTAATGCATAATTTTTCGGGTGGCAATACAAAGATAAAAATATTCAAGTAGAACTTTTTTCTGGGCTAGTGGACCCATCCTGAAATACGTAAAGCAGCGCCAATGAAGATGGCCGAGGGCGAAACGAAGAAAAAGAAATCAGCACTGTTTCCTGTCTCATCTTCGTTTTGCCCTCGGTGGCCTTCATGCGCGCTGCTTTACGTATAATAAAAATATTAGCTTTTGTTTGCACTAGTAGTCTAGCATTGTCTAGTGATGTCCCGACACGTCAGTTTGTAGACCTTTTAATCTGTCTTCCTTTCGAATAAGCTGCTATGCTTTTGACAGCATCTGCTTCATCTAAATTGGCACAGATAATCCCTACATTAACCAACAAACAACCAAACCTTACTTGAATTTATTTGTCGTCAGGGTACATTTAATGCTCACTGTTAGCGAGCAAACCTCGTCTGTAGTCTGCTAGTAGAACACGGGGCTCCGTGGTCTTCGAACAGACACTACAACGGAATATGAAAGCGAGGAGTCAATCCCATCTAGAGTTTTGAATCTGGCGCTCCGTCAACGTCGGCAATGCAGCACAAATAACAAGAAATTGCAGCACAAAAGAAAAATCACGCAGACGAAGCCACACCCAACAAAGGTTCAAGGGCTTAGCCAGGATCACTATTTACTATTCTGACCTGGTAGTTTGTGTACCTTCTTTGTCTGGCCAATGCCTCTCTCGCGCTACAGCCTCGCACCCTGACATCTACCCTTGTAAAAGAAAAAAAAATCAGGAACGCGAGGATTCTTCCACCGCTTTCATATACCTTTCATTTCCCAGAACACCTTCCAGTGGTTAGGTTTCAATCGCAGGTCTACGCTCATGGTCTGGCGACAGAACGGGCTCGTTGCTTTCGCATTCAGCTTCAGAAAGATGGTGAGAGAGCAAGGGTAAAAGTCGCATTCTGCATGGTCTGAGATGCACCGCCGGTCTCCTTTCTATTACAGAGAGGAGCTCAGTTCCCAGAGCCTTTCCCACAGAGCAGCGTGCCAGCGCGGTTCGCGGGAGCAGCTACGAGAAAGTCTGCGTGCCATTCCACCACCCTGCCAGCCAGCTCTCCGAACCTACGCGCCGCCGGCGCATAACGCCGCGAAGCGCCACTCCTTTGCTGCTGCTGGCCGTCGGCGTCTCCTGCTCTATTTCTTCTCTCTCTTTCTCTCTCTGTCGTCGCTGTGGTGATCTCCCTTTTCACCCAGACGCACGCTCCAATGCGGCCAGGGGTGGCTGTCCAAAGCACGCGCGTGAGCACGCGTGCGTGCGGAATTCTTTTTTCCCCTCTGCGCTGACGTGCCGATCCTCAGAGCTGCTTGTCGCGTTCTTCTGTCCCTATTCTCTTTTCCTTCTGTCTTTTTATTTCTCCTATTTTGCCGACAAGCCGAAAACCGGGACACGCGTTCCTTTTCACGTCCACACTCGGTGCGACGAGGAGAGGTGGCTGACTGGCTTGCCCTTGCTTCCTTTCATGTTCGAGACGGCGTTTGAAGGCAAAAAATAAATAATAGAAGTGCAAAAAGCCACCGACGCTTTTTTTTTCCTGTTCACTGCTTTTCATTTTGGCCTTCCACTCCGGAAACTTCTTAATATAAGCCGCAGTAGGAGTCTCCCCAGACCTCTTCCATCTTTCACTCCCCCTCCACGTAGCATCTTTTTTGTTTTCATTTCAACACCTTGCCCTACACGCCAGCGTACAACACGCCAACGTCTTCACGGGCTGGGAGCTGTCAAACTTGCGGTCTCACTTTCTGTACTTGCATTCCCTCCCGCTCACTCGTTTCGCCTTCTTGTCCATACGAGATCTGAACTTATTTTAGTGCCGGGGCTTTCGCAAACAATCAGATCAACCCGAAAAACAAACAAACAAGTAGCGACCGACAGGGTATAAGCAATGGAAGGGGAGCGAACAAGAACAACCTCCTCCCCTGCCGGAGGAGAGGCGTGCGTGGAGTTGAGAAAACACGACACGCGCAGCTGTCAGCGGGCCACGTATCACGTGCGCCGCGTCGCTCTTGCTTCCGAGAAGTGCTCTCTACTCTGAGCGCTCCTTCCTGAACAGATGCTTGCCTGTTCTACGGCGCGCACGTGCTTCCCGATGCAAGGGGTCTCTCTTTCACTTGAATCAGGCGCCTGCCCTTGGCTTATTCATTTTATCCAACGACATTTCCTTCGGGTGTTCGCCTTGAACGAGTTATTGTTTCTATATATGTGTGTATAGTGGTCAATGTGTCGTTAGACATAGCCAATATCCGAAAGAAAGAATGCGGTCTTGTTTCGGTACTAAGGGAAAAAATTAAATATTCTATGCTGTTTTAGAAGAACGTCAATTTGGGCTAGATGGTGCATTATTTGAGACAGAAATGGTAGTAGCGCTGCAATAAGACGTGCACCTGTCCTGTGTCAGTCTTTCTTGTGTACGTCTTATTGCAGCCCTATTGCCATTTCTGTCTCAAATTCTATGCTGTATACGCGTGTATGCAGAAAGCATACAGAATATTTCATGCATTAGTTACTGAGCGTTCCCTATGCTCCGCCTCACTCGGTAGTCTAATAATAACATCATTGGCTGCTTTCTTTCTGTAGTAACCAATTTCCGTTGCCCCATCGCGGCAATGGAAACTGGTTACTACAGAATCATTTAGCGGCCGAGCTGTTCGAGCCCAGTCGGCCGAGCCCATCCTTCCCTTCCATTGCCGTCCTTTTGCCCTCTCTGCTATATAAACCTGTACGCTTCGACACTTAACGGCTGGAACTTCCAACACTGAAGGCTGGAACTTCAAGTGCGGCTGCAAATAGGCGAAATACACTATCCTGAACTACGTGCAGTCATTCATTTTCTTTTATAAATGATGAAATATACGTTCATAAAAAACCCCGCCAAAGGCAACTAACTGTCTGTACATGCAATGTGTCCTAATTTCGATTAGGCAGCAGGTGGAGAGCGTTGCAAAACATCACCGTGCTCCGCGTACTTCCTTCCGGACCTCCATATATTATGATGCCGCATAACATCACTGCCATGCAGCGTACATAGAACAGACCCATGCTGCAACGTAATGTCAGCTGCAACACTAACTGATCGATTCCATTCAAAAGCTAGCAACTTTAGTGAAGCTACCAATAAGGAAGGCAGCTGACGCGTTCACGGACTCTGAGCTCTCACGACATGCTCCTAACACCTTACCTGACACCATGTCTATTGCTGAATAGGAGTAATTTTTTTGCTGGTCTGAATTGCTTTCCTTGATACACACGGAACATTACTCTGATTAGATTAATCACTAATTCCAAGCTCCTAATTACTAGCCTAATCGTGCACTAGGCTCGCCTCTTTAGCTAGCGGCGTTCTTTTGCGTTCGCGCATGGATATAATCGAAGCCAGTCGTTTCTCTGCCGACGCATTAAGCATGCTGACGTGCCATATACTTTTATGCACAAATGATAGCAGCGAACATTGTACTGGAAGGTGTCAACGACGAAAACGACACTCACAGTCAACTGCAGGACTCACGTGACCTGCAACACGTTCAATGTTAACAGCAATTAATGACGTAACCGGTCGTTTGGAAAAAAAGGTAAAGCTGGCAACAGTTTCAAAAGGCGGGTTTTACGCTAAAAGGAACAGGCGAGGCCTTGTCAACTAGTTGGTCGCTAGTAGAGATTTTTACATTTTTCTTATGCATTTTGGTAATCGCTTTAAAACTCGAATAAACCACCCATGAGAGACCAACAACGACTCATTGAAGGGCCTCGCCTTTTAAATAATAATTTTTCACCATGGTGAACAGCTTTATAACAATGGAACCGAGTTGCGCTATAAAAAGACAGCCACAGGAAAAAGCCAAGGAGACAGACCGAGCGCAATGTCTGTCTCCTTGGCGTTTTCCTGTGGCTGTCTTTTTTATAGCGCAACTTGGTTCCTTCAAAGCAATGCACCAACTTGCCCAACAAGAAGTTCTTCTAAATTTTATAACAATGGCAGCTGTATGCGATTTTTTTTTCGAAATAGTCGGCGTATGCATAGAATGTAGAAAACACGAAACTTGAAATTCATCTAAAGCCTTGTACGACTGGCATTCAAGTAGATGCTCCCATGACGTAAACAATGGGGATTCAGGACAGTTTTTCATCCCAGATGAAGTCCGAACTGGCGCCGGAACCGGAGGAATATCGAAAATCTTGGGTTCTTTTTTCTAGCAATTTTCACTTGGAATACTTTAATTTAAAATTCCTTGAATACTGCCGAGGAAAAAATTAATTGCATTCGTATTTCAAAATCACTATTCGCATAATCAACGGTGCGCTTTCTCCAGACTATGAACATGATGGATGTTTATTCCGCAAAGTCAGCTTTGGCCAAAGAGCCCCATGGCACAAGGTTTCTTTCTTCGACTCAAGGTGGGGTCAAGGACCCAAGTTCCAAACATTTCACCCCAGAGGGGCCGAGCACCAGGCGAGGGGAAAAGATGTACCCACGGTATCATCGGCGGCTACCCAGCGGCACTAGGGATCGAACCACGTACCTCCCGCATATGTGAGGCGGATGCTCATACCACTAGGCCACCGCTGCTAGGCAGTATTGTGCAGTGGCATTCCAAAAACAGAATGGTCAAGTATCCAGGCCTGGCTTCAGTCCGCTACAACAGGACATCTTTTCATCTGACCAGTCCTCTTGTCAAAACGTTGGCTGAGGATTTAGGCTCCTCCTCAATCTTTGTTTATTTTGCTTTGGGTTCTCAAGAATCGCAACCCCTGCTTTCTATCTAGCGAGGCGAATTATAACCTGTCAGGAGGGGTAACCTGATTTCAAACTAGCGTACTAAGGTAATGTTAACCTAACCACCGCGAAGGCACGATTGCTTGCACCAGCAAGAACGAACGCAAGGATGACCCAGGTTTTGCTTCACTCTTTTTTTAGTTGTGACATTAATGTTCCGCTCTCTCTCTCTCTTACAGTCCGTCCAAGTTGACCTCAACAACTACCTCTGTCTGCCAAACTCTTCTGTCTTCAATATATGCAATCTTCTCCAGGGCCTGCACATAATATCAAACCATTTTATGCACCACTCGCTACTTCTGTGCAGAAAAGCAGACTCTACCTAGTCTTTCTATCTTTCTTCTTTCACTCCCTTCTTTATCCCTTCCCTTACGGCGCGGTTCAGGTGTCCACCGAGATATGTGAGACAGATACTGGGCCATTTCCTCTCCTCAAAAACGAAACCAACCAACCAGCCTAAATAGTCTACGTAAACCTGGAAGCAGCCTCTTAGTGGCGTTTGGGACGTAAAGCAACAAAGGCTACTTTCGCTTTTTTTTTTTTTTGGCATGTACAAAATTTTGTACCAGCGCCTCAATGGTTTCAAATCTTAACATCAAAAAACCAGAATTTCTCAAATATAAGCTCCACGGATCACGTTTGTTTGTTTTTTTTTTGGAGGATGCACATGACTCAAGATTTACATGAAAAAAATTTATATTATTACAGGCGACCAAATCTGCCAACTGGAACAGCCGAAGCATCTGACTGTTTTCAGAAATTTTATCGACAACATTCATAAAGAACTTAAAAACAATACTTCATTTCCTTTATGAAGAGCACTTAAATTATCTTAAACAAAAAAATCAAAGCAAGCTGTAGTGTACTTACGGAATAAGCTGCAAGTTCGCTATGTGCACAACTGTGCTCGTAGCGCCCAGAAGAGTTAAACCCCATAGCATCGCAAAAATAAGTATCCCGCAAGTTGCAGTTTTTATCAGTTTTCCACTGTTCTGTCTTTCTAAAGAGCACAGACAGAGCCAAGTGCGAGTGTCATACCGTGTCCCGTTCTCCGTACAGCGCTCCTTCTTTCTGGACGCGAACCTGCGCCTTCGATTCATTCCGAATAGAAAGTAATGTTTTAAAATGTCGGCACAACTCTCTTGTGCAACTGCGCAACTGCTGTCATTCATGCGCGGATAGAGCAAAGGGTAGAAGTACCATTTCATGCAGAAAAGAAGTTTCTATGCAAAATTTTTTTTTCCCGTCAGGATCCCCCCCCCCCCATTCCTTCCGATCCTTGATCTGTCCCCTAAATAAAAAGGCATGGCCGTGGCGTTTTTTTTTTTTAAATTCGTGTGATTTCGTTAGGGAGGCACTGTACACAATGCAGCGGGAACAGTAAGTGGAAAGCGGTTACGAGTGAAGCGTACAGAGAGAGAGAGAGAGAATGGCAGAGAGTGGGTCAGTGGATGCGAACCCTACATAACTCACGAGCTGACGCTGCGTGCGTCACAGCCCCCGAAGGTCGGCCGTCGACGCCACGCTGGCGTCGGCGGCCCGCCTATGATGCAGTACGGGCGCACCGTGAGCGGCATGCCGAAGCCGCCGAACTCCCCCGGCTTTGCCGCCGCTCATCCTTCGGCGACGCCGCTTGGCATGCGGGCTGCGTAACTGGCCCACTCAGCGGTGGCAGCGTCGTACAGCGCCGACAACGCGGTCCCTGTACGCCCTCTCTCTCGTCATTTCCGCTCTTTTCTCTCTTTCTCTCTATTTTACATTACCCTCGCCGAACAACGGACAACGCCCGTTTCTCCTCCTCCAGACCCACAACAAAGCCTTTAATTCATTTTATTCTCTGTACGCCCTACAACCCTACCAAAGGCTTATCGTAAGGAAGGAAAGTTCGCTGAACATTAGTATATGCGACCGCTTGATCAGCAGCACTGAGCGACTTCCGTGAACTCCTACCATGGCAAGAACCGAAAACTGAAACGTTGCCAAGTTCACTTCTTAACGAAATGAAATATGTTATAATTGTGCCCATCAGCATCAAGCTGGCCGGCATTCAACAGACGATGTCATGTGGTCGCTGCCACGTTTGAAAACTTCAGTAACAGCGGCGTGAATTAACGGCTGAGTAATTGAATGTTAGGAACTGCCCCTATAGTGGTAAGGCTCGCAAAAAAAAGAAATAAACGCCCAGCACGCGCTTTACAGGCATCTAGACCTTGGCGGGTTGGGATGCACCCCTCTCTTCAAAGAAAGCAGAATATAGGGGGAGGGAGGAGGGAGGAGAGTGCTGTTGTGACATACACCTGCAGGAAGCCAAGAGTCATCGAAACCAAACAGTGTATAGGATGCTCCTATTTTTTAACAGTGTTGATCAATTTGAGATCAATCGTGCCATTATTTTACACTATCACAATATTAGACTATTAATTTCTAAACAGATCAGCCCCATAAATTGAAAAATAAAACAATATAAATATTCCCCTATATTCCTTGGTTTCGTTGACTGCTGTCTTCTTTCATATCTATATCTTCGTAGCGAGCCCTTTTCGCACTTAGTCTCTTCTTTATTTCTCCAAAATGGGAATAAAATAATTGAAAGGATTTGGTTCTCGAGGCATACAGTACTGGTTGCGCGACACAAGCGGCGCACCTTACCCTTATTAAACGACTGTCTCCTGCACTATGTGGAAGAGGAGATCGGCTCTTGTGCGGCCGCCGGGTCTCGACGGTTGAGAATAGAGGCAAGGAATGTTTCTCGTACCTCCCTATCTTTTGCGTACTGCGCCACCCCTTTGTTGTACGGAGGTGCGACGTCCTAATTAAGTCGACACGTGGCGACCGTCGACAGCTGTTAAAAGAGAGCGTGAGCCTATTTCGAGGCAGGGATCCCGGTTTGAGACCGCCTCGGGGCATTCCGAAAGTGGGTCAGCCACTTAGAAACGCCGAGCATCTGGCGCGACGAGAAATACACCGACAACGCTAAAGCATGCCGAGTGCCTCAACAAAAGACAAAACACGCCTTCGCGACGCCCGAGGGAATATATTTCAGCCAACGGGACGGGGAAAATACGGCGCACCGAGTGATTGCGTTGATACAAAGAGATACGTTGTTAATCTTGGCATCACAGTGCGCATCAAATAAAATTGATAGCTGTACCTCAGCTAGTCTTTTTTTTTTCTTTGAGCGAATATCTGGTGCCATACGTTCTGTCTTTGTTTTGAAGATGTTTCTCTCTTACTTTGTGTGTTTTTTTTACATCCTCCTTTCAGTTTTAATGAGATGGCCTCTGCATATTGATACAATAAGGTTTTCTTCGGAAATTGACTTACGCAGAACACATGATTTGCGCTGCTTTTTTTTTTTTCCTTTTGTGCGAAAACTTGTGGTCACAAATGCGTTCTCATTTGAAGGTTTTTTTTTTTTCTCCGAACAATCTTCACAATGGTACTATGCATGGCGGTTTTGCGCGAGGAACGTGCTATGCTAACCGATAGAAGCCCTCTTTGTTTACACACTTATTTTTTTTCTGTTTGATTCCTTGCTTAATTTTCTCATTTTTCAAAGATATGTCGAGAAGTAGAGAAATTTTACCATGTATGTATTAGCCCAAGATATACTGTCGTATGAGCCCACATCATTTTGACCTGCATACAACGAGGGAGAACAGAAAGGCTTTACAGGGAATGTTTTGCAAGCTGCACATCAAACAGATCCATCCACTATCGTCAAGATCTGAAAAGCTAGACTGATCTTAATGATATACTCTGAAAATAAATGAATAAATATTGAGAATTATTTGTGGACTGTTCCTCTTATCTTTTTTTATCGACAGTTCGATGGCATACTAATAATCTCCACCAATCGATGAATGAAAAACCAGCACATTTTAATTTTCTTTAGACGAAAAAATAATCTGATTATAATTCAACAAGAAACATCTCAAACCTAGCCTAATGCAAAAAAAAAAAAACTGCCTGAAGACAGTGCCATTTGCAAATCCTTCCAGCAAAAGATAAATGTGGATAGATCAATTTTGCGGCCATTCATTTTCTGCATATCCGATCTGTTTTTGAAAACTCGTGGAGGTCGTTCAGTAATGGTGATGTCCCCTGCTCATTCGATGAGTAGGCGCCATTGTGAGCATGCGGCGATCGTACGCTAATTACAAACAAAAACGTTTACAGGTTTTTGTTTGTGCCGCTCGTGCCGCTCGCTTCATTTCTCGCAACTATTGCCGACATTCTAGTATAACTAACATTAAGGCTTCGTTATCCCTTCCATCCTTAGAATCTCGCAGAACAATAGCTCTTATCTGCATCTTCCATAAAATTGTTTACAGCCATCATTCCTTCACACTACCCCTTTCAAAACCGGCCCGCACATCTCAGCGATTGCATAATCACCTCAGTTTTAAACGCCTTTCGGGAAGGACCACTGCATTCAACTCATCAGCCCTGCCCCGTGCAATCATTTATTGGAATAGTCTTCCTGACAACATTGCTCACATCACAGATTATGTTATTTTCAAAGAAAAAATAAGTAGCATTTTGTTCAGAAGTGTGCTTTTTCCTGAAGTGTGTTCTGTCGTGTGTTTTTCAATTTAGTTTTTCAATTTAGTTCTGTTTTCTGGTTGGTTGCTTGTTATTTGTATAACGATGTTAAAATAATCATGTTCTACTTGCTTCTGTTTCCCACCCCAGTTATGTAACCCCCCTTACATAATATCCAGTCGGAGCCCGTGAGGTATTTGAATAAATAAATAAATAAAAAAATAAAAAAGCCACCCGAGAACTGCTTCTTGCTCAGGCCGTTCCTGTTGATTTTTCATATTAATGAGCTATTCTCAATAATGGCCGATACATGGTTTTTTCTTTCGTTGAACATCAAAATTTCTTCATAATCGATCTCAATACACATTTCAGGGTAATTACATGAAAATCAAAATAATGCAAACCTATATACCTCGTGATTACGTGTATGTGTTTGCGAATATTTTCTTCTGAGTTTCTTTTTTGTGTGTTTATGTTCAGGCGTTGCTCTCTCGCAGCGAATTTTCTCATTTTCCCGAGTAGCCCGGGAAGCGAGCTGGCCTGGGTAAAGAAGCGGGGTAGAAAAGCAAAACAAGCTAAAACACTCTAGATCCGTCCACGCATACTAGTCGAGCGGTATAAGCACGGGATAGCTAGATACCCTACTTGCGCAGGAATGACAACCACGCAAAAGCTTTTTCCGCACTGAACTCCGCATAAAAGATGAAAGATAGTTCAAAATAAAAACGGCTCTTTGCGCCACACACTAGGTTCCGTATGCTCGCGTTGTAAACATGCTCCGTATCAAAAGAGGCCGTTCGGAGAGCGTAGACGAGCACATAAGGTATAACTCCAGAAAAAAAAAATGTTGCGCAAAAACCAAGAGACCGAGCGGCGGGTTCGCAAACATTATAGTAGGCCTGTTTGCCTGCGTTTTGCTGTCACCGTTAGCGGCGCGCTTTGAAGTAGACTACTTTATCTATATTTAAGCGAAAAGGAACCCATATGCAGGTGATGCTTTTTTAATTCCTTTTATTTTTACCCACCGAGTTCGCTTCGTTCAGCTAATGTGTTTTCGCGTTATAAAGGCTCTGCTGGGTCGGCTTTTATAGTTGTAGGCAAGAGCTCCGGTTCTTGAATATATAAAATATGCTCCGCCTGAAGGAAAACGCTCTATATGCAAAACAACAAAAAATTTATCCTAGCTAGATATAGCTCCTGGCATTATAGGCGCCCTCAATTGTGTTAGTGTCTTAAGCGGCACTAAACACAATCTTCATTAACATTTGCACCAGAGGAGCTTGGTTGGATGGAAAGTTTGGTTAAAATATTTTGACCTGCGAATCTTTCACCAAAGGCTCCTATAGGCGTAGTGAACTACGTCTTGCGCTTGCTGTCATTATCCAACGCAGACAAAGCGGACGAGCAGCTTTTGTCACGCCGTCGCCTCTGCTCCAGGAATTTTCAGACCATGTTTTCAAGGCGTTATCATCAAGTTGTCCCCAGGAAGTTCAGTCGCGCCGGCTCTTTTTTCGCAAATCTTACAAAAAAACATCGGCCGCTGATTCTTGTTCAAAAATTGAAAGGTGCCAAGCTGAAATTTCCTTCCTCATACAGCCTCATTCCCTTCGTAGGGCGAGACTATCTGTACTAGTTCCTCATAGCATGAACCTTCCTGCGAAAAAAGACAGATGAGGAGGAAAAAGCCGCGAAACAAAACACCACACCATAAAACAAACTGCCACCGCCATTCGTTAAGACTGCAGGATTTTTCTACAAGAGCAGGTAGTTTTCTGTGAACACTTAGTATAAATGCTGCTCATATGGAGGGACACTGCAACCAGGTTAACAAAAACTGTGCCCGCAGAAGAGCTACATAGCGCAATAATCGCCATCGCCATCCGTCGATGTGTTCCTGAGCACTTTTTTTTTGACAGTGTATGCATAATAAGCAACGAATGAACAAGAAAAAAGAAGTAGCAAGTGCATTTCATTGCCTTCACATTGAAAAATAGTTTTTATGCCTGCCATAGACGACATTCGCAATACACAGATAATTTCGGAGATAGCCATTTCTTTCACAAAAATTTGGATTGCAATAACCAATTTAAAAAAGTTCTGCAACATGAAATTGATTTGTGAAGTGGAAAAATCTGGTGTATCAAGAAAACGCTTGATGCAGGGCGAAAGCAATCCTGTGGATTCAGTCAATACAGTGCCCTTCTGCAACGCCCGCCATCATGCATCCGCGAGTTCACCAGGAGAATCGCACTGCATCATCGTCTGTATCACTTTGTTCAGTTACGCCATGAAAGGTGAAGTGTGCACCAAAATTCAGAGTTATAAAAGCAAAATACATTGGTAACCCCTGTTGATTCACTACCGCAGAAGGGCTAAGAAGTGCGTGAATACTCCCCCCCCCCCCCCCCCCCCCCCCCCCTTCTTCTTTCTCCTCCGTTCACCTTACGCGGAACACCCGATATAAGCCCTCTCCTTCTATTCCCTTCTTGCACAGTCCCCAAAAAGGCGCATGCCTTACACGAAAAAAACTTTTTGCTTCTTTGCACTTTCAACTAAACAACTGTTAGCCCTGCTGCTCCCAACAAACCTGATCGCACCTTCTATCAAGATGGCGCATGCGAAGCTTTCTTTCCGAGGGTGGGGGGCTAAGTTTTAAAAAGTTGCTTCATATCGAGCTATATCGATGTGCTGCCCACTTCTGCACTTTTCTGAAATGGTGTCAGTTGTTTTCTTAGTGTTTCTTACTAATTTGCCTCTACTAAGTAGATTCCTTTTTTTTTCTTTTCTACCAAGCACGAGGAGTTCAAGCCTAGATCCCCGTCCATAGACTTGAAACACAGCAATGAGTGCCGTTAACCGCCAAAAATGGTATTCCACAAAACAGTGCAAAATCACACTCAGCTTGCTGTAGAGTAAAACGACTTTTGAGATTTTTATGTACGTTCTATGTACTGCCCCGAGTGAAAGAACAGCGTAACACTGGCTGTAGTGACCATTCCATTCACACATTCTTCCACAGCCTTTTGCAGGCATTTTTAAACGCTAAAAAAATTTCTGCGACAGATTTTCGCGCACAGCGCCTGTTTCGAAGTTGTTTTCTGGAATTTTCAATTGCTACTCTTCACAAACCAATTAGTTAAGCTCTACTTGAACTCTCTACTTTTTTGTAAGCAGTGTAATTTTCTATCTACTGCTTGCGAGAAAATAGTCTTGCAACATCAAATACAAGACAAATGGCTACTCAAGTATACATCAGCGGAAAGCAAGCATTTTGGTATAACTTGTTAGATTCTTCATCTGCCATGAATTATAATTTCGGGGCTAGAGAAATGAAAACTGTATGGCAGGAGGATTCGAGCAGTGTAACGTAATTTTTTCCTACTGAACACCCTGCACAGAACAGGTTCCGTGCAAAACCAAAGCACCCCTTTATGTTGAAGAAGGTATACCTCGCAACGACGCTCTATGCAACCGCGATTCTGAGCGCCGCAAGGAAGAAACAAATAAGTCTGCTCCGGGTGATGCGGCTTCTTGTGGGGGAAAAAACAAAATCAGTACGCCACCTCTACTATCATTTTTGCTCTTTTTTCCAAAATGTGAAGGCGCTCTTTTAGCACACTTCCTTAATGCCTGAAGCATTATGTTTCAAAAAATCATTCAAAGCACCTACTATTAGCCTCTGAGCAAAAATATGAAAGGACCACATTCGGCCGCAATGAATCCTAAGGTGCCCGGTAAAAAGTGAAGCGAAAATTGTGGAAATTATGGGCAAGATTTTCTGAACAAATTGTGAATGAACGCATTTTGTACGTGTGCGATTGACACCTAGCTGCATTTGCAACGCATCCTATTGTTTGCGTTGTTTTCTTCCCTCTGTAATGAAACCGGGTCAATGGAATTAAAATTTCATCTCGCGCTCTTGTTTCCTCCAGCAAAGTGTCCATTGTGGCAAAAGAACTGCGCGGAAGGTCAACTCAAAATGTCAGAGGTTTCACCATGAGCACTGGCGCTCTACAACAAACTCAGCAGAATCCTTCAAAGCGCGCTACAGTCCCGCAACAATGAAGAGAAGGGAGGCGTCATCATCCTCCTCCTCTCCACTCCTCTCACCTCTCGAATGCATCGACGAAGCTCCGGACGCACTTGAAAGGATCGCTAGAACGCCCAATGCCGCAGTGGCCGTCCAACCGGGGCTTCGTCTGGTTTGCCGACGCCAGCTTGACGACGCAGGTCCGCGCATCTCCATCGTCCAGAAGCGGCGCCGAAATCCAGAGGAGGCGGCACCACCACCACCAGCACCATCGCGAGGTGAAGACGCTGTTCCCATAGCGCACGGCACGGCGAATCCCACCCCCTGGCCCCGTCGGGCCTGTCTCGGCAGAAAAGCCACTGCTCCGCTCGCCTCGTCAGCACATCTCGGCAGAAAGAGGAGCTACGCAGTCCCCTTCCCCCTCCCCACACGCCCGCACGCGCAGTGTACTATGAGCGACACGCTCTTTCTTCCAACTTTCCTGCCTCCAGTAAGCAGTATACGAGCACAACCCCTCCCCTAGGGCTCTTACTATGTGCGCTGATGTCCCGAGAAGCGCTGGTCGTCTACGGGAGGCCTGCACTCACCGTCTCACTAGCACACACATCCCAGCGTCTCCGCCCGAAACGTCATAAAGATGAAGCTTAGCCGGCAGAGAAAGAAGGAAAAGAGGAGGGAGGGAGGCTGTGAGGAAATTCGCACTTCTCAACACTGTTACAAACAGATGCACTGGGAGCAGCCCCTGCGCAGATAAGGAACAATAATAAACTTGGTCAGTTGAATGAAGTGGCGCAGTCAGCTGCGACGGATCACACACTTGACGGCTGTCTCCAAAGCACTAATCAGCGGCTGCGATGGGAGAACGACTTAATTTACTGGGGAGCCACACACACTACACAAAGTTTTGCACAACACCACTGCAGTGTTCAGCAGAGGAAAGACGCCGCAAGTTTGGTGCGAGACGAAGATACCGCACGCACGCACACACTAAACGCACTCTCCCCAACTGTGACGTTTTCGGGACGCTATTCCCGCGATGTTTTGGGGCACCCTGAAGCCAGAGGGACGAGATGGGGATCCTCCTTTTTTTGTCCTCACTGCACGCAGAGTTAGGTGAGCTCGAAGCAAGCGCAAGGAAGAGAGAAGAAAAAAAAAAGAAATGAATGGAGCACGGGCCGTCACTGACGGCGGCGGCGGCTCCTGCGGCTTTCTCTTCTTGGCACGTCCCGAAAATATTCCCGGCGCACGGGCCTCCAGTCCGGGAGCACTGAGCCGGGCTGTTTGGGGCGCGCTCGGACAGCGCGGACGCGGTGCGCTCCCATCAACGCTCGGGAGGAGAAGCATCGATCGCGCACTGGCATTGCGGCGCCATCTGTCGGGGGTGGCGCGACTCTAGCCACGGGCCACACTGGTCCCGGGCACGACGAGCCGCACAGCGGGCACGGGTCTGGAGGCAGAGTAAAAAGAAGTAAATG
Source organism: Amblyomma mixtum (assembly GCF_055824585.1). Taxonomy (NCBI): domain Eukaryota; kingdom Metazoa; phylum Arthropoda; class Arachnida; order Ixodida; family Ixodidae; genus Amblyomma; species Amblyomma mixtum. Next base: position 130,692,957 of record NC_143016.1, on the reverse strand, counting down.
AAAAGCAAATTCAAACTCCTTGCGCCGCTTGCTTTTACAGCTTTTCGTCTTACCGCTATTGCTTGTTTGTTTGCTTTTTTTTACGAAAAATGCACTCGCTTAGACAGGACAGCGCGATGCACGTCCTTGTCTGTGACGCAACTCATCTTCAAGGTCAGCCACTAATTTCCTGTCTAAATGAGAAAAAAAAATGGTCGCCATCGTTTCATAATACCTTCTTCCAGCGCGTAATATTGTTACGGGGATTTGCCAGTAGCCGGATCTCAAATCAATAGAAGAAAAGTATGAAGCGGAGTGCAGACAATCAATTGCGTCATCTATACGTGGAAGCGGGTAGACGTCCTTCTTCGTGGCCGTATTTAAGCGACGGTAGTCAACACAGAACCTCCATGTGCCATCTTTTTTCTTAACAAGGATAACTGGAGCTGCCCAAGGACTGGAAGACTCTCGAATCATGCCTCGCTTTAGCATCTCTTGAACTTGGTCATCTATTAACTTACGCTCAGTGGCTGAGACTCGATAGGGCTTCTGGCGTATAGGAGGTGCGGAGCCGGTGTTGATCGTGTGATGAATACGACTGGTAGGCGGTGGTGTAGAATCGTCTTTGGCAAAGTCGAACACGAACGCGTGCTTCAGAAGGAGTTCCACTAGAGTGCGACGCTCGGTTGTGGGAAGAGCCTGATTAATCATAGCCTTAACTTGGGTCTCCATATCTCTTTTCACGTGCTGCTCACTGACAGAGTTGGTTAATGTCGCGACGGAACCTGACACACCTTCCTCGAAACGGGCGAGTTTGAGGCCCCGGGGCAACACAACTGGCTCTTCAGAGTGGTTCACTGTCCACAGCTCGGTACGGCCTCTCACCACGGGAACGACGCAACGAGGCACGACGATACTCTTCTTAGAGCAGGCGAGTGTCGTAGGCTCTACCACGGCTTCAAAAGATTCGCACTGATTGTGAATAGAGGAAACCCGCACGAATGCTGCGGAGAAAGCTGGTACAATAGTGTCTTCTTCCACCGCAAATGCTCCAAAATCCGGTGTCGAGTTATCCACAAGAGCTGAAAGTAGTTAAGAATTCAAAGCAATTTCTCCCGTACGACAGTCTAAAGTTGCACCACACTCTTGCCGAAAATCAATCCCAAGAATCACATCATGAGTTGACCGTGGTAGCACTGCGAATTCTGTTCTAAACGTTAGACCACCAATAACAACATCCAAAGCACACACGCCAAGTGGAACCAAAGGTTCACCACCGACACCACGGAATAACGCTGCACGGTCACCACTAAACATCACTTTCCTACCTAAACGGTTCTTAAACCTCAAACTCATAACGGATACGGTAGCACCAGTGTCCACAAGAGCCATTGTTTTCACACCATCAATAAACACTTCCAGTTTGTTCTTCAACATAAACACGGGCAGAGGTATATTGGACGTCATCGACTCGCCGGCGGCCTCACCTCCATCGGCCGCGCCTCCTAGTTTCCCGGAGGCGGAGGGGATGTACGACGTCGAGGAGAAGGTGACCGCCGTTGGCGCTGAGGTGGCGGCGTCACACTGCGGTCAGATGCAGGTGATGAACTCCGCAAAGTGCTCGGACGGTACGGGTCCCAAGCGGACGTTGGGGGTCGCTGCTGCGCGGTGTGCACTTGTCCGTAAGCAGGCGCCGGGGGTTGGCAGTCTTGAGAAGTCGGGAAACGACGGCGGCAATATCTAGCGATATGCCCTGCAATGCCACACCGGTAGCACAAAGGTTGAGAACGCCAGCGACCGCCATAAAAGTCCTTGTGAACAAAGTCGCGATGTTGGCTGGAGCCAGGATCTCGCTGCTGACGAACCACGTCTTCTGGGTAGGTGGGCCTCCTTTCCGTCGGCTGGTGGCCATAACGTTGGGAAATGTTCCGATCGTCCATGGGCAAAGTGCCGTTAGGTTGAGCCCACGGAGTCGACAGGGCGGCAACATCTTCCTCCGGTGCAGAACTGTGCCGCAGATATTCTGTGCGGCAGAAGGTGTCCCGGGATCTGGACAATTCCTCGCGCACAATCTCTCGAATCATATCAGCCATAGAATTTGGAGGACAGGCTTCAACACTGGCTATAGAGGTGACATTGGCCAATCTTCCGAATTTAGGGGTAATTCGACGCAGCTTAAGTGCTTCAAATGTTCTGCAATGTTTTATAACGTCATCGGTGGTGCTCAGGCTCTCTTTACTAATCAGGAAATTGTAAACATCTTCCGCAATTCCTTTTAGAAGGTGGCCGACTTTGTCTTCTTCAAGCATACTGGAGTTAACTAGCTTGCATAACTTTAAGATGGCTTCGATGTATGCCGTGCAAGTTTCTCCGGGTACTTGCGCGCGGTGAAGCAATGTCTGTTCCGCACGCTTCTTCTTTGCCGATTCATCCCCAAAATTTTTCTTGATTTCGGTCGTAAAGGTAGCCCATGAACTCAGTGTATCCTCATGATTGTCGAACCAGTCAAGGGCAGTGGCGGCAAGGAAAAAATCCACGTTAGCCAGTTTGGTAGCAGCGTTCCAGCGATTGTATTTGCTCACCCGCTCGTAGTGTTTCAGCCACTCGTCAACGTCCTCTTCAGGTTTTTCAAAAAATGTGCGGGGCTCTCGATAATGTGGCCAGTTGTTCGCTGTGGATAACCCGGGTTGCTCGGCATTGTCGTCTCCAGGCATGTCCGATGGCAGTGGTGGGAAGCCTGCGAGTCTACTGCTCCTTCGGTAGATGGAATGCTCCGTGGTCGATACCCAGCACCTCCACCAAACTGTTACGTGCTTAGCACGCACGGGGGTTTATTCACAGAGGGGATCGGTCGGAGCAGGATGGAAGCAGGAAGCCTACCAGCGTCCTTCAGCTCTTTCTCTTCCTTTCTCTCTGCTGGTCAGTCCTTCATCTTCTGCTTCTTCCGTCGAGGTTCTGTGGAAGCACGTGACAATATTACGATGCAAGTTTCGGTGTAGCCATAAAAAGTCTTACAGTCTCCTCACACGCGATCTTTTTTAGATGACGTTCTTTTCATTGAAAGCAGTACCCTTAACCAGAGGTAGGCTGAAAAAATTGTCACCCTCTTCACGCCATCCCTCATAATCTCGACCACACCGGAAGCACGGAAGAGACCTCGATCGCGTAACCGCTTGATGCACATCATGGCAAATGTCACACCGAATAGCGCAAGTTAATGATATTCACGCGCAAAAAAAAACTAACTCTTCTTTCAGTTACTCACTGAATAATACTTCAGTGTCCCACGCATGTTCATACATATACCTCGGCGTGCATTTATCGAGTAACCTCTGTTGGTCCACTCACGTACAGAAAGTAACATCTAAAGCATCACGCACATTAGCGTATCTAAAGCGTAACTTCATTAAACTCCGGCCACTACCCGTAGGCTCGCCTAACAAATATTTGTTCGTCCATAACTCGAATACGCATTTCCCATCTGGTCACCTCATCAGGCTTACTTAATTAATTATCTTGGATCGGTTCAGAATCGTGCTGTGCGTTTCATTTCCAGAAACTACAACCGTCACTTGATCATAACGAACATCAAATCATCGATCTCTCTCTATACAGAGCAATAACGAAGATTAATCGCCCTAATTTCTCTACTTCACAGAATAGTCTACAGTGCCGACCCTTCAACGCTTCCTCTTCTACAACCAAACCACACCTCACGTCGTTTAAACGACCCTCTAATCTTCCAACGCATTTCTGGTAGAATCGATGTATTTAATTCATCTGCCCTGCCGCAGGTTATCATTCACTGGAATGGTCTTCCGGACCACATCGTGAATATTCGTGACCGAGCTCGTTTTAGGGCCGAAATAACAGCAATTTTTTCAAGTTACTAACGTGTCACTAAACATTGCATAAAGATGTTCCTACTTTTTAGTGACCGGTACTAACAGTCAATAAGAGAGAGAGAGAGAGGGAAAGGCAGGGATGAACAGTCAATAAACGCGTTGCTCATGCTCCTCTCATTACCCTCATCCATGTAGTCCCCCCTCATACAATACTCCGTTCTTTGATCTTCTTGTAAGGCGATATGAATAAGAGAATGCTAATGTTATATTAGTTCATAACGAACTGGATTTTTAATAAATTCACTAGTTGTTAAGCCTTATTCAGCACCAGCTGGTGTGACGCGAAGTGCTAGTACCGATCGTACAGTAACTATGGGCGCGATTGTACCCCTCCAGCTTGGTGGCGCCCTATGTAAGCCGCAGTGAATGGCTTTTTCTGAGACTGTTGTAATAGCCGGTTGCGGTAACTAATAATGGAGTGTGCGGATCGGAGTACACGTTAGGCGTGCCTCACGCACGAACACTCATGATTGCTCATCCCTCATAAAAGGCTGGTGTCCATTGTGACAGGTGCAGAGAAGCACAGAGGGAGGAAGCTAGGGAAAGGCTGGTGTCCATTGTGACAGGTGCAGAGAAGCACAGAGGGAGGAAGCTAGGGAGGGGTGCGCGGACGACGACAACGACGACGACATGATTTCTTCGAACGTGCCATATACAGCTCTCGTTGTAAAACAGTCTGACGCACTACAATTACTATTCTTTCGTTGTAACGATCGCGTAACTTGCTGGTAACAAAATGCAAGCGAGCTCCATCTCGGTCCGGCTGCATCTTTGAGGTGCAATAGTTCTTTGGGCTCACAATCTGTGATTCGTTCGACAGGCTGCCATTACCGGTCCTGTGATGCGCCACCAACCCAAAATTCACAAACTTCATCCTCTAGACTGCATTTCGTGCATTATCATTACAAGGTTCATGAAAGCAGAAACGCCGCCAAAGCAATTACTGAAGCCTTGTCGTGCAGAAATAAGCAGGCGAAAGGCCAGCAGCAGTACATAACACGTTACAATAAAATAAAAGATACCTGAAGCTAATCGTAACAGGTAACAGTGCAATCCAAGTTTCTGTAACGTCTGTAGTTGTTCTCTGCATAATGTTGATTTGGTTTACGAGGTTTAACGTCGCAAAGTGACTCAGACTATCATAGACGCCGTAGCGAAGGGCTCCGGAAAATTCGACCATCTGTGGTTCTTTAACGTGCGCTGACATCGCACAGTGCACGGGCCTCTAGAATTTCGCCTCCACTGAAATTCATCTGCCGCGGCCGGGATCGAGCCCGCGTATTTCGGGTCAGCAGCGAAGCGCCATAACCACTGATCCACCGTGGCGGCTGTCTCTCCATGATACTGTGTGTGCTTTTAAAGCGAAAGCTTTACTGGCCTAGATAAGGAAAGGTTATCGACCCCACGATTTGACCTTCAAGTGGAGGAGCGGTTGTTGTGTGGTAGCCACGTGGCATATCTTCTGCCATTCCCTCCTTTATCTCTTCCCTTAAGGCGCGGTTCAGTGTCCACCGAGATGTGAGACAGATATTGCACCACTTCCTTTCTTCAAAAACCACTTTTCAATTTTATCTTTCTTCCTTTCTTCTTTCACTCCCTACTTTATCCCTTCCCTTACAGCATAGTTCGGGTGTCCACCAAGTTGTGACAGAGCACCATTTCCTCTCCTCAACAACCAAACCAAACAAAACAAGTGGGCCGCCGGTCGTTGATTTGGACGTCCGGAGAGTCCGTTGATTTGGAGGAAAGGAAAGGCGCACAACTGGCTCTCTGGATCAGTGGACACCTCAATCTCGCTTTCATGTACGTCGAGTTGGTGCCCACCTGCAAAAACCTGCTTCTCGCTCAATATTCTGCGCTTAGCAATGCTAAACAGCCGGCAATTTGTGTCTTAGTTCTGCTCTTTATCTGTTATAAGAAAGCCAGTTAGCCTCCTTCTCAGGTCACACAACCTCCAGTAAGATAAAAATAAGTAATAAAGTAAGGCTGTACTTAAATGGTGCCGGTACGGTGAGTCTACAAGGTCCGTTTAGTACCTTAGAGCGAGCACAAAAACTGACGAATATACTAATTCATTTAAGGGCTAACCTCGAGGCTGCGGTAGGTTTCTATAAAGGTACCACCCCTTTCAGCTGACTGGTACGATTAAAAAGAAATGCTAGGAACATTTTAAACCCCTTCGCAGTCAAAAAATAAAATTACTCTTTCTGCTGCTGTTCAGCTGAATGACTTTTGACAAAACAGCCTTATGGTTGTGTCCGGTTACATTGTAATGAGGAAACACTAATTTGATCGACACATATTTCACCAGCAAACGGGCGGGGAAGAGATGGAGTTACATGTATCCGTTATGTGCAGTAGGATTACCTCCACCATCACAACCATTAGATGAAGTGCAGGGTGAATCTTCTCTCAAGTCTCTCCATTACGCTCGACATGCGTGAAACGATTTTACCCTAACCCGGCAAATGTCCCAACCTCCTCACTTCACCCTGATTGTCTACCGTCCTCACAAACAAGGCTGCACTCCCTTCCTAGCCTATCGAATATACCAAAATTGCATACGGGATACGGACCCCGCACACCGTTAACTCATATGGGCCCCTGCTCATCAGGGGTTGGCAGGAAACGAGGCAGCAGACGCAGCCGCCCGCGCGCTCTCTCACCGGGCTGTTTTCTCCTCCCCATCCGATCAGGAACCCGATTTTAACCCGATCTATACATTCAAAGATATTACAACATATTATCAAAATTGTCATCGCCTTTACCCTAGCCCATGTAAAGGCCTCAAGAAGGCGGATGAGCGGCTCCTTCTCCGCCTTCTCACCAATACATTGCTGTGCCCGGCAGCGCTAAAACATTTTGACCCCTCCTTTAGCGGCAGCTGCCCACACTGTAGTGCGGTGTCTTCTGACACCTATCACATGGTGTGGGCCTGCCCTGCCAACTCCGCTATTCCCCCTATCCCCAACCCAACCCGGGAGGACTGGGAGGCGACCCTGCTCGGCTGCCACGACTTACAGGCCCAACAAGCCTTAGTCGGGCGCGCCCGGGCGGCGGCAACCGCCACTGGGGTCCCATACTAAGGACCTCCACCTAGTGTTTGTAAGGATCGGTCCCTTACGGGCTGAGCCAAACATACCTCCTGTTCATTCGTAATAAATGTTTTCACCACTACCACCACAATCCACCCTGTCTCTCAAACAACCTAGTCTTACCGCTTCCACTCGTTACACATCATGCCCGAGTCTATTTGCTCACCGCAGTTCTCTAATTTCAGCCAGGACATCAAAGATTCGAATTCGATGAAATAATCCCTGCAAGACCTTGGCTAATTAAAGGCGCGTTCATTCTACGTGAAAACAGATGCCAGGAACACAACTATAGAAAAATAACTTGCTCCTTCTTGGGTGTACAAGAGTGGGGTAAACAAAGCAGGAGGATGATGGCAGTGGTTGATACAATGAACATGATGATTTCTACAAGCGAAGCTAGCAGATTCAATTACGATCCCTAGTTTCGTAAAACCGCTTCAGTAACTAGGACAAAACAACTCAGCGAGTAGTCCTAAGTAATTTCTTGCGAAATAAATAATAATAAATAAGCTTAAAGACGAAGAAAAGTCCTCGGTCCTCTTACATCCTTGTTAACTTTGTTTCGTGTTATCAAGAATCCCAACTTCCTGCCCTCTTTCGAACCTGGCAAGGTTTGCTTGTTGATTCGGGCTCCAAGAGAATAGATAGTGCGTGACGTCGTAGAGTTACTTATCGCAAAATAGGCGTCAACTACATCAAGGATCGCTTTCTGCTCTGCTGATCAGTTCTGTGTCATTTGTCTTCTTTTTTACTTCGATGTGAGCTGAGATATCGGTGTCCTCTATCGAAAACCGCCACGACATCTCTCGTTATGTAAAAGGATGCAACGCAAGAAGAAAAAAACAATATTGCAGGGGATGACGATGATGATTTTTTTTTTTTTTGTCCAAGGGCATCTGTGGACAAAGCGCGCCACGACACAAGGTTTTTTCTTTTACTAAGTTCTGGTCAAAGACCCATTTCAAAATCATTTCACCATATAGAAGTCGAGCACCAGACAGGGGAAAACTTGTATCCATTGTATCACAGGTGCGTACCCGGCGGCACTGGGAATCGAACCCCGCACCTCTCGTATGAAATGCGGATGCTCCAACTACTAGGCCACCGCTGCCGTTTTTTTTTTCTTTATTGTAGGCCACTGCTGTGGTACACAACTTCGAAGGAAGTAAAGCTTCGCCATCCAGTCCATCAGCAGATACGAACCCGCAGATTGTTTTCACGAAGTACTGTAATCAAACTAAATGCGATAATAAGAACTAAGCACGATGATCGCAATTAGTTCATATTTTCAAGTAAAATGCTGACGCATAAGCCAGTTCACGGATACACTGAGTTCTCAATACACAGAAGTAGAAACAGAACAGAGTGTACACGCCTATATCATTTTGGGCCCATGGTTCGACGTATGCATACACGCAGGTACACCAAAATGTTTGTTTATTATAACGGACACGAAAGCAAAAACATTGCTCGCATCTGATAACGGCTTTTCTGCCTATGAGTTACGGTACATATTACGCACATAACCATATGTTGAACTTTCGCAGCTTCTACACATAGAGAATCTGAGAGAAAGAGTTCGTGTAAACACAGCGAGAAGATGGCTGCACAGTATCACGTACTGCAGCAGAAACTTACAAGCGTTGAGCTGTAAGGCAGCAGAAAGGATGAACTCAAGTGAACTCAAGCACCACCTTCATTCCCGATACTTCTCGTACAATCGGGTGCTTGGAGGGGTGGGCCTATGCTTTGTCCTCAGCGCACTGTTCTTAGAAAGTGTAGTTCGGTGGGCGGATTCCAACCGCGCGAGGCTACCTTGTTTTGTTTTTATGCGAAGCATATTACTAGAGCTACACTACAGCCCGTCGAGCGCGGCGGTGGAGCTACCATTGACCTTTAGCGTGACCACGTGACACCACGTGACAACATGACGTCACAGCAGAGGAGAGATGGGCTGCCGGCTCGCGCGGTCGGCCGCGGCGGTGGAGGCTCCACATCAGAGGCGCGGCGGCTGACCACGTGACAACATGACGTCACAGCAGAGGAGAGATGGGCTGCCGGCTCGCGCGGTCGGCCGCGGCGGTGGAGGCTCCACATCAGAGGCGCGGCGGCTGACCACGTGACAACATGACGTCACAGCAGAGGAGAGATGGGCTGCCGGCTCGCGCGGTCGGCCGCGGCGGTGGAGGCTCCACATCAGAGGCGCGGCGGCTGACCACGTGACAACATGACGTCACAGCAGAGGAGAGACGGGCTGCCGGCTCGCGCGGTCGGCCGCGGCGGTGGAGGCTCCACATCAGAAGCGCGGCGGCTGACCACGTGACAACATGACGTCACAACAGAGGAGAGATGGGCTGCCGGCTCGCGCGGTCGGCCGCGGCGGTGGAAGCTCCACATCAGAGGCGCTGCAGCTGACCACGTGACGCTACAGCAGCGGTATAAAGCTGAGCTTGCCTCGCTCTTCGGGCACTTACGAGGCGGCCAGGTGTTGGGATGCCGCCTAGAAGCAGGGCTGATTTGAACGAGAAGCGAAAGCTTCAGCGTGCCACAAAGACCGATGAAGAGTGGGATGAACGTCTGGCTAAGCGGCGTGCTCAATATGCGGCTCGGCGACAACGTTCTACAACAACTGAAGAACAAGCCTAGCCATCAATATGCTTCGCATCTGACTAGGCTTAACCTTAGCTAAGCTTCAGCCAATTTTTTTTTAGAGCGCAGCTTTTTGGCACCCGTGTCTGCGTTTCGCGGCGTCGCCGTCGCCGTTGTTTTGTTGTTACCAGCAGTGGACACCCTTTAAGCTGCGAATGCAATGGAGCGGAAGCTTGGAAAGAAGGGGGCAAAATTGATAAATTGGTTTTTGAAGAAAGGAAATGGCGCACTATCTGTCTCACACATCTCGGTGGACACTTGAACCAGAGGGAAGGCGCATAACTGCCCTCTTGAAACTGTGGACACCTCAATCGTGCTTTAAGCTACATGGCGGTAGTGGCAGATGTGCGCTGCATGCGTCGGCATTTACAACGTTGTGCCGGAAACCTTCCGATCATTTTAAAGAAAGGAAGTGCGCATAACATGCTTCCTGGGTCAGTGGACGCCTGAATTGCAGGTAGGGTGATGAGAGAGAGATGTGGGCTGTATGCATTAGCGCCGACAACGGTGATTGAACTCTCGCGATCAACCTTAACTGCCACCTGCCAGGGTACCAGGGTGGGTGGGGAGTTTAATGTAGATATGAAGACAATCGTTCATACTTAAAACTGCGCGAACAAAACAAGGACAGAGTAAGAGCACAGAAACACACACAAGTGTGTGTTTCTGTGTTCTTACTCTGTCCTTGTTTTGTTCGCGCAGTTTTAAGTATGAACGATTCAGACCAACTAGCCCGCCAGAAGATACTTTTGAACTATATGCAGACAAACAAACAGGAATTCCTTACCACTTATGCGGGAGAACATCCCGTTCCTCTCGCTCGTAATGCCTCCCATGGCTGTGACAACCTCGCGACATACTTGTATAGACGTCGTCTTTGAGAACCAGGCATTGGTGCATGAAGTCGAGCATATATTAAGGCGGAAGTCTTTAATGACTCATACTGTCGTGACCAAGGAATGTTAGCCAATGTGTCCTCGTTTCGGCGTCACTACTTAAAAAAGAAAACTGTCTTGAGGCTGGGAATCGAACCAGGGCCTTTAGCATCTGAAGTGGAGACGCTACCACTCCACCACGCAGGCTGATTTCGGGCCTAAATAAAGGCGCATCTAGTGAATGCATCACTTCATAAATGAAATAAAAGAAAGAAAAATAATAAAAATAAGAAAACTAAAATAAAAACAAAAAATTAAGAAAAGAAACGAAAGTAAAAAATAAAATTAAAAAAGTAAACTATGAAATATAAAAAAAATGAACAGTGCGCCAATAAACGCTTTCGCCTTGCAGAACTGCAGAGCCAAAGTGCTCCCTAAATTTTCATCTATTTCTCCGACCACAAAGCTTCCTTCATGACAATCAAGAACTGTTAGCGGAGTCTTTTTTAAGAAGGAATATATGTGAGAAATAACAACTTTTCTGTAATTGTATACACACGTCTTGCTGGATCAATCTATCGAAAAGCTCAAACAGCTGACGTGCTGAGCTCAAATTTTGCATTAAGAAGTAACGTAATCGTCGGCAATTTATTTGTCTTATAATTGATCATCTGGTGCTTAACCATTCATAATCTGAAATGGGACACGAAGGCAGGCGATGTCGGTACAAAACTGCTTCTAAACGGGTGAAAAAGAATCCATTCGTTTGAAATTTTCGCAGATGTTCGGCGTCTTGCAGCAGGAGCACAGTTGACGCTTATAGAACTGCCATTGAAACAACAGCCTACGTGCTGACACACTACTGTAGCATCTCTATAATACGACAGCGTGGCTTAGCGTGACCCTACGCAACTTGCGAACGCGTAGCTTTTTCCGAATGTTTCTCCACGGTTGCCGTGTCAATAAAAAAGTATCCTTTCGCACGCGAGCGTGGCTCATCTGTTACACACATATACACAAAAACCAGTAGTGCCAGACAGCTAAGCCTCGAGGGCCAGAGTGTACTAATATTTTCAGGTCATTACAGAGAGTAACCCTCGTCTCGCACGACAAACAAAAAAATCAAGCTGCCACTTTATACGCAACGTACACGTTGAAGCGTGCAACGTCCTTTACGGGGAGTATTATCACTCTGCTCTGACACCACTGGCAGCGTCAAATCGGGTCACATGCGGTGAAATGTGATATGTAAATTGCGCTCGATGTCTGTTATGAAGCGGGAGATTATGTAACCGTTCTCCTCTTCACACCGGTGAATCTCAGCTTTGAACTATATCATTCGCATATGCACTAACCGCACAAAAAAGTTTTCCGAGCTCTAGCGCTTTAAATCAATGCGTAGTAATGACCTCACGGCACTGCTTCCTGTACCAGCGCAGAAATCGAACTACCTAAAAACATTGCCGATAATGACACTTTACTGGCTAATGAAGGTTCTTTACGAATGACAGGAAAAGACAGTCATCAATATGGCATGTGTTAGAAATTGGTGTTAACTGGATGAAAACTGCCAGGGTAGAGTGGCGAGCAAAATTGGGAACACACTTTGGCAACTAAAGTGTTGAGAGGTGAAAGCCGAGGACACTATGCCGTCACGACTTCCGGTGGATCTGACGTCACACCGTTATCGTGGCTATATGGATACCCAAATTATACACCTTTCAGGAATCTGAAGTGTTAATTACGCTTAATGATACATTTTTCCATCTAATCTGGCACAAATTCGACGTTTTTCCGGCCATACTGTGACAATTTTCACTACGCCGTAACCACTTCCGGTGCATGTGACGTCACACCGGTCCCATGGCTATATAGACGTGAGCGCTATTTCGGCGCAATTTCGACATTTTTGGCTATATTTATTAACTATTAATCTACAGTCATAAAACTTGGTTTCTAGCTTCAATTGTTCCTCCTCTATCTGAAGCAGCTATTGGTTTTCTTCTATCTTTTATAGTTCCCGCGTTAAACGCGTGTGACACGCTTTGTTAACGCACGAAAGTATGAGCCATTAAAGCCTTTCGTCTTAATATTAACAACTTCACGTGTTCTGCTCTCGGTGGCATTTGGTGCAGCAAAGACAAATGGAGAGATAGTGCCTCTATCTCTGAGGAACATGATGTATATCGATTAAAACTATTCCACTTGGTGGCGTCAAACCTGTCATTCTTACTCTTTTTTTCTCCTCTTTGGATAGAATTATAACCCTGGGCCAATTTTAAGCATTCAGTGCAGGTCTCTTTTTTTGCAGCTACTCATACTCGTAGCAACATGCACACACAGGTACCTTCATCACAAATGATAAGCAACTCTGTTTTCTGCGCCACGAGCGATCCCTCGCGGAAAATTGAGACAGCAAGCGGATCAAAGGACTTTCCACCACACATATTCGTCGCAAATGTCGCGCCTGTTATGGTGGACGAAATGCATGAGAAGCTATTTAGAAAGCTTGTCAAGCACTGAGAAAGAGATACAGTCCGTTTTTTAGCCTTCATTATTCGAGTGGAGGACGCTGTTCATGAAACACCGAACACCCGTTTCCCATCCACTGTCGGCGACTATGGGGACTCCACTAATGCTCCGAAAAATGGTGGGCTGCCTTTCAAGAAAAAAAGATCACGAACTTTTGCCGCCTTTGATGCGTATTTTAGCAATAGCTTCGGCGACACGCACAGCTGAATCCTCGCTTCTGGATCGTTTCGCCTTTGATGTTGGTGGCACGTGTCTCTCGGCTCCACGTGCTGCTGAGTCTTGCCGTGCTCGGCGCGTTCGCTCGCGATCTCATGCCAACCCGAAGACTTCGTTGACAGCAGTATGCGGTGTCCCATGGCATCTGAGACACTAAGCGTCACTCACAGCAGGGCTTTATCATTAGTCAAGCAGCTTAGCCTTCCTAGCATTGCACGTTCGCATCGCGATTGATGCTCCGTTGATCAGGCCCTCTCTCCGAAAAGAAAAAGAAAACCCTAAGAAAGCTCGCACTCGCAGGCAGGCATCGATGGTCAGCGCCTTTTCCCTTTACAGAGCAGCGCCGAAGAAAAAAAAAGGAAGTGGGTGCGAGGGAGGGGGTAACATTTGTAGGCTATTGCCGCCGAACATTCAGCATCGCCTTCCTCTCCTCAAAGTCATAGCGAAAAGACTCGAGTCCTCAGGCGCCTGGCGCCAAATAATGGGCGTTGTCATTGCCCTTCCCTCTCTTTCTGCATTGCCTGCCTTCCATTTCAACACGTTCTCTCTGCGGACGGCGACAGTACTACGTGCAGATCTCGGTAAGAGCGGCATCAACAGCTCTCGCAGCATGAATGATAAGGAAGTATTTTTTTCTTTCCGGCTAGCCTTTTCCTACAGTTCATTGCACCAATAGGTAGATTATAGGAGTAGTGGCTGAAACGTAATATAATTTTCACATAATTGTTTCATTACTTTAGCCCAGGTCTTTACCAACTCACAGGGCTCCTTCTTACGCTATACTTGCAATGCAACAAAGTGCTTATAAGTGCGTCTGCGCATGATCGCCCTGCTTTGATTGCCACTGCCTCGAAGAAACCGCTTATCGCTTATTGGAAGTACTGCAGCATCGAAGTGCATAGACGTATTTTCCTACAAATTACAGAGACATCTCGTGAGGCTATACGCCAAAAAGGATTGCTGATACTTATTTGGCCGTAGTCACAAATTCACCACACAAACAGGAACGCTTAAAATATTTTTACCGTTCCTCGAAGCTAAGAACTGTTGATAACCACGTCGAAGCCTTGTACCTACTTGTCCCAATTCGCCTTTCTTAATCATAGGAGGATACGCTAACTACAAGAAAACCACGATGTGGTGTGAGTTATCGTGGTTTATTTCTGCAAAAATTGTAGAAGTTGGAATTTAGAAGACCTCGATTAAGTTTATGTAAAAATAGGACTAAAAAAGGCGAATGATTTGGACAGCTGCGCAAGAGCAACCGGTTAGAACAACTGCAATAACGGTCTTGGAGGAAAAAGTGATTGCGGATACCAAGTATAGACCAACGCGGTGTGTGCAAACAAACCGCATGTTTTCGGCAGTCAGTTCCGACTTGTGGATAAAAATAAGCTTAGAGCCCATAGGAACACATGGATGCGAATGATTTTAAAGCAGTTTTTCTTTTTTTTCATTTCGCAGTGCACCTGTGGTGTCGTCCCCTCGTGCAGAACAACCGAATTCATCTTGCAACATGCTCTGAAAATGTGAAGCGTGATTTCAAAAGCGATGTTTATCTAAAACTGCGACTCCGTGTTCGGTGTGCGGAACGGGAGCGCGGCCCATACAAACCCATGTAAGCAAAACTTTCACAGATATTTTTCTTGTTTCACAGAGTATTCCTGGAGGCGGTTGCTTTTAGAAGTTGGCGAGTGCTTTGGAGGAGAGTGTGACAAAGTAAACTTCGTCATTTTGAAGTTATCTTTGCAAAACGCAATGATAAATGAGTGTTGTGAAACGAGACATACCCCCAGAAGGCGCTCTATCCGCTGGGTTTCCCAGAATCGCACAAGCTTCTCGTGTAGTCCGACATGCGGCCGCGTGCGCTGAATTTCCTCAGTAATACAGTTGTTCAAACTGGAGAGCCTAGACGGCATTACCTGAAAAAGCAGCTCTAAAACTTCATGAAGCGACCACGCACTGTAGCAGACGATATACACCCGCGGCCGCCTCCGCGGACCCGGCGTCCGTGAGCGCCGTCTATTTGTGTAATCACGGTGTGAGTCGTCTCCTACAGTGCGCGCACGTTTATCGGGCTGTTTGAAGACTGGCTTCAATGTAAATCTGTCTAGGATGTCTAATTTGAACAGTAGCGCTTCTGAGAAAACGTAGCCGACGAGGCGGCATGTCGGACTGCGCAAGAAGCTTGCGCGAGTCAGAGAAACACCCCGCGTATAGAGCGCCTTTTGGGGTAAGTGTCCGGCTTCCCGAAACATAGTTATCGTGGTGTTTTCCAAAGATTGCTTCGAAATGATGTAGCGTACTTGTCAAGGCATTCGCCAACTGTTAACAAGCAGCCGCCTTCGTGAATTCTCTGTGAAAGGAGCCAAATATTTCTGAAAGTATTGCTTATATGTTTCCATGAACCGCGCACCCGTTCCCTACCCCGAGTAGAGAGTCACTGTTTTAAATATACACCGCCTTCGAAATGACGCTTCACACTTTCAGAACCTGTTCTAGGATGAATTTGGTTGCCCTGCTTAAAAAGAGGACATTACAGGTGCACTGCGAAATCAGAAAGCTGCTTTGAAACTTTTGCTTCCATGTATTCCTACGGGCGCTAAGCCTACTTTTCACCCCCAAGTTTTCCACCGGTCGTTCCAGCCGGCGAAAGCAGCGCCACCGCATCTCGCTTTCGTCACCGATCGGTGTCGGCCTTTAGGCTGCGCATACAAGTGAACAAAAATGTCAACCCTGCCTCAGCTCTTGCGGGAGAACTACACCAGTTGGTTGCAACCCATGGCTGAGATGGCCCAATGGGAAATATGCAACATTCACACTCTTCAGGAAGTACATAAATGACGGATAATAAACATTAAAAAGTGTTTCATTATTAGCGCGTCAAAAAACTCCACTACTTTTGTAACTAAATAGACAAGGTATTGGAGCACACTGCAGGGAACTTGCCCAAAAGAGACAAAATAGAGTGTCAATCATCTGCCCTGCCATAGTCATCATCATCATCATCATCATCGTCATCATCAGTGTGACAACGTCCACAGCAGAACAAATACCCCTCCCATATCTCTCCAGTGAACCCTGTGCGAGGCCAGCCGCGGCTCCCTTATCCCAGCCCAATTACTAATTTCATCCGCCCATCTAACTTTCTGCCATCCCTTATTATGCTTGCCGTCTCTTGGAGTAAATTCCGTTCACCTTAACGACCATCGCTTTTTATCTTCGCTTTACATATATGCTTTGCCCAAACCTATGTCTTCTTGATTTTGAATGGGATGTCATTAACCCGCGTTTTTTTTTCCCTGACCCACTCTACTCTCTTCCTGTCATTTAACGTTAGAACAACCAACTCATAAAATTGCCAAAGCCATCATAAAGACGTTGCGAATGACAGTGCTAGCGTTTATGATCACGTCGTCTGGGTCCCGCATACTAAAACAAAAATCAGCCATATTGACGGAGCGTAACGTAAAGCTTTCCGATTTATCCATAATGCCTACGGTAGGCACATCTCAGTGAGCAGTGTTCTTACTCTATCGGGCCTTCCCCAGATCAAGCAACGCCGCAAAACGCACCGCCTAAGACTACTGCACAATATCACTAATAGCAACACCAGGCTGGATTTTAATGATTACGTGCAGTGTAATACTACAAGGCCCGCTCAAGGAAAACACACCAAAACACTCTTGATGCCTCAATGTAAAACAAATTCATATCGCCATTCCTTTTTTTCCGAATTCCTTCTGCGAAAGGAACGGACTGCCTCCCGACGTTACCGAATCCGAATCAGTTGAAACATTTTTGCTTGCTGTGCATCCCGGCTTGTGATAGAATGTGTATGTAATGTTCTGTTCGCGTGTGAATCGTCGGTGGCGGTCCCTCATCTTATCCGGCAATTGCACAGCAGTTTTGTAAATTATGCACAGGCCTCGCGTGTGTATTTTGCTGTCATAGTTCAATGTATACCACATGCGTGCCAGTTTGTTGCTAATGCACTGTACTCTCTTTGGCCGCTAAAAGGTGGCTGGCGGTATTGTAAAATAAATAATAAAGTTATATCAGGCGCGTACGCAGCTCTCAAAGGCCTTCGAACAATATTTAATATGGTCGTTTGGTGGTTTTAAACCATGGCTCATGTAACTGATAAATGACCAGGACGCTTATTATTGCGTTGACCCATTGCACCTATTCGCTCTGTGCCATTTCCGTTTCTTGCATCCTAATCATGCACCTGCTTTGTGGGGAGGGAAATGAGTACATATGATCTTCATCGTTTTTACTTTGCACTGTTTGCTGTACGTTAGATTTCTGCGTGTGTTTGGTCAAGTCTGCGACTGCATTAGGTCGGTTTCGGAAGTTGCTGTTGTTCTCTGTTGAGTGGCACACTTTCAGAAGTGAGGCTCTACGAAGGGACGTCGACGACGAATCGCTTTCATTTGGTGACGATAATTTTAAAGTCGCCAGCGACGACGATCATTAAAGTGCGATCCAAACTGGCGATGGAGAAAGTATCCGATGAATTTCACGATTCTTTCTTGCGAGGCGTTCCGAGGCGTCTTGCTGCGACCCCCCCCCCCCCCCCCCCCCCCGCCTCATCCGGCGGCAATGGAAATAGCACGACGCGCGAGGCACGAGGAACAAACATGGTCGTGGCACACCACGCTTCCGTGGGCCCCCTCGTTCTCTTTTTTGGACGCTCGGATTACAAGCTAGCGCCGTAGAAAAAAAATAGGAGGCAGTACAAGAATTTGAAAGTCGACACACACACACACACACAATGTATCTGGGACAAGCCAGTAGCAGTGGTGGTAATCGGAACACTGCAGTCGCTACCACCAAAAACCCTGGAAGAGTGATTGATGCCAATCAACGCACAACATAATTGCGATCTATCAACTGCAGAAAGGCACACCACGCTGGACATATCATTAGCCGGTATATCCCGGCATCTTAGGAAAAAAACCAGCACTTCATGATTACTAAATTTGGCATCCGATCTGCTTGTTGTGTTTTCAGTGATGAGGATAATAATAATAACTATATGAAACAATGGCAATGGCTGTCTCTCATGCTGGAATGAGTGCAATTAGAGAAGGTGTATTGTATTAGGGCGAAATAAATTCTAGCCGCACTCCCAGGATTTCAGCGGTTTCCGTCTGTGCGAAGCATCTGAATAGCAATTGTAACTGGCTTGCTGGGCCAGTAGACACCTCGATCGCGCTGTGAGTAGGCGGTGGCGTCCATCTAAAAAATTAGTCAGTTATGCGCCTTTCCTTTTCTCATAACCAGCACAAGGATTAGACTCCGTTGATCTTGAGGTGGTGTATACCTGCAAAAAAGCTGTGCTTTCGCAGAGTATTTCGTGCTTATGAATGCTAAACCTCCGGCCATTTTTTTCCTGCAACTGAGCTCTGGGATATAAAGAAATTTTAGGCAATGGAAATCTTAAATAACGGTACACATATAGTGTGCAGATTATTATAAATAAGAATGTTCTAAATCTGATTGCACCTGCCCTGACTAAACTACGCAACCTGCTTTAGGAAACAGTCGCTTTCCGAAGAAAAAGCAGATCGGAGAAGTATTTGCCCTGTATAAAGGTGGTTACCACGGTACCATAAATCACTTTCGTCCCATCTCCGTGCTACCAGCGTTGTGAAATGTTTTAAAAAAATGCAGACATCTTTACAATTTTTTAAACAAATATGCACTGATATCAACCCCAACAATATGGCTTTCTGAGAGACAAATACACGCAATTAGCCTTAATAACCGAAGAAAGCCCTCATCAGTCACGCTTTTTAAGGTAAGAAAGTTGTAAAGGGCGTATACATTTATTTTATGAAAGCATTAGACTGTGTCCTCCGCCAAAAATTACGATCTAAGCTAGAGCATTACGAAGAACTCGGCAATCCAAATAATCTTCTTTCATCATATCTTCAAAATACGCGCCCTATGTCAGTCACAGTAATATCGGTTCTAGCACAAAGCGCATCAATTTGCGCTGACATCAAGAACGTATTTGTGGACGTCTGATGTTTACAGTTTGCATTGAAGGTATTCTTTTTCATTCAAGCACACATTTAATGCGTTGGATGCACTGGTAATACCGCTATGTTTTTCATGAGAGCCAACAGTGTTGATTTAGTTGATTTAAAGTGGTCGGCAAATAACCGATTGCCGTAGCATGTAAACTGGTCAGAAATCAATTACATGTGGTTCAATTCCAAAAAAAAATAAAACAAGCTATTCTTTTCTGCATTAAAAATACGAAAGTAAAACATTGAAGTAAACTATTTATTGACGATGAAGAAGTAAGCATTCTTAATATAGTTAAGACGCATGGTGCAGTATTTTCGTAAACCCTTACAAGGAACAAATATGGTGAACCAACTAAGGTCTGCGGGATATTAAATAGACTTCGGCATCTTCTTCAGAATGCAGTGAAGCTCTTTATATATAATGCCCTATTTTCAGCTACATAGCTAGAGTAATTAATTTGTCCAACTACAACAAAAGAAAGCATTCTGTTGCTCAAAAACTGACAGCAAAGTGTCTTGAGTTCCAATGATAACATTTTGTACCGTGTGCATACATCTAGTTTCTTTTTTGACAAGTTGCTTTCCATAGCACTGATTTACATTTTTCTTAAAATACGTGTATATTCCTCGTCTGTTCTAAAGTGTAACAACCGCCTCCTGGCTAATAAACATACGCCACATTTATATCTGCGATACACGTCAGAAACATCCATGGGCGGTGCCTTATTATCGTACAGAGTCCGGTCGCCAGCTGTTATAATGCCATAGTATTCTGCTGCTGAATAAATTTACACTCATCGTCTCCTACCCAAAAAGAACGTCAAAAAAGACAAATTATGCAATATTCCTTTGTGACTGACACCTCATGCTTTACCTACCTATTGTGTATGTACTTTTTTTTCAGATTTATTGGTGCCACTATCTCTGTTGCTTTATATTTCGTGATGCTGTGCCCTGAATTGAAAGAAACGGTTTATTTGCTTAATTATTCAAAATGAAGCCAAGTGCTTCCAGTTATCCGTTTTCTTTATTTTATGCCTCACTTTTATTCAAGAAATATTGTACTGCTACAGCCATATATTTCAAGAGCGTACTTGCCTGCTGCTGACCTGTACGTAGAAAGGCCGGACCACATGAAACTGCTCTCGCCCGTCACTCCTCTTCTACTTCAGGAACCAAATAAAAGTTTTATTTGATTTTATTTGATAAGAAGAAAATCAGAAACTATAAGGGGCAACAATTCAGTCCTTTATAGTGGGTGCCTAGTATTTCTGAAGAGGCCAACAACAACAAGACACGGTTTCCTCTGCCCACCGCAATGAGGGCCTGTGCCGATGTGATTGGCTCATTATGAAGGAGGAAACGAAAGTTTTTCCAATGCTTCTTGCTGCTCTTTCCGTGGCTTTGTAATTAAAAATCTTGGTCACGCCACGCTCAGGCATAAGGAGATGATTACATGCCTGGTGCAGAAGGGTTGCTTTGTTGTATTTTGTTTCCACATCTTTTTGCTCGTTTTTCATTGACTCACAAGCCCCGCGGCGCATTTTCGCAAGATTGTGTTTACGGATTTCATGCTAAAAGAAGGGCCATGAAGATCCGGTACGAACGCCCTAAAGGGAAACTGAAACGGTTTTTTAAGAATTCGAGGTTATTCAAGAATTCGAATCTATCAAGCTTTTAGATGAACCATGCAAAGTATTTCTGCACTAGCACTTAAAATGGTGACATAATCGCCGATTAAAACCACGACGATATTTAGGCTTCTCCTCACTACGTTGGAGGAGTGCGAGGAAACTCGGCAGTGACGTCATTGTTGCCGAAATATCAATGTCCGCTACTCACTCCTGCATGCTGCTGTGCGTCGTCGGATGGCGCCAAACAATGCATTGTGAGCTTCACGTTCGATGGCGTCGGTTTTCTTCCATGGAATAACCGTTTCTTCGCTTGAAACGTAGTGTCGTCATACGTGACGTCATTATAGGGGCCTCTGCCCGTCGTCGTGCACTTCGGAGAAGCCTGAACGCTGACGACGACTTTATTCGGCGATTACACCACCATTTCAAATGCTAGAGCAAAACCATTTCGCAGGCTTTACTTGCTCATTTCGCACATTCGGGAACTTTAAACACATCGAATTCTAATACCGCTTCAGTTGCCCTTTAAGGGGACGCAGATCAAAATATTTGCGAGCCACGCGTTGCAATTGTTGCGTACACGAACAAGCTTCTTTTCCGTAAGGTAATGTATTTACCACGCCTTGCAATCCTTCCGCAAGCGTGCTTTCACGGCTGTCTACGCGTCGTTTCGATTCGCTGTAATTTGTTTGCTAGAGTCTAAGGCTAAAAAAGAAAAAAAAGAAAATGTAAATAAAAAAGGAACTGTAACACTTTTTCCGCGTTAAAATATGTAAAGAGCGGGTCTCTTAAGTGGGTTCGAACATTCTACAGTGGGCTCTACCCCATGTTTATGGACAACTTGAGCAACTGAATTCGAATCACTGCCGTTAATCTGGATCGTAATGCAGAGAAAGGTTTCCCTCGCCCACGAACGTGGCCTAAGATTCATAGACAACTTCGTTTTGGTTTAGAGACTCAGGCGATGAGGGATGCCGTAGTGACGGGCTCCGCAAATTTCGACCACCTCAGGTTCTTTAACATCTCCATCGAAATTCTACCGCTGCTGCCGAATTTCGATAAAGGCGAAATTCTAGAGGTCCATAATTTCGGATATTTCTGTTTGTACTGTGGCAGTCATGCGTGACGTCATCATGGTGATAGTCATTTCTTGAAAAAACGAGCGCTGATCATTCGTGTTACCGCTTAGGAAGAGTGGCTGTCATTTTTACTATTTTTCAAACATATCTACTATTGTTTCCAGCACTATACGGAGAGGTTAATAAATGATTACAACAAAATATAGATGCCCCTGGAAGGTCACTAAACAAACCATTGCTGCAATATTTGCAGCTGACTTCAAAAATCGCTCGCGCACAAAGCCGTTAGCCTAGAAGCGGATATCAATTTTCTTTTTCCTTGTCATTTACGATTCTCCTCAGAAGCTCGCTCGAACTCTTGGATCAGGAGCCTGTCCGAAGTAACGTCATTTAGGTGAGAAATGGCTTGTCCTCCAAAGCTCTGAAAAATTATGTACCTACCTGTGTGCAAACAAACATTCTACGCACATATGGGAAAAAAAAATTGAAGAAATAAAGTAATCGTGTTTTTTTTTTTTTGCGTGTGAGAGTTGCCAACAATTTCAAACCTACCTTTCCGTGGCTCACAGCATAAGGCGCTAAACAAAAAAAAAACGTATGTAACTCGCTGCTTTCCGTAACGTTAGAAAGACGTGTGTCAGCTCAGTGTGTACACAACCGGCTCTCTGAATCGTGCGCCATTTTACTACACAGCTAGCAAGATAGGGCTTACAGCACATTTTTGCAAAAAGTTCTGGTTTATGATTGCTCTTGATCTTACTTCTAACCTTATTGGCTTTTCTGTTAAGCCCTCGAACGGACGTCGGCAGTCCATGAAACTGAGCTGCCTATAAATTTCTTATATCTGGCTGGCCTGCGCTGCTGGGTATGCGCGTCGGCCGTTTAAACGGAAAAACCGAAACGCTTAGTAGCGGCGGTTGCGCGAAGCAGTGAACGAAACAGCACCATAGCCATTGAGCCATTGCGGAGTCTCATGTCAATTATCGTCACAGGGTATGAAACAAGGCTTCATCAATTCGAGCCTGGAACAAAACGGCAATCCATGCACTTCAGCAACACAACTTCGCCTCGAAACAAAAGTTCATAACTGCACCTACCACTGGCAAAGTCATGGCTACAGCCTAGTAGGACTCTGCAGGGGTTATTCTGACCGACAAAGCGCCACATGATGAAACGATCAGCTCCGGGGGCTTCTTGTGAGACTTCTCAGAAATTCAAGAAACTATTCATGCTTACCCACTGTCACAAAACTTCGAACAAGCTTTCCCTTATTCATGAAAACGCTATGCCACAAACATGTCTGCGCACTCGAGAGGGGATATTTTAAAACTTCGATGGGCTCATGTCACACACATGTCTGCGCTCCCGAGATGAGATTTTAAAACTTTGGTGGACTCTTCTTCCACCTCCATCCTGCAGCCTGGACCTCGCGCCTTCTGCCTTCCATCTCTTTGGCCCGCCGAAGAATGGAGTCCGTGTGAAGTTCTGCAGCGACAACGCGGAGGTTATTTACAAATGAATACGTTGGCTGCGACAGAGAACAGCCGAGTGGTACTATGAATGCACAAAGGCTCTCCTATTTAGGTGGCGTACGGCCATAGGCCTTAAGGAGATTATGTAGAAAAATAGGGAAGGATATGATTTATTTCAAGCCAGAGTAGAGCGATCCTGCTTTGGAAAAACAAATTGTGTTGCATTACTCACTGAATGACGTGACAGCAAAAGAAGGCGACGTGATTTCAAATACCACAAAACTCTCTGTGCGTTCCCAGCGGAATCAGAGCCTGTGCCAGCGGGCAGCCATAAGCCTGCTGGGCTTACTCCTCTGACTACCCAGCCATCAGCACGAAGAAGTGGACGGGACATAGAGCAGGTACCTGTTAGCATGAACCGCGTACTACATGCCCTCGATAGCAATAGTGATGCAACCGGATGTTTAAGCTGGATTATTTGAGAGCAACAAAGTGTCTTCAGAACCTGAAATACAGCTCTAGCACGACACAGAAGCAAAAAAGCGCTCTACTGCTCGGCAACAGTAGCAATATATGCGTCTGCAAGGAACTGCGAGAGGAGGCAAAACGCCTCCCTAAAGCTGGAGGCAAAGGCAGCCCTCAGAAGAGCGAGTCTGCAAGTTTTCCATCAGTTCACAACGAATAGAGCACCCTTCACGTCATGTAATTTTTAGTGCACTACCTTTTTTCTTTTCGTTTCTGCACCGAAGATACAGCTGGCAAGTGAGGCTTGCAGTAGTACTGAAGCTCATGTGATTTCTTTCGACTCATACCGTTGTTTGTTTGTTTTTTTACACACAACCAATACCGACATGTGTAAGAAGGGGTCAGGAATAAAGCCCGCGAGCTTGTGCTACGAAGCTGAGCGCCAAAGCCTATAAGCCTTCGCGGTGAGAGAACATGGATGGAGACAACTTTGCGAATGCTACCAAGTCCAGCTCTAATCAGTAAATTTGAAGTTCATGGCGCAAGCCCAATTTCAGCTTATTCGTCTTCTTCATTTCTAGTATGTGATAAAAAGCAGAAGATGAAGCCGAGGGCAGGGGAAGGTGTTGTGGTGAGGGAATGAACAGAATGTGTTTTGCGTTCCGGGTTGATTCCGGAAGGCTTAAGAAACGAACTCTTGTACTACACCCATACTTGGCTACAAGCGTAATATAAACGTTATGAACCTCAATCCACAGAACAGGATGTGTCTCGTGAGTGCGCCACAGGAAAACTGTAAGGAAATGAAAAAAAAAGATCGCAGGTCTGACCCAAAGAACCGCAAAACTTCGTTCAGTTCCGATATAGATTTCCCGGGATTTTTCTTTTATTTTTGGCACCTTCATCCTCGGGCGCGTACAAAGAACGCACTCTTTTGTGTTCCAAGCAACGCCCGCAGTCTCTCCTCACGCGAAGCCTGAACGGAACTACAAAACGGCCAGCGAGAGCAACGTCGTCGCCGGCTCGCTCAAACCCTGCGCTCGGAGTCATTCACCACATCGGGGCCGCGTGGAGCGCATCTTCCCGAAAAGGCCACCGTGGCTGACTGCGGCTTCATTGTCGCCATCAAGTGCGCGCCTCTTCACGCACGGTCGTCCGTCGCAACAACCACCGTCTCGCGCCGCTCCCCGACCCGAAAGAATGACGCGACGCATTTACGCGTCTCCCAGGATCACCACCACGTAGCGTCCCACTCACTGCGCTCCGGATCCTCCCCCGCACCCTTCAACTACACGCCTTGATGTTTACGCGATCAAGAGCTGCCCAGAGAGCCAGATTGAGAAGATTCCACAAGAGACGGGAACATAAAAGTGAATAAAAAAAACAGCGAAGGAGAGGAGGAGGAGTGGAGAAGAGAGGGAAAGTAGTGACGAGACATGAGCGGGGAAAGAGGAGGAAAGAGGAGTAAGTAGAGGCTAGGCAACGAAAGTACCACCGACAGAGAGAGAGAAAAAAAACGGGCAACACAAGAACCGAGCGGCGCAAAGGGGTTACGAATCACCAAACGCGCGGTAACGCGGTCCCGGTGAACACATTCGCTCGGACGGTCGCGAAAGAGAAGCCAGCGAGCTTGAGTGTGGCTCGGTGCGAGAGGCCTTCGCTAAAAGAAAGAAAGAAAGGAAAAACAGAACAGGAAAAATGACAGACCACGAAAAGATGAAGACTCCGAAACTACACAGCCGGATAAGTGCGCTCGCATGTGCGTATGTTTGGGCCGTCTGCATGCTTCTTCTGCTTCTGCACGCACAGCGTGTTCTTCACATTTTTGTTCACATTTTGTTCGTCGACCCGTCTTCTGATGTTGATATACTGACATGAGCTCGCTTTGCTCGTCGTGTTTATCCTTCTCTTTTCTTATCGCTTTCCTTGTTTGTTTGTTTACCGGTGGCTGTCGCCTCGCCTGTCAATGCCGATGCGGCGAGGAGCAGCCCTTTGGACGCGTGGATCAATTTTTGATGCGCGATCTTCGCACAGAATGCGTAAGCGCCCTAGGGACAATAAAACAAACTGCGCGTCCGTCTCCGTCGGTCGCGCCGAGTTTGCGTCACCCGCTAGTAAAAAAAAAACGGCTTGCGGACTGGCGCCACTATGTCTCACTCGTGGGCACTTTCTTACTCTATTTTTAGCCTCACGCGCCTCTTTGCTTCGTTGCATATTCCACCTGCCGAAAAGGCAGCGCCGATGTAATTTTATTTTTATTTTTTTTGTTTGCTCGCTGCTCGGTCGACGCTGCAGCGAGTTCACTGGCTCCTCAATGTTTGGATAAAGGCAGAATTTATTTGACTGGATAAGTGAAACCCGCTGTAGCGCATCTGTAAGCAACAGGCAGGCTAAGGACATCGCAGTACCAGCATGGCCTCTGTCCCGCCGTGGTGGCTCAGGGGTTACGGCGCTCGGCTGCTGACCCGAAAGACGCAGGTTCGATCCCGGCCGCGGCGGTCGAATTTCGATGGAGGCGAAATTGAAGAGGCCCGTGTGCTGTGCGATGTCAGAGCACGTTAAAGAACCCCAGGTGGTCGAAATTTCCAGAACCCTTCACTACGGCGTCTCTCATAGCCTCAGTCGCTTTGGGACGTTAAACCCCAATAAACCAACCAACTACGGCGTCCCTCATAGCCTGAGTTGCTTTGGGACGTTAAACCCCAATAAACCAACCCCGATAAACCATTATAGCCTCAAAAGCATCCTTCGTGAAAGTGAAAGGAAAAGACAGTATGATGAAGAAGTGGGAATCAGTAGCACTTTTTCAGTCATTTCGCTCTTTGCATCAATAACGGTGGGTGGCTTCCTTCTTGTTACGAACTGGAAATTCTTTGGCGTAGATTTATCGAGAAATCAGCAAAAAAATGGAGAATAGAATAGAGCAGAGAATGCGTTTTGTTTGTGTTGCGTAGGGTTGGTTTGGGCTGGGTCTTATGGCATGCAAGCACATGAGAGATAATGCATTTTTTGCTTTTATACTCCAGAAAAGGTCGATAAACGAAATACAAATGTCGCCATCAGCGACCAACTTCAAGAGCAAAGTGCGCTACGTCGGAGGGTTTTAGGGAGCTGTGAAAATATCTCGGTTGGTATTAAAATTATTCGGCAGCGGTGGTCGAAGCCTGAAATGCAGGTGACTGTAGACGGCCAGTCATGATGGATCATCAAGTGGGAACGTGCGGTATCTTCAGAAGTGCGTGGTATGTCGAGTGGTACCACAAGTGAGGCATTCACAACGATTGCCCAAAGTACGCCAGCGGATTACTGTCCGCGGCTCAGCGCGAATGAGGGCGGGCGCACGGACGACAGTCGCTGAAAAGAGAAGCTGCCCGGATATCTTGCGATCGTTGACTGCGGCTAATACGGGGCTTAGCTGCACGATGTGCGGGACAGATTCAGTTACCTGTTCCTGGATGACACGTCGCATTGTTGCAGTGAACAGCGATGACGACTTCTGGGCGCTAAGGATTAACGAAAGCTGCCGAACGACTTCCTTAGTAGCTTTATCTGATGGAGCGAACAAAAGGCGAGATCACTCGTGAAACTTGACAATATTTCATTCAGTCGGAGCTCATCCATGCCCAGCTTTCTTGGACATCGCTTTTAATAGTGCGGCACCTGTGGAATGTAGTAAGGTACTGTTATCAGCATGTTGATGGAAATAATCCAATCTTCCAACACGTAGCAAAATCTTGCTTTTAAAGATTGTCCTGCACTCACACAGAGTATAATTATAATTGGAATAAAAAACCAGTGGAGTGAGTACATGACGCGTCCTGAGGGGTATATGCAGACATATTGATTGTTCTGGTGCAATGCTGTGATTTGTGAAAAACTCTCAGTTCATAAACATATTACCGTTGTAAACTGATCTTGTCCAGAATGACGGCTTCCTGGACCTTCGGGGCTTGGATCTAGGCGTTCTGGCCGATTGTGGCGAGGGCTGCTTGCCACAGTGGTTATCTGTTGCTAAAGCCGCCGCCGCCGCTTCGGCGGACGCAGTTGTTGCGATGCGCGTCCCCTCTTTAAATCTTTCCTCTCACATCTCTTTGAACTCTCCTCTTTCTGCACACGGCGCAATGAGAGTGGCTCGGCTCGAATCAATAGATAAGCCCGCGCACTTTCCTTTCCCTCGTCCATCAGTTGCTACATCAACATGTTTTTGTTCATAATTTGTGCGTAACAGTGGTTGGCGTACGAAGTTTCTTACCCCTGACGCCGCTCGAGCACTCTAGAGTAGAGAAGGAATGTCTGTACGCTGCATGGTTCAAACTATGTCCTGGTTCTGTGAAAGTCGCGTTTTTTTTTTTTTTGACGATTTGCATATGCAAAATCTATCACAGTGAGTTTGTATATATTTTGTTGTCGCTTGCAATATAATAATTTATGCTGAAGACCATTCATAGGTGAATGGAGTTCGTCTGATGTCGATGTCGATGAAGAGGGGAGTGCACATTATGGTTTAAGCCATGTCTCGGCGTTGTAAAAGTCAGCCTTGACATAAAGCCTCTGCATCATCAGTAACGTAAGTTTGCAGTCACATGTCTCGTCAAGCATCAGCTACATCCAGGCTGTGCCGCATAATGCTTACTGCCGGATGATTATGTTACTCATCTGCCAACTTCGATTTTCAGTCGTCGAGAGTGGTGGTCGAGCTCAGTGCTACAAGTCTTGGAAAAGTACGAAGTGAGACATTGGTGCAGTGCGCTGCTGATTTACATATATCTTAGAGTACGCCTTGACTCGCGTGATCCAGGAAATGGCATAGCATCTTATGCATCCGCAAAACGCTTTCTCAAGGCAGTTTTTCATCAGCAAAAACGGCGTGATTGCAAGTAAGTGTTTAGGAGCCCCGACATAGTCGAAAATACTTGTCGTCCCAGAACAAGATAACTCTGTTTCAAACTAAACTAGAAACCATGTGAAGTGAAGAACAGTAGAAGAACCAACTGCGCTGTGCACAGGCGGCAATAAATTCAAGCACTTACTTCTTCCAAGGCTTGCGAAAAAACTCATTTTGTCACACGCAGCTGCCTCTAACATGTGCCCTCAGCAGGTGTGAAGTATTAACGTGGACAGAAGCGAACAATCACCATTTTTCTCACAGTACTTAGTGATCGTTGACAGTGAGCTGAAAATACGAAAATGACACTTTTCAGGTAGGAGCGAATAATTATTTTCTTGTTTGCGCTGCATACATACGTCTAGCACGAAGAGAAGACTTGATGCTATCAGTGCCGGCCGAACGCTTGGACTGTATTAATTCGTAAAAAGACCAGCTCTGGCCAGTTCAGTGTTTGGCGCCGGCTGCATTCGATAGCGTGCTGAGACGCTGCGTAAAACTTTATAAAAACAGGGACACGTTTCATTTATGTTTAATTAGCGGTGATCGGCTAAGCAATCTTGTCAGAGTGAGACAGTTAGCACAATTCACGGTGTTGCACCATAACCCTAAACCACACTGCCTGACACTAGGTATGCAGGTATGCCGGTTATCATGAATACCTCATTTTCACGCATATATTAATGCATACCTTATCCCACTCCTTTGATGAAAAGCGGGTTCAGCAAGAGACACTTGCGTAACCAAGCCTGTCATCGTTAACGAAAAACTGCGACTCTACGTAATTACGCGTGCCTTGATAACCTTCAGACTAGATTGCAGCTTTAATTAAAAATGCGTTTGCGAGAAGCGATCTGTACTGATTAGATTTGCGCGACGTTATGACCTGGGCCATAAAAACTAAACTATCTCAAACGATAAATATCTTAATCATAACTGGCGTCTCTGAGGTTAGCGCTTCGGCATCTGAAAGTCAGTCCCTTTATATACTAACGTTCCCGTGGGTGCAGTGTACTCAACGCGAGTTGACCGCCTGACTTTACGTGCGCGATAACGAAAGACGTTTTTTGTCGTTCCGTGAACTACGTGAGGGGCGTTTATTTGCCATCAAAGCAGTTACCATCGCATAACGAAAAAGCGTAGCAGGGAAGACCGAAGAGAATCAACTAACGCTGACTGGAGACAGTGTGTGTGCGTTGGCTCCGCAGTTCTCCCATCGGGCGCACTGCACTGGGAGAATTATAGAGGCAACATGTTCCACGCCACGTCAGCAGACAATCAAGGTCAAGCCTCAGTTAAAGCTGGCAACCCCAGTTGTCGAAGGCTTTCGGAAATAGCTCTGGCACAAAGAGCAGAGTTATGATGAAACGGGATATATTTCGCGAACAGCAAAAGTGAAAAAAGAAGCTTATAAATAAAACATGAAGCGTGGCTCAGTAGTGAAGGTACGCTGATTCAAGAACACAGAACAAGAAAGATTCATGGTTTATGGCACAATTACAAAGCTTTTCGGCATGACTGTGCGCGTAATATTCTCATTTTAGCGCCATTAATTCGTCATACGCACTCGCAACGATTCTCGACCGCTATAACGTTTTACGAACGCGTACTTGCAACAAGCGAATGTTTTATTAAGTTATCTGATGGCTACCGCACATTTAAAGCCTCTTCTACTCTCACTTTCGGGACTAAAGCAAAAGACAATGATTAGAGGAGTTCAAAGACCTCGGCTGGGCTGCAAGTGGAACTGCTTTCGTGGGTTTTACTTTGTCTTGATTACTTTCTGGCTGCATAGAATCGGCTTACGGCAGCTCCTGGCCTCAGCAGCGCAAACACATAGAGTGTGGAATGCGGGCATTTTATCTTCATTTCTTGGCAGAGTCTGCGAGCGCGATTTCTTGTAGCCCCGTTTCATTCCCTCGCGGTTATCGTCCCGAGAAGAAATCGGAGCCACTGTTCCAGCGGCTGAGTGCAGAGGTCGCGTCGTTAAAGAACAGTTTCAGAAATATACGACTAAAAAACCTCAAGGAGAAGAGATAGAGCCTCCATGACCGACAGTAGCGAACCCTCTACTTCAACCACTTCCACACCGGCTATCTCAAAGCTTCTTCGCCTACCAGCAACAGACGGATTCAAGTATCCGGCCTCTATCACGGAAGCCCGTCGCAACTTGTTGCAAAATTCTCAGAGCCGTAACTGGAAGAGAAAAGTGTACGAAAAACGACCGCTGCTATGTCCCTGATGTCGCTTCTATCTCCGGCCGCTGCAAGCGCGCGGGTTAAAGCCGCGCAGCCGGGTTACGACGTCAGGTCTTCCATGACGAGCGGTGAAGGACCCTCAGAGCTGGCTCGCCAAGGACGCTCCTCCAAGCGTCTCCAGTGTGCGCCACAAGGACATGCCACAAGTGAAATAACAACAACAAAAAAAAAGGAATGGAAATGAAAAAAAAAAATGAAAGGTGAGTTACGTGAGCTTTATAGTAGAATGAGACCTAGGATAGAAGGAGCAATAGAAAACGTCGCTCGGGCTCGCAGTCGAAGCATTCAGCCCCGGTCTCCTGCCGCTTCGAGAAAGCGTTCGTGTTTATTTCGACGGTCAGTCCACGCGCGTTTCGCAACAGAAGACGACGCCGGCCATGGCAGAGCCATCTGTGCGGGCACCTTATCATGTTTCACGCCATTTCCGGCCCTTCTCGAGTGGCGTTCTTGCGAAAGCGCCACGCCGCTCAAGAAGCTTTCGTCGTACCCTTTCGACGCTGCCCGTCACGGTGGCGCTCCGCGCAGCTACCACATTCCACTCGCGGCCGCGCAGTGAATTGGTCCGCGACTCTAGCAGATACACCCACGCGCTTAGCGAACAAAGACGCATCGAGAGAAAAGTAGAAGCAAAACAATAGCCCGTTATTTTCGTGCCTTTTCTCTTGTTTTTCTTTCCGTTTTTTTTTTCTGCGGAGAAAGCAATATGTGGTCTTGGAAATGTCTCTCTATTCTGGAGGCTTTCCGCTCGCTATCGACACAGCCATCTTCGCTACGGTCAGTGACCGCACGAAATATGAGACTCTCGTATTGGCCACGCGCGTCTCTTTCTGGCTTGTGCTGCTTCAGCCCATACGGTTGCCTCATTACAGAAGCGCATATGTGGTCATGACTCTCGGTTTATCTTTCTTGTGACCGTATGCATTAACAAGCGAAGCAGTGTAGTTGTACAACTACGAAAGATCCGGCATCAGAACAGTTGTATGGCGATTAGTTTTTCAGGCTCTGTAGCACTGTAGCCTCAGCGTGCAAAGCTGTTTGAAGATACTGCAACGTTAACAGCGTCAGGACCTTGAATGCTTTCGAAATTTCTCAGTTAGTGCGCAAAAACACATTAAAATTAGTACGCCCTTGCATATTTAGTTTGCATGAGAAGTTTTTTATCTTGAGACTCTCAAATTGCTAGCTTACTCACAAGATTGGATGCAAAGGATGACAGTTGATTGTACGCTCTGCTGAAGGTATAAGAAAAACACCTGTCAAAAGATGCCCGACAAACTGCTGTCGCGGGTGACACGATAAAATGAAGATAACATTCTGCAATCCCCATCTCTCCAGATAATAAAAGCAGGAAGAATGGAGTGAGAAAGGGGAGCGCTTTGCCTGCCAAGATGTCGTGAGTGGGCCGCCACTTGATTAACAGCGAACCATGATTGCTTTGAAACAGAAACATAAAAAACAAGCGCACAAGGCAGTTCCCTGTCCTGGAGTAATCTGACGATAGAGCTTAAATCAAGCGCAAAAGCTTGAACACGCTACCACCGCAAAACTTTTGTTTTTTTCTTTTGCTTTCTTTGTTATCGGAAATAACGCGCTGCCTTATAGCTTTGGTTGCCACATGAGAGGAGAACATATTTCGCAGGAATGATTTTAGGCGTGGGAAACTTTATATCATGTCAGCGTGTCGTACGTGCTTCAGGCATCTAAAGCGCATCGTCCCATTTGAGCTGAGAGAGGCCAAGGGCGGCCACCATGCTGATCTTCGTGGACCTTTGAAAGCCATTGCCGCTATCACCGCCACCGAGTTCAGTTTTGGTTTGGGGGCTCAAATTCGCCAAATATATCTCGCGTTAGACGCTAGTCTACCCGTCTTCCTTCTGCTCTGCCTACAGTAACCGCTACGTGACAATATGAATATAAAAAAAAACAATGTGTACAGTACAGTTAACGCATCTGGAGATAAATCAGGTGTTAGCGCTGTCTGCTTGCGTTTATTTATGCAAAGCGAAAAGGAAAGTGAACGCCGTAGCAACTCCGAATAAGGCAAGGAGCTCCGGATAAACACCACTGAAAACGTCTCTGCGCTAAGTCAAATTGCAGGAGTGAAAACGACGCGCACGATACCGGTAAATAAGCGCGATAAAATAGCACACGCGGTGCTCTCTTTATCTCCTCTGGCCTTTCTCATTTTCTGTAATGTGAATTACGTACAACCTCAGTTTGCATTCCACAACAAACGATTATAGCGTAGCGACGCATAAAACATGAGCCCGCCGAGCACCACACGGCGCGTGCGTTCTCTCTGAGCGACACGTACCGCGTTCCTTTCAGCCAGCTAACGAGACAGCGCCGTCCACGCGACGCAGTCACGCGACCGTGCGCTCGACCGCGCGGCAGTGAATCACGCGCCACGGACACGGCCGCCGCCAGCGATAACGAGCGAAATGACGCGAGAGCACTAATTGCATCTCTGTAGAGGCGCCTCCCCCTCTTCCCCCAAAAACCTATACTCCCCTCACCTCGCTCCCTTTTCTCCCTCTCCACAGAGCGCGCAAACAGGCTGGCCTCTATAACCACGCCCGCCAGATTCTGCACACATTCACACACCCTCTCTTTCGAGGACGATTCGTTGTGCCGGAGAGTCATGGCGACGACTACGAGAAAAGCGATACCGGTTCCTCGCTGAATCATTAACCTGCCCCTAGGCTCGCTCGGGCAGCTGCAACAATCGAGCGGCCCACCCGATACCTGCTGTAGCACCATACGTCCCTTCCACCTTTGCGCGTGTCATAAGAGGTGGCAATGAACTCGGCAGGCGCCGCACCCTTACCGCGCCGCTGATTCTAGCCGACGAGGCAGCCCTCGAATTGCATTTGCACCACCACGCCTGGCAACCTAGGAACAGCGGAGGGATAGGCAGAGGAAAATGAAAACATGCACAAAAGCTTGGTCCAATCAAGCGCCGTAAAAGTTTAATGAAGGAGGCTGCGTAAGTTTAACTGCTAACAAAACATCGTTGCTAGAGAAGATTCACTCGCATATTGGCTCTTTGATTAAAGGAAGAGAACTTGCGTGAGACGCTGAGGCGAAATTTGATTTGAGAAAGAAGCAAATATCGGAAGGCAACGCACCTGTTCGCACTGTTGTGCAAAGAAATGGAAAATTTGCCACATTCCAGCAGCGCCGGAAAGACGTCTCGCAAAGTGTTGCAGCCTAATTAAGTGTTGAAGACTACATTTAAGGGTTGGATGACTGACAACTTTCGGCTGCTCGTTTTCGGTTTTTTCATTCGCATCCTCGAGAGCTCGTTCTCACCGAAATTACACTTGTAAATATAACAAGCATTTAAGGTAGTAAGTTACTTGAGACCAATGCAGTTAATGCTGCTGATCTACGCTGAGCGGAATCACTTTTAGTGCAGTAGGTTTAAAACCTATGCTTTATCACGACTGCATTTCCCGGAACAGAACAATTCCTTATGACGATACTTCCACGCAGAATTATACAACGTTAAAACTTCAAAGTTGAGAGTTCCAACTTTTAATGTTGCGGGGTAAAATAACACCGCTCAATTCTGGGTGCGTAAAGTGCATTCT
This sequence comes from Amblyomma mixtum, assembly GCF_055824585.1. Lineage (NCBI taxonomy): Eukaryota > Metazoa > Arthropoda > Arachnida > Ixodida > Ixodidae > Amblyomma > Amblyomma mixtum. The sequence continues at coordinate 130,658,279 of NC_143016.1, read as the reverse complement.
GCGCAGAATTTCGAGCTGCCTTCCGCATGACACTGAACGGATCGTACTCTAATTTCAGACTCAAGCTGGCCTTCCGAACCTAGAAAAATATCAGACGAGGGCGGCTCAAAGTTTTGATGCTTCAGGAATTTTCTCGGAGATTCCAGTTCTCAATCTATCCCTAAACTCGCGCGCAGCCTTATTTCTCAAAAGCACCGTTATTCTCCGAACTCTCCTTTTCCTTCTCTCTCTTCCTTTCTTAACTTTCATACTTTTTGGGTACATTTTGTTTTTCATATCTTGAAGAACTGAGCCCCTGACGGTTACTACAAGTGATGTTCTCGTTGTTCTCTTCATGCTTGGTGTCGTCCCGTTTGGCCTGTAAATAAAATTTAACGTCACGAAATGTTTTTGTCTTCCCTTTCCCTCCTCCCACTCTCTCTTCTTTTCTCTCCGCACCGGATTCTTTGCCCGCCTTTCATTTGTCTTTTTTACCTTTGAAGCCTGATGCAGTTTGCCGATGGCGGAGACTACCAAATCGCTGTCGTCTCTACCTATACTATTTGCATGCTAGGACCACCCCCCGTAAACGCGGCCTGTTTTTCTGCACGACATCTACGTCACGCAAAAAAAAAAAAAGTAGAGCAGCGCCATCGCTTCAAAACGACCGTTACCCTGCCTTTGTCGTCATCTATTTTTTTTTGCTTTTTTTTGCCGGCCGATCGCTTCAAACTGCCTTTGTGTGGCCCGCGCACATTTTCCGACGCGAGTAATGCGCCTAACTGCAGTCCCAACAACCCAACTGCTTTTCTTTCGAAAAGGCCATTCTACCCAACCCTGCATTCTTCTTCCAAAATGACTCCGCAATTTACCAATCAATCTCCCTTTCATAAAGACCCCTTTTATGTACATGACGACAGTACCTCATTGTTTAGGAACACTGCAGATATGCGCATATATATGTTACGTGTTATGCCATCGGCTGCATCACAGTGTGCTGCCGTTAGCATACCGTTGTTTAGGCAGCTATCGATTAGGCGCTATGGGGAAATTTCTTTTTCGTTTAAAGAATAAAAAAACATAACAGACCATGCGCCCACATGGGCGTTGCGTAAAATTTGCTCCGTTTTGTCAACTAGATGGCCCGAGGCAACTCTGCAGTGAAGTCATTTTCAATCTCTAGCCACAGGACGTCCCGTGTTCCTCACGATATCCTGGTGCCTATTTTTGGCATTATTCTTGGAAAACATTAGAAGTTGGCAGGAACTATATTTTGAAACACACGACAGCCCATGCAGAGTAGACTATTTCCTTGTGAATATTGAATGAACCACCGAGTGCGAGCGCTGGCGCAATTATACAGAGTTAGGACTCGGTTGGCTTTAAACAGGCTTCCTGCCGCATAATGATCATCAAGTTCATTCCAATTCAGCAGCAGGTGTTTCGGCGCGGCAGTATTATGCACGCGTTGCTTAACAAAAATCTCTCCTTGATATATCATGACCTCAGTTTTGGTTCATGCAGGCGTTAATGGCATTTAGAACAGCAGAGCATTTTAGCAGCCTTTAGCTTCGATCAGTGGCTCTGGTATCTGCGTACCTAGGTACCTGCGTAAAACAAGTATGTGAAGAACGAAATTTTTTACCGTAAACAGTATCATGACAGCATCAATGCACAGAAAGAATTTAGTAGAGAGAAAACCTCAGACAGCTCATGTTAAAAATAATCAGGCGGGTGGAAATGTACGGGCTAACGAAAAGTGTACAGCTTATATTAAGTACAACGCAGCGAAATATGGAAATAAAAATGACAGGTGTAACGCTAAGAGACCGGAAGCGGACAGAGTGGGTAAGGGAACAATTTAAACGCGTATTAATGACATCCTAGTCGAAATCAAGAGGAAGAAATGGGCTTGGGCAGGGCATGTAATGCGAGGGCAAAAGAATCGATAGCATTTAAGGGTAACGGAGCGAATTCCAAGAGAAGGCAAGTGCAGCAGAGGGGCGGCAGAAAGTTAGGTGGGCGGATGAGATTGAGAAGTTTGCGGGGATACAGTGGCCGCAGTTGGTAAAGAAGAGAGTTAATTTTAAACACATGGAATATAGGCCTTTGCCCTGCAACTGCTTGCCCAACTGCTTGCTTTCATCTTTTCGCGACTTCCCTTGCATCCCACTTGCAAAACAGGAACAGGACTTTCTTTGCCTGAGAATTTTTTGCACAAAATTTTCTTTGATTTCATATCACCCTATTTTATTTTATTTCAATTGACTGCATAAAGTTTAACTAAAATAGACAGTTGAGCACTTTATTCTTCTTATCGACAGAGTAGTCCACGCAATGTCTTTTCGCCAGAGAGGATAGGTTTTCGCCCAGATGGGATACGACCTAATGCTACTCCATTCTCCGACTTTGATGTTTGAGGTTCATCGGCGCACAGTTAATCCCTCACTTTTGACTCGAATCTAGAACGCAAAAACCGGGTTAGTACATCAAGGATAATACCAAATGTTTATCGTTCCGCTGCTTTTGACAGCAATCTTTACTGGCGGTTTATTTTGTTCTTTCTACTTTTTTTTTCTAGTCAGCTGAGACCCCTAGCGCAGCGCGGGGCGAGCTGCGGGGACTATGCCGCAGCTATACGCATGCGACGGGCGACACGCTGCTTCCGAGTGCCGAAGAAGCCGCCTTCCCGACGCATTAACGACACCAGGGGCGCAAGCGTACGGCAGTTTTCCCGGGATGCATCTGCATTGCAAAGTTATGCCCGCTCGCCTCCTCCCAACCCTCGCTCCCGGTGGCTTCTCGGCACACCTCAGGCAGGAGGCGTCAGACCTGACGCCGCGCCTCCCAGACGCGCTTCCTTCGCTCCAAATACGCACTCTTACCATAAATCTGCATTCTATCACCGCCCCGCTCTCCGGTGCTTCGCGGTTTTCTGGCCGCTCGCAGAAGCCCCTCTCTGTTCCTCTCCTTTCCACCTTCTATCTCCTCCTTCTCTTCCGAGGATCTCGAAGGACGCAGCGTGACTTCGCGGGGACGTGCTGTGCCGTAACGTGCGCTGCAGTGAGGAGGGCTTTCGCCACCCTCGCCGCTCTCGGCACGCGCCGCGAGCATGAGTGACAGCGGTACACTGGCCGACCGTGTCGCAGGCGCAACCGCGCGAGTCTGTCTGCGACAACTGTAGTCCGATTTGTTTTTCGTGAGCTATACGGGCTCAAGCAGAATGGCGTGAAGGGCGCAGGTAGTGTTGGAAGTCCCGGTCGAAATCTGTGGCCTGGGCACGATGAAAAAGTATCGGTGTGTGTGTGTGTGTGTGTGTGTGTGTGTGTGTGTGTGTGTGTGTGTGTGTGTGTGTGTGTGTGTGTGTGTGTGTGTGTGTGTGTGTGTGTGTGTGCGCGTGCGCGCTCGCCGATAATCCAGAAAATCCCATCCATGGCAAGTAAGAACAGTGACGTCATCAAGCAGTCGTAGACGCACCCAGTAAGCCGAGCACCGCCATCTCAGATAACTGTTTACATGTCTCTTGTATATATATATATATATATATATATATATATATATATATATATATATATATATATATATATATATATATATATATATATATATATATATATATATATTGCAACGGATAATCTCCGTGAAGACGACGCAGAGGAAGTGCCCGGTGTGTGCGCGCTTGCCGCTCGGGGCTAGCTGTGATCTGGACCCTGTGCTCCGGTCGTCCTTGTGCCGACATAGACTTCGGGCCACGTAACATCTTTGGTGGACGTGCCGGGTAAACGATCTCCACGCCACGCAGCTCCGAAGCGGTCGTCAGGCCGGGGCTACTACCATCATGGCTCCACCCGGCGAGTCACGAACCACTCCCTCTGCTCCCTCTGCTCCCTTCGTGGTCATGGCTCCTCCCCGTGACCCTGGTACCTTTTCTGGGAACGACGGCACCGATGTCGACGACTGGCTCAGCCTATATGAGCGAGTGAGCACCTATAACCGGTGGGATCCCACCGTGATGCTAGCGAATGCGATCTTCTATCTTAGTGGCACGGCCCGGGTCTGGTACGAAACCCACGAAGAACTGACGAGCTGGGATACTTTTAAAGAAAAGCTCCATACTTTGTTTGACAGACCCGATGACCGGAAGCTCTCCGCGAAGAAGCAGCTCGCGTCGCGCGCCCAGTCGTCAACCGAAAGCTATGTGGCATATATCCAAGATGTCTTGGCGCTTTGCCACAAGGTCGACGCCGCCATGACCGAGTCCGACAAAGTGAGCCATATTCTGAAAGGGATTGCGGATGATGCTTTTAACTTACTGGTTTGCAAAGACTGCACCACCGTGGACGCAATCATAAAAGAATGCCGTCATTTCGAACAGGTTAAAAGCCGCAGAATTCCACAGCAGTTCTCTCGGCTCCCTAATACTGCCGCTACTTCTTCCTGTGAGGAACACCGATTACCGTCCCTCGCCTCTTCCGATGATGACCCCGTTGCCGGCACTGTGACCCGCATCGTTCGCCGCGAACTGGAAGCCCTTGCGCCTGTTCTGCCCCGTCAGACCGCACCTGATAACTCTCTACCCACCGTGTCGCTGATTCAGGCCGTCGTGCGTCAGGAACTCGCTAACCTGAACCTTCCTCCGGCTGTGTGCACCATCAGAAGCCCGGACACCCCCCAGCCACCTCTCTCTGTTTATCGTCGCACCTATTATTCTCCGCAGCGTTATCGCAATCCAAATGAGTGGCGTACGGCAGACGACCGCCCCATCTGCTTCCGGTGTTCTCGCATTGGCCACATCGCCCGACATTGCCGCAGTCCATGGTCTTCACCAGCCCGCAAAGTCTGCCCCTCCTTCTACAGTTCTACTTCGACCCGCACCTTCTCGCCCCGAGCCCCGTCCGAACCATCCGAAGCAGCCGTTTCCCCTCCACGCCGATTCTCCCGCTCTCCGTTGCCGCAGGGCCGCCGCTCTCGCTCCCCACAGTCGCCTTCAACCAGCCGCTCCCACTTGGAAAACTAAATGATGCAGCTCCCGGAGGTGACGCTGCATCAACGACCCGGACCACAAATCCTCTCTCGACCTCACGACCAAATCTCCCGGACGTCTTTATCGACCGTGTTCCTGTGCGCGCCCTGATTGACACCGGTGCTCAAATATCAGTGATGAGTGCTGCCCTCCGCCGTCGCCTACGCAAAGTCCTCACGCCTGCAATGTCACGTGTGCGTGTCGCGGATGGTGGCACGCCTGCTGTCGACGGTACGTGTACCGCGCGCGTTACCATTGGCGGCCACAGTATACCGGTTCAATTCACCGTGCTGACCACCTGTGCCCATGACCTCATTCTTGGCTTGGATTTTCTGACTGACCATTCCGCCCTCATTGACTGCTCGGATGGCGTCCTACACCTCGAACTTCCACTGCTGGATTCAGAACCCGTCGATATATCCCTGCGACTGTACAGTACCGATTATGCTCGCCTGTCATCCCGAACCGCCTCTTTCGTTCCACTGACCCCATCTCGCCCAGTTCCTGATGGCGACTATCTCGTTACGCCCAACCTTGACCTCCTGCTGACCCGTAACGTTGCCCTACCTCATACCATCGCCACCATCCAAGCTAACGCCCTCTCTCTGCCTTTCCTCAACTTCGGCGTCTCTTCTCAAGTGCTCCCGTCCGGCATCTGCGTGGCTACCCTATCTCCTCTCGCTCCTTGCCACGTCGCTCAGTTGGCCAAAACCCCTGTTCAAGACACTGCCACCCCGCGCCGGCAGTCTCCTCAGTCGCCCGACGCCTTCACGACCATGATGGCCACCGACCTCAGTCCCGACCAAACTGCCCAGCTTCGTGCCCTTCTCGAATCTTTTTCAGATATTTTTGATGTCAACAACACGACGCTGGGCCAAACTCTCGCCGTCAGGCACCGCATTGAAACCGGCGATGCCCCTCCCATCCGCCGCCGCCCCTATCGAGTCTCTCACGCCGAGCGTCAAGTTATCAATGCGGAAGTTACTAAAATGCTCGCGAAAAACATTATCGAACCTTCGCACAGTCCCTGGGCCTCACCCGTCGTACTTGTGAAGAAAAAGGATGGCTCCTGGCGTTTTTGCATTGATTATCGGCACTTGAATAAGATCACCAAAAAGGACGTGTACCCCTTGCCGCGTATCGATGACGCCCTTGACTGCCTTCATGGTGCCAAATTTTTCTCATCCATAGATCTTCGCTCCGGCTACTGGCAAATTGCTGTAGACGACCAGGACCGTGAAAAGACCGCCTTTGTGACACCTGATGGGCTTTACCAATTCAAAGTTATGCCTTTCGGATTATGCAACGCGCCAGCCACATTCGAGCGCATGATGGATGCCCTTTTGCACGGCTTTAAGTGGTCCACCTGCCTGTGCTACCTCGATGACGTCATTGTCTTTTCGCCCATGTTTTCCACTCATATCACTGACCTTTCCCAGATCCTTTCCCTCTTTCGTCATGCCGGCCTGCAGCTCAACTCGTCTAAGTGCCGTTTCGCGCGCCGCCAGCTCACCATCTTGGGTCATGTCGTCGACAATACGGGGGTCCACCCTGACCCTGAGAAGATCCGAGCCGTCAAAGACTTTCCCCAACCACGTTCTTCTAACGACGTCCGAAGCTTCTTGGGGCTCTGCTCCTACTTTCGTCGATTCGTTCAAGGCTTCGCCGACATCGCCCGCCCCCTAACCAACCTTCTGAAGAAAGACACCACCTTCATCTGGGGACCCGACCAGGCACAAGCGTTTTCCAACCTGATATCGAAGCTTACTACCGCGCCAGTTCTCGCCCACTTCGATGTGACCGCTCCCACTGAAGTTCGCACCGACGCCAGTGGCTACGGCATCGGCGCTATCCTCTCACAGAGACAATCCGGAGAGCACCGTGTGATCGCGTACGCCAGCCGTCTCCTCTCTGCCCCGGAGCGGAATTACTCAATTACCGAACGCGAGTGCTTAGCTCTTGTCTGGGCTGTTGGGAAATTTCGCCCATATTTATACGGCCGCCCCTTTACAGTTGTCACTGACCACCATGCGTTGTGCTGGCTCTCTTCCTTGAAAGACCCTACAGGACGGCTTGGTCGTTGGGCACTGAGCCTGCAGCAGTACCATTACTCTGTACTCTACAAGTCTGGCCGCTTGCACGCCGATGCCGACTGCCTTTCCCGTTACCCCGTTGGCCCGTGTGACAATCTTGGCACTGACAGCGTGGATGCTCTGTGCTCCCTCTCTGTCCTCGCTAACATGGCCGAAGAACAGCGCCGCGATGCCGAGCTGCGCTCCATTATCGACCGCCTCAACACCGCCCCATTCGACCCTCCGATGCGCCGCTTTGTGCTCCGTGATGGAGTTTTATACCGCAGGAGCCTTAGCCAGGATGGCCCAGACCTCCTTCTCGTTGTCCCCGAGCACCTTCGCACTGTTGTCCTCCAAGAGCTGCATGATCTTCCCACTGCTGGTCACTTGGGTGTCTCCCGTACTTACGACCGCGTGCATCGTCGATTCTTTTGGCCGCGCCTCTACCGCTGTGTACGCCGCTATGTTGCTGCCTGCGATGAGTGCCAGCGCCGGAAACGCCCCACCACTCTGTCAGCCGGTCTGCTTCAGCCCATTGACGTCCCACCCGAACCTTTCCATCGCGTCGGCTTAGACCTTTTGGGACCATTTCCGGAATCCGCTTCGGGCAACAAATGGATAGCTGTTGCCACAGACTACGCTACCCGTTACGCGATCACACGCGCACTGCCCACCAGTACGGCTACTGATGTTGCCGACTTTCTTTTGACCGACCTAATCCTACATCATGGAGCTCCCCGTCAACTTCTGACCGACCGAGGCCGATGCTTTCTGTCCAGAGTTGTCGCTGACATTCTTCGATCGTGCTCTACGAAACATAAGCTCACCACCGCCTACCACCCGCAGACGAACGGCCTCACAGAACGCTTCAATCGCACTCTCACCGATATGCTGGCTATGTACGTTTCTCCGGACCATCGCGACTGGGATACCGCTCTCCCCTATGTGACCTTCGCCTACAACTCCTCCCACCATGACACTGCCGGTTACTCCCCTTTTTATCTTTTGTATGGCCGCGAGCCCCTGCTGCCTCTGGACACGCTGCTTCCCACTTCTACTGCTCCGCCGTCTGCATACGCCCACGACGCCATTACTCGCGCTGACCACGCTCGCCAACTCGCACGCTCCCGGCTCCTCGCTTCCTAGACCTCTCAGCAGGAATTTTACAACCGCCGTCACCGTATAGTCTCCTTCACCCCTGGCTCCCTCGTCTCGCTTTGGTCGCCATCTCGCCGCGTGGGGCTCTCTGAAAAACTTCTGTCCCGCTACATCGGCCCGTACCGTGTCCTGCGCCAAGTCACCGCAGTTACCTACGAGATCGCTCCGGCCTTCCCCGGTGCCACGTCCTCTCAGCATCAGACCGATGTTGTGCACGTCTCTCGCCTCAAGCCCTACGTCTTGCAGTCCCCCTCACTGCCCTGACGAGCACCGAGACGGTGCCTTTCCGACCGGGGGGCCATGCAACGGATAATCTCCGTGAAGACGACGCAGAGGAAGTGCCCGGTGTGTGCGCGCTTGCCGCTCGGGGCTAGCTGTGATCTGGACCCTGTGCTCCGGTCGTCCTTGTGCCGACATAGACTTCGGGCCACGTAACAATATATATATATATATATATATATATATATATATATATATATATATATATATATATCAAAATTGATTTCTTGGCAGCTGATTGATCAATATAAAGTAAAGTCACCTGAAATTGAAAAACATAACAGGATTTAATTCACGACGTTTCGGCTGGAGGGCCAGCCTTTTTCGAGTGTACTGCAGCATTCGAAGCTTCGTGTTTCGAATTGCGTGTTAGGCATATATATACCAGGTGTCCCAGCTAAATGTAACCAAGCTTTTAAAAAACACGGGATGTGCTAGCCGTCTAAAACCAAATGAGGGCTGTTTAGATTCGCGTTACCTAGTGTCAGTATTTTTTTTTTGCTCTTCAAGGTTGACTCATTAGTTAAGCTTAATTAACTAACTTTTTAATTATTGACTTCAGGAACAAAGTGTCAATGGAAAAGTTGTAGATCGCTTTGAGAAACAGCTTACTGAAGCATTTGCAGAAAAGTAATATTTACGTAAAGTAGTTTTTTTACCGGTCTTTAACCATAACCCGCACAATACGAAAAAGCTTCCACATGACAACTGTGCCACTTCAACGTCCCAAGACGCGCCTTAAAGAATAAAATCCGATTTTTCTGAAGTTCTCTCCTCGATGAGACTTTGGGTGCACATTGGGGCAGAGAAGTGAGTTAGCAGCTGGTCACGTGATAACTTTCTTTTAAGGCCAATAAATGAAGCTACGTAAATCGTAACTTGACGAAAACAGCACTACTAGCGGTTTTTCGAGGCGATCTAAAACTTTTTCATCGACGCTTTCATCCTGAAGTCAATAATTAAAAAGTTAAATAATTAAACTTTACTAATTAATTAACTTTGAAGCGCGAAAAATACTCAAGACTAGGCAACGCGACTATGAACAACCCTCAGTTGGTTTCACTGGACTAGGACACTTCGCCGTTTTTAAAAGTTTGGTTACATTTAGCTGGCACACCCGGTATATAGCGAAGTATACTCTTCGTCATAGGAAACATTTATTTTACTCGACTCTCGAAAAATATCGGTCTTCCGATCGAAACATCGGGCCAAATAAATATGTTTCCTTTAACGAAACGTATACTTCGTAATATACTTCTTTAAGCAGTCAAGTACTTCATGTCCTCATATATATATAGTAGTTGCAGCAGGTCTTGTCGTTCAATGGGCCAGGAAGACTTGTAGAAGAAGGGGGTCACAACTTGGCAATTATCTTCATTTAGTACCGACAGTTTCGAACGGAGGACCGTCCTTCCTCAGGGTATACACATTCATTGTTGTTGTGACCACTCCTTCTATATATATATATATATATATATATATATATATATATATATATATATATATATATATCCGCCACTGGCCAACCTGTAATTTGCGCCATTCATGTGGTGACGTTCCTAGTGAAACTGTGACACAACCGATTGTCGTAAAGCATTCCAGGCGGTGTCATACGATTTCCTATTACATACAGCTTACTTATGCTAGTCAAGTTGGAGGCTAGCTTGCGACAGGGATTCCGATCGGCGACATATGCTCCTTCAATTGTATGCCTCCCGAGACTTTCGTATCAAAGTTGTGATGCAACCGTTCGTCGTACAGCGTTCCGGATGGTATCACACGCGCATGTGTGTGTGGGAGTGGTGTAACACACCAAAAAGGAAAAAAAGACTGATCACCCGAAATAAACTCAGTTCGGAAACCGCAACCAGGTGTATACGTCTTGCGTCCATGAAATGCTTTCTCATTCCGACACGTTAACACTCTTAAATGTGTCTGCCTAATTTTTGGTAGCTCAGTGGTTATGGTGCTCGGCTGCTGACCCGAAAGACGCGGGTTCGATCCCGGCCGCGGCGGTTGAATTTCTTTGGAGGAGAAATTCTAGACGCCCGTGTACTGTGCGATGTCAGCGCACGTTAAAGAACACCAGGTGGTCGAAACTTCCGGAGCCCTCCACTACGGCGTCTCTCATAGCCTTAGTCGCTCTGGGACGTTAAACCCCATAAACCAAACCAAACCAAACCAAACCTAATTTTTTTCCTTTCTCGGTTTTGCGTTCTGGTAAAGAAGTTTCTTTCCGTCAAGAAGATATTTGTGCAGAAGTTAGTACTAATATGCACTTGGTTGAAGTAATCGTAGAATAAAGCAAGTACATGAACTTTTATTTTTACCCTCTTGCTAAGGTCACGAGTCTATTTCAGTCTTTGCAACTAAACAGCGTAATTTTTGCAATTAGCACAATTGCAAACGCAGCTTTTTAGGCTTAGTAATACGCTATCCGTCTTGCGTCTTTCATTACTGGCAGACTGAATTGCTATTACCTTCGCTAATGGCTTCTTTACCGTGCCTCATAACTTCTATATTCTCAGTGAGATGAACTTTGATACTATGTTTTGAAATAAATAATATGTTTTCTACATAGTCTAATACAATTAGGCATTATTAAAATTCACGACTGGTAAATATTTACAGTAGCAATCGCTTTCCCTCAGGGACGTGAACTGCGATCATTTTATATCGAAACTATACAGTTCTCGCCTTGGTTAACATGCGCACAAGACTCTTCGGTGAAGTCTATTGTGATATGTATCGAAACTTCTAGCCTTTCCGACGTGTGCACGCTTTATATCGACAGTAACGGTACTCTGACGGCATGATACGTTGCTGATGAAGCTTACCACTAACCACTACCATGAAAACAGGTCCATATACTAAGAAAAAGCTGCAAAATGTCATAAACAAATACACGCACTCACCCAAGGGGAAAATCATTGGAATAAAATGAATGACTAAACCACTTCAATTCTGCCCACTCACCATACTTACCTAATTGCAGCCGCTCGACTTTTGCCAGCGCATATAATTTTATTGCAATTCGCATTACTAATGATCTCTGCTGGCAGGCACGAGTTCATCAAAGTACTCGTAACAATAAATGCATACAAGTCTTTCTGTTGCATCTGCACTCAGCAACCAGCGGCATTGAATTCTAACTTCAAAAAAAAAAAAATTTGCAAGCTTAAGCTCTTTTACTGCTATCGTTTAACTATACCCTAAGCGTTCTCTTCATTTTATTCGAAGTTCGTTAATACACCCAGCCTTTCAGAAATGAGAAACCTCTCAGCTTTCTGGTTTAGCCATGCAGCGTCATATATGGCTCATTTATTCGTCTTTCCAAAATGTATAGAAAAAAAAGAACTGCGCGAACGAGACGGACGGAAAACACGGGACGGAAAATACGCGTCTTCGCCTCTTCGCCGTCCGTGTCTCGTTCGCGCAGTTCTTTTTTCGCATCTATAATGAACAAACTAGTCCGGCATGATCGCCTATATAGCAATATTAATTTCATTTTTTTTTTGTATCATAACTGCTGCAAAGAAACACGTTCACATAGAGAAGAAACACACAATACACAGACGAACGCTGCTGTATGTTTTAGTTTTGCTTGCAAACCACCCGCTTCTAGCTGAATTCCCATATGGAAGCAAGGCAACAAACGCTCAAAAATGCTTGAAAACTGACGTACAACCGCCACCTGGCTGCGACGCGCTACACGAGACCGTAAAGAGTTAGAGTTAAACGACGAACATTAAGCGTTCCTTAGCGTCTGCTAAAACGTCAGTACAACTAAAATCGCCCTTCCATTCACTGCCGTATGGATGCAGCTGCCTATGTACTTTTAATCACACCAGAAGTAAAGCGACGTGTTCAGTGAAAACAAGCACAACCCAACGTAATGCTGTCAAAGTACGACAGCCCTGGGCTTTAGGCGTACCAAAAATTGCTCCAGGACCGCTCGTCGGTGGTGAATAAAGTGCACTAACGTTTGTCATAAGCATCTAAATATCGAGAAACTCTCTCCGGTACCACCAAGTCATAACGGGCAAAAACAAAGCTGAGAAACGGTTAAGAGTAAATACGCAAGATCAGAATCTCGAAGCCGGGTCAACCGCGACGCAACTATGTCGTCATGACTGTTTTGCACACACTGAAAATTAAGAAGAAAGAACAGACGCTAGAGGCATTCATTGCGAACTAATGAATCTCTGCCGAAGAACTCCGGCTCAGTCACGAAAAAGCAACGCAAGTCCTAGAAGCATGTCTTGAAACCGAAGGAATATGGGTTCAAGTTTAATTGGATCCAGAGAAAACCCAACTTTTCCGCTTTTATCTTTTTTTTTTATATCACAGATGCAGCCTTTGCGTTCGACATTCATAGGCACGAAAGTGTACGTCCCAAATACGTAAGCTGTCTAAAACAAAGAATAAAAAAAAAAGATCCGGAGAAACGTGCGCGAGAATGCGCTTGGAGACGAACAACTTGCCGGTCGCCCCCAAACTTCTTCGCCACTCACCGAAACGCTGACAAAGCAAACAGGTCTCGGCAGACGTGAACTCTTACGAAACTCGGAGCGACCGGAGCCGGAGGCGCGCCAGGGAGGACTTCGGGGGAGGGTTCGGCGGAGGAACGCGGGTAATACGGCAGAGGAGGAGGGGGCAAAATAATATTAGAAGCGGAACGACGGCAGAAAACACAGGGGAGCAGGCAGCTTGAGGGATAGGGAAGAGTTATAAGTGGAGCAAGGTTCCGCACTCCTCCTTACGCGCTGCCTCGTACAGTGGGCTTTTCTTCCCCATACTTCGCTGCCTCGATATGAAAACAAGTGCGGCCCTGAGCGAGAGCAAGGCGGATCAAACTGAACAAGGTCGCTGCTCGAAAAGCGGGAAACATGAGCGAGACAAATCGATAGTGTTATATGGGCGCGCGCAAGACGGCAGTCGGGGAGGGGAGGGGGGAAGGGGGGCAGACCGTGAACGAACAATAAACAAAGCAAACCAAATCAGAAAGGGGCATAGGAAGTGCAGCCCAGGACTCGGGAGGTCCGGGCGCTTCTGCAGGTCCCCAGAGGTTCACTTCAGATCTGCTTCGCGTGCCTTCTCAAAATGGGGTTTTCCCGAAAAAGAGAAGCCGCACGACGTACAGGAGAAAAATAAGTGAATAGAACGCTAGACGCGCTCGGCCAAGACTCAGATGTAAAGAAAACGAAAAAGAAGAAGATAAATATAAGATAGAAGAATGCGAAGGAGGTTACACAGAGAGTGAGGGAGAGCTCGAGATGAAGAGGCAACCAACCTTGGGGCGCACGAAAAAGAGTAGTCTGCCGATGCCTTCTCCAGTCGGAGGCAAACCAACGGCATTTCAAAATAAAGAGGGGGAAGAAGAGAGGGCTCGAGAGGTGCGTTACTGCATCCATTATTCGTTTTCCTTAACGTCACCTCCCCATTTCCAGTTTTCTCAATTTCTTCTTCCCTCGACCGAGCACTGCTCTCCCATCGAAACCCCTCTCCCGAAACCTTTTCTCCGCTGCTGCAAGCCAGTGCCGTCTCTTTCCTCGGCCGTTTCGCAAATGCGCACGGAAGACAAACAAGCCTCGGTGAGGTCGAAGTGTCCTAGATTTCAAAACCGTTCATCCGAGAAGAGCACGGAAACGATAGGAGGCAGCGCGCACTCCTCGAACCAAGTGGCAGCAGCAACGTCGTCTCCTGATCCTCCCCATCCTCCCTATCCCCCTCCCTCCCATCCACCCACCCACCCAACATCGCATTACGTTGTGCGCGTCTTGCAGCCGCGCGCTTTCTTGACGTTAACCCACGAACGAGTTTCTCGCATTTCCGGTCTTCCTCTTCATACCCCCTTCTTCTTTTCTTCATTTTCCTCTTCTGGGGATTCTCTTCTGTTCCGGCGTGCCCGCATTCGGGAAGGGCTTCCCTCTCTCCCAAACATGAAATACTGTCGGAGTCGATGTTCGTTCGAAAAGGTGCGCCGCCCCTAACTGCATCGAACATGGAAACGCAGACGCTAACTCTCTCTCTCTCTCTCTCTCTGTCTCCTTCCCTCTCTCTCTCGCCGCCGTCCTCATGCAGCTGTACGTGGGAGATGCAACCGCCACTGTGTGCTCTCAATACTTCCGCGGTCGGAGATTGTGTTCCTCGCATTTCTTCGACTCCTTCCGTTCTTTTTTTCGTTTCTAAGATGCGTCGGCGTAAGGCGTTAAAAAAATAGAACGGAAGGCTTTTCCACTAATGTTACCTCCAAAGAAGCTCGCTTTCGCCGTTATGGTGAAGGATACGTATTATCTTATGCGGAGTAGGGCGCCGGGCAAGAGATGTATAAAGGTTGCGTCGTAAATCATATCTCCGTGTTGTGCCCGTTCCTTGTTTGCCCTCCAGCATCGTCATGAAGAATTTATTTTTATTATTCTCCTGTTAGCAGCGGAGGATCTGCCATTCGGCGCGCTTCCGAGACTTTTATGACGCCCGAGAAGCATTCGGAGGGTACTTCGAGAGATTTGGCTGTCTTGAGTGGGTGTGTGGGGACGGGTGGGGGGGGGGGGGGGGGGGGGGTTGGAAGGAAGTCTAGCTAGAGCTTTACACAAGGCATGGCTCCTGCGTTGTACCACCAGATGTATGACGATAAAAGAAAAACAGGAAAAGAAACTGGTCTAAAGAGAAGCGTTTTGTTTACTGTAGGGGTAACTTCCCTCTAGGAAGTGACTTATTTTTACGTCCTACGGCTCTTTGGCTACCCTTGGTTGAGACAAAGTGGCCTCGTTTATACGAATGCGAGACAAGTGCGTCGCAGCCAGCTGTCGCAGATTACTGTGCGATGCGCAGCTGTTTACATGGATGCGCCTTTGAAATACCCAGTCATTGTGGCACCCAATGGCGTCGCAACGGAACGCGGGCGTTCGTGAGCTCAACAGTTCTCGAACGCAAAGTCAACGCAGTGAAAAGCGAATGCCACGGACAGTGAATGAAACCTTGAGAACGTCGAACGTTTCCAAGACAGAGACTCACATTTTGTTGTTGGATCTTTTCTCTTTCGCTGCTGACAGGCAAGGGCGTTAGGCATTGGTAACACCGGCGCATGCCGTACACGAAGCGGTCACGAGGTCCCCTTCCTCTCCTTTGAAGGAGAAGGATCTGCATTTACATGCATTTCAGGCAAACGCACCGGCCTCATTGTTCACCCTCTTCTGACGCAATCACTGGGATATGATTTCTCAGCACGACGGGTAGTTTACATGACGGCGATGGGCTAAAAACTGCCTAAAAAGATAGCAGTCGTTGTCTCACAAATGAGCTCAGATTTTAAAGCAATGCCTCAGGATTACTCTATTTATAATAAGACAAAATAACATCTAATATTTCTTGCAATCTGAAATTTTGCGTGCCGGACAGCCCCATCAGATTTTCGCTCAAGTAAAAATCTGCTCCATGGCTTTTACTGGATGCGCTGTTATGTGCCGGTAGTAAACGACGCACTTATTGCAAAGAAAAAAATGAATTTAAAATTTTTCCTGTCACTGGTTGCAAGCTCGTGGTGCCTACAATAAAAAAAGACTCCGTGATCACAGTTTTCAAGTGAATGACGGTGTAGACCTGCGTAAAAATGCCTGTGTAAACAAAACACAGTTCAGTTGGGAAAGCGGCCGGCGTTAACAAAAGCCGAATTTTATTTTATTTATTTTTTGCTTATAAAAGTCCCGTTTTTGGTGAAAGTAGAATATTTGCCGTTAGATTGCGATCGTCTGTCGATTAGGCAAACTGAATATTTTTTTCACTGTCCCTTTAAAGTATACATGCTCTCATACCTCGATGGTAGCCGTTGATCAACATAAAAGTCATAGAGCGTAGGCTGCGATCAACTGAACGCTATGGCCTTCAGGCAGTCAGCTTTCCTGATTGTGGCGCCCCTTCCCTTCTTGCTTGCATGCAGACAAGTGTGTGCAGTGCCGGTGTCGTTTATCATCATCATCGGCCTGACTACTGCTATTGCAGGAAAAAGGCCTCTCCCTCATCTCAACTAACCCTGTCGTGTGCCAGCTCCAGCCGCCTTATCCCCGCAACCAGCGTTCTGGCCCCCAGCTACTCTCGCCTTTTCTTCGTGTGCAATCAAAAGCCAAAAATACCTGGGGAACATCTGCAAGTGCATCGTACTTCTGGGGCGATAAAAACCGTGCTAGCCGGGGTGCTACGAATGAGCAATGGCGTTCGACCAATGCGTCATGTCACTTAACTGGCTGATGTATCTCTTCAAGCTTCGGTGTGGTGTTGTGTTATTTCGCATGATTCGAGAATTGTGAAGTGAAGAAAGGCCACTTTAGTTTTCATTTGATTTTTTTTTTCTTATACACAATGATGTTGCGGTATAAGAGGTCATCCTGGATTAGTGCCACAGAGCCCATTTCAAGAACTCCACGACGGATTGGTACTTGAGATGAATGGCAATACAGAGCAATATTGTACTCTCAATGCGGCCAAAAAAAAACAGCCCGGGACTGTGAATGGCATGAACGCACCTTCGATGCACACGCAACAAGATTTAAGGGAAACTTTGGTTATTTAATAAAGAAAGTGCCGGAAGGCTAACTCCGCACCAGTGCACTCTTCTTGAGAAGTAAACACTAGGTTAAGTTCCTGATGAATCAAGAATAAAGTCTCACTCAGAACGTTGGTCTCGAAGCTTTGTATACTTTTGGTTCTTCGGAAGCAGCGACTAGGATGCAGCGGCCCCACTTGACGTCGTTTTCTCCTTTCAGAGCACATGCTAGACCCGCACCAAGGCCCGGTTCCACTCATCTTTGAGAGAAGGTCAGCGCGTTCCTCTGAACGGTATCATTACAGACTTTTTTTTTTCATTCTGTAGTCGTGGACATTGAGCAAACAACCAGCGTCTGCTCTCAATAAATTTTTATTGTATTTTTTATCGCCTCATAACCAAGCTATTGAAACTGAGAGAACTTGGTTAAAGTTTCATATTGGGATATCTGGTTCTTTCACAGCACGGTATGAACAGAACGAGAACAGGGGACGAAACTAAAAGAAGACGATACTGGCGTGCTGACTAGAAACTCAGAGCCACGCTAAGTGGCTACGTACAATTGTTAGTCCCGCGGCGTGTCCCTTTCCAACCATTTTTGTCGTTTTGAGTGCACAGTGCGCGCCATGCGGCGAAACTACAAGAACGAAAAAATGTGATGACAACGATACGTGACTTTTTACTTTCAAGCGGAGCAAAAAAGTGGCACCGATATGCGCAGCCTGCCTCCTTCCCCTCGAACTCCTTCGCGCCCTCGCTATTTTATCAGGACAATATGGGGGCAACATCCTCATTATCGAGTAGGTGAGCGCTCTATTCTTTTGTTACGATATATCACGATGTCGGCGCCGTTTACATGGAACACCGTTCCTCCTGCAGCTATCACTCTGAACTTGCACCGCACGAGACGAGCACGAGGGTGGCCGCAGCGAGAGGCCACGAATTAATAGAGGCATTTAGCATTCCTGAGGAGTATTAGTGGAGGCGCATATCGGTTTAATTGGTTTATTCACAGAACGTTCCGGCCAAGTACTGCTCCAGGGTGGCCATATCATGTTCTGGGGAAGAAGTGCGTTTTCGGTTCTAGTCACCGAGATCAGGCCACACCCCCGGCCTGTTTATGGAATTCCAGCGACACGCGAATTTTTTTTTTTAATCCGGTGGAGCGTTGCGCAGCACCGGGATCCGAACCCCGGTCATCCTGCACGCGTTGCGGATGCTCTACCTCTAAGCTATCGTTTCCACCCTAATTATGACATGATGATGATAACTATACCGGTTTATCGGATGCCCCCTGCGCACGCACAGTGACATGCGTGTGGCCAGGAGGGGCCACTGTACGTTCACAGCCGGCCCCCGGTGAACCAGTATTCGTCTACGCTAATACGCTTCCGATATGTAAAAACGTGTAATGGCTACCACTAAAGTGTTTAAGCTTACGCTGACATAGTCTAGCGTACGTGCGGCTTTGGCTTTATCCCCCCTTTGAAACGACGCCCACCAAAACAAGGATCTGATCCCGTGACGTCATGCGCGGCAGCAGAATAGCGATTGCGCCACCGCAGCACGTGGCCGTATGGTGAGTTGCGACACTATGAGCCGAGCCCAATTGGTTTAGGCAACCCTACGCACAAGGCAGACCTTTATTTACCGGCTCCCATTTCACTCACTCTCCCTTTCTAACCTATTTGTTACTTCCGTCACGGCGCCGTTCAAGTGTAAACCCAGGGTAAGACACTTACCACGTCCCTCTATTCTTCATCCCTTAATCTCTTTATTTTTATTGCAGGCCAATCTTGGGCCGAAGTAAAAGTGGGTTCAATAAGAACATATTCTGAAAAAAAAAAGAAGAAAAATGTTGCAGAGCCACGTTGAAAATGATGAGACGTGGGGTGGAAAGTATTCAATCGAAGCAAGCAGCACGTTTGTACGCTTTTACGGTAAATGAGACAATGAAACAGATCAACTGCTCGAACTTAAAGGAACAAAGAAAGTGACAGATGCGTATGAAAAGTATGTTTTAGATCTAAAATTATATAGTTATCAACAATTTGAACACAGGAACAAATTACTGCTTCAGTAGTGCATAGGTTTGGTTTATTGATTTATTAGGGTTTAAAGTCCCAAAGCGACTCAGGCTATGAGGGACGCCGTAGTGAAGAGCTCCAGAAATATCGACCAACTGGGGTTCCTTTACGTGTACCGACATCGCACAGTACACGGCCCTCTAGAATTTCGCCTCCATCGAAATTCGGCCGCCGCGGCCGGGATCGAACCCGCGTCTTTCGGGTCAGCAGCCGAGCGCCGTAACCACTGAGCCACCGCAGCAGGGCGGTAGTGCATAGGATTCTCAGAAAAAAAAATCCCACCTCGTTGCCCTCAGGCTACGACACGTGATGGGTGGGAACTGGTTTACAAAGCATTAACACAGTGATGACGCCGTACATTAGAGATGCTGCCGCTGAATTAAGTTTCCACCGCCATTGAACAAGCAACAGAACTTGGTGCTGGGCTAATTGGTCCCTCATACTTTGAAAATTGGATGCAGCGCTATTAGAAATACCACAAAGACAGGAAGAAACAACAAAGAAGAATGCTTCTTTGTTGTGTCGTGCTCTCTTTCTTTTTGTGGTCTTCCTAATAGCGCCGCATCCAATTTTCAAAGAATGAACAAGCAGAAACAGCTGCATTCGCCTATAAGTGATGGAGCGGATTCGTAGCCAAGGGAAGTTTACTCTTAGTCACAGTCTAAGTAAAAGCCTCCGTTAAATTGGCCTTCTGCGGAAGATGGTGGCTATAAGACCAGGGGCATGTTTTTTTTTTTTCTCTCTGTCTGGGTCTTCCTACTCTATTGTATATATGTGTTGAAAAATATTATGCTAAAGAACAAATGTTCGTTTCGATGCTAGAGAACAGTGCCCTGCATTGTGCGCTCTTTGAGGGGCAGACGGTGTGGCCAAGTAGCGAGAACGGCAATGTCACGCAGCGACTACTACCACGTTTTACCGGAAAGGTTGCAAATAGTTCGCTTAGAAATGAGCGTAGTCTGTGCATTTGCTTGCAGTGCGACTGTAAAAAGGTTACGTATGGATGGGTGTCACACAAAAGAACCACAGTAAACGCTTTCGTTCTTTCTACCTCCATTGGCGAAAACAGTGTCAAAAAGCGTGGCTTTTATGCGCAGGAAAAAAGAAGCATTTTTTTTGCGTTTGAATGCAAGGACGTCATGTTACTGCTAACTGACGTCCTAGTGGTTCCATAAAAATTTATATCGCAGCACCCGCGGTGGCTCAATAGCTTCGGCGCTTGGCTGCTAAGCTGGATGTCGCGGCATGAAGTGGATGGGGTTGAGGTTGCTGAACGCTGCTGATGGGATTAAATTTGCGATTATCCTTCCGGAAAATGTTCCATCATAATGAACCTGGCAACGGCGACCGCAGTTCGATTAAGGAAAAATTCAAAACACGGCCGTGTGCTGCGCTCTGTCACAGCATTTTAAAGCACCCCCGGTGCTCTAAATTAATCCGTAGCCCTCCACTACGACGTCCCTTGGAGCCCACGTGCTTCTCGGGGATGCCAATCCTGGAAGCAGTTCCTTAACAAGGCACTCGACGGGTTTCAGGGGTGCGACGTGCTTGCCTGACAGGTTATGACTTTAGTCATTTCACTAGGTTGTGCCATTCCGGGTTGTGACTTCGGCAGGACACGCGCCCGCAACTACAGTACTCGGTTTTTAATGCGACATCGTTAAGGCTCCCATTGGGCAGAAAATCTGTCGTCGTTACTGTTGTGAGCAAAAAATCTCCGAAGACGCAAGCTAGGTTGGCCACCTAGATCGCGTGACTTGGTGGCGTCATCACAACCTGCCCATCGGATATTGAGAAAACTGACCAGCGTTGCACATGGCAATTAAATAAATTATTTGCCACGAGAGGTTGCTCGGGAGGAGCAACCTGGGTCGCACAAGCCCCCACCGACGGCTGCACCTGCCATCGCAGTGCAGTTGTGCATAGCATAACCGCAGCACCACTGCGCCAGGAGTGATACGAGTACTTCCAGGAACCTATTAACGGGAAGTTGGGGTTGACCAATTCAACATATATGGGCGTTAACTCATTAAAGTTAGCGCGTCATACCGTTAAAGCGGAGACTAAGTGTCGCTTTCAATTTTTACTTCATCCGCCTCTTTTTCACTCACATTCCCTCTTCCGTTTCCCCCGGTCTGGAACACTCTTCTGGTTGCGCAGCCTCCCCCCCCCCCCCCCCCCCACCTTTTCTTTTCCTCTTTCTCTCTCGCTCTCTATACAAAAAGAGCGTTCTTCATATCATTCATACAGCCGTTAATAAAGCTGTAAATCATGTAGCCAACAGTAGTGCATCTTCAGATAGGAGTGGAGGCGGAATTCAGCGATGAGCACTGAGCATACGCTTGCGCTAGAAACAATCCACAGTCACGTGTTGAATGCGTCAGATTTAGTTAACGCCAACGGCGGGATGATTACGAATTGTACGTTGGCACTTATTATGCAAAAGTCTCATGTCTACGCGATTTTCTTGGTTTGGGCAGTAAAATAAAAAGAAAAAGAAACCACTGGATCTTCTCTTGTCTACTGCCCCAGAAGCCTCTTTGAGAAACAAAGTATCTCGGTACCTGCTCCTGCTTAGTATGGAGGAAACGCTTTACAACTCCTCAGGGAACGCTGACAGCGCCAACCGCATTTTCTTTCCCTTCGCTTCCTTTGTTTCTTCTCGCTACTGTGACATGGAGGAATACGACTGTAGTTGTTTGGTGTTCTTTTCCTCTCTTCCCAGGAGGCTTGGGGTCTTCGCTGACATACCCGGCGGAAGCGGCCGTATTCGCAGCCACCGCAGCTTGGCAGCGAAACAGTGCCGGTTTGTGCAAGTCCCGACTATGCTATTTGCAACGTATGGAATGAAGCCCATTCGCACCGCCGCTCGGCTATTCCCTCCCATTGAACTGATTGCGAAGTGTTCAGAACTGCGAAACTAAGCCTGAGCACTCACCTCTAGGAACTAAACCGTTTCTAATAGCGACAAAAACCACCTCAGCGCTGCCTTCAGTCCGACATATAATTGCACGACATTGCGCAACGGGCAGTGAGAGACAGCCCAGAGCTGTATCACCGCATACCTGCATAGATTAAACCGGCACTTGCCTATACGGCAGGACTAACGGTACAGGCGGCAAATTACGTAGAGACATGCTCCGCGCGCCGGATACCGCATGCAACTCGGGCGTTCGCCTATAAACTCCGCGCCTTTGCCTAGACCCGAAAATAGGCGCCGCATTCGGTGCTTACACACGTAATGGCAGAGCCCGTCGAAGCTCTCGGAGACCGCCGCCGCATAGTGATGCTGGCAGCGTCCGGGGAAGACCGCTGCCGGGCCTCTTTTTCGGCCGCCGGACCATTGCTCAGGAAGGGAGGAGGGAGGAGGGAGGGAAGGGTGCTACCACCCGGCGGACGTTTGCCAAGGCATGAATGCGCGGCAGATCCGCTCGGCGAATGCGGCGATGATTGATGGAAGAATGCCGGGCGGAAATAGCTTCCGCTCTCTCGCCAGCAAGCGGGCCGGAGTCCGGGCCGGCAGGGCTTGCACGAGGCGGCAACACTTTTCGCGTTCCGACGCGTCCGGCCCTAAAAACGCCGAGATATAGAAGCGCCGCCAAGAATGGGGAAAAGAAAGAAAAGAACGGCCCCGGTCTCTCTCGCTAGAGCACGCAGCGCTTTTCGGGACCGCCACCAATTCCGATCTTCATTCCCCAAGCGCATTCTCGCCGAAAACTCCCGGACGCCGCCGCCGCAGCCGCACGCACGCCACTTCCTTCCCTTCGCATCGCTGCCTTCCTGCTTCTGTGCACGGCATGGAGGCCCAACGGAGCGCGCCCAGACAGGCTCGGTTGGCCGCCAATGCGCTTATTCTCACTTCTCTTTCTTGTCTATGTACGGGACTTCGACGCACGGAGGCGTGTTTGTGCGTGAGCTCGCGTGACCTGCAAGTGTAGTTTGTGTATGTGCGTGCAGCATGTCTACTTGCGTGTGGGTAGGCATGTGAGCGTGTGTTCATAGCGCCAGCAAAAACAGACTGCCTCCCCCCCTCCCCTTCTCGACCGAACTCTTCTCGGAGCGCCCGCACGTGCCAGCGCAACCCTCCGTTCTCTGACAGGCCGCCAATGATTAATGCCTGCGCGCGCGACCTCCCCAGGGACAAAAAAATTTGAGCCCGTCTAGCCTCTCTCTCCTTGTCACACCCACTCCCCTCCTTACTCCCCTGTATTTTCTCTGCTTTGTGACGCACTCGTCTCGTACCCTTTCTCGCCGCAATTTACCAAAAAGGGGGACCAGCAGCTTCGCTCCAAAGGTCCGAGCCACGCTCGGAGATGCGCGTCCTTCTCTACAATAAGCGTAAGCAAGGCACAACGGCCGAGGCGCGAAAGGACTCTGTTTTGAGCGAGAGAGCAGTTATGCCAGTAGTTTGGCGAAAAGAGCTTCGGTGCGTATAAGATGACCTCGCTTAAACTTCTCCTCCTCCTATAGTTTAGTGGGACGGCAAGTTTATTCCTTGATCGCGAAGGTATCGAAGAATGGCAGGCAGTTGTATTGTTTTAAAGCTTTAAAAATATTTTGAAAATTTTCAAAGGGGCTTCGAGTCCTAGTACTGATGGCGGAGCAGTTTTCGCGAAACGGCTTAGAAAAGGTTGTTAGTTTATTAACAGAATTTGTATCAGTTCTGTACGACCGTATTCACTCCTAAAGGCTTCGTATACAGTCACTGAATTCAGAAATGTCCCCTGTCTGTGCGAGCATCACTACAAGTCGTCAACAAAATAAAGTGCAGATTATATTAGCATCGATGCACAAAATGAACTCATACGGTATTGCCTAATATGGAGCTGTAGAACTTACTTCCCTCGCCCGTCACTGATGCCTGCACTACTAGAGCTACGTCCTCCGCGCAGCTATCCTGCATCGATAACCACATGCCCAGAGGCGCATCAGACAGCAGCGCTTGTAAGCAAAAGGAGGCTGGTGCCGAATGATTCCCTTTCTCTATTGCTTCTTCGTTGCTCTTAGTGGTCTAGCGGCGCGCTCCTCAGGCGAGTAACTAACTGCATCGGAGCGTAGGGAGCCACCCTTCCCAACGCTCCCTCTGCCTCTCCCTAATCTATACCGGCTCAAAACACGCGTAATCCGGAACCCTTCGAAAACCCAATTCCCAACGGAGGTTGAGCGCGGAGCACGTTCCTCAACGGGGAGAGAGGAGCGAGCAGAAGTTCTGAACTCCGGTGGCACCTCTTCCTCTCGTACTTCTTTTATCCGCCCTCGATTTCTCCTTTTTGCTTTTCAATGTATACTCTTGCCTTGTGCATGCGCTATCCTTTAGCTTTTTCTTTCCCCTTTAGGGAGCACGTCTTTCAGCGCTTGCCTCACCGTGCCTGTTCTCGGGGACGGCGTCGCTCTCCTTTCTGCGTTTTTGGCTCCTAGCCCTTCTAAAACAATAAGCCACCCATCGGGTTTACAATTCCCCGAGAAGAAAGCGTACTCGTGGCGCGCTCCCCACCCTGAAATGAAGTGCCTGCGCCCCCTGCTGTTTTCAGGCGATATGAGCGGGCCGTAATTGATCCGGTCGAGGCTTTCGGCACGAAGGTCGGTTTCGTCGGCCAACTGTAGCTATTGAACGGCCAAAAAACTCACGAGGGACAATCGATGCCGCGCCACCAAGTCAGAGAGAGGAGTGCGTGGGACCTCTCCCAGCATCGCGCGGTTTTTACGCACGTAAAAGGTCACGAAGGATTACGCAGAGCACTGATTGCCTAGTGTGTCTCGCTGCTTCCTCACACGGATAAGGCTCACCTCATTTGGGGACATTCTCGGGTGTTTTCCTCACGGCAAAAGTATTGCTTAAATTGTCATATAATTAGAAGATAAATAATTTGCACATTTTATTACAGCAACTCTGGAGGGAACCGAAACCTGCTGAGAGCTTAAAATTTTAGTTGTTTTCGCAGTGTCAGATCCTTATTCCTTGCTGCGCAGATATCGAGTTTTGTGCACGAAATAGAGATATTATCATGTGAAAAACTGGGCTGCCTCCGCGCCAGAACCCGACGACCTTGGTTCGAGCCGATCAGCACTTCACATGATCGCGTGTTACGTATATGTCACCCCCATGACTACCTTCTGCAAAACGACTTTCTAACAGCTAACGCTGAAATTTCTGTCACATCGCGGTGATGTCTGCGTTGTATTTTTTTTTTAGGCGAAGTGCAAGAAGTACTCGTGGTACAAGTAATGGTAAACGCTCAGATGCATGTCAGGTACGAAGATGTACTTTAATTCGGCAAAAAACGTCAATCTTGACTGTAAAAGACAGGGTGTTCTTATAAACCAGTAAACCAGTGCTATTTGAATGTTTCCTTTGCCCCTTTAACTCGAGGTTTTATTCTGTAGGTTTTGTATTGACACCCACTTCATAGTGGCTGTTGTGGCCCGTTTGTAAAGAATGACTGCTTTAAGTAGCACTGCCACAATTTTCAATTAACCGTGGTTGATGAATCTGAGACCCAACCTAAATTGGTATACTACCCTTTGAATGTTACAGTATGTTGTTACAATGAATACTGATTGTCGTCTTCCAATATCTTCGACAACCGAATCTCGTATCAGTAAGAAACTACAGTGACACACCAGTCTATGATCTTCTTTAGCAGTAATCGATGCAGGTGCTCCAGCGTCCTGTCGAGCAAAAAGCAACAATAACGGTTTCAGCAACTGCGCACGCTCATTCGATTACCGTCGCTAACCACAACCGCGTAACCAGGATCCCCGCGGACTAGCCATGCAAGAAAAAGGGAACACCTATAACTACGGAGAAGAAATAACTTGGTCCAGGCGCTGACTACATCCGATTCCTAAGGCAATCCCCTCCTCCCCACTTCAAACCGTCTTTGCCGGGCATGAGAAAAGCAATGGACACTTGTGCGACGGCTGCGCTGGGCATGTACCGAAATTGGGGCTGCGGCCGTGTTCCTGGGCGTCTGCGAAAGAGGACCTGCCGGCAGCGTGGTTGGACGAAGAGTTAAGACGCTCTGTTTCGTATCTAGAGAACTAGCATCCCCAAAGGACAGCCACAACCCTAAAAAAATGTAAAGTAAAAATATGTCTACGCTGAACTTCTCTTGCGAAATATTTTCTTCAGCACCAATATTTTGCCGCCACTGTTTACAACAAACTTCTCTGATGGCACAGGCTTAAGGGAAGCGGGACCGTTTTATTATGATAGCCTGTAGAGTGTCAGGAAGCAGAAAACTGTCTGGCGGCATTTTTGTCTATGTGAATCCTCGGTCTGAAAGGTGTCTAAGGTACATAGTAGAGGTATCAAGGGGATATCAGTGCCAGAATTTAGCATTGACCCCGGCTGCGTTGGGCGTGTTTAGATGGAGGCGAAACCCAAAGGCGCTCGTGTGCTGCGCAATGTCAGTTCAGGTAAAACATTCCAAGCTGGAAGAAATTATTCCGGAGCCTTCCATTACGACACCCCTCTCTTTTATCAACCTTTCTCTCTCTTTCTCTCTTTGTTCTTTCACTCCCACTTTCCTTCCTTCCGTCATGGTGTGGTTGAGGTATCCACCCATAAGTGAAGCTAAGTGAAACAATTACTGCAGCACTTCCTCTGCACAAAAACTAATATTACCTAATTACATTGAGTCGGTAGTAATGGATGTAAGTGCGTATATAAAGTAGTTGTAACAGAGTGTCTATTTACTCAAGGATGCAAATGAGAGCAATAATAGAATAGAAGTAGAAAATGAATAGTAAAAAGAATCAGAGAAAGAATCACCATTAGACTAAAATAAAAAGAATGAAGCAATTACGAATAGGGAGGTAGCAAGAATAGAATCAAAACTGTAATATTCACAACGTGAATACATTGGAGAGTGAAAGACAATGAAATCAGGACTGGAATCGAATAATAACTGAAATATATTGTCGAGTGGAAGAAAATTGTTATCGCGTTTGCTTTGCATCAATCCAATTGATCACCAGTAATTTTTTTTTTTTGAGAATTCGACGAGATTCAAGGATTCGAATTGATGAATCTTGCAGCTAAAACGTACAAAATTTATTCCGCTGGCATTTAAAAATGCTATATAATCACTATTTAAAGCCCCGACGATGTCCAGGCATCTCCTCAAAGGATCGAAGAAATGCAGAGGAACTCGGGAATGGCGTCATCGATAAGATTTCAAATTTTCTCTGCCTTTGACCATACCCATACCCAACTATGCGACGTCGTGTTCTGTCAAAGAAAGCCCATCAGGCTTTACCGGCAAGCGTTCGGCGTTGGAAATGTACGATGCCGTACGGACGTCACCATATGGCCTCCAACCTGGAACTGTGCACTGCGCAGGGGCCTGAACCCCATCTCGTGTTTATTCGATGATTGCGACTCTAATCTCAATGCTAGCACAAGAACATTTCGCATGTTTTGCCAGAAAATTTCACGCATTCGATCTCTTTAAGCTCGTCTAATTCTGGAGCCTCTTCAGTTGTTTTTTAACGTATGTGTCTGGCAACCACTCTAACAAGCATGCATGTAAGCATTCTACAATCATATGTTTGTGCCAGGTAAGTCATAAAATGTAACATTTCTTTGCTCGTGCATACACATCTCCCCCAATCAGGAAAAGATAGAAAGCAATACCAGAGCCCATCTTTACAGCATTATTGAGATCTGTCCACTCTCCACTGAATAGGCGAGGTTGAATTTTAATCGCGAATCAATAAGTCCACAAAAAGCGCAATGGGCCGACCATCTCATAGTGAAGTAAAATCGCATGCTCTGCTAATTTGCGTTCACTGTAGTGGTCGTGTATAGTGTTTTTCAGCAATATCAAACGGTCATAAAAAAAAATGTCCTCAGATATGCTCAAAGCAACACGTGCTTTTAAGGAACTCTCAAATACTCCAAGTGAATGTGATTGTGCTCTGAAATCCCTAACCCGTATTAGTCTCTCAGGAACCTCATCGCCTAGGTGATGGAGATTGTCGTTTCCAAGGCAACGGAGCGTCAAGATGTTTCGCGAGGGCGGCTGTTTACCAGGAAATGAGAGGCAAAAGTTTCGTCTCCTCGTTAGCGCTTATGTTTTCATTTTTCCAAAGGCAGAGCTGCGCATCGGCTGGATGCGTCTTGTTTACATGTTTACATCAGAGAGCATCATAATCCAGAAATGACTCTGCAACACGCATTTTACTGGGGCAGGTTCTGCGTTCCAAAATTCCATAGAAAAAAAAAAGTGATTTCAGGGTGTCTTTTCTTTCACTCATCTCATAGACTGCAGCAGAAGCGTTTTTTTTTTTATATTTGCGTGCTGGTTTAGAACAGCTCTGGGCATCCTCTCTATCTCGCAGAACCTCGCAGAACCTCGCAGAAAATCTGCCGGTTAACGATCGCCAAGTCGTTTAATACAAAAAATATGTCACTTGCTCTTACCGGTGGTGGAACTTTTTCATTCATTCATTCATTCATTCATTCATTCATTCATTCATTCATTCATTCATTCATTCATTCATTCATTCATTCATTCATTCATTCATTCATTCATTCATTCTCGACATAATCAGGTAAGATGTGCTTACATGCATATATACATT
Source organism: Amblyomma mixtum (assembly GCF_055824585.1). Classification (NCBI taxonomy): domain Eukaryota; kingdom Metazoa; phylum Arthropoda; class Arachnida; order Ixodida; family Ixodidae; genus Amblyomma; species Amblyomma mixtum. The sequence continues at coordinate 130,629,551 of NC_143016.1, read as the reverse complement.
GGACGTCTCCATCCTATCTGGAAAGCCGAGGAAAAAAGCGTATTCAAACGCCTGGCGAGGCCTCGGAACCTATATTGCACACAAAGCTTCAGACAGCGGTTAGAGGATCTGAAATACACAACACTGATGATGCAAAACAAAGAAGCAAGAAAACTTGAATGATGCTGGTTAGGTGCAGTAGTAAATGATGTCGTACACGCACAAATGAGAACAAAATGGCTAATATATACGGATACACACAAGTGATCTGCACACAACAATACAATGGCCTCAGAGTTACAATGATACCGTGAATATCATAATTTTGCGAGGAACTAAGGGTGACTTGATTTTAAACATGAATACATGGCGTAGGAAGGAGCTGCACAAAGCGAGCCAGAGGAGTTTCCTATATATACTTTTCACTGAAAAGGACATTTTGTTTCTTGAACCCACATGGTGATTCTGATATGGCGTCAAGCAGCTGGGGGTAAGTATGGAGCAGTTCGGGCATTTGATGGTCAACTAGCCGTGTTAAGTAAAGTACGATACTCGAGCCCTGGTTTTAATATAGTTGTCCTCACATAAATTGTATGTTCACTTCTGTTCTGACGTCTCTATAGGATGCAAGAAACGTTGAACCAACCATGGTAGACTTGCATACCGAGTTTTAATCGAAACAGTTTGAAAGCCGTCAATATCTTATATTTCTGAAAAAATAGGCAGGGTGTGTTCATTTCGTGGTTTATTTGCAATTATGTTGATAGCCATTTTTTCTACCATGTGCACTCTTTAAAGATAGGTTCTCGTTATAGTGCCCACACCAAAATGCAGTAATACAGACGGAGTAAATTAACGCGCAGTATAGTTGATGTTTAAACCAGGTAGGCATCATAAACCTCAGTTGATTTAACATGCCAGTGATTTTACTAATATCAGTACTAAACTGTGAGACGTGTTCAGTCCAGTTCAAATATTCTTCACAATAAACTCCCAGTAACTTGTGTGCGCTCACTCGTTTCAGCCGTTTTCGTTCAAAAGCAAGATCGACGAAGACATCACCAAGTTTTTTATTTTTTTTTTTTTTGCACGAAACAACGTGTAGTTTCTTTTCTCACTATTCAAGGCCAGCTGCTTGCAGCAGAGCCAGGACGACAGACCTCAAAGCCATGTATTTCCTTGTCGATTCCGTTATACCCAATAAGCCATCAGCCGATTGGCACAAACATTCATTAGAAAATAAGGCTTCGAGCGTTGCTACCACTGCTAGTTAGCGGCATCGAGAACTTTCGTCATTGTGCAAAATAATTATTCATATTTCTGCGACATCCCTCTCTAAGCTTTCAACGATGAATACCTAAAAAGCTCACCCAAAGAATTTGAAAATAGCGCACACTTGTAGGTCGTCGCGATAAAATGTCTCCTCCTCAATAGATTGCTTTCTCTGTCACCTTGAATAAATGAACGGGATGTCAATGAACTGTAATTAGATATGAGATGAAGCCAGGTTCTGGAAGAAAAGCTAAGAATACCAGAGATGGTGTGGTAGTCGAGTTGAAAGCACACTCCAAACACTGCTCTCCAGCAATAACCGCGCTAACGCACATATTAGAGTCGTGTTGCGTGTCTCAGATGTTCCTCAAGAGATTATAAGGGTAAAGAACGAAAGTGGGATGCTGACCTGAAATATGAGTATCGCATACACTACCTAAAGCGGCATGGACTGGCCTGCTAGTATATTTGTACAGATCATTCTTCCGGTTTAATAAGTGTAATAGTAAGAGTTAATCAAAATAGTTATGGCTTTTCAAAAACACTATCGAGAGCAGCGCACGCAGTGAAGGAGATTTAATGGTATAAAAAATATACAAATAGAATTCGCTTACACGTTCGCTAACACATGACATCGAAAGCAGTTGCATTCTAAAGTCGAAATAAAAAGATTCAGTAGCGATTTCGGCACTGTTCACTTCACTTCACTTCACTTTATTTTCCTTAAAGACCCTTATCCAGGGTGTTACATAAGGGGTGGGGTTTACAAAATGCAGGAATCAACAGTGCTTGAAAATGATGATGAACATGTTATGGCAGCAATATTATGGGGAAGGCCGTTCCAGTCAGCTGCTGCACGAGAAAAAAAATGAGTTGGCAAAAACAGTGGTACGGCCACGTGGACGCAAAACTTGAAGGGAATGACCGATGCGATGGGACCTGCGTTGTGGAAGTGCGCAAATGTATGGTTCTTGTTTTAGTGGTGAATAAAAGAACTTGTTAAACAGGGCAAGACTGGCTATGCGACGGCGACTAGAAAGATTAGCTAGACCTGACTGAGATTTGAGGGATGATATGCTCACGTCGTACGAGTATGAGGAGTGAATGAATCTGATAGCCCTGTTAAATTCGCAAAGCAGCGCTAATAACGAACATTGTAATGCCATATCCACGTGAGGCTCTGTCTCGCTGGTGCAATGGCAATATGAACCTAGGAATTTCAGCCAGTACACCCAGTTCAAGCCGCGTTTCTGCTGCTGCTGTAACGTAGTGATTAAACGAGTACAGCGACGGCTGAACAGCTAAATAATCGCACTTGTCGCTAGCACTCTGGTCATGACGTTGCAGCACAAAAGGCATGACTCCGCTCAAAACCTTCATTTTTTTTATTCGGGAATGAGAGCATGTAATTAATAAAGCCAGCTAGATTCCTACGACGTCATTAGAGGAGCTGAGGGAGGTCAGCCATGCATGTCATATATTGCATGAGAGAGTTTACAGTCTGTCGCAAGAGGTGCTTTCCTTCCCAGGTCCAAGCAAACTTGCAACCCCGCTTATCTTTTCCTACGTTTAATTAAAGTGTTCCTTAGCAACAATTTCCTTGAGTGACAAATGTTTACTGACATAAACAGAAAAACTGCATCAATACCCAGTTGTAGTATACGGCAAAAAATGTGACCGCTACTTTCAATTCATTTTATTCTTCGATGTAGTCTCGTGAGGGACCTCAGTATATTCGCTGATTCGAAGTCTTGAACACCACGAAATAGTTTCACCCCACTGAAATTCTTGGGCAGCAGGAATTCGTTTAAAGTCTCCATGATTATTTTTTTTGGCTACGCTTGTGCAAACCAACAACAGTTTTTTTTTTCAATTTATTTATTTTTTATTCACAAGGTTTCGACTTTATTTAATCGTTTTTCTGTGCGGGAGACAAGTGACATGGGTGGAAGATAAGCAAAATAACACGATTGCTGACGGTGGTGGTGAAAATGTTCACCTCACAATTTTGGACACCGATTGGTGCAATAGGGGTCTTTAGTCCTGGATTCTATTGGCTGTCGGGGTTGCCCGTGCTCTATCGGAGAGTTGCACCTGGTACCCAAAGTTTGAGCTGGATAGAGCCGCCTGTCACAACTCAGTCGTGGACTGAGCTATTAGTTCAATTTTCGAATTTTCTTGGCAGGCCCACACCATATGCAGGAGAGCAGAAAGTTGGGCTAGTTGGTTTATACGCATATTGAAAAAGCAATAAGAAGATGCAACGTAAACCGCTCTTTGACAAAACAATAGACGATATGCGAAATTGCTTGGCGGTCTGGCAACACCGCGCCCACGACTTCCGGTTTCCATCTCGGCGCGGTCGAGCTCGTCGAGCTGGTGCATCGTTTGCTATGCGTACTTTCTTCTTGCGAGTGGAATTTCAACAGGCAAGCTTCAGCTGCTGCGTTGTTTTCACAGCTGATCTTTGACTAAATGTAGGTGCTTTCAATAAGCGCCAGCTTAATCCTACCGCGTCCTCAGCTTCGCTTGAAGTCTGGCGCTGATGATCGCAATAATCGGCACTCGAAAGTGGGTTGGAAAGTCGAACCGTGACCGTGTGCTGTTGCCGTTTTAATGCTCGCATTAAAGCACCAGTTCAAGCATCACGCATTATCATGGCTATTTTATTCCCAGGTGGACGTGAATTCATCTGGTAGGGTAGCGAGCGGTTATTTTGCGCTGAGTGCGCACGTGTGTTGACAATTTCTGTGACAGTGCGAACTTTCGTTCGCGCCGACGCCAGGAGCTTCGTGCATTGCAGTATAATCACACAAGACCCTCGACCAGCTGCGTAATTCGATTCCTTTATTGTAATGTTCAATGCGCATCTGCGGTTTTCAACGTCACCGTTTCAGAGCCCGGCGTCGGTTGATTTTCGCCGCAATTCGTTGAAACCGCGTCTTGCTTAAGACGCAGTTGAAGCGAGTATTGCGATGTTGTCAATCGATATTACCAAGAAGAAAGTGGGCATATATAATTCAAAATGTAAGCAAAGACGCAGTTTTTTTTTTTTCAGATAAGCACTGAGCTACCGCGGTGGCTTGATTAGAGAAAGAGCGTACAGCTGTAGGTGCCTGCACGGACTCGATACGCTGGTCAAGTTGTGTGTGCAGGGGCGAAATTAGCATGTTCGGTAGCTTCCGAAACTTAATTAGCTTACTCTCAAACTTGGACAAATGGCTTTGTTGCGAAGCAAGCTGTTGAAGCTTGCCACAACGATAATAAAATCTGATGGCCTGAAGCGTTTTCAGAACACTGTTGCACGAACTTTCTAGCTTAGAAATGCGTCCCTCCTTCATAATAAAGTAGCTATATTATTCGCTTCTTTTTTTTTAGATTTTCGTCGCCACAGATATGGAAGGTATAGGAATCCTCAAGAAATAAAGCATTCGCACCTCAGTTTTTTTACGTAGGGTGTATTGCTTCATATGCGTATGGTCCAGAGAGTTTGCTCGCCCTTCTAAAACTAATTGAACGCGGGAAAAACTTAACTGAACACGTAGCAAACTAAGCAGTAATCGGCATATGGTTATTCGAGTGAACTTATTTCGCCACGGCACGAGCGATTGGCCCGCTCAAAAAAATTACCGTCTCTATTACGTTGTTCAAGTATGCGTCTATATATATTCACGCCCGACCGGGGAGTTGATAGATGCACGAAATCGGCTTCTAATTTTGATCAGAGACAACAAAGGCTGTGGTCCTTATCTTAATTTAAACGCAAATCACCTCGAGAGATTTGTCGAAAATCAGCGCAGAAAGCGAAAGCTGCGCACTGATCCGCGTGCTGACACATGATACCTCGCGTGGCGTTTTGTGTTACTAAAACGTTGGGACGGAGTAAAAAAAAAAGGAAAGCGAAAAGCTGGAACGCACCTAGTTCTGGCACGCACCGTAGTGTCTTTTCACAGTGGAGAGGGTAGCGCAACACTGCATCGGCATTTTACTTTTCAAACGAATCGCAGCCGTTTTAACCCAACGCTGGGCAGCGGTTTCGTTTTCTGTACCGTGCCAACATGGAGGACTTAGTTATCGGAGCGTCGAGAGATGGCGCTGCGCATTTCGCATATCGTCTATTCTGTTCAGACATACGGGTCAACTTGTGCGGGAGCTCATGGAAGCGTTTCATATGCGTATCAGTGGAGACAAATGCATCAGCCAGACTTCCGTCCGCGTCTCTGATAGGGAGTTCCGCTTTTTGGCCAAATCACTCGGGTATACGGGGGGCGACATGTGATGTTTTTGATGATAGCTTGGTGTGGTTTGTTTTGTTTTTTTCCTATTTATATAAGCATGTTTTTGGAATAAAACTTCAGTCGTGAGTAGCGCTCGCCCTTCTGTTGGTCTCTGCTTAGTCCTCGTGTTTCTCCGCCATTTTTTCAGTACCCACACCATATGATATTAGTCCGCCTACTCCTTGCAGAACAGGCATTCTTTACTGAATGATGTTGGGTCCATGGCGTGTAATCTAGACGACTGATTAAAGGTCTGTGTTTGTTGTCGCCTGAGGTGAAATTCCTATTTTTTGCTTAGGCCCTTAGCTGGAGGAGACACCTTCTAAGTTCCAGTATGTGCTGTATGCTTGCATATGTTGTGAGCGTGTCTCAGTATTTAACTCATCCGGAGGACGTTAAGGAACCCGAAGAAAAATGCTTTGACGGTCATGTGTTAATACGCATTCCCAGGCATGGGCGGTGTCGAATATTCATGTCTTCGATGCTATCTTTCGGTACATTTTGTTTGGTTTATAGTTAAGTCCCGGTACTAGGTGTCGCTTGCCAAAAGTGAAAATTTAGGAAAACTGTTTAGGGCAAACCCCCAAGGTGGAGGAAATTTGTAATAAGGGAGTAATTACTCATTGGCATCCGCCCAAGCGCAGCCATACGGCTACAAAGGAAAGCTATACAGCTTTCTCAGAAAATTCGTAGTTAAAGAAAAATTCTTCCTGGTCCGGGGTTCGAACCCGGGACCACCGCTTCACCGGTGCAGTCGCTCTACCAACTGAGTTAACCGGGACGGCAAGCTTATGGTAGGGCGAGAGCGAATCGATCAATAACTCGAAGTGGGAACAGTGTTGGTCAAATGTTTAGGGGAATCCCGCAAGGTGGAGTAAATTTGTAATGAGGGAGTAATTACTCATTGGCATCCACCCAAGCGCAGCCATACGGCTACAAAGGAAAGCTATACAGCTTTCTCAGAAACTTCGTGGTTAAAGAAGAATTTGTCCTGGTCCGGGGCTCGAACCCGGGACCACCGCTTCACCGGAGCAGTCGCTCTGCCAACTGAGCTAACCGGGACGGCAAGCTTATGGTAGGGCGAGAGCGAATCGATCAATAACTCGAAGTGGGAGCAGTGTTGGTCAAATGTTTAGGGGAATCCCCCAAGGTGGAGTAAATTTGTAATAAGGGAGTAATTACTCATTGGCATCCACCCAAGCGCAGCCATACGAATACAAAGGAAAGCTATACAGCTTTCTCAGAAACTTCGTAGTTAACGAAAAATTCGTCCTGGTCCGGGGTTCGAACCCGGTACCACGCTTCACCGGAGCAGTCGCTCTACCAACTTCTTCTTTCCTTTGGAGCAGCTCTCCTTTGTAGCTGTATGGCTGCGCTTGGGTGGATGCCAATGAGTAATTACTCCCTTATTACAAATTTACTCCACCTTGGGGGATTCCCCTAAACATTTGACCAACACTGTTCCCACTTCGAGTTATTGATCAATTCTTTCTTGCCCTACCATAAGCTTGCCGTCCCGGTTAGCTCAGTTGGTAGAGCGACTGCTCCGGTGAAGCGGTTGTCCCGGGTTTGAACCTCGCACCAGGACGAATTTTTCTTTAACTACGAAGTTTCTGAGAAAGCTGTATAGCTTTCCTTTGTAGCCGTATGGCTGCGCATGGGTGGATGCCAATGAGCAATTATTCCCTTATTATGAAAGTATAGGAGTATGCGTGTTGAAAAGACATTTTTAGTGTATCGGGTATCTTAACGATATTCGATAATCAGAAATCAGAAATAATCAAAATTTTGAGACTGTTGTGAGCGAGACTTTGTGCCGCCGGTGCTCGCTCAGGCGTTAGCGTACTTGGGAAAAGGATAGAGTAGAATTAGATAGAGACTATGCCAATGGCATTGGCCTGATCATACTTTCATCTTACTTTTTTGGCATATAGACGACTTATATCTTGCGCTTGGGTCACTCAGTGTCTGAATAGGCGAGAAAACACTCACCGTTGTAATAGAACAACACTCCTTCGCTCCAATTTCCGGTTACCAACAGGAACGGACGATTTTCTCTATCCTGTTGAGGAGTTCACAGAACGCTCATTGTTTACTTTCGAAGCGCGATAAAGAACACGCACTCTTCCGCGCGCGGGTGAATGGGGTCAACACCGCCGGCAGCATCAAATGCGTCTCGTCGCGCATTCCTTTCGTTTGGAGAAGCAAGCACTACAGCAAGGAATTGCTCTGAATAGGCGCTAGTGAAATTGGAGTTTCTTAACTAAACCGCCAGGATATTAGAGTCGACGTTGCTATACGCTGCATTCTGATACGTTGATAAAAGGAGCCCTCATAATATACAACACGGAAACATGGTCGGGCGGGTCCTGCAGAGAGGGTTTTTTTTTTTTTCATTCCCTTCGCTTATAGCACGGCGTCTTCGCGCGGATCCTTCGAACCGGTGGTGTCAGCAAGTGCTGTTATTTAATATCGTAGGACCTAAATAACCCAGATCAGCAATATATCTTCAGCCTGAAAAAAATACTTTCAACGTTATTATATTTTGTCTCCTTCCTTCCGGCTTGTACTCAGCATAATGTTCAACTTCGAACGCCTGTCAAACACAGTACTGAGGAAATAAATGTTCGGTTTTCCCGAGCTCACAGAGCTTGTACCTTCCGGCACAAGGCAACGGCAGTGGCAAGTTGGTAAGTGCTGAAGTAAAAACGAAAAGCATCAGAAAAAGTTACAAGATTTATCTTTGTCAATGCGCGCATATCGGCTCGCATGAATAACGCTTTAAAAAAAATCTAGCTAGGCTGGTTATGGAAGCGATCGTTTCAGCGTCGTCATGGCTTCAACTCATTGTTGTAAACAAACCAGCCGCGCCGACAGTGGCGTTTAAAGTAAGTGGAGCTGTAAAAAAAATGTTCGCGGTTGGATTCGTTTCAGTCCTTTCAAAAACAGTCGGCTTAATCGAATCCACCAAACATTCCAGAAGTCACAGAGAAATTTCTTTACTTACCTAATCATACATACCCAACAATTCTGGCAAAAGCATTTTTGACCGGGAAACCGTTTATGAACGCATTTTTTTTTTATAATGCCATGTTTTTCTATAACAATCAATATAGCCGCAGATCGCCCGACGGCAGTCGTCTATTTTTTTTTTTTTTTGCCATTAACGTTTTCGCTATCGTCAAAAGCGTCCCCCATTGGTTTTCTATAGCAGATTTAACTGTTCGATGCGTCGATGGAAGCCCTTTAAAAAAAAATTTGCTGCATATCAGAAGAATGGACCATTACCTTCAATATTTCCATAACACTTTCTAAAAATTTTCCAGTTTTCAAAATTTTTGTCCGGGAATGCTGGACAAGCAAAGTTTCGCAGGTGCAGTATCAAATACATCTAAAAGAAATCAATTTCCGTTCTTTATCTTGTACCGGTATCGCAAATACAGTTTTTGAGAGTATCGGATACCGGTATCGACGACAGTTCTTTCAAGTATGATGCCCAGCGCTGCTCATTAGCCACCACCTCTTTATGACTAGGTACTCAAAATAGGTGTTTGATTTCTGCTACACGCTTCGCCTTTTCAAAGATACGTGCTACCAGAGGGGTAACTCTCCGTCTAGCGAGGGTTCTGCATGCCGCTTACAAATCGATGATGCGTTGCAAGGCTGAGTGCGTCGCTGCTTAGGCGATAGCAATAGTTGAGAAAGCAGTGAAGTAATGATGAAGCATTAAATCGGCAGATAGATGACTGCACATTCTTATAGGAACCACATGATGAAGTAAAAGCATACGATTGACTGCCGATTTGCCTGATTTATTTATTCACGTATTTCACAGCTCCCAGACTTCCAACAATGCGTGAATGGGACGGGTTCTATTATTTTGGAAGGAATTTGATAACAGATCTTAAATTTCAAGAGTATGCAATAATCTACAATTTTAACTGCAAGCAATGATTAAAGCATGCAAAAAAAATGTTGATACACAAATAATTAAAACATTTTACAATAGTTAGGGGCATTGCATGAACACAACTTGCACAGGGTGAACGTTTTTTACGTGAGATAGTGGTAGTATGACTGTACCGAGGTGCTCATTTTTTTTTTTTAATCTTAGGGGATCAGGTATGTTAGCAATGCGCTCCGGAAGTCTATTTCCACACTTTATAGTATGCGAAAGTAAAGAAAAGTTAAACGAGTATGTTCCCCCGAATAGACGTTGAAAGCGTAGATTGTTAAGTAGGCGACGTGAAGTGTGAATTGGTCGTGTATGTGGCAATGATTACGCATGATGGCTGCAGTTTAGTCTGTGCACTAAGCAAATGAGCGGATACTCATACGTGACTATGAATTTGTCAACGTCAAGAATAACTTCCTGTTAGTTTTGCTGGAATAGCGGTTGTAATCGTGAGAAATAAAACTTGCTACATGGTCTGATTTGCTTCTAGGGATTATAATAGATGTCCGCCTGATGTGGTGACCAGACAACAGAAGCAAATTCTAGTTGAGGGCGAAAAAAAGCAAAGCATGCAAACTTCCGGATAGAAATGGGTGCTCTTCAAAGCTTTCGTATCAGGTAGCCAAGCTAGTGTGATGGTTTGACAGTTCAGTGCTCACTGTATGTCGGCTAAGAAGATTGGAAGTCAGTTGAACAGCTAAATATTTGTAAGATGTACGGGTTAACGTTTTAAGCGAATAATTGAGTGGCGAGTTCAAAAGCTTTCGGAGTGCCGCCGCGGTGGCTCAGTGGTTATGGTGCTCGGCTGCTCACCCGAAAGACGCGGGTTCGACCCCGGCCGCGGCGGTTGAATTTATTTGGAGAAATTCTAGAGGCCCGTGTACTGTGTGATGTCAGTGCACGTTAAAGAACCCCAGGTGGTCGAAATTTCCGGAGCCCTCCTCTACGCCGTCTCTGATAGCCTTTGTCGCTTTGGGACGTTAAACCCCATACACCAAACCAAACCAAAGCTTTCGGCTAACTCTCATGATTTCGAATTTGTCAGTATCAAAGCAAATTTGTCATTACGTGCACGGCAGAGTGACGTATTAAAGATCCTGGTAATGCGCGACATGATCAGCAGTTCAACGGATTTCACGGTAAATTATGCAGTCATCGGTTAGCAGTCGGATTTACAACCTAGCTGATGTGAGATGGCAGGAACGTCGAAAGTGACGTCAATAAGATGTGATGAAAAATAAGTGAAACCATAACCTCAATGAGAAATGACATAGAGCTCTGCATCCAGGAGGTAGTTAGGGAGACTAAATTAAGCGGTGACAATTAAGCTTAAGGTAACAATGAACGACGTCTAAAATTGCTATAGAAAAATCAATCAATATAGAGTCAGCCCTGTAGGCCTAACTTTATGACCATGTTCTTGAACTGATCACAAGTAAATTTAATTAGTTGCGTGTGACAGGATAACCCTTTTCCAAGCGCGGGTTAGCGGACAAAAAACAAACCGTTACTCTCCGGATGACAGGCGATGTTAGATGCAACGATGTGTTCAGGTAACTTTCACGGGACACTTGTTTCTGATATGAGGCGATAGTAACAAACTTTGTTGCCAGATTTGCCTACGGAGATTACATTACCAATTTTCCAATCATATAAAATTTCGCCCCTCACTAATCACGGTTTACAAATATTGCAGAGAGTGTTACTAACCGAATGTACAGTGTGCTTGAAAAACTTGGTAGTTATTGCATTTTCTCCCATTGGGGGTAAGTGCAGTACTCAGACCTTTAATTAAAGATGGTGCGCCTTGTATTATATCATCTATTGGGTTCATGAATGGGTAATTTAGTTCTTTTGTTTGAGATTGATTGGTGCAGACTTCTTTAATGAAAGTTGCCACGGTGGCTTATTAGTAGGGGTGCCCGACTACTGACCCGAAAGTTGCAGGTTCGACCAGGGCTGCGGCGGTCGCATTTCGATGGAGGCGAAGTGATAGAGGCCCACGTACTGTGCAATACCACTTCACGCTAAAATTAACTCCAGGTGGTCGAAATGACCCAGAACCCTCCACTCCGGTGTCCTGCATAGCCTGAGCCTCTTTGGAACGTTAAAATCTATAAACCTAACCAATCCACACCAAATCAATCTTCTTCAGTGAATATAGATGAGGAGTAAACACTAAACACTGTTGGACAGCTGTTCTAATAGATCATCCGTTTTTTTATCAAAGAATTAAATATTCTCAGACCTACAAGACGGGGATATGGTTTGTCAAAATTTTAGGGGTTATTTTTCGATAATGATATACGACCTTCTGATAGTAAATTTTTTTCACCTTTCAGATGGCACAGTATAATGGAGAGCAGAAAGTTGGGCGAGTTGGTTGAAATGCATACTGAAAAAATTGCGCGGAAAAAACGAAGACAAGGGCGAGCGTCCTTGTCGTCCTTGTCTTGTCATGCCTTGTCCTCGTTTTTTGTGCGCAATTTTTGCAGTATGCACACTATAATGTTTCATTCAATTTATTTTGCACTTTCGAATAATTCGTACGCAATCACATCGTGGCTCTGAAAAGCTCTTTTTCTTATTCATTAGCGAACGAAGTGATTTGTTAAACAAAGGTTTACATATATTAACACGAAAAGTTATTCGAGGAATGTGGTTGCACACAAGTTCCGTTATTTTCCTTTGTACGAAGTTCAGTTTTCGTTAAGAGACAGGGATGAGAAACCAAGAACAAACGATTCAGAATAACACTACAGGCCACAACAGCGATGAATATTAAAAACGATAAGCTCACGAAATAGGGTCATAGGGGCATTATTAGGTAACTGAAGAAATTGATACAAAGGGACATTTTTAGATAAGTGAAGAAGCTGATATTTACTAAACCGTTCATTATACAATATATCCGTGACACTCTCTGGAGAAGATGTTGGAGTAAGGTCTAAAATATTAGCATCCCGTTTTGGATTGTCGACAAGTTGGACAAAAGAAGAGACGACTATTAGCTCCATGAGCTCATTTTAGGAAAAAGATTGAGAACCTAAGTTAGACCAATCATTGTCAGGTAACTGAAATCTCCGAACAAAAAAAAATGCCACATTTAAGAAACCTAGTTTTAATGGCGATGATATTGTCCTAGAGATTAGAGACAAATATGGGAGGGAAGTCTCGGAGTCTGTAGCAGATGCCCAGGATAGAGTTACATAGGCAGGATGTTATTGCTACCCATATGATTTCCAGTGTGCAGGGAATATCGATAAGAAAAAACGAAATGTTAACAGCTATTAATACCCCACTCCACTTTTGCTAATTCTTACGTTCAGGTAAATTTGAAATTTCTTGCTGAGCGGGAGATCTTTTCGTCAACGATGTGAGAGCGCAGTCAAGTTTTTGTGCGTAGTAGCACGCCACGCAAGCAGTTGCAAAGATATGAGAAGAGCTGAGTGAATTTAGGGGCAAGGCTACGTATGCTAGTGAATTCCAAGCCTGGATGTGGGCATAAAGTTTTATCGGTAGATGACTGGGTTCTCTTACTGACAGCACCTAGATTATTTCTGCCTCTAAAATATCTTGAAACTTCTGTTACATGGTCAATGTCTGAGTCGTAGATGTAAACTGATTTATCTACCCGAGTTTGTTGGCCGCCATTTTAGATTTCTCAAATTTCAAGAACCCCTCTCTGGACAGCTGCGTCTGTAATGAAAGCCCTCACACATGGTATAAGCAGTGTCCTTCAACTTCTTCCCTTTTCAGAATGAGTTAACGAGTTAAAATAACTAAGATGGAAAAAGAAGTGAATTATGACTGATGAAAAAGTTAGAACCACCATGGCCTGAAATGTACAAACAATTGCAGCAAAAAAGAAGAAACATATTGCCCAGTCGAAGAAGTCAGTAAAATTTATCAACAACTAAGAAGGGAAAGTTGTAGAACTTCAACTGTCCACTGACGTGCTGAAAAGAAAGTCGGGAAGATTCTCCTCGGAAAGCTAGAAAACCTGGTTCTAGCTTTACTGACATAATAGTAAAAAAATACTAAAACACATGAAGGTGATGTCAGAGACCTACAAATACAGATCGATTAGTCTATAAGATATTAACTAAAATCACTGCTAATCAAACAAGAGCAACGCTATACTTAATCATCTCAGTAACATTCAGAAGGAGCCCTTCACAAAATGCGACATTTATGTGATCATTCAGGTTATAGGGAATTGTGTATGATGTAACCAGCAAATATAAGGCCTTCAAAGATAAAAAAGAACAGTTCGGGGAACTTAGTATCAGTGGTTTTAGTGCAGTCTCTTTTTCTTGCAAAAAATTGAGGAGTAGTACCCGTCGTCTCCTGCATGCGCCAATGTCTGCATTAACACACCTATAAAAACAACATTTCTATTTAGCATCTATTAAGTAAGTAAGGTGCCATGCAGGTGCCACATAATACATGTTTGTTAGCTATGTAGTCATTGCGCTACAAGGGCGTCGAGAAAGCGTACTCGAATATCATGCAAAATATCTGCACGAGCTCGCGATGAAAACAAAAAAGAGAGAAAATAAGTCTTATTAGAGGAAACACAATGACCGTCTTTGTCACTGGTATTCACAGGAAGTGGAAAATTTTAAATATATGAGTTAGCGAGCTACAGGTAGGCAACCTTAGATTTGCTGACAAGCGCTAAGTCTTTTCGTCCCCGTAATTCTCGGCATGAAAATACATAGAAGGGTAAGATTTAAGATTGACTGCAAGAAATCTTGAGCGATGGTCGAATAAACCAGTTGAAGAACTCTAGTGAAATACTAAAATTAGTGGAAGTGCTTCTGTCCCCGGCAGTAGCCATAGTAGTAACCGAGTTGCCATAGCAAATCAAGGCTATAAGTTTGATATGAGCACCAGGGTAAGAATAATGGGAGCGCATTCGACGAGTACTGCGTATGCGTCTGCCAGCGCTAGGCTGTCGGACCAAAACTTGGAGGCAAGTGAAAGGGCTTGAAATTTAACGCAGGCTAACACATTAAGCCGCATAAAACTGTTAGAGGAATAACCTTAAAGGGGCACTAAGGACAATCCTGTTCAGTTACTATTATCAGTAAAGATAGGTTCTCTGAATTTTTCTTCTTATGTTGCTCTTTGTCCGCCAGCAAAAAATTCATCTATCTGGGAGATAATTTATCTAAAAATCCTCCCGCCCAGTCGATTCAAACTAATGACCTCCTTAACAAAAAGGAAGTTTGGTTTGGTTTATGGGGTTTAACGTCCCAAAGCGACTAAGGCTATGAGAGACGCCGTAGTGGAGGGCTCCGGAAATTTCGACCATGTGGGGTTCTTTAACGTGCACTGACATCGCACAGTACACAGGCCTGTACAATTTCTCCAAAGAAATTCAACCGCCGCGGCCGGGATCGAACCCGCGTCTTTCGGGTCAGCAGCCGAGCACCATAACCGCTGAGACACCGCTCAGCGTGAAAGTGTTGCCACCGTTTTGAAGTGAATGGCAGTTCAACTTGGCCATTGCAATTCGCGCTGAAACACTCGGTTCCGGCACATGCATTTTAGGTACTCGCGAAACCAGTCAGTTATGGCGAGACCTGTACTTTATTTTTGTCTTTTAATGGCGTATAAAAGCTTAGTTTTAGGTGAGAGTAGTCTACTCTGAATAGAACGGGGTTCCTAAACGATGCAGGTCAACTTCTATTTGTCCTTAATGTTTTCTTAAGAGACAAAGAGCAGCTGTGTCAGCGAACAAACGCGTGTTAATTATGCTCAAGCTGACATCAAGACAAGAAATGGAACCAAGGTTCCGATACTTGCTGGGACAGTATAAAGTTGGATCCCACCGCATTGGGAAAGTGGATATATGGCGTTCTGCTCCTGATATCAAGGTCACGGGTTCGATCCTAGCAGCAATACCCATTTTTTAATGGGAGTAAATATAAAAGCACCCGTGTTCAGTGCGACGTCACCGGAAGTTAGCGGATTCCGGGTGGTCTAAATTAATCCGGAACCCTCCACTACGGCGCCCTCCACTAAGACAATATGTCGCTTCGGGAAGTTAAACTCCACAATTTACAATTTGCGCGAGATGGTCGCAGATGGTGGAAGGCAGAGCTATTTGTACACGATTAGTGGAGTCCTTGTTCAGGATTGTACTTGGTGACACTGATGAGGATGGTGGCAGCTGTGTTGTTGATCGTCATGACAACTTTATATAATCTCTTCACTGCCACAATTTCACTACTTCCAGTTTCAATCCGGTTGCCTGCCCAGCAGCGACGGCGATGAAAACAACGCTTGCAAAATAACAGCCTTCGCAATAAATGAAACTAAACATATCTGAGAAATGTTAATGAGGAAGAATGTGGTTAATGAGACTCAAGCGCCCAAATTTCTTTGAAGCACTTCCTTTTTATATTACAGGCGCCGTGTGTTTCGAACATTAAATAGAAACCGTTTAGAATATCGTTTATATGATCTAGAAACAAATTTCTCTTCTATGCTATTTCTCTTCTATGCTATGAATAGGACAAGCTTTCGGGCTAGCTGGTGTTGCAAAGCTCAAAGACGAATGCGCCAGCACGCCCTCTGTTTCTCTCTCGGACAGAAAGATTGTAACCCTCTCTGGTTTTATATAGTTTTAATTTTGGTTTTATTGGCATGTTTCGCATTCCCCTATTTTTCTTTCGTTTTTACCTTTTTTACGCTTCGCATCCCTTGTCATCTTTCTTTCATAATTCTGTTTTGGCCGTGTTGCCTTATTCGCTGTCACATAAGCATGTTTAGGAAATGCGCGAGCGCATCGTTTTTTTTTGTTTTTTTTTTTTGGGGGGGGGGGGGTGGTTCATTCATCCGCAGCACACAACACTTCTTCAAGCTTTCATGTCACGCTCGTTTTTTCATTAAATATTTCATATGTACACTGCATTTTAATTTGGTTTTTTCACTTGTCGCTTCTGTTGATTCTATTTAAAAAGAAAAAAGAGAGCCAGTGAACACATTTTGATCAAATATTTTCGCCGTGTTAGCTACTGGCCTGTTATACTGGTGTGCAATTTTCTACTTTTTTGTGGCCTTTCCGTTAAAGATTGTGGTTTGGCTGCTCACCATATCGGTGCAGAATCTTGCAATATCATTCCTTTTATTCCTCGCTGTGCTGTTTCGCTTTTCCCTGGGGCACCATCCTTTCGCCCTGTGTCGATATATTTTGCAATCCTGGCGAGCGTTTTGTTTTCTGTGGTTGTACATGCAGTGGTTTGGCAATTCTCCGAATCAAAGATGAAGTTCAGAGCTTGTTTGCGATCGTGTCTTTTCGTGCTCTGTCCTAGCGCTGATACGTGCTGCTGCAAACGAAGAGCCCATTTCGGCCATTCGTAGGGGTCGTCTAAGAGGTCGCAACTGTGGACAGGAGCAATTTCCCCGTTCTTTAGAGTTGCGAAATTCCGTTCAGGGAGAGATGGTTTTGAAACATTCCCCTGCACGAAAAATTTGCTCACGTTCTCTCAACGGGTCTACCGTGGGAGCGCAGTTTCGCAACGGGATGGACCTTATTGTGACATGGCACGACCGTTTGGCCCAAATGCACCATATGCAGACAAGAAACATTACGCAATAGGCGGGTTTCCACGGTCTTTCATAGCATACATTTTGAAAACGCTTTCTGGTAGGCGAAGAAACTTGGTTCATGCTCGATGGCAGAGGAGTTCTGCTGCGGTGCATGAAGTCAACAGAGGTACCGCTTCTGAACTTCGTGTGCGCCCTTAGTGCGTGCTTTATCTCTCATCTGTTCTTTGCTGCACCAATCTTTCCGTTCCGTTATCTTCTCTGCTCCCAGAGTGCGGTAGCCGACCGGAAGAAAAATGAGGTTAATCCCTGTCTTTTCTCTCTCTCTCTCTCTCTCTCTCTCTCTCCTTTCTCTCTTCTTCTCTCTCAGAACGATTTAAATTGTAAAAGCTCTCACTGCTTGAATCAAGCTTGTTTCTACTTACTCTATGCCCTCTAATACCTTTCCACAAGCTTTTTGTTAATACCGAAAGTGTAATAGGGGGCCTTCAGAGTATCTGCATAGGTAGACAGAGGTCCGCCTTCGAAGTTCTAAGGAAATATCCTTCTCACCTGATGTGCAACTTGTGTTAACGCAGGTACAAAGGTCTTTCCTGAAAGATAGCTCTATTGACTCGAATCTACGGTGATTCAATTTCATCTTCAGTTCGAGATATTTAGTCATAACAGGACTCAAGCCATAGAGTAAATAGTTTGGGGTTTTCATATATTTGTTGTCGCATCGATTTTTGTACTTGACTGGAAGCTTGTTGACTCTGGAGTTTGCGGTGAAAGGCGCCAATTTATGCCATCCTCAAACCCTAAATCCCGATCTTCGACGAGTTACTACAGCAGCGATACTTTCATGATAGCGTGGCATATGTGTTAAAACAAAATAATCACATACAGATTGAAAACTTATATCTGTACATTTGTTTAGTATATAGAGAGGTCGAGCAACCAGGAACAAAGGCGTCGACCTTACATTGAGAGCGAGGGGTAGAAAAGTTCATACTTAACAAACTCGTTTCAATCAGAGAAAATCGACAAAGCAAAAAAAAAATTTACATGCCTTGAGCGCAGTTACATACAAATAACAATGAAATTTCAAAATTAAAGCCCAGAAGACTAAGGCTGCCTTGCTTTTTTAGTGCAATCAAGCAAAGCGCACTGCTATCCTCAGCCTGTCGAAGAATATCTTTAAGATAAATAACATAGCGATGCAAAAAATAAGAAGTAAGGAAATATGAAAAACTTGTGCTCTCCGTTTTAAAGGGATGCTGAAAGGTTTCCCCAAAAAATTGAGTGAAGAGATGCACTTCACAGTTTTCCACCCTCGCAATTCGAATTTCTCATCGAAATTAGGCAGAGGAAAGCGTAAACCTATTTTATTTTGGCGAAAAGTGCAGCAGCAGCCTCGGGCCAGCTCGCGCGCCTCGTTGCCGCCTGTGATTGGTTGGGCGCCTCGTGACGTGAACACTGGCGTTGGCTCGGCGAGCCCGGCTCGGTCGCCGCCGATGTAGTACAAGAAGCGCGGCGCGCGGTGGTTCGGGCTGTTGGTTTGATGCTTATATCACGCTGGAACACATCGAAGATTACCAGGAGGATCTTGGCGTCATCCCCTACATGTGCGAACCAATCGTAAAGAGCAAACCGCTCCAAGGAAGCAACGATGCTGGCGCAAGCGGTGCTTTTGGCTTGAACGAAAGCGAAGTGTCAGCATCTCCACGTGTTGGAAATGTCCTTTCGTAAGCATACTTTTCTAGCCAAACTTCATTCAGAGATACAATAAATTAATTTTGAAGCGAGCAAATGTTATATAGCACTGCTCCACGAAATTTTCCTAATGCAATGTAAGCGGGATGCGATCGTCGGCACCGTTGTCTTGCCGCTTGTCGGTGCTGCCGCAAATCTCCTTGTAATCCACACAGACCACTGACATGCGAAAGAAGTTATCAGGCTCTTTTTGCACGCAAATTTTATGTTCGCATCGCTTCACGGTCGCTGCGTGCCGGCTCGGTTCATAACACACGCGTAAAACAGAAGTTCGCGGCGCTTTGCGGCAGAACTCGTCGAGGTGACAAACGTGCGCCTTCCGTTCTGCGTGCCAAGATGGTATCTGGCAGTAAATTAAAATCCTTGTTTAGGCGAGTTGCTTCATACTGTAAGCCCTTGTAGGAATATCTCCATTTGTTTGCGGCCGCCGTTATCGTGCTGTTCTCAGATCAAGCGACAAGTGATTTTTTTCACTAACTCGATGGCCTCGGGCTGCAACCGAGCAGGCCGAATCGCAAGGCTGGCTGTAGCACACGTGGCGCACAATTATATATTATTATTAATGTATGAGGCCATGCTGCACTCGGCAATTTTTTACGGCTACATGTGTTATTATAAATGTATTCCTGGCAGAACACTTTACTGGTATTGGCTGCATTAGAACTTGAACAGACTTGTCAGCACTTTTACAAAAGTTCAGTGCAGGGTCCTCAGCAGCATCTGCCAGTGGCATTCAACTTGTTACACAGTCCTGATTTGTATTGCTGTTTGGTGTGCATTCTTGACTGTCTGGTGTGCAGCCTCCAGGTGTGATGTAATTTTCCATGCACTCTTGATTTGCACTATCCTCTGGTGTGCAGTCTTGATCTTGCAGCAGTTCGGCAAGAACCTGAAAGGCATAAGCCATATGATGTTATTGTTGCAAACAGAACAAAAGTGTGCTTCAGTATGAGTAAAATCTTCTGGTTTATTTCATAAACCATTTTGTTGATTGGCGAGCTCCGTGCAAAGTGAGGTCATTTATTATATACCAGGTGTTTCTTTAGAAGGTCCAAAATTTATTTTTAAAAATGGGTAACTAACCTTGTATTAATTTTATCCCTGGGGCTATATTGGGGGATATGGAAGACACCAGTAATAGGCAGAAGGCTTCCATTAGCTCACTAAACTCCATATCTTAATTAAATTTTTATTTTCATATTATGTTGTATTTGCAAATTTGGAGCACCTCCTGCAAATACTATAGCCAAGCAAAAAATATCTCTTTAAAAACTTACACCCTGGCAGTCAACTTCACGCGCTAACACAGCGTGCCAGCGGGCGCGTCCGACGCAGATCGCTAAAAAAAAAAAGTGTACGCTTTGGGGCCTGACTGCAAGCGCCATGACTGCGCACATTGGGCGCTGACGAGGAGGCTATCAGCCAGGCCCCAGGCGAAACCAAATTGAAAACGAACCGCCGCGCGCCCGCATACCAGAAACATCTGCAAAGAGTTTTCTCGGCGCTCCGAGCACGAAGAAAAATGTGCCGCGTATTACTCCCTATGTTCTCGCCACTGAGGGCTACGCATGAATCCTAGAATATGTGAGCTCCAACATAATTGAGTAAAGAGGCTGCATATACCGACGTCTTTTCACATGCTCGCATACCGAACGAAGTTCTCGGCTCACGCGCGGTGCGCAGTCTCCGGTTGTGAGGCGCACTTCGCGTCGCTCCAGCTCTTGCAGTATTAGTAGCAGTTTAAGATTTTTATTCAGCCAAAAAATTTAGGGCCGAGCTCTGATATGAGTAATGCTGTACGAGATGCATGATGCATGCCTGCAAGCATGAAAGCTAAGCACTTATTTTGTAAGCTGCAGTTTGCTGCCGTCCTGACGTTCTCATTCCAGCGCCGTTCATCTCACTACTACCGAAAGTCTTGCATCCACGAAATAACGCGCCATACACTACACAGAACACCGGTTCGCGCAGTCAAATTCTCATAGAGTTAATACACAAATTCTTACCTCGAGCTTCCTCCTTTTCGCGAAAGCTGGCCTCGATGGCGGTGACGAGCTCCTGTGCGCGAAGACAGACTGTATTGCGCCGGGTTTCAGTCGAGCTGACTTTGTTGACAGGCCCAATGAACGCATTATCGACAGGCTCTGGTTATAGTCTTCATCACGAAAGTGGTCAGAGCATAGCACTGTAGTCTTTGAGGGCTTTAAATCCCTTCGCTTCACAGCAGCGACCCGCCTCGCGCAAAGCTTCTTATTTTGCGGGAAATAATGAAAGACCACATCGTCGCGGCTGCTGGTGTTAGTGCAGCCGAAGGCTGCGCAGAACGCCGGCATGATGGTTCACCGCTTCACTCGATGCTGCACACGTTTCTGTACGTCACCAAAAACATAAAAACGCAGAAATAAAGTAACACACGGCAGCTCGAAGCAGCTTATGATGGCACGCACGCAGAAACAAGCACGGTCGCGGAGGCTGCGAGGCGACGGAACACCAACGTTTACGCCACCAGCCCACGGTTTCCGGTTTCGGCTCGCATCGTCAGTGTCATCAGCAGCGCTCGGCGGACAGCGGGGGGCGGAGCTACAGCGCAATTTTAAACGGCGATTACGTCGCTCCTAAGTGATTAATCTGCAAAAAAATTTCACCCGCATGATTTTTAAGGTTCCCACATCCATACGTGAGCATCTTAATGAATTCGAAAATCTCTTCAGCTTCCCTTGAAATATTCACAGATCCTTTAAATGCGTCATGGAGTCCTTTCATGCGCATCATATTGAAAATTTCTATCCCTCCACGTTTTCATGTGACCGAGGCATCGCAAAAGAGAACAGACTAGAGAAACTTGTTGAAACAGCGACCTTCTAAGCGGTTGTTACACGAAGGCTGCGTTAAAAAACTTAACTATGAGCGTCGTTTCAACGCATTGTTCCTTCCTAATGAGTGACACGGGATCAGATAAAGCAACTAGTTGCCTTTCACTCTTTCTAGACATACCTAGAGGCCGCTATTTCTAATACATGGACCCCTAACTAGGACAGTAGCACGGCCCAATCAAACGTTTGTGCCCCCCTTTTTTAAAGTTAAGGTCTCCCATGTTTGCCCACCAAGACGACTCTGCCACACATCTAAGTTTTCACGTCTCCACAATCAATATTAGGTTCACAACGAAGTCCTTAAAATCAGAACTAAGAAATTCTAATTCATGCTCCACTTTCCACCGCTGCAGAAACTTCTATTTTATTACCGTAAACACTACGCATCAGGAGTATCACATAAGGGGTGAGGATACATATTTGAAGAGAAACGGCGACAGAAAGAGAGGCTGGTTACAAAGAAGGGGACCTGCAGCAATCCCTCCTTCTCTGCGCGAATGCAGGCTCCTTCATGCAACGCAGTAAGCTGACCAATCAGGAGAGTCTGGCTGCGCTGAGGTGAACGGCGGTCTTCTGTAGCAGAGAACGCCGTTGAGATAAAATGTAGCCCAGTGTCCTAGGACTTTCCGTACAGAGCGCACATTCAAACAGTAATTGAACGAATTATTCAAGCATTTTTTTTTCCATTCTGCAGGCAATAAACAACTTTGCTTCTTTATTAAGAACAGCCTTACATGATAATGTTAAACGCGAGCCAATTGCTGCAGACACTTCAGCGTTTCTCGGAGACAGCTTTACCTGTCTGTCTGTCTGTCTGTCTGTCTGTCTGTCTGTCTGTCTGTCTGTCTGTCTGTCTGTCTGTCTGTCTGTCTGTCTGTCTGTCTGTCTGTCTGTCTGTCTGTCTGTCTGTCTGTCTGTCTGTCTGTCTGTCTGTCTGTCTGTCTGTCTGTCTGTCTGTCTGTCTGTCTGTCTGTCTGTCTGTCTGTCTGTCTGTCTGTCTGTCTGTCTGTCTGTCTGTCTGTCTGTCTGTCCGTCCGTCCGTCCGTCCGTCCGTCCGTCCGTCCGTCCGTCCGTCCGTCCGTCCGTCCGTCCGTCCGTCCGTCCGTCCGTCCGTCCGTGTCTGCTCTCCCACATGCCTTCCTATCACTACGCGTCTACATTCTGACAAATCGTCGCAACGTAAATCGTTTCTTTCCAAAGCACGAACAGAATTCCCTGACAAAGCCAAATGGCGAGAATAGGGAAGATCGTAGCGCCTTACTGACACTGAGACAGCTCTTGTCCTCCCGAGAATGAAGAGCTACATCTTTTTCCAGTAAATAAAGCTTATTCCTTCTCCTCCTCTTCCTACTCCTACTTCCTTCCTCTTTTGGTATTATTCTTTATTGTTTGCGCTGGCTGCTAGCGTTACTGACCTTGAGCATTGTTTCGTACCAGGGGCAGAATGTTTACACCTGTCCCGGCCAAAAACAAAATTACAAATCCGCACCTCTATAATTCCTCATCCACACTGGAGCGCGGAGCGGCATAAAAAAAGCCACAGCAAAAAAAAAAGAAACAAAAAAAGCATATAAATTTACAACAACGTGATAGTAAATTGTTACATTCGAGGTCGGACGCAGGAGTTTCCGCCGACTAAACAGCAATGAGGCGAGACAACAGCGCCTCAAGGTAGGGGGCGCGCCGAACCTCCTAAATCAACAGCAAACGCGGCACTGCTCTGCAAGAGTGGCTCGCCTTTCGTGCTTATTCTTTTCCTTTCTCGGTTCTCACCTTCATCTTTTCCTTCTTCTTCCATCAGCCCCATGGCGCAACAGCGGAGGAGCGAAGTGGGCGGCTCAGCCCCCGGGGTCGCCGTCGTTAATCCTTATTGCCGACGGACGCAGCGCTGAGTACTGTCCTGTGTAGCGCTTTGTCCCGCTAATGCCCGCACCGCCTCAGTGCTGTAAGAGCGAGAGCACGCCGCTGCTTCCTCCAGTGAGTCGCTAATCATCCGGGCCGGACGCACAAATATGCGCCACTCTGTCTTCGCCTCCCACGGGAGGGGAGACGCGTCCTCCCCGTTCGACGGGTCTCCTAGCCGGGGCGGCCCCGCTTTGCGTGCTGCCGCGCGGCCCCTCTTCAGCACAAGAGCGGCATCCATTCGTACAGACAAGCAGTAGCAAACTGGCTACTGTTATTCCCTTGTGAGAGCTTCCAATGAGACTCTCCTGGGGCCTTCCCGATATATACCACGTTAGAGGTGAGTTGGGTGTGAGTGTACATTTATATCGAGACAAGACGTACTTAGAGTTTCTGCGTTTGTCTTTATTATATAGCTTAGCAGAGTTTCGCCTCGAAATTTATGGGCAGTGAACGTCAGAGCAGAATAGTGGAAGGAGGGCCTTCTGTAGTTCACTTTTTTTTTTCTAGTTCACCTTTCGAAGCACTTCCGGCCATCTGCAAGAGCTATGGCCCAATTGCCCTCCTCGCTTTTCGCAGCTATTTCAGTTCAAAACTTCATCAGCGAAGATTTCTGAATGATGACTGACGACGATTACATGTGAAGAAGATTGGTGACAGTGGAAATTGACAAGTAAACATTACGGTTTGCGAGTCATTTGTTTTCATCGATTTCACTTACATAATCGATGAACACTGCACCGAACTAAACTTACGTCATATTTATTTTCCACTTCGTTTTAGAAGTTTTCTTTCCAACATTTGCCAATTGGCTAGTCTCGAGCAACCCCCGCAGCAACGGCGACAACGTTTGCGTATTTGCACCTCCAGGCACGTTCTGCCATTTGTATACAATGGCAGAACACGCAGCGACCGCAACATCAGACAGCGTACAAAGCTTAACTCAAGGTGTACATCTCACATGGTAAGGAACGCACTTCGAGCAACCACTCCAGAGATTCTGCGGTAAGACGTAGAGAGCTGCAACCCTTGGATGGTCATAGGGCAACC
This sequence comes from Amblyomma mixtum, assembly GCF_055824585.1. Lineage (NCBI taxonomy): Eukaryota > Metazoa > Arthropoda > Arachnida > Ixodida > Ixodidae > Amblyomma > Amblyomma mixtum. The sequence goes on along the minus strand of NC_143016.1, from coordinate 130,604,928 downwards.
CTAAGGTGGCCTAAAGGGAGACCAACGTGATGCACCAGTCAGACGCGAAGTTCCAAATTGCGGCTGGCGAGACAGTTAAAGCGCGTGGCTAGGTTTCAGAGGAAAAAGGCAAGCCCCAACAAGCTCCGCATAGCCCAGCACATATGCTGACGTACTCAACAGAATAGAACTGCTCTCTTATGCGTTCCTCCTTTCCGCTAAGCTACCATTGTATACGAGTAGCATCTTCGACCTCCTCGCGGCCAGTATCGAGGCACCTTATCTCTCCAGCCGCAAACTCTCTATAAGCTCAGCATAATTATCAGATGAGGCTGAAGAACAGAACTGCTACCCTTCGACGAGGCGCTGCAGATGACGTACAACGCTTCCTCTAACCCACCAGAGTGTGATAACCATACCTGCGAAGGGGGCCTGGCGTTTCTAACTTTCTCGCGTTCAATACCGAGCCACCGCAAACATTATGAACCGAGAAAGCCCCTCCACGCTGCACATGTGGCAACGATTAACTAATATGAGGTCGTTTTTAATCACAGGATATGGAGCGCGCCATGGCGATCAAGTCATACTTAGCGGAAATTGAGAGGTACACTTTATACATACGCTAGCAAATTACGCTGTTGAGCGCGCAAATAAGCCCAAGAAATTCTTCTGTTGTCCCCACAAAATGCGTGAGAAAAGTTCGAAGGCCAAAGCAGGCTCCGTATTATTTTGGCCGCATCTGCACATCTGTTAGTAACCACTTCGATAAGCGCTCTGACGAAAAATCTTCTTCAAGCTGATAATGAAGCAGGCCATCGCTTAGAGTGCACAGTCAGCTACATGGTTTAGTGCAGTTGCATCATCGAGTGATGCAACGTTGAATGATAATCTCACTGCATTCTTAGTTTATTTTAGATCCATCTAGCGTCTTTTCGATGCATAATGTGAAAATCCACACATCCTAACTCAGTCTGAGGAGAGAAGGGCACCCCTCATGGATCACGGAATAAGTTACTATGTTAACTACATTAAATCAGGAGTTCGTCCCGAACATAACTATGTCGAAATGAAACTCTCTGCATTACACCGCGGAACTGAAGTCGATTGTCTCCATGCGGTAATATTAAGGAGCTATGTACGGGTGAAAAGGAAACAGCATGAGCCTATCGGCTGGCATCAATAAGGGACACTACCGCTTCAACGTGGTACATTTCTAGGCTTTACCGAAATCGTCATTGGGTCGCAGAACGAGGACAACTCCTCTACTACAGCGCCTCAATATTTCTTCAAGTCCGAAAGTTAATATTTCGTTGTCATAAAGTGTGTGCGACCGGTTTCTGACAAGAAAGTCCCTGACCTTCTCTCGACTATAGCTCGGCAAAAGCAGATGTCATCAACATTAATTACCGAGCGCTTTCCCTGGACCTTACGAAGATTTAAGAAAGTATACAAAACAAGAAAAGCAACAAGGGGCTAGAGCCCCTTATGGGAGGAAAGAAGAAACAAGGCATCGTGATACTTAGGCACAATGAGCAAGTCCTGGAACCACTAGAGTACACTTAGCAGTATTTGGTTTTGCTTTCATTGCCGGAATCGAACTCCACGTTCTGTGATAATAAGGTTGCATTTGTGCAAGGAAGCACAATTTGGCAAAGAATTGTTATACTTTTAATAAAACTGGTTATGCACTCTGAAGTGGAAAGTCACGTGTGTGCTTACTTTTTGACTGCAAGGGCATGTAAAAATTGATTTCTTTCAGTTCTTTGCAGTTCCTCCTTCTGAAGCGATACTTGGTTCAGCATATAACTACAAGGCCAAACATCAACGCTCCCACTTCAGCTCCATGATTTCAACATATACTGCGTTTAGATCGGTTTGGTCAATCCTACATATTTTACCACAGTGATGATTCACAGCCTCACGCCAACCAATTCTGGACAAAATATATTTGAATCGGAAACCTTAAATGAAGGCCATTTTTTCATCTAAGATTTCCTTACAACAATCAATATCACCAGATCACCCGACCGTAGGCTTGAATTTCTTTTCTATTAACATTTTTGCTATGGTCAAAAGTGTTCCCCATTTGTTTTTTATGCGATTCTTACCTGTTCGATGCGATCAATGGAGACGCTTTAAAAGGAAGATTTCGCTACATATCAGAAGAATGAACGATTGCCTTCAATATTTGCGCAAAAGTATTTTACAATTTTCTGATATTCAAAATTTTTGTCCCAAATTGTTGGACACGTACATTCTTCCTTTTGTTGCTCCTCGACTGTAATATGTCAGTTCCTGTCTATTAACATAGCTACCTTAAGTCAGTCAATAAACTAACTTTCACCAACTATTTCAGTGATCAGTCCTTGTTTTAGTAATTTCATGCTTTTTGCTACATTTTTATTCGCTCGCACTGCACAACTGATTAACCCGCAAAAAAGCTTAGAAAGTAAAACCCAAATCCTAAGTACCATGCTCCTCTGTTCCTTTCAAAATACTTATGTCAAACACCAATACCAAAGTCAAGAGTAGGCGCAATAAGTTGACTCCGCCTGAGGCAGCAGCATGTTGTGACACTTTAGTGTGGGCGTTGATATTCAGGACTGGCTCCCCAGCGTTTCTACGCGGCCTCATTACCTGCCTTTCATGCTAATGCTATAGAATTTATCACGCAACCGCACTGCGTGCGGCGCCGGCAGCTGAAACACTGCCTTCTTCGTCCTCCCAGTGACGGCGTTTGATTGCATCACGCTGCTAAATTCCCCAAGTACAAAGCCGCGATGTCGCTCTCGTAGCCACCTAACGAAGGCCAGAGCTTTTCACCGCCTCTGCGGCGCCTCGTCCACTCAGGTACAATGGGGTGCGTAGAAGTAAAATAGCTAATCCCCATGACTGAGCGAGTGTGTGAACATAACTAGAGGTATGTGCGTGCTCACTGCCGTTTATATGTAAAAAACGTGCCAAATTAAAAAAAATAATGAAAAAATGAAAAGGGTAAAAATGATGATCGATTCGTGTAGTTCGGTGAAATGCTAATGAGGTGCGCTAGCACTTCACTTTACGCCATTTCTGGCGCAGTGGTGCAGCGGTTAAGCGGCACGCGACTGCCCTGCGATGGCGGGTGCTGCCACCGGTGGGACTTGTGAGGCAAAGGTTGCTCTTTCCTAGCATCCTATTGCGACAAATCATGAATTTAACTGCATATATATATATATATATATATATATATATATAACTAGCAGTCACTGATAGCAAGAGCAGAATGTTTGCATATTTTATAACCTGTAGCCACTGATCAATGCCAAGTCAATGGTGTAACTATTCGGCGTTTCGGCTGGAGGACCAGCCTTTTCGAAAAAGGCTGGTCCTCCAGCCGAAACATCGTGAATTAAGTCTTGTTATGTTTTTCAATTTCAGGTGACTTTATCTTCTATATATATATATATATATATATATATATATATATATATATATATATATATATATATATATATATATATATATATATAGCAGGCACACGAAACCGCGAAATGCGAGGAATGTCTCTGCAGTGCTCAATCAGCGCAGTAACTGTTCTACTGCGTCAGCCGCTTGTGCCGCTACAAACGCGAGACGAGATTCTGAACGATATGCCTATCAGCGCTGTCATGTGGCTTGGAAAAACTCTACGGGTTAGGCTATTGCTGGTGCGCCAAGAACTGCTTTCTCCTCTCACTAGTCTATGTGTTACGGCGCTGCGATCGACGCGGCAAATTTATTCGCAGATTGTCTAGCGACCTTTCCACTGAGAGCTCTTTGGACGTGCGGTGGAAGCCTCAGCGGTACCGGTTGAGGATACGGTTCAATACCCTCTTCGCTAGACGGAAAGGTCTGTAGGAGAGCACAGTCCCATCACGTCAACCAAGCGAAAATCGAAAAACCAAAAGCCTCTGTTTAAATTTCGAAAATGCCCATTTCGGCAAATAGCCCCCCTAATAACTCTCTTCTATGATTCGAAGAGCGGGTAGAACGGCGGCCGAATGACAGGCTACTGACGCTTACCGCACTCACCAGACACCAGCTCTTTCGTACTCCTATTCTGTAAAGAGCGCCACTATCGAGCCTCTACTAAGGTCACTTGAAGGGAAGAGCAATCCGTTTAGAACTCTTGCGAGAAAGCTGATGGGGTCAGAAGGGTGAGGGAATGGACAGAAAGAGGGAACAGAGGGGCCAGAACGAGCGATATTAGGAAAGGGGGCTTTTATTATTAGACCGGCGGCACACGTAGACAGCGGGAGCGCGATTGTTGGCTATATATAAACCGCTGAACGGTGACCTCCCACGCGACTGCGGTAACAAGTGGATGCACCCGCGAAAAGGAGATGGGAGTGAGGAAGATGGGGAGGGCACGAGAAGAAGAGGGGTCACGCTTGAGGCGGCCGTTCTGGAACACGCTAAGGAGGACAGAGAATCAAACTTCACGTCTCCCCCACGCTGGGTGGTCGGACCTCTTTTCAATTTATATGCAAATGGCCCTCTCGAGGTTCGATCTTCCATATCACCGCGAGGATTTGTCCCTACTCCCTCCTGCCTCTGTTCCCGCTTCGTCCCTATCGCCCCCATCTCCCGTTTCTGGCAGGGGGGCGCGCTCATTAGTTCACCCAAAAAACAGCAGTTTCCTCGAAGAGCATGCACGCGGGCAATCTGCGATTAATAACAACATTCTAAATAACATAAATTCAATGAAGACGGCAACAATAAGTAATGCATTGCAGTTGTATTTAGGGCCTAATCCCGCGGCAGATCTTGTTAGAGGATATAGAAAAACGTATTCCTTCAATTTAGCTACGAAAATTTTTCTGTTCTGCCTACTGCGATGTGTTAAACACGAAATTTCTTTTTTTTTTTTGGTACAGACTTGCTTTTTTTATTTAGTTGAGTCATAACCCTATTTGTAAATCAGCAGGGCTTCGCTCGGCTGTAGTCTACTGATGCCTACTAATATAGTCGCGAAATTCAGTGAAATCTAGCGTAAATGTAGCCGATTGTTTCACGACAGCTTAAGGAGCTCGTTCTGGTGAAAATCCGCCGTCGGCAGTCGTCCTCCCTAACTTGGAAAAATCTCAGAATATAGAAGTACTTCAATGAAAGAAAATAGCCTCATTGGGATCCGACCACGCGCCCTCTGCCTGCCAGGCGTGCACGCAGCACATAGGCCACGAAGAGATTCTTCTCCCTGGTATTTACTGCACGAGGTCATGTATGTATAGAAAGCGGCCTATATATACATGAAGATTATTTACGAAGCACGCAGCTATTGAATGAACTGCACTAGCTAGACAGAAAACAACCCAGCTAAAAGGGCGGCAAAGATAGACACCGCATCAAATGCGGAAGCCAGTCCGGTATAAAGTCCCTTTCATCATAAATGTCCCTTAGTTGGAGCATCATTTGACTGAAATGGCTTCTGGCTGAAACAAGAGGCTCAGCGTTGCTGTCCAGCATACGCGTTTTTCACAGGCTATGAAGTCCAATGAGGAAAAACATGTCACATGGTTCGTTAGTAGTATGACTAGCCCGAAAGGTAACGAACACTGTGGGAATTTAAAACAAAGTAATTTTTTTTTGACGTCCTTTGCACACGTCCCAAAACAAAATTGCATTCTTGCAGTTAATAAACCACTGTGCAATGGTTTCAGATATATTGCACAGACGGTAGTTAACACAAGGTACAAAAATCTTCAACTTCGGCCTCAATGGTCATGATGTGTTAACGCGAGTGTGCAAGATGTCGATTCTTCCTCGCGTAAAAACTTTTTCTATAAATTACACTCCGAAGCGCTACCTGTTAAAACGTGGCTGCATAGGAAAAACATTTTTTACCTTCTGTTACGCCATGTACGGTGGTTGGTTCAGTGAAAGCGTTGTGGTGTGTATGACTTAGTATCGTGTGTTTGGGATGTGTACTGACGTTATGGTAATTAAAAAAAATTACCGACGATTACGTTACTTCCTAATGCGAAATTTGAGCGCAGCAAATAAGCTGTTTCACCTTTTCGATAGATTGAGGCAAAGAAATCGAGCAACACATGTATGCGCTATCACAGAATTTTTTTTTATTTTTCACACGTATTCCTTTAACAAAGACTCCACTAACAGTTCTTGACAGTCATGAAGGAAGCTTTGTGGTCGGAGAAATAGACTGATATATGTTCGACTTGGTAGACCAATGCTTGATTCTCAAAGACGAGATCTATACAAGTGCCTCGCGAGGTTGTCACAGCCGTGGGACGCGTTACGAGCGAGAGGAACGGGATGTTCTCCCGCATAAGTGTTAGGAAATTGCTGTTTGTCTTTATGTCAACATTAAAGTCCCCCACTACTAACATCGGTGTGGATCGATGGACGGTTAATGCGAGTTGCGGAAGTGCACGACGTCTTTCGTGAGTGCGGTAGGGGCGAAGTAGGCAGCTACTACCAGCAAGCCGTTGGGCAACTTTGCGGCGCACAGTTCGCCAACTTCATGTGACGTGCCAAACATTTCGACTGGTATTGCAGAGAGACCTGTGCGCAAGTAGATAGCGACTCCCGCCGCTCTGTTGTGGTCTCTGCGAGCACCACAGCAGTATAGGAAATCTATGATTTCGAGAGGCTCTTCGGGATCCATCCAGGTTTCAGCAAAGCAAAGTACAGAGGAATAGCGCAGAATGTGATCGTGGTGTACGTCCTTGGCATGTGCGGCAAGGGAGCGTACGTTAAGAATGTGCTTGTGAATGATGAATCAAGTGCTGCCAGCGAATGACGCGTCCATTGGCTGTCTGCGTGTGTTACTGATGTGTGGTTAACATGTTAAGCTTCGCCTGTAAGAGTGGAACGCGACAGCGTCTTGCAACGCTGCCAGGGAGTCCACAGAACGCCATCGCCAATTCGGCTGTACGCCTTGCTGGACGGTAAATTTATTTTTTGATGAAAGGAAATGTATCTCTCTCGCATATCTGGGTGGACACCTGCACCTCGCCGTAAGGGAAAGGGGGAAGATGGGAGTGAACGAAGACGCCGTATTAGCTAGACGCGCCTTTGTTCATTCCAAACCATTCAGCTGGCATTACGGAGAGGCTAGCGTGCTCGTATCGCACTCCGGAGACCCTGGTTCGATTCCCCAACTCGGCCAATTTCGTTCTCGGTTTTATTGATTTATGCGGTCTAACTAGAAAGGTTAATTAGGCTATTTCATATTTATATTATTGTATTTCTATCCATCGTGTTCTGTCATTAACCTGTCAATTGTTGGAACTGTCTAGGATGTTCGACACAACGTATATGAAACGAGCAACGTCTTACTGAGTGGGGAAGTGCGTGGTGGTGGAGGGAACGCGGCTTCGTACTTATCTGTTTTTTTCAGCAGCGTCTCCTTCCGCGGACGCTGTTGTCGCTGCGGCGCGCGTCTTTCTTTTCTTTTCTTCTGACCTCTTCATTCTCCTCTATATTAATTAGGCTCATTGATTAATTAAGCAATTAACTAAACTCAGTCCAACTTAGTTGCAGCATCACTATACGATCCCTTTGATTGGTTGCATGGTTACTAGCCAAAGTACAATTGGCCCCATTTGAAATTCGCGCACTGTGACGTCACGAGCATTTCGACCAATTGAAAAGCGTGACATTGGGGGCGGAGCTGGTTACGAGGCCGACGACGACGCGAAACCCAGGAACGGACGCCAAAGAGCTGCGCTCTAAAATGAAACCAAATACAAATATGCTAATGAAGAGTCAGCAATTGCTCGGAATCAAGAGCCTGTGTTACGGTGCTTCAGTGGTGCTTCAACAAATGATGTGTAGAGGCATGAGTAAGTAGTGGCGTTGTATGTCGGGCGGTGTAACCTATATAGAGACTAGTAGCTGCCAATCGTTAATTGTGATTGATGATTGGTAATCAGAAATTTCATCAGTAATTTTGATTGTAACCGGTGACGATGAACGGCAACGTTATTGTGGATTGGTAATCAAAGAGAAATGAGAAGTAAAAAGTAATAAAAGAGATAACGAAAAACAAGGAGCTATCTGTCTACTCTTAAGGTGAAGCTAACGCGCCCTCCTAATGTTTGTTTTCTTTTTTATACATCCCCCTTTCATTAATTTCTTAATCACTCACTTCGTAGGTACCCAGGGCTCTTCTGATTGAAAAGAAGCTTTCATATTGTAAAAAACTATGCGCAGGCATCGCTTCCACAGCCCATTTTCGAGAGAAAAATACGGTGACGTCAATGAATATTCAGTGACTGAGGATCTCTGCAGCTACGTCACACCATCACTGACTTTCAAACGGTGATAACAGAGCTCATTTCATCAATGACGCCACGAGTTTGAATCAAGTAACGGGAAAAAAATGGCCCCTTTCTAAGTTCAATTTCTTCGACCATAGCAAGACAGATCGAGACAGTCGGCTGTCACTGCACCCTAAAACGAAAGGAGTAAAAATGGGGTAAGCTGCCCTCTTGCGCAGTCCTTTTAGGGAGCTGGATATTGTCCGCAAGCTTTGGGAAGATTTTCGTCACCCAAAAATTCGGAATAATAAACAAATTCTCTGTTAAAATATAATAAATCACTTATGGATCTATTTTATTTATTTGTCTTTAATTACTATTATTTCTGTTTTTTATTTTGTAGAAGAAGGGCGTCGGGGACGGCGTCGTGGTCGGCGATGGAGACTCCTCAGACTGAACATCAGAGGGAATCGGTACATGGCGGGAAGAATCACTGACCTGAATGATCGCCAACATTCTGCGAACTGATGGTGCATGAAATTCACATCAAGCCTTATTTCGGCTACAAAGGAGGCAATAGCGCAGGTGCTGCTCTGAACAGGTCAGGTGCAGCAACGCGCGCACTTGTATTTATGGTGCAAAGCCTCTTGTGCCAGTTTAAGCAAGTCACTCACATCGTCCCTGTCCAAAAATCCGAATCAGAATATCTGCACCAGTGGCTGAGGAACGTAATACGTGGACTATATTTCACTTCTCATCCCCTCCTTCTAAACCAATTGTTCATTCGCATCCATCGGATCCTGCAAGGCCTCTCTTTTTGTAACAGACCCGGTACACATACTAAAGTGCATACGCAATAATTGGCTTCACCAAAAAAACCACCAACGTTGTCTCTATTTTCCAGAGTTCAAAAAAGGCTTCACTCGAGGACAGCTAATGCTCTCTGCATTATTTGCTACCATCAGCAACCTCTACAACTTGGAGTGCCAGAGGATGTTAAGCTATGGCTGCAGACTGTCAAGAAAAGCACTTTGTTCATTTAACGACAGAATGCCAAGTTGGCTTTGCAAAACTTAAATGAGCACCTTTCTCAGGCCCTGCGAGCCCTTGGGATGAAGCACAACCTCTTATTTTTCAAGAGGACTGCCACTTTTACTGAGATGGTGGTAAAATGGTGGAAGATTGTGAACGTCAACATCCCTTGGAAGGGAAAAAGGCTTCGAGACAAGTTCCAAGGACCAGTGTTTCCTTCGGAAAATGACATCAAGACTGATTTTTCGCGCAATCTTTTTGCCTGTGGTTGGAGGAGTGCAAAGGCAAAAAAGATATGGGCAGCGGTACGCTAACAAGAGAGACCCATGCCACTGTCGAGTGCACAACATATGCTTTTGTCGTGTTTCCCAAGTACTGCTTCGAAGAGTTCAAGCTATTGTATGTCCTCCTAGAAAAGATCCAAACCGAGTATGGAGAAGCGCTTTGGAGGGTACAGGATGCTAGCTGGATCCCAGCATAATGCGTGGATGAGGCAAGTGTATGAATGTGAAAAGAAGCCAAGGCTGCAAAGCACTTTACCAGCCATAAGTAAGGATGAGCGATGAGATGAGCTTCACTTGCGACCAGGACACCCACGTGCTAGCCTAAATATAGCGGTGGCTGAAGATGCACTATTGGAACTAAAACACACCGTCCTGGCACTGGTTTATGTGGCTGAACTGTACAAAATGCAGGGCCGCGCTCAGCGAAAAAAAGGATGACATCAGTATCCAACACCGATGGCCGGTACGACCTCGTGAAGCAACTTGACAGGGGCAGACTTGTTTACCCAGCACCTCCACCAAATGTAGAAGAAGGGCGTCGGGGACGGCGTAGAGGTCGGCGATGGAGCGGGGCGACCAAGACCAACACGATCTGCGCGATGGCAATCCCACAACCGTTTCTTCTGCATCGGCGTCCAGCGAAGGGGTCCAGCTTCTTCTTCACAATTTATTTATTTCTTATATACAATGCCAAAAATATCAAGATAAATGAACAATTTTCTGAGACAGGACCGAACGAGCTTCATTCACGCCCGCAATAATGGCGGCCATTCCTGCGAAGACGAAGATGAGCGATGATGATGAGTACTTGTACGTATGGGGAAGCAGAGAAGAAAGATTCTTCGAGGCTGAAGGTAGGTGGGCGGCCATACGCAAGAAACACGGCGAAAAGCTGGTTGCTCTTTGCAGTTCAGAGTTGTAAGCGAAGATAACGAAAGGGAGCATTGTGTCCCAGTTCGCGCGGTCGGGCTGGATATACGTGGGCAGCATACCTTACAGCATGCGTTGAAAGTGCCCTGTGAGCCCATTGGTCTGGGGGAGTGATAGGCGGAAGCGGTTTTGTGGACAGTTCTAGAAGCATGACGAACTTCGGCAAGGACGGTGGAGAGGACGGACTTGCCGCGGTCACTGATAAGGACACGAGGGGCTCCATGGTGCAGAAATATGGCATTCAGGACGAAATGGACAATTTCGAAACAGAGACTGAAGGAACGGGGCTGTTTCAGCGCATCTAGTTAAGTGGTCGATAGCGGTAACGATCCAGCGGATCCAGTAAGGTACCGTAGAGGTCAATTCCAACGACTTCGAAGGGGGAGAAAGAGATGGTAGAGGCTGGGGGAGGCCCGCAGGAGGAGACGTGGTGCGTTTGCGGCGTTTGCAAGGGATGCAAGAGGTAACATGTTTGTCAACAGAGGTTGAGAGACCAGACCAACAGGAGCGGCGCTTGATGCGGTCATACGTTTTCCGGAAGCCTGAGTGACTAGCCATGAGGTCGTCGTGAAATGCCTGCAAAACTTCATGGTGATAAGAACGGGTATGACAGGTACCCAAGAATGACCAAGGGCGCTGTAACTGTGCCACAGAAGAATGTCGTCGACCAGCTTGAAAGAGTAAAGTTTTGAGACTCTTCTAAAACAAGACGGAGTGAGCTTTATTCACACTCGCAATAATGGCGGCCATTCCTCCGAAGACAAAGATGAGTGATGAGGATGAATACTTGTATGTAAAGATGAAGACGAAGGTCGCCCACTGTGCTCACGATATTAATTATTTACCCAGCATTTACGTAGAGTTTAACCGAAGTTCCAGCCCCCTCTATTTGCTAACTCAAAGACCTCGAGTGCCGCGTTTAAAAGCCTCCTCCCATTGCTAACTGCCTCAAGGTACTGCACTTTGCAGTGAGAATATACCTCCGTTGCCAAGAGTAAGCATTCCGCATATTTAGTGATCGAAATCTACACCAGAACTTGGGCAACATACCCTGCCCTTAAAGGGGAGTGCGCTATAGGACAGCTTACACCCTTTTAACTCCCACACAGGCATATTCGGGTTTAGAGTGCAAGAATGAAACTGGATGAAGTCGTCCATGACGCCGGTCTAGGTGCGAAACGTCCTCTTCAAGCAGCATGAAGACGCGGGAGTTTTAGTGCGAGAGCAATAATCCTGAGGTTTAGAGCCCAGCAAAATTTTCTATAGTGTGTGTATGTGCAGCAGGCTTCCCTTGCGCTAGTGATGATGATGATGATGTCCTCAGGCTTAATGGCATATAGCCACGGCGGGTAATTGGCCAGGGTGCGAGTGCACTGCCCGCAGTGCAGTGCCCGCGGCACTGCCCGCTCATCGTCGTTTTCTACGTAGCACAAATCCGTGCTTTCGCAGTGACTACGTACAATACATTCTCTGCAGTTTTTATATCATTAAATACAGTTAAGCACTCCATTAACGCCGCAGTTGTAAGGCACGCTCGCTTATGATCAATAAGGGTGGTCCTACAACCGAAATATGCATTAGAGCAATGGTACTGCATCTCAGACAAAAAGAACAACTGAGGTCGCACCACTCGGATAAAGCAAACGAGGAGACGCTGTGAACTCGCCTTCCCGCAGTATAAAAACTTACTCTTCCCGGAAGCGCAGTGACAGAAGAGCGTCTCCAAGCCTCCGTGACACCGCCCCGGCATTAACGTGACGGTAAAAAAGTAATAACGTACAAGGTCAATCGGTGCATGCTTATGTACTGGCTCGTCAAAGTATCTGAAGTGGAAGGAGAAGAACGGTAGGCGTGAGACATCGGCAGAGTTAAAATGATATTACTGTGCACGGCTGGTGATCAATCAACGGCTGCAATTTAAGAACTTTCGAGGTGGTCACGTGACGTTTTTCGCCTGCCAAATTGACCCTCCTCCTTCTGCGCTGCTGTCATGCCGTCCGGCCTAACAACTGGCGTGTTAAGGATCCCTTTGCTTCCGGCGTCTGACTGTGTAATGTGTTCATGAGTGATTACCGAGGATTCGGATTCTTAGTGGGACAGCACGGATCCGGACGTTCAGAGCCTAGCAAAATTGTCTCTGGCGTGGAGGAGGAGGAGGAAGAAAGGCGGGGGGGGGGGGGGTTAACCAGCAGCCCGAGGACATCATCATCATCATCATCATCAACCAGCAGAGGACACCTGCTACCCTGCACTGGGGGAAAGGGATGAGGGGCTATGCGCCTACTATGTGCCTAGCGTGAGCGCTCCGTCCCGCGGCACTGTCCACTCATCATCGTCTTCTAAGCAGCACTAATTCGGAGGTTCTGACCCGAGCAAAATCACCTTTTGAGTTCAGTCATCCATGCATGTAATGCCAGTATGTTTACAGCCAGTATGAAACAGAATCGAATGTTGTACACATTCTCTGATTTTTTAGCGTACAGGTCAGGCGCAGTTTGTGACAGTAAAGTTGCTGTGACGTTAACAAAACATCTCGTGCAAGTCGAAGGGGGCAGAGAACAGTTCCTTCTATTTTCTTTCGAGAGTTAAGCGGAAGATCTGACACTGTAGATTTCATTTTTTTTTCAGGTAAAATGACAATAGCCCGCTTGCTTTATCTGTGGAAATTTTTGCCGTTCAGCACAGCGCTGACGCACTCAAAAATTTGCGTACGTTTCCAGAACATTTACTCATGGGTATAAACGAGCATGACGCGCTGGTTAAGTTAGGAAGAGCGACCGCCTAACTTGACTACTGCGAGTGCAAAAGCTACGTCACTCACGCCTCTTTTCATGACTCTAACTTCCCTTTTTATACCCCGGAACCTCACACAACCCTGTACAGCATTCATTACCACCATCCTCCTCTTTGCTTGAAATTCTTCCCCATAAATCGCATATATCTTTCCTTTTTTGCCTAGGCCTGCCAAGGCCGCTTCCTATGCATGCTTGAAATCTATGTGCAAATTTCGCACGCGGACACTCTCCACCAAAAGTCCCTTCCGACAAAAGTTTCTGGACTAAAAAAAAAGTTGTTTTATGTCCTGCAGTGATTACGCCTCCTATCTTCGGCCTCTTCGGCTCGTTGCCCACAGCCACCAACAAAGGAAGCTTTTTCTCTCTTTTTTTGCTCGCTCAAGCTAATCAAACAAAACTCTTCCAGCACAGAACTACGGCGCATTATCAGCTTCTGCTGCAGGCACATCCTAATCGTGACGAGAAAAATAATTCTACAGAGAAACGGAATCGCCGCACCAGTTTTATTATATTCCCGACCGAGCACGTGTGTTTACTTGGCTTAATTACATCTCGGGTGGTGGTATCCCCTTTTAAAATGCTCTCGCCGAAACTCCGTACCTCGCGGGCACTGCAGTCATTATCGTCAGGCATTAGGCGGATCATTTGTGCTCGTCCCTCATTCAAAGCTCCGGCGGTGCACCCAACACACGTATACCCTCGCATAAACCGGGCGCGATGTTTATTAAAAATGCATTACCCGGTCGTGTTCGCGATTAGCGAGCTTCATGTTCTCTTCGTGCAGTTACTTCATCGGGAACTCAGTGCGCGGAGAGGCGAACGAAACTTTATATTAAACGAGAACCCTGCTGGTATTGCGTTCAGTACACGCTTTTCAGTCAGCGTTTGGGAATGGGCTTAGGGTTAAAATTTTCGGGCGCTCATTGCATTGAATGACGAATATGGCATGCGCTAATGCTATCAGCTTGATTTAAGTGCGAACGGGCACACCAGGTGTTTAGTGCTAACGACGCGGGAAGCTTGATTAGCTCTGAATCCAGACCTCGCATCGTGCAAGCTCATACGTGGGGGCGGAGACCAGTATGAGCGAGAAAGGAAAGAACTCTGACAAATAAGGTATGGCGGGCGCGGATATGATTTTAATCGATAGATGAACAGATGGCTGCGTGAGCTTCTGTAATCTGGCGGCAGAAAAACATGTACAATGTGGGGCTTACATCGGAGTGTCTGTGCACTGCACTTGCTGGACCCTAGCGAGGTATGGATGATAGGAGCTTTGCCATGTGATTCGGACGTCGGCGCGATAAAGTGCATTATTAAAAAACCTTTAATCTCTCAGCAAAAAAGACTGTGCAGTTGTCGATGTGAGAGATATATATTCGCGCCCAACTAAATGCACCCTGTTTGTTCGACGCTCTGAGCCTGTGATGCAGGATATTTAGGGAAGCGTGCTATTGTAGTTATTCTGCCTTTTTTCATCGTTCCAGCTGACCTGATCTGTCGAGATAATGAATGTTTCTGAATTCGCCAGAATTAACCGACCGACTACAAAATGAGTCGGTTATTTTTTCTTGCATTTGTTTCTTTGTGTCTTTAGTACAAGTGCTTATTATGGCGGCAGCGAATAATCTGTATATTTAATGTTTCTCTATACGTATTTAATTTTCTGGATCCACCAGGAGACACACAGAATATATACATATCAAATCGTCTATATTTGTTGTCCGGTGCCTTCAGACCGCATAGTCGTATGCGGGAAAGATGATGACCGTTGCGAGGCGACAACAAACGCTGCCTGAGTGCGAGTGATGACCTGTGGTGTGGCATTAGCCTGATACGCCGAGCGTGTAGAACACATGTAATATTTTAGGTTTGGTTTGGTTTATTTGGGTTTAACGTCCCAAAGCGACTGAGGCTATGAGAGACGCCGTAGTGAAGGGCTCCGGAAATTTCGACCACCTGGGGTTCTTTAACGTGCACTGACATCGCACAGTACACGGGCCTCTAGAATTTCGCCTTCAAGAAATTCAGCCCGGCATGTAATATTTTAAGCATGACATTCGTTTAGCTCACAGTCTCGGCAATCTAACGCGAATGTCGTCCGGAAACAGCGGAAAACCTGAGGCCAAACCTGTAACCATAATGAAATATTGCTGTATTTTCTCCCCGAATGACATCCAATGAAAAGCCACCATACCCCAGCTCTTAGTGTGATTAGAACCAACTCCGGAGAAAACAGAGGATGTACGTTTCCGTGTGCCTCAGACGTGTCGGACACCACCGCAACTTCTCGCGCTACGTTTTCCAATCGGCAGCCTCACACGCTACTTGTTTTAAGTCAGTGTACAAGCTTGGGTGAGTTGTTGGAAGATAATTAAAACAGAGCGAACAAGACAGCGTTCATGTGTACGACTCTACTATGCGTCCTTGTCTTGTTCGCGCTGTTTTTAGTATTGTTTTAAGTCGCTTCCGTCATCTTTCATCTGATCGTTCTGCTTTTCCAAGTGCAGGCGGGAGCAAAAAAGATCAGCACAAGTGACTTCACCGGGGCGGCGAAGTCGCCCCGCGCGTCTGGCTCGCCACCGAGGTTTGCGAACACTCCTGGCATTTTTGTTATCAGCGTGTTCTAACCACAACACTGAGCGTTGTCATATGCTGCTCGATGGCACGTCACTTATGCAGATCTTTTGAATGCGCTGTTGTCCAAACGAAGTGGTCCGACAACTTCAATGACGTCAGCATCGTCCTAGACTGGTGGCTAAAAACCAGGGCAGTGACGTAATACCTTTCAGTCGAAGACCTTTAGGGCGAAGACGTTAAGGGTAAACGCTTTTGACATGAAGGCCGTCATCCTAAATGAATTTGAGACGTTGGTACTAGTCACTAACTAATGCTAACTAGTAAACAAGCATAGTTAGCTAGTAGCCCACGATGACAGAAAAATGCTCTTGAAAGTCGTATCCGTGCAGTGAAGCTTGTTGAGTCGAGAGATAGCAAGGCTGCCCCGCGTCGCAAGCAGCACTTTTATGTAGCCGCGTACGGGTGCGAAAAGCCGACCAACATGGCCGACCAAAATGGCCGACCACCTAAAGAACAGGCGAATTATGTGGAGCATCGAAAAGCAAAAGCATCCAGGGACGCATAGGGCGATCCCCAGCCCGAAAAGGAAAAACGGCTGAACGCGGCAGCGCGCGCTGAGCCCCGGAAGTGGCGAGAGAACCTGAACGTGCTGCTTAGCCAAAAAAAGCAGGCGATAGCAGAGGCTCCTCAAGCCACGAAAACAGCTAGGAGAACCACGCGCTCTGTTTAACTTGGAGAACTGAAGACAGCTAAAGGAGAGGAGGGACATGTTCGGCACCCAAAGGACCCAATGCTCCTGTGCACCTACCACCGTCTGTGAATTCATACTCGGAAAAGTAGCTCCAACAAGACGAAAGCGCGGAAGAAAACGAGTAGACCTGAGGATTGCTATGAATCGAGTTCTTTAATCACCATCTCCAAATCAATTAAGTTTATTTTCCCATTTTTCACACCAAGAACACAGAAAACCCGACACCAGACAACAAAACGCTGTAAACACTTCAGAAGCTGCAAAACAGCTTCACAAGGTTGCTATCAGGTTGGCGCGAAGCCGACAAATCTTCCACAGATAGCTAATCAGAAATGACCGAATCCTCGTCGTTCCTTCCTTCCTTTTTTTAGGATTTATGAGACATCCTGGAATGCGCTTCGAGTGCCTTTCCTGCAATGCTCTGGGCGACGAGATAGGGTACAGATTTTTACAGCGCGAACTGTCAGTGGTCGTTTGCCGGTTTCCCGTCGTCCTAGTGCCGTTGCTTAGCGTCAGCACCACCCGACAGATAAGTGCAGGTGTGGCACAGCAGTGAGCGACCTTGAGCAACGAGCTGTGTCAGTTGTGAAGCACACGCCACATCAGCGGCCGCATGAATTCGAGCGAGTGCGTGAGCACGTGGTTTGGTGAAGGTGAGTTCACACAGGCGCACTGGCTGGCGGCAGTCCGCACGAGCCATGTGTCAGGTGACGCAATCGTCACTCTTATAAGTGACTGGCGCCGAGTCCACCGCCCTCCGCTGGCGGTTCCGGGCGGTACCTTGAAGAACTTAGCTAGCGTCGCCGCGAAAGTTAGCGCTAACGACAAGTTCGAACTTCAAGAACATATTGGGCTTGAGAGAGGGCCTGAAAGATGTTGCCAATTTCAGTGACTGACCTCAATGATTCGGAATTGAGTGACCAAATAGTATTAAACGGCAAAAATACAGCGAGTACAGTTACAGTACCCATTTTCAGCAGTTTTCTGAAAACAAAAACGTGCCAAAGCTGATAGAATTACCTGCTGTTCGGCTGCTACTTAACAAATAAGCTGAGGCATCAGCTTATCAAACAATGCGGAATTTTAAAGGGCATACCGCAGCACTGGCAGGTGATTAATTGTCAATATCTGTACAGATTTAAGGTATGCGCCGTTTGTATGCTTGCGCAGTTTTGCCGGCCTTAGGAGTTCCGGAGTTCTTCAAATCTCCGAAATCGAATTGCACAGTAATTGCACCTTTCTTTAAAAACCTGCCATTTTTTGCTTTTATGCAATTCGGGAAACATTAACGACGACGTTCTGGAAGCGTATACCTTATATCCGCTACTTTCACAGCCAGGCTGTTACAAGATTGAGCGCCTTGGTATCGAGCGTACTAGTGCGAAATTCTCCTGTTTTTTTTTTAATGCAAAAGATTTACGCGGCTCATCAGATGGAAAATCCGGTGTCGTCACTGTCCACGCCAGGTGGTCCGAAAACCCACGTGACCTCTCCGCGGAATTTCTCCCGAAATGGTTTCCGAACCCAGACTAGAGCGCACAAGTCAGCACCGCTGTCCACCTCATTAGAGCACTGCGCCACCACCGCTTTAGTTTTTAAACATAATATTTATTACAATGATGCAGTGTTTTATGTGCATGAGCTATCTACAAACATTAAGCAAACAGTAGCACAACACCACAAGCGCTAAAGCCTCTCGCTCTGGGTTTGAGTATCGTCGCCTTCATTCAATTCAGGCGGCTCGAAAAGACCGACTTCAACGGCCCAGGCATTAGAGCAGCCACTGCATTAGAGTAGAACGCCATCGCCGTAGCAGAACACCCCGCGTGCATGCTTTCGCATTCATATCCCCTATGTTGTCCTAGTGCCGTCCGTAACTTTTTTTATATAACAGCTCCAAAAAAGTGACAAGAATGAGCTATGAAGTGCATGTGATTTCAGTGGACGTTATTTGACCGAAGAATTTCTGTGGCTTTCCGAAGAGCCGATATTTTTCACCTTAAATATTGTGACGTTGTAGTGACGGCAGTCCAGCGGCCAGGAATACAGCAACAAGGCTTACAAACGAAGCTCTTTATTTGGGCTGACTTGCGCCCGCAAAAGAACTGAATCACTCGCGGCGGCGTAAGCAACAAACGTGCTCGTCAGTCGTCGAACTACGAATGCCCGCTGCTCGCGGCATCGTTCAATTTAAAGCCGGCAAGGAAACTTCGAGATAACAAGTCGAGATCATCTAGAGTAATCTGGAAACACGTAGATGCAGCTCTTCATGGCTATGATCAATCGAGATTAGTCCGGTCGCTTCTCGCGTCACGAACAAAAATGATAACACCCCTTTCCTGCGGCCTTGCGCGAACGAACGGACACTACAATGATACGTGGCAATATATCAGTAGGCTTACAATATCATAAATGGCGGTTTACCATTATCCCTCAAGAGAAAAGTATACAATACCGGTACTCACCTAGGGGGCAGAAACGTGGAGGCCAACGAAAAGGATTAAGCTTAAAGACAACGCAGCGAGCTGCGCAGAGAGAATGATAGGTGTAACTTTAAGGGACCGCCGACGGGCGGAGTGGGTGAGAGAAGAAATGCGGGTTAATGACATCCTGGTCGAAATCAAGAGCAAGAAATGGGCTTGGGCAGGGCATGTAATGTGAAGGCAAGATAACCGCTGGTCCTTAAGGATAAGGCAGTGGAATCCAAGAGAAGTCAGAGATGGCAAACATAGCAGGGGGCGGAAGAAAGTTAGGTGGGCGGATTAAATTAAGAAGTTTGTGGGGATACGGTGGACGCAGCTGGCAAAGAGCAGGGTTAATTGGAAAGACATAGAAGAGGCATTTGCCCTTCAGTGGTCGTAGTCAGGGTGGTGGGGCTAGTGGTGGTGATGATGATGATTATGATATCGAAAATCATCTTACAACTACCCCAACTTCCAACCTGGCTGCAGAATAAACTGGCATTTCTCTAGTCAGATCTCGCCATTTTGTTCCATCAGGCTGGTCGGCCGACTACGTAGTGTTCCTCCAGGTGGGATGGAGTAGCCAACACTAACATACCCTGGTGCCGCACAAGTTTCAGCAAGGCGATGCGGTGTGAACCCCTTGCACTGCGTGCCGCAGAAGGGGGAGGCAAAGCGGCTTCACTTTCAAGACCTCTCCAGTGGATTCCGCGTAAGGCAAAGCAGGGATGCGTCTGAGGCAAGAGGGCACCGAATGATCCACGAAGACGCTTAACAAGCTTTTCCTGAACAACTCGCTTGGCTTCATTTGCTCAATGTTCGGCAACGAACTCACGGAATTACCCTCGGATTGATACTCTACGCCGCAACATGCATTTACAACTGCCTATCTCACTTCATTACGGTTGCACACCAGGTGTTACTGAACTTCGCGTTACGTTGGCACAACCATGGAGTAGATGTTCCTCCTTCGTCTTCTTTTTTTAATTGCATTTGTTAGTCCCGTAGCAAAGTGAATAACGAGAAGAGCTCCGGCTAAACAGCCTGTTTACTTTATTTTGTCATCTCGCTCTCTACTTTCCCCCCTTCCTCACGTTATGTCGACAAAGAACCTGCCCGGAATAAGCGCAGCTCAGGCAAGTCGCTCCGAGCCAACACGCACGCATGTCATCGTGCATGACTGGCGCCTCACTGCGAGGCAAACCCCAAACCGCCGCGCCAGGTCACGTGCGAGATGCCGCGCAAGCGTCTGTTTACCTCGCGTGCGTTGTTTGCGGACCCTGAAACGCGCGCGTCCTGTTATTTTTGCCCGAGCGTGTCTCGGAATCCGGTCACGTCTCCACGTGCCCGCGCGCTCAGCTGTCATTCCTGGCGCAGGCTGCGTTTCTTCACGAAGCTGCTCGGGTGCAGGGAGAAGAAGCACGTCTCTACAAGTTTGGTTGAGCCCCGTGGTCGTGTTGCGTTGCGGGCAGTAGTTGACCGCTTCACTGTAGTCATGCTTGCGTAGCTGACCGTATTCTCCAGCTCGATTTGATTACCGGCATGTGCTTTGTATGTTGTGCTTCGAAGTAAGTTAGAAAAGCCAATGCTTGCTTGGTGCGCGCATGTAAACGGCACAGGTAATCTTCCTCTCTCTGCTGTCGTTCCGAAGGCCTGTTGCACATGCTGCGACTTTTGCCGCACCGACACTAGGAATTTGGTGCCGCCGCTGATGTATCAATGCGATTGCCGCTCAGTCCTTTCACAGTCCTTTCCTGTCACAGCAGGGTTGCTAGAAGTCTGCTTATGCAACCTGTGAATAAAAGTGGCAGTAGTGCGACATGGAATGCGTTTACGCTGTTATAGTCATGCGTACTTTTAGGTGCAAGGTAACATTTCGTATGTTTTTATTAAAGTAAAGAGTTCTGAATTATTCTAAAGGTACGTAGGTGGCCGAAGCCAAGCCTGCGCTGCGAATTAATTCCAACCGGACGGAAATCATTCGCGAGCCGTCTGCGGAAAGACCGGCGGAATTCCCCAGCTGCAGACCGAAAGAATTCGCAGTGCTGGATGGTGAAATTCGCAACATGTGAAATGGGCCTAATGCGACCTCCGACACTCGAAACGTGCAAAAAAATTCCTTCCAGAAGTAGTGCGCAACTGCAGATGTTGAAAGGTTATGCACTGAGCAGCGAATCGAAAGTGGCAGAACAATACGTAGTCCAGGTAGGTTTGGCGCATTTGTCAAAAAGAATCTAATTAATGTCAGGAACAAAACAAAAAAAAATGCTGGGGACACTTAGGGTATGACGCGATAGCATTAGTAGGTTGATTCCAATATATGCAGAAGGTCAATCTCTACTTTACATTCACAGATCCCTGGGAGTCCTCCTATCTTTCCTGACGCAGTTGTGCAGCACTCACAAGACATCAGGTAACTACATGGAGACGGCTACAAACTCATACCCAAGTCGCTACATATACAGTAAGATTTGGCCTACGCAATACACTTCAGAATGCGTGTGCTGCGGAGAGATAGCCACCCTCTACCACTCCACATGGGGCTGTCAGGCGAGCCCGATAGAGCCCAAAGTTACAAACACGTCAGTCGAGCAGTGGGAGGAGCTTCTGTCCAGCTCCAACCCGCAAGATCAGCTTGCGCTGGTTGAACGGGCCGAGGAGGCAGCAAGAACCAATGGAATCCTGTACCTAGGAACACCACCTGCTGCTCAAGACCCCAACCCCTAAACCCCGGCCCATTTTGCGGAATAAAGTTTTAAACTACAACTACTGTGCAGCAGTTAACCAATGCGCCACTGCACTGCGATGGCAGGTGCTCCCGGCGGTAGAACTTGTGCGCCCGAGGTTGCTGTTTCCGAGCGAACAATCATTAGCTAATTAACTGCCACCTGCCACGGTGGGCAGTTTGCTCACTATCCGGTGGGCAGGCTGTGATGACGCAAGGTCACGTGACCTAGATGGCCCACCTGCCACCTATGTTCCTCTCGGGGCACCACATGGCAAAATCATGCTAGTGATTTTTCGGTCACATCACCGACGCCCGATATTCTGTGTAACGATATTCTGTGTATCGCGTTAATGCAACCTCCGCAGACGTATTCCGGGTTATATTCACCGTCATTATAGATACTTTCGTATTCGCTCTGTTAGAACGTTGTTTCATGTTCGGGAACAGCAGTTGGAAGCAACCATGCGCTACTCGATTCAGGTCAGTCGTACCGTCGTCCGTAGGTGGCTGCTTGAATTGTGGTTCAAAAAGAAAGGTAACCAGTCCTCCGTGAGAAAAGGTTAATGACGGAACATACCCAACAATTCTAGCAAGAAGAATTTTTGAACGGCAAAGAGTTTATGAACACAATTTTTTTCGTATATTGTAAGATTTCACTATGACAATCAATATATCCACAGATGTCCCGTCGGCAGGCTCAAATTTTTTCTATTAATGTATTTGCTTTTTTAAAAAGCGTTGCTCAATGGTTTTCTCTGGCAGCCTTAACTGCTCGATGCGAGAGATGAAAATAATTTAAAAGAAAGGTTTGGCTCCCCATCAGAAGAATAGACCTTCAATATTTTTGTAAGAGTTACTGACAGTTTTCTAAGATTCAAAATTTTTGTCCAAGGATATTGGACATGATCAAAGAGATACACATAATTACTGAGGGACTGGTACATCTTACTTTTCCGCACAGTTATCATAGTTTTCGGTGCTTTTGTTCCATCGGTAAAAACTTAAGTGTCGAAACAGGTATAAAAGAAACCAGGATCCACGCCTAGGAGCCATTCAGCAACAGCCTCCTGAACTTCAGCATCGGTTCTGAAGTGGCGACCCGCCAGGTGCTTCTTTAACAGACCGAAGAGAATAAAATCGCTTGGTGTGAGATCCTAGCTATATGCAGGGTATTCCAATACAATCTATCGGAAACGCCGTACCAAATCATGTGTCATTTGAGGTGGACGTGTCGGTCGCCCCGACCATTGTTTGTTCGTCTCGCACATCAGTTTTGCTTTTATCAAATTCCCGGTACTAAAACCAATCTTCTTTTCGCATCATTTCGCTCGCTCCGTAAACTTGTACTGGTTGGCGATGAATTGCAGCTGGGGTCGTTTTCTTTAAATGCAAAAATATTATCACACTTCGCATTTCAATCACCGACCATGTATCCGTCAACGCCTCCATCTTTCAACGCTATTTCGAAGCGCAACGGCCCAGCTACCTCCATCCGCCGCCGGCGTTTGAAAGCTTTGATCGTCTCTTCAATATAGACATGAATTTAAATCACACGGGTGCCACTAATGCACTCGTGCGTTTAGGTGCATCATTCTCGGGCTTAGACCGGCTATAGAAGTACCAATTCCTCGTTTGTCATCAGGCAGTATATCATGCATTGTGCAGCCTTGCCTGTCTCACACGCGCCTCGGTGATACGCAAGACAGCGCTAATCATGGTGTTGTCTTTTGAACTGTGTGAAGTCATACACAGCAAGACGATACGAAACCCGTGGATATGGTGCGTTTCTGGCAAGGTACTGATGATTCCGCACATAAAAGGCATCGGTGTCCAAAACTTTCTCTCTTCAGTCACAAACGGAACTGAAAGGACGACAAAGATGACTCCCCAGCCAACAAATTCCCGCACGAGCCCTACGTCGCACCCCAAACGCTGACAATGGAAACTTTTTTGTAACAATTAATAAACGTTATCGAGTTGCTTTGTAGGCAAAAAACGTTCCTTTCAGGGCTTCCGATTGTCACGTTTTGTCGGTAGAACGAAGGTGTTCGACCATGCTGTTCGAGCATACAAAAAGCTTAAGTTTAAACTGTGCTTTCAAGTTGCATCCCTGTTCCTACCAGACATGCCGCCTGATTATCGACAGTCACTAGAAGGAAGCCATGTCTTTAATGCTACCAATCAGCGCTTTTCAGGCGGCAAAGGGCGTCTTATAATCTGCGTCTTTCAAAGCGCCCCCAAACGAACCTTGTTGCGCCCAACTTGCGAGTGTCTTGCTCCCTGTATACACACACATGCAACGTGCGCGCGGAGCCCAAATCTCATTTCTGGAATCGAAGCGCTCGCCGCTTTCGCGAGTATTCAAGCGCGCGCAGTTACGCCGAAGCAGTCGGAGCGTTTGGACTGGCCGCGTGCGCAAACAGGGATTGCAGGCAGAACAGGCGAGCCGCTGCCATGTGCCCGAGCTGCTAGCACCGCCTGTTGATGCCGGCCACTGAGACGACGACGACGGGAAGCCTGGCTCTGGGCAGCCTTGATTAATTACGGTCACCGGTCGCTTTCATCTCGGACCGGTCAGTCCTGGCCGTCGTAGTCGAGCATGTTTGGCTTCCGGAGAAACCGCGCGAGCTTCTTCTCGCTCGGAGACAAAACTCGTCGCTTTAATTAGAGCGCCTTCTCCTCAACTGCCACGGCACCGTGCGCGCGCACCAATTCCTCCGGCCCCTGAGGGCCGACACAGCTCTTCGCTGAGAGAGGTGGAAGTAAGTGGCCGGAAAGGGGCGAGGGAGGGAGCTACCTAAAGCTCGCCATTTCCTACCTGGACAAGAATTTTTTTTTTCCTAAAGCAACGTCCTTTCCTTCCTCCTCCCCGTCTACTTCCCCATCGTCCCTATTCCCTTGTTCCTTCCGTGCCCACCCACTCACTTCCTCAAGCGTGCTTGATTTCTCGGACAGAGAACGCGTGGTTGAGATTTTCCGCAGGATGCGTGAGACTGGGCGTGTACGGTTGGTTCGATCTAGCTGGTCTCACACGGCATTGCATGCCTGCTCGTCGAAGTGAAGTTGCTAGAGCGTTCCCCGCTCTGATAGTGAGCTATAAGAGCGAGGTTCTTGCGGCGTACGCAAAGTGACTTGGAGCTCTAAGCGGGCGCTATTTGAAATATCGAGTGTGGTCCAATTCTTGGGAAGTAGTTTGTCTTTAACGCTGCAGCTGAGAAGCTGTGCGCGGAGTTCATGACAGCTAATCCCCATCATGCGTTCACGCTGCCGAGAAGGAAAGGATGAAAACATACAAGTGCAGTTCACCAACCATATTAGATTATGTTGCTGCTGAGGATTAATTACACAGTTCCCTCATAACCATTATTTCACCGTATAGTTAGATTGACTACAGGCTTCAAGGTAATTACTGCAGTTCAGTAACTGAAGCAGCAAGATATACAGAGAGTAGGGAATGAAGAGAGCGCTGAAGCTGTCAGAAAAGTAATTTTCACAAAAAAATACCACCTGATAACCTCCTGCTGTGTTCCCTAAATGTTTTGTTCACTAGTGCCATATGATGAGAAACTGGCCTATTTTAAAGCTAACTAATAGTGTGAGATTACACCCGCGGATGGACTGCGAATCAGATTGCCACACCATGCAGCCCACGCTCGTCATCTTTACGCAGCTTAGAAGGCATGTGCCTCGCTAGAAGCCACCTAGGGTTAGACTGTTGCTTATCATATCTCGATATTATGATAAGCGACAGTCTAACCCTAGATAGCTTCTAGCGAGGCACATGCCTTCTAAGCTGCACAAAGTTGACGAGCGTGGGCTGCATAGTGTGGCAATCTGATTCGCAGTCAGTTATGGCCTTTTTTGTCCCACCGTTAGCATGAATGAGGCACAGCTTCTAGCCAGCGTCGCTTGGCCTTGCGGCATGTGTGCTTCAAGGGAAGATGTCATGTTTTTGGTTATGACTGTCGCCTGAGTTTTTCTTCAGGATTTAAGTTATAGATGATGTGCCACACACGCCAAACCGAGCTGCGTCTCGCTGTCTCGCCTGACGCTCGTTCCAAGCGCACCCAAATTAAATGCAGACGTCTAAGAAAACGTCAAAAATTTAAAGCCCTTTTGAGTGGGAAACAGAATTTTTGAACAATCTACAGATCAATTCGCTTTTTTCTAGTGGCTCCTTCAAAAAGAAAAAAGGTCTAGAACTTCCATTGTTCGACGCGGCGTTTGTTGAAAAGTACAGGAAAATTGTCTAAACTTGGGATTTTCACAACACGCCTGCCTATCTCACACTTAAATGCGTTATGCTAATGGGTCCGCGCGCACGTGCACGTATTTGGCACCCACGCCCGCTGAATTAGCACTCTACTGGTCCCGGCCCACCAAGCTCGGCGTGAGTACACCCAACAATTCTGGCGAAAATTATTTTTGAACGAGAAAAAGTTTATGAACGCAATTTTTCAGATATTGCAAGATTTTACCACAGCAATGAATATATCCACAGATCTCCCGTCGACAGGTTTGTATTTTTTGTTTTGCAATTAACGTTTTACTTATCGCCAGAACCATTCACCATTGGTTTTCCAACGCAGTCTTAACTGCACCAGGCCAGCGATCCAAAAACTTAAAAAAAAATGATTTTGCTACATATCGGTAGAATGAACCATTATGTTCAATATTTAAATAATACTATATTGCAATTTTTCACGATTCAAAATTGTCCAAAAATGTTGGACATGGCAAAGCCTGGACCCGTTCCAACGCAAGTAAATTGCTCACGGTACGCAAGTAGGCACCTACTAGTCAAGCAAAGAAGTGTCCGGCAATACACTTAAATCATCGTAGCGCTTGAAGAAATTGGTTTGATACGCATCAAAAGAAGGGAAATGAGATGGGTTCAGTCTCTCGGCATTGTGAACGGTGATCTCGTCTGCGAGTAAAGCTCCGAAGTTCCGAGAGCTAAATGAAAAGAGTTGCATACACGCTTACTAAATTACTTAGTGTTATCTCTAGAATTTTATTCCCAGTCGTTTCTTATACCCTGGGATGTCTAAATATTAACCTCTCCTCAGGCGAAGCAATATTTCTTTTTTAATTGCTTCGCGAGCCAAATTCATGGCCGCACTGGCTGCGTCTCAGTGGAGACGAAAAGCTAAATCTCCATTTTATTGCGTAGTACGCGCTAAAATAGTTGAAGTGGCCTAAACCAATCTGCTCTTCCTCAGAGCGCAAAGACGTGCTCTTGGAGGAGACGACAAACTGACAATAGCCCGCCGAGCAGTCAAATGAGGTTCTTTCTTTATACGTCAATTCGCGAGCGCCAAAAAAAAAAAATGTAGGGGACACTTAACCTTCGCCTTAGGGCTATCACGTGACAGCTACAATGGGTTAAAGCATATATATGCGAAATTTTTCGTACTTAACTTTGCATTCATATCCTCCCTGGGAGTCCTCGTATCACTCCTGCTGCAGTGGTTAAGTGATGTGCCACAACCCTGCAATGGCAGGGGTGCGGCCCGGGTTGCACTTCCCGAGCAATACCTTCGCGATCAACCATTACTTTAACTGCCGACTGCCATGGTGGCGAGTTTGTTCCCAATCCGGTGGGTAGGTTGCGATGTCGCCACACGGTCATTTAACCTATGCTGCATACATAGGTTGCTTCTCCGGAGATTTTAAGGCGAAGGCCTTTAATGGCTCATGCTCGCGGTGTCCGTCCGTGCGCTGGAATCGTGCCAACTGTGGCCTCTCCTCCGCGCAGCGGCGCAACCTCCTCCCCTCCTTAGCAACCGGCGCACAGGTGGGAGGCGTAGCTGTGCATAGCAACCGTGACGTCACACAGTAGCGGTAGAACGAGCGAGCGCCCGCCGGCGTTGGTACCTGCACCGCCGCTCCTTTGCCAGACGTCTCGTTGCACTCGAGTGAGTGAGGCGTATGGCTCCGAAGCGGCCCAGTGATTCCCAGTGTGTTCTGTCACCTTCTCTTGTCCTGTGTGTGTAAATTTCGCTAGTCAATATGTGTGATACCGACTAACAACTAGCCCAACTTAAAGCATTACCAGTGATTCTGCGCCAAGCGGTTCGGGGTGACCGCAAGTCTTACGCCAAGCACACTTTAGAATTTTCATAGTGTATTCGGTAATTTTTTCGCTCACAATGCCTTGGCCGACGACAACGACGGATTTTCTGCAGAACGGGAGCCTTAACGCTATCTCGTTATGACGGAGCAGATGTGGAGTACCTTTCGGTAGAACTGACGACGCGTGCTCGAACAAACCAAGCCAGTCGGGCTCTGTATTTTAATAGGCGAACGTACTCATGCATTTAAGCTGTTTGTTGGGCATTAGAACGTTACACTGTGAACGTCGACGTAGTGCAGCCTGCTGGTGATTTTGCGCTTTAGAAAAGCTAAGAGCGGTCCTTGATTGCTGTTCTTCAGCCACCGAAAATTGCCACATAACTTCTCTCGCATTTTTTAACATGGCCGGGCATGCGCGTTCGAAGTTAATTTGGCATTGCACCGTGGATGACACTGATTAAACTCGTTGTGGTGGTCGATGATAAACTGGTAGTGTAATCAGTTTATAAACTGACTGCACTATTCATTTCTCAGTAGTAAACACCACAACTTAAAAAAAGATATTCCATACGCTTTCCTTGGTTTCAGTGACTGTTAGCTTCCTTTATATATATTTCATAGCAAACCCCTCACTTCCCTACCCTCGTTTGCTCGATAGCCTTACGATGGCCTCAGTTCTGGCCATCTTGATGCCGTAAGTAGCATAAGAAGGTTCTCGCACAGCTTCCGCCCTCACCGTTCGACCACGTTCCACGTGGCACTTGAGATAATACAGGACGTCCCGTGTCCGCCGCTGTGGACGAGGGTGCATGGCGCTGGTGAAGACTCTTTAGTCGTGGTTAGCTTACACATGACATAAACACCCTCGAATGTATAATGTTGGAATGCCGCCGCAATTACAATGTTGGCAGAGAACCATACTCGACATACGAAGATCGAGGATTTGGACCTAACTGGGGCTGGTGGTTGTTTTTGGAGTGTTTGCTTCTCTTAGCTCGTTCCTCAGTTTTGCGCCGTCTGCAGCCCACACTGTAAGTAAGACGATGAAGACGAAGCGCAAGCCGCGCTTCTTCTTCATCACTGGTCAACATCAGAGAAGGACGTATATAGAAATTCCAATTACTCAATTTGTCGGTTCCGCTTTTCATTCTTTCGGTGCTAGCGAAAGAGGTTTCGCATTCCATCAAGTTTGCGATTACCTCCACAATTACATAATTGCTACCGTCATATTCCCTTGCTAATGGTATCCAAAATTTCCGCATTGCAAAATCTCTCATCAATTCTTCTTGTATTCAATTCTGCAATCTTTTCGCCTGTTTATTTTTTTTTCATTTCATTTTTTATTGTTTCATTTTTTCTTTTAATCTATAATTCCATCTTTAATTCCTCTGAATTCTTACCCAAAGTTAAATCATTAGCTTGGCAATCAAAGTTAAATCATTAGCTTGGCGCCAATTTACCTTATTTTAGCTCTCCTCACTGAACCCTGGCCTATCCCCCGTCGTGGGTATGTGCCATGCCACCAAGGTAACAACAACAACAATGCTTCGGCCCTGAGAGTAAATAAATAAATAAATAAACATCACTGATCAACCGCGCACGAGTCTTCTGCTTAAGCCATCTGCGCCCTTTGGTGTTTCGGGCCCGATCTGCCTTAGCGGCTCCCTGTTCTTCTGACCTCTTCAAAGAGGTTGTTGTTTTTTTTGTTGTTGTTGTTGTTTCTTCGCTCTTCTTGCCTCGTTCATCAGTGGCAGCTCCGTCGACGTCTGCGCCCTCGACAAAAGAAACCTTCGCATCTCGCCAAGATGCTGCGCGCCAGTAACGCACGGCGTGTTTATGTTCTGACGGAAGTGCCGGCGGCAGTGGCTCTTTCGGCAAACTAGACAGCGTTCCAAGACGTTCCTTCAGCCTGCTGTGGCAGTGTAAGCAGCATAAGAGAGCAAGCCAGACAGTGCGGAATGTGCATGGAGCACACGGCGACGCCTGTTGCAGTCCTTGCACTGGAGCATCGGAGAGGAGCCAAGTATTTAGACCAGAACACTAATAAAATCATTTGTTGTCATAGCGCAGCTGACGCTATTCGTGTTACACACTCGTAACCACCCTGCGATTTTTTGCTTCTAGTCTCTAATCAATTATCTTTCAGGCTTAAAATTATTACACTACTATTTTTTTCATTCATCGGCAGCACAAAATAAAAGGAGCAATTGCCATTTGCTTTCCTTGATTTGGAGGGGCAGCAACAGTCGCAGCCAATGGAATAACACCCTAAGCAATTCTCTGCTTATAGATTTCGCCGCCGTATTTCTGCGTTTGATTGTCGAACCCACGTGCCTGGGTACTCACTGTCATCACTGGAGTACGCCATCTGCGCCCCCCCCCCCCCCCCCCCCCATCTGAGCATTCAACGTGGATGAGCGTGGGACCCAGCAGGCGCTGCAAGCGGATTTCGACGGTAAAAAGGCACGACAGCAACTGAAGAGTTTCAGCTGGCAGCGGCAGTCGCAGCCAAAGGAACAACCTATAATAAGCAACCTATAACAAGAATAAGCAATTGTGTTGCGGTGTCAGATTGGTGCTAGGTTGATTTACACTAGACATACAGATATATGCCCGAAATGCAGCTTTCGAGCGACCAGAAAACTCAGAACTAAATATAGAATACGGTACCATGATTACCCGGTAATAAAGTTATTTAATCATCATGAATGCCACATTGATCTCACGCCACCATATAATCCTTTTAAATTACAGAATAAGTCGTTTTTATTTACCACCAAACAATTTTATTTACATAAGTGCGCTTATACGATCATGCTTTCAGTCTTCATAAGTTTTTCCAGGTTTCTGTCATTATGTTGTCAGCTTCACACTCCTTCCACATACAGGTAGATGTTGATCCATTTTCTCACTAATATGTTGTCGCAAATTGTTTATAGATTTTAATAATCGCTAGCCTGTACTGTGTGTTCATGTGTTCCTTATATTTTATATCTAATGTTGTACGACACCCAAACAGAGCACAAGAGACTGGCAGTTTAGCGCACTGAGTGTTGTGTCGCAGTGCTCTAACGAAGTGGCAGGTGAAGCTGATCCGCTCGCGTCGGCCTCAGTTAAAAAAGCACTTCGAGAAGAATTTTACTTAAGAAATTTTCTTTTGCTTTCTTGCCTGATATGTAGGGACAGCCGGCTACGTCATGAGGTCACGTGAGTTTGCGAACCGTATGGCGTGGAGAACGACAGCGCCGGATTTTCCGCCTCATGTGCCATATGATGCGTTCGCATTATTATGAGTTTGAGGCCCCTGCTGTAGAATAATTTTCGGCTGTCTCCGGTTTCCGCTCCATAGCTCCACAACTGGCAAGGGATGCCAGGAGTCATTTGTCAAGCAATGAAACCTGACCGTAATCTCGGGGATAGCATCAGCTTCTCACTTTGCCAAAATTCGGAAAGAATATTAGTGAAGTGATGCCTAGGTTCTTCTGAGAAGGCAAAACCACTGTGCCCTGCGAGCTAGACGCTTTATAGTGCTAGGACGGCCTCTCTTTAGGAAGGACCTTAAAGATAAATCACCTGCAGCATTAGGTTGCCCATGAAATCTCCAGTTCGTAGTAATTTGGTTTTCACCGCCTTTGAGAAAACCATCCCTATGATTTCTCAGTGTCATCTCGATGTTTATCGGCTAAAAGAAAAGTAGTGAACTGTAGTCGTTGCAAAAGGTCAGGACTGCGACAAAAAATTACCAGCCGGGTGGGTTCATTTCAAATAGAACACCCACATACCTCCAGGTGGCCATGCTAGCTGGATAATGCACTGTTTCACATCCCGGGTGACGTCATTTTCGTTATTGTGCTTTTCGCCGCTTTATGGGTTTGCTATGAATGATATGCAACAGTCGGAACAAACACCTTATTTGAAGAGCAAAATATATATTTTTTATAAATGCAAGTACCGTGCTCGGAAATGTAACGTATTTAGTCACAACGTTTTTAATGTCATAACCAAAAAATAAAAATGGAACGAAAGAAAACACTTCATGTATAGGCTTCATCAAAAAATTTGTTGAATACTAAAGTCATCCAGACTAAGCGGGAAAAGAACTGTAAGTTCTCCTGGGGGGCAGAAGGCAAGACTTTACTGCGAGAACCTGAGAATTCAAGAGTAGTACGCCGAAGTTGTCAAGATATCTTTGCAAAAATAACATAACCGTAAATTTTTGGTTATCGCTTTTCCCTTCAAATAACTGCGAAATGACAAAGCTCACTCCACTCTGTCCCGTCGGAAACGTCAATCTTTTGCACCATGATCCACAGTTTAAAGGAATAATGTGAACCAGCATCTTCTATCTTTTTCACAACAGGACCAGCGGTTTAACTCTTTCCTTACACCTGAAAAACAAGCAATCTCAGGGTTTTGTGCAGTTCATTCACCCAGAAATTCCGGGGTTCGAACCCGGGACCACCGCTTCACCGAAGCAGTCGCTCTACCAATTGAGCTAACTGGTACGGCAAGCTTATGGTAGGGCGAGAGCGAATTGATCAATAACTCGAAGTGGGAACAGTGTTGGTGAAATGTTTAGAGGGATCCCCCAAGGTGGAGTAGATTTGTAATAAGGGAGTAATTACTCATTCACATTGACATTTGACCAAAACTCTTCCAAATTCGAGTTATTCATCAATTCGCTCTCGCCCTACCATGAGCTTGTCGTCCCGGTTAGCTCAGTTGGTAGAGCGACTGCTCCGGTGAAGCGGTGGTCCCGGGTTCGAACCCCGGACCAGGAAGAATTTTTCATTAACTACGAAGTTTCTGAGAAAGCTGTACAGCTTTCCTTTGTAGCCGTATGGCTGCGCTCGGGTGGATGTCAATGAGTAATTACTCCCTTATTACAAATCTACTCCACCTTGGGGGATTTCCCTAAACATTTGTCCTACTACTACTGCTGCTGCTACTACTACTACTACTACTAATACTACTACTAGTACTACTACTAGTACTACTACTAGTACTACTACTACTACTACTACTACTACTACTACTACTACTACTACTACTACTACGAGTACTACTACTACTACGCGAAACCCCAGAACGAGCCCTTAACAGCTGTCGCCGTAAGATTAAGTTCTTACCAGGTGCAATTACAAGCAATACGTACTTAGACTAGGTGATTCAGTGGCACATGAGCAGCAACAGTCAGCATGCGCACCAGTTACAGGAATAAAAATACACGCAACCCAAGTTTTTCAAGGTCTTGGGATTGCCACCTCGGGTGCTCGCGATTCACATTTAATAATGGTATAGAAACCCAATCTCTCCGCATGAATCGGTCTGCACGCTGGACGCAGTATGTATGGGTCAGAATGATGCACCTAAATGCAACAATAAAAAATCTGCCTCGCATAGCAACCAACAAGTATATAGCATCAAGGTTGGCTTTTCGAAAAGAGTATTGCGACTTCCACGGTCTGCCACACGTTCATTTTCTTTTCTCTCAAGCAGCTGACCACGCAGACACCTGAGAGTCATTTGTCAGAATTGCAGCCTTAACTCGAGTCCCGTGGGAAAAGAACTCCGCGAACTTCGAGGCTCATGCAAACAAATTGAAGCGACTGCGTATCGTTTGCGCAAGGCTTATAGCGAAACTAGTCCACTTTTTCAATAGCTCGCGGTTTATATATAAATAAATGGGTGGCTCGGCTCGAAAGAAGTGTGATGGCGAAATGAACTCGGACCTTGCTTTTCACGGTCAGCCAAGCGCTTCGAGTGTGGTTACGTAGCTGTTTTATGCGAAGCATACTACTTTAGCTACCACTTCAGCCCTTCACCGTGGTTATGCGCCTCCAAATCACGTGATACATTACGTCACACCACGTGACACGATGACGTCACGACAGTAGAGAAACGGGGGCCCACCTCGCGCCGTCGCTGTGGTTGTGCGCCTCCAAATCACGTGATACATGACGTCACACCACGTGACACGATGACGTCACGACAGTGGAGAAACGGGGCCCACCTCGCGCCGTCGCTGTGGTTGTGCGCCTCCAAATCACGTGACACGATGATGCCACACCACGTGACTTGTTGACGTCACGGCTGTGGAGAAACGGGGGCCCACCTCGCGCCGTCGCTGTGGTTGTGCGCCTCCAAATTACGCGACACGATGATGCTTCGCATTCTCCTGGCTTAACCAAGTTAAGCCTCAGCCATTTTTTTATTGTTATTATTGCTCGTGTTAATAGCGCTTTATATTGTTCACAGGTCACTTCAAGGTACGGCGTGAGCGCACGGAACTTGCACGAAACACAGCGCCTTACATGAGTTCTTGAAAGCTCGAGAAACAGGGGACTGTTCGTGGATTTCATAACGCATCGCAAAGCTGTGAAAGCCCGGGAAAAAAGAATAAAATATCAATGGTCTCAACGCAATGTCATAAAATAGTTAGGTTCAGCGCAAGTTTACCTGACCTGTTGGAAAATGCGCCGCAACCCTCTGCGCTCGCAGGAATACTTCAGGTCCATTCGTTATTTAATCTGCATCCTATAGAGAATGAATGCAGAGAGCAGTGACGTAGCGCATCTTGACATAGCGTCTTTAACGTTAGGCACGAAGTGCTGGCGTGGGGCCTCGTTCTTTTGTATAAAATGTGTTTTTTTTAATTTATGAAAACCACATCCGGTTCTTATTTTACTCAACAAGTTCGGTCAATTTAAATATAACGAGTTTGTGACTCCGCCGTCCAACGCGCTATTTCCTGGACGGGGAGCGCATGGAATACATGCTTTAATTGTTTTTCAACTCAGTGTTCCCCTACGACGACAACGCAAAGCAAATAGGCCGACTGCAGTCCCCCCCCCCCCCCCCCCTTCATCGCCTGCTTCAGTTCTATAAGACTTACCGAGATATGCAGGCAAAGGTTCCTGAGTTGCCACATTGTGCACAAGATGCCCAACACTCAGCTCGATTCCTGGAAAACTTCAAAGCGCCCTTAACGCCCCAAACAAAGGAGTACTTTGCGGCGTTCATTCAATGAAGCAAAAGAACGGCCCTATTGTGCAGGAAACTTGCGTACTTATGGGCGTCCTTGAGGTCAACATTTCCGGAAGTGGTAGGCCAGTACTAAATCAAATACATCTGTGGCAAAAGCCAAACTCTTTTGGTGCGCAAGTTTTCCCTTTAATAGACAACAAAACAGAGAAACCCACTCTAAGCCATGGTCTGCCTATGAAGACTACGCGTTAAAAGTTTCAAATATTGCCTCCAAACCCTGGAAAGAAAGTTAGTGTTGACCGATCTTTCAATCGATCAGGCTTCAACGAGTGGAGAGATGGATTACTCTGCGAAAGGCCTGTCCGGATGGTGGCAAAGAAATATTCGACTACGGCCTCTTTAACGCCGAATCCGCTGCGAAAAGCCGAAAAGAAAAGGAAAGACGAAAAAGAGCGGAGGCAAATGCTATGCAACCAAGCAAACATTGACTTAGCATGATGCTATGAACCCTTTGAATCCGCAGTGCCAACCGCAGCGGCTGAATTGCAACGTGCAGAGAGCGGGTATACATTTTTATATAGGCATATCTGAAGTCAACCGCGAAATACGAGCCCTTTTGACCTGCAAGCGATATCTCTCCATGAAGAGGTCGTGAATAGGAAATTTCTGACCAGCTCACTCTTCGGCCGTCTAGCTTCCATCCATCCTCAGTGGTTTTCCATGCGCTCGACCACCAGTACCACCGGAGAGAAGGAAGAGGGGGGGGGGGGGGGCTCTTGAAACGTATGCGAGAGACGCATTTGGTCGCGAGCGCATTCAGTCAAACCTTGCTGCCGCAGACTCGATTCCCTCCTAACCTTTATAAATGGCGGCAAAGCGGTGCGGCCTCGGAAGTCTATTCATCTGGCCGAGCATACCACAACCACGCGTGCGCAACACGGAGGAAAAGGCTGCCCCGCATTTTCAATAAGTCCCTCAACGCCGCGTTTCTCTCTCTCACTATGTCTGGATCTCTCCTGGCTTCTCCCTCCGCCCACGCATGCGGCCACCTTGCAACCATCACTCATATTTGCCGAATTCAGCGCGGAACAAGCCTTGGTTCTCATGTCCTTGAACGCTCCGCCAAAACTCAGCCACTGTAGAAATGCGTTGCTGTGCCGGCATATTGCGCCACTGCTGTCGTGCGGTCAAAAACTGCATGTAATGCGCCCTGGTGTTTTATGGAGGCATGTGTTTTTTGCTAGCCTAAAGTTATTTAGACCACACTGTTCTTTTACACACGCATATATATATATATATATATATATATATATATATATATATATATATATATATATATATATATATATATATATATATATATATATATATATATATATATATATATATATATATATATATATATATATATATATATATATATATATATATATATATATAGCGAAGTGTATGCTTCGTTAAAGGGAACATATTTATTCGACTCGACGTTTCGATCGGAAGACCGATCTTCTTCAGGAGTGATTTTACTTTCTTAATGCATCCCCTTTTATAGGGGTGGGTACAAAACAGGTAAGTGGGAAACACAAAGCACATAGCAGAAAAATATTATTAAAGGCAGTGTGACTCACACACAAAAAAAAAGGAGAGTGCGAAGAACAGGAAGAAAATTTTGTATTTTCATGTATTTTCTTCCTGTTCCGTCATCAATTAGCTATAAGCGATAACATACTTAGTAATATTCTAAATCGAACAACAGCACAAAATAAATAAATTAATTAAAAATCCCCTGTGTTCCCTGGTTTCTGTGGCTGTTGGCTTCTCTCATATATATATTGTCACGGAAGTAGCGAGCACCACACGAAGTAAAAGGCAAGCAGACACAGAGTCAACGGCTGTTCTTAATGGAAAAGCACACTCGAAGAGCGCGCGCGTCTCTAACTTCTTTGTCTTTCTGACGCCACGTGAAACCGCCAGGTGGCATTACTCCCGCTCTTATATACATAGTAGGTACCTTAAATGCTACGGTCCAGTACACAATTACATAGTGCTTAACAACGTTACAACAAGTTTAGAGTATACATACATGCACTATCGAAGAGAAGAGCAACTGACCATCCCCCGAGTTCCAAAATGTGCCGCACTGCATGTGCGTGCCACCTGTCGACGCACTCCTGGGGCCGAGACCAGCGCACTGCCAGGTGGCGCCTGCGGCAAGTGCATTGTAGTGACTGTATGTGTGGCATAGGGTCGCTGTGCCTCTAGTGCGGCACGGTTCGGAACTTGGAGGGGTGCGACTGGTATACTTTTTTCGGTGGGACAATAAAGATCGCACCTGTTAGTTGTATGAATATGGTTTCTCTGGGAGGCTTCGCAACCTATATATTTCTACTAACACGACAACGTTAGGGCTCCCGTTAGGCAGAAAGTACGACGTCGTCGGTGTCGTCATGGTCGGCGTTGTGAGCGGAAAATCCAGATTACTGATTGGTCCCGAGAAGTTGCTCGGGAAGAGCAACCTGGTTTTCTCAGCCCCACCGGTGGCTTCGTTTGAAAGATCCACCTGCTTGGCCAGTGGCGCATTCCTTAATTATTGCACCACTGCGCCAACAATGGCATTGGGACTGCCGGGGATCTTTGAATACGAAGTAGAGAACGACCAATTTCGAATATATGGGCATGTAGACAGAACCTAGGCGACAAAGAAAAAGCACTTGCGCGACAGAGATCTCTAATGCCGTAGGATTGTACTCCTGAGGGCAGGTCAAGCGTTAAGCGATGTGCAAAGAAGGAACACTGTCCGTGCCTTCGATGCGACACGGCAAGAGGACCTCAGGCCGCTGAAGCGACCCATCAGCGTTATCGTGTCATTCCCTTAAGGTGAGGCGTTTTCTCAAGTTGTTAACTAACCCACTCTCCTGTGTACCCGAGGATATTTATAGACGAAGTAAGTGAAAGGTCTCTGCTACTTGCTCTTGTGGCGTCGAAGTAGCGCGTTAGCTTCTTTTGAGCGTTCGTTTATTATATTCTCTCTCTGGCGCTTCCTCGTTAAATCAGTCATCTCTTCCCAGTGTAATTCTGCTCACAGGATACCTGTTGACCCTGTACCGAACTCTTGCATGAATAAGTAAGCCCGTACTTTACCACTGCAAGAGTATCTTACTGCACTCAATAAAGACTGCGTCTCCCTCTCCGCCTCGATCGGCCAGTTTTATGGTTCTTTAACTCAGTATTTCATAAGGATATTTTCCAAACTCTTCGAGGGTGGTACGTTAAGTCGATATAAAAGAGCTCAGTGTGTGTCGCAAACGTTACTTCGAAGCTACTTCCAAGGAAATGGCGCATAGATCAAAATTTAATTAATCAATCAATTAATTAATTCAATCATTCATTCATTCAACTCTAGGAGAGAAAAGCGCAGTTATAAAGCTGCAACTCCTGTCGGATCTCCATTTCTAAGCTCTGCCAGTTCGCTCGTGTGTGTGCGCATTTTGAACTAATTTCATGGGTTTTCTTCAAGGCCGTCCACAGTGCAGCTCGAAAAACTCTCAAGCGCCACAATGTTCTTGACGGTGAGAATATCTTTCTCCCGTGCCTATTCCGCATCTTGGGGTTCTACTGGATCGTGCCATACAATTAGCTAGGCTCCGCAGCACAGCCCGTCAGCAGCCTTGGCTGCGTAACAACGTTTGCACAGGGCGGTGCTTCATCGCTTGTCTCTTATGCGCGCAACTCGCCTCAACCTCTCGTGACCTGCATTTCGCCATGCATTGGTTAGTCCAAATTAGACGAGGTTTCCTGCCCTGTCCATAAAATACCATTAACGAGTGATCCCTCTCCTAGCGAAGACCTAATAAGGGCATCAAGAACAATTTCGGCCAAAATTCTTTTTCCCACCAGGCTCTCGACGGCAGCGTAGGCTTACAGTAGGTAATGTATGCTCTGATGCCGACAGCTGCGCAGAGAAGGAGTAAATTCATCACCGACGCCGCCGAGGCACCCTAAAGAAGTTTTCCACTGTACCGGCTGCTGCGGCCGTTGCCGAGCGTTAATTTCGTTTCAAGCATCCGCACTCTCCCACCCGTCCGGGCTCTTCAACGTTCTCCGCCCACCAATCTGCATACAGGGTGCCCGTGGCTCAACCGTGCGTTTCTGCGGGACTGTGCGAAATGAACGCAGCGGTCCCGTGCGGCTTGCGGGCCAGCTCGGGCGAGTTTAGAAATGCCGCGTTATCAGTTGCCTACGCTGGGGTGGCGCAAGAGAAGGCCCATCTCTTTGGGAACTGCGGTAATTGTTATGAATGCCCTCGACGCAACGCAGTATAAGAGGAGTCCGTTTCCCAGTTTTACCTCACCTCAAGCCCGGTCTGCAACCAACTAGGTCTTATTTCTTCTTACCTCTGTCATCTATTCCATAAGGTGGTTGCGCACAACGCATGTGGAAGTCTGAAAAATTATTCCCGGAATGCACTGCCCTTCTGTATGGCGCCCCCATGCATGAAAAGCGCGTCTAACTAGTAGCGGGAGTCAAATTACGCTGCCTTACTCTATCAGTGAATCCAACGAGGAGTAGTTTTGTATTCTTTGCCCGTCTTCTCCCTAAGAGGCACCTGCACTTTTAGAGGAGATTAGTTCATTTGTGCTATATGTAAATTACGCTCACTGCTTCTGGCGTAATTCCTGCGATTGCATTTTTGTTCTTTTTTATTGCCTAGAAATAAGATTGAAATGCATTATACGCATTTCCTGCTGTTCTTTGACCTTTGCATTGTTTGCTTTGTGACTCACTCCTGTGTGAGCCTGCAGAGGCTTTGAGTATCTAGTAATAAATAACCAGCCAAAACAAAACAAAGCTTAGCGAGTCCTGAGTGGAGGGAAAATAGCGTAAGTTTTCCGAGGAAGCGCCGTTAACCGTAGGCGTTATGGTTGGTTAACCGTAGGCCTACTTCCAATTAAGTGAACTCAAACAGCTTCAATGCACAGGCGCATATTCTTGCGTGCTTAACTATAGTGGCGCCCTTTCTTCAGTGTGCTGAAAACACGGCCCGCCTAACATTTGCTATGACCAACTCCGGAGAGACGCGGCAATTCAAAAGTGTCTCTTCACAGGAGCATTGTTGATTGCGAGAGGGCCAGAGCTGGTTGTTACAGCAAAGTTTTACACTACCAGAAATGTCCCACTAGGAGGCCTTAAAGGCAAATAAAATATGATAATGATTACGGTGATAGCGATGAGCGGTTTTTAGTACTTTTTAGTGACTGCAGCACAAAAGCCGGTTTTCGCCAAGTAATGATGTTACTGATACTCCTATGCGAAAAGTGGCATGCGTATTTGCATAATATTGTTCTTCCGTCTAGCCGGTCGCTTTGTAGTCAATGAAGCAACTATTTTTCATCAAAAAAAATTAACAGAGGTTCCCGTGAGCCGTACACAAAGGCTAGCAATTTTCATCGGCAATCTGAGTGCGAAGTTTACTATCGTCACCAATTGAAATCAAGTAAAATAAAAACGTGATAATCGTAAGCGCTTGCGTTCCTGGGATATTTTTGACGGTTAACTTTTCCATTTAATTTTATTTGCCTTCAGTCGCATAAACAAATGGCAAGACTTGTAACTCTCAGATTTAAAGCAAATAGCAGCGATGTTTTCATATATTATTCGCAGTTTAAATGAGTTTTGCAAGCGCTCGATGTTCAGTGATAGCAAGTACCAACGCACCTCGCGACTGCAATAGATAACGAGATTTTTTCGAATCGCAGTCTCATAGCTGTTTGGTTAAAAATAAATAATGTTCCGCATTTACAAAGCAAAAACTCTATGCATTTATTCAGGCCGAGTTTGCATTGGGATCAAGGGACATGACATTCTTAAGTACATTTGTCGAACGACCCCAAAATACCTTTACGAGTGGGTGGGGGGGAGCTTAAACCGCCTCGCTGAAGTTCCTGAAGCATAGCTGGGTGATTGAACTCCCTATCATGATTATTACCCAGAAGGGGCCTTAAATTCGGCAAAAAAAAAAAAATATGAGCGTGGCTGTTTTTATTTTTTATTTTACTTGTAGAGTGCCGCAGCGCCTACCGTTACGCAAGCGTTTGATTCGCTTTAGCTTGCTTTTATTTGTTATATTCCAGCCAGTCTTCCTTGAGAAAAAAGGTAACGTTTCGGGCTTCCAAGTATTAACATCAAATTCAATTTTCTTGTTTAGCCTTTCCTTAAAGAAATCAACGCAGCGAAAATTTTAAAAGAGAAAGAGAGTAATGTAAGCTCAACGTAAGCACCCCCCCCCCCCCCCCTCCGCTTGTGTTGGTCTGCTTTTTTTCATACTATGATTTATGCATGTTGCTTTATTTTAATCGCATAATTTTAATACACTGCGTAGCCAATAAAGACACCAGCAAAGAATCTGAAAAGACAAGCGGTCGCTGAAAGGGGGGACGAAGGGAAGCAGGGAAAAGATACCTGCATGCCTTCGTTTTCTTTTCAGTAGCACCAACCCGTGTTGCGTTCTATTTACCCTCGTGAACGGAGGAAAATAACTCTGCTAACGGCGAGAAAAGAACTCGCAGGAACAGCAAAAACGACACAGAAGGCCCAACTTTCCCGCCTCCCCGCTTCACTTGCCGCGCAAGCGATCCCCGGATGAGAATCGCATCAGCGCACACGACAGCGCGGTTCCTCGTTACCGAGCGGCGAGGCAAATCTCAACGAGGGAGAAACACGTCCGCACTTGCGTCACACGATCGTGCTCTCGCAAGGGTGCGGTAATCGCCGAAGTCTACCACCACTGTCCTAGCTGCTGCTATGGCAACATCCGTCGTGCGGCACGCGACCCCAGACGGCAGCTGCCCGGAATCACCGACGCGGCTCGCTGCCGCACATCCCAAGGAGCAGGCGAAGAAAGGCCTCGGCCAGCCATGCGCCATGTGTATTAGGTTACGCTTAACGCGGTGCTGAGCAGCGGCGAAACATAAACGAGCGTTGACCAGAAGTGTGGCGAAACCGTAACTAAGCTAGCGCGCGCCGTGTGTTGACAGTTAGTCAACGGGGACGGCTAGTGACGGGACCGATGACCGATTGCGTTTTTCTTCGACGGACAGCGTACAACTATGCGCTGTCATTATACACCGCGCACAGACAAGACGAGGAGCGTGTAGAAAGGGCCCTTGCGACATCCCTGTGTCCGCACGACTGGCAAATGACACGTCTAGCAGAGCACGGTGCCGCCTGAGTGCTAAGTGATGTAACCGCACTCTCCCAGCTGGTGTTCAGCGCAGCGCCGAAACAGGAGTCCATTTCTTCGGTCCATGCACGATCTAGAATGTTGTGTCTATGGTCATCTTTTCATGCGCAATCACCAATGCGGTTCCCTATAAAAGCCATATTAGGCCATTTTGTTAAAGCTTCTACCAAAAGTTTTCTGCGTTTTGAAAAATTGTGCACGGTATTCCTGGAGTGACGAAATGGCTGCACGAGCAGGGCCTGCGTGGTGCACACCAGGCATGCAATCTCGTACTACTGTGCTAGCTTCAACACGTTTCCTTAGTTACAGCAACTTCCCAGTATGGACACGAACTAGTGACCGTATTTGCAGTCATAAAATAACGTAGTGCATTAACCAGCGCTCCGTTCTTGCGCGGAAAGGAGCAGAATCCGTAAATAATCCGAACATAAAAAGAAAAGAGAGAGAGAGAGAGAATGGTGGAGCCTGTTGCTGATGTCGTTTCTGCGATGAGATGTAGAACCTTACTGCTTTTTAGCATAACCCCTCGTGTTACGCCACCATTGGAAGGAGAAAAGCGTCGAGTTTCACAAGTGTTGCTCAACGCTGCCGCAATAGAGCGAACCGCAGGAACCCTTGTGCATATTGAAATACCTCGCGAGACTAGTGCCA
Source organism: Amblyomma mixtum (assembly GCF_055824585.1). Lineage (NCBI taxonomy): Eukaryota > Metazoa > Arthropoda > Arachnida > Ixodida > Ixodidae > Amblyomma > Amblyomma mixtum. Next base: position 130,562,191 of record NC_143016.1, on the reverse strand, counting down.
CCATATGAGACTTTCGCAAAGCTTAAACTGCGATAGGGAACAAGATACTTCGTTCCTGGTAAAGAGTGGACGGTATATGCAAAGAGTATTTCTCTGCCTGTGTTTCTCAACCAGCTGCGCCGTTTAGCTTAAGCCTTTCCTGAGCTCTGAAAGGGTTAGTTAAAGAAGTTACAGCACCGCTCGCGTGTAGGACAGTGGCCGAAGGAAGTTAAATTAGGAAAACGAAATCCTACTAAAGGGGATAACTTCTTGCGCGGCGTATTTCCAAGAGCGCATGAATATTCGCCGTGAACATAAGACGGCAAAAGAAAACCTGAATAAGAGTCTGACAAAGTTACTGGGAAAAGCTTTCTTGATTTCAATTCTATTTACATTGAAACAACCCGTAGCGGCCAAGCCTTGTGCGCGGCCCTTTCTACGTACCCGGCTTACAAGACCGCTTCCCGCATAGCGTATACTTAACGAAGTGAGACGCCCTCGGTTTGAAAGCTCCGGCAGCTGAGTGAATAGCAAAAGCTTTAGGCTAGCTTAAGTGGGTACTTTTTCTATCATCTTGTAAGCTGGTGCCATGCATTTAAGCGGGACGGCAGTAGTCTCAGTAGTCAAAGCCTTTAAATAACGAGCTTTTAATTAACGACTTGAAGCTTGTTTCCTTGAAGCTTCACAGTTAAAGCCTGCTCGGTGTTGGGCATTTGACGAAAAATTGAGGTTTTGCAGACGTGCTTTTGATATCACAGCTGCGCTATCTCTTTCTTCGGGTAGTAATGAGGTGCCCTAAGCAAAAAATAAAAAATAAAAATTCCTTGGTTTCGGTGATGGTTGGCTTCCTTCAAATGCATGCCATAACGACCTCCTCATGTACAGTCTTTGCCAAAAGTAACCAGGCTGGACGGTTTGCTTCTCAGTCTTATATGGAAGTTATTATAGCAACCATCAAGCTCTAAATATCTCTATGGTAAGGAGAACCCCTATCCTCACCTTCAAAAAACTTTTTCGTCTTTAGGGAAGCCGTGAGGGCTCTGTTAAACGAATTAGAAGCAAACCATGCAGCCTGGTTAGTTTTTGGAAAGACTGTACCTACCCACGTCTTCTCAATAGATTAACGAGGGCTAGGTAACATACCTTAGGTAACAAAAGATTGTTGTGCGCAGCTTCTGTCCTGACCGTTCCATTATGCTCCATGTGTCATTTGCGGTATTGCAGGACGTCCATCGCTATTGAGGAGGGTGGCGCTGCTGAACACTTTCAAGGTTAAGTAGCACGCAACGCAAATGCATTCTGAAGTAGAATGTTGGACAGCTGCTGGTAGAGCACCGTACCGCACATCCGAAGGTAGTAGGTTCGGCATCCCACTGGCGATATGCGGTTGTTCTAGAGGCGAAATTCTTATATGGCCCATCGGCAACAAAACCCGGCGGCGTAGGCGTCGGCATTCAGGAACAGTGGTCCACAAAACCCCTAATGACGTCATCATGAAAAAAAAATTTCGTTCCAAGATGCGAAGAATTTGAACCAAGAACCTTCGGATTGCGAGGCGAGCCCGCAAGCCGCAGGCCATGAAAACGCTTTGGCTTTGCGAATAAAGGTGCGTCTGGTGTATGCGTTTCCTTCCGACCGTATGCTCATGAGTAGGTTGTTATTAAAAAGCAAGAAAAAATGTAAATAAAAACAAATGCATTCACCTTCAAAGCACTTGAGTATCTTGAATGCCCTCCGTATTTGTTCGTCTACTTTCTAATTAATTTCTTCTCACTTAAAAAATATATTACACTACTAATTTTCCTATTATAGCCCTCTCCCTCAAACTGAACCAAAGTATGTTCTTTCTTTGGTTTCGGTGAGTGTGCGCATTCTACACAATGTATGTCATAAAGAGCCCCTCATGCCCCTACTCTTGTCTGCTAATGTGCAGTGTAATGGGATTTTCTTTACTTATATCAACTTCGAAGCTCTCTCGCTCATTTCGAATTGGCATATTTTCCTTCACTCGTTTCAGTTTGCCGCCCATTCCCGGCAAAACAGTGTTTTGAGCCTCCACTGAGAAAAGTGGATATCCACAGATATTGAAAACTCACGAAATTCGCAAACTGTTCGCTGAGGTGTAGGTATCATGATCGCCACCATTCCCTATGATTTTACGTCCACCGCAAAAAACAAAACCCTCTCCCATTTGTCTACAATCATCTTTTTCCTCTGTCACGCTACACTAGAAAAAAATTCAGCCTCATCTCTCCAGTGACGATTTACCGCGCCCGCAACGTTCCACCACGTCTGGTCCAAATTGATCAAAGAAACACTCAGTGATTTAAATTCTTTTTTTGCATTTTTGGTGGCGTCTGATTAATGGCCTAAGAAAATGGAGCTATAGGACGAAGTTTGAGGGGCAAATTGAAAGTATATAATTAACAGCAAACATAACAGCACAACATAACAGCAAAAACTGTGCTCATTCAGTTGGTTACGGAAAAATGAGGCGTAGGTTGGAGAATAAATGAGAGCTTTGACACGTTTCAAACAGTTTCATCTTTCAAGTTTCAAGTTTCATCTCTGCTCTTGCATTACACTCATTTAATGGCTGCTTCAGAACCGGCTAAACTGGCTGAAATGAAAACGTTCACAATGTCATGGTCAGGCTTTAATCGGCCCCTACGAAATTCATTTCGGTGTCTCTAAGCTGCTGCTATGTATAGACCAGTCAAAAGGATATCACTTTATTTTTCTTTTCACTCGGCAGTGCAGAGAAAATGAGAACGAGTTGAGCACATAATCAATGCGACAAAAAATAGTTACGTGAAAGTCAGTAGCAGGGGACTTTGCAGACTTAACAGTGGGTCTCGTGTTGTCTAAAGAGGCGCCTCCGTGATCAGTAGCGAAACAGCTGTTCCGAGCACAAGAAGATTTTGCTCAGTCACACATGCCCCGGACCGTGAATTGCGGGTACTTGCATTCCTCTCCCGCTCTCCTGTTACCCCTTTCCTCTATTCTCTCAATGCACAGTTGAGAAGCCCTCTCAAGAGGAACAGTCACCGCTGTTAACCTTTCTTCTAATCATTTTCCTCTTTCTCCAACTTCACCCTAAGCACGAATATCGCTACATAGAAGTAAAAAGGCAGTAACCTGTTTCCCTTCGGTGTGCGCTAGAGGATAGCTTATTCTCTTTTTTACTTCTTTCTGTTCTGAGTATACTTGTTCTGACGGTGACTTCCCGAGGCGAGTAAAGCGTCCAGGGTTGGCATAAAACGATGTAGAACATTAAAGTTGGCTTAAGCAAATCAAAATAAATCATTGTTATGCCGCAATGCAGAAATATAGCAGATATCATCAAAAAATTTATAAACTAATCATCATGTATGCGGCTGTAATCATACAACGGGTAGTAAGTTTCAAAATAGTACTAACTCGAGAACTGAGTAAACAGTTGGCAGTTTGCATAAGCGCACACGTGTTTCTCACAGCAGTTAAATATATACACAGAGCTTTACTGTAGTCTATATTACGCTACTGCATGTTAATTTAATAGATGTTAAACTGTCATAAATTAATCGTCCAAGAAAAAATTGTGCTACAGACATTTTAACTGTATCTTGGCTGTATGCTAGAATTTAAATACATAACTTTTTATAGTTCGGAAGTGTTGCCAATAAGCTCTAATATTTGCATTCTTAAATAAATAAAACATAACTAGGCCCTTAGCTTTAACTAGCGATCAAGAAATGAACAATGTAGTGCGCGCCAACAAAATTTAAGAACGTCTCGCGTAAGAAGCTGCTTTGGAATGTGACTCACAGATTTTCGGGTATTCTTACGGAATAAACTGACGAAACGCAATCGTCGTCATTGGACGTCAACAGTGGCGCTCCGGCCCTTTACGTAGAGCTACGCGGCGCATTCTGTTGCGCTGTGTTGCGTTACATTCCACCTCGTAGTGACGCATTTCAGCGCGATAAAGTTAAAGGCCACGTCGTCCAAAAAATTTATTCTCGGTGTTGTGGGCGATGTCGACGTTGTCGACGTTGTCAACGTTGTCGGAGTTGTCGGCGTTCTGATTTAAAAATCACAGCATGAATCTGGCAGGTGATGCCCAAAGAAAAACCTAGGAGGCAAATGGGCCACCTTAGTCAAGTTACGTTGAAGCGTCATTACAACCAGGCCTCCAGATGTGAGAAAACTGCCCACCGTGGCAGGTGAAAGTTAAATTAATAACTGGTCACTCGGGAAGAGCAACCTGTGCCGCACAAGGCCCACTCCTCAGAGCACCTGCCATCGCAGGGCAGTGGCGCATCGCTTAACCGCTGCACCACTGCGGCAGGAGGGGTATGAGGACTCCTAGGAATTTATGAATGCAGATAATGACCTTCTGCGTATATGAGAATTAGCCCACTATGCTACCGTGTCCTAGCCTTAAGGAGGAGCTTAATTGTCGCCTCCAGTTATTAATTACTTTCATTCCACGCATGAAGTCACCTTTCATGAAGAAGGCACAACACCGACCGAAATAAAAATTAACATTAAACGACGTGCCGCCACGGTGGCTCAGTGGTTATGGTGCTCGGCTGCTGACCCGAAAGACGCAGGTTAGATCCCAGCCACGGTGGTTGAATTTCTTTGGAGGAGAAATTCTAGAGGCCCGTGTACTGTGCTATGTCAGTGCACGTTAAAGAACCCCAGGTGGTCGAAATTTCCGGAGCCCTCCACTATGGTGTTTCTCATAGCCTTAGTCGCTTTGGGACGTTAAAACCCCATAAACCAAACTTAAACGACGTTTCGGCTCCCAGACGGGAGCCTTGTTCACAAACAGGTGCAGACGTGAAAAGGCTGGCTATTTAAGCTTGAAAATGTGCCTTAGGCAGCGGGCGTATGCACTAGGAAGTGCCCCGTCAGTGCGATTAAGAGTGTGTTCGGTTGTCTGAATGGTTAAGGATTCTAGATATAGACGGTTTTGGAGATTCTTTTTTGTTTTTAAAATGTGCGCGTTGCTCCAATCTATGTCATGCTGCTTGCTTTCAGAATGTTTAGCCAGTGCATTTGACGAAGCTTTCTTGTTTTCAACATCATACTGGTGTTGTTTCAACATTTTAACAGAGTGTCCACTTTCACCCACATACACATGGTCACAGTCTCTGCACGGTATACTGTACACTACGCCCGGAAACTTTTCCTTTGGCCGACAGTCTTCTACGTTGACGAGAGCTTGCCGCAACTTTTTCGCCGGCACGTGCGACACCTCAACGTCGTAAGATCGCAGGATGCGCGCCAAGGTTTCTCTGATCCCGGGCACATATGTCAAAGGCGCACGTTTTTTGGCGGCTGGGCCACTGTCAGATCGTGGGGGTCGCAACAGTTTGCGTTCCACAGCGTTGATGAAAGGCAACAGGTAGCCACATTCGGAGAGGTCCTTGCGAACTCTTTGGCGGTCAGCCTTCACGTCCTCTGGCTCTGTGCAGATGCGGTCTGCTCAACGAAAAAGCGAGGCGACCACTAATCTCTTGTGGGAGGCTGGGTGAAGAAAGTTAAAGTGAAGATAGCGGCCAGTATGAGTGCTCTTCCTGTACACTTTGAATGGGAGCGCGGATTTGCTTCGTTTCACTAAGACGTCCAAAAAAGGAAGCTCACCATTCTCTTCTTTTTCGACTGTAAACTGGATGGCTCTTTCGATACTGTTAAGATGCGCTGTGAAATCAAGTAAAGCATCCTTCTTGATAATAGAAAAGCAGTCATCGACGTACCACACAAAAATTCTTGGTTGACGGCTGAATGAATCTAGTGCGCGGCTTTCCAGCCATTTCATTGTTAGGTTTCTAGCGGTAACCGAAACTGAAGCACCCATGTATGTGCCGTGAACCTGTTTGTAAAACACCTGGTCGAAAAAAAAATAGGTGTTACTCAGGCAGAAATGTAGGAGTCGCCTGAGATCTGGCAAATCGACTGGCAACCTGCCAGGCAAAGTGGCATCAGATGTCTTGCGCAGAAACAAACAGCCACCCGCCGACAAGCCCATCGCATGTGTCACGAGGACATTATATTCTGATAAAAAGGGCTGCAGGGCCACCTCGGTACCCTCCTCCCTTTCAATTTTCATCTCCTGGACGGCGATAACATCAAGGTGCCTGCTGCAGAAGAGTCAGCGGAGTTGCACCTGCCTCTGGCGAGAACTAATGCCACGTACATTCAGTGTTGCGAATACTAACTCTGCGGAAGCAGCCATGATGACTGTAAAAAATTATGTCTACAGTTTCATGTGCCTGTCGGTAGAAGGCGAAGTCGCCTTAGAACCACCGCCAGGCCCCCTGGACCACGAACGTCGGCACTTCCCATTGCACCTCGACGGTCGACGCCGACGGCGATGCGTGCTGCTCACTGGATCCTCATCGTCACTCGTTTCGGAAGCACAGGACGCACGGCGCTTCCGAAGCGGCTCGTCCCTCTCTCTTTCTTTTGCAACATGGTATTTATTACAATGATGCGAAGTTTTATGTACATGAGCCATCTATAAACATTATGAAAACCGTGGCAGATCAATACACATGAGCAACGAAGCAAGAGGAAAAAACCAACTCAGAGCGCATAGCTAATACATCCTAATAAGACAGATTTAGCAACAAAGAAGTAGAAAAAAAGGCAATGAACAACACAGCACTAAGTGTGAGTGCCACTCCAGTGCAAACTCGCTCAAGGAATACAATTCTTTTAGATGTACAATCATTCTACAGAAATGGTCTTTAGGAGAAATTTCTTATTCTTGCTCCGCCATGCCACTCCGACTTTTGAAGCTCAATAAAGGCGCGTCTAGTCAATGCACGGTTCTTAAAAACGTACCTTCGAAACATATACTAATGCAATGCTTACATGAGTAATTATGAGCATGTTAATTACAGATGTCGCAATCAATTGAGTACAAAATTTCCTTCGTTTCCGGTAAATTTCCTCCGTGCGCGGCATGCAGTCGTAGCGCCATCATGCGGCACCCACCGAAAACCCCCGTCGCAATGTTCGGCACTGACCCAGCAGATGGCGCAGGTGGCGGACCACGCACAGCTTTTACATTTCCGCAAGTAAGCAGACTTCAGAGCACCTCAAAAATTTTTTGCGTTTCGCCGCCACCGAAACGCGGCCGCCGCGGCCGGGAATGGGCCCAGGTCCTCTGGCTCATTAGTAGAGCGCACACACCACTGAGCCGCAGTGGAGGGGGCGCTGACATTTGAACAAAAAGTGAATACGTGAGCACACACCAGGCCGTTGTAATAACTCTAAGTAATAAGCTCTTCGAAAACTAAACCGCGTCATCTGACATTCTCTTCTCTCACGGCAGCCAACGCTGAAGGGCATTCACGTTTCTCATTCCTAAACAACATGGGATTTGTTTTTCAAACGCTAGCAGTGACATGCGCTCGCACGAAGCGCGACAAGAGGGCAACGACGATGCAGGCAGATCGGTAATCGTGCAATGTCCGCTTAAATCTGCTGCTGGTCTTGTTGGCTTTACACACTTATCAAATGAAATGGAGTTCATCTGCGCCATGTCGTTTCCGTCTCCCTCTGGTTGACTGTGACCGTTCTATTTCGCTCAAAAACCAAGTCGGCTCAGAACCGACGACCACGCCTCTCTACAGTCTACTCAACTTACTGGCATTTTGACTGCAATGTCAACAGACCGCGCACGCGGACGTGCGACTTACCACTGGTGAGAAACTATGTTGCCGCTTAAGTCACCTTAAGAGTGGAGGGCGATAGCGTTATTATCACTTTTGTTGCAGTTTCTGTAGTAACTCCTGGGTTTCCTTGATTCGTATAGCAGGCATCCGCTAAGCTACGACGGTGCCGACATTTTCCATATATCAATTTTTTTTTCTGATTCTCGATTTTTTTTTCTCTATCTAGGTTGCTCCCTAGAAAGTAGGTTGTCATACCATGGTGGACAGGTTGTCATTGACCAATCAATTTAACGCTGCCTGAATTCTATACACAGTTGAATAGGTATACCCAAATGGGGCATAAAAATTCTACAATATCAAAAAAGTCAGCCTTCTATTCAGAGTTTGCTGTTCTTGGAATCTGAGACCTGACATATACGCACGGTGAGCGCACTCTGGTAGGCACAATATCAAAACACTTTAGTCCAGCTGTCAGCCTTACACTCATTCGCAAGTATGGCCTGGAAGCCTGATAGATTTTGTGTCATAAACAAGCAATAAACAAAAAACAGCAGACTGGAAAGAACGTGTATGGTTATCAATCACAAGTACTTAAAATTTATTTCCAGCGCGGACATAGGTTAGTTCCCTAATCGTTTCTATCCACTTTATATCTGATAACGCACCTCTACAAGAAACATTTCTTGCTTCTAGTATATTGCTGGAAAGTTCTAGCTTAAACGGGAAGGGACATACATGGAAGACACAGCTTTCCTCAGTCCTCCGCGTTGGCTCAATGGTTATGGCGCTCGGCTGCTGACCCGAAAGACGCGGGTTCGATCCCGGCCGCGGAGGCCGCGGAGGTCGAATTTCGATGGAGGTGAAATTCTAGAGGCCCGTGTACTGCGCGATGTCAGTGCACATTAAAGAGCCCCCCAGTGGTCGAAATTTCCGGGGCCCTTCACTACGGCATCTCTCATAGCCTGAGTCGCTTTGGGACGTTAAACCCCATAAACCAAACCAAACCAAACTAAACCAAGCAGCTTTCCTCCTGATTAACAGGGATATATATCTCTATATCGATGCAATATCAAACGTCCTTCAATCCACCGCGGTGGCTCAGTAGCATAGCTGTTAAGCTGCTGATCCCAAGGCCGCGAGATCGAATCCTGGCTGGAGCAGCCGAGCGTTACAACCCACTGCACTCCCCTACGGCGTTCTTTATAAGCGAAGTGTCGCTTCGGGACGTTAGACTCGACGAAACACCTCAAGAAATTGCAAACTGTATTTCAAGAAATAACAAAGTGTACGACCTGTGACTTCTAAGCGCTCTAAAGTTTTGAGATGCACGATGACCTCCTCGCTCTCTACATGGCTCTGGCATCGATCTAATCATCGGCTGCAATCCTACTGCGCACTGGCGAAGTGCCTGCTCAAGCTGTACCTCGCACACAAACTCCTCGACAAGGTCGAGAAGACTCATTTCACAGTCCGCTACCATAGCCCCAGTACGCAGTGTGCACGCCGCATGGGATTGCCCACATTTCCGCTTCTTCCATACATATCCAACCTACCCGCTCCTTTTAAGAATGAGTGGATAGCTGTACTCAGTCTCGAAGGGCACCTGGTCCACAAAGGAGTGAACCCACGCTCGCCACTATCAGAGGGTTCGTACTTATCTTCACTTTGTGACGGTAAAGCACCGTGATGAACACAACAAATTCGAACATGTTGGGCCCGTTCCCGTCCTTATTCGTTAGATAACATCCGAACGGGAAGTTTCAGTATATATTGGAAAAGTTTGCCCTGGGGCTGCTTCAGGTTCTGGCAATGTTCGCCTTAATGTGCCCAGAACGGGAGCTAAAAGCGTTTCATGCTTAGAAAGGGAACAACACACAAGGCGAGCGCTTTACAACCTCGGGAACTTTTCTTTCTTTTCTGATGGTACGCTGCTTAAAGCAGAATTCTTTCGAGACCATTGACGTCGATGCAATCTCGGCTAATTAAAGGTGAGTGACACCTGCTGTAATGAAGTGGCCACATGTCGGACAACTGCTGTAATGAAGTGCCCAGATGTCGGAGCACGTTCAACATGCCGACATCTTCTCTACCTCTCAAAATTTAGAACATTTATATTGAGCTGAAAATTTCAATCTAAGACTGGCAACTACGAATTCCGACAGAATTCCATGCTCCGGCGCAGAGCTCTCGCATTTCAGATTTTTTCAGTTCATTCTCTTTTCTTCTTTCTTTCTGCATCTTTTATGGCGGTGCATCACAGTTAAAAAATTCTCGTAACTAATTAAATCCCGCACACTCTGGCGGTGAGCTAGGTGCGGTCTTTTTATTTCGACCTTAAGACCGAAACTCTTCTCACTAATTAACACCGAATGGCCTAAAGATAAATAAAATCCTCCTATTTAATTAAGATTCGGCCGTTCATTACGTGCGCCGTCTCGCCGGCACACGCGCAGACAAGACCTTTCGACAGAAAAGATTTTTTTTTACCTCCGAGCACAGCGAGACCGGCGCGCGCTTCGACTCGCAATTAGCAACAAGTCATTAAGAGACCCTCGAGAAGAGAACACACCCGTTAATACTTGTAGAGCAACGTTAATTAAAAATAAAGGCGGTATTTAAGTGTTTTCCACCGCCTAAAATTCTCGTATTTCTGTTTTGTCTGTGTATAGAGTTGACTTCAAAGGAACCCCAAAGCTCGGGTCAGGCTCTCTCCGCCGATAGAAGTTCAGAAATAAATTGCGTTGGAGGACCTGTGCGCGTCGTTTCTCCAGAGGAATCTCGCCAAATATGAGTAACACGACCTCGCATGTGCGAGAGAAGTATAGACGACGGAAAAACCAAGAACAGTCGCAATAGGACGACTGGGCTCTATTTTCACTGAACATTAGGAAACGTACAGCGTGATGTACAGGCACGCTCTTGTTTCTAGAATGGCAAGCATGGTCCTCGAATTCCAATTAAGTGCTTTCGTAACGCTTCAAGCGCACGAGTCGCGCATTTAAATATAAATGTGCGAAGAAACTTTGCTTTTCATGTTGTTCCCGTGCCTTCTTTTTACCTGGTTTCGAAAGAAGAGGTCGAAGACTGTTACGTGAGCGGCTTTGCACCTGATACGCTTCAATGCTCTCAGAACCCGGTTTAATTAGCAAAATAAAGCGGGGTGGATTTATTTCACCCTTTACTTTCATGCTTGCGCGAGCAGCCTGAATTTCCTCTCCGCTGTTTCCAGCACAGTGCTATCTATGGAAAGAGAAGTTTGTTCTGGCTTACAAAACTCGCTCATAAAACGTTACCAGAGTGGGGCACGGAATCTAAACATTCCTACTTTTCTTTGTCATTCTTCCATTGTGCTCGTTCTCTTTCTTTTTAAGACTGCCTACGCTTTACTTGTCTTCGCCTGCTCATTATGAAAACAGCTCGCACGTTACAGAATAATATGGGTCTTTAAGCGCATTTCTACCCACGCATTCTGTCAGGGTTCCGCTCAAATTAGGAGGTTCCCTCACGTGCAAGCGGTAACATTCATAGGTCGTGGGCGAGACGCATGAATTCAATACCGCTGAGACGCATGAATACAATTGTTATCACTGAGAGACAACCTTTAAATATGCGTGCAACTTGAACCTTACGATGAGGAACATTTGTCAGCGTTCCTCAGATAGCGCTGAAAATATTTTGCTGTCCGTGTGGTGATTTTATTGTTTTCTTTACTTTCCTGGTGCTTGGATTGTGCTGTACATGTCGCTGTGACTCTTTTCTGCTCTACACAAACGGAAAGTGTGAAAGTGTTTTCGTGCGCTTGCACTAAAATCCCCCAATCTCAAATCTGGCCATGTTTGTAGGGTCCGACGCCTGTGGTAGATGGCCCACCTTCCACAGTACGCAGGTTGAAACCTGCCCACTGCATAATTTGATTAGAAAACATTTATTTCGTCAGAAAAGGCAAAATGCAGATGATCCGTGCTAGGTGGCTTTAAGTCCGAGGTTGACAGCGACCTGAGAAGCCCATTCGATGGCCGGCTTGGAAAGCCCAAGTCTGAGCTCACCAGCACGACCTCCCATTGCTCGAACATAGGAAATTGTATTAGAGATTCTGGTGGCGGCTCCTCTTTACAGTTCCACAATATGTGATCGTAAGTTGCTATTTTGCCACATAAGATAGAATTTTGATAGTAAGTAAGGAGTCATGAAGAATAGCGTGTACAGTCGCCTCCAGGTAGTCTCCTGCTTCAGACCACAACGTCATCGCCGCAGCCTAAAAATCCGCGTGTTTAACTGCCTGTCTATAAAGCTGTGCTTTGGATGTCAACATCTTCATCAACTTCCATCCGCGCGCAATGGAACCAGAACACACCGCTTTCGCAGTGCCCTCTTAAAACCAGACTCAAACCGACACTCAAACCTACGTGCGAACGAGCCTGATTTCCATTTAGCCTAACCATGCTAAATGATTCATCATTTTTTTATTTGTACTTTGGGAGTTTCATGCACTTTTTATGATATTAAAAGCAGTAATTCAGTTTACTTTCAAGCTGTCTTAGAATTTATCACAGAAAGCCCTTTCGTCAAATTTCGCCAAATAAGGAAGTAAAGGAAACTGCGTATCACTTGTTGAACCCAGGAGTGCCCACTCCTTGGCTAGAAAGCAACAAAGAGCCGTGACATTCTTTTACAACACAACAGGGAAAATGCAGCTTCAGCAGGAAGGACACGCAGCACCAGAAATGGTGCTGTGTATCTGGCACAATCGTTAGTTACATTTTGTTTTTAACAGCGGAGGTGGCGTTGTATTAAACAAATTTTTAACACCTTATAGGCCTCCGGAAAAAGTGTTTGGTGACATGGCAAGCTACTTGTGCACCGGCCCACTTTACATATGAGAAGCAGCACACATACAAACTATTAGGTCTCTTGCCTGATTCTCATGCTTAGCCTCAAGGCACTGGCTCTTTGAGGATGGCTGAGCTATAGATTACTGCGGTGTGGGCAGTGACGGGTACCTCATTCACGTCACAGGAAGCCGGAATACACGCGTGGGCAGATATCGTTTTACTCCAGTAAATTTAAGATGGTTCGTTGCCTTCTTTCTTCGAAGAAGCACAGGCCTCTCCAAATGTGTTTATTCGGCGGTGATGAAGGAGGAGACGTTCGGTGATAGAGGTGATGAAGACGAGAAAATGTATTTACAGATATATACAACCTTGAAAACTGCAAGTTACAGAAACGAAGTCACGGCAACAAATTCAATAAATATAACTTAAAAGAACTGACCTCACACAGAGAAACACTCTACATGACTTTACTTAACGACCAAAGGTTAAATCCTAGTTACTTGTAGAAGTACGTGCCAAACACGAAGCCTCTAGCTATACTAGACAAGACTGCTGTACAATGCTATGAGCCCTCGGCAGTCGTAGCGATGCTGTTAAGTCCACAATTTCTTCCGCGCCTTTGTGCATGTTTGCGAGGGACACGCGGGCGGGGAACTCCAGAGCTTTACTGAGATGTCTCCGCGTAGATTGAAGACGGGCAATGACCTCAAGTTGAAGTAATTAAAAACTCTACTAGGCGTTAATGAAGTGCTGTCTTACAACTCCGTTAGAGTATAGTCCTCTTTCGGCCTGTGTTTGTGCGTGCGTTAAGACTTTATCCACTGCCCACCGCCCCTAGCGGATCTGTTCACGTTCCGGGCAATATCTAGGCCTTATTAGATGCCTGTGTGGGTGGCGGTGTGCGTGTGAAGGTGTGCATGAGATTGTGCATGTATGTGCGTGTGTGTACGTATGCACGTGTGTACAGTCGGGGACAAAAGTCTCCGGACCACATGTTCCTCAAACGAAGCTTATAACTCTACTATCGGACAGCGGCTGGAGACCGCGCTTGTGGACATGAAAGAACAAAAATTTAACATTTACCTCCACAAGTGTGGTATCCAGCCACCGCCTAATAGCAGAGCTATCGGCTTCGTTAGAAGAACACATGATCCGGAGACTTTTGTCCCCGACTGTACGTGCGCATGCGTGCGAGCGTGCTTGTGTGTCTGTGTATGTGCGTGTGTGGCTTCCACCATTCGGAAGCACCCTTCAATAGGTGCACCCTGGGCACCCCCCCCCCCCCCCCCCCCCCCCCGTTAAAATTGCATCGCCCACCTACGAGCCTCCAACCCACTCACCTTCACCCACTCATTCTCCACAAGCTTCCTCCACCGCACGCTTTGGAGTGCATTACCACGGCCGCTAGATACAAAGCGCAAAGCGAGGTGCGGCCCGCCACGTCGCACAGAAACGGCGTCTTGGGCCTAGTTCTCCGTGCGCCCGCCGTGGCGCCACTGCTCGGGGACAACTGCTCGCAGGGAAACGCCGCGACAGCTGCGTCGGTACGCCCGTTGCTCACTGTTTGAGGCGTAAACAGTGCACTTTCTACTTGCTCATTAAAGATTGCATTTTTAAGTAGTCATTGAAAACGCCGATTATGTCACAATCACCGCAGCAGGTAGGAAGTGTATGCCTGAACGCTGTCCATAACGGCCGCCTATACGATGCACGACGGCGCGCGCGGCTGTACCTGAGGATGTTGCACTAATGCGCCTGAAGCTTTCGATCTACTTTTAAGGCGTAAGCCTTTTATGGCTCATGACTCGCCAGCGTGTCCGTCCGTCCATGCGTCCGCGGCAGCTGTCAATAATGGTTACTTGAAAAGTCAGTAATGATAGTTAATGGTGTAGTAGTATTTTTTTATTATTTTTTATTTATCAAATACTGCCAACTGCCTCTTGGCAGTCAAAGCAGGAGTGGATACATTGTTCTTGAACAATTGCTAAGGCGAGTTTAACAGCGGCAAAGAAAGAAAACATGCTATTGACAATCAGCCACGAAGGAATATGCACAATAAAAAAAAAACACAAAAAAAGAAAGAAGGAATACACTTTGAAAGGCGGACGGCAAAGCAAGAAGCGTTGTAAAGAAATACTTGCTGCATCATAGATAAGATGACACGGCCGTAACAAAAGATTCAACTGAGGGCATGTCAGCTACTTCATAGGGTAAGGCGTTCCACTCGGCTGTGGTTCGAGGAAAGAATGATGAGCGGTAGGCGTTAGTTTTAACCTGCGGCATTACAATTGTTTTGCTGTGCTTGCCTCTCGTTTTCCTGGATTCGTTGAAGTGCATGTAAGTATGAAAATTTATTTTGACATGGTGGTTGGCAATACCGTACATCATGTGTAGGCGGTGTAGTTTACGGCGCATTTCTAGCGACGGGAGCCCAGCTCGTGTTCTCAGGTCTGAAACAGAGATACTTCTATGGTAAGCGTTAAAAATGAATCGAAGTGCTTTCTTTTGTACCCCTTCAATGTGATTGATGTTTTTCTTAGTATGAGGGTCCCAAACAGTGTCAGAATAATCAAGAATTGGCCTAACGAGTGTCGTGAATGCTGCAAGTTTTGTTGCACTAGTGCAGTGCCTCATGCGGTGCTTTAATAACCACAGCTTTTTTAGTGACGCCGACACAACATATTCAACATGTGCGTTCCACGTTAATTTGGAGTCAATTATAACACCAAGATATTTGAACTTGTCAACCCGCTTGACATCAGCATTGATAATTTTGTAAGTATATATTAACGGTTTTTTCTTTCTTGTGACCATCATGTGGGCACATTTAGAGACATTTAGGTTCATACGCCAGGATTGACACCAACTGTTAATTGCAGAGAGGTAATCACGTAGCACAATTTGATCTTGCACAGATTCGATGACCTGGTACACGATGCAGTCATCGGCGAAGAACCGGCATTGTACAGAGGAATCCAAAGACAGGTCATTTAAATAGATCAGAAAAAGAAGAGGTTCAAGGACAGAACCTTGTGATACACCGGATAATACAGGGGCAGATGAAGAAAGTGAGTTTTCAATGCAGACATACTGTTGTCGATTGGATAAGTAACAATCAAGCCAATTCAAAATTTGTTCACTTTGCAATACACTTTTTAGCTTAAGTAATAACCTTTTGTGACAGACTCGGTCAAACGTCTTTTCGAAGTCGAGGAACAGTATATCAATTTGCCCACCCTGATCCAAAGCTACCATGAGATCATTAGTAGTGTGTAGTAGTTGCGTAACCGTGGATAGGCTACGTCGAAAACCGTGCTGTCCCTCAGAAAAGAAATTATTTTCCAGAAAACTGCTTATATGCTTAAAAATAAAATGCTCCATTACCTTGCTAATGGTGCACAGGAGCGAAACAGTAGATGTACGAACAGTAATGATGATTAGTTAATGATACCCACTAAACGCGCACACTGCGCATGCGCAGTGCCCCATGCGCAATCCTCAGGTGGTTTAACAATTCGGCGCATGTGCACTGACGTCAAAAGTTTGCACAATGGTCGTATCACCCAGAGCTCTCTCGGGTGCTCTCTGAACGTTGATCGAGAAAGGATGCAACCCACGCGCGCTCCAATGTCGCCCGCTACGAAACGCGCTCGCGATGCCGTACGGAAGCGTTCAAGAGTCGCCAAACGATCTTCAACAGTCGCCAAGCAGAGGGCAGCGACAGAGGCGGTTAAAGGCTTTCGCCTCTTCGCACTTTAGATCGTCAAAGTGCTCCCTGATTTTTATTCACTTCTCGCTACCCCATGTAGACCGTGAATGAGACGGACACGCACAGCTGGTCACACGCAGTAAATTTCCGTTTCGTGTCACGTCGAATTTTGGCTCTTATATACACAAGTTATTGCAATTTATAAAAAAAACGATCATAGCTGAAGTTGTGGAACTTCATACGCCCACCTGCAGCCGAGAAAACCACAAAGTACTTGACACTTTTATTGCATGGTCATACAAGAAAGGAAGGAACCATTCACAAGAACCTTCCTTGACCTTACTTTTTGTAGTCATTCTCTGTAAAATGCAAGGAACATACCAGAGACCTGTCGCTTGGCACCCACTCTCTTCCTTTCCCTGACAGTCCTTGGCGAGCGATATTTTCAGCCACGCTTCTCGACGCTGTAGTTCAGAGGGAAACTCATGATATCTCACAGTTGGCTGTTTTCTGGAGTTCGTGACGGACAGTGGCACACGGCAGATGCGCGGCATCGTGCCCCATGCACGTCCCTGACCTCCACACACGCATGCACGAAAATCCCAAAGAGTGCACGGCAGACACGAGGCAAACATTCATTCACGCGAAAAGTCAAAATCCAGCACCGCAGACGCGAGGCAAACGTGCTCACTCACGCGCACAGCAGAAAATCCAAATAAAGCACTGCAGACATGAGGAACGTGAGTAGTAGTAGTAGTGGTTTTTATTTTGCATTGAATATGGAAGGCAAACGCGGTTTTACACGACGCAAACGCGGTTTTACATGACTCAAACGCGCTCGAACACGACGAAGCAAGGAGCGCTTCGGGAGTCCACTCCCGGGACCTGTCCCCGAACAGTGGCGCCCCCACCGAAAACAGCGGCCGCGACTGTAAACTCCGCCAGGACATGCTCACCCATTGTCGGCGGCGCGACGTGGCTGGCCGCACCTCGCTTTGCGCTTTGCATCGAGCGGCCGTGGCATTACCATGTTTTGCCTGAAATGAAATGAGGTTGTAGCCTTCCTCTAGCTTGAAGAAAAGAGCGCAGAAACAGGAACAGGAGAGAAGACGGGACAGGCGCTAACTAGCAACTGATGGTTTATTGCAAAGGAACTAAAAAATATACTCTCCAGAAGCACGCATGACCTACACCAACAACGCTGATAAAAAGTCAACTTCAATCATGGATGTCAAGATACAATAGTTCACAGTCATGGCCTATATATTTCTTGCCGCACGTGAAGGGAACACTATACACCACACCCTTGGCACAAGGGACGAACTTTAAGTCATGATTTACTTGATACTCCTTTTATTGTTTTTCTTTTTGTCTTTTTGTTTTTCTCCTCTGCTTTCCCTATCAGCCATGCCTTGCTTTACAAAGCATGTTGTCTTACCACCTCAGCGCCTGCTGCAGAACCATGTTACGCTACTAAACTCTTGTACAATCACGAAGATAGACTAACTAGAGGAATCAGCGAAACATTCCATACTCACAAAACCCGCCACACATTCGTAAGCACTCCATCCGTCCTCGTTTATGACTGTGAACTATTGTATCCTGACCACCATGACTGAAGTTGACATCTTATCAGTGTTGTTGGTGTAGATCATGCGTGCTCCTGGTTGTTGAGAAAGTTTATTTTTGTGTTCCTTTGCAATAAACCTTCAGTTGCTAGTCAGCGCCTGTCCCGTCTTCTCTCTTGTCCCTGTTTCTGTGCTGTTTTCTTTAAGTGTGTGCGAACTCGCTCAACTCGCCGTTTTACTGAAGCCTTCCTCTAAGTGTTTTGTCTTCCTCATGGGGCAAGCCTAGAATCGCGAAGCGAAATAAAAAAGCCCTGAAACACGTTCTATGAAAGTTTCAATATACTTCCAGTCCGAACAGCCCGTCCTTGTGCTTGCACTAAAAAGCTTTCGAGGGAGGGGTGCAACCTTGCAATCATCAGCGCTCAAAAATATCCCCGCACTGCAGCTTTAAAGACATTTCCTTCCATTCTCGGCACTGTTACAGGGCTGGAGATTCCGCATGGTGGCCCGCAGTGAGAGGGGATTCCTGCGGTTCGCCCAGTGGATCCTCTGCGTGTTTCTTTTCGTTTCCCCCGGGCGCATAATCCGATAACTACCGGCTTAAGAGGGCTAATCACCCGGCTTTCTCAGCATACTCTCTCCGCCGGTTTGTTCTTATTGGCACCTACTGTTAATGGGGTGAACAAATCCACCCAGCCCACAGCTGTCATCTCTCTGTCCTGACGGGCATGTTATATCGGTTTGAAATGACGGGATAGCATTGAGAAAAAAGACGGTAATTTGAAATGATCCTAGAGGTGGAAAAGAGTTTGTAGAGCGAAATCTCAAAGGTGTTTTTCGTACGTGACGCAGGTATACATCTGGCTCAGACGTGGTTCCCGTGACTCAACACGTGATCGAACGAGATTTGAGGCTTAGTTGCCTTATCTGTAATTAGCACTCAATGCCACAAAAACACCGGTTTGATTCAAGTCTTAAAGCCTTTGCGAGGGTTTGCAATATTTAAACGCAAATTCTTAGTTGCTTCGCGTTGCGTTGCGTACATTGAGTTTTTCTTTCATGCCATATATGTTGCATGCGTGCCCTCTCAACTCCACATATTAGTGACCCTGATGGTGTCGCCTTTAAAATAACTCATCCTTCCCTTTTGTTGTTGTTATTGTTCTTTTTCTGCCATTAAAGAAATCATGAGACAGCGATTTCGTGGCTGCCGAGAAGCAACTCGCTAAGCCTAGTCACGTTCACCTTACCTCCCTAACGTCCCGTCACCCTTCCCATCTCACGCTATACTGACTTTTTTTCCCCCACGTGACCGACGTCCAAGCAGCGGGCCTCGTTTCCACGAGGCTCAGGCGAAGCGGCGCGTCGGGAAGGAGATTCGAGGACCCTTTTAGCGCCGCACAAGTGGACATCCAAGTGAGGCCGCTCCCACTCGCACGGCGGGCCAGGCTCTCCCCGAAACCGCCCCTGACAGGCCACCACTCCAGCCTGACGCGTCGCCCTGGGCTGGAAAGGGCTGAGAGAGGCGTACATACCGAGTTGGGGGCCGGGGGGACACACGTAAAAAGCGCGTGGAGGAAGCAAACAAAGACAACCACTTATCCACGACCATGGCACACATCGGGAGGAGGAGACAAGTACGACCTTCGGGGAAAGAGGAAAAAGGGGAAGGGAGTGGGGACGTGAAGCGAAAATACAGAAATCCCGCGTCAAGCCGGGCACACAAATGGATCGACAGCGACGTAGAGACGAGACGGCGGTGGCCGTGCCTCTTCGTGGGCGCCGACAGCTTTTCCCTCGTGGTACGGCGGATTACGAGCATATAGGCGGGCCCGATCGACGTCGGCGGTAATGGCGAGCGAAGTGGTGGCGGTGGCAGCGGCGAGGCATCTCTTTTTCTGCTGGGATGACAGCCTCGTATTAGGAGATGCTGCGCCTTAAATAAGAGGCCTGTGAGCCCCGGGCCGTCTCCCCGATCGGGAAAGCATGCGGACGCAGGATGCGTGCATCCGGTTATCCGGTACGAATGGCGCAATGTTTGATTCGGAATCTTCGCAGGGTGAGACACTTCGGTGCACATGCGTGTGCTTAGGCAAAACGGCATCTGAACCTTTATGATGTCAGGGTTTTCTTCCATACAACCATTTCATTTTATTGGCTACTCCACTATTCTTCGTTATAATGCGGCGTGGCAGCGCCGGAGGAAATTAACAACAAAAGAATGAAACATGAACGGTATCAGAAGCAAATAGTTATATTGTGCTTCCTGGGAACAAAATAAACTTTTCGAGAACAAGGGTAACAAAATAGAAACAAGCATCTGAAATATAGAAGCACGAGATAAAGCCCTACCCGCCGCCCAGCAATGGCCAGTGTCATGTCAAGCCCGCCTAGAGGAAGTAAACAGCCCATAACTGGCAAAATAACGTCTTATATCCGAAGAGAAGCAAGTAGTTCCCTCTACTCTTCTGCACTAAAAGCCAGAAAATCTGGGTGTGGTGGTTCTTGCACTGATTCGGGTCAATATTCCGCATCAATAGCGGGCCCAATAACATCAGTTTTGATAAGCCTATATCCCCGTACTGCCTTTCAAGAATGACAAATAGGCTGACGTGTCGACAAACAGGCTTGTTTCATCATACGAAATAAGGCAAACGTTTAAGTACGCTCTCATGGGCGATACACTCAGCATTCCTAGGAGTGCCGACTTTGCGCTGAACAAATCGACCGGCGGGCCCTGGTCTGCCAGGCTCTAAGCCTTCTCAGAGCATAATTTGCTTCCTGAAATAAAAGCCACTATCTCTCCCCTCGCTGACTGGCCAGTAAATCGTAATCAATAGTAATTCAAAAAAAAAAAATAATAAAAATAAAAAAATAAAAAAAATAAAGGCACTCGGAGAATAGCAAAAACAATATGTTCAGCATCTTGCAGTAGGATTTCGGATTATTGAGCGACTAATACGCTGAAAATTATGAGGATAAAACGAGGGGTAAAGAAGGCGAAAGCTCTGTCCTGAGAGTCTTTGTTCCAGCCATGGTGAACCAAATTCGTGGCGACATCTTTTACGCCTTGAATTCCTGATGTGAGACGCGAAATCCGCGTTCGTTGACTGGGTTCCCTGCCCATACGTAAAAAAAAATAACAGTTTTGGACATCGAACAAGACCTAGGGCCCCAACTAAATACGGCTTCTACAAAAAAACTGAATGGCCATGACCTCAGTTTGTCGTCCCCCTAATGGACCTATCGTGGGGCTTACAGTATGGTAAAAGAACTAAAGGGTACAGTTAAGCTCCGCCTTAAGGGTATGACACGATGGTGTTAATGGGTCCCTTCAGTGGCCTCGGGTCCTGTTTACGTATCACTTCGCCGACACGGACACTGTTCTTTCTATCACCATCACATAACGCTTGACCTACCCTTAAGAACACAGTGCAATAGCATTAGAGATTCCTCCCACGCAACTCCTGCTTCTCGGTCGTCCAGGTTCTGCCTACATGCCCACACATGCGGAATTGATCATTCTATTCATTACATTTATAGGCCGCTGAGAGTCCTCGCACCATTACTGGCGTGGTGGTGCAGCAGTTAAACAATGCGCCTCTGCTTCGGTGGGTGGCTGTTTCTAACGCACCCACCTGCGGGACTTGTGAGACCTATGTTGCCCTTTTCGAGCAACTTCTGCCGACCAATCATTAATTTAACTGCCACCTACCATGGCGGCAGGTTATCACGACGTCACAAGGTCACATGACCTAGGTGACAGGTGGGGCCACCTGCTCAGGGGATATTTCAGTCCCGCCGACATCAACGACGACGATGCCGGCTTTTCCGCTAAATGGGTCCCTAAACGCTATTGCGCTAAAATAGAGGCGTTACACTTAATTCCTGTGTGGCGCGTTGACAGCGCACATGGCGTTCCACAGCCCGCTCTTGATTTGTGCGTTCTGCGTATTTGGAGGCTTAGTTTATCCTGCAATGCGACTCTCGTTCGCTTCAAGAAATGCATCACATACTGTCTCAACACGGGTGTGTACCTCGTATTACTTCTCTTGCTGTAAAGGACGGGTCTGTAAAGAACACAAATTTCGTTTATGTGTCGCAGCACAAACTGTAAAAACAAGCTGGGCTGCCTCTCTCAAACTGCAGTCTGTACACAAAGTCGGGAAGATTGGTAAAATGGGAAAATCGTTAGTGGCTAGGCATTATGCGCAAAAGAAATAATAAAGAACAGACAGGGTCATAATGAGACACACAAGAACACAATGGTAAGGCATGTTCTTCTTGAAGAGAATACATGCTGTAAGTGGGATGCCAATTCCATCTAGTAGAAAGGGGCCCAATATAAAAAATATTCGCGACGCCAGCAGCATGCCAGCCGCCAACATCATCAGTGGGGAATCAACTTATCTTGCCCGTCTCAATACCACAATGGCTCGTAGTGCGAAAAAGCTGATGGTTATAGTCATCTCGCTCGATTGCTCGATGTTTGGCTGATTTTATCTTCAACAAAGTCCTAGTTTCGGTAGAATCACCTTTTTGCCTTCACTTTAAATAGTAACTAGACTTACTCTGCACTTAAATTTACAGTTCTTTTAATGCGATCATATGTACTCAGACTGCTCTTGTTGAGCGAACACGTATCAGTGGTGAAAGTTATATTTATAGTATGTTGCTTATTATTTTTTTATACTTGCATCGACTGTGCGCCGCCTGGTGTACTGGGGAGATAAATCTTTATCATGAACACAGCACGGGACGAGCGGACGGCAGGACACACCCAAGCACTACATAACCAAGCTTTACTCTGATTGCGTGCCGCATATCCACACTAAAAATCAGGATGAAGTGTATAAAAACAAAATTCAAGTACAAGCGATGCGTGCCGCTAACCAAACGCAATATAATTTATGCCATCACAAGCCCACAACACGTTAAATTTCTCATCATGCAAAGTGAGCGATGGAGCGCTCGCGCAATCAAGGCCATAGCAACGATTCTCTGCTCCTTCAACTATTTCACGTGCAATCTTGTTCCTGTGAGGATACAAGATGCTGCCGCAGACAATTTCTAAACAGAACCTCTTGAATTAATGGCAATGCAGTGCCGCGTGTCTTTCACTGCCTTGACGTACTACCTTCACTTCATGTTCTCTTAGAAGCTCATTGTTACTTCAGCCAGTTTTGCCAATAAAGCATTTTCCGCATGACAAAAGTTCCAAGTGTGTTTTACTTTTAGTGCAGGATGCACAGCGAAAAGATATTTGTTGACCGCTAGTTGCTCCTGCACAATTGATAAATCCATTGATTTTAGGATTGCTTGCAGATCGCGCGCCACGTGGCCAGATTGCAGTGTAGAGGCAGGCTGTCTGCTAAGTTGCTTTTGCTTTTTTTTCTCCTTGCATTCCCCACGTGGCTGAATGTTTAATGGAAATTGAACAAAGGGAACCGCAGAGGTCAAGTGGGCAGGGCAGTTTTCTTCGAATCATCGAAAGTCTGGAGGTTCAGCGTTTGCATCATAAACGTCACGACGTCCTGACGCCTGTATTGATCGAACAAGCAACTTCATCCATCTTCTTTCCAAAGCAGAGGAGGCTAGCATGGTTTACAAAGTATTACGTCACAACAGCCCTAAGTTCGGAGCAACGCATGCAGGCGAGTAGGGGCGCAACCGCCCAAATGCTCTGCTTTTCAATAAGCCGCTTTCCTTATGGACGACGTACGTCAGCGTCTAGAAGAAACAAAAAATGAAGAAGGCCATGAATAACAAGCAAAAGAAAGAAAAGAAGAACAAGGTGGGAAAAACAAGACATTGGTTCAATATGATCGAACTTAACTCGCCGCAGTCTCATGGGTTCCTTGCACTCTGACGCGGCTTTAGTTCATTCCGTGTGCGCCTGTGCGGAAATTGTGCGCCCCTGTCCCTTGTTTCATGAAATACTCGTCGGGCGGATGGTAACACGCACGAAATGCCGGGAGATTACGGTGCATTGGAATGCAACAATTCAAAACATTAAATTCCTTTTAACTCTCGTTCTCAGAGTATCTAGAGGACATCCAACCCAAACCGCTGGAATTCAGCGGAGTCAAAAAAGCATCAGAAGGAATTCTGAAGAAGCAAGACGACTACGAAAAAAAGATGGTAGACATCGGGCTAAATATAAGTTCACAATACTTTCAGGAGTGCTGGAAGTTTCTGGCAGACAAAAGCATCGAAGTCTTGCAATATTTGCCTAAAAGTGCCTTGGAATATTTCAATATTCAAAATTGATGCCCAAGAATCCTGGACTTGTATGATTTAACTTTTCTACTGCCTGCCAGTGGCCCACCCACGCAAGGAATCGAAATAACGCAGCCAACGGCATCCCTGGCCAATTCCTCTACAGCTGCCAATTCACAACTCTTTTTATGGTATTTAAAGCTTACAGCACCTTCGCCGGTGTCAAGACGAGAATCCATGTGTTGTTTCATAACCACCGAACCCGCCTACTTCAGTTCAAAACAGCGCTGCGCTATTCTTTTCTGATTGCCTGTATTTTTCAAGTACTCAAGAACTTGGT
Organism: Amblyomma mixtum; assembly: GCF_055824585.1. Lineage (NCBI taxonomy): Eukaryota > Metazoa > Arthropoda > Arachnida > Ixodida > Ixodidae > Amblyomma > Amblyomma mixtum. The sequence goes on along the minus strand of NC_143016.1, from coordinate 130,537,871 downwards.
AGTACTCAATAATGAAGTTAGTACAAAACTTAGACCGTAAGAAAACCTTTCCAAATTACCTTTGTCAAATTATTGCTGTTTCACTCTTCTGTCAATAGGTACGCTATCCTGTTTTACATCACCCACGAGCAATTCCTGTTGGTTGCTTAAAAATGCTTATGGTGCTCTTTAATTCGCTCGATTTACATGCTTAGTGTCGTGTCTACTTGTGAATATCATCTTGAATAAACAGCGCGAACGAAGATGAGCACATAAGACAAGAAAACGGACGACACAGCGCTGACTAACAACTGAGGGTTTATTGCTGATCATACAAGTATAAATACATAGATGTCGGCAGAGAGGGAAAGGTATAAAAAGTGCCAAAAGAAAACAAAAAACAAAACATAAACGTGACAACAGCAACAGAAGCGCGCTAGAAATCAGCGGAGATTATCAGCCCCCAGGAGTGACAGCTCTTTTTGCAGTAGTGTTAGCGAAGGAGTGCTTATACATGCATTTCCCTGCTTGATTATGTTGTAGGCCTCGATAATTTCCCTCGCAGTTTTTTCCCGATTTTTGGCAATGATCTTAGTTTCATGATATAGCGGTACGCACTGTTTTTTCTCTGTCTTTGCCCATTCACAATCCCGGCAATGAATTCCGAGGTGACCGGAAACTACTTTTGAGTCTTTATAGCTGTGTTCGCTCAGCCTTTTATTGATACATCGTCCAGTCTGTTCAACGTATTTTTTTGTGAATATCAGTGTATTCGCTAACCTTGGCACGTGTGCATATGTAAATATTTTTTTTTTTTAAACACCTTTCCAACCTATTATCCCTACTCAAAACCACCAGCCTCTATCAGCTTCATAAATTATATTACAAAAGTCCTCGAGGCCATTATTATGTACCGCTCTCTGATTATGCACTACTCGGCGTTATCAGCCATGACAAACCTTCTTATCTGTTCCAAGCGCATACTTGTGCCAGTGTTTCAATTTTTGACTGAGCACCCGATAATTAGAATAGCATTCCCACCACTGCTGTCAATAATTGTAATTATGATGGCTCCAAGCACATAGTCGAACAGGTCATCTATGGCTGCAAACATACACCCTTCATGTAAAGCCCCATCGCTGGGGCTTTTGAAGAAATTAAGTAAAAAAAATAACCATTTTCTTGTCGTTTCCAAAAGCAAGTTGTCTACGAAAATGCGATGCGTTGAGCGGAAGGCATAAAAAAAGGCAAGAAGAATGCAAAAGTTGTCCATGTGTCAGCAGAATTCAGTGTACCACATTAAAAACACAAATTTCCGAAAATCCACATTCAAAGCTACCTTCGTGCTTGTCTAACATACTGTTCACTTCACCACACTGTTACTTTCTTTCGCCGTGTCAATACACTGAGCTTGGACATCATTTCTGCACTCTTCCTGACTAAACTTCTACAAAAAAAATTCTCTGCCTCCCCCGTAACCGAGAGTAGAGTAAGCATGAAATGTTTACGGGCCTAATGTCATCTCGGTGGACACCCGAACCGCACCGTACAGGAAGGGAGGAACGCCACCACCCGTTCAGCGCGATGCATTGTCATTTGAACGCAAGGTTTTTTGAGGAAAGGAAATGGCGCAGTAATTCTCTGCCATCTCGGTGGACACCCGAACCGCACCGTAAAGGAAGGGAGGAACGCCACCACCCGTTCGGCACGATGCCTTGCCCTTTGAACGCAGCGCTTCTCCCCCGGATCACGTACGACAACGAAGTGCAACATGCAATTTATGTGGTTTTTGCATGCGTTATTAGAAATCGGAAATTATAATTCCGTGCGTTATCAAACCCACAGCTCCACTGATATCTTGATAAACATTGAGAAGGCACTGGCAGCAGTTATTTTTTGTCTCGTTTGGAGACCAACCAGCGCTTGCATGCCGGTCGCGTAGGAGGGCTTACGGAGTCTCGTTAAATCTCGCTAAGTCTCGTACGGTGCCCGGATGTTCTCGTTTCAGAGCCCGGATGACTGGAATTCAGTGCCCGGATGACTCGATTTCAGTGCCCGGATGACTCGATTTCAGTGCCCGGATGACTCGATTTCAGTGCCCGGATGACTCGATTTCAGTGCCCGGATGACTCGATTTCAGTGCCCGGATGACTCGATTTCAGTGCCCGGATGAGTGGATTTCAGTTCCCGGATGATGGATCTCGGTCTCGGCGTGACGTCACCACACTGCCGACAACGGGGGCTAAAAGCATTTCATGCTTAATAATCGCTCCTGGTTTGAAATGTGCACGGATTTGGTTAGGACTCGGGAAACATGGCATTAGGGCTGCGCAATTCCTGAGTTGTTCCGGATTGTCAATGGCAATAAAAAAAGAGCAAAGCGCCGCGTCCGCGCCCCACAAAAGAGCCTTGCGTCACCTCCGGTAGGCATGTCGGCAAAAATAAATAGCGGCTGCCCCATCCATGCTCCGCAAGCCAACCCGAACGGCATACAAGTGCCCGTGGGCTGTTTATTTTCTTCTTCCTGCGGCGTTCCTAAGCCAGCCGCCAGCAACTGCGAGAAGAGAGCGGACGCACCCATCCACCCCGAGGCCATTCAAGAGCGCCAAAACAGCCCCCAACCGGCGATGCGCGGCGTGATCGCTTGTCCGTCACTGTCACTTCTCGCGCAGTCGGGAAGCCGCCGAACAAGCGGCGTGCGCTATTTGCCTTTGCTCCCCGCGTGTGGGATGCGGCGAAGTGCAAGCTTGCGCGGCGGGGCCAGAGGGAAAGGCCGAGCGATCTCCGCTCTGCTGGTTAGCCACCGATTTCTTTCATCCGCATTTCTCCTCCTTCTTCTTCCTATCTACTCTTTCTTTTTCGTCTACCTTCCTCTTACCAGAGAGGTTGTGGCAGCAAGTGCAAAAGGAGAGAGCATGGCTCGGCAGACTTGTGAGCGATCTCAGCCTGCACCGAGACAGCGGCGTAGGTGTAGGGGACCGAAAGAGGATCTAGGCCGAAACGTGTTTGGCTGGATGGATGGCAGCAGCACTTTGCCGCGTCGACGGATCGGTATTGCAGCTGCTGCCAGGGCTTCTGTGGGACTGAGCAATAAAGCCCTTGGCCAGAGCTGATGCTGAAATAAAGATTGCGGCTTTGACTCCTGATGTCAGGAACCCCATTTGGACGAAAGGCAGGGACACACCCTACTCGCTGTGAAGCGTGCTTTTCACTGAATAGAGGAACATTGAGTGACTATAAGGTCCAAAACCGAAAAAAAAAACGAAAATCCAGACCACCCCTGTGGTGAAGTTCCGCTTTTAGTACGGAACGTCATGAGTTAAGACAGTCACGAGTTCTTCAAATACAATGAGCAGTGCGAAACATAAGTCCGAAGGAGGATAGCGAAAGCAGACGTATAAAGAACGCAATAAAAGCACTGCAAAAACTTGTGTTCGAAACCAATTCGATTTCAAGCCATGCACTTTCCATCATCTTCGGAGTCTTTCAGCGGTTACAACACCAGCTTGTATTTCAGTATTCCATACTGCAACTACACACTTGTCTACACAAACATACACCAGTTACGCAGATGCATTAGGAACTGCTTTCGTTCCTTTCCTTGCAGAAATTTCTTCAGACAATCTATAAACTTTTGATAATTTTTGTCAGTTAAGTATATAGACAGTCTATAGGCAGTCTATAAATTAATTGTCATACACTTTTAGAAACACCTCGGTTCATAAACTGTCGACAGACAGTCGGTAGACAATTTATAGATTTATGGACATGCACTTTTCGTAGAATTTTGTCTATAGATAGTATACAAAATGAAGAGCCAAAAATAATTATTGAGGCAATAGAGTCTCTAAGCTTAAAGTCAATAGACAGTCTATAGAACATTTTGATTGGAATTCAAGTAGGCTCTCTAAAAAAGCTTAAATTCGCTTTTTTGTATCCTAAATAACTGAAAAAACACAGGTCACCATCACGCACTTTAACTTGTTATTACTGGCTCTTCGAGTCACTGAGGTGAAAAATTCATAAGATCTTACCTTACCACACCGCAAGGGTAAGCCATTACGCTGTCTGCACATGGCAATCGTTAGTTGGGGCGGTTAAAAATAAATGAAAGCAGTTTCATCCTGTCCTCGTTGCCTATGGCATAACGAGCTGCCCGCTCTTGAAAAAAGAAGTCACAGTCCTGATCGTCCCGGCGTTACTGCGGCAACTGTCACTTCATGCCGCCCCTAGAAAGGCTATGGCATATTCGCGCGGGTCCAGCATGTCGAAAGAGGGTAGTTATCAGAATAAGTTCCTTGCTAACAGCGATGATATAGCGCACCTTTGCTTCCTGTTGTGGAAGCAACAAATCTTCGGTGCTGTTCATATATGTAATTTACTAGTTTATTATGAACTGCTTTCCCCTGCACTACCCAAAGAGCAAGGCATGCAGGTGCCCAGTAAGGCAATACTACAGACACAAAGAAATAACTAACTGTAAGCCGGTTCGGGCCTAACACGGATCGCATTTTTTGGTTTGCAATGACGCTGCTTGGCCGTGATCATCTGCGAGAGAAATTTAAATGTAGTGTCAAAAGCAGTCAGCTAATTGAAAGTGAGCTGGGTCGTTTGCTTGCCAGAGGTGAACTGAGCGTCGATAACGAGGACGGTACAGTAGCCTCGTTGAAATAAGCTGCCCGTTTCAACTGCGGCCGAGCTTCGAAATAAACGTCCTTCTGGATTAATGTTTGCCCTCACTACAGGCACCCTCGTTGCGGCACAACAGGCCAGAACATTACCAATACGCTTTTTTTAGTCTCCCACTCCAACTCCAATGGCTTACTATAACTACTCTGGGTACTGCGAGGGAGTCAACTAAACTTATAGATAGGAAAAAACAGAAGGTAAGCTGCACGCACGTCTGTACTTTCTCGGCTCCTCTCGAAAAGTTGAGTTTATCCTTCTTGAAAAATTAACCGACAAGCCCAGTTAAGACTTGTACTAAAAAGGGAAGTCAGTCATTTTAGAGGAAACTTTCGTAACCTCACTCGTATGCATTACTATTGAGAAACAGACGACGAAGAGTGAATTACAGCGACGCCATTTGTAAGCGTCGCTTTGTGTGTAGTTCCCTACCTTCGTCTGCAAGCTCTCGTCCACAGCGGGTTCTTCATCTGATTTCACAGTCCAACGTTCGTAACTAAAAGCGCGTGGACGCCAATGCTAATGCTATAGTTGCTGGCTTGTCACGGCGTATAAGGCCGCGCAACTTGTCCCGAGGATTCTTTCAATTTAGGCATACCAGTGGCATGACCTAGAGGGTAATTATATCGCTGCTTGGCACTAACTATCGCAGCGTGTTCATTGAGTGCCGTAGCAATTAGTCTTGTATTGTAGGTACCACCAAAATTAATAATAACAAAATGCACGCTATTTGTGACTTCTATAGCAGGTTATCGACATTTCAGCAATTCCAAAGCTTTTGGACCATTTTATTTTATTTCGTACAGCTGATTGTATTATTATCTCAAATACAAATGTTTTTGCGCTGTGTCGCTGCGAATAATGACATTTCTGCCGTAAAGCTGCAAACCAGTCATATATTGTTTATTTGGTGCCTCACAATATGCAAATGTCAAGTCCAGTGTGGTAGCGATTAGTGAATTATTGTAAAAACCACAGACCTACGCAACGCTAATGTGATCAACGACATAAACGCTCTCAAAAAGAATATGGGTATGCTTAAGTCACCTTAAGGGTGCATTGCGGTAGCATTAAATTTCACATCTGTCACAACTTTTCTTTAAGTTTGCTTCAGATTCTTTGCAATTCTCGGCCCATCAACCGCCATAATCATATTGCTAGCCGCAGTAGCAGGTATTCGTTATTTTATGCCGGTGCCGACTTCAGATTTACAGTGTCATTTCGTATCTAGGTTGTAGTCTAGAAATTACGTTGCTCATAACTCGGTGGGCAGGTTTTGGCGGCATCACAAGGTGACAGACCTCTCTCGACCAATCATGGTGGCCCACCAAGACAGCTTGTAATGTAACAAGGTCGTAACAAGGTCACCTGACCGCTCTCGACCAATCAGCGAATTTCGTGGTGTGACGGCAACTCCAGTGCAGCCGCATTAAAAATCTCAAAGCGTAGACGATTAATGAGGCTCATGCAGCAAAGTGTGCGTTAGGAATAGTGTTCGCCACGGTTGGTGCAGCCGCTGCCACTGATGGGATCAGATCGTGTGCGTGGATGGCGTGATCCAGTCCATCACACACCATGTGACACGGCAAACCTCCTCTCCACTTTCCCGATTCAATCCAGCAATCACAGTGTGAAAAGCCATACACCCTCTCCACTCTCTCACCCACCACCTGCCGCCTTCACCCTCTTATGGCCTTCCCTTTTCTCTCCTGAAAGCGGAGAGAAGGATTCCCACTCTCCACTTTGCCACCAGTTCCCTCCCACCCTCTCCTCGTCACCCCTCAACACTGAGAGAGAAATGTCTTCCTCTCCACTTTGCCACCTGCCAACCAAGGCTTTAGCCGGACAGACGTACGGACAGTTTTTTCCGACAAGGGGGTTATAATGCTAACGCATTAAAATGCCACTGAAGTCTAGCAGGGCTGCTCTTAGCCACAGTTGCGACAGAACGTAATGCACGGCGACCGTTCCCCTGCCCAAACAGACAAGCTTCGCATTCTTTCTCCTACACGTAGTGCTCTTCTGCCTTCATACACCTCAACGCGTACTGTTCAATTTCTTGCAAAGTCTGGGACATTCATTTTATTTTTATTTTGCTTATATTCTATTTCATCAGTGGGGCTTCGACCATCCCGAAAACAACTGTTCCCATCCAGTTCTGTCAGCTATTTTCCAAAGCGATCTCAAGCGGCGAAGGAAACGCCGCGGGCGGTGCCGACACTCCGAAAATTGACTTGGGTAGGGGAAACGCGCCCCATGCCACCGTTTTGCGGCGATATGGTACCCAATGGCAGCTTGTTCACTCCTTTCTATGCGGCCAGCGACCTCTGTCAAGAACACGGCTCCTCAAATGGCCCGGGCATGGATACCGTCTTAACCACAGGCGCCCGCATCGACTGATCGAATTCTCCTTCGTAGGGCCTCTACAAAAACTGTACTCAGGCACGGCGCTGAATCTAAATGGTGCGCGCTCTTTACCTCAGAGCATCGCCCTTTTTTAACGATGTCTTCCGTTCGCATCTACTTTGCTCCCTGTTCGTGCAGCACACGCACTTAGCATCCAGCAGAGAGAGAGAGAGAGAAAGAATAAGCACTTACACAAATTGTGTTCTAGTGAATCCGCGTGCACAGCAAAAAAAAAATTCTCAACGTGCCAAATTCATCGTCCCCTCTTTTTGCGTGACCTCGCATCCTTAACTTTTCTACGTGTGTTAAGTAATCAGGCATATACAGGGGGTTTCACCTAAGATTTTACCCAATTTTAAAAAATAGGCTTTTTTTTAGTTAGAAGAGCGCTCTTTTCGGCATAGCACTGTCAGCGGTGTAGTACATTTGAAAATAGCATACAGCTAAGACGTGCTAACTAGCAGGCAGTTTAACTAATGTTGAATAGTTAACTTTTAACTATCACTGTCAGGCTCCTTAATTACTCAGAGCCGTATAGCCCACTTTAATAAGTATTAACCATATCAGTTTTTATAATTTTGAAAACACAGTCACCCTCGGCTCTAAGGCCCAACAAATTTTGGCTGTTTCGACGAGTTACATGGCCTGGAGAGGTTGCTTTGCCTGCAAGCTTTTCGAAAACGCATGTATTTTTGCGAGATGTAGCCAAAATTTGTTGAGCCACAGTGCCGAGAGTAACCACGTTTTCGAAATTCTCAATACTGATACGGATATTACTTACCGTGGGCTACACGCCTCTCAGTAATTCAGGAGACTAACAGTAATAGTTAAAAAGTTAACTATTCAGTTTTATTTAACCAGCCTGCTAGTTAGCCCGTCTCAGCTGTATTCTGATGTAGTACACCACTAACGATTCTATGCCGAAAAGAGCCTCAAAAAGCCTATTTCTAGAAATAGTGTAAAGTCTTAGGTGAAGCCCCCTGTATATGCTTCTAATTTTTCTTACTCCTTTTACAATACGGTCATTGGATCTTTTATATATAAGTGAAGTTTAACAGCCTTAAGAGAAAATAAATACAGAAGTGGAGGGACAAAGTTGATAAACATGAAGAGCCAGATATGCCAATTGAAATGTTAACCTCTTCCCGAAATTTTTCGTGTAGAAAGGCCATTTTCAGTATAAACAACTACGAAAATTTGGTAAGGAAAGCAAATTCAAATTCAAATTTTTATTTTGCCACCATGGTACAGATGATGGCGGGGACCCGTAGTAAAAGCTGCCGTTTGACAGCTTGACAAGGCCACGGGCCCCCACTTTGACAGCAATGCAGTGGCTTTTTTTTTTTCACACACACGAAAAAAAAAAGAAAAAACAGGAAATACAGATAACAAAGGAAAAAAAATACATATAGTAGAGCTGTTATCAGGTTACAGTAGTCAGCATAAAATCATCAGCATTGTCCTGGCTGGAAAGAAAACTTACAATGATGGTGAAAGAAAGAAGAATTAGGTAAACAAATCACAGAAAAAAAAAGGTTAGGTGTAGTGTAAAAAATACTCGAACAGTTTGTGGCGTGTTGTGATTTGGAGATCAATATCGTTTTGTGCGAGTTTGTTAAGAAGTCGTGGTAGTTTATTTTCTAATGTTTGATTACCATAGAAAGTTCTGTATGTTTTTACGCTCCATTGTGCTATATTTCTTGTGTTGTACATTGCATCTCGTTTTTCTAAAGCAAGGTGTTCCTAACCTTCCAGACATGAGAACATGTTATATCGATAGCCCAGTCGCTTCATTAATTGTTGCAGCTGACGGGATGGGAGATCCACATCTTAACTTCATTTCTTGAAAAGTTAAAATACGAAGTAAATATAGGTTAAAGCCAAGATATGTGACATTGTAAAAAGGAAATATAAATGATGCTTATTCAAATACATTGTATAATCTAATCCGGAGTTTTATTAGACAAGCCAGTTCTTAACATGCAGACGTTTAATTCGGCAAGTTGCAACGACTGTGCAACGACTGGAGACTTCATCATCCTAAGCAGCCTTACGACGCCCGCTGCAGGACAAAAGGCCTCTCCATTTCTGCTAATACTACTACTACTGCCACTACTACTACTACTACTACCACCACCACCACGACCACCAACACCAACCACCACCAGCACTACTACTACTACTACTGCCACTACTACTACTACCACCACCACGACCACCACCAGCACTACTACTACTACTACTACTACTACTACTACTACTTTTACTACTACTACTACTACTACTACTACTACTACTACTACTACTACTGCCATTACCACTACCACCACCTCCACCGTCAGCGCCACCACCACCACCACTGCTACTACTACTACTACTGCCATTACCACTACCACCACCACCACCGTCACCGCCACCACCACCATCACCACCACCGCCACTGCTACTACTACTACTACTACCACCACCACGACCACCACCACCACCGTCACCGCCACCGCCACCATCACCACCACCACCACCGTCACCGCCACCACCAACCACCACCATCACCACCACCACCACTGCTACTACTACTACTACTACTACTACTGCCATTACCACTACCACTACCACCACCACCGCCACCGCCACCACCACTGCTACTACTACTACTACTACTGCCATTACGACTACCACCACCAACACCGCCACCACCACGACCACCACCAGCACTACTACTACTACTACTACTACTACTACTACTTTTACTACTACTACTACTACTACTACTACTGCCATTACCACTACCACCACCACCACCGTCAGCGCCACCACCACCACCACTGCTACTACTACTACTACTGCCATTACCCCTACCACCACCACCACCGTCACCGCCACCACCACCATCACCACCACCGCCACTGTTACTACTACTACTACTACCACCACCACGACCACCAACACCACCGTCACCGCCACCACCAACCACCACCGTCACCACCACCACCACCGTCACCGTTACCACCAACCACCACCATCACCACCACCACCACTGCTACTACTACTACTACTACTGCCATTACCACTACCACTACCACCACCACCGCCACCGCCACCACCACCACCAACCACCACCATCACCACCACCACCACTGCTACTACTACTACTACTACTACTACTACTACTACTACTACTACTACTGCCATTACCACTACCACCACCAACACCGCCACCGCCACGACCACCACCAACACCGCCACCGCCACGACCACCACCAACCACCACCACCGCCACTGCTACTACTACTACTACTACCACCACCACGACCACCACCACCACCACCGTCATCGCCACCGCCACCACCAACCACCACCATAACCACCACCACAACTGCTACTACTACTACTACTACTACTGCCATTACCACTACCACCACCACCGTCACCGCCACCACTGCTACTACTACTACTACTGCTACTACTACTACTACTACTACTACTACTACTACTACTACTACTACTACTACTACTACTGCCATTACCACTACCACCACCGTCACCACCACCGCCACGACCACGACCAACCACCACCACCGCCACTGCTACTACTACTACTACTACTACTACTACTACTACTACTACTACTACTACTACTGCCTTTACCACTACCACCATCACCACAACCACTACCACTACTAGCGCTACTAAACTCAAGTATCGCAGACGCCTAGCAATTTCGTCGAATACTATCGAAGTACTTCTGCAGTTCTACAATTCAGAATGAAAATTCTAAAAATTCAATTCGAAACTTTCGACAATCTGTAGCTTGACAAAACCTTTTGAGCAGACACCGAAAATGAGAGGCTCCTTATGAAATACATATGAGAGGAGCCAATAGTCACCGAAACCGAATAGCATAGGGGAGTGTTTTAATCTTTTTTTTTCATTGTGCTGCTGATCAATTGTAAACAACAGTGTAATTATTCTATCCCTGTAAAATAGTTGGTTAGAAAATAGAAAAGCAACCACATGTCATGTGATCCGAGCCCGAGACCTCCAAATATCGTGTCCGGAACAGAGCTTTGCGACGGTTGTCAAATCTTTTAAATTGGGGGGTGTTTATGTTTCGTGTGTAACATAACCTTGATAGCTTTCACCAGCGCCACCCTCGTCTATAGCGGCGGAAGTAGTACGTCCTGTGTAACCACCAGTGTCACGTTGCACGTGACCGAACGGTGAAAGCGGAAGCTGTGCGAGAGCCCTCTCATGCTAATTCTGCATACTGGGGCTTGACATCACAAGTCGTGCGTTGAAGCCTTTAACAGCGCTACAACTTCATTTTATTTATTTATTTATTTAGCAATACTGTAAGCCTTTGACAGGCCTATACAGGCAGTGGGTTACAAAGGTATTCACAATGTACAACACTTTGTAAAATATATTAACATTAGAACTTGTTATCTGAAACAGAACATCATTCCAACCAAAATCAAACGGTAGAAAAAGAGCACGAAAAAAAGAAAAAAAAAGCTTCTGCATTATGGCACTGAGTGAAACAAAGATTCTACCTTATTGACAAAGCTAGACACAGAATCGTCGTCAACAACATCCCCTGGCAATGAATTCCAAATCTCTACGGACGACGGAAAAAAAGAAAACTTAAAAGTATTGCACCGTGTGACGTATGGCCGGATGTGCTTATCATGATTTTTTCGTTTAGTGTGACGGTGTGGTGGCTGCAGATACTGATCTTTGTTGATGCGCAGCGACCCATGGTACAGCATGAAAAGAAACTTAATGGCGGCAACACGACGCCTGCTCGCAAGTGTGGGAATGCCTGCTTGTGTTCTAAGAGCACTGACACTTTCAAACCGGGAGTACTTCGAGTAGATAAATCGTAGTGCTTTATTTTGCACCCTTTCCAAGGAATCTGTCAGGTACTGTTGATGCGGGTTCCAGACTATGCTACCATATTCCAGAATTGGTCGGACTAGAGTTTTGTAGGCTTTAAGTTTTACTTCAGGAGGAGCCTTGCCTAATTTTCTTCGTAAAAATCCTAGTGTTTTAAACGCTTTTGCACAGGTGTTGTTAATATGTACATCCCATTTCATTGTGCGTGTAAGTGTTACCCCTAAATACTTAACAGTGTCTTTTTGGCTGAGAACGGACCCCCCTAATGTGTAGCTAAACCTTAACAACGATTTTTTATGACTTACACTTAAATACTTAGTTTTTTCTGCGTTTATTTTCATGCCCCACGTTTCGCACCAGAGAGCAATATTATTGCACAAAGCAGTGAAAAAAGCCAGTTTGTATTAGAGGAATGGCTCTGCTAATTAAATTCTTTCATTTCCGACCTATATAAAGGTGGTGCCAAATGTCTGTGAAGAAAGCCACCTCGCAAACGTACGTTCAAGAGTCGGTCAATCCTATTCGTACACATTCACAGCGCATTCTACACATTTTTGCACCGTGCGTTGTCTACAGAACTTGAACAATCGCCTTGTGCCGGCGCTGAGGCAGTAATGTGAAACCACGCTCTGCGGGTTCGGCCAGCATCGTGGCAAGCATATACCGTTTGGCATTATCGCCCACCTCACATTAGTTGCAAAACCAACGTCTTTCGAGACGCTCGCGCACCAATTTTACCCCTTTGCTGGCACAAAACAAATCGTTCGGGCGAGGAACGAGTTTCTTAGCCGCGGTCTGAATCGCAAATTACGTTCGTGCACGATCGTTTGTCATTGTTATGCAAACCCGGCCCTAATGGTGAGGTTTGCATAACAATGAGCTACAACGTCCGGGGCCATTCTCCGAACGTCCCGCTGGATACACCGCTAGGCTTTTCGCTAGGAACGCGTTCGAGGACTTGTTTACACTGGTGAAGCAACTCAAGAGAACTACCTAAAAGCCTTCGTAATGAACTGGTACTCAGCATGCTTGACGTAGAGGTCGATAATGACTCTCCCCCACGCGTTTTAGCGCCCTGCGAATGACCGGACTTATGATGTGCTTAGTATGCAGAAATCTCTTTGTCCCTCTCAGTCGCCCCAAACGTGTCCTGATAAAGAACGTTCCATGTTCTGAACGACGATTCTATTAACTATACCGGCTCCCAGACTCAAACCATCTCTTGTCCAAACAGCGCGGCGTTTAAATAGGGCTTCTTACAGCGGCGTGTGACCTGAGCAAGAATACAAAAAGGTCATTTAATTGACGAATTACCCCTTAGCAACGGTCTTGGCATTTCAGTGTAACAGAACATATTCTGACTCAAGCTGGTTTGCGTAAGTCGGTAACAAACTCGACATTCGTGTAAGGAAATCAATTATTCGGGCTGTCTCTCCCGAACACCCTTTGAGAGAAATATAAAGGTCTTAGTATTTCTTCCTATGCATCACAATCGGGGTTTCGTAGCAACTAATTAGAGCTCCTAGATGTCTAGACGCCTGCGTGTTTGCAAGCGGTGGTCTGAGTCAAAGTAGCTGCGATCACATCGGCGGCCATCCAGAGGCAAACTCCGCCTAGGTTCTTGTCGTCTGTGCGGAACTTGGCCGCCACAATAAAATGGCAGTCTTCAACTCAATAAACACTGGGCATGCAGCATTCGTTTTTTCTATAGTTAATGCGCTGCAAAAAATCAGGGTAAAAATAATTTTTTTTTACATAACCAAACCTTTTCTTCCTGTATTCTTATACTTTTCCGATGAAGTAATTATTAAAAGGCGTGGGTGGGGTTATTTATTCTTGGTAATTAGATGGCTGCTTACAACGCATCATCGCTGCTAAGGATTTTTTGAGCGCGTCCGACAGTTTTGCCTTTCAAGACACTCCTGAGAAGTTTCGCAACCTCGTTACAGGCTGCACTACGCCCCAACAATGGCTGGGCGCCATTGAGGCGTGCGGCGTTATAGTGTAGGAAGCCGAAAATTGGTAGCTGTGCTTATTTTTATTCTTATCGAATCAAAGGCACGCAAGCAGAGCCTTGCGCTCTATCTCTCTGATGTGTGTGGTGAGTGATCTATAAAAGCAAGACAAGGACTTGGCTTTATCCCTAAAGGAAAGTGTAAGGAATTTTAGGTGCCTACTATGGTGATGCAAAAGTATCGATAGTACTGTCGATACTATCGACAGTTGAGTCACTATCGAACTATCGAGAGTAAAAAAAAATTATCGATAGTACTTTTGATGGTTGTATCGATAGCACTATCGATAGTACTTTCGACAGTTCTATCGCTAATACTATCGATAGCCGTATTGATACTGCGTGCTATATATAGTACTATCGATTCTGTAAAATCAACCGCGCTTACCCACTGCATCGCAAACTTGGTTTCCCGAGTGCGTGGTATGGAGCTGATGGTGTGAGTAACTGACAGGACTCGCGCGTTTTCGCAGCCTACGCCTCACTGCGCTATGCAGACGTTCCCTACGTAAAGTTACTGCATCAAGCGTTAGTGTAGCTAATGTCCTAGTTGCGAAGCATGCGTGCGAAAAGCATTTCTGCAGCGGTTACATCAGCAAGGCGATGTCTGCAGTGCACAATGGTGTCCTAGCCAGCACAAGTTTTGCTGTTTGTTCTGTCATGGAATGCAGTTTCAGCCATTTTTCCTAACTGTCCCAGCTACCTTTTAAACTGAACTGTCCAGCTTTTGCGTCTCAGTTTAAAATGGTAGTCATTTTATTTTAACTCTAGTACGCTTTCACAACCCCGCCAGTTATCTTTAAAATTGGTTAACTTGCATACAGGTCGGCGTATAGAAGAAAAAGCACCTGTCATGCGCAGGGCTAGTGCCATGCTATCCCGAGCCTGTAAATAATTAGATGCGCAGCAATTAACGTTCGTTCTTCTTTTTCCGGCATACATGCTTTCGAATGCCTCCGTTACGATGTGATACCTAAACAGATACATTTATCTAGTGCTGCTTACTATAATCTGTGATTTTATACTTCTATCTAGCTCGTGTATCAAGATGTCTTTCTCATCTAGTATTCTATTGGAAATTCTTCCTAGTTTAGAGCGGTAAGCCACTGCCACACTTACAACTCCACCGTCGACGAAATGCTTGATAAGCATCGCATTACGTTTCTATGCACTGAACACAAGGTAGATATGGTGTAACTGTTTAATGTGGAGTGAAGGTATCTATGAAAATACTCCGGTTCTTTTACTGCGGAATTAACTATTTCATTCCTCCACAAGATCTTTCAAATGCATGAACTGAGTACTGCTGATTGTCAGTTATCGAGCATGCCGCCGTAAGGAAAAGCGGTTATGGTACTGGCTGATGACCAGAAAAACGCGGTTTCGGTCCCGGGCCACGGAGGCTCTATTTGATGGGAGCGAAAGGCAAAAGGCCCATGTCCTGTGCGGTGCCAGTGCACATTAAAGAACCACAGCTGGTCGAAATTTAAAATTTTACCGGAGACCTCCGCTACGGCATCCCTCGTTGCTTGAGTCTCTTTGGGACGTTAAGGTTCATAAGACCGTGGAACCAATCAGGTATCGCAAATGTTTTGGCTATATCGCTGGCCAGCAAATGCATAATATTAACAGTGTTACTGTCGATAATCTTACTAACTAAAGCCGCACTATCGATGTTCTGGCTATCGATAACGATACTATAGAAAGTAATACTATCGAGAGTAATACTATCTATTCTAATATCGATAATACTATCCGTAGTCTATCAATAGTAGTACTATCGATAGTTTTTTTACACTATCGCTAGTTTAAAAAAACTATGGATACTATCGATAGTAAATTTCTCGATAGATTTGCATCACTAGCGTGCCATAATTACTGGACTACGCAGGTGTTTCCCTTGGCTTAATTTGTCCGGGCGATAGAACGGATATGAAGTTCCCTAAGCCAGCGTATACTGAGCATACAACCCGGATCGATCCTGAACAAATTTGTTGCTGACGGTGGAGCGTGTAAGTCGATTTTTTCGCGCGATTTGACCGAAATAAATGCTCGCAGTGTTTCTAAATATATAAGTACACTTATAACATATGTTGCTCTTTCACGCTGCTTTATAACTCACGGCGTATGGCACTCAAAGCGTGTCTTTCAGGTCACCAGAAGCTCACACTTACCGTGCTAAACAGCGCTATAAAAGCAAAGTCAGAACGCAGCATCAGGATGCCGCGGTGGCTCAGTAACTGTGGCGTTCGGCAGCTGACCCGAAAGACGCGGGGTCGATCCCGGCCGCAGGAGTCGAATTTTGAAAGAGGCGAAATTCTAGAGGCCCGTGTACTGTGCGATGTCAGGGCACGTTGAAAGAAGCCCAGGTGGTCGAAATTTCCGGAGCTTTTCACTACGGCGTCCCTCATAACCTGAGTCGCTTTGGGACGTTAAACCCCCCTAAAACCAAAGCAAAGAACGCACCACCAAAATGTACAGACCACAAACCCAGGA
This sequence comes from Amblyomma mixtum, assembly GCF_055824585.1. Lineage (NCBI taxonomy): Eukaryota > Metazoa > Arthropoda > Arachnida > Ixodida > Ixodidae > Amblyomma > Amblyomma mixtum. Next base: position 130,521,394 of record NC_143016.1, on the reverse strand, counting down.
ACCTATGCCTCCCTTAATGTTCAGAACCCCAGTTTCGGGCATGCAAAAAAAAATTGATCTGACGGGATGATATGTGAGGTCATCGTTTAAGCTTCAATCTTTTTCTAGGAAGTAGCATTAACTGCCGGTCTTGTATTCTGACCCGAAGTTCCGCGCTACCGCAGTTAGCTTACAATTTTATTACTGAGTGAAAACCCAAACAACTGGCCCGCTATATCGTTTTAATGGCTTTGTTACTGCCAACCGTTCAGTTTCCGGAAAGCATAGCTAGGCATCGGGGATGCGGTGTACTGCCTCATCTGAAAGTTAATTACTCAGGTAGTAACTTTCGCATCGACCGAACGACCCTGAGGCTATCGATAATCGATCATTAACGGAACCCAGTAAATTATGGTCGTTTTCATCTTCATCGGTAAAGAAAATCTTTCTTCCTCCTGTTGATACTGCAGCGCATTATTTTAATGGCTTGCCACGTGAGCGACCCATTTTAGAAGCGGACGCAGGTCGTAGAATCAACGGAATGAAACAACTTTCGAACGGCCAAATAACATGCGAGCGCCCCCTGTTCGAAAAAGAAAAATAAAGCCGACAGAAACAAGCAGGAAATTCTCGCCAGTTACTCGCGCTTCTATTGGACGACGCGTGCTGCAAACTGGAAACGATTAGTGCTGCGCAAGCGCTGCGCAATCACTAATATTAATTAACGGCGATGTTTGCTTGGCAGCAAAATTTATGATGCCATGAATGCGAGCCGCAGGTGATTTCATCACTACTCCTTAGTTCGCGTGCCGCGCAAAGAAGGAACACATCGTCGGCTACAAAGCCGAGAAAATTTCAGGCCTTTACGCCGTAGGCAACAGGCCTATCCTACACGCTGGCAATACTTGCCTGAGCTATTCGTTTGGCAGAGTCGGTTAATTATTATTTTTTTCTGTAGCCATCCCCGTCGTGCCCGTTACACACGTTATAAATAATATATCCTGTTAGAATGCCTGAAGGTAAGGGACGTTTAAAAAACTAAAAGTGGAAACGGCGCCTCGTTGTTAGTTAAACACACATAAATGGTGCGTCCCAATGGGCGTCTCATTTTACACGGCGCTTACGCCATTCAGGAGGCTAAATAGGCGCCGCGTAATGACTTCGAAGCCCGGCAACAAGCGCTCACATAGAGTCGTGTTTCACAAACTCGGTAATCTCCACTTTGTCCCGTCTCGGAAAAGAACGCTAACTTAAGGAAGCGCTTCGGTCGTTAATAACGTTTGCGCTTTGCGACACGACCAGGCCGTTCGCGCAGCTCCGCGTCTCGAAGCATAAAAAACCCCGAGAAAGGCTGGTAAACGACAGACGACAGGCCTGAATGCAGTACAATAAGAATGAATGAAGGGATATACGCATACCATCGCCGCCTGCATCCCAAACAACAACAGGAACGGCGTATACACCGAGTTTCGTGTTGTTCCTTGGTGTTGTGTGTGCTGTTCCCTTGTCTAGAACCTAGCGCTCCCCAGTCTCAGTACACACCAGGAGTTGTAGAGAAAGGGAGAAACAGGCATGCGGCGCTTAACTTTGCGAAAACCAGAATGCGTGGTATTATTCCGAGCGGCGTTGTTATGGCCACTACGGGCAATGACACTCCGGTATATGGTGGGCCGGTCGCCCTAACGGTCAATAACGTTGACCTTTTTTTTTTTCGCCTTGGGAATCAGTGCACACTCACAACGGAGGTGTTTTCGAGTTACGCGCAGGCAAGGTTCAATGCTCTCGCATCCCCGGAGCGAACATTCCTCGGGATATAATATGGGCCGTTTCGCCAAGCTCCAGCAAGCTCCAGCATCTCCTTAGCACCCTCTGTTCTAGCACCCGCGTCCCGCTTGACCAGTTTGGGTAAACAGGATGAAGGAATGGCCTCTGGTTATTTTTGCATGAGATGTCGAGGGTAGGAAAATTTCGTGCCCACATTTTTTATTAAGGATTTCGCCATGTTAGCGGGCCACCCATTCAGCTGTCTCTAGGGTTTTACGACACCCTATGCGTTCCAAAGCCTCTTTAAGGTAAGGTGGAGCACTTTGATTCTCCAAAAGTTCGCAACCGTGGTTAGAGAGGGTAATAGGCGAGTCGCATGGCCGGGCAGACGCCATTATGGGCTTTGACTTATTCACCGCAGCCGTTGTCACCCCGAAATTCAGATCTTCAAAAAAAAAATCACTTTTTTTTAATTATTCGCGGCGACTATAATGGCGCAGCCATTATCACCCGAAAATTAATCTTTTTTCCGAACCATCCTCTATCAAGATTAATGTGTCCTTTTATTCCAGTATTGCAACAAATATTTGTGCTGTTGGTTAGTTCATTCTTCAGAGCTGCCCGCACGCGGTTTTATTGCTCTGTTTGTGATGCAAGACGCGCGTAGATTTATCTCGATTGATCGCATCTAGGCGGAGCCGATTCTACGTTGTTCCTGACTGTTGTGGTAAGTTTGCACGCTGTATCTCGAAAGTTCGCTACCAGTTTTAAATTGAGCATAGCCGAGCACGCTTGCTGATACGCCGTCGCTGAGTCATTCTGTTCTTTGTTGACGCAAGTAAGCCCGGATAAAAAGTTTTGTTTGGAAGCCCTTTTCGCTGTCACCACTGCGTGACAGTATAATCGTATTACTGAGCGGTGATTGGACAAAGAGAGAGAAAGGAATTTTAATGAGCAGAAAAAGGTGGAGAGGTCGGCCGGTGGCAACATGCCCCTGGCCCGCTACTCCGCACTGGGGAAAGGGAAGGGGAGGAAAGGGAAAGTGCGAATGAAGGTTGATGATGGCATAATACAATCAGTTTCATGTGTGATGTCTACACACACACACACACACACACTAGCGGGCACTCTCATCGCGGTGAGTAGGCGCATGTGAAGTTCATGTCTTGAACACGCACAGCGACACATGTCATTAACAGATTCTGGAATAGAATCTCCATGAAAACAGAAATCTAAACAGTGTAAAGTATATAAACCATGTAGGTAGTGCACAGGCGGTCAAAGACGGTTATCCAGGCCTATTTTACATAAAAAACTTGAGCACGGCCTTCGTCACATACCACTAATCAGAACGTTTCGCCCTGGCGCCTACAAGAGTTGCTTCAGAGAGAGGGCGAGAGTGAAGTTGTCTCACGGTCGCTTCCAATGTTCTCCTCTCATCAGTGTAGTTCCGTCACTCGCAAAGGTGTCCAATAGTCTCTGGAGTGTGGCACTGTACGCAATATTAGTTAGTTTCGATTCCGATCTTGTGAAGGTAGTGTTTGATGTCGGCAACGCCAAGCCCTAACCGATGTAATAAAGTTCCTTGACGTCGCATTACCCTAGATGGCAGCTGAAATCGTGAGCAGGCGTCAAGCTTAGCGATGCTGTCCTGTTCATGGCTAGAATCGTTACACTGCAACTGCATTACGACTTGCATTAAATGCGCCAGCAAAGCTACACTGTCGGATCTGGAAAAGGCTACTTCAATTAAACACATCATCATCATGTACTAGCCGAGCCTCGTATACCCAGTTTTGCCAGCAACAACAAACTATTAGAACTTGCGGTCCATAATACCCTTGACGAGCTAATTGAGGCACATAAAATCGCGCGAAAAGAACGCCTCTCGAGAACGGACGCAGAGCGATACATACTAGGCGAGCTTGGCCTTCGGCCCGTTGACACGGCAACTAAGCTCACAGTCCTTCCCGAAGACAGACGCCTGAAGCTCAAGGTCAAACCTTTAGCCAAAACATGCTACCGGGACGACACGACGACAGACGAATTGCCCTGGCGAAGGTCATAGACAAACAGTATGCGGATGACCGCTGTGCCGTGTACGTGGAGGCGGCCAAGCAAGGCCCTGGCAGGTACACGGTCTGTGCGATTACGCCTCATTTCAAAATTATCAACGTAGCGACAATTCTCGCCCCTTCCATGAAAGACGCAGAGGAGGCAGCCATAGCACTGACCATTAAGGACCACCTCACGAAGACAGTCATTAGTGACTCAAAATACACAATCACCGCGTCCCTACTCAAAAATTACACACCTCCATCCATCATCAACCTTGCATGGGTGCCGGCCCACTCCGGCTGCTCAGGAAACGACAAAGCGGACGAATATGCCTGAGGGCTAACCAACCGGGCCGTCTTGCACGAATGAGCCGCCGACGGAGCCACCCACCACATACAACGAGGTCACAAACATATATAGGGAAAACAGACCCCTTTACCCACGCCCACACCAAGAGCTTACCAGAGCACAAGCCACGGCTCTGCGAAGAGCTCTGATAGAAAGTGTTATGAGCCCATGTCGATTGGCCTTAATTACAAAAAGTGAAGTTAATTTTATTTGCGAAATTTCTGACAAACACCTTACCGCAGATGATCACCATATTCTCTGGGGATGCGAGGGAAATCCACCCCCCAGACCGCTCCTGCCATAACCCTCAGCTGATAGCTGGGAAAAGATCATACGCAGTGAAGACCAACAGGTACAAGCCAACATCGCAGATTGGATCCTCGAGGTAGTCGTCCCATCATGGAGGCCACCTGGGGCGAAAGTGGGCCAATGACGACAGAAAAGCATAATAAAGTTTATTCTTCCTTCTCCTCCTCGGCATCAGAACGCTTGTTTCCCGCTATGCCTCAATACACACACACTTCGCACATACACGTCGCTACACTTCGCAGCTATATTGATCAGAAAATGCTCATACGGACTTTTAGGAACCAATCAGTGCCTGCTTGAAAAGATGCAAGACGTTACCACAAGAACACGCCTCACAATTTGAAAAAAAAATTGAAAATCACATTTTGGGGAAAAGCAATGGCGCAATAATTCTCACATCCTGGTGGACACCCGAACCGCGCCGTAAGAGAAGGAAGGAAGGAAGGGAGATAAGGAAGGAAGGGAGGGAGGGAAGGAGGAAGGGAGATAAGGAAGGGAGGGAGGGAGATAAGGAAGGAAGGAAGGAAGGAAGGAAGGAAGGAAGGAAGGAAGGAAGGAAGGAAGGAAGGAAGGAAGGAAGGAAGGAAGGAAGGAAGGAAGGAAGGAAGGAAGGAAGGAAGGAAGGAAGGAAGGAAGGAAGGAAGGAAGGAAGGAAGGAAGGTGGCAGTGAAAAAGGAAGCAAGAAAAAGGTGCTTGGTTGAGGGCTCCGGAATAACTTCGAATAACTTCGACCACCTGGGGACTTTACTGCAGTGACAGCGCACAGCACACGGGCGCCTTTGCGGTTTGCCTCCATCGAGAGGCGGCCTCCGCGGCCTGGTTCGAACCCGGGAACTCCGACTCAGTAGCCCAGCTCCCTAACCACTAACCGTTCTAAATTCACGTTTTTTATTTATACATAGCCAAGGATAGACGCCTTTACCCTTTCAGCCCCAGTGATTTTAACTGGAATCACGAAATATCGGGGCCACCAGTCTTGAGCGAGAAAGTGGTGCTGTTTTTGCAGGAGTCCCGACATTTATCCGACAATTATCGTCCTCCTTCACGTGCTAGTTTCTGGATGTCGCTTTTTTTCTATTGAAGAGTTTTAATTTGGATCAGAAAGGGTTGAAAGAGCCTTTTAAAGTTTTGACGAAAGAGAAATCCACCAGCGTACATTCAGAAATAATTATCAAGCCTGTGTGTTCCTCTTAATTTTAATGCGAAAACATTTATTGTCTCATCAGTGCCGTGTACAGGACCTGTCGGCCGAGCGTGTTGGCAGTGCGTGTCCGCACGAAAATAGTCATTCGGAAGAAGAAGTTCGCCGACGCTGCGTTTCGAACCCACGTCCTTTTTGTGTCAGGCGGGCAGCCAAACGCAAACGCTACAAAGTTTGTTTGTTTGTTTGTTTGTTTGTTTGTTTGTTTGTTTGTTTGTTTGTTTGTTTGTTTGTTTGTTTGTTTGTTTGTTTGTTTGTTTGTTTGTTTGTTTGTTTGTTTGTTTGTTTGTTTGTTTTTCTAAAGGGACATACGCCACGAAGGGTCGTTAGTTCAAGCGTGTTAGTGGGGCAGGAAGTGAGCGCATTGTGGTGTATACGACGGTAAAGTGTGTTGGGGATGTGCACTGATGTTAGGCAACCATGACTTGCAAAAAAAAAGCTGCTGACGTCATCAAAGGTAGACGTGATAAGTGTCACGTGACAACGATGACTTGCAAACAAAATTGGCAGTGATCTAGCTCTGGTTAAACCTGGAGGATTGCAAAAGCAATGATGAGAGAGAGAGGGGGGCGATGGAGAGCGCGCGGCGGCGGCCCCGGCACGCTAGCAATGCGCCGCTACTGCGCATGCGCAACTGGCGAGCTCTGCTGCGGCACCTCTGAGTCACCCGCGCCGCGACGGCGATGGCGCGCCAGCTGTGTGCCATGTGACGTTGCTCCTCGCGCATGCGCAGTATGACCTTTCGTCAGCTGACCTTAAAACGCAAATGCTCACACATGCCTCCAAAGCAGCAGACTGCAGTGCTCTAAATTTTTTTATATATGATTTTTCTTCGTGAGCTTTTTGCCCCGGATCTTGATGCCTACAAAAAGCGGCGAACACATTCTCTGCGCATCCCTTTTCTATTGAACAGTTCTAATTTGGACCACAAAAGGGTTGAAAGAGCCTTTTCCTTAATAGATACCAAGATGAATGCGTAATGAGGGGCTTTTCTAGGATGAAGTGGGTGTGAGCGACACGGCTTGCAAACTGCTTCGAAACTGGACACAATAGGTGGGCAGCACTATAATGAAGGCGACCCGTTATAACGAAGTGTTCTAAAAAAAACACCCTGCACTCTGAATTTATTATGCTCTCGTTACTAAATTCTACGCAGACACACACCACTTAGTGCATTCACGCAGTCAATTAGAGGTCCAGGCAGTTTTTATACTCAAGTTACCTACAGTCAGGCGAAACAAAACGCAAACGGCGCCGGTGAACGAAACAAAATATTTTACCCGTGCAGTGCAGTATAACGTTGCCGGATTCGTGTTTCTGGGTAAAATGTATAGCGAAGCATATATGTTCATAAACTGGAGTGTAAAGAAATATCTCGCTGTGAACTCTAAAAGTTGGCGTATGCATGTTTCTGATTTGTTCCGCCCTGACTGTACGTATACTGTCATGCCATGGTGCACAGTTTCTCCGAACGTAGTGTTTGCGTTTCTTACACACCTGCGCATAGGCGCACTCTCCTGAAGTACTTAGTGAAAAAACTGAGTTTTAGCCGTGTCTTTCTGCAGTTTTGAATCCCGGTTTCTCTGACGTTGGAACCCCGGTTTCAGAGAGCGCATTGCAAGGTCTGGCAAATAAGCGCAAGTATTCTAGTTTGTTAGTTAATTTAGAGATGTTTCTCAATACTGAGGTCTCTAACCATGCCGGTGGCCTAGTGTTTGAGCATCCACCTAGTATGCGGCAGTTGCGGGGTACGATCTACAGTGCCGCCGGGTACCCACCGGTGATACAAGCTTTACCTTGGTTTGGTGCTGCGCTTATTTAGGGTGACATGCTTGGGAAATGGGTCTTTGCCCCCCCCCCCCCCTTCCGAAGAGCAATCGCGTTCGAGCTTCCAGCCTGTCTAGAAGAGCGAACATGGGCTATGCCAGCCCGTTCTTGGCAAAGAGCGTAAGTAAAAACTTTAGTACTTCTCGAGTTGTAACTACAAGCTAACACAATGATCTGCTCCATTCGAATAATGAAGTCATATTTTTATTTATGTGATACTCAAATTAACGTTTATAGTAGGTTCCTTCACTTGCCCTCTGCAACAGCGTCATATATTGTACCCCAATGTTTTTCCTTGTACTGTTTTTTTATTTGTGTTTTACTTTCATTAATTTTCCTGCTGCTTTTTTTTTCAATTTTAGTACTCCGCACATAGTAGCACTGTCGCTAGGTTAAACACGCTAGTTAAAACGACTCTTTTTCATAAAAAAAAAATGCAGGCTTCAGGCAGCACTCTCCCTCCTCAGACAAGGGCCTCTCAGACGGCCCAGTGTCACAAGCGCGTCTGGCGCGTCTCAGACGTCTGTCTCGGGAGACGCACGTGTCACACGTCTGTACGTCAAACCAGCGACTCTCCAGCGAATGTCTTCGAAACTTGTCCCTAATGAGGCTTGTGGCAGTGCAGGTAAGGTGCGCTTGACTCAACTCTGACATGTTTCTTTTTTTTTTTAGAAGAGGGGGGGGGGGGTGCTCGTTCAAGACACAGACGCGTCGCCGCCTCCAACTTATCATCCGCATGAAATGAAGGTAAAATACGCGCGTCGGACGCAGGTGCATTCGCAGACGGGGGTGCGTTTGAACCTTACTTGTAAGCTGCTGTTGGCGGTGGCAGCTACAAGCGTTCGCTTTCAAGGAGTACCGAAAGAACGACGCCAGCCTTGAGTTCAGCCCACTTGAGGGACCGGCAATGGCGACATTCAGTGTTGCACAGACAGTACTAGCAAATCAGACTGCTCCAAGAAAGCTGAAGACTTTTAACGGGGCAAGGAACCAGCCCTGTGAATAAAGCGTTTAAGAGTGGAAAGCTTGGCTACTCGGTAGGTCGCCATCAAAAATGCCACGAGAAACGAGAACAAAAGGCGCAAACATTTTCTTCCTGTGTCCGCATTTCTAACGCTACAGCGTTAACAGTCCCGTTTAGCCGAGAGCCCGTCGTTGTGTGTGGAAAAGCCTGATTGGTCGACAGGTTCGTGAAGTCACACGTAGAGCTGTTTAAAGAAAAGTGATTGCAACTTTAGAAAACTGGTGATTAGAAGTTTGCAAAGTAGTTAGGACATGGAAGTGTATAAAGTGAATGAATTGCGCTGAAAATGAAGTTCGCACAATTCGCTTTTCCCACACGATGTGGCGCCTCTGTACGTGGCCGAAAACTGGTTGAAAACAAGTGCACGTGAGGAACGCAGATGTGATGTGGCTACTTGAGGCATGTACTGCGCCTGCTAAGTGGAAAGTGTGTGTGCTTGGCAGCTGCCGCCATCTCTCGTTTGCGCCTGTCGCTAACATGAACTGCGCACGAAGAGTTGGTGACTTTTTTGCAGCCAGCGCAGCTGGAGGAGGAGGAGAGGGCGCAGTGTGGCCCTGTGAATACAGCGGATTAGTCTCTAATTGTCGGACATGCTAGCTCTATAGGTCACGCAGGCACCTTTTTAGTGCCCTAGCACTTATAGTGGCCATTCCCCGCATATAGCCGTAGTTTGCTCGCTTGCTCGCTTGCTCGCTTGTTTGTTTGCTTGTTTGCTTGTTTGTTTGTTTGTTTGCTTGCTTGTTTGCTTGTTTGTTTGTTTGTTTGTTTGTTTGTTTATTTGTTTGCTTCTTTGTTTGTTTGTTTGTTTGTGTGTGTGTGTGTGTGTGTGTTTGTTTGTTTGTTTGTTTGTTTTTTGTTTTTTGTTTGTTTGTTTGAAGGCAGTCTTGTGGCAGGCACTCGGTGGGCAGGCCAGCAGCCTGCCCACCGTGTCAGGCGGCAGCTCAGTTAATCGTGAGAGGGGTGAGTAAAGTTCAGGTTCTTCTTGTTCCTTGCACCAGAGGTGCCCCGCCAGAGACAAAGGGCCCAAGTGGCACTTTTAGAATTATAACAAAGAAGGGATCGGTGTCGGTCACGAAACCACCCTGTGGGTGACGTACCGCAGCTGTCAAGCACAGGTCAAGAAAACAGCCAGGCAGAAGTAAAAAGTGAGCCAGATTTCTGCGAAGCTGGAATCGCATTGCGGGGATCCTGTCGACTGCGCCAGTAAAGTTCAGGTTCTTCTTGTTCCTTGCACCAGAGGTGCCCCGCCAGAGACGGTTTGTTCACTTGAACACTGAAACATTATCTTCGCACCAGGGGTGCCCCGTCAGAGACGGTCTTACGATGAGTTGAGATGCAGGGGTAAGGCGAATACTTCAAGTTTATGTGCAGATATTTGCAATCATATACAAGTTTAGGCACTAGAGACATATTAAACAGCAAAGAGATACAAAACAACAAAAAAGTGGATCTGGCTAACACTAGGGGAGGCCCCTACTCGGCATAGCCGAAGATGCATAGCATCTCACCTTAGCGCAGAACCCGCTTCCGGCTCCGGGGCCCGGTTTTAAAGATTTAAAGGCCCGGCCCACCTTTGGTAGCTTCCGATCATGTTACACTGCTCACATGATTGGTTTACCGAGAGCATGGCCAGCCCTACAGCTTCCGTAGGGCAAAACGCCCTTTCCATTGCAAAATAAAAGTAAAAACAAACACAAATACGCATTCGTGCAAACACGTGCGCGAATCGGTACCGCGGGGCGGGGGGGACACCCGTATTTCGCGGCGCATTCGCGAGCGGCCGCGTTCCGAGAAAGGGCACGCTTCGCTTTGAGCGCCCCCAGCCGCGTTCCGATGACCCCGCGTACACTACCGATCCCTTACAGGGTGAGAGGCATTTCCCAAACAGGTCAAGTTCGCCACTCCATTCTCAAAGTCAGGAGCGCACAAGTGTTTCGCTCACAGCAAAAACAAAGACATATTTCAAAGAACACAATTGCTCCGTCAAACTAATAACCTTATTACGAAAACACAGCTCTTTGTACACTTCACGCAGCTTAAGTTTACTTCGAAGGAATCGCGGAGAGACCGCGCATCTTAATCGCAATTTCTTACGCCCGCACTGCTTCGCCAAATACTGTGCAGGCAGGAAGAGATCGTATTTATAAAGCTCCGGCTCGACGTCTAACAATGTTATCCCTTGCGGTGTCAAGGGTAAGTCTTTCCTTATTGTCCGCTGGAGCCGGTTCCAAAAGAGCAGCGTATTCCAGTAATCTATAACGAAGTGCTCGATTGACTCTGGATTCTGACACAACAAGCAGTCTGCTCGCCGTGTGGTAATAACAAACCCTTCTAATCTTTTCAAGTATTTACAAGTAAAGTACCAGTGTGAACACCTTCACACCAGCCGTCAGTACCGTCTTTCTTACTTTTTTACAAGCACATCTTTGGGTAATTGCTTACGCGGGACATTAGAAAGGTATTCCAAACTGCAACGAGCAGTTTGCGAGCAAAATCGACTCGCACAGTATCCCAGCCAGTCTACAGTGTAAGCAACATCAATGCCGAACAAAGCCTCACTTGTCCTCTCAACCACGTCTTGCAGTTCACGAAGAAACAGAAATCTTGACGTCACTTGCCTCGGGGACATGTGCGGCAAGGCAACTCAAATATAGAAAGAGATTATCACGCTTAGTCTGCTCCCATGGGGAGCTGGCCAGCAAAAGCTGCAAAGAAACGATGAAACTTTTGAATGTTAAGTCGAGAGCACTAAAGGACCGGCAACAAACAGCACGCATTTGAAGCCAAGAATATATTACGTATCTTTGCTTGTGCAAAAATAGACAGGCCCCTTCCGTACCATTTCTATGTATGTGTCGACAATTTTTGAATTTTTTCCTTCCAAAGCTTTTATTTATCTCTATAACTCTCAAAAGGAAAACCTCGGTATTTGGAATGGAGATGTGTCCATTTTACACATGCATGCAACCAAGACACTCATGTCCAGTTGCCATGCCAAAGAAAGTCCGTACAGTGTGTTGCAAAAGTTAACTGTCCACCGCGCCACTGAAATCAACGGCGCGGTGGATTGTAAACATATGCAACAGTGGTACATTTGTCCAGAATAACTTCGCGATTTGTTCCATAAAAGAAACTTCCAAACAATTAACATCGCATGTTCAATGCTGCTCTGGTCGCTACAAATAACGGCCACATTATCTGCTTAAGCCACTACTTTAATTTCACAGACTGCAATTTCAAATCCACAAAAACTGGAGTTATTCGTTACGTTCCGGTAAAGTGGCTCTAGGTATACAGAAAAGAGGTGTTAATGGGCAGGTCTGCCACCAAGATGCTCTAAACGCAGTTCTGTCTGTGAGTTCCCGGTTAACAACCAGATGGGTGGCGGTGTTAGTATACGCCACTATACTAACACCGCCACTTTAACCCCTTTTAATATCACATCCTCAGCACAGACATGTTCCAGGATTTCCGGTGAGTAGAAAAATGAAGTAATACGCATAAAAATTGCAAATATTAGGCTGACGCATGTGTGAACACTGCTCCTGTTCGCATGGCGAAAAGAATTGCCATTTCAAGCGCTAACCCATTTGACTCGTCTACAGTTTATTCAGTTCGCATTCGTTGCTGGTTGTTGTTATTCTGGCTTTTTTGTAACGTATCTTTTAGTTCCCAACTATCCATGCGTACAGCCGGCCAAAACTTTAGCTGGCGTGCGTGACGGCCGCGTTTCCCGTGGTCCTGCAGCTTATGACGTAGCAAACTTGCGAAAATATCAAATTTAAGCACAGGCACACTAAGCCCGTGCGTAATATTGAACTTTCCGCAAGTTTGCTTTGTCGCAAAGCGCAGGAGCGCAGAAAGAGAGGCCGTCACACAAGCCAGCTAAAGATTTGGCCGGCTGTACGCCTGAATGACGCTTACTAGATGTGTTTCTACACATGTAGTCAAGTTTTCTTAAAAATATATAAATATGTGCACATGTTTTAAAGTATGATGAGCTGGAAGAAGTGATGTGGCCCATTTCCTTCGCCTCATCAACTGCCCTTACAGCTGGGATTGTGTCCATTAAAAACCTTAAAAAGCTTTGCTTTTCAATGCAAGATCCTTCCGGCTAGCAGTTTTTATTTTCTAGAAAATGCGTCTTCGCCTCATCGCAGCAATGCGTTTTTCGTAAGTTCCTATGCAGTGTAATTTTAAAAGTTAGCGGTAGCCGTTTTCCTCTTCACTCATTGTCATCATTATCATCAGCATCAGCCTGAATTATTTCTTAAGGCGAATTGCTGCAGCACTGCAGAATAATCTCCCAGTAAATGGTATTTTCACTGTCTCAATGGCTTTCAAATTTGAATGCTTTTTTAGAGCCATTCGGGCCTCTTTATTCTCACAACGGACAGTATGGGAACGAAAGTTGTCGCCTACCAGTTCAGTATGGCTGTACACAATCATAAGCGTCTTCATACGACTCCTACAATGTAGGCAAGCGAAAGAAAAATCACAGGAAGCTAGCAAGAATAAAAAAAAAAACAAGAGAAAAGAAAAGACGCGCGTAGCGAGGCGCTGCTTTCGAAGCTGCAGAATGGAACGATTTTTTTCGTTTTTTTTTAAAAAAGGGAAGCCTTCCAAAAAATTTTTCATAAATGTTTATTATATTGTCTTATCTTCACCTCAATTCCCGCATTGTTCAGTGAGTGTAAGGATTCTTAACTAGCCGCTCTCTGTCTATTTTTGTGACTGACCATGGTTACAGCTTCCCCCCTGAATCCTGTCGCCCCAGCAAGGTTTTGGTCTAGGTTCCTTTCTTGTCTTACCATACATAAATGGTTTTCCCTCTCACAAGCCATACAACATTTGTATGGTCACCGATGATTGTGTAATTTATCAAACCGTTAGTAATATTGTCACGTTGTAGTGACGGCAGTCCAGCGGTCAGGAAGACACCAGAAAGACTTGGAAACGAAGCTCTTTATTTGGGCTGACTTGCGCCCGGAAAAGAACTGAATCACTCGTTGGCGGCGTAAGCGACAAGCGTGCTCGTCTATCGTCGAACTACGAATGCCCGCTGCTCGCGGCATCGTTCAATTTAAAGCCGGCAAGGAAACTTCGAGATAACAGGTCGAGATCATCTAGAGTAATCTAGAAACACGTAGATGCAGCTGTTCATGGCTGTGAACAATCGAGATAAGTCCGGTCGCTTCTCGCGTCACGAACAAAAATGATAACACCCCTTTTCTGCGGCCTTGCGCGAACGAACGGACGCTACAATGATACGTGGCAATATATCTGACCTAATATATCCTTCCCCCCCCCCCCCCCCCCCCCCTCAAAAAAAAAAAAGGATAACTCTTAAAAACGTTCAGGAATGCCGTAACGATTGATTACTGAAACTTAACCGGCATAAATGCGTTATGTTATCTTTCCATGGCCGCCGTTTAAAATACCTGGATCTATCCCTATGTGCGTATCCCTCCTGGGCAATGCTTATGACTAATGTTATTTCACCAACTTTTAAGTTTTTGTTCCCGTAACCTTCGTCGTGTTCTCCAGCATGTAAAATTGTTAGCTTATGAATACTTTCGAGGTAAGAAGTTCAATATGCGTCAACTATTCGGAACCCACACCAAGCTTATATCACTAACCGCTCGAATAACTTCATAACCGCGCTGCTAGATTTATTCATTCGTAACACAGTTACAACTGGGACGAATCGATAAGCCCTGGAATTAGCCACCAGATTACAGTAGCTCTCAATGCACCATCGCGAAGCCAATCAATTGCTATAGGTGTTTTTTCTCACCATCACAGCGTGACTACGCCCGCTGCGGGACAACAGCATTTCCCAATATCTCTAAATAACCATGTCCTGTCCCAGCTGCGGCCCCCCATATCCCAGCAAACTTCTTATTCTCATCCACCCACCTAACTCTCTGCCACCCCCTGCTACGTTCGCCCTCTCTTCGAATCCAGTTCGTTACCCTTAATGACCATCATGGATCTTAAATCTCTTTCAAGCATTTTTCTCTTTCAAGCAACGAAGAGCCAAAAACATCTTCTTCAGAGAAGGTAGTCCACGAAGTCCCTGACAAAGTAAGAAGTAGAAACAAACTGCTGCAAATGAAATACACTGGGTGGACTACCGACGAAGACGCACTTTTCTTCGCCTTATCTCTCCGATTCGCGCTACCTTCGCGTCACGCTAGACACACCACGATGAAGGTCAAGGTGGACCTACAGATGAGTTTATTCTAGTAATTGTAAGCTCTTACTGTAAAGATTTCAAAACGAAACTGCTAGACTCATGACTGCGATTCTTGGCTATCATTCTTATATTTTCTGTGGCCTCCTCCTATCGATATATCAGAGAAAGAAGGAGAGATAGGACGAAAGAACAAGGAAAGGGGTGAGTGAGTGAGTGAGTGAGTGTGAGTGAGTGTGAGTGAGTGAGTGAGTGAGTGAGTGAGTGAGTGAGTGAGTGAGTGAGTGAGTGAGTGAGTGAGTGAGTGAGTGAGTGAGTGAGTGAGTGAGTGAGTGAGTGAGTGAGTGAGTGAGTGAGTGAGTGAGTGAGTGAGTGAGTGAGTGAGTGAGTGAGTGAGTGAGTGAGTGAGTGAGTGAGTGAGTGAGTGAGTGAGTGAGTGAGTGAGTGAGTGATCTGACCATACAGTTTGCTTTGAGTTCCCTGTAAAGCGTGCACCACTGCAATAAAAAACTTGGTGCAGAGAAAGCACCGTGTAGGACTCACGCTCCAGTGGCCGAGAAAGAAGTGGGGAGTGGATTCATTTAAGCAAACTCTGCCTCCCCTACTTCAACTGGAACGGCTGCAAGTGAAAGGAGAAATCAGAAAGTAAGGAGCCGGATCTAAAAAGTAGCCTATTCATTTTTAGATCCTCACCTGCAGAAAGTAAAACAAGCTTCCAGCGGTCAACTAGATACACTTCAGGCCCAAGTCATGTTGCTGCCAATACAACACTTAAGTAGGCCACTGAACTAAAATCTAGAAAAACGATCAAAGGTTCTCCCTCCCAAGTCTTGCCCAGAAAACCCGTCTGCCTCATAGGCTCGCTTTTAGCGCTTTTTAAGACCATGAAGCATATATTGTAGAAAGCGGATAGTTCGTTAATCTAAATATTCAATTTCTATCTTTACACCATCCATCTATTTGGTTCAGTTTATGTCTCCAGCTTTCTTCTTTTGTTCCTTATTTACACCCTTTTCGCTTGCGGACAATGAACCGCATACTGCTGTTCCATTACCACTGCCTGAAGCAATTTGATTCAGTAAATCTATTTGAGTAAGAATTGAAAGCTCTGCTGTTTTCTTCGGTGCCTTTCTTCTTAATAAAGATTCAGTTGCGAATAAGCACTCGCCGTCGTCGCCTACCTTAGTCTTTGTGTCTTTTTGCGCTGTTCACCACCCAAGTATGTAAACGGTACTTCGACATCAGAAACTGGTGACCCACTAACACTGATCCTTCATGATCAAAACGCAAGTCCATCCTGCTTCTTTGTCTTTGATCAAACCCTAACGCCCGCAGGCACACAGCCCGGTTCTACTTTATATGGCCACGTGCCTACGCATCCCTGCACTTCGCCGTAACGCGCCCAGTGGACGGAAATGGCGCAGGAAATAACAATGACAGCGGGCAAAAGGTGAGCAAATCGCCCAGGCGTGAGCGGGGAGGCCAGTGGGGCAGCTTTGGGTCAACACGCTAGAAGTGCCTCTGGGCCTACGCTGCTATCCCAGCATCGACGTTGCTGTTACGGCGTTCTCACTGGGGCTGACGACCCGGCTGTCCCTCGATCTGGTCTCCTCGTGCAAACATTGCTCGTCCGTAGTAATGCGCATCCCACCCTTTAGTGTCCGCTCCCTTCCCTCTTTTTGCCTACCTACCCTCATCTTTCCTCTAGATAGTAGAGAGAGAGAGAGAGAGAGAGAGTGACGCACGCGCCACCATGAAGGGAGGTCGCGTGGCGTTCCGCATTTTTATAGCGATATGGGGAAACGAACGGTGCGTGGAAAAAGGGAAAGAAGAGGAAGCCGTAAAATATTTACGACGTCCTGGCGCCCACACACAGACAGAGTGTCCGGTTATGCCCGCGCCTTGGGCTTCCCTTCGGACACGGCCACACGCGCTGGGTAAGCTTTTCTTTCTCAATGTCCATCCCTCTATCTATCTCTCTGTCTCTCAACATCTTTGTATCTGCGGTTCTCTCTGCGTTTTAACGGCGATCCCTTGGTTGCTAGTCCGCCCATCCGTCCGACCTTCTTTTCTGTCCAAGCGTGCTATCTGTTTGCGTTATACGGTCACCGCCGTCGGCTGTCGATGCTCTCGTCTTTCTTTTCTCGACTTCCCTTACTTATGTCTTTTTTTATGTTTTACGCTCTCCCGCTGAATTCGCTCGCTCGTTTGTTGTATCCCCTTCCTGATTCCCGGCAAGCTCCCCTCCATCCCCTTTCGTCCCGACCGAGAGGGAGGCTGCCCGCCGGAATCGCGCACTCGCGGTCGCCTCGTTCGCCACGCTGCTGCACCGCTGCTCGACGTCGTCGCCCACCGACCGGGCTATCAATTTGACTGCTGCTACTGCTGCCGTCGGCCTCTGCGAAATTTACAGCTCTTGTTCTGTGCTGCTGCCGCTGCTGATGCTTGTGTGCATAAGTGTGGACCCGCATCCTATCACTTTTGCGGCACTTCTTTCCTCCTCCGTTGCTCGCCGTGCACCTGTTTTGCTCTTTTTTACTTGTTTTTGATTTTGTTTTCCTCTTTGCTTGCGTGGGCAGCCACTCGCCTACTTCGAGGATTTTTTGTTTTCCTCGCTCCTTCCGATGCCTAGACGCCTATTTTGGTTTCATTTTAATATTTCTACTTGACCCGCTCCCTACAAACGTTTACTGTCGCGTAATCATTTCGTCTTTTCTTTTGCACCCTCTTCAGTACCTGGTTATAAATCTGGGGTTATTACCTTCACCTCGATTTCTTTATTTTTCAAAACTGCTCCAACGACCTAGTTGGCTGTTCATGACCTGATTTTGCTGTTGTAACTACAAAGAAGCTACTTTAACTGAAAACGAGGTTTTTAAAACATAAAGAAGACAGTCAAATTAGATCCACGTTCTGCCGCCAGACGCCATCCACACAAACTGATTGCCCCTCAAGTGCAGTTTCGTCTGAGGTTTCTGAGGCATAAACGCGTGCGAGTCACTTCCAGTCGCCGATCACGGAGTCTCGGTCGATTTTGATGGAATGATAAACCGGGGCTGAAACTGAGATTGTTATATCCGGAATATATTTTCCATAACAGCAGACGACTACACAGAATGAGGACTCTGTACACTAGATTGAACTAGAAAGAAGGTGAAGATATAGCAGAAGGTTATTTCATTTTAAACATCATAAGCTTTATACGAAATGGGGAGAAGGTCTGAAGGCTCCATCGTCGACTTTTTCTGCGAACAAACAACAGTACTGCAGCGCTAACAGTATTGCAGTGTGACGATTTACTATCGCGATCAAAAGATTACGGGACGTAAGTCTGCAAGAAAATACTTTATTTCGGTGCAGTCCCGTGATCCAGACGCCTGAAATGTATCAGTGTGTGAGGAGACGTGCATGCTCAATCCGCTGGTAACAATACTATGTGACCGGGTCGCGCGGGAGAGCTTGAATATACCTTTTTCTGAGAACACACGTCCTGTACTATTTTGATCGCGATAGCGCTTCATACTAAGGAAGTGCGGTGTTCGATCCGCAATGTTGCTAGGCATCCATCGCTTCTGCAGTGGGTTTCGCAAGTTTTTTCCCTGGCCTGGTGCTCGGCTTCTCCACTATAAAATGGATCACAAAATAGATCTTGGACCCCACCTTGTCGAAAGCAAAGGATGTTAGCCCTGGTGTTTTGTGACCAAGAAGCCCTTGCAACATTAAAATCAAATCATCGTCATCATCAAACGCTAATGTTCAGTGCTCAGTGCCTGCTCCGTAGGAAGTGAACGTTGCTTTGTGAATCTTCTTTATTCCGGCCTTGTGCCTTTCATCCTTGGTTCGCTACCTAAGCCATCATCTCGTCGCATCTTCCTCCTGCAGCGTGGTTTAGTTTGCTTCCCCTTCGCCCTCTCTCGGCCCGTGCACTAGGGAAGCGATACTCAACACGCACTTGTTCTCACCGTCCATAAAGCGCCATCCGCTGCCCCGGCAGCGTGGTCGACGCGTTTACTCATGTATGGGGCTCCCGGTCATCGCACCGCGAGTGCCCGACGCGCTATGCGGCGAGACGCGCTTCGCGGGGAGCTCTTTGCAGCGTGCACAACACGGCACGACTTGAATGCAGCAGTGTACAAACTGGAGCAGTGACTCATGTTCCCCGGTAGCGAGCAAGCGTACTCCACCTCGCAGACACGAAGAGTGCGGGGTTCACTGTACCTTGGTGGTTCAGGCTTTCTACTCCTGCCAAGCATCATACGATATAGATGATGATGATGGTGGTGATAATGATGATGATGATTTTGTTCTGCTTGCGTAAGGGCAGCTTGCCCGAAGAGCCCCACGGCTAACATGCTTTTCGTCTGCAGGCGAAAGGGAGGGGGTGGGGGGGTTCGAAGCCACTTTTTTATTAATATTTCAGCCCTGAGAAAGCGAGATCTATGCCACGGGTAAGCGTGTGCCCCTTCGGAAACTGATGTGTACATGTTGTCACTGCAGATCGAAACCCGCGCCTCCTGCATACGACTACAACAACAGGAGACACGGAAGAACAGGCAAACTACAGGTGACAGCCTGCCTCCTTTTCCTAAAAAAAATAAAAAATTTATCACCCCGGGAAGAAAAAAAGAACGCGTGCAGAAACAGTCTTCAAACACAGTGCCAGGAATCGTTTCAGATCTCGATGCCACAGTTTTGTTGAAGCGATGCGAGACAATTCCGTGCTTTTGTTGGCTCTTGGTTCTGGAGTCAGTGAGGGAGTGAGAGACAGACTCCGCTCTTCAAAATCGAGGATCGCTGTGATTTGCTTAGCAAGAGCTTAGCAAGAGCTTCCTGATAGGGCTGGATAATCGGAGGTGGCTCAGTGAGAGGTGCTCGCCTTGGAGATAGAAAGAAATCTTTCGCGCCGGATGCTCCTCCGAGAGAGCGGTTTATTTGTTACACAGCGACAGGTGTAGACGGCGCGTTCGGAATGGCGTCATCGTCACTTGAGCGTCATCGATGTAAGCGCAGCCACCCACGATCACTGCAGCGACCATACGCCAATCACGATTGCATCACGCCCGCTTGAGGACCCGCTTCTCGGCCAAGAAAAAGCTTACCCTCCACTCCATGACTGGCTACTGAACCCGCATATTGTATTCACTAGAGCGCAACTATGGCGCTACACTCTAAATAGGAATCACCCTATAAAGATGTAGAAATGGAGTAAACATTCCTCATGCGCACTCCCTTCTAGAGGCAGGGTGTGCTGCTCAAGACCCGGGATAGATTTAGATCACTAAATATGAGGAATGATTACTGCTGAGAAAGGAGGCATATTCACACCACAAGTAACTTGATGCAGTTAGGAATCAAAGATATTTCAACTCGGCATCAGAGGTCTAGAACTTAGAAAAGAATAGATAAAATCACGTAACCGCGAGAACTTTACATCTTTTGTACCGGGAATGTGTGTGCGTTTTGAAATCTAAGCATTCGATATTTTTAGTGGTGGAAATGTACCGCAGGGCTTGGGCCGCATATCCTCGCCCATCTGGGAGAGCGATAGGAGACCGGTTACTCCCTTTTTACTCTCTTTAGGATAATTCATGTTTCTAGTGTAATGCGAGAGTAGTGGCATAACCGCTGCAGACATGCTACGCTCGTACCCTGAGCAACTAAACACCTAGACTGGCATTAGCATGTTGAACCTCCTCAGCTGTGGATGAAATTTCCATAAACACACGGGTAAACATTAGGTGAATTTTCTTGTACATTTTCACGTCCCTAATTCGGCCTGACATTGTTTTCTCCGTTTGAAGGCTTCGGAGTGAGCTGTTAATGTGTAGTATGTGCAAACAAGATGGCGCAAATACGCATGACATAGTCTTCAAACGTGTTGCACGAATTTAGAGGAATGGAGAGTAGAGGTGGCATATTTCAACGGTCTGCTTAGGGATAACGCGCGAAGACGTTGAATGAATACGTGCGCTTCTGTTACTAAAACGAGCTCACCGAGAGAGAAAGCTAAAAGTAAATCGGCATGGTTCCGACTGTTTTGCATTTTTTGAACTGTGATTCGTGATGTGAAATGCTGCACTGAGTGAAGTTAAATGCGACTCGTTCTTTCGTTTTTATTTTCCTCGCAGCCGTTTCCCGAACATGTAGGGAGCGAGACCACGCGAAATTAAATGCGCGAAACAAAAATGTGCGTTTCCGCTTTTGACGAGTGCTGTAATCCCGTTCGCTATGTGAAGGAGCCTGTTGCTAATTAGGTACCTTCGCTTTCAGCAACGCTTGCGGACTCTAAAAGTTTCGAGACAGTTATATAAAAAAAAACACCATTGTGCCTTTGCATTATGTTCTCGCACAACAGACCCAAATTAGGAAGGTTTGCCGCACGAGTTCTTCCTGACCAGCGCTACAGTCTACAAATAGCACCTGCACCGACGTTTCACAACGTCACGAGGTTAGCCTTCAGTTGCACTTCCCTGTTGTTAATTAGGCATCCTGTGAGAGGCGCAGAAGTCTGCGACAAACTTTTCAACCTTTCTGCGTAGGTCTAACGCAGTTACCTAAATATAGTGATCGCTGACAACTGCGAAACTTCTAGCTAAGCGCCCAAGATATATCTGATGCCATCGCCATCCTGGCTGTCCTGGTGAGTTCTGGGTTGCTTTCTCACTAAGTGTGCTCACTGCTTTTTCCATAAGTGTGGCCCCGTAATGAGAATATTTTTTGAAGAAATGAAATGGGAACTTCGGAAGATGCACTAGCTTTTTTGTTGATATGTTTAGTGATGTTTAGAACTGTACCTTCGTAAATGGTGGTACGCTCGCGCCATCAGTGGTTCCCCTGGGAGGGCTAAGTTGTTTTTTTTTTAATAAACAAAAACCAGCGCGAAATAGGCGCCACCAGACGAAGGAGGATGACCGACAAACCCTGGACTTGAAACTGAATAATTCCAGCTTTCTTAAACATCACTTTTAATTGTGAGGCGACTGTGAAATATTGTTAGACACTGTTATCAACGTATAGCTGGGAATAGTCTAGCCTCCCGGTGAATAATAAGGGAGTAATTACTCATTGACATCCACCCAAGTGCAGCCATAAGGCTACAAAGAAAAGCTATACAGCTTCGGCAGAAACTTCGTAGTTGAAGAAAAATTCGACCTGGTCCGGTCTCTGTGTAGGCTGTACAGCTTTCCTTTGTAACCGTATGGCCGCGCTTCAGTGGATGTCAATGAGTAATTACTCTCTTATTACAAATCTACTTCGCCTTTGAGGATTCACCTAAACATTTAACCAACCTTCCTATGAGCGGCAAAATCTTCTTTTTTAAAGTTTAGCCCGCGCTCACACCGAACGCTGTTAAGACTGCCATAGAAAAGCTATGGGATGCGTATTTGAGAATAATTTTGTAAGATATGGATAGGAACGTAATGACGGAACGGCCCAATCTTCCGATGCGTTGCAAAACCTTACTTTTAAGGGTTCTCCTGCGCTCACAACGTTTAGAACTGGCATAGAAAAGCAAGCATAGAAAGCCAATCGGGCTCGTTTTTTGACAATAAATGTCTCCAGTAGTGGCCCCCTGGGAGCCGGCAC
Organism: Amblyomma mixtum; assembly: GCF_055824585.1. Taxonomy (NCBI): domain Eukaryota; kingdom Metazoa; phylum Arthropoda; class Arachnida; order Ixodida; family Ixodidae; genus Amblyomma; species Amblyomma mixtum. The sequence continues at coordinate 130,499,101 of NC_143016.1, read as the reverse complement.
ATTGCTCGCAGGGATGTTGTGCGCACCCCGCGCTAGTGCAGTGGAAGCGGTAGTAGAACCAGTTTTGCAACAGCTAAGAGTTTTGACATCTCTGCCGCCCGATTGAAAGGTTTATATATGGCATTAAACTACAAGCGTCCCGGGGAGTCATCTGCGGATATACTCATTTCTATGGTGACAAGCGATAACCGAAAAAAATGCTTTCATAAATGTTTCCCGGATCGAAAAATGCGCTTGTTCAGAATTTCTGTGTATGTTTAGTGAAATATTCATGAATCTACAGCCATGCAAAAACGGTATGTCACTGATGCAACACGTGCTGAAAAGGCTACAAACTCTTAAACACACGTCCAACTCACCCCATCGTAGCGTCACCGATGGTTGGATCCCAAATGCGTCCGCCGCTTTCGAGGTAAGGAAGACATCAGTAAACTTTCTCTCAGACAGGTCAGGTACTTTAAGTGGACCCTGAAACGCATTATGAGGCGATCACACAGATTCGCTCAATCTCTACATAGTGTTGTCATGAACACCTGAGCGAAACAATACACTTGTACACGTAGCAGAGAACCCACAATCACACGATTAAGTTGGCGAGCCCTTTCCGGTGAATTTTTTATACTCGCGACCTCCTCCATTTCGTGGTCCTGCGTATGTCAGCTAAGAGATGGCTATTGGTTAGGCTCTTTACGACGTCATGCACCTACCATAGCAGCGGCGAGTCATCTGCGGTGCTCCGGCGGTCAGGAAGCTCCGCCCTCGTTGCAATTCCCGCATGCGTCGGCAGCCGGCGGTAGAACCGAGTGGGTGGGTCCGGCGTAACAGCGCCGGTCTTTACACGTGAAAAAAAATGATGAGAAGAGAAGAAAAGGTTCGAAAACGCTTCAATTAAAATTTTAATTACAGATAACTCAACTTCTAACAAGTGCATTGAAAAAATTCTGCCGCCGCGGTGGCTCAGTGATTATGCCGCTTGGCTGCCGACCCGAAAGACGCGGGTTCGGTCCAAGGCGCGGCAGTCGAATTTCGATACAGACGAAATTCTAGAGAACCGTGTACTGTGCGATGTCAGGGCACGTTAACGAATCCCAGGTGGTCGAAATTTCCAGAGCCTTTTGCTATGGCGACCCGAATAGCCTCAGTCGCCTTGGGACGTTAAACCCCCATTACCTATCACCATCATCAACAACCTGACTAAGCCCACTGAAGGGCAAAGGCCTCTCCCATGTCTCCCCAATTAACACTGTCCTTTGCCAGCTGCGGCCACCGTATCCCAGCAAATTTCTTCATCTCATCCGCCCACTTAACTTTCTGCCTCTCCCTGCTACGCTTGCCATCTCCTGTAATCCACTCCGTTGCCCTTAGGACCAGTGGTTATCTTGCCTTCGCATTACATACCCTGCCCAATGGCATTTCTTCCTCTTTGTTTCGACTAGGGAGCCATTAACCCGCGTTTGTTCCCTCTCCCACTCCGACCGCTTCCGGTTAACGATTCCGGTTAATCAGAACGTTAATGAGATAGGCAGTACAGCACAGTGATGGGACATCCCGCCAGTAACGAAAGAGGAAGTGAAGAAGCCTTAGGAGTAATGAAAACGAAGAAAGCAGCTGCTGAGGGTCAGGTAACAGCAGATCCGTTGAAGGACGGAAGGAAGATTGTGGTTAAAAAACTAGCCACCCTCTATACGCAATGCCTTATGGCCTCGAGCGTACCGGAACCTTAGAATAACGCTAATATCATCTTCAGCCATAAAAAAAGGGGAGGAAGTCAAGGACTTGAAAAATTCAAACCGACCAGCTAACTGTCCGTTGCCTACAAGGTATTTACTAAGTCAAGCGCTAATAGAGTCGGGACAACCTTATATTTCAATCAACCAAATGATCAGGCAGGCATTCATGTAGCATACTCGACAATAGATAATGTTCACACTATCAGTCAGGTGACAGAGGAATGTGTATAATGTAACCAGCCCATATATAAACGTCAGTGGTTATGGGAAAAAATTTGGCTCTGTGCAAACCTCCGCAGTCATGCACGCATTACGGAACCACGGCGTAGATGAGTCTTATGCAAAAATAGTGGAATATTTCTATAACGATTGCACAGCTGCCATATTCCTCCATAAATTCAGCACTAAAATTCGAGTAATGAAAGGAAGGGGGCACAATCTCTCCAATGCTATTCACCGCCTGTGCAGAAATTATTTTAAGACCATGATTGGGTACAGTCAGGGATAAGAGTGAATGAAGAATACCTTAGTAATCTGCATTTGCTGATGACATTGCCTTGCTAAATCACTCAGAGGATGAACTGCAAATAATGATCAATGACTTAGACAGGCAAAGTGAAACGGTCGGTCTAAAATTAGTATGCAGAAATCAAAAGTAATGCTCAGCCTGCTGGGAACTGAAAAACAATCTAAGATTGGCCGGGAGGCGCTGGAAGTGGTAAGAGAATACGTTTGCTTAGGGTAGATAGTGACCGCAGATCTTGATCACGAGAGTGAAATAGCTAGAATAAGAATAAAGTGGAGCCCATTTGGCATGTTCTCTCAGGTAAGAATGGCAGTTTATCAAGAAATTTATAACACATGGATAAATGCGTGAATAAAAATATAACAGCCTCATCGTACCGGTACCCCTTATGAGGCGCAAACGTGGAAGCTAACGAAAAGGGTTCGGCTTATATTTAAGATAATGCGCGACCTATGAAAATTAAAATGAAGGATGTACCGTTAGGAGAAAAGACAGGAAACAGACGAAAGTTTAATGGCATCCTAGCCGAAATAAAGAAGAAATTATTATGCAGGGCATGTAATGCGAAGGCAAGGTAACTGAAGTTCGTTATGAGTAAAGGGCTGTATTCCAAGAGAAGGCAAGCGTAGCAGGAGGCGACAGACAGTTAGGTGGGCCGATGAGATTGAGAAGTTTGTGGGGATTACGTGGCCGCAGCTGGCCCAGGACAGGGTTAATTCGAGAGGTACGGGCGAGACAATGGACGTGGACATGGACAGTGGACGTAGTCAGGCTGCGATTATGAGAAAAAACTTATCCATAGCAACCGACTGGCTTCACGATGGAGCAGGCAGAGTTGCTATGGATAAGTTTTTTCTCATAATCGCAGCCTGACTAAGCTGACTAAGCCTGAGTTGCTGTAAGCTGTAAGCTGATTTCAGGTACCATGCGTTCATGTTGTGGTTGTTCTACGAATGAATATATCTGGTAGCGTGGTTCTGAAGTTGCTCGAGCGTGTTAGTGATATAAGCTTGGTGTCGGCTTCAAACATGTGAGGCATATTATAGTTCTGACTATACAAGCGATTCACAAGCTTACAACTTCAAATGCTGGAGAACACGGCGAAGGTTACGCCTCCAAAAAACTAAATGTTGGTGAAATAATGTTTGTGATATTCATTTCCCCAGTGAAACAAACGCATTGTGTTTCGCTTAGGTATTTTAAAGACTGTATTGGCAGTAAGGGAACAGATGCATTAGCTGAAAATTACTCAAACTGAGTGCGGCGACGGTGGAATGGAAACACAACGCATTTGTGCCCGTTAAGTTCCATTAATCAAACGTTACGTCGTTCGTGTTTTTCTTTCTTTTTTTTGGGGGGGGGGGAGGGGGGATACATGCAGTCAGATATATTATTACAGTTTGATAAATGACACAATCATCGGATAATGTAAAAGTGTTTCAAGGGTGATGAAAGAGAAAATAATTTATGCATATTAAGAGCAGAGAGGTACCTAGGCCAAAACCTTGTTGGAGCACCAAGTGTCAGAGAAGATAGAACCATGGTCGGTCCCAGAATAGAGAGTGGCTAATTAAGAATTCTTGCATCCACCTAACAAGGCGAGAATCGAAGTAAAATTGAGACAGCTTAATAAGTGTTTATGGGAAACTTTCTCGAAAGCTTTTGCTTTCTAAATCGAGAAAAGTCACGCCAGTCTGCAGCTTCGAAAACAGAGCCTCGCTTACACGCGTCTTTTCTTTTCTGTCGATTTTTTATTTATTCTTGCTGGCTTGCTAACATTTTCCTCGCGGTAACCTTATTGTGGGCGTCCTGTGAAGGTGCTTATGTTTATGTACAGCCACGCTGAACTGACAGGTGCCAGTTTTTGTTTCCATACTGTCCGTTCTCCAAATAAAGAGGGGCCAGTGGCTCTAAAAAGGCATTCAAATTCAAATATTATTGCGATTGTGAAAATGCCGTGTACTGGTCGGATTACCTGTCCGACTTGTTGAAGAAAACCAATCACCAGCCAGTTACTCTCGACACTGTATACTTAATACTTGCATCACTTGGCTACTGCCGTGGGACATTGTATAACATCTCAGTGGATACCAGCTCACTGTGGAACCTTGGCCGAAGAAAAAGGTGATTACAGCGGCCCCCAAAGGTCTTCTGTTCTTAAAAACTTCAAGAGGATGGTCTTCACAACATCAGACACGTCCCTTCTGGCTAAAGATATGCCTGCGAAGAAAAGAATCGGCTCTGGATCTCGCCGTCACAACATTACCCATTTCTTCACTCAAGGCACCCACGTCTAAGATCTACATAATCACCTAATCTTCCTTGCCATCGGGAAACTGTTTATCAGCGACTTCGTTGGAACACCGCGTAAGAAACAGCTTACGGTGCCGTTAGGACAAGTGAACGGTCTGCGCTGCGACGACTGCGGCTCGATCGAAGTAGTGCTGCATTATCCGTTCGAATGCCTTTTATACAGCAGTGAATCTTTGTACTGTTTGTTTGTCCAGACTGAAAGCCACCGGCGCTTGGCTTTATCATTTTGTTTGTGACGCGTGGTGCGACCAGACTTATCTCGAATGATCCCAACCACGCACAACTGCTTCAACATTGTTACATATTGTTGTAGCTGCTTTGACGCCTTATCTCGATGGTTTCTTTGCCAGCTTTAAATTGAACGCAGCCGAGAGCAGCACGCATTCTGTTCGACGACCACCGAGCACGTTTGTTACTATCGCTTTTGTCGAGCCATTCAGTTCTTTGTGGACGCGAGTCCGCCAAAGATTATAGAGGGCACCTAGGGCTGCTCATGTGCTGTGAATGCGCAAGCATGCACGCGGGGTGTTCGCGTGTGGCGATTGCGTGCTACTCGAATGTACTGGCCAGCTAAGCTTATCTGTTCTCGCCACCAAACTGGAAGTTAATGAAGACGTCGATACACAAACCAAGCCCGAGATACTGGAAGTTTAGTGTATAGGGTGTCGCGCTGCGGTAATGGCGCTTAACACGCGTTAAAACACTGCTGTCCAGAAACTCTAGATAAGGCTGCTGATACAAGGGTATAAAAAACAAATACAGTAAGCACATGAGTCATCTGCTTTAGGGGGAGGCTATGCAGGTGATCTAAAGAGAAGCGCACAGTGGAGAAATGCAAGATGTTAGCAACTTCTTTAAGAAATCCCCATAAAGGCCATTCACGAATCTGTCCAGTCGGTGCGAATGAGCACTAAAACGCCTAATAAGTACAGCTGCTAAAAGGGAGTGGTTTGCCGATTTGAAAAAAGAAAAAAACGCAAAACAAGCGGATGCACGAATGTGTCGACAGAGCCTATTTCTCCAGACACCACAGAAAGCAACAGCATGGGCTCCTATGGGGAGCGCCATGCGAGTGTAGCGAATATTCTGTGCATCACCTGCACTTGCTTCCTCGCACAATGTGGAACCTGCAGGGCGTAGGCGGGTTTTGCAAGTAATAAAATTTTAAGCGAATGTGCATTTCACTTGGTCCAGAAAGGTTCTTCTTTAAACTGCACGCATGCAAGCTGCCTGTCAAGGCAGGACTTCACGCTAGGGAGATATTTGCACCAAGGACGGTGAACTGCCGTCTATTCAATACGCCAGAGACCATTGACCATTGTATTATTCTGTGCGGGGATGCCCGGTTCTTCTGGGAATATTACAACGCAAGCTTCAGAACTAAATTTAAATCACATTCTGCCGTATCCGTATTTTTTTGCCTGTTGATCTTGTGATACCTTTATGTTTATGGGACTATTAGTCTCTGAGAGAGCCGTATGATTGATGGACTGCCACTCCGAATAACCGCGATCATCGATGTCTTTGTTCTGTGAATGGTGCGCTTTTGTGCGGCGAGTATATACAGCCCTGAAAGAGCCACCTAGCTGGCTAGATGCATGCGGGTGCCTCCCAGAATTTTGATGTTTGAGAAGGTGGGGACGTGCGGCGCTATTCCCCCCATCCCCAACCCAACCCGGGAGGACTGGGAGGCGACCCTGCTCGGCTGCCACGACTTACAGGCCCAACAAGCCTTAGTCGTGCGCGCCCGGGCGGCGGCAACCGCCACTGGGGTCTCATACTAGGGACCTCCACCTAGTGTTTGTAAGGATCGGTCCCTTACGGGCTGATCCAAACATACCTCCTGCTCATTCGTAATAAATGTTTTCACCACCACCCCCGGCGGTATGGCGCGTTCGTATTGCGCAGCCCGGTGCTTAGTGGCATGAGAGAGAGAGAGAGAGAAAAAACTTTATTTACAAAGGAATTCGGGGCACGCCCCAGGGTCCCCGCACGACCCCACTGCACTCAAGTGTTTATGTTCCTGAGGTCCATAACACTGGCAGCACGGCCGGTGGCGATGGTCTGCACGGCCGGGTCCTCCGAATGCAGCAGGGTCTCCCAGTCCTCCCAGGTCTTGAGGTTCTCTAGGTCCCGCGGGGGAGGGTCCGCCTGGCAGAGGGAAAGGATGTGGAGGGAAGAAGCGAAGGGTTCTGGGCATAGGGCGCAAGCAGGAGTGGGGAAGGAGGGATGATAGTGGGTTAGGGTAAGGGGCGAGGGGAGAGTATGTGTTTGTAATCTGCGCCAGGGTGTTGCGTGTCTGCGTATTCAGAGTGGCATGAGCGTATTCAGTTTTCTTTTCGGCAGTTTTTGCATGCAATGAAGAAAAAAAACCTGCGGTGATGGTGCAGTGCTCTAATGAAGTGGCCCGCTATAAGCTGATTAGTTCGTTCCGGCCTGGACTCGAAACCCACTGCAGGAGACAATTTATTTAAGAAATTTTCTTTTTCTTTCCTAATGATGTAGGCAATGCTGATTCATAAGGTCAAGTGTGTTTTCGGGCCGTCTGGCGTGGACAACAACGCGAGAGCGTGGAGAGCGTCGTTATCAACGGGGAGAGCGTCGTTATCAAATCCCTGTAGAGATTTTTGCGCGAAACAAAATATAAGTGCTCATTTGAAAACCGACCTGAAAAAAAAACGCACGCAGGCATAAACTTCCTGCATAAAGCCTACTAAATGGGGGTGTTCAGAGAAAATGGAAGGTACTACTAAGTTTGGAAGTAGAGTCATGAAGTTAACCTGCACGAGTGCTCTAATAATCGGATGGAAACAATCACGAAAAAAGAAGAAACTGGCAACTAACTGTCTCACACAAAGATGCTCTAGGCCCAGTCCTCCTGCACAAACAGGCCTGAAAAGGCTATCACGCCGCATGACCTCAAATTAGGAAGACCAAATAAACGTCGCAAATATACGATGGAAATGCTGTATGTAATGTCTAGCGCAGCGAAGGACTTAAAGTATGTAATAAATTCTTGTTGCCAGAAAAGTGTTGCAAGCCTGGGCTCGACCAAAAATTGAAAGCCGATGCGGGACAAACGTCTGAGCATAGCGCTCACTCAATGGCCGGAACTCGCTCTCTCCATTAATGCGCACTTGATTTGAAGGCATGAAGTGGAACACCAAGATATTTAGGAGGCGCACAAGACCATTCTATTCCAGCGTACAGGGGCGGAGTTGTGCCACATGAACCAAACCATAGGCCTGTTGGTAGCGCACCGGACGCGATATTTGGAGGTCGTGGGTTCGGATCCCACCAGAGGCATGTGGTTGTTTTACTTTTACTTTTATTAATCTCCCATTGGTGAAAAACTGCAAACTAACACAAAAAAGCCATCACCTATTCTCTTTAGTTTCGGTGGATGTCTGCTTCCGTCATGATTTCCATGAAGAGCACCTCGTTTCCCATTATTCGTATGCTCTTCGATGCACGTAACTCGTCTAAATAGCCAAACGCAGCTTCAACATAAAAGCGAGGCAGTAATTTTAAAATGCATAACTTAAAGATACTTTCCAATATTGCCTTGAACAAGAAGTGAGTTTTCATGCAAGAACCTGTTCGAGTCAAGCGTATGACGAAAACTAGCTTTCAAAGGCTTTGCAATTCAGTTTTTTAGAGCGCAGCTCTTTGGCGTCCGTTCCTGGGTTTCGCGTCGTCGTCGGCCTCGTAACCAGCTCCGCCCCCCTTTCATCCCCCCAGCGCTATCGGCGTCAGCGGCATCAGTCAGTCGCTGCTATCTCTTCCCTCCTCCCTTTATCGTGTTGTCCGCTTGCTGCGCGAGCTTCTGCCCCCATCGTTTGCCGCTGGGTGTACACGCCGCCCCCCTCCCCCCTGTTCCTGCGAGTCTCCGGTTGTCAAAGCGCCGGCTCGAACTTAATTCCTTTCTTCGCTCCTCCTCCAATGCAACCCCTGTGCGGTGGCAATCAGAGAGCCAGATCGGTGGCGGCGGATCTGTATATGTGCACCGCCCGAGCCGAAATTGCGAATACGTGTGAAAAATAAAAAAAAAATCTGTGATAGCGCATACATGTGTTGCTCGATTTCTTTGCCTCAATCTATCGAAAAGGTGAAACAGCTTATTTGCTGCGCTCAAATTTCGCATTAGGAAGTAACGTAATCCTCGGTAATTTTTTTACCAGGCCCAGCACACCTCACTTCAATAACAGCGATTGTGAACCGTACACACCGTTACCGACGGCTAGCACAACACTAACAAAAGCATTGTAGAATCGTTCAACAAACACAAAAAAGCCATCACCAGCATTGTAGAATCGTTCTAATTTTGGATTGCTCATGAAGGGGGAAAGCGCGAACGCAGTCCCCCACTACCAAAAATTGCATACCCCATCTGCCCCAGTTTGGGGTAGTGGCAGGGGTCAGCACGAGCGCAGTGCAATGCCCGCGCCTCTCCCTGGAGACACCGCCTCGCTGATCACGGTAATCCCGGCACCAGGTAAGTATGCTGAGGAAACGTCTCGCCACGGGTACCCACCGCGGGTAGGCAGCCAAGAGAGGCCGGTTGGCGGATCGGAAAAACTGGGAACGAAGACCACTAGGCGCAACTTACGAGCAGATTTGAGGAATGGTCTAAGAGATACCACACCCTAAAAAGAAATTGTTATTCAAAGTACCCGTGCCTTACTATAATTGATTGAGGGGACCCGAAAATTATCCCGAATATAGCCTGAGAGTATGAGACGAGATGCTTCCTGTACAAGCCACTGTAGGCGCCACCGCTGCTCGCACCGGCGTAGTCTGCTTCCAGACTGCGATGGGTCACGTCATCGTAGCGATCGTGGGTACAGCACCGAACAGACGCCGCAAGCACGCCGCAAACGTCAAGCCAGTACATCTCTGAAACCCTATCCCGGCTTTCCAAGCCAGTCGGGCACAGTGCATCCCTTCCCCCCTGACCACGGTGCCCCTGACCTAGCAGAAACAGCGCAGAACGTAAGCGTGTATCTGACAAGCGCACAGTTGACGGGTACAGCATACGACACTTTCAAACAGCCAAATCGAAATAAGGCACCACTAGCTAGCCTAGACGGGCGTTGCACAGAAATGCAGCCATAGGTGACACGATTGACAAAGCATGCTAAATGTTGGCAGACAAGAAATTACAAAATAAAAACAAGGGATGGAAAAAAAAAAACTGCGTCGGCCGGGAATCGAACCCGGGCCACCCGCGTGGCAGGCGAGTATTCTACCACTGAACCACCGACGCTTTTTTTTTTATTTATTTATTGCCTGACTTCGGCAAGAACCACAGTACACAAATACACTTACAGAGCGCAATGAGCAATAATTAACAACACTATCCGCCCGGGGGTGCGTGGCTTCATCATATTAAAACCCCTTTAAGCGTCACCAAAGGCTCGACTCTTTCGAGCCACTCGGGAGCTTCAGGAGCAAGTTTCTGAACTTCAATATACTTATGCATGCACTCCCGAAAATAGATCCGTGCTGGCCGTGCATCAGGATCGCAATGATATCCTGCCATTCTGGAGCGCCAAATACAATGGAGGCCCATTAGCATAATGAGGTCGAATGGTGTCCCATCCTCACTCTCTACAGGCAAGTACCGAATACCATGAGCGTCGAGCGGAAATTCCTTTTTTAAAGTCCGTTGCAAGATGTCCCAAAAGTATACCCCCTCCCAACAGTGCAAAAAAACGTGGTCTATTGTTTCTGGTTGTTTACAAATTAAACAATGTGATCCCCAAGGTAGAAATAACTGCTTCCTTTCCAAGAATTCCTTTACTGGTAGTGTTCCGGTATGTAATTTAAAGAAAAAAGTAATTTAAATTTAAAGTAATTTAAAGTAATTTATGTAATTTAAAGAAAAATGCAGGTGCCGCCAAGTGCTGAACCACCGACGCGACGGAAAGATCATCGCATGAATCAAGATTTTGGATTTTCTTTGAAACCGCCTTTCCGAAGACCTATTGATGATCATCTCTGATGTAGCGCAATTTAATTCTCTATATACCGTGTTCTGCAACTTTATCGGCACAGGTTTGAAAAATTCTCCCGCCACAACCGTTGGCTCGTTTGTGGTGAAACCGCGCACAAAGCTTCCTTTTTTTCTCGCGAAGTTTCTTGACAAACACGACCAAACGTGACTTATATGCACGGCCACATAACATTGTTAACCTTCATGCGTGCTTGAAGCGCGATTCGCAGTCGCAGATATGAGTAAAATTTGGAGAACATCACTGGTTGGCAAAAAAAAAAAAACAACATAACCCGCGAAACTAACTCCGCGTAGAACTCAATTTTTGATGATGCACAGGTCTGACTGAGCGCAACCATTACGACGTGAAGTTAGGGCTCACGCGAGCGAATAAAAGTAAGGGTCTTAGTTAACGCATGCAGAAAAACTCGCCGGATATTGCCACGTGCCAATGCCAGTTTTAACTCTTTTTCAATCCTTCATACTCGCTTCACGGCTTGTTTATTTCGTAATGCGGCACAATATTTTTCTTTTGCAATAAACCAATTATTCTTTTTTCTACGCCGCGGTGGCTTGCACATTATGAAACGACGAGAATAAAGGAACTTATTCGAGGCTTCCCATAAATGTTCATTATTTGGAGTTAAATCCTGTGACCTTGTTAAATAATTTCTCTTGAGCGAGTTTTTGCGCTACTCTTCGCACGTGCTAAAGGTTATTTTTTTTTCTGTTTGTTGAGCTTTCACGCGAACATGGCAAGGTGAACAATGTAGGCGACCGTTCTGCTATTTTGTTTTTTTTTCCCCTCTTCGAAGCGTTATGACTGTTTTGCATTCACCACGAAAGCTCGTGTGCGGTGGAATTCAAGGTAGGTTACGTGAACAGTTTTCCTGTGCACCCAAAACAGGCTGGACCTTCCTGCGGAAAATTTACACGAGCTGACGAATCTTTTGTCGCGTAATAACCGAAGTAACACAACATTTGCTGCCGCTACCACGATAGCTCCGCAGCCATCTAGCCAACACTTTCTTTTTGAGCGGCTGTTTATACGCATGAAACTCGCCAAACCTGCCCTTCATAACTTTGTCAAATACGAAAACAAAATACGTTCAACTAAAAACCTCCTTCTTTATATGTTTTCACCTTCTTTCCAAAAGATGTTTTTTCTTTTGCCGCGACGAGCATCTATGCGCCCGACTTCACTAAAACGTTTCCCTGTTGCCAAAGCTAAAGAATGAAATGACTGCGTACCAAAACTGTTTCAGGCAAAGTCTGAAAAAAAAAAGGGGATCCGTAAAGCAGTGAGGGAAGCCCTGGAGGGGAGAAGAGATACCATTCACTGAGAGGAACCTTATTTCCTCGAACGACGGCCTCCGA